>NC_083695.1:71404106-72654106 GCF_033118175.1 Dama dama
TGAGGCAGGAACACCTCACTGAACTCAGTCATAACTCACTGACTGAGATGACATACCCAGAAGCATAAACATATCCATTGCCTCCCTAAAAGTTAAGTAAAATCTAGATCTCTAGATAAGATTATTAGAAATATTTGTCACTAAAGTCTCTGAGAAGTGCCAACATATTTCCTTCTAAGACATCGGAAACAATCTTTTACTGAGGCATGGTTGCAGTTGATATTGATCATTTCTCCACTTATGTACTCTTTCAATAAATTGAGTCCATACTGTGTGCAGGCATTATGTTAGGCATTGGGTGCATGGAGGTTCCTGCCCTCAGGATGCTTAAAGTGTAGCATGAGTCTACAATCTAGTACCTTCAATGACAGATACACACACACACACACACACACACACACACACACACACACACAAAGGTAGAACTGGTAGAGCACATTTTGTAATTGGCTTCAGTCAGTCAGTCAGTTCAGTCACTCAGTCATGTCCAACTCTTTGCGACCCCATGAATCGCAGCACGCCAGGCCTCCCTGTCCATCACCAACTCCCAGAGTTTACTCAAACTCATGTCCATCGAGTTGGTGATTCCATCCAGCCATCTCATCCTGCCCCGTCCCCGTCTCCTCCTGCCCCCAATCCCTCCCAGCATCAAGGTCTTGTCCAATGAATCAACTCTTTGCATGAGGTGGCCAAAGTATTTCAGCTTCAGCATCAGTCCTTCCAATGAACACCCAGGACTGATCTCCTTTAGGATGGACTGGTTGGATCTCCTTGCAGTCCAAGGGACTCTCAAGAGTCTTTCCCAACACCACAGTTCAAAAGCATCAATTCTTCGGCACTCAGCTTTCTTCACAGTCCAACTCTCACATCCATACATGACCACTGGAAAAACCATAGCCTTGACTAGACAGACCTATGTTGGCAAAGTAATGTCTCTGCTTTTTAAAATGCTATCTAGGTTGGTCATAACTTTCCTCCCAAGGAGTAAGCGTCTTTTAATTTCATGGCTGCAATCACCATCTGCAGTGATTTTGGAGCCCCCCAGAATAAAGTTTGACACAGTTTCCACTGTTTCCCCATCTATTTCCCATGAAGTGATGGGACCAGATGCCATGATCTTAGTTTTCTGAATGTTGAGCTTTAATTGGCTTAGTGAATTTCAAAAGCACTCCTATATTAAAATTTCTGTATTTTTGCAGGCAGTAGTTCTAAGCTGTGCAGAAAAAATTTCTCCATTAAGTATTGACCCCAATTCTTCATTCTTAAATCATGTTTAAAGAAGTCATCGTGCTTTCTCTTCTGGTTATTTTGTAGATCTCGTTAGCATCGTTATTTCTTCTTAGGGAGCACTTCCTTTTGATGTGCCCTATCAGACAGTGGCATTGCACATAATGGTTAGGAGCACGAGGCCCCCATATGTTATGATTTCCTGCCACAAAATCCAAGAAGCAAACTGAAAAATTGCCAGAACTAACAGGAGTTCAACAGGGTGGCAGGTTATAAAAGAAATATATAGATATCAATGGCTTTCTTTCCTACAAAGAATCAGTTACAATGTATGATGGAAGACCCCCCTTTCACAATAGCAACTAAAGTAATAAAATATCTATGAATAAAGTTACCAAAATATCTGTAAGAACTATATATATAAAACATTACAGAATTCTTTTGAGGGGTATAAAGGAAGACTTGAAAAATGGACCAATACACCAAGTTCCTGGATGAGAAAACTCAATATGATATAAATATAAATCTGTCCAAATTAATCTGCACATTTAGTATTTCCAATAAAAATTTCAGTGAGTTATGTTGCTTGGGACTTGAAAACTGGTTCTAGGGTTCCTCCAGAAGAATAAACAGGTGACAATAGCCATAAAAATTCTGGAAAAGAAGAGTGAGAAGGGAGCATTAGCCTTTACCTGGTGTTTAAATGTATTATAAAGCTTTAGTAATCAAATAGTTTAGTGAAGATGCGTGAATAAACAGATCAATGGAAAAGATTGGAAAGGCTACAAAAAGACCCGTGATTATCATCTAAGATAAAGGTGTTGTTTTCATAGCAGTGTGCAGTATGGATTATTTAAAAAATGATAGTAAGACAATAAACTACTTTTTGGGAAAAAAGTTAAGGTCAAATGTAGGAATAGTAAAGCCAAGATGGAGAGATTTAATGAAATTAAAGCTATTTATTTATTTTTTTTTTTAGCGACAAAAGACTCTATTGCTATTTAGTTGCTAAGTCGTGCCCAACTCTTTTGTGACTCCATGGACTGTAGCCTGCGAGGCTCCTCTGTCCATGGGATTTCTCAGGCAAGAATACTTGAGTGGGTTGCCATTTCCTTCTCCAAGGGATCCTCTTGACCCAGGGATTGAACCCGTGTCTCCTGCATTGGCGGTAGATTCTTTACCACTGAGCCACCAGAGAAGCCCCCAAAGACTCTGTATAAGAAGACAAATTGACTGAAATATTGCCAAAGAGTTAGTATCCTCATTATTAATATATATAAGGTGCTCTTTCAAATTCACAAAAAAGGTAAATAATTCATGAGAAAAATGGGCGGAAGGCTAGTGTGGGCAATTGGAAAAACAGAAAACAAATAACTGATCACGAAACATGAGAAAGTAGTCAACTTCACTACCAATCAAAGGTATGTGAATTAAATATAGACATACTGGTTTAGGAAAAGCTATCAGGTTGTCAGAGATCAAGGAGAATGGTAGTAACAGTTCTAGTTTGGGTGTGGATTTAAACTGCTATTAATTTTTGGAGAGAAAATTGGCAGCTGGAGAAAAAGGTCTTTAAAAAGAAAATCACTTTTGATTCAAGAACTTCCTCTCCTAGATGACCAAATGAGCAGGAACTTTCCTAAGATTATTGCTTATAATTGCAAAACAAAAAATAAAAAGAAGCAATTTAAATGTTAAGATAAGGATTGGCTTAATAAATTAAACATTTTTATACAGTGAAATGTGAAGTCTTTAAATGTTCTGATGTAGATACACATTTATATTATAGAGAGGTATTTATTTATATTGGTTACTTATAAAAGCAAATTACAAGACTGTAATTTGTAACACACTGTATGTGTGTTATGGCTCCCTCTTGGTGTATGTGGTGTATAAATGTATTTGTATACACACATGTATTTGCATAGGAAAATGTCAGGAAAGAGACACATCAAAATCTTAAGTAGACTCTGATTTTTTAAAATAAATTTGTTCATTTTAATTGAAGGATAATTGCTTTACAGTATTGTGTTGTGTTGGTTTCTGCCAAATATTAACACGAATCAGCCATAGGTATACATATGTCCCCTCCTAGATTCTGATTTTTTAAAAAAATTTTCCCTTTAGTTTATTTTTTGGAATTGCTTATTTTCCAATTTATTCCTGTGTTTCTAATTACTTGTATAATAAAAAATATTTCAAGACAGCAAGGACTTTGGGGGCTTCCCTAGCATCATAGTGGTAAAGAATCTGCCTGCCAGTGAAGGAGACATGAGTTTGGAAGATCCCCTGAGTCAGGAAGATCCCCTGGAGAAGGAAGTGGCAACCTACTCTAGTATTCTTGCCTGGGAAATCCTATGTCTGGAGGAGCCTGGAGGGCTACAGTCCATGGGATCACAAAAGAGTCGGACACAACTTAGGGACTAAATAGCTAGGACTTTTTGGAGTCAGAGAGACCCAACTCCCAACCTTAGCCCTGTCACCTCTTGACTGCAGACCCTTGGTGTATGGGTCTCTAAGCCTCAGTTTCCATCTCTTTAGTGGGATGGGAAGACTTACCTCACTGAGTTATAATGAAGATCACGTACCACTCAACAGAAAGCAGTTTTATAGCTACAGATAAATATATAAAGCAGTTTTCATGTCACTTTGGCAGATTCTTTCTTGGCAGGCTCTCTTTATATTTATTATTGTTTTTCTCTCTGGTGATTTAGAGGTGGAAGCCTCAAAGAAACAAGCAGAACTTGATAAGAAAGCAATGGATGAGCTTCTGAGAGAAAGGGACATATTGAATAAGGTGCGTTTGTTACAGTAACACTGGTGAATAAATATCTTTCTTTAGTGCTATAATATCTGCCTATAACCGGTTGCAGGGGAAAGAAAACTCTGAGCCAAACAAAAGTAGATTAGAACTAATAATAGTGCTCAATTGTGAATTGAAACCACAATATCACCTGTGAGCACAAAGGGACTTTGAAGAATTATCGTATAAACTAGCAGGAGATTTCAGAGCGTCTTGTGGTTTCTGTTCCTATTGCTGGTGTCTTATTTGGCATCTAAGCAGTTGATCAAGATTTCTGATTTTAATATCTATAATTTGCAATTTTGTGCCAATCCAGAAAATACAAGTGAGTTCTAATAAACTTTAACTTTTAGGTGTTTAAAGGATGGCCGGTTGGCCATTCCAAGAGTCTCTAACCTTTCCTCCATCTTTTCTGGAGTGTTGGAGGCCTTGGTTTCTGCTTCTGGAGCTTACTCCTCCTAGTCTTTGAGCCCAGTATGGTCCAAAGCTGGGGCAGAGGCTGGGGGGAGCTTGAGGCTTAGAAATTGTCCAGTCAAGGCAGACCCCGCCCCCACCCCTGTTTCCTCTCCTGGCCCCTTCCAGAGGGTTACCTTCATTGACAGTCACTCTGAGGAGATTGACTGCATTTAAAGATCCAGAGTACGTGTTCCTGCTCAAGAATTCCCTCCAGGGAGAATGAAGCATGAAGCGATGGGCCAGGTGTAGAGTGGGGAGGCTGCTTCCACAGCAGACAGCCTGCTGGCTTTTGGTCAAGAGAGCTTCATCTTAGCAAAGTAGATACAGCCTATATTCATTCATTTCAATTTTTTTATTACTTTAATATTTATTATTTTAATAGTTCTTTAGGTTTCCCAGAAATGAATAAATGTTAACGAAGTAGATTATCCTGTGGCTTAGAGCAGACTATTAAGGGAATCTCAGAAAAGAGTAGAAGATTAAGTACCTTTACATGCTGAGCACTCCTTCAGAAAGTCATTAATTTTTTTTTTTGCATAATCCTAGAACTGTGCCTTTATTCTATAAATTTATAAATAACATAAATATATAAATAATGTAATATAAATAATATAAATACTATTGTTAGATTTAGATTTTAAAAACTTTTTGTAACATATACACCATTTAATCCATTTGTATTTTGTATGTTCTGGTAAACCGCCTTTTGATTTTCTGCCACAATAGGACACCTAACACTTTAATTTTACACTTCTTTGTTTGATTTGACTGCATCAGCTTCGTCTTGAGGGCAGGTACTTTTTAAACTTTTTTTTCTTTCCCAGCCATTGCATCCTTAGTGCCTGACAGAGTGCCTGCTCCTTTGCAGGTGCGCAGTCAACCGTTATTGATAATACATCCTTTCCTCACTGACTTGAAATGCCACCTTCATTGAATGAATGAGTGACATAGTTTTGATAGGCAGCAATGTTCATATATTTGGTTCTCTCAGTGTCATGTTGAAGGGACTTTAGCTTTCATAGAGCAAATGTTTAATTCAGTACTTGAAAGTAAAGTTGACCTTTTCCATTTTTCTACGTCATCATCCGACCAAGGTTTCATGTCCTTTTTTTTTTTTTTTAAAGCCAATTTATATTCCAGTGGTTTTCAGTCCTGACTGCAGGTCTATATTGGTTAGAGATTTGGGAAGGGATTATGAAGTGCCTCTTGGAACCCAGGGGGCTTTCCAGGTGGCTCAGTGGTAAGGAACCTGCCTGCCAGTGTAGGAGATATGGGTTTGATCCCTGGGTTGGGAGGATCCCCTGGAGAAGGAAATGGCAACCCACTCCAGTATTCTTGCCTGGAAAATCCTGTGGATAGAAGAACCTGGCAGGCTACAGTCCGTGAGTTCACAAAGAGTCAGACACGACTTAGCAACTAAACAGCAACATAGAACCTAAGGATACAGGTGGGCCTCAGGAACGAGGAAAACCTGGCCTTGCATTCTTGGGATGCACAGAAAGCCCTCTCCCTCCACCACTAGACTTCCAGCTGAGTCATAGCTTCATTTCTGTCTTTCAGTGAAATCATCTCTCTTTCTCTGTGTCCCTGTCCAAATGGCAGAAAAAAGCTATCTCCCACAAACAGCTCCTGAGTTTACATCTTCTACTGAGTTACAAAAATCTAGAGGCTCTATTTCGGAAGTCGCTGGGTCTATTCAGCTGTGGCTAGAGAAGCAGATGTGCTGTGGTCCATCATGAGCATGGCTGCAGAGTTGCACTGTATTAATTCTGTGTTCCAGAGGAACAACCTGACTTCTTGCGCAACCAAACTAAGGCACGTCCATTGTAGTAGCATCAGAAACCACCAGGGCAGCTTTCCAAAAAGAAAAAAAAATGTAGGTGCCAGAGTCTCATCTCAGATCCACAGAATCAGACTCTCTGGAGTTGGGATGTGAGCATCTGTGTTTTTTTTTTTTTTTTTTTAAGACCAGGTTATAATTCTTTTTTAATGTAGTAAAATGCACAGAAAACAAAATTTGCCATTAGTGACATTTTGTATATTCACAATGTTGTGTAAAACATCATGAATCTAGTTCTAGAACATTTTCACCACCCAAAAGGAAACCCTGTACCTGTCAGGCAGTCACACCCCACTTTCCCCTCCTCCCATCCTTGGAAGTTACTCATCTGCTTTCTGTTTCTGTGGATTTGACCCTTCCGGATATTTATATAACTGGAATCATACCATGTGTGACTTCTTATGTCTGACATCTTTCACTCAAGATAATATTTTCAAGCTTCAACCATGTCGTAGTGTCTACTTCATTCCTTTTTGTGGATGAGTAGTATTCTACTGCATGGATATAGCACATTTTGTTTATTTATTCTTCAGCTGATGAACATTTGGGTTGTTTTCCCCTTTTGGCTTTTATGAATAGTGCTGCTCTGAATGTTCATGTACAAGTTTTTGTTTGGCCACCTGTTTCAGTTCTTTTGAGTAGATGGCCAGAAGTGATGTTGTTGGATCATATGTTAATTCTGGCTATCTGCATTTTTAATAAGAAGGTTTTTATTTTGTAGTCAAAGCCTGTGATACATGATTAGGTTCAGCTGTCCTAACTTCACAAGTGAAAGGCTAGAGTTGGAATAGAGATTGGCTTTGGGGTCAGCCAGCTTGGGATTGAAATCCTAGCTCTGTCACTCCCCGGTTGTGTGAACTTGTGTGTGCGTATGTACGTGCTCAGTCATGTCTGTCTCTTCGTGAGCCTATGGTCGGTTGCCTACCAGGCTCCTCTGTTTATGGGATTCTCCAGGAAAGAACACTAGAGTGGGTTAACATGCCCTCCTCCAGGGGATGTGCCCAACCCAGGGATCGAACCTGTGTCTCCTGCTCCTCCTATAATGCAGGCAGATTGTTTACTGCTGAGCCACTGGGGAAGCCCGTGAACTTTTAGGCAAGTAGCTTATCTTCTTATTCTCAGTTTCCTACCCCTAATATGGGAGCAATATAGGCCACTTCCTAGGGATGTTGTCTCTTAGTGCCTTTTTATGTGTGTTTATTGGAGAAGGAAATGGCAACCCACTCCAGTGTTCTTGCCTGGAGAATCCCAGGGACGGGGGAGCCTGGTGGGCTGCCGTCTACGGGGTCTCACAGAGTCGGACACGACTGAAGTGACTTAGCAGCAGCAGCAGCAGCATGTGTGTTTATAGTGCTCTGAGCAAAATTAACATAACAAGCTCTTAGTACTCTGTAGAAAATATGATTATTTTTATTCATCTCCCAAACAATGAACCTAATTATTTTAGGATTAAGGCAACAAGTAAATTTAACCAAAAACCCACAAACATTTTTCGGTGCTGTCCTTATTTTCAGAATATGCTTAAGGCGGTCAGTGCAACCCAGAAACAGATAGACCTGGTAAAGCTCCATGAACAAGCCAAGAGGAATCTGGAGGAAGAAATCCAAAACTACAAAGAGGAGGCTCAGAAGCAGAGAAAGATCATCTTTCAACTGGAAAAGGAGCGAGATCGGTACATCAATGAAGCCAGTGACCTTACCCAAAAGGTAAACTAGTCCTCCATGGTATGGGTCGAGCATCACTGCATTATTTCTGATTGCCACACACTGTTGCAAAGACAGATTATTCAGATTGCTGCTTGTGGTTCACATGCAGATTTAAGATAGTGGGCAATAAGCTCTGCTATCAAATCAGCTACTGCCCATTTAGAGTAAACAAATGCTGATTAGATATTTGCAGAATGTAAGTTTGGAGGAACACAAATGCATGTGATCAGTCCATCCCTGGCAGGACATGTCTTCCTTGTAAAAGATGGCCCGTGATCCTCCTACCCCTGGTTGGAAGCCATTGTAAAACAGCATATTCCTCTTGCAACTTGATCATGTAAGAAGCTCCACTAATTGATTTACTGACTCTGAGAGGACTAGTTGTCATTTCAGGCACTCATGTTCTCTAGCGTGGCTAAGCTTATTGGCCCCTGTATCCGTCAGATTAAGTTGTAGCAAATAACCCTCAGGTCTCAGTTGTTTATAGCGACAGAGATCTATGTTCTGTTCACATTAATGACCTTTGAGGGTCAGCCACAGCTCTGCTTCACGTCCTCTTCATTGCAGATCGACTCTGTTGGAATGTGTTGGCCTCTTATAGAGGGAAATCTGTGTAATAGTAAACCTTTGATATGCTCTCAGAGCTTCTGCTGGCAAAGGAAGGGTAAAGGGCCAGTCCACTCATATTTCATTGATCAAAGGAAGTTACGTGATCAATCCTGATATCCTCGGGCAGCAGTGTGATCCTACTAAGGGAGGGGCCCTACCTGGTGAGACAGAGACTATATCTGAACATATAATCTGTTGTAACCTCCTATGTCTTCCTTCCTGGCAGTCAGTCTCCCACCACTCCTGGCTGCCATCACACTGTCAGAGTTGTTAAAAATTCCAATGAAATCTTATTATTACTCCCAGCCTTACAAACCTCAGTCATCTCTCAGCAACCTGGGGCAGTGCTTCCTAACATTCTTTGCATCACAGCATTGTAGGAGATAGCATGTCTACAGTATGTGGGAATGAGGGGGATGAGCCTGTGCAGGGCTGGAGGGGCTTACCTAGGGATGCTAGCTGCCCAGGTCCCACCTGGCCCACCTATGAGTAGAGTGAATCAGTATTTTGTTACATACCTGTAACCCATGCAAGACACAGCAATTCATATATTCTGACTTATGCAACAGAGGCTAAGCTCTCTGTTTTATCTGGAAAGCCCTTTCCTCCCCCTTCTCTGAATGGAAAACTCTTATTCATGCTTCAGTACCCAGATCAAATGCTCATGTCTGGGGTCAAACCTATTTTAACTCCTTAGGCAGAGCTAGTCACTTCCTACTTAATGGGTTTGTTGATATTTCTGGAGCAGCTCTTACCATCTTCTAGTGTACTTATTTATTCATACCCTTGTTTGTAGTGAGTTCTTAGGAGCAAGGACTTTATCTCATTCTTCTCTTCATTTCCAGCACATAGTAAATGCTGGTAAATAGTAGGCGCCAAAACTGGGTTGAACAAATAGATAGATGATGGGTGATAAAAAAAGATTGCTGTCACTGATTTTAATATAGGATTGTGTATTTCTCTCTGTTCCCTTATGAAGGAGAGATACTGGTACCAAGTTTTGCTGGTAACTGTTTTTCACAATTTCTGATGTTTAACTGCACAAGGTTACATAATGTCTCACCTAAATAATTTAAGCACGAGTTCTTAAAATATTATTTATCAACTACAATTTTTCTCTCTTACTTAACTCCTGACAGCATGTATCAGTTGCTACAGCAACTTGTGTCACCTCTGGACTTCTTATTAAAAACATGTATATCTTTTTGACACCATCTCGTATTTCTTTCTTTACTGTCACACACACACACACACACACACACACACACACCTCATTCCCACAAACAGAAAGCTCCCTTTCATGTATCCTATTTATAGGAAGTTGAGGAATAATACCAGGGACTGGGAGAAGATGTCATGAAACTGATATTTTCATCTCCTTCTAAAGTGAGTTGTTCTGAGTTTATCCTTTTGACCCCACAATTTCTTTTGTAAAAACTGCATGTATGAAGAATAAGAATGCAAAGATTTTTATAAAAGAGCAGTCTTCAAAATAAATTGTGCAAGTTTGCCATGTGCCATTAAAATCATGTGTTTGAAAAATATTTTTTAAATGGGGAACATGGTCACAATGTGAATCTGATAAGAACAAAATGCAAAGTTATTTATATGGTTTGACCTAAATTTTATCTGTGTGCAGATGAAAAGGATTGGGGTCATTATATCATGGGGTGGGTAGTGAAAATTAAATGAGATAATGTTGGTAAAGTATTTAGAATGATCTCTGGCACATAGTAAATGCTATGGAACATTTAATAAATAAGCAAGTAAATATATTAATTACTTTGTAGATAAACAATCCAGAATTTTTGTTCAAAGTGGCATTTGAATGTAGCTATTTTCAACTTCTTATTAAATGTCAGTAACAGAGATGAAAAGTTTTAATGGCATCAAACACTAACATTGACATAAAGCCATGCTAAAATAGAAGAAAAGAGATTGGATGAGAATTTTATATGTCCTGCCGAAGTGAGCACAGGATGAGAATTTTAAAGCCAGTAGAGGTGAACTGAGGAAAATCCACCTGGCCCTCAGTTCACAGTTCCTTGAACTTGCTTGCAGTTGGGAAGGGGAGGGGCAGTGGTGAGCAGGAAATGGGGGGGAATAGGAGAAGATGAGAAGGGAGGCTGGGCTCTTCTGGGAGACAGGACCAGTTCCCAGGCAGGAATGACCGAGGAAGTGCTAAGCATGGGACCTCCGATGGTCAAGTTTAAGTTCTTTACTGTGCTCTGTATCTGCAACCTTTGGTGACAGTCTGCATCAACCCTGTGGCTGGATTGTGCGTTGTGGGGGCAGGGATGGGGTGAAGAGGGATGTGGGATGTGAGGTAACACACCGAGAAAAGGAACCATGTGTGCCAGAGAAAAGGGCCAATCGAGAATCTGGAATTCTATTGAAATAGGAAATCAAAGCCACAGTGAATAGGAGAAATAGAATTCCTTTAAGAATTCTTGGAGATACTAGGTGTCATGTTGGGCTTCCTAGCACACAAAATGAAGATTATAGATGTTCTGTTGTTGTGGTTAAGAACAGTGTGACCCCAGTAGGACAGAGAACTATCATCTGGGTTATAAGTCCAAGATGACATTACCTCTAAGACAAAACAAAGATGAAACAGAAAGGAAGTGATGGATAAAATAAGGAACAGTTGTAAAGAGACTAAAACACATGCAAACCCCAAACCAACCCAAAGCAAGCAACGGTAGATTTAAAATCCACACTGAAGTTAGTAAGTTAGTAAAGAACAGAACTGATGTGGAAAATGGAATCAGTGAAGTGGAGTGCAAACTTGAGTAGTTCTCTTAGGATGTTCAGTTCAGTTCAGTCACTCAATTGTGTCCGACTCTTTGTGACCCCATGGACTGCAGCACGCCAGGCTTTCCTGTCCATCACCGACTCCTGGAGCTTGCTCAAACTCATGTCCATCGAGTTGGTAATACCATCCAACCATCTCATCCTCTGTTGTCCCCTTCTCTTCCTGCCTTCAGTCTTTCCCAGCATCAGGGTCTTTTCAAATGAGTCAGTTCTTCGCATCAGGTGGCCAAAGTATTGGAGCTTCAGCTTTAGCATCAATCCTTCCAATGAACATTCAGGACTGATTCCCTTTAGGATGGACTGGTTGGATCTCCTTGCAGTCCAAGGGACTCTCAAGAGTCTTCTCCAACATCACAGTTCAAAAGCATCAGTTCTTCAGTGCTCAGCTTTCTTTA
Source organism: Dama dama (assembly GCF_033118175.1). NCBI lineage: Eukaryota > Metazoa > Chordata > Mammalia > Artiodactyla > Cervidae > Dama > Dama dama. The sequence continues at coordinate 71,415,957 of NC_083695.1, forward strand.
TGGTCCAACTTTCACATCCATACATGACTACTGGGAAAACCATATCTTTGACTAGATGGACCTTTGTCGGCCAAGTAATGTCTCTGCTTTTTAATATGCTGTCTAGGTTGGTCATAGCTTTTCTTCCAAGGTTTTCTTCATATTCTTAGAATAGAGGTGGAAACAAAAGACAAAAATGATCAAAGAGAGGATAAGAGATAAGGACAGGGAATAAAAAGCATCCTATAGGTTGCTGGTCTCTGATGGAGGAACTGAGCCCCAAATCAAAGATGTAACAGAAAATATTTTCTGGAGATGAAGAAAGAACTGTACATGCAGATTGAGCATGTTTCTGGCAAAATCAGTGACAGGAGAAATCTCATAGACCTGCTCTGGGAGAAAGTCTTGTGTGTGTATGTTGTTTAACCCACAATGATAAAGAAAAGTACTCTCAGAGTTAGGCAAGAAGAAAAAGCTGAAGTCTAGTTCCTTTTTTTTTTTAAACAGGAAAAAGAGTAGAAGGTAATGGATCAACAGGTGAAAACTCGGTATTTCTGAGTAGTAGGGATACAGATCGTTTTTAATTTACCCCTTTATGTGCCTTTTGTGTTCTTCAAATTTTCTGAAATGAATATATATTACTTTAGTATCCTGATCCAAAAAACCTTGCCCTTCAGTCAAGGACCAATAAAACCTTACAAGAGCTTTATTTAAAATGTTTTCTAATCCATCTGTACTTGGTTCCCCTCTCTGGCAGGTGAAGAAATCTGATGTTATTACTGTATCTGCATTTCTGAGTGTACCTCATGCCATTTACAAGTTCCTTGAGGGCAAGTCTTCTTGAGCTCTTTCTGTTACTTATTCATTAAATAGGTATTCAAATATATTTTGAAAGGGTGAATGGAAAGCATAATTAGACAACTGAATCAACTAGTCAAAGACTTATTTTTAGGTATCTATATTAAATTCCTCTTCAGTAATCTGTTTATCCCATGAGGGCACAAAGTGGCCATGACTGAGTGACTAAACTTTCTTAAACTTATGGGTCTGCTCACCTTTAAATTATTTTGAAATAGGTTGCCATGACGGACAATGTTATCTGAATTATCGTTGGCAGTTTTAGCTGTGAGTGACTTCTGGCCTGATCCCCTCTTCCTTCTGGGCTGCAAAAACAGTGTCAACATTTGCTTTCTGATTCTTTTTATTTAGAAGGGGAAAAAAAGGTGAAATCTAAGCTGCTGAAAGCCCTACATTACATTTTATTAATTTAACTTGGCATTTGCAAATGAGAAAGAAGATCCCTTTTTGTGCCAGAATTGGATGGCTCAGAATCCCAAGCCTTTCCGTATGTGTTTGTCTCAGTCAACATGTGCCATGATGTTATGCATAATAAACAACCACCAGGTCTCACCGGCATGCAAAAACAAGCACTTATGTCTCACTCACACACCTGCAGTTGACAAGGGCCAGCTGATCTGGGCCGAGCTTGCCTGGGCTTGGCCTGAGGCTGTGGGTTGGCTCCAGATTTGCTGTGTGCTTCTCATCCTCTAGGAAATGCACACTGTTCTCATGGAGAATGGAAGGAATGCAAAGGACAGACCCAACCACGCAAGCACAGTTCATGGGTCTCTGCTTGCCTAATGTTCTCTGACATCCCATCAGCTATGGCAAGTCACATGTCCAGGCCCAGCCTCAACAGCAAGGGCAAGTAGACTCCTCCCATAGAGGTGATGGGAGCAAATATTCATGGAGCCATGACAAGCTACTACAGTATTTCAGCACTTATTCTTTATAGTTGGACGTTTTTTCTTTTATTATTGGAGTATAATTTCTTTGCTATGTTGTGTTAGTTTCGCTTACAGCAAAGTGAGTCAGCTATATGTGTATATATATCCCTCCTTCTTGAGCCTCCCCCTACCCCATCCCATCTCTCTAGGTCATCACTAAACTGAGCTCCTTGGGCTGTATAGCAGCCTCCCACTAGATATTTTACACAATATATATTCAGCACTTTTTACCTTCATGGTTTTCCTCTGCTGCAGTATGCATTTTATTGTTCGGCTAAATTGAGAGGCACCAAGAGTGGCGTAATAAGTTGTGGTGGTTTAGTCGCTCAGTCGTGTCCAACTCTTGTGACCCCGTGGACTGTAGACCACCAGGCTCCTCTGTCCATAGGATCTTCCAGGCAAGAATACTGGAGTGGGTTGCCATTTTCTTCTCCGGGGGATCTTCCTGACCCAGGGGTCGAACCCGGATCTCCTGCACTGCAGGCAGATTCTTTACCAACTGAGCTACTAGAGAAGCCCAATTATAAGTTATGGCCCACCATATTTAATCTTTTCTAGACTTATAAATTTTAGGTTAAGATCATTCCTAGTTAATGATTAAAACTGGGGAACATTCTGCATATTATGCCTTTGGCTCATTTTAGGACCCTCTTCTTTTTCATTCTAAATATTAAACTTCTAGCTATCCCCTCCCAGCCTTCTTATATACTGGAAAGCATTTTTTGCAATGAATTCCTACCAATAAGTTTCTTAGCTCCCTGCTTATTTGCCTTATAACAATGTCAAGCAAAGCTCTTGTAGACAGAGGTTCCAAGAAATGAATAATAATGTGCTTTCAAGGATTTAGAAGTGAGGATAGCAAAAGTTGATCAAAGAAATATCATTCAGTGAATAGCTACTTCATAATAAAATGAAGTTTCTGTTTCTTCAATATTAATTTGATGTTTTTTTATACAGAACATCTTTAATAGGGTAGAAGTCTGGAGAGAGCCTTCAAGGGGACATACACAAATTATAAGCTTTTCATGTTATAATGAAATAAGTGTACTATGGATTACTCTTTTCCTGGAGGAGAACAGAATTTGATCCATAGAAAAAAACCAAGTTGGTTTTTTAAGTGCTAATATTATATAATATCACATAATGTTAAACATACCATGATAGTCTATTAACATTTATTAAATGATTAAATTATGATATGCCTGGTACTTATATTATGGCATAAATATAATTTTTCTCACTTTTATCCTCACTATAGCCCTCCTAGGCAGATATTATAGCCTTCATTTGTAGCATAACATGTTATTAAAAACAGATAGAAAAATAGATATGCCTCCCTGAATTTGAGATAGAGGATAAAATAAGAAAGCAAGACAAATAGAGAAGACTTAAAATTTCACATGACTGGGCACAAAGTTTTTTTTTTTTTTTTTTTTTGAGAGTGAGTTTTCCAGTTTTATTATGGAAGTGAAGGCATTGTCAGCATTCAAACCATTGACACCAAGTCAGAAAAACTTACTTTAAAAGTTTATTGTACTGATATTTCATCAATTGCAAGTTAAAAGATTCCAAATTCAATGACCTACTTTCTCTTCCTGTCTTAGTACATATGGTGTTTTGACTGTGGCTGCAGATTTCCTGCACACGTTATTGATTTTTATCTCACTATTTTTTCTATCGGCGGGTTGTTTTAACAGAAACAGAAAAGGTAGTAGGTTATAAACTGAGACTGTACCCTCATGGTGCACTGTAAGCATTTTCTGGTCTCCTCTGAAGTAGGCCTCCACATGCTAGGCTTTCCAACCCTCTGGCTGTAATAAAACTCTATATTTGGATGTGATTTATCTCAGAGTTGGTCTGAGGTATCTAAAGTATAATCAATTAATTAAGCTCCAGACCCATAGCTGGCATTCTGCATTCTCTGCCTTTGAAACTGGGAACATTTTGCTGATGAAGGGTTTTGTGTCTACCTAATACTCCGCACATTTTATGAATTTTCAGGATTTGAACCTCTATGTGACATTGGTTTGAATGATTTCCCTCAAAACAAATTGAGTCCCAACACTTAGAACTGTATTGCTTTGTGAATTGTCTTTTCCCTTTGCTTCTATACTTTTAAAATTTTTGCTGTCATTTAAACAAAATAACCTTTGATCTCTTTGGTATCATGATGGGTTCCTGCTACTCCCAGCTTCAAGAATCTGGAAACAAGTTAGACTTTGTGTACTGTTGTTTGCAAAAAGATGAACCCAGCTAACTGGGTGCCCCAGAAAGAAATGCCCTTGATTACGTCTTTTCTCTGGAGCATTATTCTGTCTGTGCAAAGGATTATTCTTGCTGTAATATTTCTCAAAGTGATTGAACAAGCAGTTTTTTTCTTTTTCTCTGATGTGCTGCTTGATATTTTGAATGCTGATGATGCTGTTCAAAGTATTCTCAATCTATGCATTTCACTGACCCCAACGAAGGTGGTCATGTCCATAGAAAGGCTACATTTGGGGCTAAGATAGTGTCTTTCTTTAAAAAAATCAAACAAGTAACAGATCCAGGAATGGATACCTTATTTAGGTTTCCCATTTGTTCCTAACTTAAACATTTTAGTTGCTAGTGCTGGTACCTTAAAAGGCCACCTGCTACTCATTTTCAAGGATTCTAAAGGGATAGATCAAAGAGACGATGGAAGGAGGAGTGAAATGTCTTCATTTCAGATCTACCTGCATGCCTCTTCTTCCTTCAAGCCCCTTAACCAACAATGCAAGCCATTCATCACTGAGTCTGTATATATTCTTACCTTGGGCCATTTTCTTTCTATACAAAGTGGGTGATGGAAATTAATAAAAATAAAACAGTAAAATAATTTAAAATACTTTGTACAAGGACTTCCCTAGTATCCAGTGGCTTAGACTCCATGCTCCCAATGCAGGGGACCTGGGTTTGATCCCTACCCAAGGAACTAGATCCCACATGCTGCAAATAAAAGATCTTGCATACTACAACTAAAGAACCCACATGCTGCCTTCAACATTGAGGATCCCACGTGCTGCAACTAAGACCTGGTGCAGCATTCATTCACAAATGAATGAATAAATATAAAAAAATACTTTGTGCAACTCTGGTTGCATAATTGTAAAAGATTGGTTGAAATAGATATTTTTCTTGAAAATATGTACACACATCAAGGCTTGACTCAAGGAGAAGTGGAAACCATAGAAAGATTAATAACCATGGAAGCCACCAAAACATCTGAGAGAGCAATAGCTCCAGTGTTGTCACTGGGGGCCTAATTATTTTAGAATTGAGTTCCTTCAAACTTTTAAGAATCAGATAATTCCTAGGCTATATAAATTTTTTTTTCTGTGTATGAATTTAGAAAAATGTATTATGTATTCTTGGGGGTAATTTTTTTTTCTGTTGGAATTTCTTTATTTCATTTTTTATTAATTTATTTTTTATTGGAGGATAATTGCTTTACAGTGTTGTGTTGGTCTTGGAGGCAATATTGATTGGCATTACTTTACTGACCTAACCCATGCCTTCTGCTGTGATAATGAACAAAAACTCCAGGCCTTGGAGAAAGCTTGGGGATGAATGAGTCCTTGGGTGGGATGATCTAGGAACAAGAAGGAAGAGGTAGTTCTCACAAATTATGTAAATACCAAATATTAACTTCTTAGATAAGATGTGTATGGCCACCCTATTACCCTCCCAGTGTTTAATTCTCTCATAACACCCTGTGCATATCTCAGATTATTGGTTGTATCCATTCCTTGATTATCATTTTACAGTGGAGTTACTCACTAGAAGTGAATTTGAGGGTAGGAAATGCATCTTATTTTTCTCTACATCACTGGTGCTTTTATAGTGCCTGCCATAGATGGGTTCTCAATGCATGTTCAATGAGTGAATGAATGAGTAGGCGAGTGGTTGAATGAATTAACAAAAGGGTACTCAGCTCACTTTATGAAACTAGCAGAAATCTTGATATTAAAATAGAACCAAAAAGAAAACTATAGACTTAAGTCACTTATGAATATGTATGTAGCATCCTAAATGAAATTCTAGCAAACCAAATTCAACAGTACATTAAAAGGAATCATTCAGTATGACCAAAGAGGGTTTATCCTGAAACCACAAGGATAGTTTTCTATTAACAAAACTGTTGCTAGTGGTATGAAAATGTAAAATGTACAGCCATTTTTGAAAGCAATCTAGCAGTGTTTATTAAAGTTAAAAATATATACATCTTTTGAGCCACATACTCCTCTTCTGGGAATCCATCCCTACAGAAGTAAAAGAACAAGTACATAAGAACACATGTATAAACTGTTTATTGTAGCATGGTTCAGACTGGCAAAAAAATGGAAGCCAAGTGAATGCCCGTCAGAGGGGAGGGGTTCACCTACACTGTAGAACATTATGTCTCTTTTAAAGAGAATGAATTAGAGCTACTCTACCAGATTCCCACAAAGTATAAAAAGCAAGGTGCATAAAAATATATAAGAGGATCCCACTTTGCTGAAAAGTAAAGACCAAGTTCAGAAAGCAAAAGGAAAACAAACCTCTGTACCTGTATATTCACTCGTTGGCTAGCTGTGAACTACATTACTTCTTTTGACTTCAGTTTCCTTATTTGTAAAATTGGGATATGATAATGCACATCTATGAGGATTTTTGTGAAGATTAAAGAAATTAATACCTGTAAAATCATCTGCATATAGAAAGTACCTGAGAAATATTAGCTATTATTATGATAAAGACCTTAGTAGACCTAAATAGAACATGCAGAATTCAAAGAAAAATATGGAAGAACACATACTGGATTGTTAACCTGGTTTCTTTCTATGTCAATGAGGGACTGATGTGGGTGGAAGGGAGAAGAAGGTTCAAGTAAATGAGGAAGAGAAAATAAATGTTTATTTCCCATTTATGCACTTATTCAGAATTACGGCATATGGGACTATGAATAAAGAAATAAAATCAGAATACTTGTAAAAGAAGACATTTGTTACTAAGTATATCAGATCAATAGAACCGATAGGGCAGTGCAAAATAATATATGCTAAAAAGACATTTATTAAGATTTGATTCCATCCTTCCTTAAATATAAATCTAAGAAAACTTTGAAAGATATTGGATTTCACTAGTGGCTCAAATGGTAAAGAATCTGCCTGCAATGCAGGAGACCTGGGTTCAGTCCCTGAATTGGAGAAGAGAATGGCAACCCACTCCAGTAACATTGCCTGGAGAATTCCATGGACAGAGGAGCCTGGTCCATGGGGTCGCAAAGAGTTGGACATGACTAACACTTCTTTCACTATTTTAAGATATAAAGGGAAATATATTAAACATCAGCCATCATTAACTCTGTTGGGGAAACTTTAGAAGAGGATTTCTTAGAATATATTTTCTGGAATACTAATTCTATAAGTAGAGTAAAAGGATTCGCTACTGCAATGACTGGGGATTGGGAACATGATGCTCACAGGTATCTGAAACCTGAATCATACTATCAGCATGACAAAGAGCTAAGTCCTTTTTGACCTTTAGGTTCTGGGTAAATCTTTTCTTTCTAGGAAGCTTCCCTGGCCGTGTTACTTCAAGTGCATTCCCTTCCTTCTCTCTCTGTCATGTTTCTCTGTTCATTTCCTTCAACTGCAGTCATTAATTAAGAGAATTCTACTGAAATGCAGTGAAATATTCTTAAGAATTTTCCCCTTGTGTGTTCTAGCTGTTGTTAAAGCATAAGCTCCATTCATTCAACCAGTTTTCCTTGCAAAATTTTTTTTCTTAAGGAATTTTAGAAGAAGTTTGTCCTTAGAAAATCAATTTCCATGGTCATTGCAGCTAAGAGTCATGATGATGTCATTTCTACTGTGTGGATTGCTTGTCGAGAAGCATTGGCTCACGGTGGAATTTTGGGCCTCGGTTTTCCATACTTGCAAAAAAGAGGCAGCTACTTCTGCATCTCATCTTGCCTCAAAGTGTTTTGCACACAGTAGAACACATATTTTTATGAAGTCTTTTGGGTTTCCCTGATGGGAGTGAGTTTGACATTGGTAGACAGCGTTATGATTGCTATCAATGTCAGAGGTCACTTTTTTTTCTTGTGGTTAACCTTATAAAGCCACAACTGTGGCCAAACAGCTAATCTGTCTCTTACCATTCCTAGTGCTTTGTGTTAAGATCTGTTTAAGCTTGTGCTTTTTTAAATTCCTTTCCTTTTTTGGTGGTTGGGGTGGGCAAGAGAGGTTTTCAGAATTGAAAGAATTTCTTTGTTTTCTTTTCTGTTTTGTGATCACAGAATAACTGTGCTAAGCCTTCATGCTTGACCAGAACGGTGCTGTAAATAAAGTACATGTTTGCCCCTAATCAGCTGGGCTGAACTTCTGTGTTGTACCGCAGTGATTATAGCCACAGTCAGATTTTCTGATTGCTGGCATTTCTGCTCGCTACCCTGAGATACAAAATCTGTTTGTCCTGAACCAATAACCACAGATGGGCTATTTAACCATCTTTATTACTTCTTTCTCCTCCAGGTCCTCATGAACATGGAAGACATAAAAGTTCGTGAAATGCAGATTTTTGACTATAGGAAAAAAATTGCTGAATCAGAGACTAAATTAAAACAGCAACAGAACCTGTATGAAGCTGTGAGGTCAGACAGGAATCTGTATAGTAAAAATCTGGTTGAGGCTCAGGTAAAGAATATATTTATGTCTTTACATTTTGCTCCCTTCCCATGCTGGGTTTAAAGCAGTTTCTGTTATTCTAATAGCAGAATTTACAGTAGACTGAGAAAGAAATCGGGGAATTCTCCTGAAAGAGAAGATCAGTTTATGCAGAACTGTCAGATTGTTTGAAATGGAAATGACACAACTTGATCAGATGTGAAGATCGTGGCCCTGGTTTTAATTATTATATAGAATTGCCATTCTCTGTTTCTCATTTTTAAAACTGCTAATAGCTATCATGACTCAGAGGGGAGCAGCATACTCTTGTCATTTAAGTGCAGAGTTTTGCTTTGTAATTTTTTAGTTAAAAATGTTTGTTGTGATTCCAATTTGTCTCTTACACAGTGAGGAGTAAAGTGTGTGCATGTGTGTATGTGTATGGCATGTTCATTATGTATTTTTATATCTATCTCATGAAAATATTTGGAGAGTTAATGCTATGAAATACTTTGAGGTCTGTGGGCACAAGATACAAAGATACCCAGTTGTAATCCGTCAGGAAATCATTGTTTTAAATGAATCTCCCTTAAAAGCTCTTGACTGTGTCTTGAGCTTCCATAGTGGATGATGTCTATTTAATTCACTTTCAAACATATCTCCTTTCATTTTGTTAGGATGAAATAACAGAAATGAAGAGAAAATTAAAGATTATGACCCATCAGGTAGATCAATTGAAAGAAGAAATCTCAGCTAAGGAGTCGGCACTTGTGAAACTACATCTGGAACAGCAGCGCATAGAAAAGGAGAAGGAAACCCTGAAGGTACAGACCTTATAATAAATGCGATGAACCAGTTGTCAATCCATTAGACCCACTGGGGCCAGGCTCCGTGCTCAGTGAGGATGGCCGGGGGGCAGGGAGAACAACCAAAGCACCAGGAGGATGAACTCCACCACCTCGAGGTCTGTCTTCCCTACAGGGAGTGCTCCCAGCTAGAATGGGAAGGGGGCAGTGGAGATGCTGAGCTCCTCGATTACCTGTGCTGGTTATCATGGCATCAGTGGAAGAGAACCTAGTAGGTCAGCAGTGCCCAGGAAGTCCTGGCACTTTCAGGCTCACTACGATCTCTTTGCATTTACAACACAAGTCCAGCCCTTTGTTTGCACTCAACCCTCCCAGACTCCTCCCTAGGGCTTCTGTGAGACAATGCTGGCAGAATCCTTTGTGCCACTGCCCTGATACTTATTTACTTCATGTGCACGTGCCTTTTCTGCCTGCGACATCATTGTCTACCAGGTGTCAGACTTTGTCCTTACTTGTTTGGCCCTCAACTGGGTTCATGGATCACCTTACTTCTGTGAGTCTAAGAACTTTGCAGCCTCTCCTCTAGGGAACCACCTTTGTCTTCACATATTGCCAAGATATATCCTTTTAAATCTACACATTTAGAACATTCTAGGTCTACTAATATAACATAAAAACTCGTCCCCCAAATATATGCCAAATAATTATACCGCATCAAAACTTTGACTTAAATACATTTTACTATACATATTCACTAAACCTAATGTTTTACCTTTTCCTAGCCAATCCAGTAAATTTCCCTTCTAATCCATTTGACCAAAGAATTAAAAATGAAACTTCTAAGAGAATAATGCCACTTTTGTTTTCTTAAATGTGTATGTTTATGAGCCATTTGCAGAAACTTCTACAGCTGGTGAAAGACTGAATTTCTGCACATGATTATCTTCAAAGATAGTTCCTATCTTGAAAATGAATATGTAGCATTGGACAGATTTAATGTCAAATTTCCTTGATTCTATGATGCTGTAGATTGAAATACGCACTCTCAGTTTAACAATAGGTTTTATCAACTTAATTATATGTCTTCATGGAACTAGAACTACTACATTAAATTAAGTTAAGGCACATTAGGATAGAGAAAAATTAAAATGTAGTGAAAATTGTAGTGAAAGTGCCTTTACAATAAAAATATGGTAATTGATATATTTACCTAAGACTTCCATCTCTTCACTCCAGCTCATGATAGAAAAAAACAGAAAATTCTGTACTAAAATTTATTTAAATGTAAAGAAATTTGAAAATACCTTGCATCTTTGCCCTTATTCTCCTTGTTTGAAAGCATATTAATAGTTTTATAGGAGGTTGTTTGTTCCACCCTGGAAGTCAATGGTGGGACGGTGTTTATCATTGGCTGAATCAGACTAATCTTATTGCAAACACTGCTTCACTCACAGGCCTCATGGACCCATGTTAGCAAGGCTTCAGTGTAACTGGATTTGGTACATCATCTCTACCTTTCAGAGGATGACATTGATCCTCATCTCTTACTTTCCAAGGAATGCTCTTTTCAAAAGATTAATTATTGCTGCATAATGGGGTCCAAGGAAGACAAAGTACTGCTTTAGAATAAGCAATGTCCTATGCAAAAAAAGAATTATTCCTGATTCCTTAGTTTGACTTTGGTTAATATTTGTTTCAATTACACCATCCATCATTAGATGTCTATATATATAGCTCCAAAGAAGCATCATAATAAAATAAAGGAATAAAGTTTATAATAAAATAAAGTTTAAATCATAAACTTTATATTATTTTAATCATAATAAAATAAAGTTCCGTTTCTTTGGTCCTGTGCCAGCAGAGTTGGCAGCTGGTGACTAAGGGAGATGATTAAAGGGCTTCTGTTCTAGAAAGTCTGCTCCAAATGGTGAATCCTAGGTCTGGATAGCTTTGTGTCATTGATTATAGGAAGATGATTGCTTTGGACTTACTGTGAAACTAGGATGCCTTTTCCTCAGCTTTTTCCATTAAGGCAGGAATTAGGGACAGAAAAAAGGCTGCCTCCTTGATTTATTATTTGAGGTTATCCAACAGTGGCTTGCAAAGGTGCTTCGACTGGATAATTTTGGCCTATCATTAAGCCCATTTGACATCCTTTAGAAAAATATGACAGCTCAAATGTTGAGTTTCAGCCTCTTGACTTTTTTAGCCTCAAAGATGAATCATGTTTACAGAGGTCTCTGAATTTCATGCATCTGAGCTTTACAAACCAAAACCCTGGAGGAAAGGGCAGATTGTTTTTTTTTTTAGTAACTTTGCTCCATGAGAGACATGTAGCTTATTATAGTGAGTTATACAAAGCTACGTTGGTACATAATCCCTCCCGGAAGGGCAAGCCCTAGCCTGTTTGTAGACTGTGAGATGCTTTTTGACAGGACAACCCAATTTATCGCTTCTCCAAGCTCACGACAAACAATTGTCCGTAAGAGATCATCCCCATCCTCATTCATCCCCCCCGCCGATAGAAAAGTCTTGCTTCTTCCATGTTTCCTTTTCAGTTGCTGCCAGGCTCTACAGACTCCTCAGGATTCTAGACATTCTCAGCACATGATGGTTATGACAGAATGTCAATAGTTCTTTGTAGATGTTGCTGCATCTGTGTTCATCTGCCCATTCTGTCCCTGTCTTGTTTCATCAGCACTAAAGGGGCCATCTCATGTGGAGTGTCTGCCTTCCAGTCCTAACAAGCTCTCGATTCTGTTCATCACCACCCCATCATCCCACATCAATCTGACAGCACTTTGATTCTTGGTGAATAATTCAGCAGCAAATCCTCTGTGTCCAGAGCTCAGCGTCACATTAGCAACTGGCTTCAGGGCACCATATCCTTGTCCTCAGTGGACTCTCTAGAGCAACATGGATGGGAACTGTTGGAGGGAGAGAGAAAGCCTAATTATTCTCGTGGTTAGAAGACTTCAAGTGGTCCTGTTTATTTTGCAGTATATAAACAGATGGTTTCTGTGAAACCCAGTGAATATTGGGATCCCGTATGAAGGGGTCAAACTCCCTCAAGTATGCTTCTTTTTTAAAAAAATTTATTCATTTATTTTTGGCTGCGCTGGGTCTTCTTGCTGACAGGGCTTTGTCTAGTTGTGGCAAGCAGGGGCTACCCTCTAGTTGCTGTGCGTGAGGCTACTCTTCATTGTGGTGCAAAGGCTTCTTACTGCAGTGGCTTCTCTTATTGAACGTAGTCTCTGGCCTGTGCGGGCTTCCGTAGCTATGGCTCCTAGGCTCTAGAACACGTCCTCAATAGTTGCTGCCCTTAGGCTTAGTTGTCCTGCAGCATGTAGAATCTTCCCAGACCAGGGATCAAACCTGTGTCCCCTGTGCTGGCAGACTGATTCTTAACCACTGGACCACCAGAGAAGTTCCCAAGTATGGTTCTTGAGATGTGATTTATGCCCGCAGCCAGATTGGGTGATACATACGCCATGAACACCTATCACAAAACTGTATAATTGTAGAAGTAGTGACTGAAGAGCTTGTCCTGCCATCATATTACAGCTTTATGCCTCGGGTCCCATCTAGAATGTTTCTTGATGAGCTTTGGGTGCACAGTAGTTTTTACCATCTTTCCTGGATAAGACAGCTCAGATTTACAACTGTTAAATGCATTAGACCTAAGGTATTTTGTTGATGTTAACATTTGCTGCCAACGTCTAGTGCCACATCTTGTTTACAGCCCATAAATTTATGACATAAGGAGACCACTCAGAATTTTGATATATTAGGAAAAAAGCACCAGGCAATGCCAAACACATGAACAGTTTTACATTTCAGACAGATACTTTTACACACCATTGATTGCATTTTAATATAACAGCGGTTTCATTTTGTTCTGCTGATAGATTCTGATCAGCTCTCGGCACTTAGGAATAGGGAAGTGAATGTTGCACATCTGGGAAAATAAAAGTTTTATTAAAGAAAGCATGAGCCAAACAGGTATTTTATTGCTGTCTTCGCCGTCACCTTAAATGATTATAGAAATAGAAAGGCTGGTTCTTGACTCTCTTCCCTAACAGGCAATCCCCCAAAGTGGTAAATACAATACCAGACCAGATCTTTTTTCATTAACTGTTTCCCTTTGCTTATCTCTGGACCAAAATACATTTCATGAATGAGCAAACAAAATATCACAAAGGAAACCCTGTGTTTTATAGTAGCTAGCTGAGTTTAGTTTGTGACATTACAGGTCTATTGCTAGGTGTGCGGTGTCTTGTACTGTTTGGATAAATTTGAGCTATGGGATTAATGACTCTTGGTCTTCATGGATTAGAGGCAGGTGGCAACTAGAGTTGGGTTGGTTCAGAGGCACTCACTTGCAAGTATTTGGTTTTCTGTCATCCCTTTTGTGACATTTCTGGGTGGGTGGAGGTGGGGGAACCCAATTCTTCCTTGAAGAAAAAAGTTACTAGTTTTTCATTTTCACATGTTGACCTGCAGGCCATTGAAAAGTTGGAGGCTTAATATATCTTGCCCTCTCCCTTTTGATTTTAGGTGTGGGTGAAAGCAGAGTTCTTCCTCCATCTTTCCTTCTTGTGCTGACCTGGCTGTGATGCCACCTGTCCTTACATGGGCCTGGAACCTCGAAGCTGTATTCTTCTTTCCTCTATTATGATTAACTCTCTGGCTGCCCACTGCATACTCTCCATGGCGTACAAGGCCCTTCTCAGGTTGTCTCAGCTGTTTTACCAGGCTTACTTCCTGCTGTTCCCTACCCAGTACTCCAGCTCAGCCACGTTGGATGTTTTGCCATCTGGTAAACACACCAGGTGCTTTATCGTTTGCATGCCTCTGTTCACGTGAGCCTGACCACTGACTGCTCGCCCCCAGCACATACATCTCCCTTTTAGAAATAACTGTCAACTGCCAAAGCCCAGACTTGTTATTCTCTCTAAACCCAAGGAAGAAATAGGAACTCTGTCCTGTACTCCCATGTCCTTCTTCACAGTAGAGAGCATCTCCACACTGTGGGGTGGTTGGTTATATTTGTCATCTCCTGTGGGTGGTGAATCCCTCATGTCTTACTCATCTTCTGTATTTGACTTGGAACTATTGTATGGTGATAGCAAAGGGAACAGAAACTCTGGAATGAAAAATTCTAGGTTGGAATCTCAACTCTTCTTATTAGCTGCATGACCTTGAGCAGGTTGATTTGCTCTTCTTTGTCTCTAATTGCATTTGTGAAATTGGGACAAGAATAGCTAGGCGCAATACTTAATATCATGCCAGAGGTGTTGTAAGCCACAAATATACTTATGGATTTGGAGCAAATGTGTCCTGTGATGAGAGGAATTTTCCTTCTGAAATTTACCAGTCAAAGCAGCCTTTCCTTGTTTCTCTTAGGATTTCCATGTAGCCTCAAGATCTGAGTTCTTCCAGGAAGCCTTCCTAACAGATGCAGTCCTCTGACCTCCTGTGGCATCAATTCACTGTCTGTGTGACAACAAAGATTCTGAAACATTATTGTCTGGACTTGTTAATATTTGCATAATACTTGTATATCTCATCTTCTCATTTAGATTGGAATTGTCTTAGGAGTAGGATCTATGTATAAAAAGATATATAGATCCTACTCCTAAGACAATCTCTTCTATTCCATCAGGATGTTGTATAAGATAGTTGTTTGGTTGTTATCTTTATTAATTTACATTTTGCTTATAATAGACTTTATCTCTGCAATTGATATGCTGATGATATTAGGATTGTTATAGGAGCTGATACATACAGATTATACCTCCACCCAGTCCCTCCCCCACCATGCTCACCCCCCACATCCTTCTCTGTACTATTTGTGGGTTCTCCTCATGTTTAGCTGGTATGAGAACTGCTGTTGAATACCAATGAGGTTCCTGCTATACTGGTATAGAAAAATGATGGAAATCCCTCAAGGGCACAACTCAGAATAAACATGATCACTGTAATATGCATTGTTGTTTCTTTACAGGCCTTGTGTGTGTGTGTGTATGTATGTGTGTGTGTGTGTGTTAAGCTTTCTTTGCTTATGAGGGTGATCAAACCATGCTAAACGAGACATCACAGGGAAGTATCAGAAGCACCCTATCCATCTAAATCTGGGCCCTGCCGACCTGGTTTGTGCTGTTACAGAGTGAAATCGGTCTGTATCTTTCACTCGTTGTCAGGCCGAGCTGCAGAAGCTGAGACAACAAGCCCTGGAGACCAAACACTTCATTGAAAAGCAGGAAGCCGAGGAGAGAAAACTCCTGCGAATTATAGCAGAGGCTGATGGGGAGAGGCTGAGACAGAAGAAGGAGTTGGACCAGGTAGGAAGAGACCACATCTCCCCAGACCTGCAGACTCTATCAGCAGACACAATTGTTTGATTCAGCTCCTCACAAAGCCTCATGCTTTTCTGAGCTCTTCCATTGAGTCTCTCAGAACAGCCCCAGAGGCCCACTTTCTGTTGATTAATTATGAAATATCCATTCATTTATTCTGCTCCTATTTATAAGCACTTCCTGTGTGTCACCCGCTCCTTTAGGCTCTGGGGATATACTGACCAACAAGAAAATAAGTTACCCTGCCCTCAGGGGGTTACATTCTAGCATAATATCATTGTTGCATATAAGTACAATGAGTAATTACATAATTTGGGGGCTTAGAAACTTAAATGCTTTCAAAGATCTAACAGGTTAAAAAAAAGAGACATTGGCTTGTGCAAGACAGTGAAAGTGAAAGTGTTAGTCACTCAGTCATGTCTGACTCTTTGCGACTCCATGGACTGTAGCCTGCCAGAGCTCTCCCCATGGAATTCTCCAGGCAAGAGTACTAGAGTGGGTAGTCAGTCACTTCTCTAGGGGATCTTTCTGACCCAGGAGTCAAACCCAGGTCTCCTGCATGGCAGGCAGATTCTTTACCATCTGCGCCACCAGGGAAGCATGTGGTACAAGACAGTAAGGAGTGGTAGAACTTGGCAAGAGCTTGCCCACCCTAAAGACGTTCAGATTTAAACACATACAATAACATGTTGGAAAAAACCTATGGGCCATGGACTATTATTATTAATAATATAATTTGTTGTACTCTTTTCAACAAGACTGCCAACTCTTGTGGGAGGAGTCCAGTATTGGCTGTCTAGCAGGTTATTTTCAGTGCCTCACCTACTGAGTGCCTAGCACATGCAGAAATTGGATGGGTGTTCGTTGAGTCTCTGAATGCTGCTACTGTAATGAAGCGTGGGACATTTTGTTCCCCAGTGGCCATGCCCTGCCCTACCTTTCTAGGTCATCAGCGAGAGAGATATCCTTGGGTCGCAGCTAGTTCGGCGCAATGATGAGTTGGCTTTGCTCTATGAGAAGATCAAGATCCAGCAGTCTGTGCTGAATAAAGGCGAGAGCCAGTATAACCAGAGGTTGGAGGACATGAGAATCCTCAAACTTGAGATCAAGAAGCTTCGCCGGGAGAAAGGGATTCTTGCCAGGAGTGTGGCCAATGTCGATGAACTCAGGTAATAGAAGACCCCCTCGGAGGTGAGCGCATAGCAGCCTATGGGGACTTCCTAAGGACCTTATGTTCCTCCTGTTGGTCACTGAAGGTCTTTTTTTTTTTTTTTTAAAGATATTTATTTGGCTTCGCCGGGTCTTAGTTATAGCACGTGGGATCTAGTTTCTTGACCAGTGATCCAACCTGGGTCCCCTGCATTGGTCCCCTGAGTTTTAACCACTGGACCATCAGGGTAGGCCCGGCCACTGAAAGTCTTTTTCTGGTTGCATAAAATAATTTTTTATGTTGAAATAATTAACAAATAATGAGAAAAACTTTTCCATAACCCATAATCTACATCGTGTCCATTCTGTGTCACAAAAAATGAATTCACTTCCTTTCAGGGGAACGTACGCAAGTGCAACAGTGTTTTTTGAAAACTTTATTCTGGATTTAGTGAAAGAAAGTTCAGTTAAATCATAACCACAAAGTAGTTACAATTCAGAAAAAAATTCCCCCAATGAGCTCTTTAGAATTTCTTTAATAAGGCACTATGCAAGAGACGGAACATCAATATTTAAATTGAATCCTGGTAACATTTGCACATCTTTTTCTTGGAATTACACACAGACTGGAAAGAGGGGGAAATTTTAATTTTATCACTATTTGAAAACTCTGTTTCCTTAGAAGGCAGCCAAATTACATCTCACTCTTGATTTATCTTCCGCAGCTTTCACTTGAGCTTAGTGCGCCTTCTTCTTGCTTTAAATCTTACATTATACAAGATCTACTTTCCCTTTGGGAAAACATCACCATGTTTTATATGGGCAATTGCAGGAAACCAAATAATAGGTCTGGTGTTTTCTCAGTAACTATCTTATCCTCCACAGACTTGTAGATGAACAGTATCCTTGGCTACCTTGGGACAAGGACACAGTCTGGATCTGCTTCTTAAATTAATTGAATTAGATAGTTTTGATATTTAGATGCAGTGAATACATTTGGGAATAGCAAGGGAAGTTGCCACCATCAAGGATAGATCAATACTCTCTTTTTTAAAGAGTTGTTCATATTTCAGACGATGAAAGTAATACAAATTCATTGTAGAAAATAAGGGGCATGCAGAAAAAATGTAAAGAAGGGATTAGAAAATCACTCATAAGTCTCCTATCCAGAGATATCACCATTGACATTTTGGAGGCAATTGGACTTACTCTAAGACACTATTGAATGGTCTCCAGGACCATCACTAAACTTGCCTGGCGGCTTAGTTGGTAAAGAATCTGCCTTCAATGCAAGAGACCTGGGTTCGATTTCTGGGTCTGGAAGATCCCCTGGAGAAATGAATAGCAACCCACTCCAGTATTCTTGCCTGGAGAATTCCATGGACAGGAGAGCCTGGTGAGCTACTGTCCATGGGGTCCCAAATAGTCGGACATGACTGAGTGATTAACACAAACTTGCCAGCCATGTGTTATTTTTATTACATATGCAAAGCACCACATTCTACCCATTCTCAGTCTGTTGATACTAGATTTTATCTTTATAGTGGGAGGTGCATGTTCAGTCACTCAGTCGTGTTCGATTCTTTGCAACCCCGTGGACTGTAGACTGCCAGGCTCCTCTGTCCATGGGATTTTCCAGGCAAGAATACTGAAGTGGGTTGCCATTTCCTCCTCCAGGGGATCTTTCCGACCCAGAGATAGAACCCAAATTTTCTGCCTCTCCTGCATTGGCAGGCAGATTCTTTACCCCTGAACCACCTAGGAATTCCTTATAAAGGAATTTAATAAACTTAATAAAGATATTGGAGGCAAGCTGGCATGAATTCCAATCTCAGACTTGCCACCTACAAGCTGTGTGATCTTGGGCAAATCACAACTTATTTGAGCTTTAAATTTGTTGAAATTAAACACAAAAATGTAACATGCCTGGCATAGAGTCTGGTGCAAAAGAAATCATCAGTCACAGTACCCAATACCCTTGCCCTTCTCGGAGGATGACACTCTAGAAAATAGTAGTGTTAAAAATATGCTTTTAATTCTGAGCAGCTTGTTCTGAGCTCCCTGTTGAGTGAGCATCATGCAGTTAATTCTAATGGTTTGTCTTGCTAATGAGGGGAAGTTGTATTATTGGTTTAAATGAAGCAATTGAGTAAAAGAGATGGCTTGGTTTTAGTAATGCACTGCACACTCGCAGCAGACGAGGACAGATAATAATATCCTTCTTGCCCGTGTCAACCTGAGTGTTTGCCTCTGCTCGGCCTCCCAACAGAACTTCTCGTTCAATAGATTGGCAGCCAGTTGATGGTTGTAGACTCTGGTTACCTGTTAACTAGAGATTTGAGAAGTGTATTTGAGCCAGAGCTAGTTCTTCGGGACTTTTTCAGTCACCTGTGCAGTTGTGGAGCATGAGACAAATGATCACTCCTAAATCAGTATTTTTCAGTACTGGCTGCACATTAGAATTACCAGCTGCTGCTGCTGCTGCTGCTAAGTCGCTTCAGTTGTGTCCGACTGTGCAACCCTACAGACGGCAGCCCAACCAGGCTTCCCTGTCCCTGGAATTCCCCAGGCAAGACCATTGGAGTGGGTTGCCATTTCCTTCTCCAATAGCATTACCAGCAGAACTTTAAAAATCTATGAAACCCAAGCCTCATGCTAGACCAATTAAAGCAGAACTCCTTTGGGGGTTGGTCCAAGCAAAGGCATGTTGTCATAGTTCCCCAGGTGATTCCAGTATGTTGCCAGGATGGTAATACACTGTCTTAATGATGTCAGGTTTCACCTGAGCCTCAGTCGCTTGCATCGAAGGGCCGTACCTCATGGTAGAACATAGCTTGTTCTCTCGCTGCTACTGAAGAAGACATTTAGAAACGTGGAATAATATATTGAAATCCTCATGATTTACCCCTTCCCTGTTCTTTCCATACACTTCTAAAATTCTCTGGGTATCAATAATCAGTTCCTGGTACTTTTTCCTTTCCCTTGAAGCTAAAGCTGAAGTTTGCCCTCTGCAAGAATTGGTATCACCTGTGTCTTGCCTTAGGAGGCTGGTCTCAGTGTTCCCGAAGTCTCCCTAATCCATCATTTTCTATAAGATGTAGCATGCACGCAACCATGTAAAGAAAGGTTACTCAGATACTGGGCAGAGAATTTGTTTGCTAAAGAAAGTTTGACTTATTTAGGCAGGAGCTTTTTCACACGCAAAGAGAGTTCCTGAAGGAGAGGACGAGATGCCGAGCCTTGGAGGAGGAACTGGAGAACCCCATGAACGTGCACAGATGGAGGAAGCTTGAGGTAACATTCCGGAGAGCCTTCCTCCCACCCCCCAAACTTCTCTCCACCCGACTTGTCTTCTTACCAAAGCACAGTAACAAGCACAGTTTTATTTAATCTGTGCCGCTGTCACCCATAATGTAAAAGACTGGATCAAATGTAAGTTAGATTGTTCCAGATTTGAGTTTTGTTTTTAAAAACCCTTGCATCCTTTTGTTTCCCAAAAGGAAGTGCGGTTTTTAAACTTGCCCTCTTTTCAAAGAACTAGTATTGTGTTCGTCAGACTCCTCCTTTTAGGAGCTGGGGACACAGCCAAAGTCCCTTTGGAAGATGATGGATAATAAACCTCTTATTTTATTTTATGACCTCCTGAGATTCATTTCCACCAGCAGATAACAGTAACAGAGAAGCTCTGTTTATTCAATAGAAAGATGTCCATCTCCTCTAGTAGTACCCAGTAATGTGGGTGCAAGAAGGGGCTTTGACTAAGTTAACAGTTGGAGTGTTGGGAGAATAGGCATATGTGATATAAGAAAGAGCAAGGAAAAGGAGAAAAATCAGCCAAGTAGGTTTTTGTTTCTCATTTTTATTTTTTCCTTTAAATGAAGAAAGCATTAAGGATAATGCATTATAAATTGTTATGTAAACATGAGGCCTGAATTTTAACAGTGTCCAGTCTTGCCAAGTGAATGTGTATGCCAAATCTACTTCCAGAATATGGATATCAGTTGGCACTGCTTAGTATTTCCTATGCAAAGTCATAGTCAGTGGAATATCTCTGCCTTTCGGACCCTCATTTATTCTTCTTCAAATGCCAAGAGTTGGGTAGTTTACTAAACTAACAATAACATGAATGTGTCTGGGGAAGAGAGATGAAAACTGTAAATTCATTTACTGTCACATTAGTTTATTCCATGTGTTTTCGAGCAGATCTCTTAAAGTTTCCAATTCCATGTCAATTTCTATTAAAAAAATTGGAAAACAGACTCTGGGAGGCAGTTGAAAATATTTAGCTGCTAGATTAATTCCAAATGTCAGTATAGTTGAAAGTGAACCTTTGGCTCAATGTCTAGAGGGCAAATTATCATTGTATAATAGTAGATCTTGTTTGAAT
Organism: Dama dama; assembly: GCF_033118175.1. Taxonomy (NCBI): domain Eukaryota; kingdom Metazoa; phylum Chordata; class Mammalia; order Artiodactyla; family Cervidae; genus Dama; species Dama dama. The sequence continues at coordinate 71,437,092 of NC_083695.1, forward strand.
TGTACACAGATAGTTACTGAAGGTGCCTCAGAGCTTTACGGATTGATAATGCTGTTTGAAAGCTAAATGCCATGGTCATGTCTTGTTGCTAATAATTAGCAGACTTCCACATCCTGGGAACTTGCCCCATCATAGGCTGTAATGAATCTTCTTGTTGACAATTATGAAAGGAGAACTCTGAGACCGAATGAGTTAGGGAACCCTTTCTCATTCCAATGTAAACAAATGATGGTAGGGAATACCTCAGAGCATAGTAATTAAGAAGCCCGGGCTTTAGGACCAGGCATATCTGGGCTTGAATCCAGCTCTGACCTTTATCAGCATGGGTAAGTGACCTCCTCTGAGCCTCAGTTGCCTTCTGTAAAAGGGGAAGGTAATACTGTCTAACAGGACTGTCGAGTGACTAAAATTTGATAATGTGTGAAAAGCACTTAACATAGTGTTCAGATGGGGCAAAGAATCAGGTTATTAGGCCCAGGAGCTGCCATCATTGCTGCTGTTATTATTTGCCCTGGTGGAATAAACATACTCACTTTCCACTTACAGGCTCACTAGGGACAACAGAGACGATACTAGCCAAACGTCAGTCTGTTTTGATGACTGTCTCATCTGTCGTGCAATGCATTTTGTTTTGTTTTGTCTTGTTTCTGATTCTTGTCTATATTGGGTCTATAACTTTGCAATAAATTTTAATAGACCAATAATTCTGTAGGGACCTCAGTGCTCTGGACCTGGTAATCTCAGCTGCTTTATTTTTTTCCCCTTGAATAGGCCAGTGACCCCAGTACCTTTGAGCTGATACAGAAAATACATACACTGCAGAAGCGCCTCATCAGCAAAACAGAAGAGGTGGTTGAAAAAGAGCTGCTCCTCCAGGTACCATTTCCATTTTCTGTGCCCATCAAACAAGCCTATTTCCTTAGCACCATCATCTCCAGTACTATGTTTTTAGAGCTAGATATTTGGCAGCGTTGCATGCCCCATTTTTAACTGTAGATGGCAACAGGGACTCACACACAGAGAACAAACAACCTGATTAATTGGTCTTTTATACTGCCATCACTAATATTTCAAGAATTCTAGAAAATTAAGTTCAAAGCTACATCTACTGCATTGAGTAATGTGAGCTCCCCTCCCCTCAACTTCTCTATAGTTTTGTTAGATTCTTTTAAATGCTTTTCTTCATATCTTCATATAAAGTGAAATGCCATGACTTTGATTTTGAAAACTAGCCTTCACATAGAGCACAAATGTCCTCTTGAAGGTTTGTGAGAGTGAAATGGAAGAAAAGATATCTTTTTGAAGATTTTATGTAGTAAGTTATTCTGAAGCAATCAATAGTGGTAACATCTTTGTGTATCTGTATCTTTGCAAGTACCAGTTGTCACTACTATCACCATAATCATCATTGTGCAATATACTGTGCTGGTGGCTTTGTCCCCTCATCCTCCATTCCTCTGCACAGTTCTGGGGAGATGGTGGGGTTTGCCATTCTCAATCAGTGAACGAGAAAGTTGGACCCCAGGAGTTTGATATGGATAAAAGAATACAAGCTCTGGTATTAAGTGGCCTGGCTTATAATCCTGCTTCTGCAAATCTGTAGCTGTGTGAAATTAACTTCTGTGCATCTGAAGTTCTTGATCTGTATTATGGGACAATACTAGAACCTGCAAAAAGGATGCTATTGGGACATTAAGGGTGCGTAAGCCTGATGGCTCAGAGATGCATTTGTGGTCATTGCAGCTCCTTCCGGGACCTGAGCACCCGTGATGGTGGTTTGCTCAGTTGCTCTGAGCCTCGGCTTCAGTGTTTGATGGTGTAAAGCCACCCGAGCTGTTGGTCTGGCGTTCTCGGCAGGATTTCATTTTCTTTCCTAAGATGAACGGCACCAAGTAGTATTATTCCTTAAGCACAGCCAGCTCTGCAGCTCTGGTGTGCATAGATCTTACCCAACACCCTCAGCCTTACACCCCTGGGACTCTGTCTCTTCTCCCAAGATATAAGGGTGTGTTTCTTGCTGGCATTACATTCCTTGATTCAATTTAATAACATGCCCAGGTACTCTTCTATCTAAAGATATTGTACTGGACAAGGAGACAAAATGCACATCATCCTGGAGCTTGTATCCTAGTGAAGAGTAAGAAGGGAGTGGTTAGACTTTTTTCGTTCTTGTGGTTAGACAGGATCCTGAGATATTAATAGTTCTGAGCAGTGGGTTGTGAGCAGGTATCTCACTTCCTAGTTGAAGCATTTATTTGTTGGTACAGGACTCTAGTGCTATCTTTTCCCGCCTCCTAAGCACATACAGAGAGAGGAGCCACAAGATCAGAACAGTCTGGAATGTCAAGCCCCTTTTATTGGAGAGGGAAACCTGTTCTGGAGAGACCCCAACCCTGTGATGGACTTTGTAGGAATGAGAAATAAACTTTTACTGTGTTAAATCACACATAGAAAGACTGATGTCTCAGGGACCCCCTCCCTGACATTGTACCTTGCCCTGTCTCGTGCACTCACAGCGATGCTCCTGGTCCTGACTCCCCAGAAGTGAGAAGAAAGCTCCTGAGCTTTGCTCCCAGCCCCTATCTCTGATTCCCAAGGGCAGCCCAGTATGGGGGAAGTCTGTGATTCTCCCCTGTAATAAAATTAAGCGGCACTTGGTAGATAATGCTAAGGTATAAGGCTACTTGTTCCCTGGAGTTTAACCACTGAACTTCAACAGCTCCCTGCAAAACTGAGTAATCCAATGTGAGAAAGAGCATCGCTTCACTCTGTGGGCAGCACAGAACCTAGCATGTAATTGTGTCAACAGAATTCATTTATTTCCCTTCACTTCACCTGCCCGTAGTCATCATCTCAGGTTTGATCACTCTCATCCGGCTCCCATGTGGGGAAAGTCTGGCACTTCGATGTCCTGGGTCACCATTTACCACCGACCAGCCACAGTAGCTCCCTCCTTCCCCCGGGCCCTCGGTTAAGCTGGCCTCGTGCAAGATGTGTGTCTCTGCCGTTTGTCTTCTCTGCAGTCAATGAAATCTGAACGTGGGATATGTGTTGGATGATATTAAGATATTAGTGTTGATTATATAAGGTGTAATAAAGAGTATTATGGTTATGTTTTGCAAAAAAAAAAAAAAGCCTTTTTCATATGAGAGATGTACTGAAATATTTACAAATGAAATGATACATAGTCCAGGGTTTATTCTAGAATTTTCCAGTAAAGAAATGAGGGAAAGGAAGAAGTGATGGGAGACGCATGGATGTGGAGATGGAGGATCGATGAAATAAAATTGGCAAAATGTAAAATATAAAAGGGATGTTGAAAGGAGGATTGAAAGAGTTTAACATTATGCTTGACATAAAAATTGCCAATTATTATTTATCATTCCCAAGCCCATAATCTTAACCACTGGGTTATCATTACTAAAAGCAGGAGCTTGTCTATATGAGCAATGGGTACTTGGCCCTCTTCTTTCACATTTTGCATTAGAAAAGACATTTTCCCTGAAGCTGAGTGCACAATGAGCGGCCATCAGGGATCTTCCTCCTTTTACAGATGAGCATAGGTAGTTAAGAGGACAGATTTGGAGTCAGAAAAATCTGGTCTTGGATCAGTTCTAACAGTTTATATTTCATGACTTGAGGAGAATTACTTACATTCCCCACATTTTGGTTTCTCCATTTGTTTGTTGCTGTAGTTCAATTGCTCAGTTGTGTCTGACCCCAGGGCCTGCATCATGCCAGGCTCCTCTGTCCTCCACTGCTGCTCAAATTCATGTCCACTGAGTCAGTGATGCTATTCAGCCATCTCATCCTCTGCCACCCTCTTCTCCTCTTGCATTTAATATTTCCCAGCATCAGAGTCCTTACAAATGAGTTGGTTCTTCCCATCAGGCAGCCAAATTATTGGAGCTTCAGCTTCAGCAACAGTCCTTCCAATGAATATGCAGGTTGATTTCCTTTAGGATTGATTAAATGGAGATAATAATGCCCAGTTTCATTATGGGAGGAAGATACTCCTGTTTGAATACACGACTCAGAGGTACTATTGTAAGGATAATGAGTTAGTGCATGGGCACAGGGTCCATGGTCCAGGGTTTGTCCTGTGGCTTCACCAGTGCCAGCCACAAGTCACATGCCTGAGGCCACGTAGCTGGTCAGTGATAGAGTAGGGACTCAAACAAGACCATCAGCTCCAGCGTCCATGCTTCCTGTCACTCTATTACCCGGCCTCTCCTGTTCTCATCACTTTGTCAGCTTTAAAAGGAACCAAATTTTGTGTTTTGCCAGACCTCTCTATTGGAAGCTTGTTTCATACTTCATCGACTACTCTAACTTTTTAACTTCCATCTACGTACTTTGGGTTCATTCTGTTCTTTTTCTACCTTGTTGAGGTTGGTGCTCAGCTCATTAATGTTCAGCCTGTGTTTCTAATATAAATAAGCATTGACAGCTGCAAAATGTCCTTTAAAAACTTTAGTTTCTTCCCACAGGTTTTGAAAAGTGGCATTTTCATTTTCATTCAGTCCTAAATAGTTTCTCCTTTGAGAGTAAGTCTTAAAATATCCCCTATTTCTGTGGAAGGCAGAAAATATCCACTATTTAAAACATCTACTATTTCTTCTATGGTAATTAGAGTACAGATTTAAATTTCCAATATATGCATTTAAGCTGCATGCACACTATATCACTTCAGTCGTGTCCGACTCTTTGTGATCCTATGAACTGTAGCCTGCCAGGCTCCTCTGTCCATGGGATTTTCTTACCTATTTACTGTGACTGATGACTTTCATTCATGGTGTTCATGGTGGACTTTTTCTTTTTGTGTTGGAATTTGGATTATGAACTCATTTTCGGAAAGACTTTATTTATAGAACTTGGGAATGGTCCAGGTTAAGGGGGTGTCCTTTCATTTGTTTCTGTTGGGTGCCCTAGGAAATATCACTTACTTGGGATAATTTTTTGTATTAGATTCTCATTTTGGGTAACCTAGTTAATATATATTAGAACTCTGAACTCTTAGGATTGAAGACCCATGGATACAAATTCTTAGGGTAGCCATTTTTTTCCCACCCATAATCTGGGAGAGATAGTTAGATTTCATTGTGGTCTTCCTGTCCCAGTGGATGAATTTCTTTCTGTTGTTTCTTTTCACTGAGGGTGTAACTCTTTTAAGTCCCTAACTTCATGTGGAGGAGTCTCTGTACCAACTGCCCACTTCATGCAGGCTCAGCACCTCATCTTTTATCCTCTTATGGCCATTCAAATCCAAGCCCCTCGCTCAGTAAGTCTGGCCACTTGTCCCAGTCAGCCCCCTGCAGGAGAGCTGCAGTATCTATTTACTGTTCTAATGTGCAGTTCACCCTTTGATTTTGACACTTGAAGATCAAACTACTTGCAACTGCCATTTTGTGATTGGAAGGATGTGTTGTTTTGTTGAGCAAGTCTAATGCTTTGTGGACTTTAGTTTTTGCATTATTTAGTATGCCATAATGCCATAAACAGAAATCTCTCATTTATTCTAATCCCTAGTTTTCTCATCCACAAACTGAGACCCACCCACCGAACTGAGTGTAAATACTCATACAGGGTGATCAGAGTGTTTAGTTATTGCTATCATTATGGTGATGATTATTAATAATAAAAGAAAAGCATTTTTTCTAGGTCTCCAAAGTTTAATAGTCTGCCTCGCTCCCCTCTGTCCAGTTCTTCATTTCACTTTCTTTTTTTTTGGATGGTTGGGCTGCCCTGGGCCTGCTGTGAATTTTCTTCCAGAGCTTGAGCATCTGCAGAAAACAAGCCTTGTTATCTTGGTGAAACCCCAGGTGTTCCACAGGGTTTGACAGTTTCTCAATTTCTTCTGTTTTATTAAATTATTAGAGAGGTTCTCTGAATACACAACAGAACATTTTGCAATTAGGAAGATTTTTGGTTGAATTCTTCTGAGTATCAGAACATTTTTTAAATGACTTTAATTTGTTCCAGGTTGCTGAAGAGCCCCTATCATGTCCCGGCAGCAGATGTAAAGGAAGTCTATTTGCCCCCAATAGACTGTGAGTTCTTTGAGAAAGGCACATGTTAATTCATCTTTCTAACCCCAGTATCTGTTAGTACCGAGAACATAATAGGTGCTCAATAAAGATGGACAGGCTCTTTGCCCGGGCAACTCCTATTCACCTTTTAGCATGTATGTGTGTGCTAAGTTGCTTCAGTCATGTCTGACTCTTTGTAACCCTGTGGACCATTGTCTTCCAGGCTCCTCTATCCATGGGATTCTTGAGGCAAGAATACTGGAGTGGGTTGCCATGGAGTGGGTTGCGATGCCCTCCTCCAGGGGATCATCCTGCCCCAGGGATCAGACCCACATCTCTTGTCTCCTGCACTGGCAGGCAAGTTCTTTACCACTAGTGCCACGTGGGAGGCCCAGCTCTGAGCTTGAATGCTCATTCCTCAGGGGTCCCTCTTACATCTCTAGGTTAGGTTCCTTGGTACTTGACTTCGCTTTCTAAACACTGTCACACTTGTAACTAATGAGATAATTGTAACTGTGCGCTTCATGACTTTCATGCTTGACCATAAGCTTTGCAAAGCAGTTCCTGTATCTGTTGTAATGATTATCTCATCCCTCACAAATATGTGTTTAGTGACTGATTAAATACTATAAGAACAGTGGTTCTTTAGTAAGTAGTGTGTGGACAGTCATTTGAGTTCTGTCTTTGAGCTACGAGAGGTTATGGGAATTATTCTTCCTGTTGCCTTTGCATTTTTGTTATTAACGTCGAACTTTGCAGGAGCCTGGGATATACTGTGGTTTATGAATCAATAAACTTGATGAGAACTGCTCTTGCGTGCTGAGGCAGGCTAATTCATGCGGTGCGTCAAATTTCTCCCTTTGTTCAGAGTGAACGTGGACATGGTTCTTGAACTTGGCTTTATGGCGTCAGTGGTAAGAAGTCTCTATTCTTGCCAGAACTGGAATCTAAAGCATGGATGGGAAGGATTGTTTTTTCTTTTCCCACCAGGCCACCCTCCCATTCAAGGAAGTGAGGGCAATGCAAGCATCGCTGAGATAGGCCTTCTGCTGCCCTCTCCTTTCTGTTTTTGCTCCATTTGTTTCTCATCTCCAGATCCCTCGGTAGTAATTTCTTTCTTTCTTTTTTTAAAAGCATCTGCAGGATTAGGCGGGCATATGTGCCATGAGTAACTGCTGTCTGTCACTGGGGTGTCATTACATCATCATCATCGTCATCATCACATCAAGAAGGGATTCCAAATAATGGCATAAGGCCTGCTAGCATTGGAATAGGAGGCTCTGATCCCTTGCCAGAGGCACTTAGAAACACAAGGAACATGTATAGCAGCTGGGACTCATTTTCTCCAAGTGTTTAGCTCAGATACTCTCACTTTCAGGGCCAGACAGGTAACAGGAAAGAGCAAGGTGAACTTTGTGTATCGTGATCATAAGTGGGAACTGACAAGAGGCCTGAGAATTAGAGTCAGAAGGGAGTGATGGGGACTGCAGCACACAGGGGACTTTGGGTCGCCTCTCCAGGAAGCAGCTAACCTCACCCCAGCTGACTGCAGGCCCAAGTCATCAAATCGTTAATTTTTTTCAAGAATAGTTAGATATACGGATTTTTATGTTCAGTGTATTGAGTTTAAAATATTGACAATCTTAAGAACATTGCCAAGGCCTCCCAGAAATATATTAACCAACCACCCTTGACCCATAGGAGCTAGTTTGCAGCCTCTAGCTTCAAGGCCTGGGGGAGAAAGAGATTTGAAGGAGCACCAGCAGCACAATCAGCTTTACTTGTTTCAATTTCTTTGATCTAGTCTGTTGATAAGATTTCTTGACGGAAGTACACAGCTTGAGAATCAAAAGGGAAAGAGAAGCCGGGGAGGGAGGAGATGGGGGAGGCTGCAGGTTGTGCGGTAATGGACAGTCAGGGGTGAGTGAGGGTGGGCTCCTCGGAGGAGGTGAGCCCAGAGACAGAGAAGGCAGGCTGTGTTTTGTGGGGGACAGCTGCAGGTGGGCTTAACAGAAGATGTCTTCTTAAGATGTTGTTTCCCCTGCTGCTAATGACTGTACCTTAATTTCATTTTATAAGCTTTTCTAAAACAGAAAAGCGTTTTCTGAATCGAAGAAGCCAAGGGCTGCCTCCTGCCCCTGTTGATGCTTGGGCAGCAGATGGGTGGCAGGCGTCTGCTCAGCTAACATGCCAAGGCCCTGGGGTACCAGGGTAAATGAGACAGATGTGGTCCTGGCCTTGACAGCCCTCCTGGTTCTGTAACCACAGGGCAGTGTGACAAGTCCTGTGATTCTGCACAGGACTCAGTGAGACTCTGAACAAGGCTATAGAGTGGCCAGGGGTCACAGTTTGGGCTCCCCTAATCGGAGACCGAGATGAGGGCTGGGGTTCAGGGGTTTTGGGGGGGTGATCCCAGGAAGTTGGAGGGAGGGAGCTGGAGCATGAGGGAGGAGAGGAGGAAGAGCCAGTGTAGGGGGGAGAGAGTTGGTCACCGCTGTGGACATCCAAGTTCTGGTGACACTGGTGTTCCTCTGAGGAACCTCACTGGAACTGCTGCAGAACCGTCCCGTCAGAGGAAGGGAGGCGGGCGCTGTCCATTCTCTCCCATCCCCCACTGGTTGAAGGTTGCCCTGGCAATACTGGGTAGAATGCATGTTGGATTATTGTGTGACATGTAAAAATGATGCAAAATTAAAATTTCAGTGTCCACAAATCCAGCTTTCTTGGCCCGTAGCCACGCTCATCCACTCACCTCTTGTCCATGACTCCCTTTATGCTACCACAGCAGAGCAGAGTAGTTGTGACACAGACTATATGGCCCACAAAGTCCACAGCACTTACTCTCCAGCCCTTGATAGTAAGGATTTCCTGCCTCCTCCTAGAAACTTCCATCACTGGACTCCAGAACAGAGCCTCTCAACACTGTTCTGTGGTACCCCCTCCTAAAGCCACTAAACATCCCTTTTCTGTGACTGCTTCCTCTCCCCGATTCCAAAGGAATTGTTTTATTAATGAACTGCCTTAAGATGTGGAAGGTGGATTCTGACATCATGTCCCAGTCGCTGGTGGTGTGACGGACACCAGCCGTGATTCTTGCCCACTCTGTGAGTGGATAGCTAAGTGAGCCCCCTTCCCAGAGCTGAAATTGTTGAAGGTAATCCCTGCCTAGGGAGACCGATGCACATAGAGGCACAGTGTGAGCTGAAGCTACTGACTAGAAGCCCATCTGTAGGCTTTTGCTCTGGTCTAACATCAAAGGGAAGATGAATGAAGTGAGGAGGAAATACCTCCTGCAGAGCCTCACCATCCTCACCAGAGGATATCTAACATGTTGGGAATGGTGGCAGGGGCTTCTTTCCCAGTGAGCACCTGGGGGACTGCTGCTTCCCGGGCACCTCTTCCTGGAACTTCCCAGGGAATGCCTGCTGTCTGGCACATGCTGCCTAACGTCAGGGAGGGTGGAAGGAGCAATCAGAGGTAGATGGTTCAGAACACAGGAGGCTAATGCTGTGCACACATCCGTGTGGGCGGCCTGCCGGGCACCACATACCTCTGCCCACTTGGTTTGTCTGAGACAGCCTCAGTGCGAGCACTTGGAGAGGGTGGTCCCACGGAAACCTTTCAGAGCACCGCAGAGTAAGCTCCTGGAGCTTACTCAGACTCATGTCCATCAAGTCATTGATGCCATCCAACCATCTCATCCTCTGTCATCCCCTTCTCCTCCTGCCTTCAACCTTTCCCAGCATCAGGGTCTTTTCAAGTGAGTCAGTTCTTCGCATCAGGTGGCCAAAGTATTGGAGTTTCAGCTTCAGCATCAGTTATTTCAATGAATATTTAGGACTGATTTCCTTTAGGATGGACTGCTTGGATCTCCTCGCTGTCCAAAGGACTTTCAAGAGCCTTCTCCAACACCACAGTTCAAAAGTATTAATTCTTCGGTGCTCAGCTTTCTTTATAGTCCAACTCTCACACCCACACATGACTACTGGAAAAACTATAGCTTTGACTAGACAGACCTTTGTTAACCGAGTAATGTTTCTGCTTTTTTTTTTTTTTTAATTTTATTTTTTTATTATTATTTTTTTTTCCAGTGGGTTTTGTCATACATTGATATGAATCAGCCATGGATTTACATGTATTCCCAATCCCGATCCCCCCTCCCACCTCCCTCTCCACCCGATTCCTCTGGGTCTTCCCAGTGCACCAGGCCGGAGCACTTGTCTCGTGCATCCCACCTGGGCTGGTGATCTGTTTCACCATAGATAGTATACATGCTGTTCTTTTGAAATATCCCACCCTCACATTCTCCCACAAAGTTCAAAAGTCTGTTCTGTATTTCTGTGTCTCTTTTTCTGTTCTGCATATAGGGTTATCGTTATCACCTTGCTAAATTCCATATACATGTGTCAGTATGCTGTAATGTTCTTTATCTTTCTGGCTTACTTCACTCTGTATAATGGGCTCCAGCTTCATCCATCTCATTAGGACTGGTTCAAATGAATTCTTTTTAATGGCTGAGTAATATTCCATGGTGTATATGTACCACAGCTTCCTTATCCATTCATCCGCTGATGGGCATCTAGGTTGCTTCCATGTCCTGGCTATTATAAACAGTGCTGCGATGAACATTGGGGTGCACGTGTCTCTTTCAGATCTGGTTTCCTCAGTGTGTATGCCCAGAAGTGGGATTGCTGGGTCATATGGCAGTTCTATTTCCAGTTTTTTAAGGAATCTCCACACTGTTTTCCATAGCGGCTGTACTAGTTTGCATTCCCACCAACAGTGTAAGAGGGTTCCCTTTTCTCCACACCCTCTCCAGCATTTATTGCTTGTAGACTTTTGGATAGCAGCCATCCTGACTGGCGTGTAATGGTACCTCATTGTGGTTTTGATTTGCATTTCTCTAATAATGAGTGATGTTGAGCATCTTTTCATGTGTTTGTTAGCCATCTGTATGTCTTCTTTGGAGAAATGTCTGTTTAGTTCTTTGGCCCATTTTTTGATTGGGTCATTTATTTTTCTGGAATTGAGCTGCAGGAGTTGCTTGTATATTTTTGAGATTAATCCTTTGTCTGTTTCTTCATTTGCTATTATTTTCTCCCAATCTGAGGGCTGTCTTTTCACCTTACTTATAGTTTCCTTTGTAGTGCAAAAGCTTTTAAGTTTCATTAGGTCCCATTTGTTTAGTTTTGCTTTTATTTCCAATATTCTGGGAGGTGGGTCATAGAGGATCTTGCTGTGGTTTATGTCGGAGAGTGTTTTGCCTATGTTCTCCTCTAGGAGTTTTATAGTTTCTGGTCTTACATTTAGATCTTTAATCCATTTTGAGTTTATTTTTGTGTATGGTGTTAGAAAGTGTTCTAGTTTCATTCTTTTACAAGTGGTTGACCAGTTTTCCCAGCACCACTTGTTAAAGAGGTTGTCTTTTTTCCATTGTATATCCTTGCCTCCTTTGTCAAAGATAAGGTGTCCATAGGTTCGTGGATTTATCTCTGGGCTTTCTATTCTGTTCCATTGATCTATATTTCTGTCTTTGTGCCAGTACCATACTGTCTTGATGACTGTGGCTTTGCAGTAGAGTCTGAAGTCAGGCAGGTTGATTCCTCCAGCTCCATTCTTCTTTCTCAAGATTACTTTGGCTATTCGAGGTTTTTTGTATTTCCATACAAATTGTGAAATTCTTTGGTCTAGTTCTGTGAAAAATACCGTTGGTAGCTTGATAGGGATTGCATTGAATCTATAGACTGCTTTGGGTAGAATAGCCATTTTGACAATATTAATTCTTCCAATCCATGAACACGGTATGTTTCTCCATCTGTTTGTGTCCTCTTTGATTTCTTTCATCAGTGTTTTATAGTTTTCTATGTATAGGTCCTTTGTTTCTTTAGGTAGATATACTCCTAAGTATTTTATTCTTTTTGTTGCAATGGTGAATGGTATTGTTTCCTTAATTTCTCTGTCTGTTTTTTCATTGTTAGTATATAGGAATGCAAGGGATTTCTGTGTGTTAATTTTATATCCTGCAACTTTACTATATTCATTGATTAGCTCTAGTAATTTTCTGATAGAGTCTTTAGGGTTTTCTATGTAGAGGATCATGTCATCTGCAAACAGTGAGAGTTTTACTTCTTCTTTTCCTATTTGGATTCCTTTTACTTCTTTTTCTGCTCTGATTGCTGTGGCCAGAACTTCCAACACTATGTTGAATAGTAGTGGTGAGAGTGGGCACCCTTGTCTTGTTCCTGATTTCAGGGGAAATGCCTTCAATTTTTCACCATTGAGGGTGATGCTTGCTGTGGGTTTGTCATATATAGCTTTTATTATGTTGAGGTATGTTCCTTCTATTCCTGCTTTTTGGAGAGTTTTAATCATAAATGAGTGTTGAATTTTGTCAAAGGCTTTCTCTGCATCTATTGAGATAATCATATGGTTTTTATCTTTCAATTTGTTAATGTGGTGTATTACATTGATTGATTTGCGGATATTAAAGAATCCTTGCATTCCTGGGATAAAGCCCACTTGGTTATGGTGTATGATTTTTTTAATATGTTGTTGGATTCTGTTTGCTAGAATTTTGTTAAGGATTTTTGCATCTATGTTCATCAGTGATATTGGCCTGTAGTTTTCTTTTTTTGTGGCATCTTTGTCTGGTTTTGGAATTAGGGTGATGGTGGCCTCATAGAATGAGTTTGGAAGCTTACCTTCTTCTGCAATTTTCTGGAAGAGTTTGAGTAAGATAGGTGTTAGCTCTTCTCTAAATTTTTGGTAGAATTCAGCTGTGAAGCCATCTGGTCCTGGGCTTTTGTTTGCTGGAAGATTTTTGATGACAGTTTCGATTTCCTTGCTTGTGATGGGTCTGTTAAGATCTTCTATTTCTTCCTGGTTCAGTTTTGGAAAGTTATACTTTTCTAAGAATTTGTCCATTTCATCCAAGTTGTCCATTTTATTGGCATAGAGCTGCTGGTGGTAGTCTCTTATGATCCTTTGTATTTCAGTGTTGTCTGTTGTGATCTCTCCATTTTCATTTCTAATTTTGTTAATTTGGTTCTTCTCTCTTTGTTTGTTAATGAGTCTTGCTAATGGTTTGTCAATTTTGTTTATTTTTTCAAAAAACCAGCTTTTAGCTTTGTTGATTTTTGCTATGGTCTCTTTAGTTTCTTTTGCATTCATTTCTGCCCTGATTTTTAAGATTTCTTTCCTTCTGCTAACTCTGGGGTTCTTCATTTCTTCCTTCTCTAATTGCTTTAGGTGTAGAGTTAGGTTATTTAATTGGTTTTTTTCCTGTTTCTTGATATAAGCCTGTAATGCTATGAACCTTCCCCTTAGCACTGCTTTTACAGTGTCCCATAGGTTTTGGGTTGTTGTGTTTTCATTTTCATTCATTTCTATACATATTTTGATTTCTTCTATGATTTGTTGGTTATTCAGAAGCGTGTTATTTAGCCTCCATATGTTTGAAGTTTTAACAATTTTTTCCCTGTAATTGAGATCTAATCTTACTGCACTGTGGTCAGAAAAGATGACTGGAATGATTTCAATTTTTTTGAATTTTCCAAGACCAGATTTATGGCCCAGGATGTGATCTATTCTGGAGAAGGTTCCGTGTGCACTTGAGAAAAAGGTGAAGTTGATTGTTTTGGGGTGAAATGTCCTATAGATATCAATTAGGTCTAGCTGGTCCATTGTGTCATTTAAGGTTTGTGTTTCCTTGTTAATTTTCTGTTTAGTTGATTTATCCATAGTTGTGAGTGGGGTATTAAAGTCTCCCACTATTATTGTGTTACTATTAATTTCCTCTTTCATACTCGTTAGCATTTGCCGTACATATTGCGGTGCTCCTATGTTGGGTGCATATATATTTATAATTGTTATATCTTATTTTTTGATTGATCCTTTGATCATTATGTAGTGTCCTTCTTTGTCTCTTTTCACTTCCTTTATTTGAAAGTCTATTTTATCTGATATGAGTATTGTGACTCCTGCTTTCTTTTGGTCTCCGTTTGCATGAAATATTTTTTTCCAGCCCTTCACTTTTAGTCTGTATGTGTCTCTTGTTTTGAGGTGGGTCTCTTGTAGACAGCATATATAGGGGTCTTGTTTTTGTATCCATTCAGCCAATCTTTGTCTTTTGGTTGGGGCATTCAACCCATTTACATTTAGGGTAATTATTGATAGCTGTGGTCCCGTTGCCATTTACTTTGTTGTTTTGGGTTCACGTTTATACAACCTTTCTGCATTTCCTGTCTAGAGAAGATCCTTTAGCATTTGTTGAAGAGCTGGTTTGGTGGTGCTGAATTCTCTCAGCTTTTGCTTATCTGTAAAGTTTTTGAATTCTCCTTCATATCTGAATGAGATCCTTGCTGGATACAGTAATCTAGGTTGTGGGTTATTCTCTTTCATTACTTTCAGTACGTCCTGCCATTCCCTTCTGGCCTGGAGGGTTTCTATTGATAGATCAGCTGTTATCCTTATGGGAATCCCTCTGTGTGTTATTTGTTGTTTTTCCCTTGCTGCTTTTAATATTTGTTCTTTGTGTTTGATCTTTGTTAATTTGATTAATATGTGTCTTGGGGTGTTTCGCCTTGGGTTTATCCTGTTTGGGACTCTCTGGGTTTCTTGGATTTGGGTGGCTATTTCCTTCCCCATTTTAGGGAAGTTTTCAGCTATTATCTCCTCGAGTATTTTCTCATGGCCTTTCTTTTTGTCTTCTTCTTCTGGAACTCCTATGATTCGAATGTTGGGGCGTTTCACATTGTCCCAGAGGTCCCTGAGGTTGTCCTCATTTCTTTTGATCCTTTTTTCTTTTTTCCTCTCTGCTTCATTTATTTCCACCATTTTATCTTCTACCTCACTTATCCTATCTTCTGCCTCCGTTATTCTACTCTTGGTTCCCTCCAGAGTGTTTTTGATCTCATTCATTGCATTATTCATTTGTAACTGACTCTTTTTTATTTCTTCTAGGTCTTTATTAAACAGTTCTTGCATCTTTTCAATCTTTGTTTCCAGGCTATTTATCTGTAACTCCATTTTGTTTTCAAGATTTTGGATCATTTTTATTATCATTATTCTAAATTCTTTTTCAGGTAGATTCCCTATCTCCTCCTCTTTTGTTTGACTTGGTGGGCATTTTTCATGTTCCTTTACCTGTTGGGTATTTCTTTGCCTTTTCATCTTGTTTAGATTGTTGTATCTGGATTGGGCTTTCTGTATTCTGGAGGTCTGTGGTTCCTTTTTGTTGTGGAGGATTAACCCAGTGGGTGGGGTTAGACGATTGGCTTGTCGAGATTTCCTGGTTAGGGAAGCTTGCGTCAGTGTTCTGGTGCGTGGAGCTTGATTTCTTCTCTTTGGAGAGCAATGGAGTGCCCAGTAATGAGTTTTGAGATGGGTCTATGTGTTAGGTGTGACCTTGGGCAGCCTGTATGTTGATGTTCAGGGCTATGTTCCTGCGTTGCTGGAGAATTTGCGTGTTTATTGGCTTATTGGCTCTTGTGTGGTGGTTGGTTTCAGTGTAGGTATGGAGGCTTTTGGACAGTCACTTATTACTTAAAGTTCCATGTAGTCAGGAGTTTTCTGGTGTTCTCAGGTTTTGGGCTTAAGTCTCCTGCCTCTGGATTTCAGTTTTATTCTTCCTGTAGTCTCAGGACTTCTCCAACTATACAGCCCTGATAAGAAAACTTCTAGGTTAATGGCTAAAAGATTCTCCCCCGTTAGGGACACCCAGAGAGGTTCACAGAGTCACATGAAGAAGAGGAGAGGGAGGAGGGAGATATAGATGAACAGGAGGAGAAAAAGGGGGACTCAAGAGGAGAGAGACAGATCTACGCAGCTGTCTGTTCCCAGAGTGTTCTCCGTAGCCCATTCACCTACAAAGATTCACAGAATTGGATTGGGAAGAGAAGGGGAAAGGAGGAAATAGAGGTGTTCTGAGGTAGAAAACAGAGAGTCAAGATTGGGAGAGAATAATCTTCAGTTTAAAAATAGGGCTTCTCTTTTTTTTTTTTTTTGTAAGGTTATAGTGTATTGGAAATGAAAATTAAGGAGTAGTAGAGGAGTACTAGAGGACTTTAAAAGAAATAAGAGAAAAAGAAAAATAGAAAATAGAAGAGAAAAAGGAAAGAAAAAAAAAAGAAAAAAAAAGAAAGAAAAAGAAAAAAAAAGAAAAAAAAAAGAAAGAAAAAAAATTTTTTTTCCCCCTAATTAAAAAATCGTAAAAGTCTATGGAAATGAAAGTTAAGGAGTAATGGGGGAGTAATAGGGGATTTTAAAGGAAAATAAAAGAGAAAAAAGAAAAAAAAGAAAACAATTAAAAAAAATTAAAAAAAAAATAAAAAAAAAAAAGAGAAAAAAGTAAAATTATATCTAGGAGTTTCTCTGGAGCTGTTGCGGTCAGTGTGGGTTCGGCTCAGTTTCAGATAGCTCCTCGTTCCCGCTTACGCTTCTCGATATCTACAGGCTCCTCCGGTGTAGTCAATGTTTCCTAGAGGGATTTTAATCTGTTGCACCAGTCCCTTCTGAAGCGGTTCCCTTTGTTTATTTGGCTTCTGTTCGCCGGTCTCTTCAGAGCCTCATTTCCGCCCTGACACAGGCGGGCGGAGGTGGACTCTTATTCAGGTAGCTAGTTCCGTCGCTCCGCGGGGTGGGGCCTGCGCCGCAGGGAGAGGCTGGCGCTGTGGGGACGGGCGGGGACGGGCTGGCGCTGCCGGGAGGGGCCGACCCTGCCCTCTCCGTCTGCGCCGCTCAGGCTCCCGGCTGTTCTATATGGAGCGCGCCCCGCGCTGCGCGAGGTTCCAGCCCTCCGGTGTTCCACAAAAGCGCGGAACGAAAAGCTGCGCCTGCTCTCTGTGCCTTCCCCGTCAGAGCGGTCCAGGCAGCCAGGGGCTCGGTGGGCGCACTCTCCCCAGGTGTGGCGCGCCCCCTCCCTTCCGCGGACCCAGTCTCAGTTTCCGCTGGCGCCAGTCGGGTGCGCGCGCCTTCTGCCCTCCGCGTCCCCAGCCGCAGTCCCCGCCCGCGCCGGTCGGGTGCCTGCGCCCTGTGTCTCGCCGCGACCTTCCCCTCCCCCCTGCCTCCTGCCTCCGGCGGAGCTGGGCCAGTCCGCAGCCTGCGAGCTCTTCTCTGGACCCGCTCGGTCTCTTTGTTCTGCGAACGGCCGGCAGTGTGTTCAGGCCAGTTAATTTACTCTCTCTCTTTTGGTCTCCCACAGTTCAAGTTGGCAACTCACAGAAGCTCCCTCCGATTGTCCTCAGGGCACTCAGGCCCGGACCCTACCCCAAGCAATGCCGCCTAAGAGCTCCCGGGACGGATCTCCGTCCTTAGCTCTTTTGTCTCACTTTTTATCTTTTATATTTTGTCCTACCTCTTTTCGAAGACAATGGGCTGCTTTTCTGGGCGCCTGATGACCTCAGCTAGCGATCAGAAGTTGTTTTGCGAAGTTTGCTCTGCATTCAGTTATTCTTTTGATGAATTTGTAGGAGAGAAAGTGGTCTCCCCGTCCTACTCCTCCGCCATCTTGGCTCCTTCCTGTTTCTGCTTTTTAACATGTGTCAATGAGCACAATGTCTAGCATAAAGTCAGTTTTATTTTTCAGTTTTGGGAAACTCTGTTTTTCCCATGTCCTTCTTTCTTGCCTTTGGAGATGTAAGATGTTGTTTTTTGGAATGATAGTCTTTGTATTTATTTATTTTTGTGCATTCCTTTCCTTTATGAAGTGCTTGGTAAGAGCTGCTGACAGTGTCCTGGTTGTCGAGCCTGTGGGTCCTGGAGCTGGATGACTGGAGTTTGAATCTTGGCTCTGCCGCCAGCTCGTGCAAGTGTGCTTAGTCACTCAACTGTGTCCTACTCTTTGTGACTCTTTTGGACGGTAGCCCACCAGGTTCCTCTATCTAGGGGATTTTTCAGGCAAGAATACTGCGGTGGGTTGCCATTTCCTCCTTCAGGGCATCATCCCGATCCAGGGATCAAGCCTGTGTCTCCTGCATTGCAGGCGAATTCTTTACCCACAAGCCTGCCACCAGCTCAGAAACACTAATTCAGTTTCTGCATTTGTTAAGTGGGGATAGTCATGCCTATCTCACAGCATTGCTGGGAAGATTATGTTCATATATGTAAAACATTTAGAACAATCTGAGACACAGAGCAGATACTTCATTACCTATTAGTCTTTCTCTTTTTCATGTCAAAACTTAGCAAAAGAAGATGCAAAATGATGCTTTCAAGATCTGGGGAGGGGACTTATTCAGATCCAGGAAATCTAAAATCAGAAACTACTTCTCTATCTCTTAAACTTTGCAATGACCCCATTTAACAGGTCAAGAAACTAAAGGTCAGAGAGCTTTATGGGTCCTCAGAAAATGCCTCTGCCATTATTGGCAGCCCTGAGAAAGGGCAGTCATGCTGGTTGTCTAGGACCCACTGGTCTCCTTTATGGGAGCAGGATTTTAATATGCAGATGTTTTGGTCTTTTCTGAAAATGGTGTTCAGCTTCATTTAAGGTAAATAAGTTTCTCACCCTGTGTCTCTTCACACTCGCCTAGGTATACTTAATGTTCCCAATTATCATAACCCTTTTCATATTCCCTCTCACTAGTTCTCTATAAATGTGCCAGCAATAACTTGCTCCAGCATTAGAGTCCTGCAAGCTTTAGGAGTTTCTTAAAAAGAGATTGGCTCTGGTAGGCTCCATTAGGCAGATGGAGGTTAAAAATCAGTTTATACCTTCAACCATAAGTACCTTAAACACTTGTGATTTCAGCCAGCCCAAGGAAATACACAGCTGACTGTTGGGCTGGACCTTTGATTGGGTTAGGAAGGGTTTTGTTCATGTTATGTGATTTGAAACAAGTAGTTTTCAAAAGGGGCTGTCTTGATCAATTTCCTTCTCCTCACCCCTGTTTCATCTCAGTATTGAGTTAGGATTGAGGCATTTAAAAAAAATGTCAGAAATCCAGAGCAAAGCAAGCCTGATTCCAGAGATTTCATTAGCAAAGAACGGACAGACAGTAAGTCTGTGGTACATACTGAGGCTCTTCTCTCTCCTCATGGGAATACCTTCTACACCCACAAGAAGAAAGGGACTTCTGCCCAACTTCCCACCCATTTCTCCAACCCCTGCCAAGACTCCTTTTCCTTCTCACCCTCATCCCCCTAAGACTGGAAAGGGGGGCATTGCTCATCTTATTGGTCATAGCCTGAGACTTGGGCCGCTTGTTGCTGATGGGCCAGGGTGTCATATGTTAGATAGCTCCTGCCCCTCTGCTGAAGCTCTCTTGCTCTTCTAGTTTCTGTGTCAGAGGTCAGCAGGCCAGCGCAAGACCCACCATGTCCACCATCCATCTCACTGTATCTTCAATTGGGTGGCTAGGCTTCATTGTGTCTGCTCTGCCTGATCACTTAAGATTCAAGAGAATATCACAGCCCCAACAATTCTCCAGCCCAATGGACAAGAGAAGCCTTTCATAGCAGATGGTATAGGTGGTATCAGACAGAAAAGCATAGTGATTAAGAGCTCAGATTCTTGAGCAAATCAAATGTGTTAGTCCAAGCTTACTCATAATACCATGTAACCCCAACCAACTTACTTTCTAAGCCTCAGTTCTTGGTTTGTAAAAAGTAGGTTATAATAATACCTTTCATATGAAGTTTTTGTATAGATTAATCAAGGTCATTTTTATCAGGAAGTACATAGCCTCATGCTTGTAGTGAATGAATGATACCTGCTAGATATCATAGATTGCACATGGGATGTAGATTTTAGAAGGATTCCCAAACTACTAGCTTATAAATGGCTTACTATAACTCAATGTTTCATAGGCAAACTCACTTTGGGAAATAAAACAAAGTCATTTATTAGATTTTTATTTCTTCAGTTGGCAATTTAGGCTGGGCTCAGCCAGCCAGTTCTTCTGTTGGGCTTGCCAGGACTCACATGTGTTTCTACAGGCAACTGGCATGTTGCTAGGAGCTGGTTAACTTAGATGGCCTAATTCACATGTATGGTGCTTGGTGCTGGCAGCTGGCTGGAGTGATGGAAGTGACAGACCACATGTGTCCACTAGGCTAGTCTAGGTTTATTCTCCTGAATAAACTGATATCAATTTCAGGGTTACCAAGAGCAGCAAGAAAAGATAAGCCCCAACATGCAAGTGTTTTTTGAGCCTCCATTTATGTCATGCTTGCTAATGTTTCATTGACCAAAGCTAGTCACAAGACCAAGCCCAGAGTAAATGTGGGAGAGGACTAAGATCATGAGACATGCAGCCATTCTTGCAACAATATACCACAGTCTCCTTTCTTTGGTATATCTAAAGGGGAAATACTTTGCATTTAAGCATTCAAGTGGTATGATTTCTTTTTTTAAATCCTTTGTCAGATGTGGTATTTTAATATGCTTGGCATCTGGTTGCTATCCTTGGATTTGAGAAATCCATTGCTGACATGTTTTTCTTTTCTTTAATCTTTTATTCCCTTTATTTGGGAAATTATAGTTTGCTGCAGGACATAGTTCTTTTTATAGGAAAAACAGCTGTGATGTCATAATGGAGCACGTTTCCTCAGGGATATGCATTTATCCCTATGCATTTGGAAACATTATCTGTAATCCATTTGTTCATTTCTATTTTGGTCTCTAACTTCATATTGAATAAGAGCAAGTATGTGAACCAAAAACATATAATTGATAAGTTAATCTTTTAAAAATGTTTATAGTTTTCTTTTGATTTCTAGTTATTGAGTTCTGATAAGGAAATGTTTTTAAAAAATTCAAAAAGAATTGCAGTAATATGGCTAGTAACTGAAAATGGAAACAGATTACTTAGAGTTAAAACAAAACATTTTCAATAAAGAATTTCTCAATGGAACATTTAAGTTCTTATTGAATCTGTACATAATTATATCTTACTCCCCAAACAAAACAGATTTCCAGTGATAAATGTTTCTGGACAGCAGCAATATTCAATTCAGTGCATTTCAAGATGCAAATTTATTTGTGAAATTAGAAGAAAATAGTCACCAGCTAGAACCTGGGGGAGTTCTATCTATCTTTAGCTGTTATATTGGTGTTTCACCCAGAAATATCTTGGAGATAGAGGTGCTTCTTGCAAAGATGAGAAAAAAAACTGCAACTGGAGCAGAAATTAATTTGTATTTATAGTCCAAATGCCTACATGAATCCTTAATCTGCTTTTTTATGATTTTAGGGGAATTTATAGAATCGTTTAGATTGGAAGAAATCTCCAGTGGGTCATCAAGTTCCCCCTCCTTATTATGGCAGCACTGATTTTATTATCCTTAAAGCAGCTCTGATAGATGGGTGTCAAGTCTGGCTCATGTTTCATGCATTTAAAAATGTATATTCCCTACCCTGAGTGTATTTAATGTGGAAGAGACAGACCAGGAGCTGCTTATATGCCCAGGAGACTTTTTCTGAGTTCCTGACTCACAGTCTTCTCTGGAATCGATGCCAAATATGTAGTATATTAAGCATTGTATTGATGTCATCAGACCCAGTTTGCTTCAGGCTTATGACAACTGGGAACATTTTCCCCACTGTTTATAGGGACCCAGCTGTGCTCTCTCTTCTGAGAAGATAACAGAAGATCATTCATTCCCTCTTTCTCCTTTTGTCCTGCATACCTCCAGGGACCTGCAGTCCCTCTCCCCATCCCCTAGTTAAGAAAGCCTGCTTAGACCAACTATGAGCCAAAAGGTGTTTTGGGGATATCTCTAATATCTGTAGAAATTTGTGAGACACAAAGAAACATAAGATGTGGTCCTTACCTGCAAGAAATTTGTATTCTATTGGAGAAGATTCCTGAGATATATCTGGGAAGAAATGAGACTGGTCTCTACGAACAGTGTGTGCTCTTCATGGTTCCACTTAGTGAAGGATACCCAATTGTGCACAATCACATTATAATGGATCCCAACAAAAGTGAGTGCCCAATTATCCAGTGCAGACATGGTATAGGACAGTGTACAGTATGTGTGTTCTTTAAAACCACTGTAAGTGCCAAAGAGGTAAGAGCAGGGGAAAGTAATAGGAACTAGTTTCCTCAAGGATAAAGAAGATGTGATTGGGTTGGACTTTGAAGGCAATGGCACCCCACTCCAGTACTCTTTCCGGGAAAATCCCATGGACAAAGGAGCCTGGTAGGCTGCAGTCCATGGGGTTGCCAAGAGTCAGACATGACTGAGTGACTTCACTTTCACTTTTATGCATTGGAGAAGGAAATGGCAACCCACTCCAGTGTTCTTGCCTGGAGAATCCCAGGGATGGGGTCGCACAGAGTCGGACACGACTGAAGTGACTTAGCAGTAGCAGTTGACACGTTAAGGTGACTCATCCAGCCATTGCCTAAAAATATGTGTTGAGGAAGGTTGGGGTAGCAGTTGAGAGTTCAGACCTAGTTTTTGAGTTCTGATTTTGCCAGTGGCTGACTTTGTGACCTTGGGCAAGCAACTCACCCTCTCAGAGCCCCAGTGACTCCAGCTCTAAAGTGACGAGAATAATAGTCCTTGGTTTTTAGGGCTGCTGTGAGGATGAAATGAGAGAACTCATTCAAACTGCCCAGGACAGAGCTGGACACACAGGGTGGTAAGAGCTAACTGTGTGTGATGGTGGTGGTGGTGGGGTGAAAGAGGCACTGTGGAAACACAAGGCAGGGAGGTGATGGAAAGAGTCCTTGAAGTAGGCATGTTTGGAAACATGTGAAAAGGGCACATTAGGCTGAAAGAAGATGAAGAGTCAAAGTTCTGGGATAGGGGTGAGGATGTTTGGGTTCTGGAGATGGGGCTGAGTAGCATGGACCCAGAGCTGATTGTTTTGTGTTGGGGAGTGCCTTGGATAAGTTGGGTGGGGACAAATTATATGGTCTTAGACACAAGCATAGGCATTAAACTTGCTCCAGCAGACAACTGTAGACTCTAATTGTGATAATGACCACAACTCTCATGGCAGAAATTATGGGTTTTGAATGCCTGTTGAATTGTTGTGTGTCCATCCCTAGATGGATCCTATATTTTATGTATTATTTGTAATACTCACAATAATTTTTATCACATATGCATTAGGCAAATTTTACAAATGAGGAAACTGAGGCTCAGAGTGATCAAGTAATATGATCAAGGTCACAGAGCTAACCAGAGGAAGACTTGGGGCTCACACCCACTCAGTCTGGAGTGAGAGATGAACCTTGTATTCTAGCCCAGATTGGTTGGCCTGCCAGGCATACATTCTGTAGGATATTAACCAGTCAAGAGTGTGACACAGTAAAGTGATGAGAAAGAAAAACAGAAAGGGACATGGATTAGGGACTGCAGCTAAAGGAGCCCCTAAGAGATGGTTGTAATCTGGGCCCAAATTACTGAGGCTATTGGCACTGCAGCTAAAGGAGCCCCTAAGAGATGGTTGTAATCTGGGCCCAAATTACTGAGGCTATTGGCAAGGGACAGGACTAGGGCTGGGGAGAAAGGAGTAAATCCATGAACTCTTTAAAAGGATCAATTTAGAGGACTTGGCAATTGAATGTCTGTGCAGTACAGAGAAGAGTTAGAGGTGGCTTTCAGTTTTCCATCCCTGTCAGTGATGACTCCCAGGTTGGTGTAGCTGGTTGCGGCCTTGGGGCCTGTTGGCCACATCCCATCCATCCTGCATTTACTCTCCCACGATCTCCCCCATGTCCCCACTCAAATCCAGAGCTTTCCAGGCTGAAACTTGAACCATGAGTCTCTTTAAATCTTAAGCAGAAGATGAAAACCATACAAAGCAAACCAGGAAAGAAACTCGGTGTCATAAAAAGGCTGCAGATAGTAACCATTGCAGAAGAATGAGAGACTCCAATAATTCTTTGCTCCCACTTTGACTCTTCCTGATTGTGCCTCTGGTGGGCATTGGCAGTTAGAGTGAAAAAATCTTTCCCCCATTAGGTGTTCCCATTGGTTACTTCTGGCATGTTGGGAAGCTGTTGATTTTTGCATGCTTATTTGTATCCAATCTACCACACTACATAGCTTCTCAGTAAAATTTCTAGGGTTTTTAGGTCTGCTTCTAAGAAGTGATGATTTTCTTCTTCCTTTTCAATAATTATTCAATTTGTTTTAATTTCTTGACTCACCACTTTATGATATCAGTTATTTAAAAAAATTAGTTGGAATAGGAAAAACAGTGTTGATTTTTTGAGCATCCATAGGAAGGATGGATTATAAATCATAGAGGCTAAAGATAGAGTGAATGGCCAGGAGGCTACTGCAATAGAATCACAATGCTATGATGCCCAAGGCGATTGAAATGAAGGAAATAGTCACAAGAGAAAATGGGCTGGCCTTGTTATTGTGGCCTGGGCACAGAAGTTGACTTTTAGGCCTCAAATCCAAAGTCTGGTAATTAAGAGTCACCAGGAACTTGACTCTGTTGTTAATAGAGTTTGAAGTTTATTGCAATCAATTGATTTGAAAAGAGGTGAGAAGATGGAAATTAGTTAGAATTCTCAGTTTATAAACTGCTCCACGAATGTGGATTTAAAAGAAATTAGCAGGTATTTTAATTTTCTTCAATATTGCCATGGTCTGACTTTTAATCTACCTAGAGGCAAAACATCACATAATATAATTTATAAAGGTTTTTTCCAGTTGATAAAGCCATTTTCCATATATTGTCTCATTTTGTCTCCAACAACTCTGAGACAGATGATGCGAGAAAATCTAACATTTGCTCAGCAAGTTACAGTTTGCAAAATTCTCCCACCTAAACTACCTCATTGAATGCTCACCCTCACTGATTGCTAATGTGCACCCAAAACGCTTATCTAATTGTAGTTTTCTACATGCAGACTTTCTGTCTTTGAAAGTGAAATTCCCCATGGAGAATGTCTAATCTTGCCTTGTCCATACACCAAACCCCTCTTCATTTCTCAAAATCTTGTTCAAGGAAGACATTATCTTTGCCTCTTCCTCACAGGAGAGAGGTGGAGTGGCGGGAAGCTGAGCAAAGTAGCTCAGAAAAGAACTCCACCCTGTGGCCCTGGAAGGGGGGTGTATGTAGAGGACAGCTGACAAGAAGTCCCCTTGGCAATGCTGAGGGTTATGGATACTTTCATGTGGCCTTATCACCTTTTCTTTCCCCTGAAGTGGAGCCAGTGGAGAAGATAGTATGAGAGTGTGTAGTGTGCAGTTTAGAGGATGATGTTTCGTAAGCAAACACACATATGTGCATGTAGAGGCTCCCGTTCTGCAGCTCCTCTCGCTTCCTTTGATTTTAGGAGAAGGAAAGGGAAAGCTCATTTGATCATTTGCAGGATCTTTCAGTGAAGTGTGTCTGGTTTTATAATGGAACTCAGAGCTTGTCTTGTAGAGGCCAAGGGAGGAGAGAGTTTCAAAGAGCGGATAGGTCATCATTGTTGGTGTTTTTAAGAGTAGGACAGAGGGAAGGATGTGGCCACAAGATGTTGCCCAGATGTTGCCCACTGCTGCCCTTTAAGAGTCCAGTTCTGGAGGCCGCTGGGCATGGAAGCCTGGCCAACAGGGGCTCAGAAGGGAAGAGATGTGAGAATGGAGGAAATAGACTTGGGTTACTTGTGTAAGACCTTTAGCTATGAAGGATTGGGGGAAATTTTTAAAAAATATACATATAAACTGTTATGAAAAATTTAAAGACATTCATATAAACTGTTATAAAAGATTCAAGGAACTTAGAAACAGAGAATAAACCATGCAACACTTCTGACCTTTTTTGTTGCATCTCCAAGTGTAATGGAGTGAGATGTTCTTTCAATCCTTAGTAAACATTTTAGAGAGAAAGGGTGAGATTCATTTGCATGTCAGGCCATGAGAGCAGAGAGTGAGCCCAGAAGACAGAGAGGAGATGATTCAAGGAAGGCATGAAGTATGTGTGTGTGTGTGCTGGGTGTGTGTGTAATATGTGTGGTTTTTGTGCATTGGTGTATTTAGTGTGATGTTAGTCGCTCAGTCATGTCTGACTCTTTGCGACCCCATGACTATAGTCTGCCAGACTCCTCTGTCCCTGGAATTCTCCAGGCAAGAATACTGGAGTGGGTTGCCATGCCCTCCTCCACGGGATCTTCCTGACACAGGGATCAAACCTGGGTCTCCTGCATTGCAGGCAAATTCTTTACCATCTGAGCCACCAGGGAAGCCCTGGGTATATTCTACATGCATTTATTTATACACACATACTGGGAGAGAGGATGAAGGCATCCAGCTCTTCATTTGTCATGGACAGGAAGGACGAGAGCATTTATTAGCACTGATGTCTTGTGATGAAGATTGGGGTCTCTTAAGACACCTCTGTCTGTTCAGATCAAGTCATCTGCTGAGAGGGAGTGTGACCAAGGTGAAATTGGAGTCCTGGGGTCCGGAGAGACTGCTGGGGAGGTGACATCTGGGTGTTCACAAGAATGAAAGTGAGAATTGCTAAGCAGAGGAAGGAAGTAAGTCACCATGCGCAGCTTGGCTTAGTTATGGCCCTGCTGGGTACGTTCATTCTGTAGTGGGCTCTGGCAGCACTGGGTAGCATGGGAGCTGAGAAACCCGACTGTCGGGCAGAGGTCAAACTGGGTGTATGCACAGTGGGTGTGCAGATCGGGGAGAAGGGAGTTAAGAGTGCAGAGGGCATTGGCAAGTATTTGACTGTGGGTAGAGGTAGGGGAAGCAGGACAATACAGCCAGGAAGAGGCTAATGGGCAGTGTGGAGCAGGAAGGTTGAGTGACAGGTAGGTCCCCAGGAGGGTAGAGAGTGAAGGAGTGAAAGAAATAATAAGTGAGGAGCCTGCATTCAGAGAGGGGAACGTGGAATTGGGGCATTTAAAAGCCTGCTCTTGGATTAATGACATTCATATTAAACTGGCTATGGAATTTCAGGTATACTATTTCAACGGGATAAAAGCAAAGCAAAAAACCCCCACAAAAAACAAACAAACAAACAAACAAAAAAAACACCAGTGCCTTTAGTGGTATATCAGACTCTATTTCCTGAATTTGTTTATGAAATTTCCCTTGTTATTGAAGCATCCCTTAGTGTCATTTCTGAAAATCATTGTGTCTCCCAATGGCACATATTTGGAGAAGTCTCAATTTCTCTTTAATACAGACTATTACAGATGCTCTCTGACTTGTGAAACCTTTCCATTTCTACAAGGTCTAAGTAAAAGATGGCTACAAGGTACATTTTTATACCATGCCTTGCTTTTATTTTATAAAATGTGGTCTTTTAATATGTTTAGCTACCTGTGATCCCTGGTGACTGAGATGGTAAAGAATCCTCCTGCAATACTGGAGACCTGGATTCGATCCCTGGGTTGAGAAGATTCCCTGAAGGAGGGCATGGCAACTCACTCCAGTATTCTTACCTGGAGAATCCCATAGACAGAGGAGCCTGGCGGGTTACAGTCCATGGGATCGCAAAGACTCAGACACCACTGAGCGACTGAGAACACAGCACACACCTGTGTTGACCCTTAGCTTTGGCTGGTTTGGACAGGATATCAAGTATAAACTTAATTTTTTTTTTCACAACCTTTCCTCTTTTCTGCCTGCTTGAGAGGGTTCTGCTTTGCTCTCTCACTGTCAGCCCCTTCTCTGCACTTGGAGGAAAGGGTCGGTCCTTGCCTGACTGGTTTTCTCCTGGCTTTTGAGATACATAATCATGGTCTCAGTGAAGGAGGGATGGACAGACAGCACATGAATGAAGTTTTTCTAGGAATTGTTGGGTCAAGGATGTGAGAGTAGCTGCAGATTATGAGGGAAGGGGGATTTTAAGAGCTGATGTAGATAATACATCTCCTTTGCAGTAGCTGATACCAAGGAAGTTGTGAAGTTAGTCTGAAATGACTTTTTATTACTAGTAACTTTCTGGGCCATGGTACTGTGACTGGACCGCATGGGTCTTAGTATCAAGAGGGCCTCATTAGCATCATCACTTTCCAGTCAAAAATAGACCACATTAAAAAGAGACCACATTAAAAAGAGAGTAACCCCAGGACCACTGAAATAACATGAATTCATATAGTGACGATCCATGGGACAACTGTATTTACTACATTTGGGCTTCCCTGGTCGCTCAGATGGTAAAGAATCCACCTGCAATACGGGAGACCTGGGTTCGATCCCTGGGTTGGGAAGATCCCCTGGAGGAGGGCATGATAACCTACTCCAGTATTCTTATCTGGAGAATCCCCATGGACAGAGGAGCCTGGCAG
Source organism: Dama dama (assembly GCF_033118175.1). Classification (NCBI taxonomy): domain Eukaryota; kingdom Metazoa; phylum Chordata; class Mammalia; order Artiodactyla; family Cervidae; genus Dama; species Dama dama. Next base: position 71,465,326 of record NC_083695.1, read on the forward strand.
GCTACAGTCCATGGGGTCGCAAAGAGTTGGACACGACTGAGCGACACAGCACTCAGCACATAGGACAACAGAAATATTAGAGGACTGGCAACAAAATGCCGTTTCATTACAGCTGTTGTTTTTCATGTTACATTCTCACCTTATGATCTTCTTTTGGAAATGAATCTACTTTGTATTACAGAACTTAATACAAAATTTTCCACTTCCTTAAAATTTTATTAAGTGCTTTATAGAACAATTTGCGTAAGGTCTAATTTTCCGAGTTGTCGGCTGAGCAGCAAAATGACCTCATATTTTTTCATCTAGTTTCATGTCATTATTTATATAAAGAGGTGGATGGTTTGCATTCAGATTAGGCATATGTGAAAAGGGAACATGTTTTTTTCTTATGCAATTTTAGATCTAAAACAACATTGTTTTTCTATTTCATTGCTGTCCAGTAAAAATGTAATGTGAGCCATATCTGTAACTGTAAATTGTTTAGTAGTTTCAATAACAGGATAAAAAGAATCAGGAGAAATTATTTTTAATAGTATACATCTTTCAATCCAATTGATCCAAGATATCATTTTAACATGAAATGAGTTTTAAGTTATTAGTGTGATATTTTACATTTTGGCGCTACTGAGTTCAGAGTATCTTAGTATGTATTTCACATTTTTACAGCACATAGCAATTCAGACAACCCACATTTCAAGTGCTTGATAAGCCACATATGGCAAGTGGCTACTGCATTGATTGGAATCAACCTGCTTTATGGCCACAGTTACTCAAATGTCAACATGGCTGCTAAATTCTTTCTGATTCACTGAGTATGTTTATATAACCTGAATTTGAGAGAGAGAATTATGTAGTCATTTAGATATGAATTAACCATTCATTCATTCTTTCCATTCATTTACTCTTTTACTCGCTTTTGTTGATTCACTCATTCATTCATTCAATTTAGAGTCCTACTTTATATCATAAATTTAAAGAAATATTGCAAATTTAGAATAAAGTAAAAGTGAATTTCTATATATTCTTGGTAGGTGGGATATGCTCGCCTCCTTTTTTTCATTTGGAGAAAAAATGTTAATGCAGAAAAATAGAGTGTTAATAGAAGAAAAGAACTCACTACCTATCCAGAATGGTAAATATTAATGTTTTGTCACATTTTTGAGAGGGTTACTATAAAAGGTTTATTATATTATAATGAACCTAATATAATATAATATACCTAATAAACCTAATACAAACCTATTATAAAAGGTTTATTACTCACATGATGAGGCTTTTGGGAGAGATCAGAGTGGCTGTCAAGCACATCCAAAAGTGGCTTGTGAGAGAGCAGTGGCAGGAAACTTGGCTGGGATTTTTAGGGTGGTTGCAGTGAGACTGGGGTGCACATTTGGTTTTGATTAGAAGATAAAGTAGATTTTTCACATTGAGTGAATGCCCCTTTGTACCCTTTCAAAGTTCCATTTTTTTCCCCTGCCTTTCCTAGAGGCAACAACTATCATGAATTTGATGTTTATTCCTTCAGTATGTTTTTATGCTTCTTACTACAAATTGACGCATCTACAAACCAACATAGAGAATTACTTTCATTTATACATGTGGTAATAGAGTACATGTATTATTATTCATTTTTGTTTTTTTCCTCCCCACTCAACATTACATTTTCAGAAATATCCATGATGAATCACATAGATGCTCCAGGTAATTCTATTGTATATTTCACTGTTATTTATCCATTATATTTATATTCTACTGTGTTTTTTTGTATGGCACATTTAGTTTTCCCCCCAAATGTTCACTACTGTGAATGTATTTCAGTGAGCTTTCTTATACAAGTCTCCTGGTACATATAGATGAGCATCCCTCTAGGTTATGTACCTCGAGGTTGGGGAAGAACTTTCTAGTGTAATACCAAAGGAAGAAATCACAAAAGAAAAGTGATAGTTTTCTCTGCCTAAAAAGTGTGAAACATTATCAACATAGCAGAAAACACTTTAAAAACGAAAAGACAAAAAAAAAATTTGCAGCAAATATGGCAGAAAAAAGCATCAATATCTTTAGTATATAATGAACTTTTGTAAATCAATTTGGAAAAGATGATCACCTCAATGAATAATTTAATATACATCATAAGTAAGCAATTCACAAAGAAAAAATATGAAAGGTTAATAAACATATGAGAATATGATTAACATTACTAGTAATCAAAGGAGTGAAAATTGAAAAAAAGAATAGTTATCCTTTTTTCCTATCAGATGAGCAAAGATGATAAAAAGTTGAATATACTTAGTGCTACTGAGAATGCAGGGGTAATGGGTACTTCTGTATACTGTGGGTGGAGTTTGATTTGATGTAAATGTTATAGAAGAGAATTTGGTAGTGTGTCAGACTTAGAATTTCTACTTTTTTAGAAATTAATTCAGGGAAAATAAGTCAGTTGTATAAAATGTTGTACTGAAGATGTAGTGTATGTAGATATTTCAGTGTTATTTATTCCACGTATAAAATTAAAGATGGACCAGTGATGAATAATGTATCATGAACAGAAGAATATGACTAAATCAATCCACGGTTAAAATACTCAAGAACACTGTGATAACACCAAAGATGCAGTTAATTAGAGGAAATTAGAAAGTCTTCCTAAGGAAGTTACATTGAGCAGAGTCTTGAAGGATAAGGTGTTTGACCAGGGATTAAGGTGGGACTAGGCTTTCTGGAGAAAGGAGTGGCCCAAAGAAAGGCATGAAGGCTTAAAAGAATCTGGAGGATTAGGAAGTGACAGTGACTTAGCGTGGTGGGCCCACAGGGAACAAATATGAAGGGGAGCAAAGATGGAGCCCCCCATGCTCTGAGCCCCTCCTGTGATGTCATGGTTCTGTTTTTGCTTGGAAGCTGTTTAGGATTTCATCACAAAATCTAAGTTACTTGGAGGTATTTCAAACTCGAGTATGTAATTCCATTAGAGTATTTCTTATTTTGATATTGAATTGGCTTACTCAGAACTATGTACTTTCTGAAGAATTTTCTACATTAGCAAGATATCCCTGAGCCACCTTTCACTGGACACATAGCGTGTCTTAATAACTTGGTTGTGCAGGGCGCTTTATGCAGCTCTACATATAGCTGCTCTTTTCTCCCCTGATCCCTTACTCCCTCCGGTTTGGCTGGTGGCTGAGAGCAGTGGAGGGAGGTTGTTCGGCAGTGGATTGGAAAGAAGCCAAGAGTGTGTTGGTCCAGGTTGGAGTCACACTGGCCTGGGTTAGAATCCTGACTCTGTAATTCATAGGTGTACTTGTGCAAGTTACTTAGCCTTGCTGAGCCTCAGTTTCCTCACCTGTGAAATGGAGCCTCTGTATGAGGATTACATGCATGGTGTCTGTATTTCAAAGCTTGTGATACATGCTCAGTAAGTGTTAGCTAGTATTATAGTGACTATTTTGTGAATAATTGGAAGCATCCTGTCTTTCCCTATTAATCCCCAAGGGATTGTTTATATGATAGGCCTAATTAATTTTTTTATGGTTCTAGCATTTCCTTTTTATTTCCTACCTTAGTGGCACTTTGGTGAGAGGAAGCTTGACCTTCATTGTCTGGCCTGACCCTTCACCCCCAGGCTTTAAGGAGAAGATATTAGGAGGCCTTAGATATGTGCTTGATTAAAGCATGCACCTGCAAGGAGATCCAACCAGTCCATCCTAAAGGAGATCAGTCCTGGGTGTTCATTGGAAGGACTGATGTTGAAGCCGCAACTCCAATACTCTGGCCACCTGATGCGAAGAGCTGACTTATTGGAAAAGACCCTGGTGTTGGAAAAGATTGAGGGCAGGAAGAGAAGGGGATGATAGAGAATGAGATAGTTGGATAACATCACTGACTCAATGGACATGGGTTTTGGTGGACTCCGGGAGTTGGTGATGGACAGGGAGGCCTGGCGTGCTGTGGTTCATGGGGTCACAAAGAGTCAGACACAACTGAGTGACTGAACTGAACTGAGTGCTCTCTTTAGAAACCAAAGGTTCAGGCAACCTAATTCAGTCACTCTGAACAAATCACTAAGATGCCAGGATCCCAGAGAGACAGAGATCCAGGGGAAAGAAATGTATGGACCCAGACAGGTGGCCTTTGCAGATGAAACCCTTGAGTGCTTTGGAAATTATATATATATTCTTTTTTCAGATTATTTTCCCTCATAGTTAATTATAAAATATTGAATATAGTTCTCTGTGCTATGCTGTAGGTCCTTGTTGGGTATTTATTTCGTGTACGTTGTATGTATATGTTAATATCAAACTCCTATTTTACCTTCTTCCTCTTTTCCCTTTGGTAACCATAAGTTTGTTTTCTATGCCTGTAGGTCTATTTCTATTTGTATATAAATTAATTTGTATTTGTTTTTAGATTATAAGCAATATCATATGATATTTGTTTTTCTCTGTTTGATTTACTTCACTTAAGTATTATGATCTGTAGGTCTATCTATGTTGTTGAAAATGGCATAACATTATTTTATTATTTTTTATGGCTGAGTAATATTCCATTGTGTGTGTGTGTGTGTGTGTGTGTGTGTGTGTGTGTGTAATACCACATCTTTATCCATTCATCTGTTAATGGACATTTAGGTTGCTTCCATGTGTTAGCTCTTGGAATTTATGTTTAAATAGATGAGTAAACAATTCCAGTGATTTCAACACTTGTCCTTGTTGACCTCAACCATATTTAATGCTATCAAACACTTTCTACACTTTCTTCTTCTGTTATCTCAGGGCTCACAAGTTTGCTGATTCTCCTCCCTTGCTGACTGGTTCCTTCTCTCTTCTTTCTTGGCTTTTTTCCCTCTTTTCTGCTTCCCTAGATGGTCACCATCCTCTGAGGCATATCTGTGAATATTGCTTTTACTGCCTTCTCCTCCAAGGATCTTGTTCTTAATTAAGGCTTCGATTTTCACCTTTATATAGATACAGTCCCAGAGGCTAATCTAGACTCTGCTGCATATTGAATTCATCTTTCTTAATAATTGTTGGTCAAGAGGATGTCCTATTGATTCACTTTTTAACACTGAACTCATCATCTTCCTGAATCCAACTCTTTCCATGGCTTGCATGTACATTTTCATGATGTGGCAGTTTTTCCAGCTATGAAGGGGCTTAAAATACCAAAGTCGTGTCTAATTCCTCCATTCTCCTCCTACTGTGTCAGTAAATTCCATCTTCAGATGCTCTTGCATCTGTTCCTAATCTTATATTTTTGCCCCCAGGCACCACCTTGATTTAGGCCCTCATTTCTATTATCTTAGACCTGTGTTCTTCGAAGTGGAGCACTTAAGACAATCTACAAAGTTTTGGGAGAAAATATTAGAGTTTATACATATATACATAGTTTAATCTCAGTCTTTAAAATGTTCTATTATATATATATATTTATCTTGTAAACAATTTGAGCCATACATATATACAATATAATAATATTGTATAAATACTATAGTAATAATATATTAATATTGCCCACCAAGAAACCCTCAATTATTTCTGCCTGTTATGTTGAAAATATAGTCATCTGTCTGTCACTCAAGACCCATCAATCCTTCTTTTACTCTAGTGAGTTTGCAGGCTTTCATGTTCCTACTCTTTACCTTTATACCTTTGTTTATGTTTTTCTCTTCTTTTACTCTCCACTTGCTGTAAGAAGCAGTACTTAAGAGTTACTTAAGAGGAAAATGGATATATCTCAGTCTTTGAAATATTGTTTCATATAGGTTCAGATCTTGGTTCTGCCACTTTCTAGTTTCATTTGGCTAAGGCACTGATGCTTTTGAGCCTCAACTTTCTCATCTAGCAAACAGTAATAATAATCAGTTCTCAGGTTTGTTTTGATGAGTTATTGAAATAACATATGTATTGAGCTTAGCATCATGCCTGGCACATCCATAATACCTGTTCTATAAGTGGGAGCTGTTGCTATGGCTTACGCTACCCCTTTCCCAATTTTCTTTGTCTGATTCTCCCAAATTGTGAGATTGTGCAGGAAAGTGAATGTTGCCATAATGTAAATATGTTCACTAATGAGCTTGGAATTTATATGACTGTTATTACTCAGACCTCCTAACCAGCATCACGTGACTAACTCCTACCCATCTTGACATCACTGGTCTCTCTTTTTCAGTAGAATTGTCCAATGTTATTAGTACCCAACAGAAAGTGCCAATATGATGTAAAGCCGTTGTTAAGTAAAATTGTAAACTTTACAAAAGATGTCAAGTCTCATGAAGTCAATGCAAGAACTACTAGAAAAATGATGCAATCATATACAAAGGATGAATCAGCATCTGATAGAAAAAGAAAATTTAACAAGTAAAGTATAGGTACCTCAAAAGAATGTTTTATATCAAAGGAGTAAGAGGATTTGGGAGGAATTAATGAGGGCTTTGAATATTTCTGCTAAGGGAAATCTTTTAAAAACAACTAGTTTGAGCACTTAACCAAGATACGAAAAGCATTAACCATGAAATAAATTATGGGTAAATCTTACTAAGTACCTTAAAATTAAGAATGCCTGCTCCTTTAAAGAAGTCAAAGAAAGCAAGTCGCAAGCTCTATATATCTTTATATATAGAATATATTAAAAATCATAAGTCAATAAGAGAAAGACAACTCAGTAGAAAAACAGGAAAACTATGCATGTGAACAGGCATTTCTCAGAAGAGGAAACACGAATGATGAATAAACTTGAAAAAAATGTTCAACTTTATTTTCTAAGCAGAGAAATGAAATATACAACTACGTTGAGATACAATTTTGCAATTTCTAGAGGGATAAAAAATGTTTATCTATTGCTCTGTTATAAATCACCATTTATTTCACAGCTTAATGTAGTATAGATTATTTTATAATTTCAGTGGACCAGGAGTGTGGGTATGGCTTAGTTGGGTACTGTGCTGAGGAATGCCTGATGACATCAAGTAATGGCAAGGATGCAGATCAGTGGGGATTTTTACACAACGCTTTGGAAAATTATTTTACATGGTCTTACAAAATTGAACATTCATGTGTCTTGAAGATGCAGCAATTCTACTTTTAGGTCTATATGCTGGAAGCACTTGTACTTCTGAGCTAGGGAATATGCATGAGAATATTCCTAGCTACATTGTTGGTTAAAACAAAAACCCTAGAAACAGCCCGAATGCCCACCAACAGGAGAATGAGTACATTGTAGAATTCTCATTCAATAGAACATCAGGTAAACTACATGAACAGAAACACATGATGACATTAACAAATCTTAGAATCATCATGATGAATAAAACAAGCAAGTCAAAGGAAACTAGGTAGACTTGGATGTGTTTTTATAAAGCTCAAAGCAAAACAAAATTAAAATAATAGGTATATGATAAAACTCTATAAAAAAATCTAGGGAAGGATAATAATGAGATTCAGAATGGTGCTTACCTTGACTGATGGTAACAGTAGTGTAGTCACAGGGATGGGACAGAAAAAGGAATATACTGATTTAGGTACTAATGATGTTCTATTTCATAAAGTTGGTGATTGATTAGTCATGAGCATTCAGTTTGTTATTATGCTTTGTAGTTGTATATGGTATTGATATTCTTTTGTATGGTTGTTAAATAATAAAAATTTAAGAAAATGGTGTATTGCAGAAGTCAGATATATGAAGTTAAATCAAATTGTGCTATAAAAATGTTAGTTATACTAAAAAATCCAATCATTTAAATTGATTTTTGTTCTAGTAAGTAGTATATCATTACAATTAAAATATAAAATATTAAATAAGACAAGATAAACTTCTTTTTATGAGTTTTAGATGAGTTTTTCAAGGAGAAACATCTCATTTGAATTTTCTTCCTTACTATTTCCTATGAAAAATGATCACATTTCAAGTGGATGGACTTCAAGTGGCTTTAGCTATTAAATTTGTCCTTTGATAGTGAGGCCCTTCTGTAATTCATGAATACAAATATTGCTGCTACTAATATTACCACCAAGACCAATCTGAACTATTGATATTTCCCTCTCTGTGGTCCACCAAATGAATCTCATCTCTGCCTTTGAACCTATTCACAAACTGCACACCACTCCTACCAGCTCTCTGTAGGCCTGGCATTACTGTCTTGCTTTATGGCTTATTATTTGTTTTTCCTCAACTGAATAGTAAGCTCCTTGAAGTTTTTGACCTTACTTGTCTTTGTACGTATGACACTGGCATAATCATATGCATGTGATTAGTAGTAATCACATGTAGTGGTACTGGTACTAAAGAAAAACTTATTTGGCTTGAATTTATCTAGTCTTGTTTCATTACAAGCTTTAAGAAAAGACAATACTATCATTATTTAACATGTGCTAATTCTTCACATACATTAAGTTGCTAGTAAGGTACAAAGGTATAACAAACCAATAGTCGTGGTAATAAAGTTAAGGATGCTCTAGATAATTATATACCTTGTACAGGTCTTCTTAAACATATATTTGCATTTGGAAATGAAATCCCTTGTGAAAAGATCTCTCAAGAAAGTTTGTGTTAAAGAAGAAGAGAGAAGAAAGTCTGCATCGCTTATATCAGAAAGAAATAGAAAGCATTTTCTATTGTTACAAAAATGGTGAAGGTTAGTGCATGCAGATTTCTCCCATGCCTCATAAAACACTTAATCATCTACATCTGAAGCCAAGAACCACTGTGTAACCAAGTGGTTCCATGCTCATAAGGAAGTCAGCTGTGTAATTCTATTTCATCCCTGAATCTAGCATCTCCTATCCTCTCCAGGGGGCTTTACTACTTCATGACATCATAAACAAGATAGGTCCAGAGTTCAGTTTAGCTGACATTTTTGTTATAAACCTAATAAACAAGAAAGCCCCAAGGTATCAGCCATTATTTTTTCCTTTTCAAATGCTAGATAGAAATGTAATATGTTTACAAAGTTTCTAATTTATTTTCCTACTAATGAAAACAGGCATTCCTAGATAAATTAGGCAGTGTTCTGGAGTGCCTTTATAGAGAAAGGGAAGCAATTTTGTTTAAAAATTTAAATCTGGCTTTAGTCTTTTGTTAAAAATTGTGGATGGGGGTGGGAGGATAGAAAAGGACTGAAGCCAAGCAAAGAGGCAAAAGTGTATTGCATTTTTAATTATGGAAAAGAGTTATGTGTGCAATTAGAATTTCTGTGTTTAAGGAGGTTGTTAAAAAAGTCAGCACATTATTTAGTTGAGGACTGTAGTTAAGAATTATGCTTGCATTTTCATTCTTACATGTATCAGTATGCACGTGCACATACAAGCAAAGTTTTCAGAATTAAGTGAATACATTTGTAAGCCTTAAGAATTAAAAAAAGTATTTGAAACAACTTGCACTATCAGGAAACCACTGTAAACATTTAACTGAAAGATCAAGTGATTTCTTCAATTACATACAATATACACAATGGAAAGTTTAGCTCAAATCTATGAAACTTACAGTATTGGCTCACAGTATTGAATTATATACAAGCTCTGTTAATAGGAAGATGGTACCCAACGGCCTAATTCAAGTAAAAGTTCTCAAAATAAATATATCTTACCTCTATTGATGTGTCCTACTAAAATATGATGGGCATAGTTTGCTGACAATATAAATTGCAAGCAACAAAATTACTGAGTATCTCAAATGTGTCTAGATTAGTAGTAGGGTTGAGAGGGAGCTTTAGAACAATCCATTGTGGTTCTGACCTTAAAGCCTCATAATTCAATTGGAAAGAAAGAATGGGCTCATAAAGATTAAATATTGAAGTAACACAAATGGCATCTGTTGACATTTTGGAAATGAGATTTTCTGTATACTCTGTGAAGTAGGCTTTCTTGGAAGTAGGGTTACGGGATTTAAAAAAAAAAATCAACTTTGTCTGGAACCCATTGAGTGAGCAAGAGTGAAGGCAAGATAGGGGTCTCTTCCTTGGAATGTGTGACATCTAAACATCTGAATGGGTGGTTTTCACCCTGGCAGATGTAGATAAGTGTGTGTATTTGGATCGGGAGGAGAGTTGCTTGTTGCACATGAGTGAGCTAGTCCACAGGGTGTGGTAATCATTCCCAACGCTCGCCCAAGCAAACTGATGAATCCAGGATGAACAGAATCAATGCACTGGCATTTGCTAAGCTCAGATTCAGATTAAAACAGAATAAATTAGTTCCTCTTAGTCAGTTGTTGCCTCTAGTAGGTGAGCTGAGGAAGAAGAGCATTAAGTTGCCCACTGAATGTAAACTACCTTCTGTTTTCAGCTGAAGAGGCAAAGCAAAAGACGTGGGAAAGAAACAGACAGTGCATATAAAACTGTAGCTCAGTGGGGAAAGGGGTTCTGTTAACAACTCAATTTATTCCTTTGAGTTATAGCCAGAATAGCACTGACTCTTATTTGCATAGACTGTTCAGAACATAGACTTTTAATTTATTATTAGATGAAATACAAACACCTGAAGTCTGAGTGGTTCCATATCTGGAGTTTCCAATATGGGGTTCAGACTGTCACCATGTAATGACATCGTTATTTGAAGCTAATACTGTGATTAATTTCTTACCACTGTACTCAGCCAATATTGACAATGAGCCGTGCTGGTATCCAGAATCACTTGGCACTGATTCCTGCAGCAATAGAATCCATAAGCATATCTTACAGTCTGTTCACCTGAGAGACTGGGATGTCTAGGAAGAGAGCATTGTTTCAAGGATGGAAGTAGTATGGTTAATGTTATGCTCAGCCAAAGAGAGGGCTAGTCTCTTGGTGTTAATAGCTGAGCTTTGCCCCCCTCCCAATATAACTTCATAAAATAATTTAAAGTGTGAAGCATGCTACAAAGTAATATTGATGTGCATTAAGCACAAACTCTGAATAAATAAAGAAGTGCCGACCCGAAGATGTGATCTTTTGTTAGTGGGGAAATAATAAACTATTTATGATTTTCTTATGATGTTCCATTGGCATATGGTGCTTCTAACCCAGTGACAAATTAATTGACTTGGTTTAAAAAGAAATGGATGTGGCTTAATGAAGAAGGACAGGATATGTATTACAAGGCAGCTGGTTCTTCCACTGCTGGCTTATGGAGACAATATACATCGGACAGCTAATGAGTCTCTGTTGCATAAGATAGATTCTCTATATAATAGAATTGCATGCTTTGTCTCTAAATGGGGTTATTATACACACCATTGCACAATGTTTGAAGAGCTTGGTTGGCCCTTGTAGAGGGTTAGGAGAGAAATAAATTGGAAAACAATCGTACTTAAGACCTTCAATCCATCAAACACTCCATGTTTATCTAAATTACTAGCATGTTCTCCCCAAATACAAATCTGTATGATACACCCAGCTAGAATGTTAATGCTGACCAGGCTTCACGTTAGTTTTGTCAAAACCTAGGTTTTCTGTTGTAAGCATAGACCCAGGTTCACTCATGTTGAAGCCTGGCAGCACATTTCCACTACTAAGCTCCATTCCCTCTTCTCCTGTCTTCATCCTAAAGTATCTTTTGGTATTCTTTCCACCCACCGTGAGTGCACATGCATCACTTGTCCTGGTGGAGAAGGCAATGGCACCCACTCCAGTACTCTTGCCTGGAAAACCCCATGAACAGAGGAGCCTGATGGGCTGCAGTCCATGGGGTCGCTGGGAGTCAGACACGACTGAGCGACTTCACTTTCACTTTTCTCTTTCATGCATTGGAGAAGGAAATGGCAACCCACTCCAGTGTTCTTGCCTGGAGAATCCCAGGGACGGGGAAGCCTGGTGGGCTGCCGTCTATGGGCTCGCAGAGGGTTGGACACAACTGAATTGACTTAGCAGGAGCAGCAGCAGCACTTGTCCTGGGTTATTTCGCTCTCAGAACTTTTTGACTTTGAATACTCAGGCAGTTTTCATGATAATTCACTCAGTCTCTTCATTTCCTCTCCACACTTGTGGACCCTCATTATTTAGTCACTCAGTTATCCTTTAGAATAAACCTATTTCATTTCATTTTACAGCCACAATAAAACCTCAGGAAGTTACAGAAGACAGGATAAGTGGCAACATTGTCCACTCTGTGTATGAAGATTGCATGTCCTATTAGAGGACATGGCAAGGCCTGTCCAGATGGGCTGGGTCAACAGAAGGGGGCACAGAGTCATACTCTGACCTCTAATGCCCTCTCACCTGGCTTTGTACCTGGCTCCATTCTCCTACTGGTGTTATTGTGTTGTTGTTGTTCAGTTGCTTAGTTGTGTCCAACTCTTCTCAACTTCATGGACTGTAGTACGCCAGTTTTTCCCGTCCTTCACTATCTCCTGGAGTTTGCTCAAATTCATGTCCATGTAATCATGTAGCCTCTAGGAATTCTGTAACTCAATCTGACCCTGGTTTGTTATGTTCAGGGTTGTAACACATCTTCAAGCCTCAGAGGAGGTGTTGCAAGGGAACAGTGATCCTTCAGTATATTACGACAAGGTTTTTGACTTGTCGAAGGAATCACACACACCACTCATTCCTGTTGACCTTGCGATTCTCACCTGTGAGGTGAGGAAAAGATATTTGCTTCTTGAAGGCTTTTCTGTGACTCATTCCTCCTTCCTTACCAGGAACAATTGAAAAGAATTATGCCTGTGAAACGTCTGAGGGTTCTTGGAATAAGATGACCTTTTTCGGTTTAAGACATTATTATATCCCAAACCAGACTGCTCCCCCTCATCCCTGGGAGATTCTTTACTTTTTAAGTCTTCCTGTACTCTGGGTATAGAGAACAGTGAGATTAAAGAAATGGGCAAAACAGTTTCATGGGTTTCCCCACATATTTGTTACCCTCTCCAAACTGAATCTTGAAGTCTTGTCAGACATGTTATTTTTCCAACAGAGCAGGTGTTAAGTGGCTATAGAAAATAAACTCACCTCCTGATATCTTTCTCATTGCTGGCTGCATCCATTTACTGGGAAGGTTATATTGTGAGGTGTGATAGGAGGTGTTGTACAGCAAAGGAAAATCGCTACTTTGTAATTCTATTTGTCCAAGTTTTCTATTTTGTACTGGATTTTGGGTTTCCATGTCATTTATGAAGTTGTTTCTTAAATGGTAAGTATTATTTTGATATTTGTTTCTCTAGAATCTTACTGCCGTCTGACTAATCTTTAAGTTGAATACACTCTTGTGAAGGTAGAGTCGTGTTATTTGTAATAAATTTTCTATAATTTGGTCCGGAAAAGGAAAAATTAAAACAAATCTTACATTGTCATCAAATAATCTGTTTTTTTGCCAGAGAAGATAAATGTCATCTAAATAATAAGTAAAAGAAAATTCACTAACCAGTCATTTGATGACAATGTAAGATTACTTAGCTCTAGGTAAAAATTAGTTTCCATTTGACTGACTATTTCATTTAATGAGAGGGCTATTACTTATATTTTTTTCCTTAAACATAATTAATTACCTTAAGGAAGTGAGCGGTAAGTACAGAGACAAATGAGTAGACACACCAGTCTTTATCAATGTTTGTTCACATGAGTGCAGTTTAGAGAAATGGGAATCCAGAATTGAGATGCCTTAGAAATAAATCTTTGCTCCTATGTAATATCCTTAGTTCAAGGATTTGAAAACACGTTACAAGCAATTAAATTTCAGAGCACAAGTGGGAATTCTGTATTGTTTATTGGTTTAATTAAGTCATAGAATTATGATTTGCTTTGGAATCCTAGGAAGTCCTTTCCTTTAGTTCTACAAATTTGCATATCCTAGTTTTCCTGGATTTTTACTACTCCCTCAAACCAGTTCCAGATCTCTTTTCTTCCTATGTCATATTTCTTAAAAGACCCACTTTCTTTTTGTTACTTCTGACTTGGTCTTCAGCCTCTGTGACCTTTGCTCCTCATGTGTTACTCCTGGTTGCCTGGTCCTCAACCCACCCCAGAGGCCATGTTGAGTACTCTGTTCCTGTTTCTTCTCTTGATATCTTCTCTTTGATATCACTGACCATTCAAAGCATTCCTGCCTTTTTAGACATCAGTTTTTACTCTCCCTCATTCTCTTTCTCTGGGTATCTCTCTCTTACCTACCCCTTCTATGCTAGTTTTCTCAAAACTCTGGTTGCCCTGGTCCTCCCTGTAAGCCATCCCAGTTGATGGATCCATTCCCGTGACTCTGGACAAGACCCATCTCTAGATCCAACATGCTCCTCATTTCTCAAGTCTGAGACCTTACTTTCATCTCCTCTTCTAGATATTCCCACAGGGCTTCAACCTTAACATTTCAGGAACCCACTGATGGTCAGCAGAGAATGTAGTAGCAGTTCACTACCCCCTCTCTCTATCCTCCCCTGTCCCAGCCTCTTTGCCTCTACTGCCATCCCCCTCCAGACCTGAAGTGTCCATGTTAAAGACTCTGAGGTCCTCTTGGCTCCTGTTCCTTCTTTCCTCACTTGTCTGGTCATTCACCAAATCCCCCTGGTCCTACCTCAGAACTCTCTTCACATCTACCCACTTCCCCATTCTAGCCATCTTGGGTCCAGCTTTCTTCATCTTCTGCTTGTACTGGGGCTTATTCTGTTCTCTGATTTCCTGCTGGAGTCATTCCTCTGAAAACAAACCCAGGCATGGACCATGCCAGTTGCCTAAGGATGTGGTCCCAAACCACATTGCCAACCTACACATCCAGCCTTTGCTCTCTCTTCTCCCCTCACCTTCCCAGTGCACCTGCTGAATTGGACTTCAGTGCAGTTCAGTAACTCAGTCCTGTCTGATTATGCAACCCCATGGACTGCAGCACACCAGGCTTCCCTGTCCATCACCAACTTCCCGAGTTCACTCAAACTCAAGTCCATAGGGTCAGTGATGCCATCCAACCATCTCATGCTCTGTCATCCCCTTCTCCTCTCACCTTCAGTCTTTCCCTGCATCAGGGTCTTTTCCAATGAGTCAGTTCTTTGCATCAGGTGGCCAAAGTACTGGAGTTTCAACTTCAGCATCAGTCCTTCCAATGAATATTAAGGACTGATCTCCTTTAGGATGGACTGGTTGGATCTCCTTGCAATCCAAGGGACTCTTAAGAGTCTTCTCCAACACCACAGTTCAAAAGCATCAATTCTTCGGTGCTCAGTTTTCTTTATAGTCCAACTCTCACATCTCTACATGACTACTGGAAAAACCACAGCCTTGACTAGACGGACCTTTGTTGGCAAAGTAATGTCTTTGTTTTTAATATGCTATCTAGGTTGGTCATAGCTTTTCTTCCAAGGAGTAATAGTCTTCTAATTTCATGGCTGCAGTCACCATCTGCAGTGATTTTGGAGTCCAAAAAAAATAGTCTGTCACTGTTTCCACTGTTTCCCCATCTATTTGCCATGAAGTGTTGGGACCAGATGCCATGATCTTAGTTTTCTGAATGTTGAATTTTAAGCCAACTTTTTCACTCTTCTCTTTCACTTTCATCAAGAGGCTCTTTAGTTCTTCTTCGCATTCTGCCATAAGGGTGGTGTCATCTGCGTATCTGAGGTTATTGATGTTTGTCCTGACAATCTTGATTCCAGCTTGTGCTTCATCCAGTCCAGCATTTCTCATGATGTACTCTGCATATAAGTTAAATAAGCAGGGTGACAATATACAGCCTTGTATATTGGTCTTGATCACTGCCTCCTGTACAATGTCATGAACCTCCGTCTGTAGTTCTTCAGGCACTCTATCAGATCTAATTCCTTGAATCTATTTCTCACTTCCACTGTATAATCATAAGGAATTTGATTTAGGTCATACCTGAATGGTTTAGTGCTTTTCCCTACTTTCTTCAATTTAAGTCTGAATTTGGAAATAAGGAGTTCATGATATGAGCTACAGTCAGCTCCTGGTCTTGTTTTTACTGACTGTACAGAGCTTCTCCATCTTTAGCTGCAAAGAATATAACCAATCTGATTTTGGTATTGACCATCTGATGATGTCCGTGTGTAGAGTCTTCTCTTGTGTTGTTGGAAGAGGGTGTTTGCTATGACCAGTGCATTCTCTTTGCTAAACTCTATTAGCCTTTGCCTTGCTTCATTATGTACTCCAAGGCCAAATTTGCCTGTTACTCCAGGTATTTCTTAACTTCCTACTTTTGCATTCCAGTCCACTATATTGAAAAGGACATCTTTTTTGGGTGTTAGTTCTAGAAAGTCTTGTATGTCTTCATAGAACCATTCAACTTAAGCTTCTTCAGTATTACTGGTCAGGGCATAGACTTGGATTCCTGTGATACTGAATGGTTTTCCTTGGAAATGAAGAGAGATCATTCTGTCATTTTTGAGATTGCATCCAAGTACCTTGGACTTCCTTTCCCCTGTTCTATCACTGAACCTTGGCATAAAAAACTCTTCTTTTCTCTCTCTGCTTAGGGAAAAAATCTTACTCATTTCTCAAGGGACAGTTCAAATGACATTTTTGTGAAATTCCCTCCCAACTCCTCCAATCAGAGTTAGTCACTCCCTTCTTTTACTGGCCATAATGCTTTGTCGAAATTTTATGTCATCTTTGTCTCTTAGTCATGTGCTCATAAGTTTAGGTAGAGAGAGATGTTTTCTTCCTCATTTGTCTTATTATTCGTATCCAAATGCTGTGCACATCCTGGGTCCTTGATCAGGGTTGGGATATGCATAATTTTCAAAAATCGAAATATGGTTGATGTACAATATTATGTTCATTTCAGGTGTACTACATAGTGATTTGACATTTGCATATATTATGAAGTGATTGTGACACTAAGTCTAGTAACCATCTGTCCTCACACAAAGTTGTTGCAATATTATTATTATTTTTTTTCAAAAAGGGAGAATCTTTTAATAATTTAGCACAAAAATCAAGTGTGTTGCAATATTATGAACCAGTTTCCTTGTGCTGTATGTTATATCCCCATGGCTTATTTGTTTTATAACTGATGGCTCATAACTCTTAATTCTCTTCAGCTAAGCATCCCTCTAGCCCCCTCCCCTCTGGCAACTATCCAGTTGTTCTTCTTATCTATGAGTCTATGTTGTTTTGCTTGTTTTGTTTTTCAGATTCTACCTTTAAATGAGATCATATGGTATTTGTCTTTCTCTGTCTGACTCATTTCACATAGCATTATGCCCTCTAGGTCTATCCATGTTGTTGCAAGTTGCAAGATTGTATTTTTTTATGGCTAGTAATATCACTTTGTATACACATAACCCATCTTCTATATCCATTTGTCTATCAGTGGACACTTAGGTTGCTCCCATAGCTTGACTATTACAAATAATGCAGCAATGAACATTGGTGTTCATATATCTTTTCAAATTAGTGTTTTTGTTTTCTTAAGGTAAATACCCAGAAGTGAAATTGCTGAATCATATGGTAGTTCTATTTTTAATTTTTTGTGGAACCTCCACACTCTTTTCCAATTTACAAATTGGCTGCACCAATTTATAGTACCACTAACAGTGCACAAATACTCCCTTTTCTCCACATCCTCACCAACACTTTATTTATAGTCTTTTCTGATGATAGCCATTCTGAGTTGGTATCTCATCATGGTTTTGGTTTGCATTTCCCTAATGCTTTGTGATGTTGAGTATCTTTTCATGTGTCTGTTGGCCATCTGTATGTCATCTTTGGAAAAATGTCTATTCAGGTCCACTGTTTTTTACTGAGTCACTTAGTTTTTTATTTTTTGATATTGAGTTGTATGAGTTCTTTGTATATTTTGGATATTAACCCCTTGTTGGATTTATTATTTGCAAATATCTTTTCCCATTGAGTAGATTGCCTTTTCATTTTTGTTGATAGTGTACTTTTCTGTGCAAAAGCATTTTAGTTTGATGTAATTCTGTTTGTTTATTTTTGTATCCCTTGCCTGAGGAGATAGATCCCCCCCAAAAAAAATGTTTGTAAAGACTGATGTCAAAGAATTTACTGCCTGTTTTCTTCTAGGAATTTTTATGGCTTTAGGTCTTACATGTAAGTCTTTAATCCATTTCTAGCTTATTTTTGTATATGGTGTGAGAAACTAGTTTAGTTTGATAGTTTTGCATGCACCCTGTCCAGTTTTTCCAGCACCATTTATTGAAGAGGATGTCTTTTCCCCATTGTATATCCTTGCCTCCTTTGTCATAGTTTAATTGACCATACGAACATGGGTTTGTCACTATCTCTCCTAATCTGAATCATAACCTTTCTGGGTAGATAATTCTTGGTTGTAAGTTTTAGCCTTTCATCGCTTTGAATATATTGTGTCACTCCCTTTTCTTCTGAAAAGTCAGCTGATAATCTTATGGAAGTTCCCATGTATATAACTAGTTGCTTTTTTCTTGCTGCTCTTAATGTATCCCTATTATCTTTAATTTCTGCCATTTTACTTACACTGTATCTTGCTGTGGTGCTGTTAAGATTGATTCTGTTTGATACTACTCCCTATGCTTCCTGGACCTGGCTGGCTGTTTTCTTTCCCAGGTTGGGAAGTTTTCAGCTATTATTTCTTCAAATATTTTCTCTGCCCCTTTCTCACTTCTCCTTCTTGGGACCCCTATAATGCAAATGTTATTACACTTGTTGTTATACCAAAGTTCTCTTAAACTAGTACTCATTTTTTAAAAAAAATTCATTTTTTTCTTTTTAGCTTTGGTAATTTCTACTACTCTGTCTTCCAGTTTATCATTCCTTTGTATCATCTAATCTGCTGTTGATTCCTTATGGTTATTTTTTTAAAATCCCAGTTAATGTATTCTTTGTCTGTGTTTGGTTCTTCTTTATATTCTCTAATGCTTTGTTGAAATTCTTACCGCATTCATCCATTCTTCTATCAAGTTCAGTGAGGATCTTTATGATTATTACTTTGAGTCCTTTGTTGAATAGATTGCTTATCTCCACTTCCTTTAGTCATGTTTCTGAGGTTATGTCTTGTTCTTCCATTTGGAATATATTCCTCTGTCTTCCCATTTTGCTCAGTTCTCCGTGTTTCTTCCTGTGTGTTAGGTACATTGGTTACTTTTTCCAGTCTTGGGAAAATTGCCTTCTGTAGGAGATCTCCTTTGGAACAACACGCTCCCCTCTGGTCACCAGAGCTGTATGCTCTAATGGTGCCCCCGTGGGGACTGCATGTGTCCTCCTGTGTGGCAGGGCTGACGGCTGTGGGCGTGCTGGTAGGTGGGGGTGGTCCCTGGCCAGGCTGACTGTGAGGCCACTCCTCGTGCGGTGATTGCCAGTCCCCTGGAGGGCAGACTTTCCATGTGGTGGGCTGCACAGCCTGGGGATCGCGAGGCTGCTGCCGACCAGCTGATGGGCAGGGCCAGGGCTCTCTGTGGCCTGTTGCTTGACTGGATGAATCTACGAGTGAATGTAATCAGTGTGGAGCTGAGAAGGACCTTAGGATGATCCTGAATCATCCTGACCATGCTGTTAAAGTCATTGTCCTTGTCTTGATGGGACTGTTTATCTCCACTTGTGGTTATGCTCTCCACCAGGAAAAGGAGAAACTGTATGTGGAACTAAAGCACATCCTGGCTCGGCAGCCTGGGCCCGAGGCTGCGGAGCAGCTGCAGATCTATCGCCACACACTGCGGGAGAAGACCAAGCAGCTTAAAGTAAGTGGTAGCCTCTGCGCCTTCCTAGCTGAAGGATGGCCTCACTCTGGGAACACCCCTGGATAAGTCTACTGCCATGGCACGAGAAGCCAGTCTCCCAAAGGCTGCTCTCCTTTGAAATCACTTTTTTAGTGTTCCAGTCCCAGGGCAAGCCTCAAAGCTACCCCTCTGCTCCTAGACTAATAGACTCCCACAAAACAGGTAGACGAACAAGTGGAGAAACAGTTGGAGAGAGGATGATGGCAATGGAATGGAAATTTGGGGAATAGGGTTTATGTGGATTATCTCAACGTGATTTGGAAGATTTGGATGGTGGGGAAGAACAGAGGAAATATTTTAACTCTCTGGCCCACTAAAGCAGACCACCGTGTCAGAGCAGGTTTTTACTATTCATTCCACCTAAAATAAATGTATGCAAAGCACAGGCCACTCCCCGGTCCCCGAGGGCCTTACTTCAGGGCTATCTAAATAAGTAGTCAGGAAGGGGAAGTCAAATCATTTTAGGATTCTGTTAGCATAAGTTCTCTTCTAAGGGATACAAGAACCTTAGCTGGGGCGATGGAATGTTTTACCATTACACATTTTAAAGTTTTCTCAAAAACTGTGTGTTCCCACTCTATTTTCAGCTTTACCTCCTAAAAAAGTACTTAGATATTCTTGGCATGCTAGGGAAGCCTTGTACACATACACATGCACAGACTGTAGCATATGCTAGCTGAATTCTGACACTTACCTGCGCAACGATGGTAATAGTCATTGCCTTTCTGCCTGGGGTAAAATAGATGCTGTGAGACTAATACGGTACTGATCCTTTCACAAAGAGAATGTTGTAAAATCACATCCTTTTACTTTAAAAAGGCAGATGAAACGGAAGTGTAATGAAAGCATTAATTTTCAACTTACCAGTCTAAGCATTCGTTTTACATGGGTATCCTGAGACATAATTTGAGTTTTGAAGAGGCATAATCTTTTGATTATTTTCATCCCTTTAAACAATTGAATATAACAAGCAAAATAAAAACTTATTTTCTCAGGAGTTGGGTGTAGATTAGAAAAGCACATTTCTCTTTACACTACTGTCAGATAGGCACTCAGCAATGGATTGCATTCAGTGGTTCATAGAAGGATTTTGTCACCTTAACCCTTTATCTCAGGGTATCCAGATATTTTTCTCTGAATGACATGTGACCCCTAGTGGAAGATTCAGCGGTGCATAGTACCAAGCCTGCCTGTCAATTTGTCCTCATGATCTGGACTCTGTTAAGAAATTCCACGTTCATTATTTGGAAACAAGATCTTTGTTCCTAAGTTCAGTTCAGTTCAGTTGCTCAGTTGTGTCCAACTCTTTGCGACCCCATGAACCACAGCATGCCAGACCTCCCTATCCATCACCAACTGCTGGAGTCTACCCAAAACCCATGTCCATTGTGTCGGTGATGCCATTCAACCATCTCATCCTCTGTTGTCCCCTTCTCCTCCTGCTCTCAATCTTTCCCAGCATCAGGGTCTTCTCAAATGAGTCAGCTCTTCGCATCAGGTGGCCAAAGTATTGGAGTTTCAGCTTCAACAGTTTAACTATTAGGGCAAATTTTCTTCCAACATGAAAATCATTTTATTTAGCTTATGATAACATGGTCAGAATCCTTAGTCAGGTAGGATAGATAGAATCACAATAGTTAAGAGGAAGGAATTCAGAAGCAGTGTGTATGAGTGTGTGAAGTTGCTTCAGTTGTGTCCGACTCTTTTCAACCCTATGGACCAGAGTTTGCTAGGCTACTCTGTCCATGGGATTCTTCAGGCAAGAATCCTGGGCCAGGTTGCCATGCCCTCCTCCAGGGGATCTTCCTGACCCATATCTCTTATATCTCCTAGCATTTGCAGGTGGTTTCTTTAACACTAGTGCCACCTAAGACACCTGTTCAGAAGCAGATGAACACTCAAAAGATAAAGATTGCCTTTTATGTAAATTTTTAAAGGTAGAGAGCTAGAGGAAAAACATTTGCATCTTTGCATGTCCCTTACAATGATAGCCTCCCTTTTCCCCGCTTGGTTTTTGTTGGGGGCAGCCCTGACTCCAGCATCCTTTACACATCTGTTTAGATGAGTAAATGCCTTCTTTTTTTTGTCCAGCCTGAAACCAGTAGCATCTTCTGAACGCAACAGAGCAAGAGGCAGGTAATTAGGCTTCCTAACACAGCCCCTCACATGTAGTACCCTCTCCCATGCATATGTCATAGCCCTCTGCATCTTAGAGGTAAATATCCCAGTGCTCCGGTAAAGAGAGAACCTGTGAATAGTCCCAAAGGGTGCAGTAAAGAGATGACTGACATTCAGCAGAACAACAACCTTGGAAAACACATAAATTGAATGCCTACTTAATGGTGGTGGTGGCAGGATGATTCTGAATAGTTTTTACAATAATCCTCGGATGAATCGCACTGCCTAGTAATGACTTTTCTGAACATTTTAAAAAAGGCTTTAAGAAGCAATTTTATAGTATATGTCTGGGAGTTTTTCTCTTTTGACTCTCAATATTCTTGAGTGCATTACACCATTCATATGTGAGCCTGTTTGCATGTGCCTGATAGCTCTCCTTTTAAGCAGGGGAATGAGGTTTCATTAAGTTGGCCATTGGATTATGAGTCTTCAGAACGTCCATCAGATTTTTATCCAGATACAGACCTTGAACTGGTAGAAGTGTGCAGATTAACCGTTAAACCTGGGCATGGTTTTGTATTTCTAGCCTCACCAAGGTAAGTGGCAGCAGATTAAAAAGATTATTCAGAAAAGGATATTGTCTCACCATGTATCTTCTGTTAATGCTGCTTTATTTGTCATACTAGGTTTTGTCTTCAGAATTGAATATGTATGAGTCACAGAGCCAAGAATACAAGTACGAGATCGAAAAACTTACCAATGAACTGCTGAATTTAAAGAAGAAATACCTTGCTCAGAAACGTAAAGAATACATTCAGAAGTAAGAATCAGTCAAATGTTCTAGTTTTGTTGTGCCTTTTAACTGCAGATGAGAAAAATAATTGTGGACAGCTACAGAGTCACAGACCTCACTGGGGTAAACTAAGTCAGGGGTGAGCAAATGGCATTCTGCAGGGTCACTCAGTGGGTTGTCAGAGCAAGATGGGTGTCTTGTCTGACACTGAGACCCCTCCTTAGGACCCTAACAGGGATCCATTAATATCAGCTCTCTGGTGGACCTCCTGTGAAGCAGAGGAAACCTAGTGTGATATTTTCCCCCACATCGTTCTCATGGTTTGGGGCTGATCATGCCAGGACTGTGCCTGCAAAGAAGGTTCACAGTCAGTGTGGTATGTGCTGAAGCATACTCACATTTAAAACCACAGGTAATTTTGTTAAGAGGCCTGGGTTTGCTGAAGCTGTGCCTTCTAATAATATAGCTGGACCACCATAATTATGAGCAGTTCACACACACATAATTTTCACCTATGTTTTAGATAAACTATTTCTGAACCCTTTCTCTGTCTAGCGCCTGACTTCTATATCTGATGTAGGGTGTCAGCATGGGACACCTTTCTTCTAGGAGATGATATTGCACGTGTCAGGTGAACATTTTGGGTTTCAGTATGGCTATATGCCCAAGAACAAATGTTCTCTTCACTTTGTTATTGTTTTCCGAATCCCGGGGTGAATGAGGGGACCAGATGAATCTGTAGGCTTGAACCTTGGCTGTATGGCATTGCCCAAGTCACGAGTTCATTCCGCAGAGGCTCACACTGTGAGTTGCAAGTCAGGCTTGGTATGTCATCCACATGGACGTTTCAAGGACATGGTGAAAGAGGGTCTGAATGCATCCATTATGGTTCATTAGTGGCAAATAGCTATTTAAAGTAGCTAGATGCAAATTCATTTGCCAGTAAAAATCCACCCTTTTTATAAATCAGAATATCCCCTCATTCCACATTTAAATGACAGTTCTTAGTTTCCTTTGGCCTTTTGATTCTCCCACCACACACACACACAGTTTTCTGGACAAAGAGAACATACTGACTGACAGAAGGATGCCCCTCTGATAGCTGGGTTCAGTTCAGTTGCTCAGTCATGTCCAAATCTTTGCGACCCCATGGACTGCAAGCATGCCAGGCTTCCCTGTCCATCACCACCTCCCAGAGCTTGCTCAAACTCAATGTCCATCAAGTTGGTGATGCCATCCAACCATCTCATCCTCTGTCATCCCCTTCTCCTCCTGCCTTCAATCTTTCCCAGCATCGGGTCTTTTCCAAGGAGTCAGTTCTTTGCATCAGGTGGCCAAAGTATTGGAGTTTCAGCTTCCGCATCAGCCCTTCCAATGAATATTCAGGACTGATTTCCTTTAGGATGGACTGGTTGGATCTCCTTGCAGTCCAAGGGACTCTTAAGAGTCTTTTCCAATACCATAGTTCAAAAACATCAATTCTTTGGTGCTCAGCTTTCTTCAAGGTCCAACTCTTACATCCATACATGACTACTGGAAAAGATATAGCTTTGACTAGATGGACCTTTGTTGGCAAAGCAATGTCTCTGCTTTTTAATATGCTGTCTAGGTTGGTCATAGCTTTTCTTCCAAGGAGCAAGCATCTTTTAATCTCATGGCTACAGTCACCATCTGCAGTGATTTTGGAGCCCCCCCAAAATAAAGTCTGATAGCTCAGCCCCTCCCAGGGGCCCATCTACTATAACTGCACTGCCCCAGGCAGTATGCCACTTGTGGCTATTTAAATTAAAGTGAATTACAATTAAATAAAATTAGAAATTCAGTTCCTTAACTGCAGTAGTCACATTTCACCTACTTAGTAGCTGTATGTGGCTAGTGGCTAGTAGATGCTGCATCTGGAAGGCCAGGTACAGGGCTTTTCTACCACCATGGAAAGTTCTAGTACCCTGCTCTAGGCTCTCTGCTTTTGCCTTGATGCTTATTCCTTGTGACTGACCTCTCCAGAGGGTGTCAATGGTGGTTCCATTTAGTTGGGATCCATAAACTAGAGGGAGACAGAAAAATATGAGTTCTTAGGAGAACAGCAGGAAAAAAAAAAAAAAAAAAAGATTAAGGAGCTGAAGTTTTCCTTCAGCTATGACCAGGCAAGAACAAAAGTGCTGAGACAGTTTAGACTGAAAGGAAAAAGGCTGAAGGGAGTCATTAGGATGGTCTATAAATACATTAAAAAGATCATGTAAAGGAGACATTATTCCCGTTAGTCGGCTTAGATCAGGCCAGAAGCATTAAGCTTAAGTTCCTTTGGAGAGGAAAGTTTAGGTTATTTGAGGCAAGAGAGGGCAGGAGGAGGGGAGCCTTGCCTGCATCTAACAACAGTCAGGAGGTAGACAAGTTGTCAGAGTACTCGAAGGCGGCGTCTTTGCTGGATCCACTCAAGGCTAAAGCTTTTGTCCTATTTATGGAGGATGGTTTTCATAATAATGAAATCAATTCTGCTAAGAGACAGCTGAATTGATGAACCAGTCCTCTACAGATTCTTTCCAAATGGAATAATTTAGAATAATCTCTGCAGATATTCTCCTCACACATACTCTTTATGAAATATCAACTCATATCATTTTTACCTTTCTGCTTTTTTTTTTTTTTTTCATTTTTCTCAAACACCATTTTTGTCATGCTCCAATCCTGACCTGTATACCCCCACCCACCTGTCCTTGACTCCCCTACTCTATACCCCACGCTGGCCTGGAGTCTGCAGTACAAGTCAGGTTGTTTTGCAAAAAGTAGAGTTCTTTTCTCTGAAGTAACTCATTTCTAGTAGTCAGCTCTAATTGGTTTTAATCTTAGTAGTTTGCTCAATTTTTATTTTGAAAAAGAAACTCCAAAGATGTTTTCTATAAGGCCGTAATTATGCAATAGGTAATCTATATAAATTTAAGATACTTCTACAGGAAACCTGAATATGTGTGTGTGTGGGTTCATTTAAAGAAGATCTATATAGAAGATATATTGTAGATTTTATGGAGTTTCTTCCTTTATCTATTGCCAAATGTACTATCTTATTTATATTTCCCAGCTTTTCCTGTGTTTTAAACTATTTCTAATAATAACTGCTGCTCATCTAAAGTTATAGGAAAATTTGTATTTTATTAATGTCCAAGTTTGATGAAAATGCCCTGTGTGTATATGTGTGTGTGTATGATAAATACAAGTTTCCACTGAAACTTTGGAATATAAAAGTTGGTAAATGATGAATTAGTCATTATAATTGAGCCAAGAGAAAGATTCCTCTAACTGATCTTTGGAACTAAACAAATGCTTTATAAAATAGAAAGATGATTACAAGTCGGGAGCCTCTAGGCCCCAGCGCTTGAGCTATAATGAGGCCTTCTGTCTGTATTTAGATCAACATTAGGAAGGCATGTTTAATTGTGTCTTTCCCTAATTCTATGTGTTATCAGTAACACCTAATTACGTTTAAACCACCATCTTGTCTCAAACTGGAAGCTTTGATCAAAGCAGTTTTTAGTGGTTAACTCACCCTAAGAACTTAACACCAAACTTAGAAGAGGAAAAAGATGGTAAGAAAGTTAACTCTCACCTCCTCTTACAGAAACAAAGACAGAATAAGCATGGAGGACACCTTCTCAGTGGCCAAACCAAGCGGCCCTCGTTTTACTGGGGGTGGATTTCCCCTCAGCAAGTCATCCAAGGCGAAGTCATAACTCGAAGCTGTTGGCTGGGTCCTTCTGAACAACTCATTGGAGTTCACTCTGGAACATTTTGGAGGAATCTCTTTGAAATTCCTTGGATCGCAGACATTTAGGGAAATCAGTCCTCAGATTCCAGGATGGAAAGAAATGCAGAACTATTATAGTCCTGTACATAGAAGAGTGATGACTTTCTATTTAGTCCACATGGATATTAACAGAGTGTAATTATATCTATTCAATCAGGTTGAATTATATCAATTCAACCATTGCATGAAGCAGATCTCTTGTTACTACCACATTTATTTATTTTGCAATGCACCACATCTAGATACTCTGTATGGATGCAACTGGAGCCTAATTTCTCTGACAGACACTGGTGCATAGATTTAAAAATGTTTTTTTTTTTGAAATGCAATGTGTTCTTATTAATAAGAATCTATTTTAATTATTCCTCATTAATAAGTCATTGATGAGATGAAAAAGGTGGACACACTCTAAACTATTTAAAAAGTGTTTTGAAAGTGATTTCTATGTGGAATTTCTTTTCAGGCCTGGCGTATGAAAACCTATTCCAAAAAGACATACTAATAAATACTTCATCATAAAAAATAAAAAGAACCCTTGTAGAGACCTCAATCTTTGTTTTGGTAAAATACATAAAGCTTAAAACTACTGTGAGAAATGTTTAACACAAAGATGTGACTCAGAGGACCAAGACTGTAAAATGAGGGGTTTGGGCTGGTATCCTCTGAAGATCTGTCCTCACATTTGGAGAGCAGAGTTACAAGGGACAGAGATCTGTTTGGTTTCCAGGCTGAAGGCCAGCATTTTGAGTCACTAAATCCATTGTATTTTCTTTATTTTGAAACCACAGTTAGGTGGGCATCAGTTCAAATTTCCCCTGTTTAGAGTGTTCACTCAGTAATATTGGTGTGGGACACTCTGGCCATCTTTCTCACAATAACTTGACCTCTGTAATTTTTAAAAAAATTATTGAGGAGTAAGTAGCTCATGGATAAGCAAGGATAGTATAAGTGGATAACTTCATTTCATTCATCATGAGCAGGAGACTTAAGGATCCCAAGATGTTTGTTTAGATTATCCAGAGAGGTGGGAGTTTAGAGGGATTGAAAATCATGTTCTTCTGTCCCTCTTGGTTCACCACCAGAAGTAGACCCAAGGCAATGATGGCCATGAAAGTGATTGATTCTGCAGTGATCCCAGGAAACGCCCTAAGAGTGGGGACGTGGGACACCAGGCTAAGGCACAAAGTCAAGTTCTGCAGTTGCAGACTTTCACTGGACCTTGCAGGGGTCTCTGAAAACAATGTAATCACATCTTAGAGTTGGTCCCATCAGGGTGAGGGAGCTGGAATATTTATACCGTCAGGCTTCCAGTCACTGACCAAGGACTGCTCTGGAGGGGTTCTTTTGGTCTTCCCTGCTGGTAGGCAAAGCAGATCTTAGACAAAGAGGTGGCAGTTGCTGACTGTTGGAAGCAGAAGTGGTTAAGTGCTAGGGAACTGAGTCAGGCAGCATCATCCTCTGCTGCTTCTCCTACATGATCCCAATTGAGATCTGCAGATGGAAATCAACCTCCAGGGTAGCTGGTGAATCTGTGATGAGCTGTGATCATCATCAATTTGTATACCACGTGGGAGCATGAGGATGGTTACATCCATGAGAGAATTTGCTTAGAAAACCTTAAACCTAAAGAATCACGATGGGGGCATTTCTATTTTTGAAAATCACAGATGCTGTCTTCCCTCAGAGCCAACCAACCGTATGCTAAGTCCCCTGTGTACACACCCTCAAGTTGTGAACTTTCAAAGATGTGAACATGGGTTCCATCAGCATCAGACATGAGTAAAATTGCAGCTTGTCCTCTGTCTCCTGTTGCTGTCAATCCTTCAGCTTTACCATCTCCCAGCTCCAGTTAGTAACTCTTCTTGCCTCTTCACTTGATGCCAGCCCCTGTATGTCACCTGTTGTACTGTACTACTGTAAGATTAAAAATGTTTTCTTTATTTTTGGTGTTTGTTTTCTATGTATTATTTGTGTGAAAAGTATTATAAACCTACTACAGTATGGTATCACATAGCCGATTGTGTTAGTTGGGCACCTAGGCTAACTTTGTTGGACTTACAAACACATTGGACTTACATATGTGCTCTCAGAACAGAACTTGTTCATGTGTAGGGGACTTACGGTATTCTGTTCAGACAGAAGACTTTTGCAGGTAAGGTGAGGCAAGGCAGTTATGACATGTACAGCATTGGAGGGTTTTCCAGCTATTCAGGGACAGTTTGAAGTATAGCCATAACCAACTTCCTTCTGAGCCCTTGGGAGGCTTTATATTAGGTTCACTTCTCTAGGGATGGGGCTTCCCTTGTGGTTCAGCTGGTAAAGAATCCACCTGCAATGCAGGAGACCTGTGTTCAATCCCTAGGTTGGGAAGATCCCCTGGAGAAGGGAAAGGCTACCCACTCCAGTATCCTGGCCTGAAGAATTCCATGAACTGTATATGTAGTCCATGGGGTCGCAGAGAGTCAGACACAGCTGTGACTTTCGCTTTCACTTTCTTTAGGGACATGGGGTCTGTGATTCTTGATCTATCGCAGTATGGCAGAGACTCTGGAGACATGCCAGGTTCAAATCCCGGCTCATTTTAACAACTGAGTTGAAGATGAAATGAGTTAATGCTTAGAGCAATGTCAGGCACATAGTAATTGTTCAGTATCTACCATTATCATTACATAAGAAATATCTTAAGTTATGAAATTTGAGAATAATAGTTATGTTATACTTTATTATATCACTTATAAAGATGATTCTTTGTTTAGAGGGTAAATGCATTAAAATGTCTGGAGGAAGTTATATTTGCTCATGTAATTTATAGTTTAGTATCTTGCAGAAATGCCGTATTGGGGACTTCATGAAAACATCTGTTTATTTTCCCTGTAGTTTTGATCTGGGGATAGATCCTTCACTTTCAGAAGTCAGAGCTTCCAGAGGGAAAGACCCTGGTGGCCTCTTGCTGCCATCTTCTTCTTGTTTCTATCCATGTAATGGAGAAGGGTGGTCAGCCTCTGCTGATGGCCTCTGATCGTGGTCCCATCAGCCGAGATCACACAGGCTCTGGGAGCTGACACAGCAGCTCTGTAAGCTCACTGTGCTGATGTTCAAGGGGAGGAAGAGTAAATTAAGGCTAGAGAAAGGGGAGATACTGCTGCTGCCTTCCATTTACTGTACATCCTGACAGCCCAGGGTATTATAAGCAATAAGTACTTAGGTACAGGTGTTGCCACTGTAGCCACAGTACGAAAATGAGCTATTGAAAACACTGAGATTTGCAGATCATTAAAGATAACTGAACTCGCAGTGGGCCAAGGTGCTTTTAAAATCACAAATTTGAGCTGCACTGTAAAGCAACGTTAGGAGGTTATACAGTAGTGTCATGTTTACCCTGGGGTTTTGAGCATTTCAGAAAGGAGTCCTGTTGCTCAACCAGTCACTGACTCTCCACTGGGCTGATGGGGGGCTGGTATGGTTTCTCTGTTGATGGAGAGAGACATGATAAAGAGGACTCCCTGGTCATTATTTGCTGATCATAGCTTCTCAGCAACTGCTCTTATAGCCAGGATTTTATTGTGCTTACCTCTGAAGAAATTGGTCAGAGCAAAGGTTTGTTGCTGTGATAAGCCATAGAGATAGAAGTGGCCATGCTAGGAGGAGATGGCAGCAACTCTTCTTGTGATGGGCTATAATTTTGCTATAAAAATTTATCCAGGGTTGATAACTGTTGTTTGGTTTCCTGGTTTGCTCAACCAGATTCTGAAGTTTGACCTAGGGCAAGATACCCATCAGAAAATACTATGTCATGACTTTAGAGCAGAATGGCATTGCAGAGCCTAGACAATTTGAGGAAAGATATTCTCTCTCATGGGCTTCCCTGGTAGCTCAGCTGGTAAAGAATCCTCCTGCAATGCAGCAGATCCTGGTTTGATTCCTGGACCAGGAAGCTCTCCTGGAGAAGAGATAGGCTACCCAGTCCAGTATTCTTGGGCTTTCTTGGTGACTTGGACAATAAAGAATCTGCCTGCAATGTGGAAGACCTGGGTTCGACCCCTGGGTTGGGAAGATCCCCTGGAGGAGGGCATGGCAACCCACTCCAGTATTCTTGCCTGGAGAATCCCCATGGACAAAGGAGCCTGGTGGGCTACAGTCCATGAGGTTGCAAAGAGTCGGACACAACTGAGAAACTACACGCAGTACATTCTCTCTCATAATTGTATAGAGACCTAGTTGTAATAGGAGCAAAGGGAGGACATTTTAGAATATTAAAATGGTAAAATAGTTTAAAAATATATCTCACTATTTTCTTTGTAGTAGACATGAAATATTTTTATGGCATTATCCATTTTTAACTTCTAATTCAATGCTGTTTTAGTATACCATTTCTCATATCTATTATTTAAAAGTTCCATTAGGGTTTTGAGACCCATTAGAATTTTATAACAGTATGAAATGTGATATCAACAGGTATACCATTTTTCTTTTTTATAATTAAAAATAGATTTCCCCCCATGACTTTAAAGTACCCGATTAAAATACAGAATAGAAAATTAGAGAATAAGCAAAAGAAGAAACAGGGCATCAATAATCACACCATCTATTGATAACTATTGTTTTCCTGGGCTAATACATGTCTCATTCACCTGGATTGACTATACCAGTTGTTCTTGCTGTCATCTGACTAGTTGGTGCTTGTAATTCTCAATTATTAAATGTTTTGAATGCTGCCTTTGAAATACTGTTATTTTATAATTTTGAATGTGTCTTTCTGGACATCTAAAATAAGTGTATACAGATATATTTTGTTTTCAAAAATCAGAGATGTAAAAAAAAATCAGAGATGTAATTGAGATACATTTTAAATGTACAGTTTGGCAAGTTTTGACAAATGCATAGGCCCAAGTAACAAGCGTCACAATTATCGATGCCCCCCCCCCCCAATTATGCCCTTATGTCCCTTGGCAGTCAATATTCACAGCCCCATACAGCCTAAGCAATGATGGATCTGTTTTTTCATCATGTACTAGTTATGTCTTTCTTAGATTTCATATAAATGGAATCATACAGTAGGCATTCTTTTGCACCTGACCTTTTTCATGTACTTTAATGTTTGTGTGTATGTGTGTGTAAGAGAGAGAGAAAGATTCACCCATGATGTTTCTGTCAGTAATTCATTTTTATTGCTGAGTAATATTCCATTATATCAACAACACAGTTTGTCTATTGATTTACCAGTTGATGAGGATTCAGGTTATTTCCAGTGTTTAGCTATTATGAATAAAGTCTCTATGAATATTTGTGTTCAAGTGTTTATGTGAACAGATATTATTTCCCTTAGTAAATAATAAGAACTGGAATTGCTGGATCAATTCAAGGCTTGTTATTGTTCATTTTGCTCAGTTGTGTCTGACTCTGTGACCTCATGATTACAGCCTTCCAGGCTTCCCTGTTCTTCACTATCTCCCACAGTTTGCCCAAACTCATGTCCATTGAGTCAGTGACACCATCCAACCATCTCATCCTCTGTCACCCCCTTCTCCTCCTGCCTTCAGTCTTTTAAGGGTACACATGCATTTAGCCTGGTAAGAAACTGCCAAACTGTTTTCCTAACTGATTGGGCCACTTTACATTCCTACCAACAATGTGTGTAAATTCCAATTATTCAAATCTTTGTCAATATTCAGAATTTTCAGTATTTATTTAAGCCATTCTATTGAATATATAGTGATATCTCATTGCGGTTAAAATTTGTGTTAGTATTTTCCAATGATGAATAATGTTAAATACTTTATTCCATGTGGTTTTTGTCATTTGCATGTGAAGAGTCTTCAAATCTTTTGACTGTTTAAAAATCTTTTTATTAGGTTGTAAAAGTTCTTTGTATCTTCTGGATACAAAATGTTTATCAGATATATGTATTGCAAATATTTTCACTTGGTCTGTGGCATACCTTTTCATTTCCTAATAGTGTATTTTGAAGAGCAGACCTTTTGTATTTTATTGAGGTCCAATTTATCCTTATTTTTCTTATTGTACTTTTCTTGTCCTAAGTAATTTTTGCTGACTCTAAGATAGGAATGATTTTTATATGTTTTTATCTAGAAGTTTTATTATAGTTTTAGTTTTTATGTTATATTTATGGTCCATTTAGAGTTAATTTTATGTGTGGTGTAAGGTTAGAGTAGTGGTTCATTTTTGTTCCATATCGATATTGAGTTGTTCAGCACCATTTGCTGAAAAGACTGTCATTTTCCATTGAATTACCTTGGAATTTTTATATTAATAGACAATCAGTTGACTTTATTTGAATAGTTCTATATGTGAACTTTGTTCTGTTCTATAGTGCAGTACGTATCTATTTTTTTTCCTCCCCTCCCTTTTTTTTAAATACGTATCTATTTTGATGACAATAAGTTTAAGTCTTGAAATTTAATGGTATAAGATCTTCAACTTTTTTCTTCTATAGATGTCTTTTAATTGTTTTGGGATTTATCTATATCTATATACAGCTTAGAATCAGCTTAGCAGTTTCTACAGAAAAACTTGCTGGGAATTTAGTTGAGATTGCATTGAATCTAGAGATCAGTTTGGGGAGATCATTCTGACAATATTGAGGCTTTCAATCCACAAACATGGCACATGTCCCCACTTATTTAGATTTTCAATCCATGAACATGGTGTATATCCCCATTTATTTAGATTAAAAATTTTTTTCTCAGCAACATTTTGTAGTCTTCAGTGTACAGAAATTGCATATATTTTGTTAAATTGATGCCTAAGTATTTTGCCATTTCTGATGTTATTGTAAATGATGTTTTAAATCTTATTTTCCATTTATTATCAGTATGTGGAAGTACAACTGACTTTTTTTGTATATTCCTTTTGTATCTGAGGACAGTGCTAAATTAATTTGTTTTACAGCTTTTTGGAAATACTTAGTATTTTATATAGATGTAAATGTGTTTTCTATGAATAAAGACAGTTTTTCTCTGTTTCCAATCAGTATGCTCTTTATTATTTTTCCTTTGTTCATAACCACCATACTTGCATGGCTAGGACTTTAAGTAATTGTTAGATTAAAGTGGTGTGAGCAGCATCTCTGCCTTGTTCTTGATGTTAGGAGGAAGGTTTGAATCTTTCATCATGAATTGTGATGTTAGCTGTAGGATTTTCATAGATGCCTTTTCTTAGGTTGAGAAATTTCCCCTCTATTGCATGTTTGCTTAGTTTTTAATCATGCATGGATACTCAATTTCATCAATGCTTTTTCTGCATGTATTGAGTTAATCGTACATTTTTTCTCATTTTTTTTGTTAACATGGTGACTTACTTTGACTTTCAAATGTTAAGCCAACTTGCATTCTTTGTGTAAACCCCACTTGGTCATTTTTATACATATCATCATCTTTATATGTTGTTGAATTAGATTTTATAACATTTTGTTAATGATTTTTATAGCTATGTTCATCAGGGTTATTGGTCTGTAATTTTCTTATACTATCTCTGTCTGGTTTTGATTTTAAAGTTTTCTTGGCCTCACAAACTGAACTGGGAAATGATCTTTCTCCACTATTTCCTCAAATACTTTGTGTAGGACTGATATTATTTCTTCCCTAAGTAGTATACTTGATATAATTTTCCATTAAAGTTCTCTGAAATTACAACTTTTCTTGTGGGAAGGTTTTAAATATATATATATAGGGTTATTTGGGGACTTTCCTGGTAGCTCAGCTGGTAAAGAATCCGCCTGCAATGCAGGATTCCACAGTTCGATTCCTGGGTCGAGAAGATCCCCTGGAGATGGGATAGGCTACCCAATCCAGTATTCTTGGCCTTCCCTGGTGGCTAAGATGGTAAAGAATCTGCCTGCAATGTGGGAGACCTGGGTTCGATCCCTGGGTTGGGAAGATCCCCTGGAGGAGGGTATGGCAAGCCACTCCAGTATACTAACCTGGAGAAACCCCATGAACAGAAGAGGCTGGTGGGCTAGAGCCCATAAGGTTGCAGACACGACTAAGTGACTAAGCACAGCACAGGGTTATTTGGATTTTCTGTTTCATCTTCGTTGCTTTTGATAATTTGTCTTTCAAGGGGCTTGTGTATTTCATATAGGTTGTTAACTTTATTGACTTAAAGTTGTTCAAAATATTCTTTTACTACCCTTAATGTTGTTAGGATGCGAACAAATATTTCTTCTTTTATTCTAGATATTGGCAATTTAAATCTCTCCTGTTTTTCTTTATGAGAGTCTGTCTAGGAATTTATCAATAAACTTTTATTGATATTTTCAAAGAACTTGCTTTTTGTTTTAGTTTTCTCTATTGTCCATTTTTTATTTAATTGATTACTGTTCTAATATTTAGTATTTTCTTTCTGCTACTTTGGGTTTGATTTTATCTTATTTTCTCATTCTTTTATAGCTTCTTAAGGTGGTTGGTTTTAGCTCTTTGCTTATTTAAAATCTAGCATTAGAGCTATATATTTCTCTCTAAGCTCTGCTTAAAATGCACCCCACGTTTTAATATGTTCTGTTTTCATTCTTATTCAGTCTGATTAGTTTCTGCTTTCCTGTGTGACTGTTTCTCTGACTCATGGACTATTTAGAGCCATATTTTTTAATTTCACAAACACCTAAGTGCTTCTTCAGGTATCTTTCTGTTACTAATTTTTAATTTAATTCTGTTATCATCAGAGAACGTGTCCTGTATGCTTTGAGCCATTCCAAAATGATTGCAATTTGTTTCATTGGCCTGGAGTATTGACTGTCTTGATAATTGTTTTATATGCCCTTGAAAATAATGTATATTTTGCTTTTGTGGGGTGGAATGTTGTGTAACTGTCAATTGGGTCAAGTTAGCTTGCTAGTGTTGTTCAAGTCTTGTCTTCTAAATTGTTACTGATTTTCTTTCTACTTGTTCTATTGATTGCTGAGAATGGAGTGACAAAGCTCTAAATGTGACTGTGGCTTTGTCTGTTTAGCCTTTCACTGTTGTCAGTTTTTTGATGCTTGTATTTTGAAGCTTTTAAATTAGTGCATAGACATTTAGGATTTTATCTTCTTGATAAATTGACCCTGTTGTTATTATAAAAATCTTCTCTTTTTATTCCTGGTAATACTGAGTATCTCGAAGTCTACTTTGTCTAATATTAATATAGTCATTCTAGTTTTATTATTATTGGTGCTTTTATATTATAGTTTTTCACATCCTATTATATGTAAGCTATTGGTATCCTTATATTGGGCTTACGAGGTGGTGCTACTGGTGAAGAACCCACTTGCCAATCCAAGAGACTCCTGTAAGAGACAAGGGTTCTATCCCTGGGTCGGGAAGATCCCCTGGAAGAGGGCATGACAACCCACTCCAGTATTTTTGCCTGGAGAATCCCATGGACAGAGGAACCTGGTGGGCTACAGTCCACAGGGTTGAGAAGAGTTGGACACAGCTGAAGCCACTTAGCATGCACACATCGTTATATTGAAATATCCCCACTGTACTAATAGCGTATAGTGGAATATTGCTTTTTCCCCTGTTTAAGTTCAGTATGGAGGGCAATCTAGCCCTTTTAATTGGAGGGATTAGACCAATTACATTTAAAGCAGCTATCAATATTGTTTAGTTTAGGTCTACCATCTTTCTATTTGTTTTCTATTTGTCTCATCCATTCCTCTTCACCTGTCTGCTTTTGCACTGTTTCTTTTTAGCTTTGTTGAGGTATAATTGACAAATGGTAAGATATTTAAAGTGTATGACAGGATGGTTTGATATACATATTTATTGTAAAAGGAGCCACCACCCCTTTGAATTAATTAACATATTCATCATCTCACATATTTACCTTTATTTGAGGGGAGTAGTGAGAACATTTAAGTTTTACTGTCAGCGAATTTCAATTATATGATACAGTGCAACTATAGGCACCATGTTACACTTGAATTCTTGGACCTTATTCCCTTTATAACTGAAAGCTTATACCCTTTCACCAACTTCTCCCTTTGTTTATTGTTATATGTTTTCTGGTACATATTTCTAGTTATGAGTCTGTAAATATTCTTATCTTTATTCAACTGATATAGTGTATCTTAATTGCATTCATCTCACACTCTAGTAAAGTAATGCTCAAAATTCTCTAAGCATGAACCGTGACCTTCCAGATGTTCAAGCTGGTTTTAGAAAAGGCAGAGGAACTAGAGATCAAATAGAAACATCCATTGGATCATCGAAAAAGCATGAAAGTTCCAGAAAAACATCTATTTTTGTTTTATTGACTATGCCAAAGCCTTTGACTTGGTTGTATTGATCACAACCAACTGTGGAAAATTCTTCAAGCGATGGGAATACCAGACCACCTGACCTGCCTCTTGAGAAATCTGTATGCAGGTCAGGAAGCAACAGTCAGAACTGGACATGGAACAACAGACTGGTTCCAAATCAGGAAAGGAGTACGTCAAGGCTGTATATTGTCACCCTGCTTATTTAACTTATATGCAGAGAGTACATCATAAGAAACACTGGACTGGATGAAGCACAAGCTGGAATCAAGATTGCCGGGAGAAATATCAATAACCTCAGATATGCAGATGACACCACCCTTATTGCAGAAAGTGAAGAATAACTAAAGAGCCTCTTGATGAAAGTGAAAGAGGAGAGTGAAAAGTTGGCTTAAAGCTCAGCATTCAGAAAACTAAGACCATGGCATCCAACCCCATCACTTCATGGCAAATAGATGGGGAGACAGTGGAAACGGTGACAGACTTTACTTTTTTGGGCTCCAAAATCACTGCAGATGTTGACTGCAGCCATGAAATTAAAAGATGCTTGCTCCTTGGAAGAAAAGCTACGACCAACCTACACAGCATATTAAAAAGTGGAGACATTGCTTTGTCAACAAAGGTCCGTCTAGTCAAAGCTATGGTTTTTACAGTAGTCATGTATGGATGTGAGAGTTGGACTATAAAGAAAGCTGAGAGCCGAAGAATTGATGCTTTTGAGCTGTGGTGTTGGAGAAGACTCTTGAAAGTCCCTTGGACTGCAAGGAGATCCAACCAGTCCATCCTAAAGGAAATCAGTCCTGAATATTCATTGGAAGAATTGATGTTGAAGCTGAAACTCCAATACTTTGACCACCTGAGGCGAAGAGCTGATTCATTTGAAAAGACTCTGATGCTGGGAAAGATTGAAGGCAGGAGGAGAAGGGGACGACAGAGGATGACATGGTTTGATGGAATCACCAACTCAGTGGACATGAGTTTGAGTAAACTTGAAGAGTTGGTGATGGACAGGGAGGCCTGGTGTGCTGATGTCCATGGGGTTGCAAAGAATCGGACCCAGCTGAGCGACTGAACTGAACTGAAACCTCATTCAGTAAATTTTTTATTTCAGATTTTTTTCAGCTTTAGAAGTTTCATTTGGTTACTTTTGTATCTTTCATCTCTCTCCTCTTTATGTTTATGTATTCTTTAGGTACATTGGCTATTTTTATTTTTACCATAGCTGTTTTGAAATCCCTGTCTTCTAATTACATTGTCTATAGAATTTATGGCTATTTCTACTGACTGAATTTTCTTCTGGTTTGGGCAACATTTTTCTGCATCTTTGCAAATATGGTAATTTTATATTGGATGTTAGATATTGTGAGTATTACACTGTTGAGTGTCTAGATTTTGTTGTCTTTAAAGAGTATGCAACTTTGTTTTGGTAGATATTTAAATTGCTTGTTAATTACCTTAGAGTCTTATTCAAAAATTTTTTTCAAATAAAACTTATGTTTAAACTTACAGAAAAGGTGCAAGAATTGTACAAAGTGTTCATTGATATGTTTCACCCAGATTAACCGTTATCATTTTACTACTCTAGCTTTATTCATTTATCTATTTTTTTTCTGAACTCATTTAAGAGAGATGCCTCTTTACTCCCAAATGCTTCAGAAGGTATTTCCTAAAAACAAGGAACTCTGTCACATAACTCCAATAAAATCAACCTTAGAAAAATTAACACTGTGAATAATATTTTCTAACCTAGACACGTTATTCAGATTTTGTACATTATCCCATAATTTAGGTCATACAATTTTGGCAGAATATCACAGAAGTTATGCTGAATTCTTCTCATTGCACCACATCAGGAAACAGTCATTTCCCTTCTGATTACGTTAAGTTTAATATTTTGCTGAAGGTGGTTATCACTGTTTCTCCACTGCAAATTTACTCTCCAACCCATTGCAACTAACATATACATATATATGTATGTATGTATAAAATAGGTAAATAATTTGGGACTATGTCAATATTCTTTCCTCAAATTTTACCATTAGTTTTAGCACTATCGATGATTCTTTCCTGAATCTATAGC
Source organism: Dama dama (assembly GCF_033118175.1). Lineage (NCBI taxonomy): Eukaryota > Metazoa > Chordata > Mammalia > Artiodactyla > Cervidae > Dama > Dama dama. Next base: position 71,503,985 of record NC_083695.1, read on the forward strand.
AGTTATAATATTTTGCCAAATGGTGATTTTCTTATTCTATCATTCCTTCTCCATTTATTAACTGGCTTTTTACTGGAAAAAAGAATGTTTCCTCCCTCCCTCCCTTCTTTCTCTCTCTTTTTCCTCCTAATATTTATATTTTCAAAGATATTAATACACACATTATGATCATAATAAATATAACAATTTAAAAATGAACAAAAGGCTTCCAATGCCTAAGCTCTTTGACAAAGTGACTATTTTCATTAAGATTTTTTGGTCTAATGATACAATGACAATTGAAAGAGTCTTCAGTCATCAGTGTATACGTTTGAGTTTATATTGTATATAATTTTTTGTGCTAAACACTTAGAAAATGTAATGATGTCCTTATAAATTTTAGAATTTTTGCATTTTCCCCCTCTTCACTTTCAAGTTCCTTTACATTTTTTCCCTTGGCTACCCTTTCCCTCTTTTATTCTATCAAGTAAGAGAGAATGTCTGTACTTTTCCTCAGAGGCTAATTCCATCTCTGCCCACAATTCGATTCCCTTTTATGGCTTATGGAATCTTGTAAGTAGACAGGATGGCATAGTGGTTAAGAGCATACAGGTTTTGGGACCACATGGACTTTTTAATTTGAATCCATAACCTCCCAGGTATAGCTCTTTGAGCTCAGGCTAGTTAAGTAGCCTCTCCAGACTTTGGACTCTCATTTATAAATTGGGTATAATAACAATACCTATCTCATAGAATTGTTATGAGGGTTATAAGAGACCATATGTGATATTTACACAGTGCCTGGCACATCATAAGTACTCAGTGTAGCTTTTTATTTATTTTTTAATCAGTGTCAGCTTTAATTACTATTATCTAAAAATCATCTCCTTGCTCCCAGTAATAGTCTGGAAAATTTTAAAATATTGTTCCAGTGGTCAGTTGAATGGATAATAAACATCATGAAAAATATTTAACTGTTGTCTGAATGAATATAGTCAAGAATCCTCAGATTGTGAAGCCTTCTGTTTTGCTGTTTAAATGAGTGTTATAAAATTGAACACCTATTAAAGTATATAGTGTCAATTTCATCTCTTTCACATAAGTAATTAGTTTTTCTTACAATTAATCTGAGACAGAATGCCAGGGATTCTTTCCTCTAGTTCTAGAATAACATTGTTTTCTTCTATTTAAATAAAGATAATTCCTTTTCCTCCTTCTCCTTGTGATGGTGCAAGGGAACTGAATAAGTACAATATAACAATAGCAGTAATAGGTATCATCACAAAGGCTTTCAATGACCCTAATGCCCAGGCCACACCCCAGAATCTTTGGGAGGGGAATCCACATTCTCAAACCTGGTTGCTATGGAAATCATTTGGGGAACTTTCAAAAATGCTGATGTCTGGTCCCTCCCCCAGAGACTGATTTTATTGGTCCAGGTGCAATGGGGGCATCAGGATTTTTTTTAAAGCTCCCATGTGGTTCTGCTGCACAACCAGGCTTGAGAATGACTGCTTTACACACAGTATCACCTCCTTGAAAGAAGTCTGTCTTCAGACACACTTGGCCTCACCAGCGAGAGAGGAGGCACCCTCCGGGGTCCTGGAGGTTGATTTTCAGAGGCAGGACTTGAACTGATATGCCTTTTTTTGCCTAGTCTGATCATGCCCTTCCTCATGATATTGAGATTTTTCTCCATTAAAAAAATTTTTATTTATTTTTGGCTGTGCTGGGTCTTCACTGCTGCATGGGCTTTTCTCTAGTTGCGATGAGCAGTGGCTACTATTCATTACATTGTGGTGGCCTCTCTTGTTGCTGAGCATGGGTTCTAGGGCTCACAGGCTTCAGTAGTTGCAGCACATGAGCTTAATAGTTGTGGCTCCTGGGCTCCAGAGCACAGGCTCAATAGTTGTGATGGATGGGCTTAGCTACTCCAAGGCATATGGGATCTTCCCAGACCAGAGCTCGAACCTATGTCTCCTGCATTGGCATGTGGATTCTCTACTACTGAGCCACCAAGGAAGCCCTTTCTCCTCCTGATGGAAGCACAAACTCATGGCCATCCCATTCTCATACTATTCAAACTGACCCAACCCTCTATCCCGCTCATCCTCATTGTACCCTCTGAATTCTGACCTTTGGTCAGCAACTTCCAACATTCTCAACTTTTTATTCTGAGTAGACTTCCCCTTCCTCCTCTCCTTGCCCTAAGGGAGCCTTGGCTCATTTCTTTGCATCTCTCTTGAGTAGAGACTTTTTCTTCTTACAGCTCATATGCTCCATATGCCACTTCAGGTTGAGGATGGGGAGAGGCATCGTCTTTGTTCTGTCTTTCTACTCTAATTCCTATTCTTTTCTCCTTGTGTGTTTGAAGTTGGGCCATCCTGTGGTATCTTCCATCAACCCTTTGCAGTTCATTCATCTACACACAGACTTCCCTGGTGGCTCAGATGGTAAAGCATCTGCCTACAAAGTGGGAGACCCGGGTTCAATCCCTGGATGGGGAAGATCCTCTGGAGAAAGAAATGGCAACCCGCTCCAGCACTTTTGCCTGGAGAATCCCATGGGCTGAGGAGCCTGGTAGGCTACAGTCCATGGGGTCACAAAGAGTCAGACACGACTGAGCGACTTTACTTACTTCATCTACACACCCACCTCCTCGGCACTCTCCTCATGAGTCTGCACAAGCCTTGGATAGTGGCTCATTGTGTTTTCTTCATGCCTACTTCTTTCATTGCTTCCGGTGACGTCAACAACTGTATGGATGACCCACACAATGTGCTGGGCTCTCAGTTCCTTGAGATCCTCACATCCAATAACTTTTCCTCCCTTCTGCCTCAGGTCACCATCCAATTATTCCACTTACTATGAATTATTCCAATTATTTATAGTCTTGAAGTCTTGATTTTAAATATTCTTTTTCCTGTTTTTCTGAAAACATGCTCCAGAATAACCGATGCACAGTTTTCCTATATCACGGAACCCTTCCAAACTTAGACTCCGCTACTTTGTTATTACTTATCTCTTTTCCTCCTTTCCTTCCATATGGCCTACAATGGACTGGCAATGCTCCTAGTGTGAGTATGCTCCTTTTTTAACCAGACTTCCTCTCCCCTTACCTTCTGATTTAACTCATGGCTTGTTTCATACCTAACTGAGAATGTAGAAGCCATACTCTCTCCATCAACCAATCTAGAAGTTTACTTAGAGCTTTGTCTAGCTTTACTTCCTTCCATTAAGAGGTGAAAATTGTCCCCACTTCTTTAGAAGGTCAGCCTCTTGTGTTCTGGGTCTTATCGCCTCACCTTCTTAAGAACATGCTATTTCAGCAAGTTTTATTAGCTCTCTTTTGCATCATTGGTCTGTCCTCCTCTACAGGATCATCCTCATTCACTTATAGATATTTGCTAGCATGGCCTATTAGAAACCAACAACCATCTTCCTTGATTTCATATCCTCCTTCCACTCATATCCCAGTATTTTTTCCAGAAAATTTTCTTGAACCCGTTATCTATCCTTGGTCCCATCCACTCTTCTACCCTTTCCAGTCTAGCTTCAGTTTTCAGCCACCCCTGTGGAAATAGTCAAGTCAGTAGAAACCTCCCTGTCCTAATCTTATACAATCTCTCAGCAACATTTGACCCAACCAATTACTTCCTCTTCCTTTAAACAATAGTTTGTAGATATATGCCTCTAATATGAACTTTTCTAATGTTTTCCTCATGATTGGATTGAAGTTATAGTTTTTTATTTTTTTGGGGGGGGGGGGTGGAGAATACCACAGAGGGGAAGTGCCCTTCTAATCCCTTCATGTCAAGAGGATCATGACAGGCATGTAACATCACCAATGACATTCACCTTTATCATTTGGTTAAGGTAATGTTTGCCAGGTTTCTCCACTGTCAAGCGACATTTTCCCCTTCCCATACTCTGTTCTTTGGAAGTGAATCACTAATTCTAGTCCGGTGCAACCTCAGTCCGAGAAGGGATGGTAGTAATTAAATTTTACCAAGGAAGATATCACCGACTCAATGGACATGAGTTTGAGCAAGCTCTGGGAGATGGTGAAGGACAGGGAAGCCTGGCGTGCTGCAGTCTGTGGGGTGGCAAAGAGTCGGATACAACTGAGAGACTGAGCAACAAAGGAAGATATTTTTTTATCCCCGTTTTCAGATGAGGAGATTGAGCCTCAGAGAGTTTGAGTGAATTTCCTAAGGCCACACATGGATGTGTGACTAATGATGTTGACTAATTACCTAAGTCACTTATAACCAATTTGTATTCATGCAGGTAACCTTTCATGGGTGATGCGGTGGTAAAGAATCCACTTGCCAATGCAGGAGATGCAAGAGACAAGGATTCGATCTGGGTTGGGATGATCCTCTGAAGTAGGAAATGGCAACCCGCTCCAGTATTCTTTCCTGGAAAATTCCATGAACAGAGGAGCCTGGCAGGCTACAGCCCATGGGGTCACAAAGAATTGGACACAACTGAACACACATGCACAGTCTTGAATGAGGAATTAGTTTGGTTAAAATTATTTAAAAAATAAAGCCTCCAGGTAAATGCCAATATATGCTCTCAGCAAGCCACTTAACCATTTCTGCAGGCCAGTGTATAGGGCAACACAAATAAAATGAGACCCCTAACAGTGTTTGCCGTTGTCATCTAAACTACCATGCCTCTGGCTCAGAGAAGACAAGGTTTTAGAGAAGTGAATTCCAGCTTGTGTTCTTGTGATTTCAATCTGGCTGGCAGATGTGTTTCATTTGGCCTACATGATGTTTAAAATTATTTTCTGATTTGATTGTCAACTTTCAGAAACTGGGAAATTTGAAATACAAACCCAGATTTCATGCTTCACTTGGAAATTTGGGAACTCCGGCAGCACTGGATCTTCATTTAGTTATGACAGATTTGCATGGTGCCAAGTCATTGCTCGTCGCTTTGGATGAGCTGCTCTCTGGTCCCCCAGAGTCCTACATAGCCCACCTACTGTGACTTTTGTAGTTGTTTGAGCCCAGCGCTCTTGCTCGGAGGGATGATATTGCTGTCTCTAGCTAGGTGAGGGGTTGCTAATTTATAAGGGGAATTGATGTATTCTGTGGAGTCCCTGAGCGCATGACCACAATCAATGACAAGTTGTAAGAGACAACCTCCAGCAAACAGAAGACAGAACGGCCTATACAAGTTTGCAGTCTGTCAGTGCAACAGGTTGCCTCAAATATGACCCTCTTGACCTCAAATATGGTGACTGTTTACACCTGAAGTGTTAAAGTGGAGTGGGGAAGATCATGTATTAGGCTATCAGAGAATGTGTTCACTGAAGAAAGTGCCAGCAGACACATTGGAAGAAGCCCTCCCAACTCCAATATTGAAAGTGAAAGTGTGAGTCACTTCGTCGTGTCTGACTCTGTGTGACCGCATGGACTGTAGCCCATCAGGCTCCTCTGTCCATGGAATTCTCCAGGCAAGAATAGTAGAGTGGGTTGTCATTTCCTCCTCCAGGGGATCTTCCCAACCCAGGAATCGAACCTGAGTCTCCTATGTCTCCTGCATTGGCAGATGAATTCTTTAATACTAGGGTCATCTGGAAAGCCCAAATAATTTGTATAACCTCATCTAGACAAAATCTGCTAAAGATAGAGTCTCAACGTTTTGTTATGGGGTCAAATATAGACCGAAGGCAGTAGGGTTTTTAGTTTAGATGGTTAAATCTTTGAGTGCTAGCTGTGTAGTTTGTTACAATCTGAGATTGTTCCAGCTTTGACTTGAGTTTCAGAGTCAATGTGGGCTGCCTTCCTAGCATTACCCCCATTTACATTATTGCAGGAAGTTAAGTGGTTTGGTCTAAGGACGTTTATGATCACAGATGTGAAGATTTGCCTGAGGATGTCTTTGGCCTCTTTGACTCTCTTCATCTGTGAAAAAGCCTGGGGAAATCATTCAGAAATTAAGTTGGGACATTGTGCTACCAAATCAAGACAGGTAGAACACACCTATCTATCAGGTGGGCTGTCACCCTAATAGTGATAGAGACATTAATCTCCTTGGCATCACTAATGTTTGCAGTGAGAAAGACATGCTTGTAGCAGCTAATTATATCTCCTTGTTTTAATTAACATGTTGAATGACAGTTTTGTTCACACCTCGTTGTTTTTGCTAAGGAAGAAGGAAAAGAACAATTTTGTGCCGTTCTTTGAAGATTTAGAACAGGAATCTTGGCTCTTATACTTACCAGCCTTCAGGATCAAATAAGAAAAGGAGAGACTTGTGCTGGTTGGCTTAATAGAAAAAAAAAATTAATGATTTTATCTTACTTTGGCTCAGACACGTACCTGAGATATGATATTTTGAAATGAGTTTCCTAGTCTCAGCTCTCCTTGCTGAAGACCTGGTGCTTCATGAATATCTCACAACAGCAGAGAACACGGCTCAGTATGATTTGACACTGGCACTGCTTTCTTCTCCAAAGAACCATCACGTGTTTTTTTAATTTCTATAGATTTAAACAGGATTTATACTTCATAAACCCAAGTGTGTGTCCAAATCCTCTTGTTATTGTAAAGAACAACAACACAAAAGCCACACTCTCAATGAGCCAGTTCTGTTTTCTATAAACCTCTAAAGAGAGATTTGCACTTTTCTTCTGAGAATTAGAAGAAATAAACAGGGATTGGCCAGCACCCCTCTCAGAAAATCTCCATCTGAGAACAGGCCCCGGGGCCCTGTAACTTTCTGAGCACTAATAGGAAGGACTCGGCAAATAGTGAGAGTCAATTTGTCACCACTTCTTTTTTTAAAGAAGGCAGCAACTTATGTTTATGTTTGTCTTTCTGGAACATTGGTGTGTCGTGCTGTTATCTAGTTTGAGGCATTTTTACTGTTTCCTTATGGGATTTATAACCTCAGGGTTTATTTCCCTACTGACGTTTAGCGCTGCATTTTAGAATTATGCCTACCTGACACCTCAGGAAATTTCCTCTGAAGAGGTTGTATTTAAACCAGAAATGGCCAGATTCATCCTGAACCCACTGCTCAGCCTCTGCTCTCTATGCGGTGGAAGGATTCTGTAAATTGATTTTACTCTTTCAGAGTTAACTCTACCTTCTATTTTCCTTTTCCATTTGACTTTTTCTCGCTTGGCATCCCTTTCCATTGCCTGCATATTAATAGAGTTGATGCAGAAAATGTGGCTCCTGAGCACTGCATAACCTTATCACACGTGCAATGCCTGAAAATGTGCATGCTACATGCAAACATATTTGGGACCTGACAGAGAAGGACGCACAGGGTTCATGGAAGGGATATAGGATGGAGTCAAGACAGGCTTGGGTTCAAGTCTGGTTCTCTTCTAGTTACTGGTTTTAGTCATTGATTTCCTACCTTCTAAAACGTGTAGGGTTGTTGTAAAGGGACTACTTGAAATAACACATATCAATCATAGGAGATGAATAGGAAATGTTAACTTATTTCTGAGTGATAGCTGTTTTCCTTAGAAAATATATCAGATTCAGGGTCCATGTGAATATTATGAAACTTGGTGGTCAATCATTTAATGGTTTCCTATCTGAGAAGCACCAGCATCCCTTGAAACTTGTATTCCTTATCTAACCAATAATCCTATCTCCTCCAACATGAGTCTGGATATAAAAGTTTCAAATACTTTTGACTGACTACCATGTGTATTTCCATACCTGTGTGACAAAGGACTCCATGAAAAGTCCTGTGCCATACCCAGGCACTTTGATCCTATTCGAAATATTATGATCTAAGTTTAAGCTATTTCAAAGGCCTAATAATTTCCACTTTTATTCTGAACATAGAAATAACTCTTTATGCAGCCCCTAGCCCCAGCTGGAACATTTCTACCGCTGTTCCCAGGAAGGTCACATCCCTTTCATGCTCAGGGTGGACAATCACTGATTGCATCAAGAGACTACTCTCTCATGTCGATGACAGAAAATTCACTGGCTTTTACTTAGCTGCTAATGAGTAATGGCCCTGTGGCCAGCCATCGCAGGGCTATTGTGAGAAGGCAAAGAAAGACACTTTTATCCTCCAAGGCCTTGGGTGCTGCCTTCAGGTTTTGCTAAGAAGAAACTGGCTGCTGGGTCAGCACCCCATGAGTAGTCCAAGACTCTGAAAAGACTTGCTAGACTAGTAAGGTTGAGCAACATTATTTTTATTAAAAGACATAGCTATTGTCTTTCAGTGAGATGGTCAGCCTGTTCTCTTTTTAGTAGCAAAGTTGACTTGGGAAACCAGTTTTAGTCCCCGAAGGGTTGCTTGGTGAGTATAGAATCAGAGTAATGAGACTGAGAGGTTTTTAGCATGGTTTCTTTTCAAAATTATGCAAGCAATACATTTTTATTAAAAAAAAAAAAAAAAAAGAAGCCACACACACCATTTGGAGATAACCATTTTTAATATTTGATGCATAACCTTCCATACTTTTTTATTTCTCCTTTTTGAGACATACAGACTCTAAGGCTTGGGGATAATTCATTCTTTTAGAGACTTAAGGTCCTACAAGAGGAATTGTTTTCAGATTTTATTTTGAGCAGGGACAAGAAGGGGAAGATCTTGTTCCTGTAAAACCAACTCTTTTGCCAGATATGTGAATAGATAGATGGATGGGTGGGTGGATGAATGGATGGATGGATGTATTGCAGGAAAGGGGACTCCCTCCAGGGCCTGAGAGTGGGCTCTTGTCTAACACTCAGAAATGAATTGTCTGAGGAGATCTACATGCTAACAAAGCAAGAGACTTTATTGGGAAGGGGTGCCTGGGCAGAAAGCAGCAGAGTAAGGGGACCGGGGAGAACTGCTCTGTTATGTGGTTCACAGTCTCAGGTTTTATGGTAATGGGTTAGTTTCCAGGTTGTCTCTGGCCAGTCATCTTGGCCTGTATTTGGTCTGACTCAGGGTTCTTCCTGGTGGTGATTGAATCTCTCAGTCAAGATGGATTCTACTGAGAAGGGTTCAGGGAGGTTGGTAGGACACATGCACCAATGTCTCTTCCCTCCTTTTGGCCCCTCCTGGATTCCCCTGGTTAGTTTTTGGCGGCAGCCCCATATTCCTTACCAGGACTTCTTATTGCAAGACAACTCACACAAGTGACTATCATTGTGTTTGGCCTAGGTGGGCAGTTCCCATCAATGTTTCCTTAACAGATGAATGGGTGGATGGATGAGTGAAAGGGTGGGTGGATGGATGGGTGGGTGGGTGGAACAAAGGAGAGATGGATAGATAAGTGGATTATTTGGAGTGAAGACACCTTCATTTAACCAGTAGAGTGAATTTTGAATTTGGATAACTTTCTTTGGGTGGCAGAGTTTTGTTTGCCAGCATCCTGTCCTTGGGGGAAACTCCTCTCCTCCTATTCACCGTGATACAGTTAATTATTAAAGGTGCTGTATATATTCCCTCTCTCTCCAGATATTATTGCCACAGATGACCCAGTCTGAGCAAATTTCTTACAACCCCTTGGATACAACAATTGGTCCAGGGAGTGGGCAGGTGATCCAAATAGTGATAATCAAAGTTTTTTCTGGAATTGATGTATGAACATAGTGTCAAAATATTTCTTTATATTGAGTTAGCTCAGTGGGGGAGAAGGGCAGCCTGATCTTGCTGGCCGTGTGGCAGAGAGCTTGTCTGAGAGCTGGAGCCAGCAATGCAGAGAAAGACATGGGAAGAGAGGAAGAGGGAACAGGAGAGGTTAACAGGGAGGGAGAGGGACACACATTCACACACACACACACACACACACACACACACACACACACACGGGCAGGTGAGAGCATCCTCTCATCAATGAGTTGACATCATTCAAGCCCTTGGATCCAGCCATCCTTAAAATTCCCAGTTAGCCAACTGAACTTTTCTCTTTTCCTTGGGACTTCCTTGGTGGCGCAGATGATAAAGCGTCTGCCTACAATGTGAGAAACCTGGGTTCAGTTCCTGGGTCGGGAGGATCTCCTGGAGAAGGAAATGGCAACCCACTCCAGTACTCTTGCCTGGAAAATCCCATGGACGGAGGATCCTGGTAGGTTACAGTCCATGGGGTCACTTTTCCTTAAGCTACTTTAAATTGGGCTGTGCTTAGTCACTCAGTCATGTACAACTCTTTGTGACCCCATGGACTGCAGCCCGCCAGGCACCTCTGTCCATGGGGATTCTCCAGGCAAGAATACTGGAGTGGGTTGCCATGCCCTCCTCGAGGGGATCTTCCCAACTCAGGGATCGAACCCAGGTCTCTGGCATTGCAGGTGGATTCTTTACTGTCTGAGTTGGTTTTGATCAAATATAGCCAAAAGTCATAACTGCTTCTCCAGCAACTTGGGGACAGGGGCCCTTTCTCACCTAATCTCTAAACACACGGCCTGACTCTCTCTCTCTTTTTTTTTATGCTCAGGGTGTAACTTTTCTTCCTTTCATTCTGCCTTGAAAACTTCAGCTCCCAGCTCTGCATTCTCTGTGGCAATGCGCCCGTATCCTTCTGGGAAAAAAGGAGCCCAAAGTGTCCTTTAGGAGATGAGCATAAGGTGGAGAGCCCGCGACTCCTCGGACAGCTGATGGGGTCAGATGGGTAGGGCAGTCTGGTTTTGATTAATATGCCTATAAAATGGAATTCTGGGACTGACCTCCATTCAACTCAAGCAACACAAAGATAATTGACCTTTGGAAACTGCCTTTGGCAGTCTTTTATTATTTTTATAGGAAAGTCCTGCAAACCAATTACATCTCACAATGGGCCTTTTATGGTGCTATTAGTTTAATGCAGCTTTCAGAGAAATTAGTCCTCAGGGAGCCTGAAATTCTAGAAAAAAAAGCCCTCCATGGACTTATTTGACTTTTGGATTAGCAGAAAAGATGGATTGGTAGCCTGATATTCCCTATAGTAACTTTTGGCATTTCGAGCCATCTGACCAAGGTACCACGTTCCCATTTTGTGCCCCTGGTGTCCACCCCAAGCAAAAGGAAAAAAAATAAATTAAAAAAAGGACAAGCTGGCTCTTTAAAGAATTCAGTCTACAAATCAAAGAGGGTTTATTCCTCCCTCAGCCTGAGGTTAAAGAAGAATGGGAGTGAGAAAATTGAAATAGCACTTGTGTTTGAAGGTCTGGGTTTTCCCGAACGTGAAATCACAAATGTCCATCTCAGACTCTCGTGTTGGCTTCTGCACCTGTCACACCCTGACCACCATGATTTGTAGAGTGACAGGTCTGGGGCCATCATCACAGGGTCAGGCGGTAGGTCTGGGCTGCAATAGAGGAGGCAGCGTCTCAGGAAAATCACCCAGCCCCCAGGTCAGGAGTCAAGGGTTCGGGGGAGTTCTGCCCTGCAGCCCCGCCGTGCTGAGCAGAGTGTGGGAGGGAGGGAAGCTAGAAGATGCCCTTCCGTGTCCTGGGGTCTGGCCCCAGGCTCGTTTGTCAGCTCATCCCTAAGACCCCGAACGGGCTGCAGACGGGGTCCATGTGGGGCAGAGAGCCGAGTGACCTGCCCCTGAGCTGCTTCCCCATCAGCCCAACCTGGACCCTAGAAACCCCAGCCCTGCCTGTGCCAGTGTCACACGGTCGTCAGCATGGCTTCCCGGGGAGCTCACAGTCCTCGGTGACCCTTCGGCTGGAGGACTTGCACTGCGTCCTTACATTCCTCCCCTCCCAGCTGCTGTTTACTCTGGCTCTGACCTTGTTGGTGCTGCTCACCTGGCCCGGGCCCACCCAGCCGGGGCTCTCTCCTGCAGGCCGCTGTGACTGTCTGCCTGGGCTCCCTCTCCCGTAGGAGGAGCTTCTTAGCCTGAGCAGGTGGGGTGGGCTGGCATGCTGGGATTCATCTCCTATGGGAGCAGCCCTCAACTGTTCCTGTGAAGACGTTGATGGGCTAAGACCCCAACTCCCTAGTCCCTAGAGTGGGACTGCTCCTAAGTTTGTTCTGCGATGCTGCCAGGACTTCCCTCTGGAGTTGGGCCCCAGTTGCCTCCAGTGGTAAACTTCCTGTTCACTTGCCGGGTATTCACTTCCTTCCTCTTCTGTCTCAGTTTTCCGGCCCTTGCTATTACTTCTGAGTCACCCCCAGAGCCTTGTCTCAGAGCCTGCTCGGGGGCTGGCAACCTAAGCCAGATCCATTCCCTATCTCGTCCCCGACTCCCTCATCACGAGGCCAAGGTCCGCGGTGGCTTGTCCTGTACTGTTTTAGGCGCTTCTTGCTCCCTTCTTTACCTTGAACTCAGGTGATGTCTCAGGGCATATCTTCTTCAAGGTCTTTGAACAATGACCTAAGCCCTCCCAAGGCCCATGTGGCCAGTGTTCCTCTGATTTTGGCCCAGTTCTTGAGTGGAAGAAATGGAATCTCATTTTAAAGGGAGAAAGAAATAGAAAGAAGGAAAGAAGGAAAGAGAGTGCCTCCCTTTCAAGGAGGGGCAGGGAGGGTAATGCAAGGACCACGTGTGTCTCTGGAGGAGGAGCAGAGCCTGGAGGAGCTGGGTCCACCACCCACAGGGGCTGCCCTACATTCTTTGGATCAGATTCTGGTCCTGACCCTCATACCTGCCAATGGACCAGATTTATTAGAAAATGAGGTTGGGCCCCGCTCTCTTCCATCAATTAACTCCTCCTTTTGGAAGCAGCGATGTCTTGCTAATAAAGCAGAAAGCTCTGGCTGCAAGCTCTGCTTGTGTGACGTGGGGCAAATTGTTTAATCTCACCATAGCTCAGTGTCTTTGTCTGAAAAATGAGGCTCATCATGTCCACCTCATAGGATAGTTTCAAGGAGTATATAAGACAATGTGATGAAGTGCTTAGCGGAATGCCTGGCATGTAGTAAGAGCTCAATATCACTGGCTGTTATTATTAACCTGGCATGTACTGCCTGGTTTTGTTCATTATCTTTTGATATTTTATCTCCCTGAAGGCAGGAGGCATGCGGTGGCATCTTTCTTCCTCATGGTGTGTACAGCGTGTATATAAAGGAGGTGTATAAAAAGATCCATGGGTAGGGACCATGTAGGCTAACATCCTGGCTGGCCGATGCTTTCCTTGACCTTTCCAGCACTGGGCTTCCCGGGGATCTGAAGGCATGTGAAGAGGTAGTTCTGGTTGTGGCCAGAGCTGTCTTGTCCCTGCATTCCTAAGGATGCAGTCTTGCTATGATGAAACTGTGTCATGGGTGGCCCTCCTTCATCATGTTCAGAACCTAAAGACAGTGCAGGGGCTGGGGCCCCAGGAGAGGCCAGGGCAGTGCTGGGGTGTTTTGGAGTCTGAGGTGCAAAAGTGTTTAAGCTGAACGCGCCACTTAAATAACAGCGTTATCTGCTGCTCCCCCTTCAGTGTTCCAGACAGATAAAGATAAAATAGCCGAGGTAATTGTGGAGATGGAGTGTTGCTGGCAAATGATCTGAGCACAAAGACCATTTCCAGAGACAGATGGAGTGGAGGCTCCTGTAATTTTTCTCGAATCATGTTTAAAGTGGCACAGCCTGAAAACCAATTCAGCAGGAGTGCCGCCCCAGGGGTCCAGGGCCACCTGAACTTTGAACACATTAAAGCCCAGTGAAGCTCATCGGTGACAAAGAAAGGAAGCTATTCCCCAAAGAGCTCAGCGTTGGGGTGGCCTGGCGAGGGAACCTGATGATCACCCCTGGGACGTTCTACCCGCACAGTGCTGGATGCCAAGCGCTGATGTGAAATTACCAGTGAATCTGACTATCTAAGCTTGGCTTGATTCCAGGGCTCAGAGAAGTGAGGGCACAGCGCTGGGTGGGATCAGCTGAGCTTGAGAGGCTTCTTGGTTTGTAATTTGGTTGGTTCGGGGGAATCAAGGCAACGAATCTCAGGAACCGGTGCTGTGGTGTTTAAATGTGTCCTTGGGCCCAGAGCCAGCTCCACAGTGCAGGAAGCACTTGGGGACTTCCCTCCTCTCACTGTCAACCTGCTGATGGAAGTAATGAGCTCTGAAGGTAAAAGGACAACAGCTTGTGGAACGCTTTGCAGACATTAAAAACCATGTAGAAAGGTATCTGGGCTTCCCTGGTGGCTCAGATGGTAAAGACTCTGCCTGCAATGTGAGAGACAGGTTCAATTCCTGGGCTGGTAAGATCCCCTGGTGAGGGGAATGGCAACCCACTCCAGTATTCTTGTCTGGAGAATTCCATGGACAGAGGAGTCTGGTGGACTATAGTTCATGGGGTCTCAAAGAGTCAGACACAACTGAGTGACTAACAAACACAGAAAACCATCTAATGACTTGGGGGGAAATTCATGCTACATCACGAAGGGGAAAAAGCAGACTACAAAACAGCATGTAGGTATGCCCCTGTGTTTATTTAAAAAAAAACTACATATACGCACACAGATGCCAAAAAAAAAAAATGACTAAAGAGACAGCTGAAATATATTATTTACAACTTTTCTTCACCTCTAAATCTTTCTACAGTTTCCAAGTTTTCTACAATGTGTGTGTATTTCTTTTGTAATGAGTGAAAGAGATATTAAAATCTTATCCGATGTTCAAATAGTACTTAACAGTTTTCAGTGTTTTTTGTGTACATGGTTTTGTTTGATCCCTAGAACAGTTCTGCAGATTAGGTAGAACAGAGATTCCCACTTTACAGATGAGCAAACTGAGGCCCTGAGTAAATCAGGGGCTTAAGTAACGTGGTACCTGGCTTTTAAGTCCCTAAGCCAGGGTTATAACTCAAGTCTCATGTATTCTAGTTTTAGTGTTCTTCCCACTCTATATTAGGAGTTTGAGGATAAGCCAGTGGACAGTATCTTGCCACCTCATAATTGAGATCCTAACTCTTATCGCTTCTTTGGGACTCCTACCCTGATCCTGCCAGTGAGACCAGGTTCCTGTGTTATGTCCTATCAGAACCGAGTCTATTCTTTTCTATGTTGTCTAATGCAGTAGGTACTAGTCACCTGTGGCTATTTAAATTTGCATTTAAGATAATAAAAGTTAAATAAACTTAAACATTTGATTCTTCAGTCACATTTGTCATATTCTAAGTGCATGCCAGCTGTAGGCATCTGGGCCGTGTCCATGGGCATCCATCATCTCAGAAAGACCTGGGCAGGCTGTTCTGGATGGCTCATCACCCTTGATGATGATACATTTATTTGTTCAGTTATTATTGGATTCATGTCTATTCTCTCCACGAAACTGTAAAGTCCATGAGGGCAAGTATTGCGTCTGACTCGTTTCCCTTCTGGATCATCAGTGCCCTGACTGCTTTTTAAAAAATTTTTATTTTGTTTTATTTATTATTTTGCTGTGCCAGATCTTAGTTGCAACATGTGGGATCTTTCTATTTTTAATTGGAGGATAATTGTTGTACAATGTTGTGTTGGCTTCTGCTATACAACAACATGAATCAGCCAAAAGTATAAGTATGTCCCCTCTCTCTTTTTTTTAAAATTTATTTTAATTGGAGGCTGATTACTTTACAATATTGTGGTGGTTTTTGCCATACATTCACATGAATCAGCCATGGGTGTACATGTGTTCCCCATCCTGACCCTCCCTCCCCATCCCATCCCTCAGGGTCATCCCAGTGCACCAGCCCCGAGCACCCTGTCTCATGCATCGAATCTGGACTGGCAATCTATTTCACATATGATAATATACATGTTTCAGTGCTATTCTCTCAAATCATTCCACTCTCACCTTCTCCCACAGAGTCCAAAAGTCTGTTCTTTACATCCGTGTCTCTTTTGCTGTCTCGCATATAGGGTCATCATTACCATCTTTCTAAATTCCATATATACGCATTAATATACTGTATTGGTGTTTTTCTTTCTGACTTACTTTGCTCTGTATAATAGGCTCCAGTTTCATCCACCTCATTAGAACTGATTCAAATGCATTCTTTTTAATAGCTGAGTAATATTCCATTGTGTATATGTACCACAGCTTTCTTATCCATTCGTCTGCTGATGGGCATCTAGGTTGCTTCCATGTCCTGGCTATTGTGAACAGTGCTGCGATGAACATTGGGGTACATGTGTCTCTTTCAATTCTGGTTTCCTTGGTGTGTGTGCCCAGCAGTGGGATTGCTGGGTTGTATGGCAGTTCTATTTCCAGGTTTTTAAGGAATCTCCACACTGTTCTCCATAGTGGCTGTACAAGTTTGCATTCCCACCAACAGTGTAAGAGGGTTCTTTTTTCTCCGCACCCTCTTCAGTGTTTATTGTTTGCAGACTTTTTTTAATATTCTTAATATGTTTATTATTTTTTTCCATTTATTTTTATTAGTGGGAGGCTAATTTCTTTACAATATTGTAGTGGTTTTTACCATACATTGACATGAATCAGCCATGGATTTACATGTATTCCCCATCCCGATCCCACCTCCCACCTGTTTGCAGACTTTTGGATAGCAGCCATCCTGACTGGCGTGAGATGGTACCTCATTGTGGTTTTGGTTTGCATTTCTCTGATAATGAGTGATGTTGAGCATCTTTTCATGTGTTTTTTAGCCATCTGTATGTCTTCTTTGGAGAAATGTCTGTTTATTTCTTTGGCCCATTTTTTGATTGGGTCACTTATTTTTCTGGAATTGAGCTGCAGGAGTTGCTTGTATATTTTAGAGATTAATTCTTTGTCAGTTGCTTCATTTGCTATTATTTTCTCCCATTCTGAAGAATGTCTTTCCACCTTGCTTATAGTTTCCTTTATTGTGCAAAAGCTTTTAAGTTTAATTAGGTCCCATTTGTTTATTTTTGCTTTTATTTCCATTACTCTGGGTGTCCCCTCTCTCTTGAACCTCCCTCCCATCTCCTTCCCCAAGTGAGATCTTTGATATTAGCTGCAGCATGTGGGGTCTAGTTCCCTGATCAGGGATTGAACCCAGAGCCCCTGCATTGGGAGCGTAGAGTCTTAGCCACTGGACTACCAGGGAAGTCCCCCTCATCTGGTCTTTATACACAGAAGTTGTTTAATAAATATCTAAGGGATGCTTTCTGCTGCTTTAGGATAAAGTCCACATGTCTTAGCATGGCTTCTAGGCTGTGTTAAGCAGTCTGGCCCCTTCACCAAACTCCCTCAAACACTCTCTTCCTTCTCTTCAACCATCCAGTTGTCCAGCTACCTTTCAGTTCCTTGGATATTTCATTCCTCTTGCCATTGCGACTTCACAATGCTGTTTCCTTTGCCTGTAGGACCCTTCCCCTACCTCAGCTTCTCTTGGATGACTTTCTCATCCTTCAAGTCCAAAGGTTAAAGGTTAAAATGCCTCTTCCTCCAGGCAGCCTTAGCTGGCTCCCTGAGTCTAGTTTAGTGGCTTCCCCTCCATGCTATCAAAGTACCCTGAATTTCCACCCCTATCTTAGCATACTGTAATGTAATGGCCTCTTAATATCTGTATCTTTTCAGCTAGATCATAAACCCCATGGGGCAGAGGCTATTCCTCTGTTAGTCACCATCATGTTGCCTTTTGCCTAGATCAGTGCCTGGCAAAAAGTAATCAGTCAGTCAAAAAATATTTATTGGGAATCCCCTACATATCTGGACCATGCCGGGCACTAGGCTTATAGTCGTGGACAAGAAAGACTTGGTTCTTACCTTTAGAGGCTTCCCCAGTTTTTAGAGCCTTGCAGAATGTTTCTTGAAAGAATAAAGGACTAAAGCTGTGTCTCATAAGATTGGCCTATCCCAGGAGGGAGGTTGTGATTCCTTTGACCCCGGAGCTATGGGAGCAAAGTCAGGGATGATACAGGAGGGGCCTCTGCACTTTCCGGGCTCCAGTCACTAGGGCAGTGTTTTCCGAGATGGGGCGCTGGGGAGACTGGGAGAGGCGTCTCCCATGGTATGTTTACTTAAATAACTTGAAATCTTTTTGTGATTTTATCCCCACCCTCAGAATCACCACCAGGGCGTTTCTGGTAATAATAGCATTGCTTATTACACATTAGCACACGTCATTTAGAACACCACCTTTGCTAAAAACTTAACACACAAAAACTCATCTCGTCCTCTTAAACCCTCTACAAGGGTAGTAAAATGAGCATCCCCATTTCACAGAAAGGGGGCACAGAAAGGTAGAGCAATTTGTCAAGGTCCCAGCTAATGGATGGTGGAACCAGGACTGGAACCCAGGTAGTTCGTCTTCTGATATGTGCTCTTAAACACTGAGCTAAAATGAAATGACTGAGAGCCACTCAGGTGGAGAGTTGGCTCCAAACTCATAGATTCCATTCATCATGAGGATCGTGTTCTTAGCTTACACTGGTTGGGAGACATAACTGCAACTCACGACACTATTCAAGAATATTCCAAGAATGTTCCAAAGCAGGCCACAATCCATTGCTCCATCTGGAGGGCCAGACTGTGTGAGACCAGGTGGGATGGAGGAGTAAGGGAGGACTGGCTGTGAAGGACAGGCAGGGTGGGGGCACCTGAGGACCTGATGTGAAGTTGATACAGAGCTTGGGGGTTGGGCACAAAGTGAGTTCCCCTGCATGTTCTAGAAAGAACTTGAGCCCCTCCTTGTTAATTCATCATGGAGTTACTGAGTACCTACTCTGTTCCAGGCACTGTGCTGGCTTCAAAGTGCATAATGTGAGTAGGAAACATCCAATCCCTGCCCTTGTGGAGTCTGATGAGGCAAATAAGTTTGTTAAGCAAATGAGCAAACAAACATGAGGGGAGATAGGTGATCTAAAGGAAAGAACATGTTACTTCAGGAACAGATAACAGAAGAATCTGATCCTGGCTGGCTGTGAGTAGGGGGAGGAGATCAGGGAAAGCCTCACTTCTGAGAACTGTTTAAACTGAGATTTGGGTGATGAGTTGAAGCTACTTGGTTAAAGGGGATGGCCAAAGGGATTCCAGGTAGAAGGGTCAGCACATGCAAAGGTTCTGTGGTAGGAAAGAGCATGAGAGAATGCAAGAAGGTCAGCATGGCTAGAATGTAGAGCCAGCAGGAAGGTGGCTTACTCTAAAGGAGAGAGACTGGGGCCAGAACACGCAGGGCCTGGGTGGATGATGACCATATATCTCAGTTTTCTGGAGACAGTTCTGGTTTGCTTCAGTTTCTGTAGAAAATTTGGAACAGGGTCTCCCCTTACTCCAAATTGTTTGGATGACAGAGTATATAGTCACCCCCTTAGGTCATGTTAAGGATTTCGCTCTTATTCTGAAATATGGTAAGTCACTAAAGTGTTTTCAGCAGACAAGATCCTCCCCTGACAGTATTAGGTTCAAGTTTCCCAGATGAGTATCTGGCTGCAGCAAGGAGAGCAGACTGGAGATGGGGGTCAAGTTTGCAGGCAGAAAGCCAGTTAGGAGGCAATTTCTATAGTGATAGGTGAATAGTGGTCTTTCATTACCAATGGTAAGGACTGCTCCCTTCCACTTTACCCGCACTCCAAGAAAGTTCCAGAACTCAAGTTTAAAATAGTTATGGAGAAACGGGAACACTCTTGCACTGTTGGTGGGAATGTAAATTGATACAGCCACTATGGAAGATGGTATGGAGATTCCTTTAAAAACTAGAAATAAAACCACCATATGACCCAGAAATCCCACTCCTAGGCATATACCCTGAGGAAACCAGGGTTGAAAAAGACACATGTATCCCATTGTTCATTGCAGCACTATTTACAGCAGTTAGAACATGGAAGCAACCTGGATGTCCATTGACAGATGAATGGATAAAGAAGCTGTGGTACATATACACAATGAATATTACTCAGCCATAAAAAGGAACACATTTGAGTCAGTTCTGATGAGGGCCTAGAACCTATTATACAGAGTGAAGTGAGTCAGAAAGAGAAAGATAAATGTCATATTCTAACGCATATATACAGAATCTAGAAAAATGGTTCTGAAGAATTTATTTACAGGGCAACAATGGAGAAACAGACATAGAGAATAGACTTATGGACATGGAGAGACGGGAGGAGAGGGTGCGATATATGGAAAGAGTAACATGGAAACTTACATCACTGTATGTAAAATAGATAGCTAAGGGGCACTTGCTGTATGTCTCAGGAAACTCAAACAGGAGCTCTGTATCAACCTAGAGGGGTGGGATGGGGAGGGAGATGGGAGGGAGGTTCAAAAGGGAGGGGATATATGCATACCTATGGCTGATTCATGTTGAGGTTTGACAGAAAACAACAAACGTCTGTAAAGCAATTATCCTTCAATAAAAAAATAAATTAAAAAAAATAGTTGAAACTTTGGTTGGGTTTAGGATGCCCTGGTGTCTCATCACCAGGTGACCTTGTGGCATGCAGCAACTGAATGGGTGGGAGCCCTTGTGGGATTCCCTGAAAGGCCAAGGA
Source organism: Dama dama (assembly GCF_033118175.1). Lineage (NCBI taxonomy): Eukaryota > Metazoa > Chordata > Mammalia > Artiodactyla > Cervidae > Dama > Dama dama. Next base: position 71,524,258 of record NC_083695.1, read on the forward strand.
CTTCCCGCCTGGTCTGGAAAAAGCACACATAGGTCACCCCAGATATCACCCAGGGGCCAGCTAGCACAGGGCAGAGGGCTGGTCATCAGCTGTCCATCTAAGTTGCCAGCTGTAGCCATGGTATCCATGCCAGGGCTGCTGGGTGGACATTGTTGACACAGGAGATTTTTGGTTGTGGGAGCTCGTTTTCCGAGAGCTTGTCTTGGATTTCAAGTGAGGTACCAGAGTTTGAGAGGGATGCTCTGAAACCCGCTCCTCTGTGGTTACTCTCTCTCTCCCTCTGTCATTTTCTCTGTCTCTCTGGAGCTTCTACTTTGTTTAAAATTTGTCTTAAAGTACACTTGTTATTCTTCCTGCCAGCCTATTAAAGCAGCCTAGGCTTGACTGCTTTTTCAAAGCATCTCAAGCCTTTTCTCTTGGTCGGTGAAATGAAAACACAATTATTCTAGTGGAACATTTTACATTAGATGCAATCTAAGAAAACGGCTTACAGAACACAGAGGGCTTATTCGGAAGCAGCTAGGGTTTGGAGGAGAGAGGGGGGAAGGAGAACTGCGGGCAGGCAGAACACATTCTTGGATGATGGGGTGGGGGGCACAGGGGGAGCCAGGGCTGTGAATGCCTCATGCAGTTTGGTGGCTCCAGAATAAGTCAACGTAAATTGATGACCCTTTCTGGTGCTCTTATTCCCTAGGATTTTATTTTATATTTTTTAGTCCAGAATCATGCAGTTCTTTAACAAGGCCCCCCCTCTCTCTTCTCCTTTTACTTCCCCCTATCTCTCCTGCTCTTAATATTTTTTTTTCTTCTACTTCATGTTTTTGCTGCTTTCCCAGGGAAAGCTTTGCTGCTTTGCTTTTCTAGCCAGGGACTCCGTTTCTCTGACACCCATCTGCTGTGCATCTTTGCGTTGTGTGAGAGCCGTCAGAGCAGGAAACAAAAGCTTCTGGCTTACCTCCTGCTAAGTGCTGGGGCTCCAGTGGTTGGCAGTGTTCAGCTCAGCCTGTCTCTAACAGGACGGGGAGGGCAGGACTCACTCTGAACAGGCATGGAGGCCCCTGGGGTCATTGTGCAGCAGTTTCCCCAGCTGAACCAGATACTTGCTAACTCCATGTGATGCTGAATTAGTGCCAAAGGGAGCCTCGGCATCTGTCTCCTCCAGTCTTCCCACCTCACAGGAGGAGAAATGGGAGTCCAGGGAGGTGACCTGGGGGAGGAGGAATTCACACCCTATCCATCCCTCCCCCCCAATGCCAGACTCCCAACCCAATTCCCTTTGCCTACTGAGGGAGAAACAGAGTCTGGAGGACAAAACTGTCCCACCCTCTTCTCGTTTTTAAGGACTTCATGGGACCCATGTTCTCTGTCTTCTTGCAGAATAAGGGGCCGATGGAGGGTTAGGATTTGGCTGGGAGAGTAGCTAAGTATGTGACTCTAGACCAGACACTGCAGATGCCCACGGGGCCTAAGGCTCTTTTAAAAAAGCTGTTTTCGTATCTTGCAGTTTTTCATTAGTGATAACTGTCCTTGGGTGAGCTCACCTTTCCCACGGACTGCAGTTTATTGGCTTGGCAAGGGTGTTAGTGAGTTTGGCTGCAGCTTTATTCTCTCTCCCAGCTCTCAGAGAAGTGCTCAGCCTGGGAGACAGCCCAGCCAGAGAGCTGGCAGCAAGTGAGGAGCAAACAGGCAGGGAACAAAAGTTGCTCCATTTCCTTCCTTCCTGTCCCCTCTGGGCATAAGAACCCCTGGAGCACAGATCCCCTCCAGGCTCTGTGCCCTTACCCCTGTCTTCTCCCTCTGTGATGACTAGGATAAGCCTGCCACCGCCTAGACCCCGTCCCTCCTTCACTCCAAGCCCTGGCATGGGGTCAAGAGCATGGTGGGAACTCCCACCCCCACCTGCCTGGGTGTTTGATTACAGTCAGTGCATGAGCTGAAGCTCTATAGAGACTATCTTGTATTTTCATGAAGGTGGTACATTTCTATTTTTTTTAGGCAAAATCAATTTATCTTAGAGCTCATATATTTGCTAGGAATGAAAGTCCCCTGGAGTTAAGTAAGGGGAAAAAATATTCTAAGGCAATGGGCCTGCTGGAATCCAAGTAAAATCAGGTCAATTAGGCCATAGGACAGGTGGGAACCAGGCCACCCCCAGGACTAGAGCAGCAGTAGAGTTCCCTGACCTTGCATTCTTGCTTCTCCATGAGTGTGATCCAGCTAAAGCCCTCTTCTGATCTGCTCCCATTTGTGGCTGAATCTCAGCTTTTCCATTGCAAATTCCCAGCAGTGGCCGATCAAAGGCCATCATTTGGTCAAAATGGTCATTTTGGATTGAAATAGCTGTGGGCAGGGTGCCCCCAAATGCTTGGTACCCCTGATGACTCTACTGTATTATCATTAGCTGTACTATCATTATAGCTAAGATTAGATCAGAATGCCCAGAAGGGGTGAGGTCATCCTTTTCAATGCTTGTCCCCAAATGCCTCTGCTTTAAATTTTTTTAATTAAAAAAAAAAGTAATTTATTTAAAAATCACAATGTGTACTTGCTGGTGCTGATGACAAATGATCCCTCCTCCACGGGTCAAAAAATGAACTTTGGAGGAAATCAGAGTGAAGAAAGCCAGGTTTCTAACCTGCCAAGAAGGGGAGACATCAAGTTTTAGATCCCAGTTCTGGCCTTGGGCTGTCCTAATTACTTCTGGAAGAAAAATGATGGCAACAATGTAGAATGAGGGTTATATGAAGCTGGAATAGTAATGCCTCTGTCTTGAAGTAATTAAGAGAACCTGGGACAGTGATTAGCACGAAATAAATGCTCAGTAAATGGTGACTGTGATCATCAGCTCCTGAAGGCCAGAATCACCATGTACCTCAATCTAAGTGCAAAATACAGTTATTAACGGAATAACTGATCACAGCATGGCCCAACAAGAGCAGAAAGTGACTTTCATGGAATGGACTTGGTGAAAGAAGTGACAGACAACCCGAATGAGTAGAAAAGAAGTTGGCAGAAAATGACCATTGCAGGTTTTCAAAAATGCAAGTGAATATAACCAATTTAATAATAAAAAAGAGAAAATGGAATAAAATAAAATGCTTGGCAAAAAACCCCCACACAATTAAAAGAAAGACTAGAAGACAGAGATAGGATCAAATAACAAGGGTATCAAAGAGAAAATATAATCCAATTGTATCAATCGTCACTTTGAATAACAGTAGTCTAAATGCACCAATTAAAAGACAGAGCTCATCAGAGTGTATCAAAAAAGGTGAATTGCATGTTGTCTATAAGAAACCTACTTTCTTTTCTTTTCCTCTATTAAACTTTTAATTTTGTATTGGCGTATAGCCAGTTAACAATGTTGTGATAGTTTCAGGCGGACAACAAAGGGACTCAGCCATACATATACATGAATCCATTTTCCCCTAAATTCCCCTCCATTCCAGGCTGCCACATAACATTGAGCAGAATTCCCTGAGCTATACAGTAGGTTCTTGTTGAAAAAATCTACTTTTAATATAAAAACACATGTATATTGAAAATAAATGGATGGAGAAAAACAGACCTGGCTAACACTAATCGAAAGAAAGCAAGAGTAGTTATTTTCATCTCAGAGCAGATTTCAAACTAAGGAAACTTAGCAGCGATGAAGAAGGACATTATATAATAATAAAAAGTTGATTCTCCAAAAAGAAATAGCATTCCTTAATAACTGCTTCATAACTTAATAGAGCATCAAACCACATGAGGCCAAACCCAATAGTATTGCAGAGAGAAATAGGTGACTCCACTATCAAAGTTGGAGACTTCAACACTTCTCTATAAGAAATGGACAGATCCAGTAGGCAGAAAACCAGTAAGGACAGAGTTGATCTCAACAGCACTTTCAATCAACTGGAGAGAATATATATATACCACTTGATCCAACAACAGCAGAATACAGATTCTTTTCAAGCTCACACAGAACATTCACCAGACACACCATATTCTGGGCCATAAAACAAACCTTGACACATTTAAAAGAATAAAAACCATACAATGTCTGCTTTCAGACCACACTGGCTTTAAACTAGAAATCAACAACAGAAAGATAAACAGAAGTACATGGAGACTAAATAGCAACTTTTAAGTAACACAGGGTCATAGCAGAAGTCTAAAGAGAAACTTAAAAATCTTTTCAACCAAATGAAAATGAGAACACAGCCCTAACGAAATTTGTGGAATTAAGTGAAAGAAGTACCTAGAGAGATACTTACAGAATTGAGTGCATATATTAGAAAAGACAAAAAAGTAAAATCTATCATCTATGTGATTCTAGGAAACCTAGGAATTTCTAAGAAACTGGAAAACGCAGAGAAAATTAAATCCAAAGTAAGCAGAAGAAAGAATAAGAATTAGAGCAGAATTCAATGGAATGGAAAACAGGAAATCAATGCACAAAATCAATGAAACCAAAAGCTGGTTCTTTGAAACAATCAATAAAATTGATAAACCTCTAGTCAGGCTAACTAAGAAAAAAAGAGGACATAAATTACTAACATCAGAAATGAAAAAGGGAATATTACTATACATCCCAGGACATTCAAAAGGATAGCAAAGCGATACTATAAACAATTCAGCGTCCCCAAATTTGATAACTTAGATAAAATGGACCAATTCCAAGGGAGGCAAGATTTGCCAAAATTTACACAGGAAGAAACAGACAATCTGAAACAGGCTTGCATCTATTAAATTACTTGAACCAATAATTAATAACCTTCCAAAACAGACGCACTGGGCCCAGATGGGTTCACTTAAGGATGGAATTATACCACTTCTCTACAATCTCTGTCAGAGGAGAAGCAGAGGCAATACTTCCTAACTCATTCTGTGAGGTGTTGTTCAGTCGCTCAGGTGTGTCCTACTCTTTGCGACCTGGGGACTGCAGCACACCAGGCTTCCCTGTCCTTCACTATCTCCCAGAGTTTGTTCAAACTCATGTCCATTGAGTTGGTGATGCCAACCAACCATCTTGTCCTGTCATCCCCTTCTCCTATTGCCTTCAATCTTTCCCAGCATCAGAGTCTCTTTTCCAGTGAATCGACCTTTTGCATCAGGTGGCCAAAGTATTGGAGCTTCAGTTTTAGCATCAGTCGTTCCAATGAATATTCAGAGTTGATTTCTTTTAGGATTGACTGTTTTGATCTTCTTGCCATCCTAGGGACTCTCAAGAGTCTTCTCCAACACCACAGTTCAAAAGCACCAATTCTATGGCACTCAGCCTCCTTTATGGTCCAACTCTCACATCTATACATGACTACTAGAAAAAGAATAGCTTTGACTATATGGACATTTGCTGACAAGAAAGTAATGTCTCTGCTTTTTAATACACTGTAGAGGTTTGTCATAGCTTTTCTTCCAAGGAGCAAGTGTCTTTTAATTTCATGGCTACAGTCACCGTTCACAGTGATTTTGGAGCCCAATAAAATAAAGTCTGTCACTGTTACCATTGTTTCCCCATCTATTTGCCATGAAGTGATGGGACCAGATGTCATGATCTTAGTTTTTTGAATGCTGAGTTTTAAGTCAGCTTTTTCACTCTCCTCTTTCACTTTCATCAAGAGACTCCTTAGTTCTTCTTCACTTTCTGCCATAAGGGTGTCATCTGCACATCTGCAATAATCTGAGGTTATTGATATTTCTTGCAATCTTGATTCCAGCTTGTGCTTCATCCAGCCCAGCATTTCACACATATTTCACAAGTACTCTGCACAGAAGTTAAATAAGCAAGGTGACAATACACAGCCTAGACGTACTCCTTTTCCAATTTGGAACCAGTATGTTGTTCCACATCAGGTTCTAAATGTTGCTTCTTGACCTGCATACATGTTTCTCAGGAGACAGGTCAGGTGCTCTGGTATTCCCATCTCTTTAAGAATTTTCCACAGTTGGTTGTGATTCACACAGTCAAAGCATTAGTGTAGTAAATGAAGCAGAAATAGATGTTTTTCTGGAATTCTCTTGCTTTATCTATGATCTGACGGATGTTGGCAATTTGATCTCTGGTTCCTCTGCCTTTTCTAAATATAACGTGAACATCTGGAAATTCTTGGTTCAAGTACTGTTGGAAGATTTTGAGCATGACCTTGCTAGCTTGTGAAATGAGTGCAATTGTGTGGTAGTTTGAACATTCTTTGGCATTGCCTTTCTTTGGGATTGGAATGAAAACTGACCTTTTGCAGTCCTATGGCCGCTGCTGAGTTTTTGAAATTTGTTGGCATACTCAGTGCAGCACTTTAACAGCATCATCTTTTAGGATTTGAAATAGCTCAGCTGGAATTCCATCACCTGTACTAGCTTTGTTCGTAGTGATGCCTCTTAAGGCCCACTTGACTTTCAGTCTAGGATCTCAGGCTTGAGGTGAGTGCTCACACCATCGTGGTTATCAGGTCATTAAGACCTTTTTTGTATAGTTCTTCTGTGTATTCCTGCCACCTCTTCTTAATAACTTCTGCTTCTGTTAGGTCCATACTATTTCTGTCCTTTATTGTGCCCATCTTTGCATGAAATGTTGCCTTGGTAGCTCTAATTTTCTTGAAGAGATCTCTAGTCTTTTCCATTCTATTGTTTTCCTCTATTTCTTTGCATTGTTCACTTAGGAAAGCTTTCTTATCTCTCCTTGCTATTTGGATCTCTGCATTCAGATGGGTGTATCTTTCCTTTTCTCTTTTGCCCTTTGTTTCTCTTCCTATCTCAGCTATTAGTGAGGCCCCCTCAGACAACTGTTTTGCCCTTTTGCGTTTCTTTTCCTTGGGAATGATTTTGATCACTGCCTCCTGTACAGTGTTATGAACCTCCATCCATAGTTCTTCAGGCACTCTGTCCATCAGATCTAATCCTTGAATCTATTTGTCACTTCCACTGTATAATTGTAAGGGATTTGATTTAGGTCATACCTGAATCTGTGACATGGTGATCACCCTAATTACAAAACTAGACAAAGACATTACAGGAAAAGAAAACAACAGACCATTATTTCTCATGAACATAGATGCAAATATCTTCAACAAAATATTAGCCAAGAGAATCCAACAATGTTTAAAAAGAATTATACATTGTGATCATGTGGGAAAAAATATTTTCAAAAGACACTTCTGACCAAGGACCTTTATCTAAAATATGCAAAGAACTCTTAAAACTCAGTAATAAGAAAAGAAATAAACTGGTTTTAAAGCAATTCAAAGATCTTAACAGACACCTTACCCAAAAGATGTATACAGATGGCAAATAAACATATGAAAAGATATCACACTGCATGTCATCAGAGAAATACAAAATAAAACAACTAAGGAATACCACTCTACACCTATTAGAATGGCAAAAATTTACATTGATAATACCAAATGCTGGCAAGGATGTAGAGCAACAGGAATTCTCATTCTTTGATAGAGGGAATGTGAAATGGTATAGCAACTTTGGATGACAGTTTGACGGTTTCTTATAAAACTGAACATACTGTTAGCACGTTATCCAGCAACTATGCTTTTTGGTATTTTACCCAAAGGAGGTAAAAACTTACGTTAACACAGAATTCTGCATACAGTTGTTTCAATTCAGTTCAGTTCAGTCGCTCAGTCATGTCCAACTCTTTGCGACTCCATGAACCACAGCACGCCAGGCCTCCCTGTCCATCACCAACTCCCAGAGTCTACCCAAACCCATGTCCATCGAGTCGGTGATGCCATCCAACCATCTCATCCTCTGTCATCCCCTTCTCCTGCCTTTAATCTTTCCCAGCATCAGGGTCTTTTCAAATGAGTCAGGTCTTCGCATCAGGTGGCCAAAGTATTGGAGTTTCAGCTTCAACATCAGTCCTTCCAATGAGCACCCAGGACTGATCTCCTTTAGGATGGACTGACTGGATCTCCTTGCAGTCCAAGGGATTCTCAAGAGTCTTCTCCAACACCACAGTTCAAAAGCATCCATTCTTTGGTGCTCAGCTTTCTTTACGGTCCAACACTCACATCCATACATGATGACTGGAAAAGCCATAGCCTTGACTAGACAAACCTTTATTGGCAAAGTAATGTCTCTGCTTTTTAATATGCTGTCTAGGTTGGTCATAACTCTCCTAGGAGTAAGCGTCTTTTAATTTCATGGCTGCAGTCACCATCTGCAGTGATTTTGGAGCCCCAAAATATAAAGTCAGCCACTGTTTCCACTGTTTCCCCATCTATTTCCCATGAGGTGATGGGACCAGATGCCATGATCTTAGTTTTCTGAATGTTGAGCTTTAAGCCAACTTTTTCACTCTCCTCTTTCACTTTCCTCAAGAGGCTCTTTAGTTCTCTTCACTTTCTGCCATAAGGGAGGTGTCATCTGCATGTCTGAAGTTATTGATATTTCTCCTGGCAATCTTGATTCCAGCTTGTGCTTCTTCCAGCCCAGCGTTTCTCATTGTGTACACTGCATATAAGTTAAACAAGCAGGGTGACAATATATAGCCATGACATACTCCTTTTCCTATTTGGAACCAGTCTGTTGTTCCATGTCCAGTTCTAACTGTTGCTTCCTGATCTGCATACAGGTTTCTCAAGAGGCAGGTCAGGTGGATATACAGTTGTTTATAGCAGCTTTATTCATAATTGCCAAACTTTCAAGCAACTGAGATGACCTTTAGTAGGTAAATGAATAAATATACTGTGGGACATCCAGAAATGGGCTATCAAGCCATGAAGGGATATGGAGGAAACTTGAATGCGTATTACTAAGTGAAAGAAATCAATCTGAAAAGGCTACATCTTGTCTGATTCCAAGTGTAGGACATTCTGGAAAAGGCAAAATTATGGAGACTGTAAAAAGTTCAGTGGCTGTCAGGAGGGATATAGAAGGAGTGCATAGGTGGAGCCCAGAGAATTTTTCAGGCAGTGAAAATACTCTGTATGATATCATAATGATGGATACTTGTCATCATACATTTGTCCAAACCCATTGAATATACAATACTATTAACGGACCATAGTGTAAACGAAGGACTATGGGTGATCACGATGTGCCAATATAAGTTCATCCTTTGTAATAAATGATATACCTGTCTAGTAGGAGATGTTCATTGTGAGAGGGACTATGCATGGGTGGGTTCAGAGGGTCCGTGGGGAATCTGTGCCTTCCCTTCAATTTTGCCGAGAACCTTAAAGTGCTCTAAAAAATATATATCTTATTACAAGAAATATTAGGGACACTATCATTGACTAATTCATAATCTCAGAGATAAAATTAGGAAATTCTTTTTCAAAAATGTTGCTTGAGTGGTTATAAAATACAGTCAGGGAGGAGAATATCACTGGTCTTTAAAATGTCTGAATTTGCTTTAATTTCCCTTGATTATATTGATTTCCTTGTGTAAACCAATGAACTTCCAAGGGTCTGGTTTTCCTAAACTTCTAGATGTTTTACAATACCTTCTTCTTATGAAGAAGTCTTCTTACGAAGACTATCTAAACAGGGATTTACTAGTTGGCATCTTCTAATTGCTTTGTCTTACTGGTCAGAAATATGCTGGGGTTTCTAATTTCTTACTGAGAAAGGAATATGAGACAAACGGTAGGAAGAGTCCTCACCGTGGGCCAGTCTCTTGCTGAGTATCCAGTGTCTGTGACCTCTGTTAATCATCACAAGGACCCTTTGAAGTGGATCCTATCGTGAGGATAGATGTTAGTTATAGATAGAAGAACATGTGGTGAAGTAAGTCTCCAGACGTTGGCAGAAGCATGCTGGGAGAGGTGTGGTTGGGAAGCAGACTCCTGTGGCTCAGACAGAGCCTGGAAGGTGGGGAAGGGATGGAGCCACCTTTTCGGAGCCATTTTTTAGGAGCCCAGTGGGTGTTTGCTCAGCCCTCCAGATTCCCATCGAGTCCCATCCAGGTGTGAGGAGAGCACAGGTGGCTAATTAAGCTGAAAGTAGCATTGAGGAGCCCAGGGAGGAAATCAAGACATCTGTTCCCCACAGCTCATCAACTTACTCTTTTGTGTTGCATCTTTGTAAGGATGAGCCCCCCTCTTCCCAGCTGAAGGTCAGCACTGGGGGCTGAGTGAGGACAGTTAGCAAGGAGCTGTGAACTTTTTACTTTTACTTTTTATTTAGCATCTACCTTTGGTGGAGCCGGTCCCATTTCTATTTGTGAACAGCGTCCAGAACTGATTTTCTCTGAGCCCAGTGGTCACAATTTACAACATCTTCCTCACCGCTACCCTATCTTCCTCCCTACTTTATTTATTTGTTTGTATTTATCCTGTAAGAAGAGGGACTCCTACTGCCCCATCCAGGGGGAAATCAAGGCCATGATCTGGGTTATCAAGGGAGATGAACAAAGTGAAATGCTAATGAAACCCCTGCATGTGGCCTCAGGTGCCTGGATAATGGATGCAGGCATCATTCAGCTCTTCTCAGGGACAGCTGGTGCAAAAACCAAAGGGAGTTCAACATCATTGGTTTCTTTGGTTTGTAGTATAGTCACTTTGATGCATATATTCACTAACATTCACTGTGTTCCTAGACCCCTTCTGTCACCTGTTTGGTGCCCAAGAGAGGAGGCCAGAGGAAAGGTAATTGACTTTCACATATTGAACATTTACAAAATGCCATTCAGTGAACCATAAGTTCTATATCTTCTTATTTGTATTATTGTTCTTAATAAAAGATAGTATTTACAGAATGCTTCTATCTTCCAGGCACTAATCTATGTACCTTTTAATTCTCACTTATTTAAAAAAAAATCTAAGTATAGTTGATGTATATTATTATAAGTTACAGGTATACCCTATAGTGATTCACATTTTAAAGGTTATGCTCTACTGTTATTATAAAATACTGTCTATATTCCTTATGTTGTACAATATATCCTTGCAGCTTATTTTACTCACCCAAGAGTCTGAATTTGCATCAGTTCTGTTATTCCAGAAAATGTTTGGCAGTTCTGTTCACTGCTGTGATCCCAGTGCCTAGAACAGTTGCTGACTAGTTAATTGTCTGTCGGATGGGTGAATTTCTGCTCTTCTGCTCAACTATGACCTTTAGGCAGGGCTGTTCAGGCAGGAGGTGGTGCAGCCTCCAGGGGGCCGTCTGCCCATCTCTGCCCCAGGACCCCTGAGCCCCGTGAGACTCGCCCGAGGGCAGGCTCCAGACCTGACTTTCCCTGCCTGCAGTATATCTTTCAGTGTGGAAGATGTGCAAGGAAATAAGTGAAATAAGGATATGGCAACGAAATAAAAGCTCACTCAACCTTTGTGAATTTTAATCTTCAAAAACACTCAGAAACCACTATGATTTAATGTTTCCAACAAGGTCCAGAAAGTGTATGAATATATTTATTAAAACTAAATCAGTTTTCTCACCATCAGTAGACTTCTGTGATGTCCTGAGTCACGACGCTTCTTAAGAAAGATATATTGAAGAAGATGAAAAAGAAACCTTTAGTTCTTTGTGTAACCCAGTGTCCATCACACCTGATCATTAGGGGAATGGACAATTTTTGTTTGTTTCAGGGTTTCCTTAAGCTCTGTGGTTAGCTGTTTAGATGTCCCCACCTGTTTGGACCTGTTCCTCTCTGAGTCTGTCCACTGTCTTTTCTGAACATCATCTCTCTCTGCCTGCCTGGCTTCCCTTGGTGTTCCCTGGGAAAACCAAGGAATAAATGAGGAGCCTAAGTGTTCTCCCACTAGTATGAACAGTGACTTGTGTTCTCCCATCTGTCTTCTTGAATGGAATGGTGGAATCAGACGCACTTAGTTTATACTTCTAGCTCAGTCATGAGCTGGGTGAGCTTGGGCAAGGCGTTAAGCCATTATTAGTATTGGTTTGAAAGGTTTTTAAAATATTTAAAATTTTGAAAATGTCTTAAAAGTTATCATGTGCATAATAGGAAACCAAAAAAACACAAGAAGCAAAACACGAAGTCATTTGTAATCACAGTTTACTGTCCTTCCAGGTCTCATTTGTGTATTTTCACAACTAAGCATCCGTTTGTATATAGTTAAGATCACACAGTGATTATTTTTTAATTTGAGGAAGAAATTCTGAAATCTAACCTTCAGAGTTGCTTTATGAGGGCCGAGTTCACTGACATACCCTCACTGACAACATGCCCCAAGAGGGTCTGAGAATATAGCTCTAATTCTAAAATCTTCTCTTTATTTTAAACATTTCTGCAGGGTTTGCGCTGTATTCTGGTCTATTCATGCCTGTTTTGCTCTCCACTGAGCCTCTCTGCCCCACACTTCTTTAGACAGAGAACTGGCATTTCAGGATGATGGTATATTGTGCACACCCTGAAAAGCCCTGTGACATTTGCCATCAGCTGCCTGTCCCCACCACCCACTCCCCTTCCAAAGGCATGGGTGTCTGAGGCAGCACAAGCATAGTGCCTGGTGCTTGGTAAGGCTTCCATAATGTTGCTTGAAAACAACCTCTGAAATTTAGGCTGAAGAGATCAGCAGGTAACGGGCTCTTTGGAGAGTGCCGGTTTGCCCTTCTCCTGCCCGGGGACCTGCTGCCCTCTGCTCCGTCACATGGCCAGCCTCCCACTCCCCGCCGGAGCCTAACACTCGCTGCTTATTGAGTCTTCCAGCATTTCCTCTGTGGAACTCAGACCGACTAATTAGCCTTCCCCTCCTGATGACTGAAGCTACAGGGCACAGACAGGCCAGCGCTTTTCCACAAGGCATCTGCTGAGGAAAAGCATGGCCGAGCCCTTAGGCCGGTCTTGTCAACTCTGCGTCTATGGGTGGTCTGTCGTATGGGTGCCTGTGAACGTGTGTGTAGGTGGATGTGGGGATATACACCCATGGCTTGAGGGCTATGGCATGTGAGTTCTGCTCATGGAGCCAGTAGATATTTCCCTGGACAGTCAGGGCTGATTGGCACTCTTGGAAAGACTTTAAGTCAGTGATTCTCATCAACATGGAGGATAATTTAGGGTGAAGGTGGCACTGGGTAACTGAAACTATTACCCTCATTTTGATGCAAATTTTATTATTATTATTATTTTTTGCCATCTAACTTGGGCTTCTAGTTTGAAAGAAGTCATGATCATTCAAAAAAAAAAAAAAAAAAAGTCAGGATGGACATCAGATGGTTTGTTCTTTCTCTTCACATGCATTTAATGTGAGTTTCCTCAGGCCATTGCAGCCTGACGTTTAAAGTGGATCGGGTCATCGGTAGTCCTCTATGCTTTCCTAGCTCTCACCCTCTCCTGTCCTTGCCACAAGCCCCTCGGGTGTCCCTGGTGTGTGCAGGGGGTGTCCTCCGAGAGCTCACAGGGGAGCTTGGTCAGCTGCTGCAGGCTTCTGCTGCTCGATGCTGCCTCTGGGCCAACTGTGTGTGTCTGTCTCTGCTGGATGTCACCATTTCCACAGGGCACTGACCCTGCTCCCCACCTCCCCCCCGTTCCCCATGGAGCGCCTCTATGTCCCTCTGCGAACACACGCCCCTGCCCCGCGGTGTCACTAAGACTGCAGGGAACTTTGGAGGCGCTCATGCATGAAGGCCCGGGCATGGTTGGAGGGAATTGCTGTCTCCACTCTGTGCTTCCCCCAAACCATCCTGCCTGCAGCTGCTGCCTTAAACAGTGGTCAGGCATCAAGCATTTCAATGTTTATTTAAGGTCCTCTCTTCCCGGGAATCAGGATAGCGTGAGGTTAGAATCTGGGCAGTGGGTTCAGACTGACTGGAGTTTAAAACCCGACTCTCCAGTTCAGAAGCCATCCATACTAAAGAAAGTTCTTACATTCTTTGAGCTTCAACACCTCCATCTGTGAAACAGAAATAGAACAACACCTGGTGGCTCAGATAGTAAAGAATCTGCCTGCAATGTGGGAGAGCTGGGTTCAATCCTTGGGTCTAGAGGATCTCCTGGAGGAGAAAATGACAACCCACTCCCGTATTCTTCCCTGGGAAATCCCATGGACAGAGGATAGGCTACAGTCCACAGGGTCACAAAAGAGTCAGGTGTGACTGAGTGACTGGGCACACAGCACCTGACTTGGGACCGTTTAAAGGCTGAATAAGACAATGCATGCAGAATTCAGTGTATGCAGTGATGCTTGTAATGTTAGCAGATCAGATCAGTTCAGTTCAGTCACTCAGTCATGTCCAACTCTTTGTGACCCCATGGACTGCAACACGCCAGGCCTCCCTGTCCATCATCAACTCCTGGAGTTTACTCAAACTCATGTCCATTGAGTCGGTGATGCCGTCCAACCATCTCATCTTCGGTCATTCCCTTCTCTTCCCACCTTCAATCTTTCCCAGCATCAGGGTCTTTTCAAATGAGTCAGTTCTTCACATCAGGTGGCCAAAGTATTGAAGTTTCAGCTTCAACATCAGTCCTTCCGACGAACACCCAGGACTGATTTCCTTTTGGATGGACTGGTTGGATCTCCTTTCAGTCCAAGGAACTCTCAAGAGTCTTCTCCAACACCACAGTTCAAAAGCATCAGTTCTTTGGTGCTCAGCTTCTTTATGGTCAAACTCTCACATCCATACTTGACTACTGAAAAAAACCATAGCTTTGACTGGATGGACCTTTGTTGGCAAAATAATGTCTCTGCTTTTAAATATGCTGTCTAGGTTGGTCATAACTTTTCTTCTGAGGAGTAAGCGTCTTTTAATTTCATGGCTGCAGTCACCATCTGCAGTGATTTTGGAGCCCCCACATATAAAGTCTGTTACTGTTTACATTATTTCCCCATCTATTTGCCATTAAGTGATGGGACCAGATGCCATGATCTTAGTTTTCTGAATGTTGAGTTTTAAGCCAACTTTTTCACTCTCCTCTTTCACTTTCCTCAAGAGGCTCTTTAGTTCTTCACTTTCTGCCATAAGGGTGGTGTCATCTGCATATCTGAGGTTATTGACATTTCTCCTGGCAATCTTGATTCCAGCTTGTGCTTCATCCAGCCCAGCATTTCTCATGATGTACTCTGCATATAAGTTAAGCAAGCAGGGTGACAATATACAGCCTTGACATACTCCTTTCCTGATTTGGAACCAATCTGTTGTTCCATGTCCAGTTCTAACTGTTGCTTCCTGATCTGCATACAGATTTCTCAAGAGGCAGGTCAGGTGGTCTGGTTTTCCCATCTCTTTAAGAATTTTCCACAGTTTGCTGTGATCCACATAGTCAAAGGCTTTGGCTTAGTCAATAAAATAGAAATAGATGTTTTTCCGGAACTCTCTTGCTTTTTCGATAATCCAACAGATATTGGCTTGATCTTTAGTTCCTCTGCCTTTTCTAAAACCAGCTTGAACATCTGGAATTTCAGGGTTCACGTACTGTTGAAGCCTGGCTTGGAGAATTTTGAGCATTACTTTACTAGCGTGTGAGATAAGTGCAATTGTGCAGTAGTTGAACATTCTTTGACATTGCCTTTCTTTGGGATTGGAATGAAAACTGACCTTTTCCAGGTATAAATTAGCTAATAGGCCCAAAGGATACACCACAAGGGTTGGGCAAGAACAGGGCCCAGGGACAGATTCTATATTATCAGCTGAATTAGGCCTCAACTCTCATCTTGAGGATTTGATATGGGGTCATTTTTCCTTATCTCCCTCTTCCTTTAGGAAATTTGCTGCCAGGAAGCCTTCTCAGTCTTTTATGTGGTGCCTGTGTCCTCAGTCATGTCCAACTCTTTTGTGACCCCTTGGACTGTAGCCTGCCAGGCTCCTCTGTTCACGGAATTCTCCAGGCAAGAATACTGGAGTGGGTTGTCATTTCCTTCTCCAGGGATCTTCCCAACCCAGGGATCTAACCTGCGTCTCTTATGTTTCCTGCGTTGGCAGGTGGGTTCTTTACCACTAGTGCCACCTGGGAAGCCGTCTATCTATGCACCTAAGCAAATATATATTATAAGTAGCTATTTGTTGTGTGTGTGTGTGTGTGTGTGTGTGGAGCTATTTGCTGTATATATATGTGTATATGTGCTGTGCTGTGGTTAGTTCCTCAGTCATGTCCAACTCATTGTGACCCCATGGACTGTAGCCCGCCAGGCTCCTCTGTCCATGGGGATTCTCCAGGCAAGAATATTGGAGTGGGTTGCCATTCTTTCCTCCAGGGGATCTTTCCAACCTGGGGGTTGAACCCAGGTCTCCCACATTGCAGGCCGATTCTTTACCAGCTGAGCTACCAGGGAAGCCCAAGAATACTGGAGTGGGTAGCCTATCCCTTCTCCAGGGGATCTTTTTGATCCAGGAATTGAACCGGAGTCTCCTGCATTTCAGGTAGATTCTTTACCAGCTGAGCTACCAAGGAAGCCCCATATATGTATATATACATGCATATTTGTGTGTGTATTCCAACATATGTGTACACACACATATAATTGCAGTACTGCGTGCTTTGACTCTGTCGTTTAAAAATCTCCCCTGTGAGCAGTTATATAGCATACTCTGTGAGAAGATACTGATGAAGGACTTGGTTCCCCAGGCTCAGGAAGACTTATCTAAATGGGGCATTAGCGAACATGGACTTAGAAGATCTAGTCTGAGAATAAAAGCATAACCTAGTTTATCATGGAGGAGAGAGGCTTTCCAGAACAATCTGTGAGAGCCAGTGCAAACATACCGATATTCCCTGAAAGCAGGAGTCTCCAGCAGACCCATTTTGGTTTCAAGTTTCCTGTCAATGAGCACGGTTTTATTCCGTTTACTCCCCCAGTTCCTCTGCCAAATGGCAGAACTTTATACCATTTAAATGGCCTATGATGTTAATTTAAGGAATTCACTGGCTCAGGTTAATAGCAAACCAGACAAGACAAGACTTTGGTTTGGGGTGTGGGATTTTGGTATCTCCTGGGGTTACTGGTGTTTTGAAGTCTTAAGGAGACTAGGTTATGGGACGTAAAGATGACCTATGTCTCTTCCTTCATTTTATACTGTCTTTGCCTGAGGTTCAGGAGCTGACCTACTTGTGGAGGTTGACAGTTCTGACTGAGGTCTGGTCTGAGCCGAGAATGGTCCAGAGAAGTGCATGTGTCTTCTAAACCCTTTTCCCCACACCAGACTGACGTTACATGGCTGCTTGCCACTCTCCTGTAGGCATTCTAGATGAGACAGGCCATCGTGTATATGCATTTCCTTTGGTTCTTTTTTTTTTTTTTTTTTAATAGCTTTAGAATAATGATTTTAAAACTATAAAATATAACACTATAATTGATACATAGGTTGATTTTCTAATGAGGCCTTCTGAACCCAGAGGCTTTAAATTATAGGCTCAGTTTCTTTTAGTATATGCAGTTCTATTCCTTCTCTCCTATTCAGGGAAGCATGTGGGTAGGTGTTCTGAAGGATCCTTGAGAAAATTCTACAAAGGACTTTAAATCCCTGGCAATGGCCATGTGACAGGTTTTTCCTTTCTAAAGGGTACAGAGGAGACTAATAAATTATGACCGTTGTTCTTAATCGAGGTAAACTGAGGCTACTGCATCCTAAAATTTACAGGCCTGTCTGCTTTGAGGGAGAATGGAAAATGTATACACATCCTATGCTTGGGCTTCATGTTTCAGCAAAATTTTACACATGCACATATATGGGCACAGGTGCTCACATACATGTATCTTCTAATAGATTAAGAAAAAGTAGCCTCTTTGTACTTTTATTTACTTTATTAAAAAATGTTTTTTCAATATTTTATTTTACTTTTATTTATGGATGTTAAAATTATTTTATTTTTTAAATTTATTTTTAATTGAAAGATAATTTCTTTACAATACTGTGTTGGTTTCTGCCATCAGTTCAGTACAGTCACTCAGCCGTGTCCGACTCTTTGCAACCACATGAACTACAGCACACCAGCCTTCCCTGTCCATCACCAACTCCTGGAGCCTGCTCAAACTCATTCCATCAAGTCAGTTATGCCATCCAACCATCTCATTCTCTGTTGTCCTCTTCTCCTCCTGCCTTCAATCTTTCCCAGCATCAGGGTGTTTTCTAATGAGTCAGTTCTTCACATTAGGTGGCCAAAGTATGGAGCTTCAGCTTCAGTATCAGTCCTTCCAATGAATATTCAGAGTTTATTTCCTTTAGGATTGACTAGTTTAATCTCCTTTCAGTCAAGGGACTCTCGAGAGTCTTCTGTAACACCACAGTTCAAAAGCATCAATTCTTCGGCGCTCAGCTTTCTTTATGGTCCAACTCTCACATCCATACATGACTACTGGAAAAACTATAGCTTTGACTAGAAGGACCTTTGTTGGCAAAGTAATTTCTCTGCTTTTTAATATACTGTCTAGGTTTGTTATAGCTTTTCTTCCAAGGAGCATGTGTCTTTTAATTTCATGGCTGCAGTCACCATCTGCAGTGATTTTGGAGCCCCCCAAAATAAAGTCTGTCACTGTTTACATTGTTTCCCCATCTATTTGCCATGAAGTGATGGGACAGGATGCCATGATCTTCATTTTTTGAATGTTGAGTTTTAAGCCAGCTTTTTCACTCTCCTCTTTCACTTTCCTCAAGAGGCTCTTTAGTTCTTCTTCACTTTCTGCCATAAGGGTGGTGTCATCTGCATATCTGAGGTTATTGACATTTCTCCTGGCAATTTTGATTCCAGCTTGTGCTCCATCCAGCCCAGCATTTCACTTGATGTACTCTGCATATAAGTTAAATAGCATAAATAAATTCATGTCAATGTACAGTTTCTGCCCATGCATCAACATGAATAAAGCAGAATGTTGTACTATACATAACTTCACCATGGAGGGTGCTTTCCTTTAGAGGCCAATAATCTTTTCCTGGGAGCCCCAGTATTAATTGGAGAAGAAAATGGCACCCTACTTCAGTACTCTTGCCTGGAAAATCCCATGGATGGAGGAGCCTGGTGGGCTGCAGTCCATGGGATCGCTAAGAGTCAGACACAACTGAGCGACTTCCCTTTCCCAGTATTAATGTCCACAGGAGCTGTAGAGAGGACTGTTGTGTGAGTCAGACTGTGATAAGACATTAGAGAACAGTACACATTCCACATCTAAAAGCAGTAAAAGTCAAATGGTAAAAAAACCTGCTGGCCAATATGGATGGGTTCTTCTGACCAGGAAGCCACCAGGCTCTCAGGCCCCTGCCTTGCCCTACTGCTGGACACCTCTGGGTGTCTTCTCCCAGAGAGAAGAGAAGGGCCTCTTCTCCCCTGTTCTCTCCCTCCTCTACTCCAAAGCTGGATGTCTGCAGGGTTCTGATTCTTTCGGAAGTACAGTTACTCTGCTCAGTTAGGCTTTGAGCTCTTCAAATGCTGGGGCAGGCAGATGTGGACTTAAATTTCATCTCCACTGATTCCTGGCCATGTGGCTTGGCTATGAAATCTGAACTTTAGGCTCCTGGTGTGTAAAACTGGAGCATAGTATTGGGTTGGCCAAAAAACTTCGTTAAAATTTTTCTGTAAGCTGCTATGAAAAAACCTGAATGAACTTTTGGGCCAACCCAATATCTTCTTCATGGGTTGTTTAAGAACACAATGATAATATAATGCATTTAACAGTGTCTGGCATATTACAGGGCTTCCCAGGTGGCACTCGTGGGCGACTGGGCTCACTTGGGTCCTTGGCTTCATTCTCAGCTCCCCCATCAGCTACTCTCAGATCACAGAGGACTCTTTACATCCATGCATGATCAGGGTCACCTCTGCACACCTCTGTGCCTGCAGGGGGGCTGTCACTTAACCCTGAGCCTAGGTTTTGGAAGACAGAGACGGTGGCCATTTAAATGCCCTGAGCGTTTTCAACCTCTTGTCTATTCTCATGGAACCCCCAGGTGGATTGGGGCCGGCCAGTTCTTGGGTCTTCTGTCATGTCTGTCAAAGTCCTGAATACACCCCCAGAACTGGCTCCAGCGGCAGTGCCCGCCTCCTTCTGAGCAGCCTTCTCTTGGCAGCCCAATACCTCTCTCTTCACCCTTCCCTTTTTTTTCTTTCTCCGCTAATGATTTTTGTAGTTAATGAGATTTCCACCCCTGTACTCTAATTACGTGACTCTGGGGTCAATTGAGTAACCATCCAGCTCTCTGTTTATATACCACTGGGCTTCTCAGCTCTTCCTCCCAAAGTCTCTCCATGACCCCTTTATTTTTCACTGCTGCAGCAAACAAAGTATGTCTCAAAGTAGATGGTTATTTTCCTAATAAGGTATCTCTGTAAGTGAAGAGACACTGCTGTCAAATGTGAATAATTAACAAAAATATTGTTGGGATCCTTAGCCTGAAAAGCAAGTGTTTGGCAGCTCAGTTAATGCTCATCTGAAGATGTCTAATATTCTGTGGGAGTCTAACATTCTAAATGTTAAAATGGAACCTAGCAGTAACAATGGCTGCTAGGAATAGTCCCTTCTTGTCAATCATACTGATCACTCACACTGCATATCAATCAATTGATTAAGTCCTTCTTGAACATTTGTTGAACTCAATAGTGTGCTGTTTGCTCTAGGGAAGTGGCTAGGGGAGCGCTAAAAGAATAGATATTTGCTCCATCCCAAGGTCTCTGAGCATCCAAGGTTACCAACCAGACTCCGCTGATATGCAGACAGGGTTGAGAACCATGACTCTGGGGGAAAGGGAGGAGACTGTTTTTCTCACCTTCTAGAAGCGTAATGGTTTTCAGAGAGTTTCTGTTGTGTGCTCCGCAGTGCTGGGCACTCTTACAACTATTATTCCACCTTCTTATTTCTTTATCTGGACTGAACTCCCTAAATTCTAAGCACAGATGCAGATTCTGAGGCTCAGCATCAAAGTCAGACAGTCAGCGAGTGGCAGGAATAGCCTCAAACCTAAATCTCTCTGGTTACAAACCTCATACCTTTTGCACCCTCTCAAGTTATTTATGCCAGGAAAAGACACAAGGCCATGTATAATAAAGGCCACATTCTTGATTCTGGTTCATATAGAAGAAGAAGAGGGGGAGATGAGTACAGTTTGGAGAATTCAGCCATGATTTTGCTGAGGAGGCGAGATTAAAGCAGGACCTGACAGATCTCTGTGATGAACTTGGAAAACATAAGCAAGTAATGCTTCTTTCATTCCTGAGCACAATGAGAGCAATTTCCTAGGTCTTTCTTATGTTTCATTATAAACAGGTATGTGATGTGGAGAAGATAGTGGAGGGAGTGGACAACGTACAACCCCGGCTGGGCTTCCTAGAATTTGTGATCCTCTAGGGGGTTGTTTTCATCCTCAGTCTTGCAGGTTTAGAACTTTCTGTACTGGCCAGGCATTGAGGTTCAGCGATATGGATTTGCTATGGGGACGAGACCTGTCGTGGAGTGCTGGTGTGGATATTTACAGCAGAGGGCCTCTCCAGCCCCAGGCACCTGCAGGGACATTGTCTCCTGGGGTGGGTAGAGAGCAGTGCTTGAGAAAGCCCCTGTCATAGACCTGAATATTGCCTGGGGACTCCAGAAGAGGAGCAAAGGGAGTTGTATATTCACCAGGAATATTGCCCCCTATTTAACCCGAAGATACTTTGGCTTCATTCAAAAGTGTCTATTGTTAGAAGGAGACCAGACACAGCTGGGCAGGGATACCGCAAAGCATGATTTCTTTTGCCTTTCTGAACTTCATCCGATACGTTATGACAGCTTAGTCAAGGCCATGTGTAATGAAGCTTATCTCCTTGATTTTTTAAATCTCCTTAGTAGGTTTTTATTTTTATTGTGGTAAAATTAACCTGACACCAACTTATGATTTTAACCATTGTTAAGTGTACAGTTCAGTGACTTTAAGTACATTTACATTGTTCTGCAGCCGTTACCATCGTCCATCTCCAGAATTTTTTCATTTTCCCCAGCTGAAACTCTGTACCCTTGACATGCTAACTATTGGTTTCCCCCTTCCTCAGCCTTTCGCAATTTTTATTGGATTTGAGATACCTGAGGAAATATCTCATGTATATAGAAAGCTGACTTGGGATGGTATTTAAATAGAATCCTAGACCTCCCCTTCATAGATTCTGACACTGCAGGTCTAGAGAGAGGTCTGTAAGCCTGAGTTCCTGTGAGTCTGATACAGGAGGCCCGTGGATCTTAAAGTCTGAGGATGTTCAGTGGATCCTGGTCCATCCACTGACACCCCCACACCCCCACCCTAAGAGCCCCTTTCCACCTAACACTCCTCCTTGACTAGTGAGTAATCCCTTCCTGGGCAAGGGATCCAGGGCTACGATTCCTCTCTCTTCTGTCTAGACACACAAATACTCAAGGAGCTCCATGGTTTCTTTCTGGACACATAGGAATGTCAACTTCTGAGGCTGTGAAATATTTATCCTCTTCTCTCTCTCCTTTACAACCACTTTGCTGCAAGGCTGTCTTCTTGACAGCCCCTGGAGATCTGTAGTATGGGATAATTTAAGAGGACTTAAGTATTTCTATTGACTAAAATTTGGGATAATTCTAGAAAAATCAGAGCTCCTTGAGTATTTGTGTGTGGATACAGATGTTCATATTTATATATCTACTCTGTTCAGTCACTGGTTCTCAGAGTGGGGTCCCTGGCCTAGCAGCATGAGTGTCACCTAGGAAACTGCTGCAAGTGCAAGTTCTTGGGCCTCGTGCCTGACCTACTGAAATACTGGCATGAAACCTGGAAACCTATGTTTGAACCAGTCGTCCAAATGGTTCTGATGTGTGAGAACTGCTGCTTTAAATGCATTGTCTAACTGAACCCTCACAAGCGCATAGAGAGAACCTCCACCCAAGAGAAGACAAGGAAAGTTTTCAAGGCTGAAGATAAGAGGGTTGACTACATCCCCTCAAAAATCCCAGTGCCAGCAGATCTGGAGACTCTGGGGGTCCTGGGAAGGGTACTCTTTTACAGCTCCTTGCATTTCTAGCAAGCAACTGCTACCTAGACAGAAAGGATCCCAGGCCTTTGCAAATACAAAGGACAAAGAGGGCAGAGTTTGCAGATGGGAGTAAAAGGCTTGGTGTCAGGGGGCTGTCTGTGCAAAAAGCAGCCAGGAAGCATCTTTGCACACAATTTCCCTTGTCCGGCATTTAGCCGGCTGGCCCACTCCAGAGGGAGACCTTGGCTTCCTTTGGCGTCAGCAGCTGGCTGGGCTCTGCAGGAGGTGGGGAAGGGTCATCACTCAGGGCAGGGTGAGGGGGGTGCAGGAGGCCAGCTGTTGGCTCTGGACCTGCAAAGACTGGTGCCATTTGGTCTCGGCTGCTGCTTCCCATGACCCCAGGGAACTGCTGCGCTCGCCGCTTGTAAGCCAGCTGTTTGGGGCGCCTCTGAACAAGCATAAAGTCCTCAATAGCTGTTTTTCTTATTCCTTTAAAGTTTGCCTTGATTAGCATGAGTTTGCTAATGGAAAATCAACGTGCCTTTCTGATTCTGGCTCTGGCACTGAGGCTGTGGGGCATTGGACTATTGTCTTCCATTTTCTCCTGGTCCAACCTGAGGTTCAGATGAGCAGGGGTGAACTCACCCACCAACATGCAGGGGCTTCTGCTCTAGGCTGGGTAAGGTTCTATGGGGTAGGGACACAGTAGGCAGACAGATCCTCCCCTCATGGAACTTGCCTTCTAGAGGCAGACAGACTTTCTTGTTTATTTGTGATAGACAGTATGAAAATAGTGAGACAGAGAGATATGGTATAAAGCGTCTATTGTTGTGTGATGCGTCATCCTAAGACTCTGGTTTAGAGAAATACTTATTCAAGGTGAAAGTGTTAGTTGCTCAGTCGTGTCTGACTCTTTGGGACCCCATGGACTATAGCCCATCAGGGTCCTCTGTCCATGGAATTCTCCAGGCAAGAATACTGGAGTGGGTAGCTATTCGCTTTTCTAGGGGATCTTCCCGACCCAAGGATCAGACATAGGTCTTTTGCATTGCAGGCAGGTTCTTTACTGTCTGAGCTACTAGGGAAGCCCTATCAGGACTGAACTTGTCAGGGTGGCTCTTTTGCTTAGCTCACTGATAGTTGCTGTGTGTGACTGCATTTGGTTGACAGGTTGGCCATGTCTGGCATTAGCTAGATCAGCTGCCCGCTCGCCCACTCACCATGTGGCTTTAGGCCATCTCCCTCTGCCTGTGGCTTCTCCACCTGGGATATCCAGGAGCTGGCCTGGATTTCTTACACAGGGGCTCCAGCCTTCCATGAGCATAGAAGCGGAAGCTGCCAGGTCCTCTTATGGCACAGAATTGCCTCTGCCACACTCTTTGGTTAGAACAAGTCATAGGACCAGCCTAGATTCAAGGGAATATGACCGTAGAAGGTCCAGGTACCTGGAAGCATGGTGGACTGGGAACCGTCATTTAAAGGGCTGTCCCAGAGACCTAGATGAGATGGTGGGGGCTCACACAGATGAGATGCATGTGGGGATGGTAGGTGGGCTGGCGGGGGCAGCCCTCTCTAAAGAAGTGACCTTTGGACTGAGGCAAAGCTCTGAGGGGTGAGCATTCTGGTCAGCACAGTATGACTTTCTCTACCATAAAAGTGCCTTCCTCACCCTCTGCTCCCCAAATGGAGCTGCATGAAGACCCGTTTTTTTTGACAGGGGTGGGAAAACAGATGGAAGGAACTGGAGGGAGGAAAATGAGGTGCTTCACAGTCATGGAGCCAGTCATGAGTCAGCTGGGAGGGACCAGGAGTATAGGACTGAGGGAACAGCCTGGGAACATCCTCCCAGCCTGCTTCCTCTGCGCTTCTAGAACAGACGCTGAGCCACTGGCCCTTGGCAAGGAATGAATGGAGTATGGGGTGTCAGCTCTGAAGTTCTTTGCGTTCTTTCGGAGGCACCAGGATTGTGGCAGCTGCCGTTTCTTTGCTTCTTGGAAGGAGAGACCTCTGTGGAAGGTTCGGGAATTGTTTTCAAATGTCAAGTGTCTTGTCAGGTGTCTGAAAACAGCTCTTAGGGCTTTTTATTTTTTTAATAGTATGGATAGAATCAAAAAGGATTGAACCAGTTCTTTCTCTGAATGTCATCCACAGACCAGCTGCCCCAGAATCCCTGGTGAGCTTGTTAAAATGCAAATTCTCAGTCCCAATTTCAGATGGATTGGTCAGAATCTTTGGGAGATAGACCCTAGGACCGCACATTTTATAGATGGCCCCACCCCCAATGATTCACAGGTTCATAAAGGCTCACGAAGCACTACTTTAAACTTCCATGGCCACAGACAGAGTTACAAGTGAATTGCTTGGAAATGATATAGAGAATCATTCTTTGAACGCCAGCTCAAATGTTACCTCCTCCAAGAAGCCTTCCCCAAATTCCTTGAGATGAACCTGCTCTCAGGGGTACTGGGGTGCTTAGTGCACATCTTTGAGATGGTCTGGTGCCCGATCCTTTACTCTTGGCAAATCAGGAGCTCTTGTTGGTGGGAACAAAAGTGTTAGAAGGCTACAGGGGCGTTGTTCTAATCTGTAAAGAAAAAGCCTCCTTTCCTACTCATGAAAGTGGGTCTCAGCAATTTCCTGGGCTCTACCTCCTGTTCAGTAGGTCCTGGGACGGAGTCCAAGAACTTCGTGTGCTAGAGAATACTTCGTGCAATCCACTCTGTCTATGAATGAAGACTTGAGTACCTAAGAGGCAAGGTGACTAACTCATGGGCTCAAGGCCAGCTTGGAGTGGTACCCAGGTTTTCAGAGTTCTTGTCCAGTGCTCACTCTTCACATCCCAAGCTGACTTCTTCCTTCAGGTAATGGACATTTTGGTTTCATTTAGAAATTAAACCCTGACCATTTTCCTGCTCTCCTCCCACCTCACTGTGCGGTGTAGAAGGAAATTCACACCTGAAGCATCTCCTCATTTGCTGTCCTCACTCAGGCCGAGCTGGGCGCAGAGGCAGGGCTTCTGCTGGAAGTGTTCTGAAGAGCACCTGGTCCCCCAGCTCCAGCAGGGACAGGCTTCCTCTGCCCCAGTCCACCCCGCTTCATTTTTCAGCCTGCAAATCCCATTTGGTGAGCATCCCCTGGGGCTCCTTGCAATGAACGTCAATGGCTGCTAAGGGTGCCTCCCACGTCTTTGTGGACAGCAAAGGGCTTGGGGTGGGATTTGCATTTTGCTAATTACCATTGATTCCAACTTCGGAGAGAAATCATTGATCTGTTTATAACTTACAGTAATTTGCAAAACAATTACCTTCTGGCATCTTCTTTCTTGCTAAAAATGTGTCATTATTTTTTTCTTTGAAAGAAAAATGATCTGGGTGTTATGCATGAAGGACCAGGCTCTCTGGTGCCTGAAAATCCTGCTGGGCTGGAACCTCATAACCTTTAAATCTCATTTGGCACCCACACATAGTAGGTGTGCAATCAGTCATTGGCTGAAAGAAGTGATTAGAAACACTGTGGGGATCTGCTGGACCATAGGACCTTTCTGTCTCCTCTGATGGGTGGTGCAGCGGGGCAGGATACAGCCTCTGGGAGCAGGCTGTCCAGGTTGGAATCCTGTCTCTCCTCTTCACTGCCTTGGTGACTTTGGACAGACATAGCTTTCTGTACTGGGCTTTTCTTGAAATGGAAAGGCTAGCAGTACCTTGCTTCCTAGATTTGACATAAAGATCAAATGAGATGATGTGGGTAGAGTGCCTGGTCCATGGTAAATGGTAAATTAGTGTTAGTGATGACCTTTTCTTGGTTTGATGAGTTGTTTGTTCTGATTCGATAGGTGAATTGTCATTTTCTGACTGGACACCCAGCAGACAAAAGAAAGGCTCTCTGGTGGGGACTGAGGGTGTTGGCAGACAGAGGGCAGTGAAGTTTCCTGCATGCATGGTGGGAGGCTCTTATGGTGGGGGATAGGCTCCTTCTCTGAAGGAATCAGATGAATGGTGGGAAAACAGGGGTACAAGAGGGTGTGAATCTGGGGAAATGGGACTTAGTGGAAAGAGTCATAGATGTGGGAGTCAAAAGTCCTGTGTTTGAGTCATACTTTTGCACTTACTGTGTGATCTTGGGCAGATCACTCCACGTCTCTGAGCCTAAGAGGGAAGATAAGCATCCCGGTACCAGTCTTACAACCAGGGCCAGGATTAGAGTAAGGAGAGTCGGGTTTGTACCTTGGGTGCAAAATTTAAACAGGAGGGGCACCAAACCCCCAGTAATTAAGATAAATAATATTTTAATGTAACATTAAAAAAAAAACCCTAACCTGGGAAGAGACACTCTTGCTTGAACTCATCAAATAATGGGGAAAGAATTTCCATCTCCAAATGTGGCACTCCACCAGAGACTGCGTGGTCCCTTACTCATCTGACAAGGGTGGTGTGGTGAGCAGAGCAGGGACACAGACCCAGGTGATTCTTGTCTGAAATCCACAACATTGTAACTGTGTTTCCCTCATTTCATCAGTCCTACTCATTATGCAAGAGAATCGTGTGTGACGTATTTCTTCTGATAAACCACCACCTGGAGGGGGGACGTCTCTGTAACTATTCAATACTTTGCATCACTCTCAGCACTGAGCAATGTCTTGCATATGGCACACACTAAATAAGAACAAATCAATGAATCCTCCTTCTAATTTTGAACTCTTTGATCTGCTTGACTAATTCCATCTCATTCATTCATCTTAATAAATTTAATAAAGATAAAGGGAACCCAACCAATGCATCCCATTCCACTCATTTAGACAGCTCTGAGTGGACAGTGGGGAACATGACTCTAGCTTGAGGAACTTCTATCTAGAGAAGTAGTCCTCACAGTGTGACACCCGAGGGCAGCATCAGCGCCACCTGAGAAAGTTGTTGGGCCCCATCCCAGGGTCTACTGAACCAGGAGGTAGGGCCCAGGAAATTGTGAGTGAGACCCACTTTCTCGAGTTGGGAAGGAGGCCTTTTCTCTCCAGATTAGGTCAACATCCCTGTAGCCTTCTGACACTCTTGGCTTGTAAGGAAAGTGTATATTTTCTAAGGATTTATAAATGACTCCTTCTATCCTTCTGGCCTCCTGGACACCTCCTGCCTTTCCCGCCCTAGTGTGTGGAATTTGTAACTTGCTTTTCTTTTTTCTTATCTTGATAGTATGGATATCCTTCCAAGTCAGTATTTATTATAGATTGATCTCATTCTTTTATTTTTAACAATTCATATAATTAAGATTCATACAATTTTCACACAACAGTAGGATGCAAAGTCTATTCAAGTTCCCATAGACTATTAACTAGGAGACAATGGAACAAATCCAAGGACATAAAACAAGGTGCAAAAATTTCATGGTCTAAAGGTATTAAAATCATAATAGAATCTGTTCTCTTATCACCATGAAATTATGTTAGAAATCATCATAATAGAATCTGTTCTCTTATCACCATGAAATTATGTTAGAAATCAGTATCAAAAGATATTTGAAAATAGCCCACATGTTTTCAAGTGCAATGTGATGTTTACCGAGAGAGATCTTTGACTTAGCCATTGAAAGCCTCAATAAAGTTAGAAGACTAATAAAACACAGAGGGTGATTGCAGAGAGAAAAACATTAAATGAGAAACTAATATTAAAAATACTTTAAAAGTCCATATATTTGGAAATTAAATGTCCACTTTTAAATGATGGGTGTATCTAAGAAGCCAAAACAAGGTAAATATTAGTAATGGAATGAAAACTAACTGAGAATCTACCAGAATTTGTTGCATGCAGCTGAAGCTGCTCAATGCAGCTAAATACTGTTGTTGTTCAGTAGCTCAGTCATGTCCGACTTTTTGTGACTCCATGTACTGCAGCATGCCAGGTTTCCTTGTCTTTCACCATCTCCCAGAGTTTGCTCAAACTAATGTCCATCATGAACCATGAACTTCCAGATGTTCAAGCTGGTTTTAGAAAAGGCAGAAGAACCAGAGATCAAATTGCCAACATCCGCTGGATCATCGAAAAAGCAAGAGAGTTCCAGAAAAACATCTATTTCTGCTTTATTGACTATGCCAAAGCCTTTGACTGTGTGGATCACAATAAACTGTGGAAAATTCTGAAAGAGATGGGAATACCAGACCACCTGACCTGCCTCTTGAGAAACCTATATGCAGGTCAGGAAGCAACAGTTAGAACTGGACATGGAACAACAGACTGGCTCCAAATCGGGAAAGGAGTATGTCAAGGCTGTATATTGTCACCCTGCTTATTTAACTTATATGCAGAGTACATCATGAGAAATGCTGGACTGGATGAAGCACAAGCTGGAATCAAGATTGCCGGGAGAAATATCAATAACCTCAGGTATGTAGATGACACTACCCTTATGGCAGAAGGTGAAGAGGAACTAAAAAGCCTCTTGATGAAAGTGAAAGATGAGAGTGAAAAACTTGGCCTAAAGCTCAACTTCAGAAAACTAAGATCATAGCATCTGGTCCCATCACTTCATGGGAAATAGATGGGGAAACAGTGGAAACAGTGTCAGACTATTTTTGGGGGCTCCAAAATCACTGCAGATGGTGATTGAAGCCATGAGATTAAAAGACACTTACTCCTTGGAAGGAAAGTTATGACCAACCTGGATAACATATTAAAAAGCAGAGACATTACTTTGCCAACAAAGGTCTGTCTAGGCAAGGCTATTGGTTTTCCAGTGGTCACGTATGGATGTGAGAGTTGGAGTGTGAAGAAAGCTGAATGCCGAAGAATTGATGCTTTTGAACTGTGGTGTTGGAGAAGATTCTTGAGAGTCCCTTGGACTGCAAGTAGGTCCAACCAGTCCATCCTAAAGGAGATCAGTCCTGGGTGTTCATTGGAAGGACTGATGCTGAGGCTGAAACTCCAATACTTTGGCCACCTCATGTGAAGAGTTGACTCATTGGAAAAGACCCTGATGCTGGGAGAGACTGGGGGCAGAAGGAGAAGGGGACGGCAGAGGATGAGATGGCTGGATGGCATCACCAACTCAATGGACATGAGTTTGAGTAAACTCCGGGAGTTGGTGATGGACAGGGAGGCCTGGCGTGCTGCGCTTCATGGGGTCGCAAAGAGTCTGACACGACTGAGCGAATGGACTGACTGACTGACTGACTGACTGAATGTCCATTGAGTCAGTGATGCCCTCCAACAATCTCATCCTCTGTCGTTCCCTTCTCCTCCTGCCTTCCGTCTCTCCCAACATCAGGATCTTTTCCAATGAGTTGGCTGTTTGCATCAGGTGGCCGAAAAGTATTGGAGCTTCAGTTTCAGCATCAGTCATTCCAATGAATAGTAATAAAACAATGAATATGAATAATACTGTATCACATGCTAATTTTCTGTTTTTTGTAATATTTAAAAAAAAATGTATTTATTTATTTGGCTTTGCAGCATGTGGATTTTGGATGAGCTGGAAATAGAACTATTTCCTTCTAGCTTGGAGTTGTAGTGAGAGAAGGTATGATGCAAAAGAACTTTCTCTGTTTCTCCAGGCTTAATGCTGTGCTCAATTGTCTTTAATTTTCTTGTCAGAACAGACAGGTTAAATATCATATCTCCTTCGCCCTCTGCCAGCATCTCCTGGCCTGCTAAGCTTGCGCTGTAGTTAAATACATTTTAGCGGCAGTTCTTTTGTTTCTTTTCTTTTAAAAGAGCCAAGTAAAGAGTAAACATGTTGTTTCTTTGCTTTCCCATTTAAGTAAATCTCTCTCTTTTTCATTTCTAAAAGTCTCTTCGCTCTAGTGGATTTGGTACTTACATGAATCCCATCAACTCTTAATGCATGCATTTTTGGAAGAAGCATTAGAAAATAATCTCTCTGCCTTTTTCACTCCGCTTGAGCCCCCAGCTGGTCTAGCTAAAAGCCATTTCTGCATAAAAATGCCATCATCCTTTGGTCAAACACATAGCTGAGAGAGTGTTTGGTGGTTAACTTGTAATTGGTTAATTTGTATTATGTGAGTTCCATTCCTCTCTCTGTTGACAAAGGCAGTTTTGTCTACCAGTAGCACTGCACCATGGATGGAAATGTCCTGCATCCCTCGTGTCCAGTATGCAGCCACTGGCCACAAGGTGAGCACTTGAAATATAGGCCTTGTGCAACTGAGGAACCATTTTCAACTTTATTTAATCTTTATTCATTTAAATGAGAAAAAGCCATATGTGGGTTTTGTAGTGGACAGTGCAGATCTATGAACAAGATCACTTTTGATTAGAAGGGAATGATCCCTGCCCCCCAGTGCTGCTGTGCAGACCCCTTTGAACACCTGGTGGGGGTTTACATGTCCTCCTGAGGGGAGCGGGGAGGGATGGCTGGCTTCCTGACCTGCTCCAGACTCCTCTTCCATCAAATACACCACTGCTCTCAGCTCTTCGTGGTCCCTAAGGACATCTGGTCATAGGGGGGATGGTAGGTCCCACAGTAGTGGCAGAGTCTGAGCTGCAGGTGGGGCGTTCTTAGATTGGCAGTTCAAGTTCCCAGAACACAAGACCCTTGAACTCCTTCCTTAGCCACTTGGGGTCTATTGGTCCCTCCTCTGGAGCACAGGTCCACTGATGAACTCCACAAAGAGCAATGGTGCAGAGATGCTTTGCCTCCTAGGCCTGAGATGCTGACATAACCAGGGGAGTCGGTGTCAGGAGATAGGGTCCAACAAGGAAAACAGACACTGTGAGTTTTTACAATGTTGGACAGTGTAATGTGATGGAAAAGCCTGAAGCTAAAAGGGATGGTGAGGCAACCCAGAGATTAGCAACCACAAGATGTAGTTGCCCTCCCTCTCCCCCCGCAACACACACAACCCCTGATCAGGCTGGAGGATCAAGCTCTGTCTTCTTCCTTCCTCCCGCCCTCCAGTCTCCTACTAATGTTTCCCAGTGGGCCAACTCAGCTGGAAGCCAGTTGACACAGGAGCCTGGGGAAGGTTCCCCCAAGTCTTCTGTTACAGAGGCAGACTTCCCAGAGTCTATGTGAGTGTGTTTAAAATATGAGCTCCTACTGTTTCACCAATGCACAGTTATGGAGGGCAAGAACCACTCCCCTGCTTTTTGCCCAGTCTTCCCCTCCCCCAGCACCCCTTCCCATTATACCAGTTCACAGCACACTTTGGAAGGACTGACACTGAAGCTGAAGCTCCACTATTTTGGCCGCCTGATGTGAAGAGCCGACTCATTGGAAAAGACCCTGATGCTAGGAAAGACTGAAGGCAGGAGGAGGTGGGGACGACAGATGAAATGGTTGGATGGTGTCACTAACTCAACGGACATGCGTTTGAGCAAACTCTGGGAGAGAGTGAAGGACAGGGAAGCCTGGTGTGCTGCAGTCCGTGGGGTTGCAAAGAGTTGGACATGACTGAGCGACTAAACATCAACACATCACACCTAGGTGGAGTGTCAGTGGTGTCGATGGACTAGTCCTCTTAGAAAGGGTGCTGTAGAGTGCGGTTAAACAATGGTGGTGATAAGGGCTTGAACTACATTAAAAAATTTTTTTTGAC
Source organism: Dama dama (assembly GCF_033118175.1). Lineage (NCBI taxonomy): Eukaryota > Metazoa > Chordata > Mammalia > Artiodactyla > Cervidae > Dama > Dama dama. Next base: position 71,556,594 of record NC_083695.1, read on the forward strand.
TTATTTTTAGTTAAATTTTTAAAACTTGATCACAATTTTAAAAAATCACACAACATGAAATTTACCATTTTAGCCTTTTTTAAAGTTCAGAGGCATTAAATTTATCCACATTGTTGTACAACCAATTTCCAGAGCTCTCTTCATCTCATAAAACCCATCCCTTCTCCCCCAGCTCCTGACAACCACCATGGCACTTTCTGTCCTTATGAATTTGACTGCTCTAGACACCACTGAATTAAATTATTTTTGAAGTGGCTGCCAACCTGGAGATTCTGTGGTTCAGTCTCAAAAGTCTGCATAGTACAATGTCTTTGTGATTTAAAAACAAAACGAAAAAGAGCATCTGGATGAGACTGCTGGGGGTGGATTCTTCCCTCAGAAAAAGAAAGAAATTCAGAAAGGCCTACTGCTGGCAGGGTAGGCTCCTTCTGTGTGGAGTTCTCCTGGTGGGCGAGCTTCATTCCTGTGAGATCTAAGTCTATTAGATTGCTGCCTTTAACCATTAATAATCCATTAGCCAGGATTATTGAGTGGAAGAGTGGAAGAGTGCCCAGAGTACCTAGTGATTGTCTGGAGTTCCAGACTTAATTTCTCTAGTCCCATGGTGGAGCAGCCACCCAATCTCCCTTTGGATCAGTCCCTTCCTGGGCTCAATCACCCCAGCTCACCCATGCTTGAACCCCCTTTTCTACCTGTTGGTTCAGCAGTGTGAGAGGTGGTTCAGCCTCATTGACTGTGTCTGTGACTGAGGTTTAGGACCTGAGAGTGAATCTATCCCAGGTCCACCTGGTTTGGATGTATGTAAAATGCTTGGTTTTGTTATTGTTGGTTGGTTGCACAATATTCATAGCAGCTTTATTTGGAATAGTCAGAAATTCTGTATAGGAAGAATTCTAAGATTCCTGGTCCTTAGGATATAGGTGCCTTTCCCCAGTTATTCAAGAACTAATCTCGCTATGTCTGTGAAGTGACTTTTCTAAATGTTAGGAAGGTCTCAAATCAGTTGAGTTTAAGATAGAGAGATGATCAGGTATAGGCTTGACCTAAAGCACACAAGCCCTTTAAATTTGGATCTAGAAGTCAGAGACTGGGGAGGTCAGAGATTTGAACTGTGAGGTAGGAGATTCAAGCATGAGAGCTTTTCCACTGTTGGCTTAAAGATACAGGGAGCCATGTGACAAGGAATGAAGGCAACCTCTAGGGGCTGAGAACAGCCCCTTAACTGATAGCCAGCAAGAAAACCTAACTTGAGTCCTACAACTTCAAGGAACTATTTGACAGTGGATTTGTTCTCAGAGACACCAAAAAGGAATGCATTATGGCTGACACCTTGACTGCAACCTGCGTTTCTCGGGGCAGAGAAACCTGGCCACCTGGGCCTGGCCTTGGGACCTGCAAAACTAAAAACAAACAAATGGATGTTGTTTGCAGTAGGTAAGGTGGCAGTAATTTGTTATACCTAATATGCTTAGTTTTCAATTAAAGTAAGAGGCTGGATTTAGCATGAAGTTCGGCTCTCTTTAAGTAGAAAGGGCTGTTGCCTACTACCTGAGTTCTTAAATCATTGTTACAGGGTATGCAGTTTGGATATGGATACAATTAATTATATAGTTAATTGTGGGATTAAAACTAATTCAACCTATGAGGAAATTGAGTCCCAGCAAAGATAATTGACAAGCCCAAAGCCCCACATCTTGTTAGTGCCTAAGGCTGGGGCTGGAGTCTAGAGGTCTCCTGAACTCAAGCCTGATGCTCTAGTTACATGTCCACATTCCTTTAAAACTATATTGAAAAAAAAAAACTATATTGAAGTTTCAGGAGTCCATGGGAAGGGCAAGATATGGCTGTCCCTTCCTGGGCTTTTTCTAGAGGCATTAGATGCAGCTAGAAGGCAAGCAGGGCCCTTGGCCTGTCTGTATGGGGAGCCTGGTTATCTTGACTCCGTTCCTTGGTGGGAAAGCCACCACCAGCTGCAGCTACAGGAGGCTCTGGGCAGGTGTCTGCAGGAAATGTCAAGAAGGGAATAGGTGCTGCTCCAGCTGGCACCTGCTACCTGTATTTCTAAGCCCGACAATCAAGGTGCTCACTGGCAGAAATGGGTGGAAGCCCAAACAAGGGGTCCTTGAGGGAGGATCTTCAAGACATTCATTCTCATCTGTTTTATTCAAAGAAATTCCTACACTAGATTGTCCCTGTTCCAGGTGATTGTGGGGGACCTGAAATCAGCCCCAGGCCATGGCTTAGATCTGGGCCCTGGAGTCTCAGAGATGATGGAAGTGGGGCTTTGAGGATTTAAGCTGGGATTGTTGGGAGTGAAAAGATGAAGGCTAGGCTCTCTCCCCAGACACCAATCCACATGTACCCCCATCGCAGGTTCTGACCCAGATAGTGTTGCTCCTTGTGGGCTCCATTTATGTGCCTAAAGAGCCCTGGAGTGTTCCAGCTGCAAAGGACCTGAGAGATGGATTAGTCCAACCCTCTCACTGTGCAGGGGGGAAACTGAGGGTGCTGTTGGGGGGTAGGCAGAGGGGGGCCAGGGTCACCAGATAGCAGAGTCAGGACCCGAACCTAGTGTCCTGGCAGATGGAAGACAGGCCATCTATTGGGGAGAAGCTGCACTTCTGGAAGCTCTGGGCAGCCCGGTCTCTGTTAGTCTGGAGACAGACTTTTAGATATGCCTGTTTATTTTGACCTCCTTACTGAGAATCTGTAGTCTTTTGAACATGGAACCCACAAACCTTGTTGAGAAACAGGTTGAAATCAGTAACATAGACCTGTAGATAGTTAACACAAGGAGAATGCATTTGCCCAGAGTAGATTTGGCGTCAGACTGCTCTGCCTGGATTAAAATCGAACTCCACCAGTTACTAGTATATGACTTTGACCTACCATCTTACTGGGCTCCAGTCTCCTCATCTATAAATTGGGGATTTTAACAATTATAACTACCTGCTACTTAGAATTGCTGTGAGGATTAAATGAGGTCATTTAATAACACCTGGCATATTAGGAACACTGCCCTGAGTATTAAGTATGATGAGTGTCTTATTTGTGCGGGTCAGCTAATTGTGAAGTTGCAGTGATCTGCCTCATTTAACTTATCAGAGTCGTTTGATTTCTTTGTGGAAAATACTTATTATAGTTAAATGCAAAACTTGGCAGCATTCACCATCCCCTCTTACCTCCCAAGCTTTCTGAGGTAGTGAGATATTTTTAAACAATTATCAGGTAATTTATTAAGCATTATCACCGAAACTTCAGGAGACGGTGAGGGACAGGGAGGCCTGGCGTGCTGCAGTCCATGGGGTCGCAAAGAGTCGGACATGACTGGGTGACTGATCAACAACAAGGTGCTTGGCTCTGGGTTAGAAGTCTCTCTGTGCAGTAGGAGAAAGAGAAGACTTGGTCCTTTCCTTAAGAAACTTGGGCTTGCTGGGGGCACCACTGAATGGCAGCGCGGGATATGTCTGAGTGTGTTCTGCTCTGCGAGAGGTATGTGCTGCTGTTTCAGGGGTGGGATGGGACCCAAGTATTTCTGTTAGCTTTTTAAAAATACACTTTTAATTCTTAGAACACTTTTAGACTTACAGAAAAATTTCAAAGATAGTAATATTCCACACCCAGTTTGACCTATGATTAAAGTCTTACATTAGTACAGTATGTTTGCCCTATGCAATGAAACAATATTTATTACTAACTGAAGTCCATACTTTATTCAGATTTCCCTAGTTTTTTGCCTAACGTCCTTTTTCTGATTCAGGATTCCAGCCAAGGTGCCTCATTTAGTCCTCATGTCTGCTTTGGCACCTCTTGGTTGTGACAGCTTCTCAGACTTTTGTTGTGCTGATGACCTTGACAGTTTCAAGGGGAACTGGACAGGTGTTTTGTAGAATGTCCTTTGGGGAGAAACTAATACAAGATGCCTTTTTCTGATGGACTGAGATTGAAATATGCGGCTGCTGGAAAGAAACAGTTTCTCCTTCCCACATAGTAGACAGAAGGATGTAGAGGTTGGAGGAGGGTTGACTGATGAGGGCTGCGGAATCAGGGATGAAACTTGGGTGGGGTAGACTTAAGGTTTGGGAAGGAAACTCTAGATCAGTGATGCCCAACCTTTAATGGCACCAGGGACAGATTTCATGGAAGACAATTTTTCATGGACCCAGGGGATGCAAGTGATAGGAACAGCTGTAAATAAAGATGAAATTTTGCTCACTTGCCTGCCACTCACCTCCTGCCAGGTGGCCCAGTTCCTAACAGGCCACAGAATGGTACTGATCTGTGACCTGGGGGTTGGGGACCCCTGCACTAAAGGGACCATCCTGGCATTTCCTCAAAGACACAGCCTATTTTCTGACATGGCATTGGTAACTACATTTTGGAGAACGTGATGGCAATGGATTGCCTCACACTAAACTTGTTAGAAATGTGTGTGTCTCTAGGGTGGGCAGGACAGGAGGTCACTGGCTGGGGCTCAAAGCAGGCTGCACTGGGATTGGCATGACCTGTGGGGGAAAGCTCAGAGGGACAGGTTGCTGAGGGCCTGCAGGCAATGGCATTAATTAGGAGGCTGATGGCTTTAGCCTCCTAATGTTTGGGATGTGGTACTAGTTGTTTTTACATTATTTATTTTGGTATCTCAGTTAGTAAAGAATCTGCCTGCAGTGCAGGAGATGTGGGTCTGATCCCTGGGTCAGGAAGATCCCCTGGAGAATGAAATGGCAACCCACTCTAGTATTTTTGCCTGGAAAATCTTATGGACAGAGAAGCCTGGTGGGCTACAGTCCATAGGTTCTCAAGAGTCAGACACGACCTAGTGACTGAAACTATATAACATAAGCAAGTGAGACAACTAATCAACTTGCCCCTCCAGCCTTTGGGTACAGCTTGGCTGGAATAACTAAGCTTGTGGAGGAGGAAGGAAAGTCAAGATTCAGGGTTAGTTTGAAGGGACTAAGGGACCAGAGGAATCTCAGGATTAGGTAATTCTAGCTGTATCCATCCATCTACCATCCATCCATCCACCCATCCATCTATCCCTCCCTCCCTCCATCCATCCTCTGTATGTGTGGGCAATGGGCAGGCCGTGGTTTCAGTGCTTAGGGAGACAGTCTTTACCTGGCCAGTCCAGCAGGTTGAGCTTTCTCATCCACAGGCCCCTTCTGCCTCTACAGTCAGCCAGTTAAACACCTCTTGTTTGAGTTTTCACCCTGTGCCAGTCTTGTGCCAGATCCAAGAAGGGATCCACAAGAAGATTAAAGACAGTTCCATTCTTGTAATTACAGAAGAAACTGTCCCTGTAATTGAGAAGAGAGCACGTCCACTCTGAAAACAGTATGTGCAGTTGGTATACGAAAATATTCAGTGACCTGTCTATAACACTCATCCTTTTCCAGCAAAGGAGGAAATGGGGGTGAGGTGGAGAGATTTGGGATATTATTATTTCTATTGCTGAGAATAAGCAGTGACTGTTAAAAGACTGTCTTCAATTCTAGCTGAGTCCACTGCATACTCCATGAGAGCTCTTCTAAGATGTCTGTCATGACATGGTGCCATGGTTTCATCCTTACATGAACTGAAACTTCTGAGATTGTTTCACTGGTTGTTGCATGAGCCCAGACCTTCTCTTGGTCTGACACCTCCTGGGGCAAATCCCTTGTGAACCAGGGTCTCTGAGGACTTCCCCGTGGCCCCAGAGTGCTGTAGCGGCCCTGCCAAGCAAGGCCTCCCTGGGCTTTCTCGGGTTCCCATGAGAAGCCCAGTCTGACCCCTGAAGGGAGCATGTACTTCTGCCGTGTTCGTGACTTAAAATAATGAGGCAGTTGTCTTAGCAAGAGGAGGCAAATAAATCACTTGGAAGGGTTTTTCACAGGTCAGCAGGTTTGGGACTTGGATACATTAAGATGGAAAATTGCTTTTCCTTCTGAGAGGGGGGCTGGGGATGGGTGGGGTATGACTTGAGCTTCCCAGTCTAAGTCACTTTGTCCCACTTTTCAGAGCCCTTTCTTAGTACAAGTGGGGAGTCAAAGGCTCAGCACACCTGTCACTCTTGACCCTGAAGTCTGTCTCACACTAACTCTGAGACCTCCTGCCACTCCTTACTGCCCACTGCAGGGGATTTCTCTAGCTCACTATTCAGGGTCTACTGGTCTTTCCACTCTTCCCTCTGCTCCTTCCATACATGTCCCCATTTCTGTCTTTGCTTGGGTTGGCTCCTCTCTGCTCTGAAGAGTCTCTCATCTCAGCTCACCTCCTCCCAGAAGCTCTCAGGGATCTCTCTTCTATAGGCATCAACACTTGCCTTCACCCCTCACTGTGGATCTTCTCCCTGTGCTCCTCAGCTGGATTTGATAGCTATCCTGTCCCTCCAATGAGGCCAGACCTCCCTGAAGACAGGGAATGCTGTAATGCTCAAGGGCATTAAGGGAATGCCTTAATGTTCAAGAGCCACTAGATCTGGGGTTAGACAGGTCTGTCTTGTGCTTTTATGACAGTTCTTTTCACTTTCTGCCTTGTGGGGTGGGGGCAGGATCCCATTAGGCACAGAGAATGAGATTTGGAGTCTAGATCTGGGCAGCTCTGAGTTCTGTCACTTTCCGCTTCAGGATCTTGGAGAGGGCGCTGAACCATGCTGAGGCTCCTTCTCCATCCATAAAGGGGGAACAAGTTCAGTGTTATCACAGCAGATAGCTGTGAGGACAAAGTGCTAGGTTGCCTGTCAAGTACTTAGGACAGCTCCTGGTGGCTTCCTCTGCACAGCTTCCCTGCTGGCACAGTTCTACTTAAGCTGATTATGTGAATGAGTCCCTCCTGTTGGAAGAACTGATGTCTGGGTCTTCCAGGGCCTCCTGTGGATGAAGCATCTCCGTGTGGGGGTGGGACTCCTGGCTTCACAGGCATGAAGCTACCTTGTGGCTCTCAAATTCTCCTTCCAGGCATCTGCACACTTGAGGCAAGGCTAGATTTTCAAGTAATACCTTCCCAAGTTCTCAGGGGTGTCACCAAGACAAAGAGAACTGAATAGTGATGAAAAACAGCAGAGGGTTTGAGTTTGATGCCCACGGCACTGGTACGCTGCCCCCGACTCTTTTCCTACCGGGTGGAGGGACCCGGACCATCGGGGTCAAAGCCGGGCTTGGTTGTGTGTAAGTTGTATGAGCTCAGGCAGGAGGCTATGACATGCAGTCTCTTCATGGGCACACTGGGGACAGCACAGCATGCGCCTCCGAGGGCGTGAGCCTGTGGCCACAGGGAGACAAGGCAGGCTTGGTGCTCGCTTAGCACAGACAGCGCATGCTCATGAATCAATCCCTTGTTATTAACAAACAAGATCTGGTTTCCTCACCTTCAGCTGTGGCTTCCCCCACTGGGACCTCTCAGCTCCCGCTTTCCCTCTTCAAGAACCCCTTCCCAAGACAGTTTTGCCTTCAGGAGATGGGACTGAAGAAATCAAGGCTTCCCACCCTCAGGGTGATACCAGAGAAGACTTTCCTCAACCCCAGGGGCCACTCTACCTCCTACCCCAGCCTAGCCTCCCCCACAGGTCCCCTTAGGATAAGCCCTCATGAATCCCATATCCCTGTGTTCCTTCGGGGGGAGGGCTTGAGGTGGGGAAGAGGGAGGAAGAAAGAGGGGTGTAAAATCATTCTGTTATAATGTCAACAGCCTCTCCTGCCATCTGGAACCCAAACAACACCCCTTATTGCAGAAATGCATCAATCTCTGGGCTTTTTGAAAGGACAGAGGTACTTAGAACAATGTGCTGTGTGCTGTAGCCATAGGGGTGAGGGGCCCATTGATGGCGCCTCCTCATAGCTACACCCACTTCTGAGTGAGGCAGTGTTTATCCTCACAAGTCCAAGGGCAGAGTGCTGCCATCATTCCTGTTCCTCGGGTGAGAGAACTAAGGCATGAGAGCACCTGACCCTTAAGAACATCATTCCACTGCGTTGCTTTCAGGATGGTTACCTATGCCCTATTTGAAAGGAAGGGAAATCATAGTTCAGAGATTCAAAGACACCTGCCCAAGGACACACAGTTAAAAAGGAACAGAGTTGTGTTAGGATGCTGGCTGCCCAGTTCTAGCATACCCTGGTTCTGTTTCAGAATCGGGATGGTCTGCTTGAGCCCCTGAGCCCCGAGGCGGGTGAGTTGCGTGAGTTGGGGGCGGGGAGCTCTGGTCTGGTTCTCCCGCAGGGTCTGCAGGGAGATGCTGATGCTGGCAGCCTCAGCTGCTGCGGCTGAAGATGAAGAGGATGCGATATGGGGCCAGCCCCAGACTGGGCGTCCTGCCAGGGCTGCTGACACTAAGTCACATTTTGTTGTCTGCTCCCTTTGCCTGATTTAATACAACCTTAAATAATAATGGGGCAGGGGGAAGGGGGAGCAAGGGAGAAACAACCCAGCCAAGATTCTGTGTAACAATCTCATCAAGCTTGGCGTTTTCCCTTTGCTATTCGAGGAGCAATTTTTCCTCTGATGTAAACATTTTTTTTTTTTTTTTGATGATGATTCCAGGCTGAGCGGCACCAGGAGCTGCTGCTCCGTGCCTTCCTCCAGCTCCCTCTGGTCCTCAAACGGAAGCAGAATGGGGCCTGTAACCATGGCAATTCTCTAATGTTCTTCTTCCATAAACCATAAACATAGGGGAGTCTTCATTATGGCTTCTTCAAGGGGAAAACAAAGCTTTCCCTGACTGGGGCAGGGCAAGGTGGCAGGCAGAGGGGAGGAGAGGAGAGGAGACATCTTAGATTTTTTTGTTTTCTTTTGCCATAGAGATGAACTGCCTCAAATTGGCTCAGTCCAATGCATGGTTCCAGCAATTAAAAAAAGATGCAGCCTCAGAGCCAGGCACAAAGGAGGTCTGTTGAAAGCTGGAAGGGAGGGAGACAGGGGACAGAGTAGTGTGGATGAGGGGACAGGATTTGGGGAATCCCAAGGAATAAGTTGGGTGACCAGATGGGCCCATATTTCGAAAGGGTTTCAAGTTTTGCTGACCTGTCTAATAGGTTTCTTGAAAGAGCAAGATGATGTATGGATTGTCCTCCCCAAAGGCTGGCATGGCATCTTATCTTGCTTGTATTCCCTGGGCTAGGTACCTGGTCTCTGAATTGTCAGCATCAGTGTTTGTTGAATAAATGAAGGAGTGGATCAAATTTTTAGACTTTTTTTGAAGGTGGTCATAATTATACTGAGCATATAAATTGATGAAAGCTATGAACTCTTACTCCAAAATTGTAGTCATGAAAGCGCACATTTTATTGGTCATTTCAGGGTGCTTACAGACTTACTCATCACCATCCTTAGACTTCACAGTGAAAATGTCTGTCTGCATTAACCTCTAGATGACCTTGAGCATTTGTTAGTTTGGATCATCAGCAAGAGAAGGGTCTACTATGCTGCCTTGGTTTCCCCAAAGTAACTGAGAACAGATGGATCTGAAGAGGCAATCTTGCTCCTAATTTCCAAGTTTTGGGAAGAGAATCATGTTTCACCCAAACTATTGGGAGCTCAGGGGCTTCAAAAGTGTGAGGTGAGCAGAAGTAACGCCATGGCAGGCAGCTTAGATTAGGAGTAGGCCTTCCTACTCCTGGGTGGAAACATTATCAGGCCACCTGGATACAACCAATCAGCTTAACACTGACTGCTGTTTGCCAATTAGGAACGGGGTGGAAACCCCCGGGAAAGTCCTGCGTGCGCGAGCAAACTTGTAACCAGTCTGCTTAAACCAACTACCAACGGCATCTGCTCACCCTGTAAATTTGTGTAACAGCTTGGGCTCGGGGCTCTCTGACCCCGCACCACTGCGTTGGATGCGGCAGGAGCCCTGACTCGAGTCAGCAATAAACTTCCCCTTTTTCGAGTTGCATTGTCTTGGAGGCCTTCTCTCTTCCCGCTCAGGGATTTGGACATCGGGCATAACAATAAGAAATTCCACTCCAGACACCTACAGACAGAGCATTCAGATCTGTGTCTTGTTCATCTTTGGGTCCCCAGGGTTTAGTAGAGTTTTGGGGTCCTGATACAGGTCTTAGTTTAGGTGACTTCTAGAATTCGCTTCAGCCTGATCAAGTTGGGAACCCAACACCCCCTGCACCCTTAGTATCCAGTACTATGATAGCAGTTTACAGTATAAAAGAACACATTAGACATTGTCTTTGATCTTGAATTTCTTGTTCTTGACTGGAGAGCTGAGTCCTTTTTTTAATCCATCAAATTATTCTTGTACCTAAGATATTACCTCTTCTGCAAAGTATTTCTTGACTTTCACAGACAGAATATGTCACTGCCACCCCCAAGCTCTTTGCTTCCTATTCCAGTGTTAACCTCTTTATGGACTTACCTCTTTTTTTTTTTTTTATTAGGTTGTAAATTTCTGAATGGAATTCAACTTGGTATTCTATGGTGCCTTGCATATGGTAGAAACTCAGCAAATGTGGGGCTTGGTGAATAGTAGATACTTTACTTATTATGGGGAGGGGATTACCCCTCTCTATATCTATTCCCCATGCTGTGTCACTTGGCAGTCCCTCTCACAAAGGTGGATTACATGTCCCTGCTCTTCAGTGTTGGGCTTGGCCACTGGACTTGCTTTGGCCGATAGGAAACTAGGGGGAACGATGCAAGCAGAGGCTTGGGCTGTGCTGGTGCAATTGACTTGCACTCTTATGCTGTGACCATCGCTTGACTCATTCCAACCCCAGGATAAGAATGAGAAACACATGAAGCAGCACTGCCCAGCCAACCTGCTGAGTGACACATAAGTGCCTATTGTTGGGTGCCCATGGGATCTGGGGGGTGTTCATTGCTCAGCAACAGTTGTTTAACCCAACTGCTAACCTAAAATATAGATTGAGAAACGTGGAAGGCTTTGAGATGAGTTGTTTTTAATCTTTTAGAAAGAATGAAACATTGAAAAGTGACTTGAAGTGATTGGTTGTTCCCCAAATGTAAGACTGAATGGGGGTGGAGGAGGTGTAAAAATTTTCCCAAACATCTTCCTCTCTTTACTGAGTCTGTTGCTATTAAGACCTGAATGATGACAGCTTTTGTGGGAGGAGGAAAGAAACTGAGCCTCTTTGAAGAGCAGCACACTTCCTCCAGAGTTACAAAAGGTGTTGTTTCCCATCACTGAGCAACAGATGTTTCCCATCTGTGAGCAACTCTGCAGCATAAGATAATGTGTGTGTGCACGTGAGAGTGTGTGGATCTCCAATGAAGTCTGACTTGGGTGCTTTTTAGAAAATCAGACTTTTCCATCATTCTGTCATGGGGTTTCTCAGCCAGCTCACCACATTACTAGTGGCAGAAGGGATGGGACACAGGAGGTGAGGGAGTCTAATTGGATTTCCGTGCTTGTCTGTGACTTGAGGGTTTTCACACTGTGCACTCTCTTCATCTGGAGCATCATGATGGCCATGCTTCTCATCCACTTCTAATTCACAGCTGTTCTTCTAGGTACTGGCTTCCCTGAGTGCCCTCTGGTCCCCCGAAACACTGGAAGTTTTCACGCTGCTGTGTCTTTTTCTCTCACTGCTTCCCTCACCCGGAGTTTCCTTTCTCAGCACCGGCTATAGGCATCCTTTTCACCTTTCATGTTCCAACTCAAATACTGTCTTTATTGGGAAGACTTCCTTAAATAACCTGTGGGATAGCATGTTGTTTCTGTGTTACAGTCCATGTCTCTGCATTTATTTTCTTGGCTGTTTTTCTTTCTAGTTTGAGTTTGGTGTCTTGCAGTGTCTTTCTATCTGAGGTCTCCCGTAAGTAGTTATTGCTGTCCTAACTATAGGAAGGAGAAAGTGGGGTTCTTACACGGAAGGTACTGATTGTCTGGATGAGGAAACAACATACAGGCACATAAGATGCCATGAAAAACAGGTCAGCAGTGATGGAAATGTAAAATGGTGCAGTCATAGTGGAAAAACAATATGGTGGTTCCTCAAAAAATGAAACCCAGAATTATCGTGTGCCCCAGAATTCCACTGCTGGGTATATATCCAAAATAATTGAAAGCAGGAAATCAGACAGGTATTATACACCCACGTTCATAGCAATATTATTCACAATAGTCAAAATGTGGGAACAACCTGTGTCCATCTATGAATGAATGTATAAACAAGATATGGTTATACATGCAATTAAATATGTCTCTAAAAAGAAGGAAATTCTGATACCTGCTACCAGATGTATGAACCTTGAGGACATTATGCTAACTGAAATAAGCCAGTCACAAAAGGACAAATATTGTATGATTCCACTTACAAGGTACCTAGAGTCATCAAGCTTGTTGAAGCAGAAAGTAGCACAGTGGTTACCAGCAGCTAGAGGGAGGGGTTATTGTTTAATGGGTATGGAGTTCAGTTTAGAGTTATGACAAAGTTCTAGTGATAGATAGTGGTATGGTTGCATAACCATGTCAAGGTACTTAATGCCCCTGAACGATGCACTTAAAACTAATTAAAATGGTAAATTTTATGTAATCTGTATTTTATCGCAATGAGAAAATGATAAAAATAGCAACAACAAAAATTTAGCATGTACAAATAATGGTCTGTATACAAATTGGCTTCAGGCTGAAATGTTTTTGGCAGGGACTGCTGAGGTGGGTTTAAAGAGTGGGGGGTTCTAGCAGGAATGTATGAGCTCTTTGGATTCTGCCTAAGGGAGAAATGGGTGAAGGGTCTTCTGACATTATGTCTGCCTTGATTGGAGGTTCCTTACTTGAGTCCCAGAGGCTGACAACTAAGGACCACTCAGCTTGAGTCCCCCATTTTCCAGGTGGGCCTGGCCAGTGTGAAGGGGCAGCAGGTGGGAGGACAGCAAGAGGTCAATGAGGTCAGGGACTCTCCCGCCAATGTGGCGGTGACTTTGGTTCTCTACTGCCATCACAAATGGGATGCCAGCAGCAAATGCGAAGAAGGAAAGAAAAGGAAGGTTTCCTGTAAGTTTTCCACATATTTCTGCTCCATTTCATGTGGTCAGAATCCAGCTGTCCAGGGAGAGCAGGGCACATAGGCTTTATTCCTAGAGACGGTTTGTGGGAATAAGTGTCAGGATTCTGTTTCTAAGGAAGAAAGGGGGATGGATACTGGAGTCCCCTGGCTGGCTCTGCCATGGAGCTGACCAGAGCCCACTCATGACTGGGGTGGACAAGGTTAATGTGCATTCTTTCCTCTCCCACTGTTGGGTGTCTAGGCTTTGTCTGCTGGCAGAGTCTTAGCCAGCTTGGGCCCCTTCTCTGTGCTACATGTAGAGAAGGTACCACGTGAGCTGCCTCACAGGGAGAAGTTAAAGAACCAGAACAGATCCATGTACAAGCATTTTAGACCAGGAAGCTATAAGTCCTATTTGCACGCTTGTGCCTCCCATCTCTCAGTTATCATGGGACATAGGTTGCTATGGTGACAAGATGAGGGAAGGTCTGCTTTCACTTATACATAAAACTTCATAAAGTTTCCTCTGAGGAGCTGGACTCCAGATAAGGCAAAGCCTGCCCCCGGGTGCCAGAGGGCTCGAAAAGTGTTTCCAGATTTCTGTTTACCAAATGGATCTTGCGGGAAGCCAGTGCTATAAACTGAGTCCAGAAGCATCCCAGGAAGAGGAACGATTCAGTGCAAATCCTGAAGAACTGGAACGAGCTGAAAGAGTGCTTCTGCTTTGGAGTTGAGAGTGGGCAGAAGGAGAGAGGTGGTCAGGACTGCAGCCGAGGAACCACGTCCCAAGCCTCTTCTATTCCCGCCCCTCACCCCAGAGCTGGCTGCACTCAGCATCGGAGTGCTGGTGGGGGTCTAGGCTCTGGCATTTCCTGGGCTTGAGTCCTCCCTCCCTCACTTTCTAGTTACATGACCTTGGGATAATTTCTTTCACTTTCTGAGCCTCTGCTTCCTCATTTGTAATAAGTAGACAGCACCAGATTCAGAGGGAATTCCATGAGGGAATGCACACAACATGCTTAGCACAATGTCAGACTGGTGGTTATTTTAACTGGTATTTCTGGATGAGGCTTCCCAGTTGGCACTAGTGGTAAAAAACCCACCTGCCAATGCAGGAGATGTAAGAGACAGGGGTTCATCTACGGCCATACCACCCTGAATGCGCCCAGTCTCGTCTGATCTCGGAAGCTAAGCAAGGTTGGGCCTGATTAGTAGTTGGATGGGAGACATGGGTTCAAACCCTGAGTCGGGAAGATCCCCTGGAGAAGGACATGGCAACCCACTCAAGTTTTCTTGCCTGGAGAATGCCATGGACAGAGGAGCCTGGCAGGTTATAATCTACAGGGTTGTAAAGAGTCAGACATGACTGAAGCAACTTAGCACACATGCACCCATTTCCAGGTGACCAAATTTCTGACCACTTCAGCGTGCAGAGTTACAGTCTTTCGGGTAGAATTAAAAAGCACCCTAGGAGTGAGGAAGGGGTGAGGTTGGAATAGGGGTGCTGTGGCAAGCAGGTAAGGGCACTCCTTTGTTCCTGAATTATTCATAGAAATAGGCTTTGAATAATTGGAGGCCATTTTTCATTATCATTATTTTCCAGAGAAATGACTCCTTTGCTAAAATCTGAGGCAAGGAGGTACACTCAATTCAGCTTAGATTGCTTTCTTAAAAACTGCTTATGGATGGCCCCAAACCAACACCTCGTGTGGGGAGGTATGAATGCAAGGGTGGATAATCCCCGCCTTGTTGATTACTTCCCAAATGAAAGAGGAGAGGGGAGAGGAAGGGAGGTTGGAGGGGAGGGCAGGGGACGAAGGAAAAGAGGGAGTAGGGTTGAACGGCAGGCTCTAGAATGTGTTCAGTCGCTCAGTCGTGTCTAACTCTTTGCAACCCCATGGACTGCAGCATGCCAGGCTTCCCTGTCCTTCACTATCTCCTGGAGTTTGCTCAAATTTATGTCTAGTGAGTCAGTGATGCCATCCAGCCATCTCATCCTCTGCCATCTTCTTCTCTCTTTGCCCTCAGTCTTTCCCAGCATCAGGGTCTTCTCCAATGAGCTGGCTGTTCTCATCAGATGGTCTCAGAGGGAGTAGGGTTGAGAAGCAGACTCTGGAAGGATCTGACAGATGTGGGGTCAGCCTGGATCAGGGAGTGGTTCTGTGATTCTGTGCCTGGTGGGGCTCTGAGGAGCATGTCTTCTCATCTGTCCCCATCCTCCCTGCGATATTTTGTCTCCATCCAGGTACAGGGTATTGAAAAGGGGCAGAGCTGCTCCACCACGGGATGACCTTGGGCAAGCCCTGTTCCTGCCTCGATGCCCCAGTTTCCCTTTCTGAGAAATGCAGCTGGGAATGTGTCTTTTGCAGAATTGTTATGAGGGTTGAATGAGATAATGGATGTGATTTACCCAGCACTGTGCATGAGTTACAGGAGGTTTATAACAGCTGTTAGAAAACCCATCTCCCCGTCATTGACTGCTTCCCATTAGAGACTCAGTCCTAGGGGTTCAGCATTGATTGCCCCTTTTCAAACGCAGAGGCAGATGCCCTTGGTAAGGGGCATGCCTTTAATCACAATAAATTACTTATCTCCGGGGCTGGAAAGGCCACTGGTTCTTGAGTGTGCTGTGGGTGGGCAGTAGAGGAGGCAAGGGGAGGGAGGCAGAGAGTGTGGAGCGAAGAGGGAGAACGGTTGCAGCTTGACACGGCTGGCGAAGGCCAGTCTGAAGAGGCACATGCACATGCACACTCAAGCACGTGCACACATTTGCCTGCTCTGAGTGTCTCATGAAGCCTTCTTGAACCCCCCACCTCCACCCGCCTGCTCTAGCCCAGCTGACCCCGCTCAAGGCAGATGCATTCATATTGGGCGGATGAGAAGCAGAAGTGTCACATGTCAGTATCTGGGAACCTTCCTTAAGACAGCTGGCACATGCCCTTGGTTGTAATTTAATTGCCATCTGGGAGGTTTGTGGGGATTGCATCTGTCTGTCTAATGGGTTAGAAGCTCTCAGTGAAAGAAATACTTCTTCTGTGTCATGGTACCCCCACCCCCGCCCCACCCATCTTGCCCAGGGTCAAGCACAGGGCTCTGGGTGTCATTAGCCTGCAGTGCTCCACAAGCTGTTGATTGATGGCTGGCTGGATGTAAGCAGATACCACCTACTGACATGTTTTGAACCTAACTGAGAATTCATCCTGGGGACCAATCTGAGTGAAGAGAGCCTAGCGCTGAGGAGAATAGATGAACCAAATTTGACAAAGGAAGATAAGCAGGGGGCCCCCCGTCACCCCACTGCCAGAAGAAGCCCTGTGCCTAGGGATCAGTTTCCCTGTCTATGTCAGTTCTCTTCATTCCATTCCGTGTGATTAATTTCTTTTCTAAGAAGAAGAAGGAAAGTGCCATATACGTAGTAACACTGGTCTTGGCCATTTGATGTTCCCAGAGGGCAAAGCCTCAGGCAGCAGGGTGGATACGAGGGAGACAATAACCTCCTTAGGTCCTTTCTGGAGCCCCTGCTCTAGAAAATCACACAAGGGCCCCTGTGCTTGTGGTTTTTCTGGTGTGGGGACAGAGGGCAGCTCTGACTCGGCCGAATGAGTGCCAGCCCTGGCACCTGTGAGCTCCAGACCTGCAGTAAAGCTGCTTATTGGGGAGGGGAATAACACCCACTTCAGTGATGTTCCTGCTCTCCTTACCGGACAAGGCTCTCCACTGCAGAGGGACCCAATCCAGACAGCCAGCTAAGACGGCTCATCAAACCAAGTGGACATCTGAGCCTACTGGACCATTCCCCTGCAGGGTGAGCAAAGATCCTTATGAATCCATTCATTCCATCTGCGCAGATTTTCTTCCCTGTGATTTGCTTGTTGGCTTTGGCCAGTAATTTCCAGATATGCCTCACTCAGGGACAGAGATAGAGAGATAGGAGATGAGAAGAGGGAGATGAAGAGAGGAGGTTATGTGAGTGTATTTGCTGTGTGGAGTGACTGTGGAAGAGGTCTGGAGAAGGCATGGCAGGGACTGCAGAGAGCCGCTGAAAGAGTGTATGAATCCTGTCATTGTAAGTGAAGATTAAACAGTGGAGAGAATGGGGCTTTGCTGCAGCCACTGGATTAACAGCTTGTAGATTTCAATAATCAGTTTAAAGTTGAGTTTATCACTCATGCCAGGAAATGTGGCTCTTTAAGATGAGCTACACCATTGTTGCTGGAAATGGTTGAAAGTCAGGGCAGCGATTTGCAGCCTGAAGATGCTGCCTCTCAGAGAAGAATCACCCACCCCTGAAGCAGCAGCCCACTGGGATGAGAGATCCTGTCAATTCCTTAAGACCATGAATTTGAGTTGAGATGCCCTGAGAGCAGGTAGATGCTATTCTAAAGGTGACTGAGATGAACTGGCTCAAGAAGCCACTGCAGTGCCCCATGGCCAAAATGTAAAGCTCTAAACCTTTGGCCAGAAGACTCAGCCCTTGCTTGGGGCCTCCTGAACCCATTTATAGCCCCTTCCTAGGTGCTCCTTCTCACAGGCCTGTCCTAAACCCCAGCTCCCATAATTCTTGATCAGCCTTCCTACATAAAACACTCAGTCTTTTCCACCTGTCTAAACTAGCCCACTCACCAACTCTAAATAGAAAATAGACGCCTCCTCTGAAAGGTCTCAAAGCCCCCTCGCTCCCCAGGTGGGAAGACAACCCCCTGCCCCTGTTGGGCCCAGCACATTTTTCTTGTTATAACAGGTAGGTCGTTGGAACATGACCCCTGGCAGGTTGTAAGCTCCAGAGGCAGACAGCTCATCTGGGCTTCTCCATGTGTCCTGTGGCTTGTAGTCTGCTTGGCAGAGTAACTTGCCCATGGCCGTCACATCAGATCCTATCTGTTTATCCTTGACTTTCCCATTACATTCTTTTACTTACAGTAGCCAACTCACTGTCCCACAATGTACTGTGAAATTTCACACCTCTGGGCCATTCACTGATTCATTCATTCATGCCTTCTTCCTTTCATCGTGTATTTTTTGAACGCCTACTCTGTGCCAGACTACTTCCAAGACCCAGGGGTGAGCACATGACCCAGGCCTGGCCAATCTGAGCATTACATTCTCTTAGCCACAGGAATGGTTACAGATGGGCAAGTGACACAGGTCATACCACTGAGACTCAAATCTAAGGCTCCTTCGGCAACTTTCATGTACTTTCCTCTGGAGTTGCTTAATAGCAGGTATCAGCCTGGAGCTGCTGGGGACCACTCATGAATAGTGAGAATCAAGTCCCACCAAGGACAGCAGATCTGAGAGGCAGAGAGAGATTCCTGGGGACCTAGATCAGTCATGCCTGACCCATCCCTGGACCTCAGTTACATGAGTCAGCCGGTCAGTGCCCTTTTCTGATTAAGCCGGTTTAATCTTGACTTCCGTAACATTCAATCAGTGTTCTCACTAGACTAAAGGTAGAACATGGGCCTTTATGGATATGAAAACCAGTTCTTTATTTTCCTGGCTGTTCTATACCTGGATTTAGACTGTCTTTGTTTTCTTGCTGCCAATAAAGTGGGTGGGTGGGTGGTGGGTGATGGTAGAGGAGTTGTTGGCTTGTCTGTTGTCATCTGTGCCTGGCCTTCAGGCCCCGCTTGGCTGTAACTTCCTGCTCTGTCTAGAAATGAGCCTGAGATTCCTGCCTTAGGAATACTTTGGCCACCTGATGCGAAGAAGACTCATTGGAAAAGACCCTGATGCTGGAAAGATTGCAGGCAGGAAGAGAAGGGGATGACAGAGGATGAGATGGTTGAATGGTATCACCAACTCGATGGACATGAGTTTGAGCAAGATCCAGGAGTTGGTGATGGACAGGGAAGCCTGGGTGTTCTGCAGTCCATGGGGTTGCAAAGAGATGGACACGACTGAGTGACTGAACTGAACTGAGCCCAAGATGGGTCTCCCCTCACCTCTCCTGGAGTTCATGAATTAATAGCACACACAGATTGAATGATAGGTGCTGGATGATGGAAGGGAACTGGGACAGAGGCCACAGTTCACCCTTGCTCAGCTTGATTAATAATTAGGTGTTAGTGGTAGGTCAAATTAGGATTTGAATATGAACAGATTTTTTGCTATCAGATATCTATATTTGTCATTCCTGCTGTTGTTTTTATATTGAATTTTACTTGAGCTGCCATTTCACTCATGCCCCTTGAGATCCTGAGGTCCCATCATTGCCCCAGGGACTGAGAATGTTCCCACACATTTAACGAAGTTAGCAACGGGTATATTTTTAGTTGGCTTGTTTGCATCTGTTGTCTCCCTGTTCCTTGCCTGATTGACACCCTCTGGATGAGAGTCACAGGAGCATAGTTTTGCCATGGAAGCTACAGGTTACAGCAGCTGGCTCCACGACACCCTCAGATTGTGTCTAGCCTGCACGGAAGCATGGGGAGTTCCATTTCTCTTAGCTTGCTTGATTCCTCTCTTCAAATCACCATCAAGGAGGTGAGCTGGCCTCATGGACCACCTCTCCATGGCTAGTGTGTGAAAGACCCAGGATGCTCAGCTGTGCCTGTTGCTGTCCCCCCAATGCCTGGTTCAGGCTGGACAGCCTGCCCGAGAGAGGTGTTTCCAGACTGTGCCTGTCTCTGGCTTGGAGCAGCTCCTCAAAATGCTTGTTGTTGTTCAGTCACTTAGTCCTGGCTGACTCTTTGAGACCCCATGGACTGCAGCATGCCAGGCTTCCCTGTCCTTCACTCTCTCTCAGAGCTTGCTCAAACTCATGTCCATTGAGTTGATGGTGCTATCCAACCATCTCATCCTCTGTCACCCCCTTCTCCTCCTGCCCTCAGTCTTTCCAGCATCAGGGTCTTTTCCAACATGGGTAATATTTGATACAGTCCTGCTTTCTGTTGGAGCTCCCCGGAGCCCTTTGCCAGTGGCAGAGCCAGGGAAGCAGCTCCAGGGTCCTGGCATGAAGCAGATGGTACCTTCATAGGGGGGATTGAAGAGGGTTTAATGAAAGGACTGTTCACAAGTGTAGGCATATTTGAGGGAACCAGTCAGGGATGCGAAGTACCTCTAGATTAGTAACAGCAAGAAACTTACCACACTCGCCCCCTACCAAGACATGAAGCACTTATACACCCCAAGAAGACTGAAGAAGGGGCACCCCGCAGAGCAGTGGTTTTTCATCAGAGGAATACAGCTATTATCAGCCTGGGGCTGCGCTGCGAGGAAACTGGAGGAACAAGGAGCCTGACCCCTCTCTCCTCCCACCCTCTGGTGACTTGATCCTTCCGTTGGCTGACCCCAACTAGTAAGGGAGTCTTATTCACTGTGCATGGATGCCAGCCTCCTAGGGGGCACTATCTAGTTTTCAAGTGCTATCTGCTGTTTCAGGCGGGGCTCCCTGGGACAGAAGGAACAAAGCCATTCACGGATCCTTTGAGAAGTGGGCAGGCAGGGCATTGTTTAAGATGCCCAGGGAGTCTGTGCATGGATGCCACATGGGATGGCAGGAGACAGATGATCTGCTAGGCCCCTCCCCATGTCAAGCTTGGCCTTAAGCATCATGGGAAAGAGATGATGCTGTCTGGATTAGAGCAAAGTCTGACATAGCTGGACTTTGAATTATTTGTAACACTTACAGATGGCCCCTCAGAGTAACAAGTAATGCATGCTCACTGCAGCAAGCCAAAGGCCACAGAAACCTGCAAAGGAAAAGCCAACTCCCTCCCCCAATCCCATCCCCCTAAACAAACATTAGCAGTTTGGGGTATTCTCTTCCCTCCTTTTCTCTGTGCTCACTCAAATTATATTTAAATGTTTATAAAATATAAAAAAATTTTTTTTCTTCAAAAATAAGATCACACGATGTGTATAACCTACAACAGTTTTTTCACTAAAAGTGTAATATCACCCTAGGTCAATCAATATAGATGGCTCCAACTCATCCTTTTTAATTGCTTCCTAATATGTCATGGTATCCTTATATAAAGATTTTTTGAGGAAATCACATTTCCTTTTCAATTAGCCAACACAGAATTCTTGGTGACCTATGAAGTCAAATTACTATAAAGATTGTCTTTTGGTCTCTAAGTATTAATACTCTTGGTCTAGTTAGGGCTGTAACTTCTGGGCATGTGACAGAACTTATATTTCAAGATAACCCACACATGGCACCTAGGTGACTTAGACTCTGGACCCTTTAGAGAAAGTTGTTGGACTGAGAATTCCTCGAGGGTCTCATGCCTGGGCAGGAGAGGGGTGAAGTGAGCCGGACTTTAAAAGAAGGAGAGAGTCACTATCAGTATTTTAAGCACAGGTGACAACACCAGTTGGAGCTTCCCTGGTGGCTCAGTGGTAAGGAATCCACCAGGAGACATGAATTCAATCCCTGGTTAGAAAGATGCCTTAGAGGGGGAAATGACAACCCACTCCAGTATTCTTGCCTGGGAAATCCCATGGACAGAAGAACCTGGAGGGCTATAGTCCATGGGGTCACAAAAGAGTTGGATACAACTTAGCAACTAAACGTCATCACCACCACCAATTAGTGGCTGACAGAAGTGTTATGTGGCAGAGAGTCTGCGGGGTCCTCTGAAGTAGGGAGAGAGCTGTCGTGCGTAAGTGACACTGTTTAGGTGCAGAGAGAGGCGCTCGTGTCATTCCAAGTTCTTGAAATCTGGTTGCTTTTCTCCAAGTAGGTTAATTGTCCTTCTTGCCCAGAATTCTTTCACATTCTTGATTTGTGGAACACTCTTTTTACTGAAAGCACGCATGTCAGTTCGAGTCTTGTCTGTGTCTGCATGATCATGAGTTTGAAATAGGGCATGTTTCAGTTGATGAGATTTGACATGATGCCTGTTAGCCAGTGAATACCATGGGCTCCACAGTTCTGTGTCAGCTCCCAAGGGCATCTTGGTCCAGGTTGCCGTAAGCTTCCTGCAGAGGGAGAAGGAGCCCCTATTCTCTGGGTGGAGCAGGAGGGCAGCTGGGAAGAGCAGGCTCCCCTCCTTCTGGTCCCACACCAGGGTCATTTGCCTTTGTGCCTGCCTTCCTCAAGTGCTATTCCCTTATCTTGGCCATCACCTCCTTTCTCTCCCCTCTCCCGAATCTCTGAAGGCATCTCCTGTGCTTCCAGGTGGCCAAGCATTCTCTCTTGCTCTCCAGTTGTACCCCTTCCCCAGGCACCCTGGGAGAATCTTCTCTATACTTTCTCTTAAGTTTCTGGCCACCTCGTGGGGACATGGCCCCCTAAGGTGCTTGCCTAGGGCAGCCACATTTTGATCTGGCCTCCATTCATTTCCCAGAGCTCAGAACTTGAGGACACAAGCTTTCACATCAGACCCCTGCCCCCAGCTCTGAACTCCTTGAACACTGTAATTCCTCACCCCTTTACCTCTCTGTTGCTGTAACTTTGGACTCTTCCAAGGTTTGGGGTATAACCATTCACCGTTCATCTCCAGAGCAAACTTAGTGCTTTAAGACTCTTCATTCAAAAGCCTTGAGGAATCATTACAAACCCCAGTGAAGAAGGAAAGACACACACAGCTTGATACTATCCCCTTCAAATGGGAGAAACTCCCAGTTATGAACCATATGTGGAGGCAGATTCTCACCTTGAAGAAGTGGTGCCGGGAATTGCTTTTCCTCTCACGGCACTCTCCGAGCTGCTGAAATATCTCCCCTCATTATTGGGAGCCTATATGAAAGCTGGTAAAGTTTTATTGCAGGCATATTATAGCTTGACTTTAAAACATTCCCCCCACCCCCCCACACTTGGCAGTACTGAGGGATGGATTTCATATGAAAGTTGCAAATGTCATTCAGGCCCTCTTTGAGCAGGGAGGGCAGTGGGGGATAAGTCTGGGAGCCCCCAGGGCCTCAGACAGTCTCCTCTGACCCCAGGCCCATTCCCCTTGGTGTCCGCTTTTGCTGAGCCTTGCCCTCTCCAGGGGACTTAACGAAGGTCACTGAATTAACTGCACATAACGGAGACAGAGGGTCTTTAGGATGGGAGAGTGGTTCCCAGTCATCCCCCATTTGGGTAGCTGCATAGAAGGCTCTGGAGAGAGCTGAAACTGGCCAGGATGGTCCGGTTGAAATGGGAAGGTGTTGAAGAGGAAAGGGTCCACCGTCTGGACTCTGAGCCTCACAGGAACGAGTCCTCGGTCTCCCTAAGTGACTCAGGCTTTGGAATCTAAGGCAAATGGGAAGTGGGGGAGGGGGAAGTGTGGGCTCTGATGTTAAATTATTCTCGGTTGTCATCTTGGTGTCCACACTCATCAGCTGCATCTCCTTGGGTGAGTGACATCATTTTTCTGCCCTGAGACCTCTCATGTTTTAGTACAAGTAATATTCTATTGGAGGGGACGGATGAGGACTAAACACAATCACATTTGCAAAACTCCCAGTGCTGGTCCTAGCTTCAAGTAAATGCCTAACTGATGTGGAGCCGCTCCTTGTATCTGATTCAAGCTGCTTCTGCTGCAGTCATGGTTTCCCTCCCTCATTCAGTTCTCAGTGGTCCACTCTTATTGTTTTCTATGGAAATATGTCCGTCAATTGAAGCATTATGCCTCTTGCAAGGCCAGCTCTAAGACTTCATATGTCCATGGCTCTCTATTAACTTTTCATAACTGTTCAACTTTTTTATTTTCCTTTTGCCTTTTCTTGATCTTTTCTACATTCTCAAGCTAGGACTACCTGAGCTCTCCCAAAGGGTTATCTGAAATAAAGGCCAAAGTTGAGGTTCAGGATAATGAAAGGATGATTCACCTGTCTTAAAGAAAATGAAGTGATTCACTGCGTGCTTAGTCACTTCAGTTGTGTCCGACTGTCTGCAACCCCATGGACCATGGCCCGTAAGGCTCCTCTGGGATTCTCCAGGCAAGAATACTGGAGTGGGTTGCCATTTCCTTTTCCAGTGATAAAGGATGAAGTGAGTGAAATGAGTGAAGTGAAGTCGCTCAGTCCTGTCCGACTCTTTGCGACCCCATGGACTGTAGCCTAACAGGCTCCTCCGTCCATGGGATTTTCCAGGCAAGAGTACTGGAGTGGGTTGCCATTTCCTACTCCAGGTGATTCACTGGTGTAGTCAAAATCTTGGAGAAGCAGTGGGGAGGGTTGAGACTCTCCTTCACACAGAAAATGTAGGGCGAGAAAGAGAAGAGAATGTTGCCTATGGCATCTATATCAGATGGGTCCTGCTTGCTACTTGCCAGCATTGCTAAAAGAGTTTGATGTATCTGGACTGTTGAAACCACAGACTGCCTTGCAAAAGGCCCCTGAGCCCCAGGCATAGCATGAGGCTGAAAGAAGACCATTAAAAGGGTCATATTTGGAGGGACCAGGAGTCATTCTCAAAGGGCAGATAATGATAGCTGACCCTTCAGTGGTTCTGTGGAAGATTTCATTGGTTGGCTCCTCACCCACCTAGGGCCACTATGGGAGAAGTGCTCAGTACAATCACTAGATCCTGCTCTCCTTTCCACCCACCAAGTGTGGGCATAGCCACCGTGCCCAAGAGAGTGAGGCTGCAGCTCTGAGTACTTAGCGTGGGTACCGAGTTTGTATAGCATGAGTTTAGACAGTTCAGATAATGTGAATACCAAATTGTCTAAATCTTGTCAGCTTCTGGGCATCGATAGCAAGAGTTGAGACAGTGGTAGAATCCTAGTATTCCAATATTTTAACGGCTGGCACACTCGTGTGTCCTAATTGAATAACAGCTCTGCCCACAGTCCTCTCTTCTCCAGGAAGACTTGGGGTATTATGGTCACTCACAGACATTCTTCCAGATCCCAGGTTGCTCTGTAACACAGTTGGGGCAGAATTCCTTATTGAGATTTCAGTTTGTCCTTTTAATTGTAGTTATAACCCACAACACAGCTTCCAAGAACATAAAACATAGACAAAAATTTGAGGGTAAGGCCAATCCTGGATGTGCCTAGGAGCTTGAGAAAGATCTTAAAGGCAGTTAACTCAGCTGTCATCTATCCCTGATGCTGATCGCAAGTACTGATTGGGTCCAATACCTTAATCAATAGCACCTTATGTTTGCTAAACATATAAATGTTTCAATAAAGGTCCATCTAGTCAAAGCTGTGGTTTTCCAGTAGTCATGTACAGATGTGAGAGTTGAACCATAAAGAAGGCTGAGTGCCAAGGAATTGATACTTTCAAATTTTGGTGCTGGAGAAGACTCTTGAGAGTCCCTTGGACTGCAGAGAGATCAAACCAGTCAATCCTAAAGGAAATCACCCCTGGATATACATTGGAAGGACTGAAGCTGAAGTTGAAGCTCCAATACTTTGGCCACCTGATGCGAGGAGCCAACTCGTTGGAAAAGACCCTGATGCTGGGAAAGATAGAAGGCACAAGGAGAAGGGAGCAGCAGGGGATGAGATGGTTGGATAACATCACTGACTCAATGGACATACATTTGAGCAAACTCTGGGAGACAGGGAAGGACAGAGGAGCCAGGCATGCTGCAGTCCACGGGTTGCAAAGAGTCTGATGTGACTGAATGACAAAAAAACAGCAACAATCATTGTTTCATAGCACTCTAAAATATGTTTTTTGACTTGATTCTACTACCATTTTTGAGAGGTATACTTTGTTTTGTATATATTAAAAGCAAGACCTGAAAGTGTTTCAGGACTCTTTTTTTTTTTTTCTTTTTTTTTTTTATTCAGGACTCTTTTTACGCACCATGATTTATCTGTATTTTCACAATTACAGCCTTATTTTCAACCTTTCATTAAGCCTCATTCTGATTTGCCTGCAGATCTGTACAGACAGCCTTTGAGGAAATGATAAGATCTTTGGCTTTATTCTGGCATTCATCTTGCCCAGATCTACACTTGACTCGAACTCATTAAGTTTTGGGCCAGGCCCTCCACTACTTTCTTACCCCTGTTTGCCATTCCTGTGAGAATTTGCCTTCTCATGCTCAAGTTCTTGCCATTCACTCAACATTGGACAACTTGCCTTCTAGGTAATATACTCTCCAGACACTAATGAAAGTTTCCAGGTAATTTGTAAATGTTAATTTTCTTTTATAACAGGTAGTCAGGAGGTTAAGGATATTTTGAAGAGAAACAACATGGTCTTTAAAATCCCATGGAACTCGGCTCCTGACTTTCCATTTTGAAGGATCCTTCAGGGTCTTTGGACTAAGGTAGGCATGCCATTTTTTGCTTCACTCACCATCTAGCCAAAGCCATAGCCTCACTCCCAGGACCCTTGACTAATTCTTTCGATAGTCGCATGTGATATTCTGCCACATGCGAGTGCCCAGGTGTGGAACAAGGCAACACATGATTATATTGCTTCCTTTAATAAAACCAATTGTACCCTAGTGATGGAGATATAGCTGTCTCATAGAGTGCCAACAAACAGTTACTCAGCATAAGTAACAATCAGTTACTCAAACAGATTGAGGTAGGTGTCGGGAGAAGACAGGAAAACCAATCAGCAGACTCAGTAACCAGAATCTTCCTTGAGTTATAAAGAAGTAAGAGGGCCTTTAGTGATCACATAAAGCTCTTCATTTTAATAGTGAGAGAGCTGAGGCTCTGAGAGCAGAAGTAACTTGTCCAAGGTCTTCCTGGGAGTTAGTGGCATAACAGATATTAGGATTTAAGACTTCCAATTCATCTTATGCAAGTAGTTTTCTAAGGGTTCAGAGACAGTGTCTCAGGAGACCCTTCAGGAGAGAAGGGGATGATGGGACCAATTTTATCTGTTTGATTTATTTTAATGGGAGTATTTTGCTCCCTAAAATGATTTGAAAGTCACGGTAGCAAAACATGCTGACTCTTGCTTGGAGGAGATTGAAAATCCTTAAAAGAAAACTGAAAAGTCATTATACAATTGGCTTCCATTGACTGTCTATTGTGTTCCATGTACTCGATGCTCAGTGGCTCACTTAATCTTAATAATATTCCTAGGAGGCAAAAGCTATAATCCAGTTTAAGTGGGGAGACTGAATGTCATGCAGTTTAAGAAACTTGTCCAAGGATTCATATTTGAAAGTAAGTAGAGTAACTGGAGTTCAAACTGAGGTCTTTCTGATTTTTACAAAAAATTTTATCTGAATATAATTGATTGACAATGTTGTATTAGTTTCCTCTGTACAGCAAAGTAAATCAGTTATACATATACATACATCTACTCTCTTTTTAGATCCTTTTCCTTAATAAGTCATTACACAGAGCATTGAGAAGAATTCCCTGTGCTATACAGTAGGTCCTTATTCGTTATCTAGTATATTTTATTCTGATTTTAAAATGCATTCTTTTTTTATAGATTAAATTAGGTTATCAAATACTTTCAAGTTTATTGAGAATATACCCTAAGGGACCACAGACTCAGCAGTGGCCACAGGACTGCAAAAGGTCAGTTTTCATTTCAATCCCAAGGGAAGGCAATGCCGAAGAATGCTCAAATTACCACACAATTGCACTCATTCACATGCTAGTAGAGTAATGCTCAAAATTCTCCAAGCCAGGCTTCAACAATGTGTGAGCTGTGAACTTCCAGATGTTCAAGCTGGTTTTAGAAAAGGCAGAGGAACCAGAGATCAAATTGCCAACAACCGCTGGATCATTGAAAAAGCAAGAGAGTTCCAGAAAAGCATCTATTTCTGCTTTATTGACTATGCCAAAACCTTTGACTGTGTAGATCACAATAAACTGTGGAAAATTCTGAAAGAGATGGGAATACCAGACCACCTTACCTGTGTCTTGAGAAATTTGTATACAGGTCAGGAAGTAACAGTCAGAACTGGACATGGAACAACAGACTGGTTCCAAATCAGGAAAGGAGTATGTCAAGGCTATATATTGTCACCCTGCTTATTTAACTTATACGCAGAGTACATCATGAGAAACGCTGGGCTGGATGAAAGCACAAGATGGAATCAAGATTGCTGGGAGAAATATCAATAACCTCAGATATGCAGATGACACCACCCTTATGGCAGAAAGCAAAGAAGAACTAAAGAGCCTCTTAAGGAAAGTGACAGAGGAGAGTGAAAAAGTTGGCTTAAAACTCAACATTCAGAAAACTAAGATCATGGCATCTGGTCTGATCACTTCATAGCAAATAGATGGGGAAACAGTGGAAACAGTGGCTGACTTTATTTTTTGGGGCTCCAAAATCACTGCAGATGGTGACTGCAGCCTTGAAATTAAAAGACGCTTGCTCCTTGGAAGAAAAGTTGTGATCAACCTAGACAGCATATTAAAAAGCCGAGACATTACTTTGCCAACAAATGTTCATCTAGTCAAGGCTATGGTTTTTCCAGTGGTCATGTATGGATGTGAGATTTGGACTATAAAGAAAGCCGAGCACCAAAGAATGGATGCTTTTGAACTGTGGTGTTGGAGAAGACTTTTTAGAGTCCCTTGGATTGCAAGGAGATCCAACCAGTCCATCCTAAAGGAGATCAGTCCTGAATGTTCATTGGAAGGACTGATGCTGAAGCTGAAACTCCAATACTTTGGCCACCTGATGCAAAGAACTGACTCATTTGAAAAGACCCTGATGCTGGGAAAGATTGAAGGTGGGAGGAGAAGGGAACAACAGAGGATGAGATGGTTGGATGGCATCACTGACTCAATGGACATGAGTCTGAGTAAACTTCAGGAGTTGGTGATGGACAGGGAGGCCTGGAGTGCTGCAGTCCATGTGGTCGCAAAGAGTCAGACACAACTGAGTGAATGAACTGAACTGAACCCTAAGGGAATAATCAGTGAAAGAGTCAAGTGTCAGAGGGTACTGCTTTCTTTGAAACATGAGGTGCTACCTTAGACCAGGCCTAGATGATGTCCATGGGACAAACTGGGCATGCAGGGGTCATGTTCACAGAGTGAGCACAGGGGAGACATGTGTAATGAGATGGGTCTAGGAGGAAAGGGCGGGGCAGGAGCCAAAGGCAGAAACTAATTGCTAACCTTTATTGAATATGTAGCGTGTACTGGTGGCTTAGATGGTGCCTGCAATGGGGAAGACCCAGGTTCAATCCCTGCGTCTAAAGATCCCCTGGAGAAGGGAATGGCAACCCATTCCAGTATTCTTGCCTGGAGAATTCCATGGACAGAGGAGCCTGGTGAGCTACAGTCTATGGGGTCTCAAATAGTTGGACATGACTGAGTGATTCACACTTTCACTTTTGCACTAAGAACTCACTTATGCATTAGCTCTTTTAATCCCAAGACACCCCTGTGGTATAGGTGTTATTATTACTATCACCCTTTTATTGATAAGGATCTTGAGGTATAGAGAAGTTAAATAGTTTGCTTTAGTTATTTAGTTAAATAGCTTGCTTTAGTTATTTAGTTAAATAGCTGAAAAGTGCCAGAGTTAGGATCTAAACACAGGTAGTATCACCCTAGAGCCTGAATTCTCCATTTTTTTGTTTTTGTTTTTGTAGAGTGTACAAAAGCAGGACTGTGAAATAATAAATATATGGAAAATATCCATGACTCTAAAGCTCTGTTTGAGGCTTTCTCATCAAACACTATGATATAACACTTTATACTGCTTATCTCTTTACTCTCTACAGAGTATATTAACTTTGTTGGATGGGCTGGAGATGGATAGGGTCTGTGGATTTGCTGGCCAGGGCCTTTGGAGGGTGCTATATGAGAGGGAACATCTTGACTATGGAAACCAACCCTGCAGAGTGTTAGCCCTGCTCCATAAAGCTTCAGGCAGGGGTCCCACCCCATCTCTTTAAGCCTTATTTTCTGCTTCGCTCCCTCTGTGGTTCAGCATTGAATGTTGGGACCACAGAATTTTCTTCCAGAATAAAGGGGCCCTAACTTATTCACAGCCAAACCAGACCGGGGTGAGGGTTTTTTTTCTAGAGTAAATTTTCTAAAGTCATAGTCTGATAATTTGGGGTACCAGCCTAGTCCCACTGGGTCAATCCAGGGAAGTGGTTATGGACCTCCATTATGGAGCTGGGGTCTGTGTTGTTACAGACCTAGCTTCAGTCCTCCCTTGTTCATTCGGTCAACCATTTATTATTTTTTTTAAAGGGTTGGAGTGTTCCTAGTAGGCCTGGTCCTGTGTGAATGTATGCAGGAGATGGGGCAGGGGAAAGATCCATCTCTGGCTTCAAGAAGCTTCCAAATCCGTTGAGAAGTGAAGGCTCCTACTGGAAAGTTGATCTACATCCGGAGCTTTGGAAAAGGAGAGAGTAAGAGGAGAGGGTGAGCTACTATATAGCACAGGGAACTCTGTTCAGTGTTAGGTAACAACCTAAATGGGAAAAGAATTTGAAGAAGAGAGACATGTATATGGATAACTGATTTACTTTGCTATATGCCTGAAGCTAATGTAACACTGTTAATCAACTATACTCCAATACAAAATAAACAGTTTAAAAAAAAAGTGAGGGGAGAGCTGCCCAAGGATGATAGGACCCTAGCTGCCTATCCAGACTCCATTCATCCTGTGTCGCTCAGCCCAAAGCCTCTCTTCTCTCTGAAACCTTCTGTGTTTTTATGGTTATGAAGATCTCTCCCCTCTGTGGCCTCAGCAGCATTTTTTTGTTCTCTTACAAGACTTAGCATTGTTCTTTTTTTGACTTTTTTTTGGCATTCCTCATCTGGACTGTGGCAGAGCCCACTGTTATTCCCATCTTCTCTACTCCCTAACAGTACTTTAAAAAATTCATTGTGAAGCTCAAGCTCCAGAGAACTTGTTAAAATGCAGATTTGAATCCATTTAGTCTTGTGTGGATCCCAATATTCTGCATTTCTAACAAGCTCCCAGCTTGTCAGATGCTGAATCCAGTGGTCTATGGACCCTGATTCAATAGCAAGGTTCTACAGTGTTAGACACAGACAATACCTTTTAAGTGAACTTGTTGACGTATTGAAGTGGTTAATGGGGGCATGTCATAATGGGGGCTTCCTTTCTCTGGGTCTCTTTTTACCTATAATCCAGAAAAGGAACATTTTTAGGCTTGACAGATGCTAAGGCTTCTGTACCCCCATTTTCCTCTCCTGTATCCTTAGCTGATGTTGAAGTTAAAGATGGTATTCTTTCCCACTGAACTTGTAAATGTCCTCTTGAGAAGGATTTTCTCAATATAGTGCCCTAAAGGTCCACTTTTGGTCCAGCAGAGTTGGCTTGAAGATGAATCCTACCTGCTACCCTGGCTAAGATGTGCCTTAAAAGCCTCTTCTAATGGAATGATTTGGAACGTGTGGGGAAGCTGGGTGCTGCACAGAAATGCTCCAGAATCCAGTGTCCACTCTAGGAGATGAAGACTTTGCTACCTTCAGAGGCTCTCATGCTAGAGAAGCCCCACAGTCTGGGTTTGGGAAGTGAGAAGACGGGCAGAAAGATGGAGAAGAGGTGATGGATGGGAATGATGAAGTCAATGGTTCTCCCTTCTTACACTGTTGGTGGGAATGTAAATTGGTGCAATCTCCATGGAATACAGTATAGATTTTCCTTTAAAAACTAAAAATAGAGTTACCACAACAGCAATTCCACTCCTCGGCATATACCTCGACAAAACTCTAATTCAAAAAGATATATGCACCCCAGTGTTCATAGCAGCTCTATTTACAAAAGCCAAGACATGGAACGACCATCAATGGATGAATGAATAAGGAAGATGTGGTATATATACAATAGAATATTATTCAGCCACAAAAAAGAAAGAAAAATGTCACTTGCAGCAACTTGTATGTCCTAGAAATTATTATACTAAGTAAAGTAAGCTAGACAGAGAAAGACAAATATATGATTCCATATCTAAGTGGGATTGAAAAAAAATGATGCAAATGAACTTATTTGCAAAGCAGAAGTGGGCTCACTGATAGAAAACAAATTTACTGTTAACACAGAGGATGAGGAATGGGAGAGAGAGATAAATTAGGAGTCTGGAATTAACATAGATGCAAGTTTGGAATTAACATGGACACATTACTATATATAAAACAGATAACGAGGACCTACTGTATAGCCCAGGGAACTACATTCAATATCTTATAATAACCTATAGTGGGAAAGAATCTGAGAAAGAATATACATGTCTATCTATTTCTGAACTGCTTTGCTGTATACGTGAATCTAACACAACATTGTAAATTAACTATACTTCAATTTTAGAAAACAATTATAAAAAAATGTCTGGTTCTCAGCTGAGACTGCATATTAGTAATAGAATCACGAGAAAGCTTTAACAAGTAGTGATGCCTGGAGCCACTCCTAGATACTACATTTAATTGGTCTTGGATAGGACCTGGGCATCAACATTGAAAAATCTCCCAGGTGAATCTAATGTGCAATCAGGGCTGAGAACCACTGATTAAGCCCATATGTTCGGGCTCAGCAAGTGGCAAGGGATGGAGGAGCTGGGCTCACTTTCAATCCTGGGCTCCAGGAGAAGCAGAGCCCTGACCTCCCTCCCCTAACTGACCTCTCCAGGGCTGGGACGAGTAAGCTTGTGGAAGCAGCTCCAGTTCAGGGAGCCTTGTGGTTAGAACTGACCCTGTCTCCAGAGGCCACACCAAAGGTCAAGGGTTTGGGGAAAGATAGTGCCTCCCAGCCACCTTTTTTTTTTACTTAAAATGGATCCATCCTCAACAAAATGAGGTAAGGTAACGCCTTCTCAGGTGCCATGCTTTCTTGAGGGAATGTTGCTGTTATTATTGTTATTGGCTCTAGGTTGGCTTTTCTCCATGTCTGAGTTTTCTGCCGAGACCTCTTCTCCTTCCTGGTTGAGGGCTGGGAGGTAGAAGGCCGCCCTAGTCATCCTCGTCCTCCCTTGAACCCCCACCCTTGGGTGTCGCCCTTCTCTTCTCACTTTGCTCCCAGACACACACACCCTGTCTCCTCCATCTCCTAATCATGTCGGCTCAACTGTTTGTTCCGATGAAAGACTGAATCATTGTTAACCCACTAAGATGTAGATGACTGATTCCTGCTCTCTCGGGTTTGAAAAGAGACTGCTCACTGTCCTAAAATGTTTTAATTTGTGGAATTCCAGATCATGAATGAGGAGAAAGGAAGCATTTTCACAATTACCATCAGGGGAGATTGGGGGGCTTTTGAGGGTGGGGTGGGGATGGCATTCCTATAGTCTTCTGTGTAGATGTTTCCTTCAAAGGTGAAAATGAGGCATTGCTTGAGGACAAGCCAGATACCTGAGGAGGAACAGTTCATGCCTCTTCCCTCTTTGAAAAAAAAAAAGACAAAAGGGGGTCTGCTTTAGAGGCTTCAGCATATTTCTAATTTTAGTGCCCATTTGTAACCAAGACTTTGGCCTTCCAAGAAGACTTGATTACTACATTCATAATTCACTGGCAGCCCGTCTAGTCCTGATTCAATGATTTCTCCAGTCAGGGAGAGAATCTTGATCCTTTAAAAACTGATTTTTCACTTTAGAATAGCAAAAGCAATTAGTTTTATTTTTAGCTCAGTTAAGCAAGAGCTCTAATGAAGCTGAAAGGAGGTTTTTTTCCTCTTCTCTCTCTCCCCTATTCTTTCCCCTGAGGTGCTATGCAGGATTCAACCTAAAGGTTGGCCCGCTGCTGCTGCTGCTGGGTCTGGGTGGGATGGCTGGGGCTGGTGGAGTAGGCCTAGAGTGTGGAGTTTGTGAAGGTGATGGGTGGTTTTCAGAACTTTGTACTTGGCCATGTATTTCCCGAGGCTGAGACTCCTACCTCGACTCTCGTCATCAAGGTGGGGGTGGAAGTGTGTGCAGGACGAGCTTGGCAGCCTTAGTCCCTAAAGTCTATATTGTATCTGGAGTTCTTGGCATGAAAGGCAGGGAATAATAGTACTTGGCATTCAGGTCCTTTGTTCCGACAGTACTGGCTCAACTTGCCATTCCCAGCCTTGCCTCCCACCAGCTTCCCTGTACAGGCCCCCAGTCCGGCCAGAACGGTTTACACATGGGCCCTAAGTAGGACCACACACATCTCCCACCTTTCCTTCACCATCCTCCGCACCCCCCCCCCACCCCACCTTTCCCAACATTCTGAACTCCCTTTCCTCTGAATTCTTGGGAGTCCTCTTGTGCCTGTAAGTGTGAATTCCTAGATGGTGTTGGGCATGTGCAGTCATTATAAGCCATAAGTGAACCTGCTCAGGCTTATTACCCTTTCAAATGGCTGCAGGGTCTGCAGGGGAGAGGGCTGGTTGGCTTAAAACAGGAAAGCTGACTGCAGTGTGAACCGTGCTGACCTACAGAGCACAGGCCCAGTCTAAAGCCTGGAGCCATTCTTCAGCTACAAAAGACGGCTTTCATGCTGAGCTTCTGGTCTGGTGTTGTCAGATTTCCTATTTTTCAAGAGCAGCTGGAAATCCAGAGTTTAAAATGTAAAGTCTCTTAATTTTTCAATGTTGGAAATTTGGATTTCTTTAATACCTTGTGTGGACCAAATCCCCATGTCTGGGATCACCATTTTGATTCCTCAGCTTCAGGTTTTAAGAGCAGAACCTATAGACCCCAGCTGAGAGCCACCATTTAAAGCATCTTTGAGCCCCCTCTGCCTCTTAGTCTTATAGATCAGGCAGAAGAGCCAAGCTTACATGCAACAGGCTCAGAGTGGTCCAGGGGGTTCCCAGTTACCACAGGGACCTTCACAGGTCCTTTGAGCAAAGCCAGCATTAACTTGTGGTCTCCAACCCAGAATTCTTTCCATCAGTTTCACACAGAATGTGTGATGTGGTGTCAATTTTTGTAGCATCTTTACTGTTGAATCTTAACAGTAAATGAGGAAAACACTCTTCCCTTGGAACGAATTAGATGAGAGAAAAGAATATAAGACTTCATTCCTGTTGACTTCTGTGTCATTTTTGCAGGAAAGATGCTACTAAAATTGAGCATTGAAAAGTGCCATTGAGGCTCTACTGTGTGCCAGGCACTCTGAAGCTACAGGGCAGAGGGAGCCACTCCCAGACCTAGTCTCTGTCCCTGGCAGGCTTAGAGCCGCAGGCTCTGGTCACAGCGCTCCTAGAGCAGAGACTTGGCCGCAGTCAGCTGTACGTGTCTCCCGACCCCCAGCCCTCTGCCCAGCACATCAGAGGGACTTAGCAAATTAAAGACATAGCAACCCAAGTGAGGGACAGAATAGAGAGGCAAAATAAGGCTTCCAACTAAAATAGTGAGACTGCTTCATCTTGATCTGAGGATGTTCCTTCTCGTAGGAATCAGATTTTGGCATCCTTTTCTCTTGGTGAACAACTGCTTGTTGTGACAGACTAGTGTCTTAAATTGATAACTGAATAATATACCATTATTCCCAGTGATATTCCCTGGAAAACCTGAGATGTGGTTGGGGGGAGGGGGAGGGTAGGTGCTCTAAGGGTTAAAGGCTGTGGTTCATGCACTTCTTCCAGGCCCTTCTCTCCTTTCCCCATCTTTATCTTGACTTTATCCTGACTGCAGCCCCTAAGATATTCCCAAGGAGAAACGGAGCATTGCTACAGGTTCCCTATGTCCGGCCCCTGAAAAATTGCCTGCCGTTCTCAGGGAGAAGGTATACAAATTGGACCCCCGTGGAGGCCAGCTCAGGGTGTTAGATGAGCCTCCGACAGAGGATGTGAATCTTGGCCCCAGGTCTCTGTGAAGGATGGTGGGGCTGACAAGCCGACATCAAACACGCCTCTGTTCTGGGGGAGCCATCACTCACCCCCTGCACTCTGGCGGCACATGCTAATGAGGGCCCAGCTCATATACCATCCCTGCCAGAGGCTGGGGGTGGGGAGGGGGTGCAGCCTCCTAGCAGATTAGAAAGGGAGCCCTTGGGGTTTGGAAGGAAACAGCAGTTAGCTCTACCCTCCACTACCTTCTGCTAGTCCCCATCTGTAGCAGCCCTTCTCTTGTCTGCCCCTGCCTCAGTTTCCTAGTCACCCATCCTTCCTAAGGCATGGGTTCCTTTCTCAAAGCACGAAGAATTGCATGTGTGAGTCGTTCTTCTCGGTGGCTTTTCTGTTTACAGGAAGACCCCAGGCATAGGACAGATCCTTAACCTCAGGAACAAGTGGCTGATTACCCCACTTCAGTTACCTGCTAGGAAAGGGTCTTGAGAGAGCCCTTGTGAAAACAGAGGTTCCCTTTTTATCAAGGGTGGTCCTGTCAGCTGAAGGGGTGCTGAGGACAGGTGATGACAATGATGATGACACAATGGCTTCCCTGGTGGCTCAGACGATAAAGAATCTGCCTGCAATGCAGGAGACCCAGGTTTGATCCCTGGGTTGGGAAGATCCCCTGAAGAAGGGAAGGGCAACCCACTCCAGTATTCTTGTCTGGAGAATTCCAATGACAGAGGAACCTGGTGAGCTACAGTCCACGGGGTTGCAAAGAGTCAGACACGACTAAGTGACTAACACACACAAGTGCTTTCTGTGTTACAGAACTATTAAGAGCTTTGCATGTGTAAGCTCACTTAATTCCTCCCATGAGCTCTGTGGTAGGCACTATTGTTATTCAGACAGTGAAGAAACTGGGGGTTAAAAAGAACTTACCTTTATAGCTAAGAAGCATTCTTGGGACATGCCCCAGAATCCTGCCTTTCTGTAATAATGAATGTGGAGGCTTAGTCCGCTCTGATGCTACTTCCTGTGTGAAGCATCTGCCAGTCCCCACCAGTTCCCCAGTGGTGCAGAGTTGAAGGGAAATGACCTAAGGCTTGACTTTGAATTTCCATCTTGGACACTTAGAAGCGGGGTGACCTCAGGCAAATTTTATAACTTCTCTGAGATAGCGTCCCTCTGAGGTTGATGGGAACAACCTTATTTGGATAGCTGTGTGGGTTAAGTGTGTTGAGCCCACTTAACTGGCTCAACCGTGCTAGTTGAGCCCCCAGCACAGGTCCGCCCATCCTCGGCACATGCTGCTACCTCTTCTCTTATAGGCAGCCTACCTCCTCCATCTTGCTGTTTTACGCATATGCTTGTCTTCCCCATAAGGCTGAGTATCTGGGGGCAAACTCCATGTGTTATTCATCTTTGAAAATACTTCTCTTGGAACTTGACTTAGTTGACTCAACTTAGTTGAAGTTCTCTTGGAACTTGACTTAGTTGACTAGAATTGGAACAATAATAGCAACCAACTTTTATGATGTGCACGCCTCATGCTATGTTCCGTTCTAAGTCCTTCCAACCACCTTGCTGCGTGGTCCTGTTGTGATGCTCATCTCCGTATCGATAGTTGGAGGAATTGTGACCCAGATACCTCAGATCTCTGACTTGGAATCCCACCGTCAGCAGGTGGTGGAAGCCAGAAGTGGACCCCGGTGGTCTGAATCACAAGCCCTTAATCACTCCTGTGAGACCTTTGCCTTAAAGATCCTTTCCTCCAATCCCCATTCCTTTTAAATAAAAAGTTTCAAACGAGTGGGAACTCGAGGCTCCCAGAGGGTGAGCTGCTCAAGCTACGTCACAGGGCTAATTTGGTAGCCAGGCTGGGGCTGGAGCGAGCTCTCCCCACTGCTAGCCCAGTGTTCCTCCTCGGAGGTATGCCCTGTCATATGGCGCTGTGATTAATTGGGAGAGAAGCTGTAGGAGGTTGACATTTTCCCAGCCTCATCTGCGTTTGCTGCCCACACACCAGGCCCTGAATGTCAAAGCCCCCCCAACGCTGCTTTGCCCGGTGTGGGGAGGAGGGAAGCCCACTCACTATTATTAAGCAATTAAAAATAAGGGCTGAGCAGATGTGAGACGGCCGCCTCTCCTGACGTGTCGGGCAACAAGATAGCTGGCTCTTCTCACTCACGCTGAGAGACATTTATGAGACTAAATGGAAAGCAGCTGCTCTGAGCATTCAGGGGAGGCGGCCCTGAGTGCTGCTGACTCAGTACCTCTGCGGCACAGCCTCCCCAACAGCCTGCCGCAGGGGTGGGGTGGACAGTGGGAGAAGCCGGGGCTCAGGACTATGGTCAGTGGTCTCTAAAACACCGTGGTTATTTCATATCCATAAAGAGAGACAGGGTCTGAAAACTTTCCCTGGGTCCTTGGGTCTGTTCCCAAAGCTGATGTATTCCCTACTCCACTCCCCTACAGCAGTCTGGAACCTCAACAGTCAAGTTCATGTCAGGTTGGGCGCAAATCATTTCCTATTTTTCATTTCCACCTATAAGGAGGAGCCCGGGACCTAATCTATTAGAAGAGGAAATGGGGACTGAGGTGGGTCAATGCCATGGTCTGATTGTTTCAAAATTTTTATGTTGCAATCCTAACCCCAAGGTGATGGTATTAGGGGGTGGGGCCTTTAGGAGGTGATTAGGGCATGAGGGCAGAGCCCCGAGGAATGGGATTTGTGGCCTGATAGGAGAGGCCTGAGACATCTCCCCCACCCCCTCTGCCAAGTGAGGTTACATGGGGAAGATGGCTGTTTATGTCTCAGGAAGGAGGCCCTCGGCAGATACAGAATCTGACTATCTCAGCACCCTGACACCAGACTTCCAGCCTCCAGAACAGTGAGAAAGACATTTCTGTTGTTTAGAAGACACCCAGTCTATGTTAGTCCAAGGCCTTCCCTAGTGGCTCAGACAGGAAAGAATCTGCCTGCAATGCAGGAAACTGGAGTTTGATCCCTGGGTCAGGATGATCCCTTGGAAAAGTGAATGTCAACCCACTCCAGTATTCTTGCCTGGTGAATCCCATGGACAGAGGAGCCTGGCAGGCTACAGTCCATGGGTCACAAAGAGTTGAGCCTGAGCAACTAACACTTTCAGTCCATGTTAGTTTGGTTATAGCAGGTTGTGGTTATAACCCATTTGTCCGAATAGGTTGACAGTTGGTGAAAAAGGCCTCCTTGGTGTAAGACCTAATGCTCTTGTTAGAATCTGGCCTTGGCATTTAGAAATGAGAGCAGAGGATGGTCTCCATGATTCTTTCCTTTTAGATACTTCCATATCTGATAAATTGTCTTTTTCCATTCCTTTAAAATGTCTGTCACATTGATCCTAACCTTTGCTTTCTGCATATCTATGGTTGGGTACACATCTCATGGATGGAGAAGAAGCTAGGCCTCCCAGTGAGTCATGGGAAGGGGTCCAGGCCCTTCAAAGAAGGTTCACTTACTCTGTGTTGTAGAAGGAAGACTGGAAGTGAGTCACTCCCCATGGCTCCACAGTGCGTGATGCTTGGGTTTCCAATACATGTCTACTGAATGAATGAGATGCTTATAGACGGGGTTTGTGGGAAGTCCCTTATTTTTTGCTACCTGCAATTGATAATGACAAGATTTCAACTTCACTAATACTACAAAAATGTTGAGTATGGCTTGAAGGTGTGAAATTTATACAGTGTAAGTAGAAAAATCACTTGTTTTAGAGCGTGTATATGCACACATATACACATACACACACAACTTGGAACACACCACTGACACCTAAAGTGATGGACAAAAATGTTAAGGACAAGTTGGGTCAGAGTTGGAGTCAGGACATGGAACGGGGAATAAATCCTCTGAAATGCTCACCGCTGCATGTGGGGCCCCAGCATACAGAAAGGATAAGTGGGTGGTTAGGCAGATCAGCAGGAGAGGAAGGCCCTCTCAAGTGGGTTAAGGGTTTGACCAATGAGACCAGTCCTTCAGGTTCCTGTGTCAGGACATAGTTAAGTCTGTGGGAACAAAAATTTCAGCAAACTATGGGCTTCCCAGGTGGTAAAGAAGTATGGGCTAGTGGTAAAGAACCCACCTCCCAATGCAGGAGACATAAAAGACACAGATTCTATCCCTGGGTCAGGAAGATCCCCTGGAAGAGGGCACAGCAA
Organism: Dama dama; assembly: GCF_033118175.1. Taxonomy (NCBI): domain Eukaryota; kingdom Metazoa; phylum Chordata; class Mammalia; order Artiodactyla; family Cervidae; genus Dama; species Dama dama. The sequence goes on from NC_083695.1 coordinate 71,596,274, forward strand.
CCCATTCCAGTATCCTTGCCTGGAGAATCCCATGGACAGGAGCCTGGGGGGCTACAGTCCACAGGGTTGCACAGAGTCAGACATGACTGAAGTGATTTAGCATGCATGCGTCCGAGATGGAATATCTTGGAATTTCAGCAAGAGCCTGCCCTCCACTGGTCATCCACCTCTGAGCCCAGAAGCTATTGGCAGCCATCCAGGTCTCCCTTGGGTTGGGCTTGGGTGTTCCTACCTTTGTGACTCTAAAGAAGCTTGAAAGATGTGTCTTTCCCCCTCTCTCTTTCCAGTTAAATAGAGGTGAGGAGAATAAGGAACAGGCAACACATCTTTTTAAATCTATTTAGGCTCACAGAAAAAGTTGCAAAATGGTACAGCATGTCCATGGAGAAGGAAATGGCAGCCCACTCCAGTATTCTTGCCTGGAGAATCCCATGGATGGAGGAGCCGGGCAGGCTGCACTTCATGGGGTCATAAAGAGTCAGACATGACTGAAGTGACTTAGCATGCACACACAGCGTCTCCATGTACCAGTTTCCGAACATTCCATAACCTCAGTGCGATGATCGAGACTAAGGCATTAACCTTAGCCCAGAACAATCTCTGCTGATATCCTTCTTGGGTTCCAGAGTCCTATCTAGGACCCTACACTGCATTTGGTTGTTTTCCTGTTCATTTTCTGTACTCCCTAACAATCCTTAGTCTTTCCTTGCCTCTTAAGACCTTGACACTGTCAAAGAGTGTTGTGCTGAGGGCACATCTTCACTTCTGTGCAAAAATACCACTTGTGCATTTTTGCCAAAATTACATAGCCTCAGTCTGATCATGAGAAAACACCAGATAAGCCCAAAATGAGAGACAGTCAGCGAAATGCTGGCCAACCAATACTTCTTGAAAAAACCTTGAGACTCTGTTTTTTACTCTGTTGGTCCCCAAATACGGACCACTGCTTGCTCTGGTAGAAAAACAGGACACTGAATTGGAATTTTAAACACAACCTCATGAGGGAGAGGGCGTGCTTCTGTGTGGCACTGGCGATAGCCCGGAGCAGTTGGAACTGGGGATTCTGATGTCAGTTCCCTCATGTCACTAAGAATGTCCCAGATGCCTTTCTGAGACATGGCGATACCTCCTCTGCCTCTCCCAAAGGTTGCACTAAAGACTCAGTGAGATTATGTAGAGGGGCTTATCAGCTCTCTTGGGATGATGCACAGGAGAGACTATTGTTTCTAAACTTTACTGGGGACACACAGAACTGAGAAACTGGTAGCTCCAGGCAGTTTAGAACCTTGTCAACTGGTCAACTCCCAACTCTTCCTGCATGTGTGTGTGTGTGTGTGTGTGTGTGTGTGTATGTTAGTTGCTCAGCTGTGTCCGACTCTTTGTGACCCCATGGACTGTAGCTCACCAGGCTCCTCTGTCCATGGAATTCTCCAGGCAAGAAAACTGGAGTAGGTTTCTATTCCCTTCTCCAGGGGATATTCCCGACCCAGGGATGGAACCACTTTCCCTTATTTAGCTGTAATCTTCCTGGGGAACCACGAAGGAGAGGAGACAAGAGGAAATATACCAAATTTATACCCCTAACTTTTTCTAGAAGGAGGTGACCTTTACAAGAGGTCCTAAAAGGGGAGATCTTGTAGAACTTTATATATGATGTATTCTTATATGATCACCTATTATGTACCGGGCAGTATTCTAGATGCTGGATTTATGTCAGTGAACAGAGCAGGCTAAAATCTCTGCCCTGTGGAGGTAACATGCTAGAGGGGTGAGGGGCAGACACTAAGGAAGATAAGTAAATACAGCTATGCTTTGATATCCACAGGGATTGGTTCCAGGACCCTGGTAGATATCAAAATCTGTGGATGCGCAAATCCCTTGTGTAAAGTAGTGTAGCATTTGCATATAACCTATGCACATCCTCCTGTGTACTTTAGCCCATTTAAAATGTGCATAGTTGCCAGTTTATGGCAAATTAAAGCTTTGCTCTTTGGAACTTTCTGGATGTTTTCCCCCCAAATATTTTAGAGCAGTGGTTGGTTGAGTCAGCAGATGCAAAACCTGAGGATATGAGGGCTGATTACAAATAAGTAAATGTTTGGAGGTGATGGAATGCTATCTGTGAATTAAAAATTAAGTCTAAATAATCCTGGATAAAATTTATGTTGGGAAGCAGACAGTCTCTACTGATAGGCGGGGATGGTTATAAAGTAACGAATAGCATATATTAGGGGAGGGAGAATGGGTGTTGCCAAATGTCTCAACTACCTAAGTGTTCTTATTTAAAGTTTCAAATCAGACTCCTCCTTTCTGTAATTAGGCAGTGCATGGAGCTGTTGAAATTCATTCCTTTGACCTGGGAAGATGCCTCCTTATCATTCTCTCTTGGTCCCTGGCATCTGGGGGAGGAGATGGAGGAAGGAAACAGCACAACAGTAATTCGCTCTCGGAATACTAATACCAAGATGATAACTGAGAGATGAGTTGCACACATCATTCGGGGGATCTTTGATTAAGCATGAAGAATACTTGTAAGTGTAAAATGCACACCAGACTGTTAATCTATTAATACCAGGAACCGGTGTTTCTGAGTGCGGAGGCCGCAGGGTTGGGATGTGGGGTGAGCAGGTGGTGGAAAGGCTTGGTTGTTGGCTTGTAGAAACCAGTGAGTATTGCTTTTGTGGTTGGGAAAAAGAAAATCTAAGGAAACACTTAAACAAATGAAAAGGATGGATGAAAGCAAGGAAGATATTAGGGAATTTCTAAGTTTCTGTAGTTTATGTACAGCTTTTCTTCAGATTATTTATTCATTCAGGCAAACACTGCTTCTTGTCTTCATGTGGCAGATAATGCTAAGTATCAAGGGGTGAGGGCACATAAAGGTGAGTGAGATTCGATTCTACCTTCCAGTATCTTTGTTTTTTAATAAACTATTAAAAATTCAAAAACTGATTTATCTGGTTTGCCTTTTCTTTTTAATTGAGGTGAAATGCACACAAGATAAAAAGGAACCATTTTAAAGTGAAGGATTCAGTGGAATTTAGTACATTTACAATGCGGTGCCTTTACCACCTCTTTGTAGTTCTACGATATTTTTATCACCTCCAAAAGGCAGTTAACCTCCATTTCCCTGACCCCTCTAGTCCCTGACAGCAAAGAGTCTGCCTTCTGTTTCTCTGGATTTAACTATTCCGGATATTTCATATAAATGGAATCATACAAGATGGAATAGTTTGTGTCTGGTGGCTTCCTTGGCTCAGTATAATGTTCTCTGGGTTCATCCTGGTTGTTGCATATATCAGTACTTCATTCCTCTATATGGCTCAATAATATTTCATTGTTTACATATATCACAATTTTTTATGCATTCATCCAGTGAAGAACATTTGGGGTTCTACCTTTTGGGTGTTGTGAAATGGTGCTGTGATGAACATGGGTGTACATATATTTGTTTCAGTACTTGTTTTCAATTATTTTGGATCTATATCAAATATCCATATCCAAATTTGAAAGGAGTTACTGATTTACACTGTAGCTCTAATTAACTTTTTGAGTAGCCACCAAACTGTTTTTCACAGCAACTGAATGTTTTACATTCCTGCCAGCAATGTACAAGGGCTCCAGTTTTTCCATATCTTCACCAACACTTGTGATTTTGTGTGTGTGTGTGTGTGTGTGTTTTCAATAACTATCCTAGTGGGTGTGAAGTGGTATCTCATTGTGGGTTTTGTTTATAATTCCTTAATGACTGATGATGTTGATCATCCCTTCATGTGTTTGTTGCTGCTCATTTGTATAAATTCTTACAGAAATGTCTACTCAAGTCTTTTGCCCACTTTTTAATTGAATTGTTTGTCTTTGAAAGCTATTGGATAAATGATTTTCACATACTCTTTCCTGTTCACTTTCTTGATGATGCACTTTGAGGCACAAAGTTGTAAAATTTTGACAAAGTACAATCCATTTTTTCTTTTTTGTTCATACTTTCACTGTCATACATAGGAATCTATTTCTAAATTCAGAGTCTTTAAGATTTATTCCTAAATTTTCTTCTAAGTATTTTAAGTTGTTGATACATTTTGATAATATTTGTATATGATGTGAGGCAGGGGCCCAACCTCATTCTTTTGCCTTTGGATATCTAGTTGTCCCTGCATGATTAAAAAAAATATTGAAGTATGTATACAATCTTGTATTAATTTCTGCTGTAAAGCAAAGTGATTTAGTTAAATATATATGTATATTCTTTTGTGATTTATCACAAAGTATTGAATATAGTTCCCCGTACTATACAGTAGGACCTCGTTTTTCCATTCTACAATATATATAATAGTTTGTATTTGCTAATCTCAAAGTTCTAGTCCTTCTCTTCCCAACCCTGCTCCCCTTTGGCAACCACAAATCTATTCTCTACATCTGAGTATATTTCTCTTTTGTAGATATGTTCATTTGTGTTGTATTTTAGATTCCACGTATAAGTAATTTCATATGGTATTTTACTTTCTTTTTCTGATTTACTTAACTTTTGTGGTAATCTCTAGGTCATTCATGTTGCTGCAAATGGAATTATTTCATTCGTTTTTATTGCTGTGTAGTATTCCCATGTGTATGTATATATGTATATATGTGGCACATCTTCTTTATTCATTCATCTGTTGATGAACACTTAGGTTGCTTCCATGACTTGGGTATTGTAAGTAGGGCTGCGTGTATCTTTTTGAATTAGAGTTTTCATCTTTTCCAGGTGTATGCCCAGAAGTGAGATTGTTGGATCATATGGTAGCTCTATTTTTAGTTTTCTAAGGAAACTCCACATTGTTCTTCACAGTAGCTGCATCAATTTACATTCCCACCAATAGTGTTGGAGGGTTCCCTTTTCTCCACACCATTCCTAGCATTTATTGTTTGTACACTTTTTTTGATGATGGCCATTCTGATTCAGTTTTAGAATAGGCAGAGGAACCAGAGATCAAACTGCCAACATTCATTGGATCATGGAAAAAGCAAGAGAGTTCCAGAATAAACATCTATTTCTGCTTTATTGACTATATCAAAATCTTTGTGTGAATCACAACAAACTGTGGAAAATTCTTAAAGAGGTGGGAATACCAGACCACCTGACCTGTGTCTTGAGAAATCTGTATGCAGGTCAGGAAGCAACAGTTAGAACTGGACATGGAACAACAGACTGGTTCCAAATAGGAAAAGGAGTATGTCAAGGCTGTATATTGTCATCCTGCTTATTTAACTTATATGCAGAGTACACCATGAGAAATGCTGGGCTGGAGGAAGCACAAGCCGGAATCAAGATTGCCGGGAGAAATATCAATAACCTCAGATGTGCAGAAATGCCACCCTTATGGCAGAAAGTAAAGAAGACTGAAGAGCCTCTTGATGAAAATGAAAGAGGAGAGTGGAAAAGTTGGCTTAAAGCTCAACATTCAGAAAACTAAGATCTTGGCATCTGGTTCCATCATTTCATGGCAAATAGATGTGGAAACAGTGGAAATAGTGACAGATTTTATTTCTTTGGGCTCCAGAATCACTGCAGATGGTGACTTCAGTCATGAAATTAAAAGACACTCCTTGGAAGGAAAGTTATGACCAACCTAAACAACATATTAAAAAGCAGAGACATTACTTTGTCAACAAATATTCATCTAGTCAAGGCTATGGTTTTTCCAGTGGTCATGTATGGATGTGAGAGTTGGACTATATAAAGAAAGCTGAGCACTGAAGAATTGATGCTTTTGAACTGTGGTGTTGGAGAAGACTCTTGAGAGTCCCTTGGATTGCAAGGAGATCCAACCAGTCCATCCTAAAGGAGATCAGTCCTGGGTGTTCATTGGAAGGACTGATGTTGAAGCTGAAACTCCAATACTTTGGCCACCTGATGTGAAGAGCTGACTCATTTGAAAAGATCCTGATGCTAGGAAAGATTGAGGGCAGGAGAAGGGGATGACAGAGGATGAGATGGTTGGATGGCATTACTGATTCAAGGGGCATGAGTCTGGGTAAACTCCAGGAGTTGGTGATGGACAGGGAGGCCTGGCGTGCTGTGGTCCATGGGGTCACAAAGAGTTGGATACCACTGAGCGACTGAAGTGATTCTGACTTGTGTGAGGTGGTACTTCATTGTAGTTTTGGTTTTCATTTCTCTAATAGTTAGCAATGTTGAGCATCTTTTTATGTGCCTATTGGCCATCTGTCCTTTTTTTTATTGGTTTGTTTTAATTGAGCTGTTTGTATATTTTAGAAATTAAGCTCTTGTTGGTCTCATCATGTGCAAATATTTTCTCCCATTTCATAGGTTGTTCTTTTGTTTCATTTATGGTTTCATTTGCTGTGCAGAAGCCTTTAAGTTTGATTAGGCTGTATTTGTTTCTTTTTGCTTTTATTTCCTTTTGCCTTGGGAGACTGACCTAAGAGAACACTACCATGATTTATGTCAGAGAATGTTTTGCCTATGATCTCTTCTAGGAGTTTTATGATGTCATGTCTTATATTTAAGTCTTTAGCTATTTTATTTTTGTGTGTGGTGTGAGGGTATGCTCTAATTTTATTGCTTTTCATGTGACTGTTCAGTTTTCCCAACACCATTTGCTAAAGAGATTGTCTTTTCTCCATTGTGTTTTCTTGCCTCCTTTGTTGAAGACTGATTGACTATAGGTGTGTGGGGTTATTTCAGAGCTGTCTATTCTGTTCCATTGATTCATAGTTCTGTTTTTTTTTTTTTTCATAGTTCTGTTTTGATATGCTGTTTTGATTGTGTATGTTGTTACACTTATGTTTTCCACAGATCTGTTAGGCTCTGTTCATTTCTCTTCATTCTTTTCCCCCTACCCCTCAGACTAGATACTTTGAATTTACCTATGTTCAAGTTCACTGATTTCTTTTTCTTTTTTCTTTTTTTTTTCTTTTTTTACTAAAATCCATGATTAAAACCCTTTAGTAAGTTTTTGGTCTCAGTTATATTATCAGTTCCAGAGTTTTCTGGGCACCTTTCTGTGATGTCTATCTGTTCCTTTTGAAACCTACCTGTGCTGAGTGCCATGGACAATAAGAATGCATACAGCTCATGGTTGCTTTTGAGTTTTGATAAATGCACACGGCATTGGTACTCTTTCTTGAATGGTGACCACAGTCCAAATGGATGTGACCTCTGTGGCCCTGGTGTGATACAGCCTGAAGGACAGCTAGGTGCCCCCTGACCTCTGGTGGGATGAACATCCATCTAAAATTACAGCCAAGCCTTTGCTAGTGTCTCAGGAAGAAGCACCTCTTTATAGCTGGTCATGAGCCTTTAATATATTACCCTTAAATCATTTAAAACTGGACTAGCCTGAGCAGCAGTGAATATGCCAGTGCAGCTGGGAGCAATCTCGGGCCAGCCCAGCGAGATGACCGAGATGATCTAATAGATCTTGCTTCCTCTCCAACAGTCTATCACCCCACCTCTCTCCTCCTTATTAAACCAAAGCTCCCCACTCACAGGAAATAAAACTGCTACCTGATATTTATATATCTTCAGAGTGTAGTGTAATTCAGAAACCAGGGAGAATGGTTTAAAACTATTTATTGAAAAGGAGACTGTTTCTTGCATGAAATAATCTTATTGGAAAAGTTACCTTATCACTTTCATGGCACTCGGAAAATCTGGATCATTTGTAAAGCAAAGGGCACAGCAGAAATTGATTTTTGTTGGCATGAGGCTGGTCTCTGTACTTTGATTAGTGGCTTGAAGCTGGTGAGTCATGTGATGGTTCTGATATTTTGGGGGAGGGTATTCAGACTGAGATCATAGTAAGCCTTTTTGACCTTGACTTTGAGCAGAGTATTGCGGGAAGTCTTATGTCACCCCTAAGTCTCTGGCTGTTTGCAACCTTATGCTATCTTTTGGATTAATCTCTTGCATTAAGCAGGCCTCTTCCCTCCCTCACTGTGCCATTCCTAGACTCTACAGTTTTGGATGGTTTTGTACCATCTACAGGGGAAAGCCCACATCCATTGTTCTAGCGTTCTTGCTCCTCTAAGCTCTGACTTAATCTGACTTCACTTGCAGCCTACTTGCTCTCTTGCCTCCATGGTGTGAACCCTCTGCCCCCTTCACCCACTCTGGCTGCTCAGCACACCTCCGGGCACATCTCAGCTACTTCAGGATTCATGCTTCTATGTGCCCTATGTGTTCTAAGACATCTACTTCTTTTCCAAGTGTAAGTCCAAAGGTGGCCTCAGAAGCTCCACCCTACCCCTCTGTTGCCTACCAGTGGAGCTTCTCAGCTCTCTATGAGCTCAATATCCTCTGAAATTGACATGCTTACTGTACTTGCCATCAACTCAGCATAGATCAAGTACCCAAAATATCTCATGTTGATGGTGTGTACATTGATCTCATGGAAATTCAGTTTTACCTGCTGGAGAGAGAGAGAAGAGGAAAAGGGGAGGAGAAAGATGGGAAGAAAGATTTTGTGTGTGTTAGTCACTTCGTCATATCTGACTCTTTGAGACCCCATAGAACTTAGCCCGCCAGGCTCCTCCGTCCATGGGATTTCCCAGGCAAGAATACTGGAGTGGGTTGCCATTTCCTTCTCCAGGAAAGATTTTTACCTACCCCCAAATTTATATATTGAGGCCCTAACCCCAGCAGCTTGGAATTTGACTGTATTTAGAGATAGGGCCTTTAAAGAAATGATTAAGATAATATGAGGTTCTTAAGGTGGGCTCTAATCCAGTCTGACTGGTGTCCTTACAAGAAGAGGTAAGTAGGCAGTCATCTGTAAGCCAAGGAGAGAGGCCTTGGGAGAAACCAAGTCTGCCAACACCGTGATTGTGAATTTCCAGCCTCCAGAACTTTGAGAAAATAAATTTCTATTATTTAAGTCACCCAATCTGTAGCATTTTGTTACAGCAGCCTGAGCAGACTAGTACACCCACTTCAGCTCAGTTCAGTAGCTCAGTTGTGTCCAACTCTTTGCAACCCCATGGACTGCAGCACACCAGGCCTCCCTGTCCATCATCAACTCCTGGAGTTTACCCAAGCTTATATCCATTGAGTCAGTGATGCCATCCAACTATCTCATCCTCTGTTGTTCCCTTCTCCTCCCACCTTCAATCTTTCCCAGCATCAGGGTCTTTTCAAATGAGTCAGCTCTTCACATCAGGTGGCCAAAGTATTGGAGTTTCAGCTTCAACATCAGTCCTTCCAATGAACACTCAGGACTGATCTCCTTTAGGATGGACTGGCTGGATCTCCTTGCAGTCCAAGGGACTCTCAAGAACTCACTCATTGCCCTTTCTAAATTAGTTCTCCCAAAGCAGAGCCATCACTTGCTCATCCAGGTTCCCCAGGGAGTTCACCATGCATAAGCTGTCTCTGGCTTCTGTTGTTACTTGAGATATGGTCATCCAGGGAAAGAGGAAAGAACCAGAGAGAAGAGGGTTGGAGAAAAGGGTGCATCCTCAGTTTACATGGCCAGAGGAGGGGAGGAAAGCCAGAGAGGCTGAAGAAGAACCACGAGAAAGGTCTCAGAAGCTAAGGAAAGGGTTTCAAGAGCAACAGGGAGATCATCAATGCCAAGTGCTGCCAAAGGTCAAGCTGGACAAGACATGAGAAAAGGCTTCAGGATGGGTAGTTAGATGGCAGGTGGGTGAACCCAGGGAAGCAGAGCTGGTTTGGTTCCCAGAGGTGAAAAAGAGAAAATGTCGAAATGGCTGTAGACCCCAGATTCTTAGTCTTGAACCCTACTGACATGTTGGACTGGGTAACACTTAGTTGTGGGGGGCTGTTCTGGCTACTGTGGGATGTTTATCAGTATCCGTGGCCTCAGATCATCGGATGTCATTAGCAACCCGCCCACCTCCAGCTGTGACAATCCCAAATGTCTGCAAACATTGCACAGTGTTCCCTGGGGGCAACATTGCCCCCCAGGGACAGGTTGAGAATCACTCTATACACCGGCCTTCTTCCAAATTAGTTGCCCTGGAGATGCTCCTGTGAAAAAAAGCTGCATGGTTATTGTCAAACACGGGTGGGCAATGCTGACTGAAACAGGTTCATCTGCTATAGGAACGCTCAGAGCTTTATGACACCAAGATGCACTGTAGCTCTCTGTCACACTGTGAAAGACTAGTGTGGAAGCACGGCTACCTGAACATTCTAAAGGACAGTGTTACACGGACCGCAAGGAGTGTTCTGGCGAGTATACTTTGGGAGACACTACTACAGACAGTATTTAGGGGAAGAAGTGACCTAACGTGCCCACTTACTCAGATAGTCAGCCCTGGAGGGCAGAGGGGGGTACCTAGACTGTTTCTGCTGTCAATCCCAGCGCTTCCCTCTGCACTGCTCAGTAGGAGCTCACAACCCCTGGCGGCCCCTCTCACAGCACAGGGCGCCTTCACCCCTGACTCCGCACAGGCCAAAGCTGAGATGGTTTCCCTTCCCCTCTTCTCAGGCACCCAGAGGGCCTCAGGCTCCCCACAGGCAGGTTACATTCGGGGGTCTCTCCAGCTCATCGAGCCAGGAGGGCACTTAGGAGCAGGCTCCAGCGGAACCTGTAGGCTCAAAGGACCCAAGCATTTGAGCAGGAAGGCTGCCTCCCCACAGGGCGCTCTTTCGGACGGAGCACCAGCCAGGGAAATCATGGCATGCCCTGTGACAGGGCTGTTCTGTTTTCCACCAAACCAACATTTACTGAAAGCCTTCTCTGTGGGGTCTTTCTAATTCTCTGCCTTTCAATTCTCTTCTCACAAAGAAAGGGGCTCATTTCAGAATCTGTCGGACACTGTCCAGCAGTACTTTGTCTTTTGTTTTTCACTCTGCAAAGCCCCATCAAGGCAGTGATGTCTGGGAACAGGCACTGACAATGAATGAATGAGTTCTAAGCAAAAATTCTGAAAGAAGAGAGGGATCCAGCCTGGAATTTTCTCTCTTTTATCTTATGGGTTAGCTTTTCATGAGGGATTGCTTATTTGCTCTTTGGGAACTTTATTTATTGTGTGTTCTGTGTGGCAAACACTTTTTGAGGACAGAGGGGAAAGCGGTGAGGATGAGGGTTAAGGGTGAGGCAAGGGAAAGTCAAGGTCTTTTGAAAGCATAGATTACTTCTCAACAGCTTCCAGGGATGAGCCCTCAGAAAGCCAGGGTTCACTGCTGTAACTTCCCTCCATTATGGATGGAGAGTCCTCTGAAGGCCTCCGCTCTGGGCAGGGGCACCCCAGGGTGACCAGCTCAGAGCACCTGCTTGACTCTGGGTGACGCAGTCAAGGTGAGTGCCACTCGGCCTTCTGAGGCAGCACCTCCGGGTTCCTGGCCTGCTGGTCAGAGCACCCTGCAGGGAGTCCTAAAAGAGGCCTTCTCCCCAGTGTCTCTGTCAGATGCAGAGAGGCAGCTTGACAATCCTCCCATCCATCCGTGACAAGCCATTGGTACCCTATGCCTGGGGTGGACTTCTGATCTCAGCGTGGGGCTTATTGATGATCTGAAGTCTGCCGTTCTCACCGAGAGCCAGCGGGACATGGTCACATCACTGTTTGAACATGACAAAGGGATGAACTGTGCTCATGTTTATTCCGTGGTCTCAAAGGCAGCCAGCCGTCTAACGTTTAAGAGCACAGAGACATTACAGAGAACAAACGGTCTGGTGGAGAACAGAAGCGATGGGCACCACCATGGTTTGCTACCTAGTAGACAGACTTTATTTTATTTTTTACGGCTCAGGTGCATAGCTTTAAAAGACTCCGAAAGTGTAGGTAAGATTTGGGAAGTCTCAATTGTGCTCCACATTTGGGAAGTAGTCCCTTATGCTGATGACATTTTTGTAAGAAGATGGTCTCCTTGTCATCACCAGATTGTCCCTTAAATTAGTTGAGGCCTGAGGGCCTTAAATTAAAAGCAAGAAGTTACAATGCAGCAGATTGAATTTAGGTTCATGTGCTGTGTTTGAAATACATGAGCGGCTGTTGAAAACATAATTTTAAATGAATAGTGGGTTCCTTATGCAGCACCCCCCAAATGTCAGATTATTTGCATTGAAAGCCCAGTTTCCACCCAGTTAGTGCTGTGAAAAGGCCTTCCTGTCCCTTAACCATTACCACAGCCCTCTGTCCAGGCCAGCTGGACCTGGCAGGGCTACCCTGGGGCCTGTGCTGATGCCAGTCCACCTGCTGGAAACTATTCTTAAATTCCTAAGCCAGACAAGGCAGATCTAGCCCCTTGGGGTCCCATCCCTCTCTTGGCCATCAACAAGAGAGGTGCTCAAGGAGGACTGAGAACTGGAAATCTTTACCAGCCTAGGGCTCAGGATCCTCCCTTTCTTCCTGGTCTGAGTCTCAGGGTGCTTGGAAGGCAACATTAAAGCCTACCGTTTCATCCTGCATCGTCAGTGAGTCTGTGCTCTCTGGGCAAGGGCCCACTCCCTCATGCAGCAGTTTTTAACCCTGGATGCATATCAGGAGGCTTCCCAGGTGGTGCCAGTGTGGAGAAAAAGAGATGTGGGTTCAGTCCCTAGGTTGGGAACATCCCTTGGAGGAGGGCATGGCAACCCACTCCAGTATTCTTGCCTGGAGAATCCTATGGACAAAGGAGCCTTGTGGGCTATAGTCCATAGTGTTGCAGAGTCAGACATGACTGAAGCGACTTAGCATGCACACATGTGTTTTGGGAGCTTTGGAAAAATACTGATGCCCAGGCCCTGACCCCTCGAAAGTTCAATGTAATAGCTCTGGGATGGGTCCTGAGGACTGACGTGTGTGTGTGTGTGTGTGTGCGCGCGCGTGTGCGTGTGCGTGCGTGTGCGCGTGTACATAAGCGTCTCAATTTATTCTAATGTCCAGCCAGAATTAAGAGCTGCTGGTTTGAGGGGAAAAGTTATCCATTTTCACTGTTAGAAGCAGGCATATTTTCTTTATTCAGTTTAAGCAATGTGATGGGCAGACAATGCAAAATTAGCTGTGCAGAGAGGGGTTTCAAGACTCTAGGCACTCATGACAAAGTGAGCCATGACCTTTTCCCACTGTAGTCAAAATAAGAGAGATGAAAAAGCTCAAGCTTACAGAGGACAAGAATAGGGTCTTTAGGAGCTCGGGCAGGACTAGAAAGTAAGCAGCTTCACAGCTAGAGGCTTGTAGAGTTGCACACATTTCCTCAAAATCAAATTCATTTATTCCTTCGTTCACTCACTGTCAGTCATGCACTGCCTATTTCTTAAGTACCTGTTGGTGTCCAACAGTTTAATAGGTTCCAGGGGTGCAACGATGAATATTTTAAAGTTAGGGGCTCTAGAAGTATTGGAAACACAGATTAGGGTTAGTTTTCTTAATCATAGATTCTTGGCTTTTCATCTGGGCAAGTGCCAGAACCCAACATCTGCCCTCGAATTTCCCCAGGACGATGTCAACATCCAACCTCCCCCCGCACCCCCCGCCAACCACCACCACCTTTCTGCTTCACCACTTGCAACATCTTGCTGCTGACGTCTTCTCCAGGACATTTCTGTGTGACGATGAGTGGCATATGGGCACCTCTTTGTCAGACACATATCACCCCCAATCCATCCTCCTCCCCATCCTGCCTGACTCATTCGGTGATTCCAGAAAACTCGTATGAATAGCAAGGGTGTGGGGACAGGAGAAGCGTTTAGAATATATCAAGGTTGAATGCTGGAATATATATATATATATATATATACTTCGGTGGTTGGGCTGGGGTTATTACCCTCATTTTAGGAAACAGGAATCTGAGACTCAGACGCTGGCTGGAAAGGATTTTGATCCGGATTCCTCCCACTGTGGGTGGTGGAGATATATATATATTGGTACCTGAAAGTACTTCCCTCCCCAGCTTGAAGCTCCCCTATGTAGAGACCCCAGAGCAGCCTTCTCCACCTCCAAAAGCAACAGAAAAGCCTACCTTCTAATGGGCACATCTCAGCCGGCTAACTAGCTGTGACCACAAGGGGGCACCAAAGAGTTTCCATTACTCCACCTGCCTCACTTTTCTGCTGCGTAGGGAATAGGGACATGGTTAGAAAATACTGTGAATTTAGAAAAAGAGATGATGTTGGAAGGCAAGGCTTAAGCCCCAGGCAGAAAACTGTGACTGGAGAGCAGAGATGATGCACTTAGTTTCTGCTTTGGTTGGAGAAGTGGGCAAGTGCTAGCGGGCAGTGTAGGTGTCTGATCACTAACAGGACAACCGTGAGCTCGCGCCCGGGGAATGCTTCCATTCTTCCTTAAGAAGCACAGGAAGTTGGAGAGTAACGTACAATATATGAAGGAGGCATTTGTTCACGGAGAGTGCGGTAGGACGTTAAGTATGAAGGGTGAGCTGAGGATTGGCAGGACCACGTGGATCACGGGAGGGAGTCTGGATTTTATTTCAAGTGCCCAGGGGAGTCACAGGGGACGTCAAGCCAGGGACGGAGTGGTGTGACTTGTTCCACTGTCTCCTCCGGAGGAAGGGAAGCTGGGGCACGGTCGTGGACGCATCAGGGAGGCCGATTCCGGAGACACTGGGGCGGGGAAGAGAGCACGTGCACGCAGGGCCTCTGTGGGAGTCAGACCCTGCAGGATTCACTGGTGGATGGTCACCAGGGGGATGAGAGAGGGCCGGGCGTCAAAGATGACGCTCCCGTCTGGGTCTGGATTTGTGCCCTGGCTGGCTGGGTACTTAGTCCCTCAGTCGTGTCCAACTCTTTGCGACCCTATGGACTGTAGCCTGCCAGGCTCCTCTGGGCATGGGATTCTCCAGGCAAGAATACTGAAGTGGGTTGCCATGCCCTCCTGGAGGGGATCTTCCAAACCCAGGGATCAAACCCAGGTCTCCCGCCTTGCAAGCAGGTTCTTTACTGACTTAGCTACCAGAGACGCCCTGGCTGGGTGGGGTGAGATTTATTGTGGAGAAGGGTTGTGGGAGGGCGAAGCTGGGCGGAATGGGGAGCTTATGGCAGACCCCTGGGGTTGCAGACAGGGCTGCCAGGTCCTCTGATCAGAGGGTTCTGGGTGGTTGTGGTGCAGGGAATGGGGGCTGGAGTGTGAGTAAAGGCAGGAGAGAAGGTCTGAGGGGCTCATTAGGGGCTAGATGTCATCATGAGCTGAGGATCAAGAGGCTGAGTGAGGGGTCTTATTGAGAGGAGAGACCTAGCTGGAGGGAGGAGAGGGCTGCCAGACAGAGTGAGGCAGGTGGGTGTAGATTGATAGGGAGGTCTCTCCAGGGAACTAGATGCGGAACCTAGGGAAACCTTCCTGGGGCCCTTTCTATGGGCAGTGTTCTCTGTCCTCCTCCCAGACTGGCCCTTCTGGGGCAGAATAATCTCACATGTAAGCACTTGAAGAGGGGTCAGGAAGTTAAGCTTTGCATCTGTATCTGATTTGTTCTGGATGACCAAGCAGGCAGCTTCGGACAGAGCAGGGATCTTCTTGGATGGTGATGAATTCTAGCTCAAGTAGGTGCTAAAACGCTGAACCTGCTTGTACTTCAGAAAAACAGGGTGTGAGAACAGGAGGCCTAAAAGGAGGAAGCCAGAAGTTATTTCTGGGCCCTGAGATTTGCAGAGTGGCTTCAGAAAAAAGAAGGCACAGGGTTGTTCTGTTCAGACAGAAAAAAAAACCTAAAAAGAAAATAGGATGGGAGATTATGTGGAGATGGGTGTGTTAGGGCCTCCTTAAACCAGGCCCTGCTAAAACCTGTCCAGTCAGCAGGAAGGACACACCCATGCGCTGCCCAGGCTCACCCCGTGTGTCTGGTGGATCCTCTGTTGCTCTCCATTCTGCAGAAGTCTGCTGGCCTTTGTTCCTTAACGTCTGTGGGTGAGGAATAAAATCAAGGTCCCCATCAGAGCCTGGGCCCTGAATGGCCCTCTGAGCACTTAGCTATCTTGACTGCCCATGTCAGTGGGGCTGGCCCAAAGCTGGCCCTACCACTGCAAGGGTGATTTCAGTCTGTCCATCTTGGCTCCTTTCTTGGGTGGTTATGGAGCTGCTCCTTGAGTTCTTCCTTTGCCTTACCTTACATTTGTTGGGGAAAACCACAGTCAGAAATTGATGACTCAGGCAAGTAAAGAGTCTGTCTATAATGCAGGAGTCATGGGTTTGATCCCTGGGTGGGGAAGATCCTCTGGAGAAGGGAATGGCTACCCACTCCAGTATTCTTGCCTGGAGAATCACAAGGACAGCGGAGCCTGGTGGGCCATAGTCCATAGGACTGCAAAGAGTTGGACGTGACTGAACGATTAACACTTTCACTCATCCTGAGAACGCTTGGTAAGATGTGAGCAGGAAGCAGACCCCTGGGAAATGGGAAGTGGATTTAAGGTGCTGTTTTGAGCAGGGAACAGGGACTGGGATAGGGGCTCCAGAGGAGAAAGCAGAGACACCAGCAGCTTCCTAAGGGGTCCAAAAGCTGGGGTGTCCTCTGTAGGTACCTGGGAAGGCTGTCCTCTCCCTCCTTCTAAGGTCACCTTGAAGCGGGCTGTGTTTTGCCCACCCGAGTGGGACAGAGATGAGAATGAAAAAGGACAGAGGCATTCTGCACCAGAAGGGTGCTCCAGGGACTCTAAATAGCCATCCTGTAGCGATGTCGGCTGCTCCCAAAATAACGGAGTGCACACATCACCGCAAAAGACGTTTTTCAGGAGAATGTCATCTTCGTTCAAGCTAGCTAGGGCCATTGTGTACCCAGAGAGGAAGCAAGATAGATAAATATTTGGGGGAATGAGTGTGTGGGAGAGATGAGCTGTCAGGGCGAGTGAACATTAGGTAGAATGGATTGCGTTTTCTTTCAGCTTTCCCCTAGCTCAGTAACAAGATCGCTCCTGGGTCTGGGTTTCCTGGTACGCATCTCCCTGGTGCCATTCATATTCATCGAGTTCCTTCCAATCAGTGTCACCTGGGGAAGGAAAGGTGGGCCGAGAGCAGGGGAGCACGTTTCCTCTGGGGAAGGGGGGAGGGGGGGTGGGTCTTGCCTTAAAGACTCATGATCTGTCAGTTGTCCCAACATTAGACACAGAGCAGATGGGTGAAGGGAAAGAGTGTGCAAGTCAGTGAAAGTGTTAGCTGCCCAGTCGTGTCTGACTCTTTGCGACCCCATGGACTGTAGCTCCCCAGGCTCCTCTGTCCATGGGATTCTCCAGACAAGAATGCTGGAGTGGGTAGTCAGTCCCTTCTCCAAGGGATCTTCCTGACCCAGGGATCAAACCTGGATCTCCCATATGGTAGGCAGATTCTTTACTGTCTGTGTCACCAGGGAAGCCCCATGCATGTCAGGTGCCCCTTTTATTTAAAGGGCATGAGGAGTCGAGAATGTTTGAGTCAGATCATAATTCTCAGACATGTGGGGGATTTCAAACCATTTGTTAATCTTTGTCAGGTAACCTTTTGGATCCTTGCTAACTTTCTTGGCCTGGTTGGTTGTTTTCTTGTTGCTGGTGTTCGGTCCTTAAGTTGTGCATGACTCTTCCACGTGCCACCCCGTGGACTGCAACACATCAGGCTCCTCTATCCATGGGATTTCCCAGCAAGAGTACTGGAGTGGTTTCCACTTCCTTCTCCATTGTTTATTTTTATTAATGTCTAATTCACACACCATAAAATTCACTCACTGTGCATGTACAATTCAGTGAGTTTTAGTAAATGTAGAGCATTGTACAACTACCCCTGCAACCCTGTTTCAGCATAATGATGTTTTCATTATCTTGTTTCTCTGAATGATTTCCTCCCAAGGTTATTAAAGGAGAGTGTAAGGTTTGGAACAAAGCTTCACAGCCAGTCTTGGGAGAAGAGTGAATCTAAGACATGGAGGTGGTGGAGCAGCATGGATGGAAAGGTTCCCTTTGGGCAGGAACAATGCTTGTGGATCTTGTCACAGGAATCATCACATTAGCAGTAACTCAGTGATATGGGAGGCCTTGTTATTCCCATTTTACAGATGGAGAAAACTGAAGAGGTTGAGTTGCTTATACAAGGTCTCACTGCCAGGGAGTGGCTGAGCTGGGATTTGAACCCATACCTCTCTGCCTGCAGAGTCTGCATGCTCAAACCTTTATGGTGGGGGGCATTGAAGACTTAAGTCTAGAGCATAGACTGAACTGTAAGATGATGACCTAAAATGCGTCAGATCCTGACTGCACACTCAAAACCTCTAATTCTGTGACTCTTATCCAAGTTGTGTCTATTAAAGAGGAAAATGAGCTTCTGCCCCTAACTGATTCTAATCCTCCCCTACCCCTGGGTTCACTGTCATTTTGGCTCCACTTGGAAAGATAAACACTAACCAGTAGACTTTGCTCTCTGAGGATCCTGCTCTGACCCTCAAACAGGAGAAGGCACCTGATGTCTGGTTCCTTTGCCTGTGCTGAGGAATAAAGGAACCTGAAAATACACTGCCATTTCAAAAAGAGCCTGCCTGACACAAAGGTAATAGTGTTTAATGATGCCACTATCTTTCTTTCTCCCTTTCAAAATCAATCTTTAGAAGGTAGGCCTGAAAACCAGGAGCCACCATCTTCTAAAGGTATGCCAGGGGTTAGAAATAGGATGCTACACACCACTTAGCATGTGAAATATGAGTTATCTGTGCGGGCATATATGAAAAGAAAGAAAAACCTAACAACAACCGTCCTGTTGAGTTTTGAAATGTAAATGTTTGCTAATGGTTTGCCGAAGAAGACAGCTTCACTTGGGCTGAGAGCTGTGTGTAAAGAAGCATTAAAATGCATCATTTGCTCAGGGCTAAAAGTCATCAGCTTGTGATATTAATGCCCTTTAAAAAATAATTTGTCGGCATGAAATCAGAGCATGCCTTGTGCAAAGCATTGGCTCTTGTCAATTTCCTCATGGATCTACTGAATTATAATTGCATTTAGATCTTGCCCAGCATGAAAGAGTCCTCTCTCTCTCTCTTTTTTTAATCTCCACCTCTTTGTGTGTGCGTGTGTGTGTGTGTCTGTTGGATGAGAGCCAAGGAGGTTAACTAATTTCATCTCGGGTGAAGGACCCCTGCCCTGAGGCTGGGAACGTGCTGGTCAGCTAGATGGCCCCAGGTTTTTACTGCTGCTCCTCCTCAGTCCTCGGCCCACAGTTTCCCAGCAGGGCTCATGGGGATGATTGCTGGGGAGAGACAAAGGCTTAGGGGCTCCTGTGACGGCATCCACACAGATCGGCTAACTTCATTAAGGCTGCTCTGGTTACAAGTGACAAAAACCTTCCCCAAACTGGCTGAGGCAGCAGAAGAGGACATAGGAGTGTGACTCAGAGGCCAGGGACCCAGGGACGGGAGGCGAAAGTTCATCACACCTGGAAACGGGCTCAGTGGTACCAAGACTCTTATCTCTCCGGGGCGTGTCTGGATTGGGCTATGGCCTCAGACTGCTCCTGGGATGGGGGGTGAAAGAGGGGTAGAGGGGCAGATCAAGAGATTGATTCCACGGAGCACCGCCTCATCTGAGACAACCTGACTTCTCCTGCGGCGTGTGGTGGAAAATGCCATCAGAGATAATGATTCCATTATGAAGAAAGAAATTGAAAGTGACTGGGCCAGGTAATTCCTTGGCTTCCTCGCTGATGCTATGGTTTTGATGCATCAGCCTCCAGTAGATGCCCGTGAAAAGCATTACAGTGACGGAATACATGCAGCAGACACCTGCCACACCAGACCGTCATCTCTCCACTGTGTGGTCATTTCTGCAGCTACCCTGAGCACCTGTGAGCTGGTGACCTCCTGTGAAGTGCTAGGGTAATACAGACGGGTCACAGCATCGGCCATCATGTTCCTTCCTGTCTAGCTGTGATTCTGGAAAGCTGAGTGTTCTTAGGGGTGAGGTTTATCACCTAGAGTATCTAGGCTTTTCTGTTTTCTTTCTTTCTTAATTTTATTTTTAGCAGGTTCCTTAAAAAATATCCCTGAGTCAGGGAAGATCCCCCGGAGAAGGGAATGGCTACCCACTCTGGTATTCTTGCCTGGAGAATTCCATGGATAGAGGAGCCTGGTGGGCTACAGTCCATGGGGTCACAAAGAGACATGATTAATCAACTGTCCCTTCACTTTCAAAGTATGTATACACATGCGTTTATTTTATTCACTCTTTCAGCACATGTTTATTGAGTGCCTACCAGGAGTTCTCCTATCTGTGGATGGAGCAGTGAGCAAAACAGAATCCAAACCTGCCTCATGGAACGTGTGTTTTTGCTGGGGAGGTGGTGGTGACCGCTCTGCTTTCGGTCCCATTGGTTTGCTGCTGCCTCTCCCACTCTTCTCACCGGTGCCAGAGGACCAGGGTCATTTTCCTCACAAGATCAAGTGTGGATCCTTAGCCAGCTAGTCAGTCCCATAAGTAGATCTGATAGGCTTAAACTAGTGATTCTCAAAGTGTGCTCTGGGAACTCCCATGGGTTTCAGAGACCCTTTCAGAGGGGTATGTGAGCTCACATGTGTTCTTGTAATAACAGGGAGGTATTTGTCTTTTTCTGTCTTTGTCATGAATGTGCAATGGAGTTATCCAAAATCTACATGATATGTGGTATCAAAACAGATTGAAGGGAGAAGCAGAGAGATGATAAGCTGTCTTCTATGAAGAAGCCATTACCGAGACCTGCAAACTCAGAAAACAATGCCATTTCATATCACTAAATTTTTTTGGGAAAATACAGTTTTTATAAAACACCTAATTTATGTTAACATGTTGTAAGTTTGGAGAAGGAACTGGCAATCCACTCCGGTACTCTTGCCCCAGAAATCCCACGGATGGAGAAGCCTGGTAGGCTACAGTCCATGGGGTCGCAAAGAGTTGGACACGACTGAGCGACTTCACTTTCACTTCAATAACTTCATTATTATTTTTAAATCATTAATATCTTTTTTAAAAGTCTCACTTTTAGTTTCTAATGCAGTAAACATCAATAGATGTAATGGAATAAACAAAAGCTCTTGATTGAGGGTCCTTAATTTTTAAAGTGTGAGATTCTGTTTCTTTCCAGAGCGTGTTCCTGGGACTCTGGGAACCCTCTCTAGACCCTGAGCAGTAGGGGAGCTGCAGATCAGGACAGTCATGTATTACCAATTCTGGTTCCATCTCCCAGGCACTTCTGTCTCTAAGCCTTGGTGGCTTAGGGTTGTTGTCTTTTTGCGTGTGTGTGTGTGTGTGTGTGTGTGTGTGTGTGTGTGTGTGACTAAATGACAAGCAAGGTGCATGGATTACAGAAAAAGGTGAGGAGAGTCTTTTACATTCTTGGGTCTGCCTTCTTCCCTAGGGGAGGAGTGGGGAGAAAATTGTGCAGGAATTAGGAGCTATTTCTGGAAAGAGCAGACTAGGGTCCCAGTCTTGGGTCTGAGCTTTGCTTCCCTAGAGTTTCTGGGCAGGAACCAGGTAGTCATGTCAGGGAGCCCTGAGAGGCAGAAGGGAGACAGAAGAGCTTGCTGCATCAGGGCTCATCCACTTAGCAAAGTAGGCATGTTCGATGCCAGCGGTCTTCAGCCTTGTTGGCACCAGGGACCAGTGTCATGGAAGAAAATTTTCCCACAGTCTGGGTGGGGTGGGGTGGGGTTGGGATAGTTTGGAGATGATTCAGGTGCATTACATTTATTGTGGACTTTATTTCCCTTATTATTACATTGGGATATGTAATGAAATCATGATACAATTCATCATGATGCAGAATCAGTGGGAGCCGTGAGCTTGTTTTCCGGCAGCTAGATGGTCCCACCTGGGGTGATGGGAGACAGTGACACCTGAAGTGTGTTGCTATGCCCAGTCTACTCTGTAATCTCATTGCCGTCACTGCAGAAAGCCCGGCTTCACAAAGACAGGATGTTGGAAGTGGAAGCAGGGTTTTCAGTGCTTTTGTGGCAATCTCAGGATATTCTGCCTTGACTTTAATCTGTGGAGATTTGAAGCTGTCTCAAACACACCCTAAACCTAACCCTAATCTCCTGCTGTGTGACTCGGTTCCTAACAGGCCACCAACTGATATTGGTCCATGGCCTGGGGCTTGGGGACCCCTGTTCTATGCAGCTGTCTCCACAATGCTCTCTCTCATCTAGTTTTTCTGGTTCAGAGCAACAGGTAGACTTATTGAGGGGTAGGAAGAATTTGCACGTGGCTTGAGATGTAATGAGCTGTAAGACTCTCTCCCTTTACTGCCACCTGCCAGAGCTTTCTAGACCCAGCGCTAAATCCCTTGTGGTGATCAGTGAGCTTGGGGTGACTCATTCGTTAGAGCTGGTGACCACGGTGGTTGGAGGTGGGCAGGAAGGTGCACCCCCCCCACTCCTACTAGGAAAAGGCAGCTACTAATAGAGGTCACAGAAGAAAATCATGGCTGAGAGGGTCTCATGGGTACTGGGACTTAGGGACAGACAGCTCGCAATAGGAGTAGCAAGGCTGTGGGCTACGAGAGGGTGGGTACCTTATATGACTGTTTCCCTGGCACATGGCAGACTGTCTCACAGGGTGAATGATGGATGAATGGATGGCCACAGCATACAGGGCACCCAGTCAGGCTTCTGGCTCCAGCTTCTCTCAGGACCCTCTCCCTCCCCCAGTGGGCTTACGCTAATAATACCTGGTAATACCTGGTCTTCAACCTGCAGAAAATTGCCTACTCAACCAGGACTCACATGAAGATGTCCTGCTGAATGTATTCCTTTTCTCAAGAGGGTTTGAGTTTTTAAAGATGATAATGAAGAGAAGGCAATGCTTTATCCAGGTTGGTAATTCTCTAATGCAATTTTCTCTACCTGTTTCCTCAAGATTTTAACTAATGTTCTGTAAAACTTTTGATTAAATCTTTTGTCAAGTGAATTTGAAAAACCTTGGATACATCTGCAGCTCTTTCCTGAAGATTTAAAATGTACATCAGTGTACCAAAGGCTCTGAAACATCTTGTGGTTTAAAAACAACCTGTTTAATTGAAAAAATAACTAGTGTTCTTGAAGTTTGGTTTACATACAATAAAATTTGATCATTTTAAGAGTGCAGTTGAATGAGTCTTGAATGTATATACTTAGTAACCAGTAGCACAATCAAGATATAGGACATTTCCATCAGCCCCTGAAGGTCACTCATAACCCTTTGTAGTCAATCTGTTTCCCCAGCTCCCAACCCTTGGCAACCAGTGGTTTCTTTTCTATAACTATAGTTTTGCCTTTTCTAGAGATTCACATAAGTAGAATTGACAGTAAGTAGACTTTTGTGTCTTTGGTTTCCTCCCCTAAGCATGATGCTTTTTGAGGTTCAATCCTGTTGTGTGTGTTGGCAGTTTGTTTATTACCACGCAGCAGTCCATTGTATGGGTGTGTCTTTGTTAATCCACCCACCAGCTGATGGACATTTGGGCTACTTTCAGTTTTAGGTGGTTAAAAAGAGAAGTGCTATGGATGTTTGTGTACAAGGGCTTCTGTGGACATACATTTGTTTCTCTTAGGTAAACACCTAGGCGTGGAATTGTTTCATTTTATTTGCTCTTCTAAGAGGAAACAGCCCCTCCCCATCTCTGTCATCTCTGGTCTCCCCACAGTGGGGAAGCGGCGACTCGGGTCTGGAGCCAGGCTCTGAGTCCCCTCTCGCTGGTTCTGAGTCCAGATGAGATGGGGTCTCTGTCGCTGCTGTCACGAACGCCATCATTGTCATCAGCAGATGGTGGAGGAGAGAGGCTAATTGAGAACTCCCGTAGCATAAAAAACAAAAACCAGCCAAAGGAACCCGCAAGGAAAATGATATCATTATCAGGCAAAATAAAGGAAACAGCACCTGTCCCTGCCAGAACCAGAGCTGGGCTGCTTGGGAGGTGGTAGCTTCCGGAGGTCAACCTCGTGGGGAGGCATTTTTCACCCCCGCTCCGAGGGAGCTGATGGCTCGGCACAGGCTCTCACTGACATCACCTAAAGAGAAGAAGACTTTGCAAGGGCTGGGCCTGGGCTAGACTTTAAACACTTAGTGAGCGACCCAACTTCCTTTTGTTTATTGTTGTCAGATTATCATTACAGACTCTTGTGAGCAAGCTTGTTAATCAACAGAGTAGGAAAAGGCATGTCCGGTATCCCACCTCCTGCTTTGGGTGGGGCGTGTATGTGCTACCCTGGGATAAGCGTATGTGGGCCGCCAGCTTCTCTGATGTGAGGACTGGGGCTGCAGGAGGCGTGTGCCATTTATGGTCAGAACCAAGAATTTAAAGACTCCTTCCCTCCCACGTAGCCCCACTTCACTCTCAGGCCATGTTAACATCTGGAGAAGAACAGGGAAGAGACAGCTGTTTTCTGCAACCACCTTTCATGGGCATTCTGGGGTTTTGTGAAGAGGGCACAAGTTTCTGGAATTAGACAGACCCAGGTTCCCATCCTGGCCCTGTCACTGGCCAGCTGAGGCCAGACCCCTCTCCTGTGACATAGTTTCTTTGTCTGTAGAGTGGTGTTGGGCGGGGAGTATACCTGCTTCTGTGGTGTTGAGAGCAGTTTGTAAGACACAGCATTTCCTGTGGATAAATGAGTGCCCAGGGGATATCAGGTGGAAATAGGAGATTGTAACCCTGAACTCCTGGGCCTACCCCCGTATGTCCTCGCCCCAGCAAGAGTGTGTACCTGGCCAGGAGGCAAGAGAAAGAGGGGAAGGAAGAGAGTGTTTGGGGGAAAGAACCTGTGGTGAACCCCTTCTTCCAAACACCACACTCAAAATCCTGGAATCCTAAAACCCCAGGCTGAGAAGTTTCCTCAAAGGTCCTTTAGTCAACTGTCCACACCATGCTGGAAGTGGTTTTTCAAAGTCCGTGCTGAATGGTCCTCTGACTTTCCCTGGACCATCTTCAAAATCATTTCCTAATCCTCAACCTCGGGCTAGTTCCTTGCCCCCTCCCTGCCTTGGTTTCCTCATCTGTAAAATAGGAACACTGATAGTACAGACTTAGAGTGTTTTGAGGATGAGGCGTTCTGTATAAAGGGCCAAAAGTGGCCCTTGGTGAGAGGACCCCCTCAATATATACAACCTTTAAAGACTTGCCTTACTGTGTATGATGTTTTCGGAGATGAAGACTTGATATGGCCAGTGACACCTATGCTGTCACCTGGCATCTCAGGGTAGCTTTTGGTCCAGGAAGGGATGGTCTCTCTGTTCTACTTGAAATTTCTCTTCAGAGAGTCTATTTATTATCCTCCTCCTCAGAGTTTCAGTTTTTTGTTTTTATTTTTTTTCCCCTCCCTTACAGAGGGATTATTTCTCCTCAGAGTCTTTTCCTTGGTTACAAGGAACACCTTATATCCAAGAGATTATTATTCAGTTCAGTTCAGTCGCTCAGTCATGTCCAACTCTTTGCAACTCCATGGACTGCAGCACGCCAGGCTTCACTGTCCATCACCAACTCTTAGAGCTTGCTCAAATTCATGTCCATCAAGACAGTGATGCCATCCAACCATCTCATCCTCTGTTGTCCCCTTCTCCTCCTGCCTTAGATCTTCATCAGGGTCTTTTCAAATGAGTCAGCTCTTCACATCAGGTGGCCAAAGTATTGGAGCTTCAGCTTCAGCGTCAGTTCTTCCAGTGAATATTCAGAACTGATTTCCTTGAGGACTGACTGGATCTCCTTGCAGTCCAAGGGACTCTCAAGACCTCGGTTCAAAGGCATTCGTTCTTCGGTGCCCAGCTTTCTTTACAGTCCAACTCTCACATCCATACATGACTACTGGAAAAATCATAGCTTTGACAAGACGGACCGTTTCCGGCAAAGTAATGTCTCTGCTTTTTAATATGCTATCTAGGTTGGTCACAGCATTTCTTTCAAGAAGCAAGTGTCTTTTAATTTCATGGCTGCAGTCACCATCTGCAGTGATTTTGGAGCCCCCCAAAATAAAGTCTGTCACTCTTTCCACTGTTTCCCCATCTATTTGCCATTAAGCAATGGGACCAGATGCCATGATCTTAGCTTTTTGAATGTTGAGTTTTAAAACCAACTTTTCCACTTTCATCAAGAGGCCTTTAAAAAAAAAAATTAAAAAAAAAAAAGAGGCCTTTTAGTTCCTCTTCACTTTCTGCCATAAGGGTGGTGTCATCTGCATATCTGAGTTTATTGATATTTCTCCCGGCATCTGGATTCCAGCTTGTGCTTCATCTAGCTCGGCATTTCACATGATGTATATTATTAGCTCAAAACATATGAAATTGCCGTTTTGTACTTCAAGAGCTCCTGAATGTCAGCAAGTTCATATGGTCTCACCTAACATGAAGTTGGGCTTCCCTGGTGCCTCAGTCAGTAAAGAATCTCCTGCAATGCAGGAGACCTGGGTTGGGCCCATCCCCTGGAGGAGAGCATGGCAACCCACTCCAGTATTCTTGCCTGGAGAATCCCCATGGACAGAGGATCCTGGAGGGCTGCCGTCCATGGGGTCGCGAAGAGTCGGAAATGACTAGCAACTGCACAGCATCAGGTCACAGAAGCCGCACTGCCTTTGGGATTACCTAGTGACTTTGGGCGCCTGATTCTGGGCCCTACCCCAGATCTGAGTGGGCACCCAGGAATCTGCATTCCTAACGGTCCACTGATACAGTGGACAAGATCCTGGCCTGGGAAACAGGACGTCCAGGTTCGAGGAGCCATCCTGTGTCGTGTCATGCAGCCATCATGCATGACCTTGGGCAGGTCACTTTATGTCTCTTGGTCTCAGCTCTGTTACCTCCACACAGAAATCTCCAGAAGGTGATCTCTAAGATCACTCCCAACCTTGACCTATGGTTTGTGACATATTTTTTGGGTGTCCACTAGGATCCAAAGGTCACCGAAATTTAAATTCCAAACCTGCAAGGGGTTTACACTGGTTGGGGAGATCCAGGGCCATGAGATGGAGCAATATCATATGGAATATAATACAATATGATGATAGAGGTGATTTCACTCTGGAATCAAGGGTGAACCATAAATGTCACTTACTGATATAGAAACCCATAGGAGGATGGGGCAGGCTTCCTAAAGGAAAGGGGGACTTTGGCAAGGGTTTTGGGCTGAGAGAAGGAAGATCACCTTACTTTCATTTCTCTGGGTATTCCCAGCACACCAGCTCCTAAAATTTCAGTAGCTTTAAGTTACTTCATTTTTTCATTTACTTATTCATTCATCTGTCTATTCATTCATTGTATCCATAGATACATGTTGGGTGCTTACATAGTGAACAAAGTAAATCAATTCTGGCCTTTAAGGAACCTAACCATATAATGGAAGGTTCCAATGAAAATGAACACACAACTCAAAATAGGAGATGTGGCATGAATGCAGATAATTGGACTAGGATGAAACAATAGTGACTGTGGTATCTTGGGTTGGGGGAGGTCAGAAAAGGCTCTCCAAGGACATGACATTGAAGCTGAGATCTGAAAGTCAAGAAGGAGCTGGCAGGATCTTTCAGAGAACAGAGTGCCCTAGCTAGAGTGCCCTGCCAATGCAAAGAGTCCGTGGTGGGGATTAACTGGAACAAAGAAAAACCAGGTAGTGTGGAAGGAGTGAGGTGGGAGATGGGTGGGTGGTACAGATAAATCTGGTGAAGCAGGCAGGGTCAGAATGTAAGGGGTTTCGTAAAAAAGGATAAGGATTTTATGGTTTATTCTAAGTGCATCAGGGTGCCACTGAATGGCTCTAAGTAGAGGAACATAATTTGACTTATATTTTTGAGACATCTCTCCAGCTACTGGATGAAGAATGATAGTGAGCAGGCAACACTGAGAATAGGATGCTGGGTGAGGTTAGTGCAGTGGTCCAGATGAGTGATGGCGATGGTGTAGACTAGAGCAATAGCTGAAGAGTGGGGTGCAGGTGTTAAATACTCAGGGTGGGGAGAGTGGGGTAGAGAGATGCCAGGAGCTAGGGGAAGTATTTAAAGCAGTATTTCTCAGTCTTCCTCCTGTCCTCGAGGGGAATGTTGTGTAGTCGCGTCAAGAATGTAAACACAGGATGTCAGTTCAGCAGTGACTCTCATCTTGGGTTTCCGTGGAGAGTGAACAGCACATTGTTGCTGGAGGAATGTGGGGGACATGCTCTCCTCTACCGATGGACACAGGATTTTTGTGTCCTGATTATTCTACAAATCCTGACTGTGAAGGAGGGTAGCTGCCCAAGTGATAGGCACCATGTATAACTACAGCCCAGTGTGACCTACTGAATGCTCATTCTTGCTATTTTGACCCCCTAAGGACATTTTGATTCCATGTTTATAAATAAGATCATTTTAATTGGAATTTTTAAAAAACTATTTTTGTCCACGCTCTGTGTCTCATATAATCTTAGTTCCATCATCAGAGATTGAACCCAGGCCCTTGACAGTGAGAGCGTGGAGTCCTAACTCTTGAACTGCCAGGAAATTTCCCAAATTTAGCTTCTTGATCATCTTTTGCTATCTGATAATATCTAAGAATTTCCAATAATTTGGCTTTCATTTCCATTTTATTATGAGAAGTTCTATTCCATATATATTGTACAATAAATATTTGATTTATTATTATTTTTTTTTTTTTGGACCATTTCAAATGTTAGCTCTTGCCATAATAATTTTATTCTTTTCAGGTCCAGTTTTCTCAGGTTCAATTTTGCAAATCTAAATTTGGTCAAGGAGATAAGACTCTTAAGTTGTATTAAAATTATAATGAAATTTATCATGTGCAGTTTGAGCTACTGTCAGTTTTAGTTTCTGCTCTTTTCTTCCAGTACTAGTCTTGTATTTGTATTCTAGCTCATCTATGAGGATCTTGCGGGCTATCGTCTCAGGTATATCAGAATTGTTCTTGTACCTCAGCAGCCCCAGTGGGCCATGAGTATCTAGGCCCTGGAGATAAGATGACTGGTTACAAGCCCTGGCTTTACCACCTTCAAGCTGGGTGGCTCTGGGCCTAGTTTTGTCACCTAAAAATGAGAGTGATGGTGGGAGTGTCCACCCTGTAGGTTTCTGCTGTGGTCAGATTCAAAGTGATGAATGTGCAGCAAGCACTTGTCACTCTGCATCAATCAACAAACCCCATTCATTATTCTGGTGAAGGCAAGATCTAACCATGTGTCAGGAAGCCAGAGTGGGTGGAGGGTACGTCAGCTGCCCCATGTCCCCTTGGTGGTGTTTTCCTCTCTTTTACTGTCAGTTTCCATCACCCTCAGAAGCCTCTTGGACTCTCATTCCCACTAAGTTTTTTCCAAATGGGATCTACAACCTGCAACAGAGTCAAGTGGAAAGTCTTTAAAGTGCAGATTTCTGTTCAGCTAGAATCTTTTATTTCTGGTCCATGAATCTGCATTTTAACACAGTCCAGGTGTTTCTGATGCACACTGGGGTATGCAAGAGATTTAGACCCTTGTTCCTAGATGTCCTTTATGGCTGAAGAGTAATCTGCTCTACCTTCAGACCAGGTGTCCCACTTTCAAGGTAACCCTGAATTGCTCTCTGCCTAAGGTTTTTAGCAATAGCCTCCAACTTGGAAGCACTCAAGAAAGGCCAGGAGAACTTGATTACCTTTCCGTGGCTTCTAGGGTCTGAAAGCCACCATCTGTGTCAGATCCATAGGCTTCATCTTACCCATAATTTTAATTGCTGCTGAATAGAAGCAATTCTATCATTGTTAGCTTTCTAAGGTGCAGTCCAACGAAATTATCAATGAGTGTTCTGATTTCACATCAATGGAGTTTTATTGAATGGAAAACAAATCAATGTATCCATATCCATTATAAATATATTTGAGGTTCACTGTCTCTATTTGCAACCAGTCAAAATTCACAGTGCTTACAACACAGGAGTTTCTGGTCCCATGGCCCACCAAGGACAATGTGGATTCTTCAGAGGGTCGAGTTGGCAGACAGGGAGAGAAAATGTTTGACAAGGTGCTGTGTTCTCCTCTGCCCCTGTGTAAGGCTGACTCCTTGGAAGGAAAGTTATGACCAATCTAGATAGCATATTAAAAAGCAGAGACATTACTTTGCCAACAAAGGTCCATCTGGTCAAGGCTATGGTTTTTCCAGTGGTCATTATGGATGTGAGAGTTGGACTGTGAAGAAAGCTGAGCACTGAAAAATTGATGCTTTTGAACTGTGGTGTTGGAGAAGACTCTTGAGAGTCCCTTGGACTGTAAGGAGATCCAACCAGTCCATCCTGAAGGAGCTAAGTCCTGGGTGTTCATTGGAAGGACTGATGCTGAAGTTGAAACTCCAATACTTTGGCCACCTCATGCGAAGAGTTGACTCATTGGAAAAAGACCCTGATGCTGGGAGGGATTGGGGGCAGGAGGAGAAGGGGACGACAGAGGATGAGATGGCTGGATGGCATCACCGATTCGATGGGCATGAGTTTGAGTAAGCTCCGGGAGCGGGTGATGGACAGGGAGGCCTGGCATGCTGCGATTCATGGGGTCGCAAAGAGTTGGACACGACTGAGCGACTGAACTGAACTGAAGGCTGACACTGCTAATCCATTGCTGCCCAGTTCCCATGAACCTGATGGACAGCCAGAGCTGATACTTTACATGTAATACTTTACCTGTAATCATACTTTATATGTAATCTTCTTCTGCATCAGTTGGTAAATAGCTGCTGCTGAGATTATTTGCTCGGACCTCTCAAAACTGACCCAGCAACTGAAGAGTTAACATCCAAACTATCAGGGGGCCAAGAAGAGCTGATTGGTGGGTTGTTAAATATTTTGAATATCCCCCTGGGGAACAGTTTTAGAGTCTTTCTCAGTAGAATACTCCAGGCAGTCATTACCAATTGATCAAAGTTGGTAGTTAAGATAAAATTTATTTACCATCCAGGGATTAAGGTCTTATCTCCCCCCAGGGTATTTGGTTTTATACAGTGTGCTCTGGAAGTTAAAAAACAAGGCTTCCAAGACTGGACCTCTAATGCTGTAACTTTAAGAGCTGGATGTGAATGGAACTGGGGACTGACAGCCTCAAGTTTCCTTCTCTGACCTAGATTGGTTTTGACCCTTGAGCTTGAGATAGGGCTATAGAATGTACCTCAAACCCTCAGCCCTACCAAGGCTTCCAGCAGAGTAGAGACATCTCTTGCAGGTCTGCATTCAGCCTCAACTTCCTTCAGTGTAGAAGCCAGGGCATCAGCAGTTTCTCTGAAACACATTTTGATTTTTAGGGGAATGGAGGGATCTGTACTGCCTATAGATGGCAAAGGTAGCTTAGCATCTAAAAAGTGTAACTTGTGCCCTTAAAAATCCTAAGTAGAAATAATTCTGCCATATTAAATCATTTTTCTTTTCCATAAAAAGCAAAGTGCCCCCTGGTTTTAAAATTAATATGGTCATGTTATCCCCAGTGACAATCTGGGAAAAAGTAGAGCTGCTGTGAAGAAAAGAACCCTTAGGGATATGAACAGAGAGGACACGAGATGGTACCTTTGGCATAAATGATCATATATGAATTGGATGGTCCACGGGGAGAACCCTTTGAAGGCTGCTGGTACTGTTGGAGTGGGATGGGTGGGAATAGTTACTCCTCCAGGATCTCTTTGTTTGCATGAAAGACTTAGAGTTTACACAACCCTCATTTCATCAGTGAGATGACTGAAGTCCAGAGGGGTTCACTGACTTTTCCAAGATCACTGCCTGGCCAAGACAGATGCAGAATCAATAGCGTCCTGACCATTCATTCTGTTCACTTAGACAACATGGCAAGGTAATTTATCGTTTTCTTGATAACCCAGAGGTATCATTCAGTTCAGTTCAGTTCAGTCGCTCAGTCGTGTCTGACTCTTTGCGACCCCATGAATCGCAGCAGGACTCCCTGTCCATCACCAACTCCCGGAACTTACTCAAACTCATGTCCATTGAGTCGGTGATGCCATCCAGCCATCTCATCCTCTGTCGTCCCCTTCTCCTCCTGCCCCCAATCTCTCCCAGCATCAGGGTCTTTTCCTTCCAATGAGTCAACTCTTCGCATGAGGTGGCCAAAGTATTGGAGTTTCAACTTCAGCATCAGTCCTTCCAATGAACACCCAGGACTTAGCTCCTTCAGGATGGACTGGTTGGATCTCCTTGCAGTCCAAGGGACTCTCAAGAGTCTTCTCCAACACCACAGTTCAAAAGCATCAATTTTTCAGCGCTCA
The DNA here is from genome assembly GCF_033118175.1 of Dama dama. Classification (NCBI taxonomy): domain Eukaryota; kingdom Metazoa; phylum Chordata; class Mammalia; order Artiodactyla; family Cervidae; genus Dama; species Dama dama. The sequence goes on from NC_083695.1 coordinate 71,628,335, forward strand.
GCTTTCTTCACAGTCCAACTCTCACATCCATAATGACCACTGGAAAAACCATAGCCTTGACCAGATGGACCTTTGTTGGCAAAGTAATGTCTCTGCTTTTTAATATGCTATCTAGATTGGTCATAACTTTCCTTTCAAGGAGTAAGCATCTTTTAATTTCATGGCTGCAATCACTGTCTGCAGTGATTTTGGAGCCCCCAAAAATAAAGTCTGACACTGCTTCCACTGTTCCCCTGTCTATTTGCCATGAAGTGATGGGACCAGATGCCATGATCTTAGTTTTCTGAATGTTGAGCTTTAAGGAAACTTTTTCACTCTCCTCTTTCACTTTCATCAAGAGGCTCTTTAGTTCCTCTTCACTTTCTGCCATAAGGGTAGTATCATCTGCATATCTGAGGTTATTGGTATTTCTCCTGGCAATCTTGATTCCAGCTTGTGCTTCTTCCAGCCCAGCGTTTCTCATGATGTACTCTGCATATAATTTAAATAAGCAGGGTGACAATAGACAGCCTTGACGTACTCCTTTTCCTATTTGGAACCAATCTGTTGTTCCATGTTCAGTTCTAACTGTTGCTTCCTGACCTGCATATAAGCTTCTCAAGAGGTGGGTCAGGTGGTCTGGTATTCCCCTCTCTTGAAGAATTTTCCACAGTTTATTGTGATCCACACAGTCAAAGGCTTTGGCATTAGTAACACTAATTACCATATAACATTGTAATATAAGATTGACTGGGGTATGTGGGTCTGGTTGCTTCTATACTAAGGGGGCTTATTTAGTGCTATTTTGGGGTCTTCTCTTGGTACTTCTTAGGTCTGTCTTCATCACCATCAATCTCTGATTATGGCTGCTTCAAACAAATCATCTAAAGTCTATCCCCCCCAACATTGTTGATTGCAAAAGTACAATAGCAATTTAATTTTACATAATAACACTCCCAGTATGGCTGTTGGTGATTTCCCCAGTTCAGTTTGTAGTCTTCATGTTCTCAGCACCTCTCTCGGGCAATGCAGTTCTTAGAGGAAGCCTCTCAGCATTATGGAAAGAGCAGGATTCAATCCTGCAACTAGCAGTGCAACTGTGGGAAAGTTTCTCAGCTTCACTGAGCCCTGGATACTCCCTTGGTCTTTCAGGAAGAATGTGAGGTTCAAATACCTGCATAGACTTGACTTTTAGCAAAGTCTAGTCTCCTTTCTTCACTAGAGGCATGTTCTACCTTTGCCTTTTATTAGGTTGGTTTTCGGCATATCTGTCCTCTTTGGTAGAATTCAGGCTCCTTGAGGTTGTTGACCTTGTTTCCTAAATCTGGGCCCCCCCTTCCCACTCTGCCCCCCACCATGCTTGCTAGGCTTGGTTGCTGTTGTTGTTGGTCCAGTTGCTAAATAATGTCTGACTCTTTGCAGCCCCATGAATTGCAGCACGCCAGGCTTCCCGTCCTTCACTATCTTCCAGAGTTTTCTCAGACTCATGTTCATCGAGTCGGTGAGGCCATCCAACCATCTTGCCCTCTGCTACCCTCCCCTCCTTTTGCCTTCAATCTTTCCCAGCATCACAGTCTTTTCCAATGAGTTGGCCCTTTGCATCAGGTGGCCAAAGTATTTGAGCTTCAGCTTCAGTCCCTCCAATGAGTACTCAGGGTTGATTTCCTTTAGGATTGACTGGTTTGATCTCCTTGCTATCCAAACGACTCTCAAGAGTTTGCTGCAGGCTCTCCATTAATGTTGGTAGAGTGGAGAATATTGTAGGTCAGCAAGTTCTGGCTCGGAGCAGCTGTGGAATGGCTCTGTTCTCTCCTGCAGGCTCAGGGATACAGGCCCTGGGGAGGCCTTTCCCTCTTTTCTGTGTCCTAAGAGGTATAGTTCCTGGAGCTCTGGCCTCCATATATGTGGGACATCTCTGAAAGTTTTGATGCTGAAAACTTGACCTCTTTGTACTGTGTCAAATCAAATCTTAGAGACAGAGTTTTGATCAAATAGAAAGGAATAGCTTTATTGCTTTTCTGAGCAAAGGGGAAAACAGCGGGCTCGTGCCCTCAAAAACTGTGTCCCAACCCAGGAGGCTTTGGTGAGGAGTTTTATAGCAGTGGTTCAAGGGCTGGGTTGCCGATAGGGATCAGGGTGTGCATACAGCCTGTGTTCCTTTAATCTGGTTTCAGGTGGTCTTCTGAGGAATGTCTGTGATTCTCAGGGTTATCAAACTGTGACCTTCTCTTTGGAATATAGAATACTTCATCAGATAATTAGCATCATCCATTTGTTGGGGGTTTTAGTTCTTTAGAAGAGCTCAAAGACATTGTTATGTGTATCCCTTGAAGTGTAACCAGGATCTTGTCCTAAGGCTTCTCTGTTGTCAGATATGCAGATGATACCACCCCTATGGCAGAAAGCAAAGAACTAAAGAGCCTCTTGATGAAAGTGAAACAGCAGAGTGAAAAAGCTGGCTTAAAAGTCAACATTCAGAAAACTAAGATCATGGCATCCAGTCTCATCACTTCGTGGCAAATAGATGGGGAAACAGTGACAGACTTTATTTTCTGGGGCTCCAAAATCACTGCAGATGGTGACTGCAGCCATGAAATTAAAAGATGCTTACTCCTTGGAAGGAAAGTTATGACCAAACTAGACAGCACATTAAAAAGCAGAGATGTTATTTTGCTAATAAATGTCCGTGTAGTCAAAGCTATGGTTTTTCCAGTAGTCATGTATGGATGTAAGAGTTGGACCATAAAGAAAGCTGAGCACCAAAGAATGGATGCTTTGGAACTGTGGTATTGGAGAAGACTCTTGAGAGTTCCTTGGACAGCAAGGAGATCCAACGAGTTCATCCTAAAAGAAATCAGTCCTGAATATTCATTGGAAGGACTGATGTTGAAGCTGAAACTCCAATAGTTTGGCCACCTGATGCAGAGAACTGACTCATTTGAAAAGACCCTGATGCTGGGAAAGATTGAGGTTTGGAGAAGAAGGGAACAACAGAGGATGAGATTGTCGGATGAGGATGAGATAGTTGGATGGCATCACCGACTCGATGGACATGAGTTTGAGTCAACTCTGGGAGTTGGTGATGGACAGGGAGGCCTGGCATGCTGCAGTCCATGCAGTTGCAGAGTCAGACACGATTGACTGAGCGTTTCTGCATCTCCTCCCTTCCTTGATTAGCAACTGTTTGAAACTGCCCTTTGGAACTCTGGGAAGGTCTTGGAGACTGAAGCCTATTTCCTACAATGGAGAAACAGGGGACACAGAAAAGGGTCCATGCCCAGGATCCCCACAGGGTCCTGCTAGGTTTTGTTATGATCTCTCTTTGGAAAGCGGCCCGTTGCAGAGAGTCCTTCTCCTCAGGGAGAATCAGACTCAGAGGGACAACTTCAAAGCCCTCGTAAAATGAGCCAGGCTGCTCCTTCCCTGCGGGCACAGCAAATGGGGCAAGGAAGTCCCCGAGGCGGTTAGTCCTTCCTTTGGAGGTAATGACTTTGAGGACTCTGGGAGTTTCTTAGTCTTCAGCCAGTCTCTTCATTCCTTAGGGGCAGGGTTAGTTTGCCTAATCAAGAGCCCTACCCATTCTATACACTGCTGGGTGTGTGTGTGGGGGAGAGGCACTGGTGGAGAGACTGAGACGAGGTAAGAGAAGCCTCAGAAGGAGAGTTGAGAAAGCAAGACTGGGGGGATTCCAGAAAGGGGGAGAGATAGGAGTCTGCTGTGCTCCCTGCATCTGGGTTCCTCCAGATGCTGCTCTTGACAGCAAACCTCCTCTCTCCTCCAGTCATTTCCAGTGGGCTTTCAGTTCAGGTCAGTCGTGTCCAACTCTCTGCGGCCCCATGTACTGCGGCACACCAGGCTTCCCTGTCCGTCACCAACACCCAGAGCTTGCTCAAACTCATGTCCATTGAGTCGGTGATGCCATCCAACCATCTCATTCTCTGTTGTCCTCCTCTCCTCCTGCCTTCAATCTTTCCCAGCATCAGGGTCTTTTCAAATGAGTCAGTTCTTTGCATCAGGTCACCAAAGTATTGGAGTTTCAGCTTCAGTGTCAGTCCTTGTAATGAATATTCAGAACTGATTTCCTTTACAATTGACTTGTTTGATCTCCTTGGAAATCAAGGGACTCTCAAGGGTCTTCTCCAACACCACAGGTCAAAAGCATCCATTCTTTGGTGCTTAGTTCTCTTTACAGTCCAACTCTCACATCCATACATGACCACTGGAAAAACAGTAGTTTTGACAAGACAGACCTTTGTTGGCAAAGTAATGTCTCTGCTTTTTAATATGCTATCTAGGTTGGTCATAGCTTTTCTTCCAAGGAACAAGCATCTTTTAATTTCATGGCTGCAATCACCATCTGCAGTGATTTTGGAGCCCCCCAAAATAAAGTCTGTCACTGTTTCCACTATTTCCCATCTATGTGCCATGAAGTGATGGAACCGGATGCCATGATCTTAGTTTTCTGAATGTTGAGCTTTAAGCCAACTTTTTCACTCTCCTCTTTCACTTTCATCAAGAGGCTCTTTAGTTCTTCTTCACTTTCTGCCATAAGGGTGGTGTCATCTGCATATCTGAGGTTATTGATATTTCACCCAGCAATCTTGATTCCAGCTTGTGCTTCATCCAGCCCAGCATTTCTCATGATGTACTCTGCATATAAGTTAAATAAGCAGAGTGACAATATACAGACTTGACGTACTCCTTTGCCAGTTTGGAACCAGTCTGTCGTTCCATGTCTGGTTCTAACTGTTGTTTCTTGACCTGCATACAGATTTCTCAGGAGGCAGGTCAGGTGGTCTGGTATTCCCCTCTCTTGAAGAATTTTCCAGTTTGTTGTGATCTACAGGGTCAAAGGATTTCAAGACACATTATAAACAGACCCCAGCTAATTTCTTCTTTGAATAACCTGTGGGTCATGTGGCAGATTTCCTGAGAACAGGAAGCATGTTTCCATTCTTATCTCCCCACATGTGCACACTACTGGTTGGGGCAAGGAAGAGATGCTGGAGGGTTAGTTGCTGGAGGGTTAATAGGTGATGTTTAATGACTGATGAGCTTGGGTGGCCCCAGGCTGGGCATGGGGCTAGTGTTTGTCCACAGAAATGACAATATTACTTGGACATTTCAGGGACAAAAAGCCTGTGTATGTGTGTATTCATGAGTCTGGTCCCCTAAACATGTCAGTTATGGCGTAGTTTGCACTGGTTTTGCAAAGGAAAATCCATTTGAATACAGTATTCTCAGATTGTTCACTTAGTAATTAAGATATATTACCTTTGTAGATTATTTGAGCCTTATAGTTTTTGGGTTTTTAGCCCTCTCTAAAGCTCCTGCAGACCCCTGCCAGTGAGACATGTGGGGAAGGTTGTAAATGCCTTTGCTGTATCTTTCTGCTTAAGTATTTGCAGCAGATTCTATGGAGCTTGTAAATAGGAACTGATTTTCTTTTACATATGTGAGTCAGCCTTATTTGGGTCTAAAGTGGACTTTATGAACCTGCACGGATTAGAATAAACACTGCGCCCAGCAATCAGTTCTATATTTAGTTCTTAAATAGGCTAGGCTTTTTTATAAGTGTGTATGTGTGTATATGAGAACTGAATATTAAGAAAAAAATTAAGTGTGAATACTGCTGGCTTGCATGAGCTGACTGATCTGAGGATGGGCCTGGAAGAATTCCTGGCCAGGGGGAGCCACAGCCAACAGCTAAGGGATCTCTTTTTCTCCTGGAAGTCATTGTTTCTTTACCTATAAAATGGATAGGATGGGTCCCCACAAAACCCTAGGATGGTTGTGCAGATCAAGGAGGGGAGCCTAAGGATCTAGCCCAGTGCTGGTGTCTAGCTGGGACTCGGTAAATACCCACTACTTACGAAATCTCAGCCTGGAAGGGACTGGATGTTTCTGGAGGAGAAAGACTTGTGTCTTCTGCTGTGTCCCTGACAGTTCCCAGAAAGCCCAGGGTCAAAGAAATAATAATATGTTTTTACATTGAATGAAAAGTATCAGAGTCCTGCCAGAGAAAAGTTTCCATTCAAAACTGTTGTCCTGGGTCATGATCAGTAATAGAGGAGTGAGATGGGGAGACAGGAGGGAAGGTAGAGGACAGGGCCTCAAGCTGGACTGCTTGGGTTTGTGTCTCAGCTCAGGCACTTTAGGAGCTGTGTGACCCTGGACATGTCATTTAGCCTCTCTGTGCCTCAATCTCTTCACCTGTAGGATGGGTATAATCAATACTAATGTTCTAGTGATAGTGTGTGGACATGTATTATAGTTACAGATGTGAAATGCTTAGTGTGCCTGGCACACAGTGTTTGTTATTATTATCGTTATCTTTATCTGTATTAACAGTGGTTAAAAAAGGGGATTTTGTTGATAGAGGGACTTGGACTTGAGTCTTAGCATTGCCACTTACCAGCTCCGTGACCTTGGATAATTATTCAACCTTTCTAAGTCTCTGTTCCCTCAACTGTTATTTGGGATGTCTCTCCTCCTGGGGTTATTAGGAGCATCAACTGAGATAAGATGTTTAAAGTATTGAGCCTTGTGCCTGTCATAGAAAAAGCACTTAATCAATGTTATCTATTTTATTATCTCAAGAACTACTTGAATTTAATACCATTCATTCAACAAATATCAGTGAAGCCAGTGTGGAGTGTAGGCCTGGTATGGAATGAGGTTTCTTCCTTCTCTAATGAGGGAATGTGGACATCTTTTCTTTTTTGGATGAATATTTGCTTCTTCCATTGTAGTTAGAACATTGTAATATTGCATGAAAAAATCTGGAGAAGAGACTAAGGTGGGGCAACTTGAAGCCTCAAAAGGCAGTTTGGTTCTGAGAATTAGTGCTCTCGTGGGAAGACCCAGGTACAAAGCAGGGACCAAAGCCTGTGGGGACTTCCGGGCCACCACCCATCCTGGTCTTTGCCACTTACTGGTAACTGTGTCCCCTGTCACTTGAAAACTGTCCTAGGTTAGATGTTAAATTATCCGATTCCTCATACTTGACCTACCTAAGAGAAACAACCCTCCTGTATCTCAAAGGGGTGTGGCTGGAAGCACCAAGAGGCCCTGTCTGACTTTGGGAAGGCAGCCTGGCATTTTGTTGGATCGAGGGGGTAAGGAGGGGCTTACCCCCTGAGGGGCTTCTCAGGTTGGTAGGGGAGGCCACAGGAGGGGAGACCATGGAGAACCCATTCCCTTCCCTCTCCTGGAAGCATATGGATGTTTCCTTTTTCCTCTCTTTTTCCAGGTCAGCACACATTATGAGAACTTTGTCATCTTCCTAGATACTGAAAGTGAGGGGCTACTTGCCAGAGGGAGAGTGGTGCAGAGAGGACAAATAAAAATGACAACAGAGCAACAAAAACCCATGTAAAATAAATAAGCCACTAGTTCCAAGGAAGAAACTTCTGGGCTTAATTTGCATCCTGTTCTCTCCTGGTTGTTTGTTGCCATGGTTGTCACTGGGGGAGGGAAATTGGTTGGTGGAGGGGTGCTCCCCCGCCCAGCTCTTGAGTTCTCACTTCTGCTTTTTGGCTCAGTGATGAGGACAGCCTGGATGGAGGGGGATGGGACCATGGAAGAGGAGGCACTGGCTAAATATTTTAGAGCAATGCTCACTAAGACTCTTGTTAAAAAATAATTACATATAAATAGCAAGCGAGATCCCCCAAGATTTCTGCAGTGCTGATGTGTTACTTTTAGTAGCAGGACAAAAAAAAAAAAAAATAGTTTTTGAAGACTAATAAGATCCCCTGGAGGAGGACAGGGCAACTCATTCCAGTATTCTGCCTGGAGAATCCCATGGACAGAGGAGCCTGGTGGGCTACAGTCCATAGGTTGCAATGAGTCGGACACGACTGAAGAGACTTAGCATGCATGCATGACTGATAGTAAAGCTTATGTAATGATAACAATATGCAAGATTTTCCTCAGAGTGTTTCACATGTGTTTACTTCTCTAATCCTCACAGCAAACCTCCAAGTTGGCCATATCATCATCCTCTGTTTCCAGATGTGGACCCTGAGGCATAGAGAGCTTCAGTAACTTGCCCAAAGTCATATGTCTGGTCAGTGGCAGAGATTCTACCTGGGCAGCCAGTCTCCAGAGCTGAGTTCTTAAGCAAACTCTGTATCACCTTCTGGGCTGAAAGTCAGGCTGAGAACAGGAAACTGAGGCACAGAAATGTGAGGCTTAGGTTACACAGCTAGGAGGTGAAAGCAGGACCCGAGCTCAGCTGTGCCATGCCCCAGAGTTGTTAATGCTTAGCAGTTGTTAACGCTTTTTCTCTTTCTCATTGGGTTCCCCAAAGGAGTGTTGTGAAGGTCAAGTGAGACACAGTACGTAGTACGTGGGTGTGTTTGTGTGTTAAGCCACTTAGTCGTGTTTGACTCTGTGCGACCCCATGGACTGCAGCCTGCCAGGATCCTCTGTCCGTGGGGATTCTTCAGGCAAGAATACTGGAGTGGGTTGCCCTGCCCTCCTCCAGGGGATCTTCCCAACCCAGGGATCGAATCCAGGTCTCCCACATTGCAGGAGGATTCTTTACCGACTGAGCCACCAAGGAAGTCAGTTGTAAAGTACCAAACAAGCTGTCATTCAGACACTAGATCTGAGGACAAGGGGAAAAGACACTCCTTGTGTCCAGGGATGACTTAGGCAGAGATTGGCGAAGAGAATCCTGCACATTTGCAGCAACTGGATCCAGCAGCGGAGATAAAAGGTGTGAAGGAAAATCAGGTGGGGTCCTAAAACCAGAGAGACTGGAGGAGGAGAGTGTTCCTTTTCTAGTGCTAGATGATCAAGCCAAGAGATCCAGCCCTCTCTCATCTGAGCCCATGGCTCAGAGAGCCCAGGGATAATAAAGCAGCATCACCATCAGGGACAATGACAGCAACTTTCTTTTAGCCAAAGACATTTGATCTTCTCCCTTTCACCAAACTGTCCTTTCTTTAGGCTGTTTCCAAGACTCTCCTCAGGTTATGAGCTCTTTGCAGGCACCTCTGCAGAGGGGTCCTAATTTGCATCTCATATGGACCTCTTTATCTAGAGCTACAGGGCTCCTCTGAGGTGCAATCTGCCTATAGAAACACACTGTGGATCTTGAAAGTGTCACAGAGACTGACAGCTCCTTCCCTCCTCCCTTCCAACCTCCACCCCCCACACCCCCCTAGTTTTCCCAAATCCTGGAGCCTGCTAAAGGCTCAGTTGTTTCCCGGTGTGTGTGTGTGGGGGGGGCACATATGCCTGTCTTTCTCTTCAGGCTGACTTATTGTACATGCCTTTCATCTGCTCAGAATCTGATTTAAATATGAATCCATAGAGCCTGAACGCCCAGCCCTTAGAAGAGCTGTAACTTTGTTGTATTTTATTTTGCCCAATCACAGCAGTTGTCTTATTCTCCTCTGCTCCACAAGGTCCTGTCAAAAGAGACTATATGACAACCTTTGGAAAGAGAGCAACCTTAATCACGTGAAAGTAATTTATTTTTAATCCACCACACTGCAGCTGTCCCCTAGTTATTTGTGAATATGTATCAAGCCCAAACTTTGAAATTTTGATAATTGGCTTCTTGCAGTTTCATTATTTCTCCTTCTCTTCTGGGTCTGATATGTGTGAAAAGTTTCCCAAGAATATATCCAGCAAATTCATCCTAGAGTGAAAGATAGGCACAGTAACGCGCAACATAGTAAAGACTCTGTTATTCACTTATTTAATGAATGTTATTTGAATGTCTTCATTGTGTCAGGTACTGGATGAGGTGCTGGTGACACAATAATAAGGAAGGTCAGAGTCTCTGGCCTCACAAACATACTGGCTAGTGGAGCAGAAGTCAATGAAAGAGCAAACAAATAAAGGCATTTTACACATTGTGATAAATTCTGGGAGTGAAGCAAGTGGAGATATTATGATACAATATGGCTGTTCCAGTACAGAGCATGGTGAACTGATCAATGTCTCTTTTCCAGAAAATATAATTCTCTGAATGAAGCCTAAAACTGCATTTGTGGTGTTTCTTTTTTTATCAGCCACCTTACACTTTTTATCTGTATTGAGCCAAAATAAAATTTTTATTATACAAAGTATTTTCAGTAAATACTTTATTATACAAAGTAACTGCAGCAAATGTGTAAAACAGAAAGAAGGTGATCTGTATTATCACCAGTGAGAGTTACTGCTACCTTTTGGATCTTCTTTCTATTAATGACTATGTTTGTGTATGTGTCTTATAAATTTTATAAACTGGTTTGATCCACTTAAGAAAATGTTACATGTTATTTCCCCCCACATCAGGAAGTATCCTACATTATCATCCATAGTGGTGACATCATATTGTACTGTGTGGTCAAGGGAAATACCTCTTTTGGATGTGAAGCAGTTAAACCAGGTCTTCCTCCTCCTGTACTTGTGTAATTTTTTTTTTTCTAACCTAAATGTAGGACTTTACATTTTTATTAAAAAATCATCTTTTAAGATAAATTATTACAGTCTGTTATGATCTTTTAAGTCTTGATTTCATTAACCAGTCTCTCCCAGGTTGATATGATTTTAAAATCAATAAGGATCAAAATCACTGATACATCATTTTAAGTAGGATAGAGCCTCATAGCATTCCCTTGGAAACCCCCCTACAGGTTTTAGTACTCCACTGATCAAACACTGTTTAACTCTGATCAATTAATAACATTAGCTGTACTATCCCATGGCTTGTTTTTCCACTGGAAAATAAGAACTTTCAAAAACAAGAAAAAATACTGCCAATGACTTTACCATTTGGATTCGTTATGTCTGTCACATTCCCTTTTATGCTCATCTTATAATTTTATTAATGACAGGAGACTGGTTTGGTATTCCTTGTTCTTTTGAACTCATGCTGTTGTTCTGGAGGAAAAGAAATTGGTCAAATACTAAAATCCAATTCAAATTCCTTATCATTTTTGAATGTATACATTGGACTTAAATATCTTAATCTTGATACATCCCTCAGTTTGGAGATTAAAAATTTTTTTTTTCAGACTAAGTTGTTTGTTATTATTTCTCTTTGTAATATACAATTGTGGTAAAAAAAACAGGACCAATTAGTTCCTTTAATAAATATTTAATTTAAAAAATGAACACATTTTTCAAATGTGTTCAAAACCAACTGTTTAATTTTTTCAAGGATTAAATACAACTCACTGGACTGTAAGCAATAAAATCCATTTAAAAATCCAGACAATTTTTCAATTCCACACAGTCTTTCAGAGGGCACCCCCTGTGGCTTGGCATTCTCATCTTTAATTCCTGTAAGCACACTTCAGTGTAGCTCAGGTGGGCCAAGCAATGTGGACTCAAGGCAGTGGGGAGCTTTCTTCTATCTCCTCATTTATCTCAGACTTCTGAGCCCTGAAAAAACATTTGTTCTACCCTCTCTATATGATGTTTACTTTTCTTGAAATGATAGAGGCAAAATAGAAGTGAAGTAATTAGTTATGTTTTCTACTTCCTCTTCCAATTATATCATCAGCTTCAAATAATGGAACCACTTATTTCCTCTCAACTGAGATAGAGGAATTTGCTCATCTTGAGATTCTCCATGGTGCTCAACGCAATGTCTTACTTTTTATTGGTGTATTAGGTAGAACCTTTTTGGTTGCAAGGGATAGAATCCAATACAGACTTTCTTAAACCAAAACATAGAAACACACACAAATGTGTGTGTATGTGTACGTGTGTGTGTGTGTAGGGGGCTTGTTTTCAATGAGGTCTGAATGCTCTGTGTTTAAAGCAAGGGCTTAGAGTACAGAAATGCTATCATGGAGGTGCTGAACACAGAGAAAGTTCTAGGACAGGTAGGGAGTTATGAGCAAAAGAAGTATTAAACTGAATTATCAAAGTATAAAATGTAGCCAGGTCTAGACACCATGTTGTGTCTGAATAATTTTTGTGCCAATAAATGACATCAGGATTTAAAAAAAATTAGAGTGTTCGTTCAATATATGTATGTATTGAGTTGGCCAAAAAGTTTTTGCCATCTGTATTTCAATAGCAGATGAACTTAAGAGTAACTGGATAAAGAGATGCAAATTATACCATCAGTACCCGGATTCTCTCTCTCCATTTCTCCTCAGTGCATTTCTCTTTGATTTTACTCAGGGTTTCCCTCCAAGTGGGAATTCCAGGCTTGCATCTTCACACCTCTAAGCTGTGAGAAAAAGAAATTCTTTCTTGATTGCTCAAGCAAAAGTCCCAGGATTAGCTCCATTTGGCCTGATTGACTTGGAATCAGATCATGCGCCCATTTGTCAGTCAGTCATCATGGCCATGAGCATTGATGCTGATTGGCCTGACCTGAGTCACATGACTTCCCAGGGCACTCCAGATATAATCTACTCTATATAAAGGGCAGGCTTCCCAGGTGGCAGAGTGGTAAAGAGTCCTCCTATCAATTTAGGAGATGTAGGATAGGTGGGTTCAATCCCTGAGTCAGGAAGATCCCTTGGAGAAAGAAATAGCAACCCACTCCAGTGTTCTTGCCTGAAAAATGCTATAGACAGAGGAGCCTGGCTATAGTCCAGTGGGGTCACAAGGAATCAGAACTGAGCACTCACACAGGCATATAAAGGTCAGTGGGAGAGTGAGGCACTGGCTTCCTACAGAGGAAAATCTGAGTATCATTATCAGAAGAATTAAGGAAGGATGAAGGGTAGGTAAAAAATAACACATGATCATGACAAGTTTTTCAATTAGATACTTTTTGAAGTAGCTAATTAGTCTTATTTTTTCTACCAATGATTGTATATGACAGAGAAATCACAACAAAAAACTTTGTCTGAAAAAAAAGTTTAGTTTTAGTCTCCAAGTGGAAGAATATCTCAGGATTAAGACCTTTAGGTCCAACCGGTATATTCATGAATCATAAGGAATTTGGATTGCATTTTGTATTTGACAAATTATTTATTTTTTAGTATCTGATCAATTTTTCCAGAATATATGAGTTCATTTTTCATTTTATGAATTTCCTGGAATCAAATGCAATACTTCCTACCATCTGCCATTTAAACAAAAGGAGATTTCTTACCTTTAACTAAAAGAAAATTTGTTACAGGACTACTGTATATATGAGAAAAGATAGTCTCCCTAGCTTGTGGTAGCTTTGGTAAAGAGTTGGGGGATCTCAAGGACATTATCACATTAATGCATTGCTCCATAGTTTGATACTTCCCTCTATGGTGAAATCAAGAAAAGGAGGCTGGTGCTCTGATGATGAGGTCATCTGAGACAGCCAGTATCCAGTCAGAGAAACAGAGTACATGCTGGTACTCTGTACAGGTAGTCAACAGAAGGAATTAAATATAAAGAATAGATTATAAAGCTGTTGGGAGAGTTGAACAGTCAAACAAGACCATGAGGCAACCCAGAGATAAACAGAAGCAAGAAACCTCTACAAACTTTAAGATATAGGGAGGAAAGGGAGAAGATGGTGTGGTCAGAGCCAGAGAGCTGGAGTTCAAACTATTCAGAGGGTCTGGATCTCCAGTAGACTGCCTGATGTCAGCTGGGACCACAGAGGAGATGCAAATCAAAGCAGAAGGAAGGGGAAAGAATACTCTGACTTCTCCCTCTCTTCTGCCCAGCAGTCTCCCAACATTTTCTCGCATTGGCTCACCCAGAAGACAGCCTACAAGGAAGTCAGGAAAATGTATTATTCCTGGGCAAAGGATAGGAATGCATCTGAGACAAATGGGACAAATGAGTGACACATGACCTGGAGCAAGATATGAAGTTTGAGGCTGTTTTCATGTGGAAAATTAACAGCTTTATTCTTGGTTCATTTCTTTGCTGTAGTAAGAGGATCTGAAGCCTTTCTGCTTAGAGGAAAGAGAAACTCATATTTGCTGATTCTGGGCAAAGGACAACCATGGACAATGAGTCCCAAAGAATAGAAGGGAGTAGGGGTTTTGCAGACGAAAGAGTTAAAAGAAAATGAAGTGATTCACTGGTGTAGGCAAAATCTTGGAGAAGCAGTGGGGAGGGTGGAGAATCTCCTTCATACAGAAAATGTAGGGGGAGAAAGAGAAAAGAGTGCTGTCTGTGGCATCCGGATCAGATGGGTCCTGCTTGCTACTTCCCAGCATTGCTAAAAGTGTGTGATGTATCTGGACTGTTGAAACCACAGACTGCCTTGCAAAAGGCCCCTGAGCCCCAGGCATAGCATGAGGCTGAAAGAAGACCATTCAGTTCAGTTCAGTCACTCAATTGTGTCCGACTCTTTGTGACCCCATGAACCACAGCACACCAGGCCTCCCTGTCCATCACCAACTCCTGGAGTCCACCCAAACCCATGTCCATTGAGTTGGTGATGCCATCCAACAATCTCATCCTCTGTCGTCCCCTTCTCCTCATGCCCTCAATCTTTCCCAGCATCAGGGTCTTTTCCAATGAGACAGTTCTTCGTGTAAGATCATTAAGAGAGTCATATTTGGATGGACCAGGAGTCATTCTCAAAGGGCAGATAATGATAGCTGACCCTTCAGTGGTTCTGTGGAAGATTTCATTGGTTGGCTCCTCACCCACCTAGGGCCACTATGGGAGAAGTGCTCAGTACAATCACTAGATCCTGCTCTCCTCTCCACCTACCAAGTGTGGGCATAGCCACCTTGCCCAAGAGAGTGAGGCTGCAGCCCTGAGTACTTAGCGTGGATACCAAGTTTGTATAGCATGAGTTTAGACTCTGAGTTCAGATAACATGATACCGAATTGTCTAAATCTTGTCAGCCTCTGGGCATCGATAACAAGAGTTGAGACAGTGGTAGAATCCTAGTATTCCAATATTTTAACGGCTGGCACACTCGTGTGTCCTAATTGAATAACAGCTCTGCCCACAGTCCTCTCTTCTCCAGGAAGACCTGGGATATTATGGTCACTGATAGACATTCTTCCAGATCCCAGGTTGCTCTGTAACACAGTTGGGGCAGAATTCCTTATTGAGATTTCAGTTTGTCCTTTTTATTGTAGTTATAACCCACAACACAGCTTCCAAGAACATAAAACATAGACAAAAGTTTGAGTTCCTTTGCCTCAGGAGCTCTTATGCCTGCCAGATTACAGCAGACTTTTCCTTTGTGTTTGAAAGCTCAAACACAGTTGTGCCTTACACAACTGGTCCAGGGCTGAAACCAGTGAAGAGCTATGTCCCGTATGCCCTAAGCTGTATCATTGTGTATATGTATTGTGTGTGTGTGTGTGCATGCACACGCATGCATGCTCAGCCGTGTCCAACTCTTTGGGACCCCATGGACTGCAGCTAGCCAGACTCCTCTGTCCATGGAACTTCCCAGGCAAGCATACTGGAGTGGGTTGCCATTTCCTATTGCAGGGGATCTTGGCAACCCAGAGATTGAACCCATATCTCCTGTGTCTCCTGCATTGGCATTTTAAATCTGATTGTTGTTAACTTTTTTAAATGAAGAAGTTCTGTATACAAACCCAGATTTTAAGTTTTTCCCAGAATATCGAGTGCCCAGTCCATTTTGGCTTTGCATTTTAAGGGCCAGCAATGACCTTGTCCCCTTTAGAAGACGGGGATGGTTAGCTACAATCCCTATCACTCTGTTTTGTCTTCCTCACCCAGACTTGAGAGTCAGTTGCCATTTTATAATCTCCCAGCCGGTAGATACCACACATTTGCCCAGGTACCTGCTGGTCATCTTAGGTATTCAAATTTCTGACTTGAGCTGGAGCAGCCGGAGCTTTTGGAGGGTAGAGACAGAGACAGCTGGAGGGGAAGTGGAGTTGAGATTCTTCAAGGTTAGGTGATGACTGACTTTCATGGGTCCTGTGAGGGGAAGAGACTGGCTTCCCACTTTGGGATGATTGTGAGGTGGGTTTGCAGATGCTTGGGAGATTGAATACTGTGGCTTTTGTCACTGGGTTGGGAGGTTTCTGGACTCTGCCTCGAATCTACCACCTCAGATGACCAGACTGGCTTAAACCAGGATCACCTTGTTGTAGCCATGGGGACTGGAGACAAGGATTTTCCTTTGAACATTTAGAAGGTACAAGAACCCTGGGACTTCTCAACAGCACTAAAAGGAAGCCCTACAGGATTATAGAACTGAACAGCTTCTGGCGACGGGGGAGAGAGTTCAGAGCAGAGTATTGATTGAGTGACAGACATCAGCAGTTTCGTATCAGCTTTGGGGATGTGTGGCTGTCCCCTCGTGTCTCCCTGTACTGAGAGCTGTGATGAATCCCATTCTCCTCTCTGCAGGGCTGGATTAGTGTGGTTTGCTTCTGTGCTCTCACCAAGGAGGGCTTTCTCTTTGTTTTGTTATTGTGTGAAGTTGCATATCTGAAATGATGTGGTGATGATTTTTCAAAGAGCTCCAAGCACAGAGCTCAGTACTTTTTTTCCCTTTAAGGCAGCTGTTCTAATAGTCTGTCTCCTGTTTCATGGAATATGAAGGAGATGACGGAGCCACCACAGATTTCTGACCATCAGTTAATCTTCCTGTGGGATATTCTGTTGTTATTCAGTCACCCAATTGTGTCCGACTTCTTGCGACCCTATGGACTGCAGCCCACCAGTTCTTCCCTGTCCTTTACCATCTCCCCTGTCTAGTAACTTCCTAAGCAGTCGCCCACATTCTGCTTTCCCTGTTGACTCCATCCACTAGCTTCAGGGTCCTTTTCCCAGCTCCTGGGGCTATTCTGGCTACACTCACTCTTTCATAGTCCATTTCTGCATCCCTATACCTTCATCTGGTGGCACAGTGGTAAAGAATTCCACCTGTCAGTGCAGGAGACTCAAGAGAAGTGGGTTCGATCCCTGGGTTAGGAAGATCCCCTGGAGTAGGAAATGGCAAACCACTTCAGTATATTTGCCTGGAAAATTCCATGGACAGAGGAGCCTGGTGGGCTACAGTCCTTGGGGGCCCAAAAGAGTCAGACAAGACTGAGCACGCATGCACACATACGCACACACAGACACACACACACACATGCTTACTCTTTAATATGGCTTTCTAAACTCTTCCTGCATAGTCAGCTTCATCCCTCCACCATCACGTGCTCCTCCCAACTTCCCAAACACTCTGTTCTCTGCTCCTCTTTATACCTCTTGTATATTCTGGTCATTTAGCCTGAAGTGCCCCCCCCCCCTTTTTTTCAACTTTGCTTCTTAAACTCGTGTCAGACTCCTGTATTTAAAGCTCCCCTTAAATGCTGCTGCCCCCTTCCAAAATCATTTCTGGCATTTCCAGAAGCATCACAACATTTTGGATCTCTGTCCCAGCACTGTCCCTAAATTACCGTGTTCATGACGCCCCCTCCACCCCTCTAGCCCAGAACTCCATAAGGGCAGAAGTCCAATACCCTTAAAGAGAATTTGGACAGAAGAAAAATGAGGTAAATCTTCTGAGAGTTAAATTATAAAATCAGTCAATTAGGCCAGAAAAGTCAGACAGTAAGACAACTTAGGTAGTCAGAATGATTTCTGGTTCAGAATGTGATTTGATGGAAACTATCTTGAAAATAGCATTCAACAAACTGCGATCTGGGGGTTGGTGGGGACAGAATTCATTGTCTTATTGTATCTTCCTCTGGGTGGTTTGCATCATGATTTGCAAAGTTAGTGTTCTGGGAAGTGCTGTAGTAATGAACCCCTTTAAATTTTGCTGAATCTAGTAGTTTTGAATTAACATGGTTATTTTATTTTTCATAGAACATTATGAAATGTAATTTCTTCATAGAACACTATTAATATCTGCTGGGCTAAAGAAATACTGTACCAATCACAAGGAGAATTGTCTGTTTTAAATATGGAAAAGAGAATATCAGATGGACGGATGCCATCAATGTCCATCCAAAGGCCGCATGAAGGAGCTGATGTCTTGGCCCAAGGTCTGGGCTGTTGGGTTCTGGCAACTGATGAGTAGTTTCCAGGGAGGTGAACACAGTGTGCTCCCTTGACTTGATACCATCAAATCATTTGAGTCAGGTAGCTACTTTCCCTTATTCTCACTTCACACTCACTAGATACCTGATTATACTTTATTTTCCAAAGTAAATTTCTTACATGGAGGAAATAATCTGGTCTGAGGACAGAATGTTTAACCACTTTGCAGTTTTATTATGATAGTAAATTGTCATTCTGGCTTGCA
Organism: Dama dama; assembly: GCF_033118175.1. Classification (NCBI taxonomy): domain Eukaryota; kingdom Metazoa; phylum Chordata; class Mammalia; order Artiodactyla; family Cervidae; genus Dama; species Dama dama. The sequence continues at coordinate 71,646,460 of NC_083695.1, forward strand.
CATCAGTCCTTTGTGACCTCGATTAGTGAGAGTCCATCCCCGATTTACTGAGTCATTCTCAGTGGAATAAAACAAAACCACATTTCAGAACCTGAGAGACTGTGGATGATATCCTAGCAAAGTCAAGACCTAGCATTTATGAAGCACCATTTCAGTTACCTGTTGTAATAAATCATCACTTAGTGGCTTGAGTCAAGAACAATCATTTTACTGTTTCATACTGTTTCTGGGAATCTGGGAGATTTAGCTGAACAGTTCTGGCCTGGATTGTATTTGAACAATGACCAGAGAAGTTGGGGGTTGACTGGCATCTCTCTCTTTTCATATCAACTCAGGACCTCGCCACATGTTCTCTCCATGTGAACTGCTCGAGGCTTCCTCACAATATGTTGTTCCCAGGGCTCCAAAAGCAAGGTTCTCAGTGACCCAGGTGGAAGCTCTAACAACTTTAACGATTATTTATTTATTTATTCTTTAAATTGAAGCACAGATGATCTGATGTGACCTTAAAAGTCACGTCATCTCCAATTGCCTGTTACTTGTTATAAGAAAGTCAGAGGTTCACCTAGATTCAAAGGGAGGGGAAATAGACTCCCTCCTTTGATGAGAAAATGCCAAGTGCATTGGGAAGTAATATTGTGGCTTTATTTGAAAAAATACAACCTGCCACAAGCACTTACTATAGTCAATGCTACTGCTAAATATCCCACCTCTCTCTCTCTCTCTCAGACACACACACATATTTATTCCTCACAATAAATCCATGAGCTAGTTCTTATAGTTCTGCATTTTTATAAATGATGAAACTGAGTCTTACCGATGTTAAGTAATCTATCCAGGGACTTGTCGTTGGTTAGCTGTAGGGTTGCATTCTTAAACAATATGCTCCCCACTTCCTGAGGCACCAAGGTAAATGCCACCTGGAGAAGTTTCTGGCAGCCTGTCAGCCAGCCTTCCTAGTGACTCCCACCTTGCTGTGCATGCTAAGTGTGGTGGGAGCATATTTCAAAGTGTCGATCAAAATGACTTCTCCCCTAACCACATTCCTTGACTTGCACCCTGAGGGTCTTCTCCCCAGTGGAAACCTTATCTACTTCCTACCACTTCTGGTCACCCCTTTATGAAACCAGAAAGTGAAGGCTACAGAAACTTGTCTATAAAGTTTCCAAGCTGCTGGTTGACTAGATAAAAATGTCCTAGTGTTACTGACAGTGTTGGTGCTTTGCTCGGATGTCTTTGGATGCCCTTTTACCATTTGTGAAAGTGAAAGTGTTAGTCGCTCAGTCACATCTGACTCTTCGAGATCCCATGGACTGACTCACCAGCTTCCTCTGTCCATGGGATTATCCAGGCAAGAATACTGGAGTGGGTTCCATGCCCTTCTCCAGGGAATCTTCCTGACCTAGGGACTGAACCTGGGTCTCCCACATTGCAGGCAGATTCTTTACCATCTGAGCCACCAGGTAAGCCCTTTCACCGTTTATGGTCCCCCCCACACTTTGTCCTTTAGCTCCCAATAGATCCTGTGGCTCCTTTTCAAAGACCTGCCCTTGGCCACCTGGCACTTATTCTACTCAATCATGTGAGAAGGTAGAGGGCCTGGAAACTTATGTGCCACCAGCGCATCCTGAGCCAGTGACTGCAGGCTGGGACTATGAAATCCCAGCCCCCCATCCTCTGGCTGGGATAACTCCCAGTGGTGACTTACACTCATGAGCATCCCTCCAGGATCATGATGAAGCTACCTTCCATGGGATTTTTCATGAAATTGTGTCCTTTTTTGGCTTCTTCCCTGTTCTTCTCCTGTCTCTTCCACTTCTCTGGGAAGATCAACTATAAAAATCACTCAAAAAGTCAGCTTCTAGAGAACCTGAGCTAAGTCACCTAGGTTGGGAAAGGAGAGAGGGGGAAGAGCTGTAGGAGCTTCTTTAATACAAGCCCTGTGTCTCTCAAGATGCTACAGGGAAGCTGGGCCAGCCTGGCCTTTCTCATTGTCCTTCAGAGAGTACACCTGCCCTTGCCCCTAGTCCAAATGACAACAGCTGGCTAGGCTGCCAGTCACAAGCGCATGTTCTGGACTGGAGCCTCTCCTTAGCTTTCCACCTAACTTGCCTTCTCTCACCCCGTTCAGTGGGACAAGTCCCTCTGAAATGGAGCTTGAAGGGTGGTCATCTAAGGAAAGTTGCTCCTAACACCCTCTCCCTCATACCTGACCAAGGTGATACTTGATGGGACTTGTTCAAAACCTGCCACCGATTCAGGGTTGGAACCACATTGAACTGTGAGTTAGAATGATTGAATTCTAGTCCTAGCTCAGCCCCAAACCAGCTCTGTGACCGGTGTTTTCTCATCTGCAATATAGTCCCTGAGATTCCTCCAGTTCTAAATGTCTGTTCGCTCAGTATGATACGTTTGATGCCTCCCAAGAGTTTATAATCTTGTTAGGGAGACCTGGCACAATTAGAAGGCTGTATATGACACATTGTAGTACAAAGCTGAAATCAGTCCAATTAAGGAGAAAATGTCTGGTGTAGAGAACAAGTGCGGCTGATTAGTATGGGAGGGTTTCTGTGGGGCAGAGTCTTTAGGAAATGGTTGAAGGAAGAGGTTGAGAAGGACCTTAGAGGTTGACAATGACTTGGATGGGGTTAAGGGGAAAAGAAGCCACCATAGTCCTATGCATGTGATTGTTACCTGGCTGTGAAGTGAGGATAGAGGCAAGGGAGGGCAGAGAATGCAATCCTGGTTATCATTTAATTGCTATTCCAACTCAAAGTGATTACAATACACACACTGCTCCAGTTATAATATGCTAGTTATTTACAAGACTGTATTTCTATTCTCCCGGGCTTAACAAACATCACTGGAAAGCTGACATTCAGAATTGCCTTTTCTGACCCCCTAAATTTTAATTAAAGTAATTATGTTACTAACAGAAGCTGTAATTTATCTTCTCCTTGCGTTTACAAAGAGGAGAGAAGCAACTTTGGCCAAACACATTTCCTCTGTGTATTTTGTCTGGTTTGTTCCTTTTGTTGGTGGGGATTGGGAGTGGGTGTGTCTCTGGTCTGGGTGGTCTTGAGACTGTATTGCTCATTGCTGTCTCCTCACTGCTTTGTAGAGGGCCCTGTTGAGGCTGTTTGGAGTAACTTTGCCACTGAGGGCCTCAAAATGGGTTGATCTGTGTCATTCAGAAGCAGCATCTGAACTAAGGGACAAACCTATCTTCTGACAAAACCCTTTTAGCACAGGACTCTGTGTGTGTGTGTGTGTGTGTGTGTGTGTGTGTGTGTGTGTGTGTGTGTTTTAGGCACTGGTGGGAATAAAGAAACTCAGTGATTTAGCTGAGAACTTTCCATGCAATTAATTTCCTCCAGACTACAGCAGGGGCTGATGGGAGTCACTGGGCAAGTCTGCTTCGTAAGGACCCATCCCCAGATGTAGAGCAATTCAATGGAAATAATTACACCAGGTCAATTAAGCAGAACTCAGACTGCTTCCTGTTAGCCTGTTAGAATTTTTTATTTCTGTGAGCCAGGTTTGCTCAGGATGTAAGCTGCTTTATACCTCTGGCAAAGGCGACCTCTGGGCAGACATCACTGGTTTGTGCGGTGGTTGTTATTGCTAAAGAAGGTGGTCCCACTTCTCAGGCAAGAGTTCTTGGCCTCATTCAGGCCTGGGCTGGAATGCTGGCCCCGGAACCTAGGAGCTCTGTGACCTTAGGCAAGTTACATAACTCTCTACACCTTAGTTTTCTCATTTGATAAGGGGGTGTGAGAGGGCCTATATCCCTGGTCTTTCATGAGGATTAATTGAGAAAATGCTGGTAAAGTTCTGAAAAAGGGGCCTGAATATAATAAATGCCCCATGAGCTGCAGTTATTGTTATTATGATGAATTATTATCAATGGGAAAAAACAGGTATTATTATAACTGTGCCACCCAGGATGATCCAATGGAAAATCTCTGTAAAGTGCAGCCTGTGAGCACAAGAGTTAATTACGTTCAACTTTCAACATGCAGAATTCAAAGAAACCAATATGTGAGTCTAGAAAATGGAACAATTAGGGGGTGATGTAAGGGCTTGAGAAAAGAAGGAACACCAGAATTCAATGAATTCTAAAGACCTTTGGCTGCACTGACCATCAGTCCATTTATAGATTACCGATGGCCTGTCACAAAGGCTGAGCAGGAGGCTGAGAAACTAAGCTTTGGGGACCATTGTCAGGTTGAAAATGAATCAGAAATGAAATGACATCACCTTTAAAATGATAAGGAGAATCAGTGAGAAATGCAATCTAACTGACAAAAATTCAGGGTTTTTTTTTTTTTTTTGCCCAGTAATAGTATTTATTGAGAGCTTACAATTTGACAGAATCATTTCTTAGTGCTTTGTGTGGATTTCTTATTTAATCTTTACCATAACCTGGGAGGTTGGTTCTATGGTTATCTCAATTTTACAGATATATAACCCTTCAGGGACGTACTTGCTACAGAAAATGGAAGGCCATCTACTTCTTGGAGGACCCTTTATAGCCTGGGTAAGCATGGACCCCCGGAAAAGCTCATGTGTAGGATGAAGGGCTTACTTAAACACTGGAGAATTTGGATTTGGTTGTATACATATGTTCATTGAAGATCTATTACTCTGTGCCAGGAACTGAGTTTGGTGTTGAACATATGAGTACAGTCACTCAGTAGTGTCCGACTCTTTGCGACCCCATGGAATATAGTCCACTGGGCTCCTCTCTCCATGGATTTTTTTCCAGGCAAGAATACTGGAGCAGGTTTCCATTTCCTACTCCAGGTATCCTCTCAACTTGGGGCTCGAACGTGCATCTCTTGGGGCTCTTGCATTGGCAGGTGGATTCTCTACCACTAATGTCACCTGGGAAGCCTGTTGAACATATGATGATGAATAAAAGTAGGTATGATCAGCTTCTGAGAAGATGAAGTAGCTGTACTTTTCTTATGCTTCCTGCTACGTATTAGTACCACAAATGACCTGATATTATATGTAAAATAAATATAATAAGACTCTGAAACATGGAAATAAGGCAGATCAGCCAGGGACCTGGGACTCAAGGAACGATGGGGTGAGATCCCTGGATCTTCTTCTTGACTTATGTGTCCCAGATTTGGAGATGAAGAAACAAGAAACCTGGAAATATCAATAGGCAAAGACAATAAAAATCCTCCTCTTTCTAGCCAAAGGATCAGGAAAGATGAACCTTGGCAAGACAGAGAACTTTTAGACAATGATAGGTCTACTCTAAATAAACACCACTAAAGAAACTGTGGCTTCACTTCCACCTAGACTTGCAAAGGCTGACTGAAGATCCTAGACTTGCACCCTTTTGTGGTTTTAACAAGGTACTCCAAGCCCCTGCTACAGTTGTGTTAGAGGAAGGCCAAGTATAACAGGAAGCCAAAACTGTGATCTACTCCAGCTGGTAATGAGGCTTCCCGCATCCCTATCTGTGATGTTATTAGAAGCCATTTCTGCCCTGACCCTGCTGGAGTGGTGTCAGAGTATGCCTAGTAGAGAGTCAGGACTTTAACCCCTGCCCAGGGGTAATGAAGTCATATCTCACCTCCACACTTTTGTGTTAATGGAGGCCATAGTGAAGCAGTAATGAGCTATAGTCCTACTCCTCCTAGCCAGAGAGGTATCAGTGGAGGTTTGTTGAGGACAGGGAACTCAAACCTTTGCCCAGCCTCACACCCCACTAGGTGCCAGTGGAGGCCAAGTAGGGAATGTAGACTCATACCCTTACCTGGCAGAAACAAAATGATATCCCTTCCCCTTCTGCCAGAGCTATCTCAGAAGAAGCCAGTTAAGACAGGGGTCCAAATAAAATTCAGTCTCATAATATTCATAATTCCAGATTTCAGTGAGAAAAACCACTTGTCATACTAAGAATCAGGGAGTCTCAAATTGAATGTAAGAACACAATCAATAGATGCCAGCATTGAGATGACAGGGAAGTTGAGATCATCTGACAAAGACTGAAAAACAGTTGTAAAATACTTCAACAAGTAATAATAAATATGTTTGAAAGAAATCAAAACAGAAAGTTTCAGCAAGGAAATAGAAGATATAATGAAGAAACAAATGGAAATTTTAGAACTGGAAAGCATAATAATTAAAAAAAAAAAAAACTTCCTCAAAGGATAAATTCAACAGCAGAGTAGAATGAACCGAGAGAAGAATCATTGAGCTTAAACGTAGAACAGTAGAAATTATCCAACCTGAGCAGCAGGGAGAAAACTGACTGAAAGAAAAATGAACAAAGTCTCAGGGGCCTGTGGGACTGTAACAAAAGATCTAACATTCATGTCCTGGGACTTAAGGAGATAAGGAAAAAAAAAAGGAGGATAGAAAAGTACTCACAGAGATAATGACTGAAAGCTTCTCAAATGTGGCAAAAGACATACCTACATATTCAAGAAGCTGAGTGAACAGTCAGAAAAACAATACAAAGAAATTCACAGCAAAACACATCACAATCAAACTTCTAAAAACTGAAGACAAAGAAAACTATTGAAAGCAGCAAGTGAACCACATTAGCTATAGGGGAAAAACACAATTCAAACAACAATAGATTTCTTATCAAAAATCATGGAAGTCAGAAAGAAGTGACACAGCATTTTTCCAAGTGATGTAAGTGAAGAAATGTCAACCCAGAAACCCATAGGCAGTTAAACTATCCTTAAAGGATGAAAGGAAAATGGTCATTCTCAGGTGAAGAAACACTAATAGGGTTTATTACTAACAAACGTACCCTAAATGAATTACTATAGGAAGTACTTTATTTTAATGTTTAAAGAATTAAGACCAATTCTGCATAATGTTTTCCAGAAAATAGAAGAAGAGGGAACATTTCCCAATTCATTTTATTAAGTTAGTATTATCCTGATACTAAAACAGTAACAAAAAAGGGAGGGGGAGAACCACAGACCAATATTATTCACGGATACAGACACAAAAATGTTTAGCAAAATATTAGCAAATAGAATTCAGCAATATACAAAATGAATTATATATACTATGATCAAGTGGGGCTTATTGCAGGCTTCTAAGACTGCTTTAATATGAGGACATCAATCAATATCAATAGATTAAAGAAGAAAAATCAGCTGATCATACCAATCAAAGCAGAAAAAGCATTTAACATGTGAATTCCTGTCTGCCAAAAAAAGAAAAAGCATTTAACAAAATTTAACACCTATTTGTGATTAAAACCTCAGAATATTAGGAATAGAGGAGACCTTTCTCTTTGATAAAGAGCACTACAAAAAAACAACAGGTGAAATTGTACTTAATGGTGAAATACTGAATGCTTTCCCCCTAAATTCAGAAACAAGGGAAGGATGTATACTCTTACCACTTTTATTTAGCACAGTTCTACAAGTTTAATCCTGTGCAATAAGGCAAGAAAAGAAAATAAAAGGCATTATGGACTCAGTTCAGTTCAGTCACTCAATCATGTCCTACTCTTTGAGACCCCATGAACCACAGCATGGCAGGCCTCCCTGTCCATCACCAACTCCCGGAGTCTACCCAAACCCATGTCCATTGAGTCGGTGATGCCATCCAACCATCTCATCCTCTGTTGTCCCCTTCTCCTCCTGCCCTCAATCTTTCCCAGCATCAGGGTCTTTTCAAATGAGTCAGCTCTTCGCATCAAGTGGCCAAAGTACTGGAGTTTCAGCTTCAACATCAGTCCTTCCAATGAACACCCAGGACTGATCTCCTTTAGGTTGGAGTGGTGGGATCTCCTTGCTGTCCAAGGGACTCTCAAGAGTCTTCTCCAACACCTTAGTTCTAAAGTATCAATTCTTCGGCGCTCAGCTTTCTTTATAGTCCAACACTCACATCCATACACGACTACTGGAAAAACCATAACCTTGACTAGATGGACGTTTGTTGGCAAAGTAAGGTCTCTGCTTTTTAATATGCTGTCTAGGTTGGTCATACCTTTCCTTCCAAGGAGTAAGCATCTTTTAATTTCATGGCTGCAATCACCATCTGCAGTGATTTTGGAGCCCCAAAAAATAAAGTCAGTCACTGTTTCCACTGCTTACCCATCTATTTGCCATGAAGTGATGAGACCGGATGCTGTGATCTTAGTTTTCTGAATGTTGAGCTTTAAGCCAACTTTTTCACTCTCCTCTTTCACTTTCATTAAGAGGCTCTTTAGTTCTTCACTTTCTGCCATAAGAAATAAAGCTATCTCTATTTGCAATATGACATGATTATTTACTTAGAAAATCCAAAGGTATCTATAAAAGTAATCCTGGAATAAATGAGTTCAGCAAGGTGACAGGATTCAAGTAAAGACAGAAGCATTAATTGTATTTCAATTAATTAATTGTAACTTTAAAAATAAATGTTATTTAGAGAGTTCCATGGCAGTCCAGTGGTTAGGACTTGGCACTTTCATAGCCATGGACTGGGTTCAATCCCTGTTCCAGGAACTAAGATCCCACAGGCTACATGCAATGGCCAAATGCACACACACACACACACATTAAATATTGTTTATAGTGACTCAAAAAAGAAATATTAGGTATAAGTGTAACAAGACATGTGCTAGAATTTTATGCTAAGAGCTACAAAATGCTGATAAGAGAAAGCAAGGGAGATATAAATAATTGAAGACACATACTGTGTTCATGAATAGGAAGACTCAATATTAAAGAAGTCTATTCTTCCTAAAGTGGTATACAGTTTTAATATCAATTCAAAATCCCAGCAAGATTTTTTTATAAATATACACAAGATTATTCTAAAGTTTATATTAAAAAATAACAGTTTACATCAAAAGTATTGAAATAGGTAAAACAATGAAAAGAGGAATAAAGTGGAAGATATCAGTCTATCTGATTTCAAGATAACATATAGCTGCAATAATGAACTCTGTGTTGTATGGGCAGAAGAATAGGCAGAGTTGACTGATCAGTTGAATAGAATAGAGAACTCAGGCCCACACAAAATGCCCAACTTATTTTTAATGGAGGTAGAAAAGTAATTCAGTGGCAGAAAGATAGCTTTTCAACAAATAATGCTGGAGCAATTGGATATCTATAGCCATAAAAATGAACCTCAAGCTATCTCATACCTTATAAAAAAGTTAAACAAAAATGAATCGTGACACTTACACGAGGAATCTAAAATATGATGCAGATGAACTCATCTATAAAACAGAGGACAGACTTGTGGTTGGCACAGGGAAGAAGAGGTGGAATAGGGATGGATTGGGAGTTTGGGATTAGCAGACACAAACCATTATATGTGGAATAGATAAACAACAATGTCCTACCGTTTAGCAGAGGGAATTATATTCAATATCCTGTGACAAACCATAATGGAAAAGAACATGAAAAAGCATGCTCAGTTCAGTCTAGTTACTTAGTCATGTCTGACTCTTTGTGATCCCACGGACTATAGCATGTCAGACTTCCCTGTCCATCACCAACTCCTGTAGCTTGCTCACACTCATGGCCATGGAGTCAGTGATGCCATCCACCCATCTTATCCTCTGTTGTCCCCTTCTCCTCCTGCCTTCAATCTTTCCCAGCATTGAGGTCTTTCACAGTGAATCAGAAAATGCATGTGCATACATGTGAAACTGAATCACTTTGCTATACAGCAGAAACTAATATAACATTGTTAATCAACTATACTTGAATAAAATAAATTTTAAAAATGGATCATTAACTTTAAAATGTAAACTATAAAACATTTAGAAAAAATCATAGTAGAAAATCTTCAAAATCTAAGGCTAGGCAAAAAAGTACTGATGACATTAAAACTATGATCCATAAAAGAAAAAGTGATAAATTGGACTTCATTACAGTTGAAAAGTTCTGCTCTGTGAAAGATCCTGTTAAGAGGATGAGAAGGCAAGCCATAGACGGGAAGAAAATATTTTCAAATGGCATAGCCAGCAAGGACAATCTAGAATACATACAGAACTTTCAAAACTCAACAGGCAAACAAATTAATCCAATCAGAAAATGGGCAAAAGATATGAAGAGACATTTTACCTGAGTGATCGTGCAGATGACAAACAGGACATCAAAAGATGTTCAACAGCATTGCCATTCAGTTCAGTTCAGTTACTCAGTCATGCCCGATTCTTTGCCACCCTATGAATCACAGCACTCCAGGCCTCCCTGTCCATCACCAACTCCCGCAGTTTACTCAAACTCATGTCCATTGAGTCGGTGATGCCATCCAGCCATCTCATCCTCTGTCGCCCCTTTTCCTCCTGGCCCCAACCCCTCCCAGCATCAGGGTCTTTTCCAATGAGTCAACTCTTCACATGAGGTAGCCAAAGTATTGGAGTTTCAACTTCAGTATCAGTCCTTCCAATGAACACCCGGGACTTATCTCCTTTGGGATGGACTGGTTGGATCTCCTTGCAGTCCAAGGGACTCTCAAGAGTCTTCAACACCACAGTTCAAAAGCATCAATTCTTCGGTGCTCAGCTTTCTTCACAGTCCAAATCTCACATCCATACGTGACCACTGGAAACACCATAGCTTGGACTAGATGGACCTTTGTTGGCAAACTAATGTCTCTGCTTTTTAATATTGCTATCTAGGTTGGTCATAACTCTCCTTCCAAGGAGTAAGTGTCTTTTAATTTCATGGCTGCAGTGATTTTGGAGCCCCAAAAAGTAAAGTCTGACACTGTTTCCACTGTCTCCCCATCTATTTCTCATGAAGTGATGGGACCAGATGCCATGATCTTAGTTTTCTGAATGTTGAGCTTTAAGCCAACTTCTTCACTCTCCCCTTTCACTTTTATCAGGAGACTCTTTAGTTCTTCTTCACTTTCTGCCATAAGGGTGGTGTCATCTGCATATCTGAGGTTATTGATATTTCTCCCAGCAATCTTGATTCCAGCTTGTGCTTCCTCCAGCCCAGAATTTCTCATGATGTACTCTGCATATAAGTTAAATAAGCAGGGTCACAATATACAGCTTTGATGTATTCCTTTTCCTATTTGTAACCAGTCTGTTGTTTCATGTCCAGTTCTAACTGTTGCTTCCTGACCTGCATACAGGTTTCTCAAGAGGCAGGTCAGGTGGTCTGGTATTCCCATCTCTTTCATAATTTTCCACAGTTTATTGCAATCCACACAGTCAAAGGCTTTGGCATAGTCAATAAAGCAGAAATAGATGTTTTCCTGGAACTCTCTTGCTTTTTCGATGATCTAGCGGATGTTGGCAATTTGATCTCTGGTTCCTCTGCCTTTTCTAAAACCAGCTTGAACATTCAATATCACAGTAATCCAAGCCTATGCCCCAACCAGTAACACTGAAGAAGCTGAAGTTGAACGGTTCTATGAAGACATACAAGACCTTTTAGAACTAACACCCAAAAAAGATGTCCTTTTCATTATAGGGGACTGGAATGCAAAAGTAGGAAGTCAGGAAATACCTGGAGTAACAGGCAAATTTGGCACTGAAGTACAGAATGAAGCAGGGCAAAGGCTAATAGAGTTTTGCCAGGAGAACACCCTGGTCATAGCAAACACCCTCTTCCAACAACACAGGAGAAGATTCTACACATGGACATCACCAGATGGTCAACACTGAAATCAGACTGATTATATTCTTTGCAGCCAAAGATGGAGAAACTCTATACAGTCAGCAAAAACAAGACTGGGAGCTGACTGTGGCTCAGATCATGAACTCCTTATTGTCAAATTCAGACTTAAATTGAAGAAAGTAGGGAAAACCACTAGATCATTCAGGTATGACCTAAATCAAATCCCTTATGATTATACAGTGGAAGTGAGAAATAGATTTAAGGGACTAAATCTGATAGATAGAGTGCCTGATGAACTATGGATGGAGGTTCATGACATTGTACAGGAGACAGGGATCAAGACCATCCCTATGGAAAAGAAATGCAAAAAAGCAAAATGGCTGTCTGAGGAGGCCTTACAAATAGCTGTGAAAAGAAGAGAAGTGAAAAGCAAAGGAGAAAAGGAAAGATATTCCCATCTGAACACAGAGTTCCAAAGAATAGCAAGGAGAGATAAGAAAGCCTTCCTCAGCAATCAATGCAAAGAAATAGAGGAAAACAACAGAAAGGGAAAGACTAGCGATCTCTTCAAGAAAATCAGAGCTACCAAGGGAACATTTCATGCAAAGATGGGCTCAATAAAGGACAGAAATGGTATGGACCTAACAGAAGCAGAAGATATTAAGAAGAGGTGGCAAGAATACACAGAACTATACAAAAAAGATCTTCATGACCCAGATAATCATGATGGTGTGATCACTCACCTAGAGCCAGACATCCTGGAATGTGAAGTCAAGTGGGCCTTAGGAAGCATTACTACGAACAAAGCTAGTGGAGCTGATGGAATTCCAGTTGAGCTATTTCAAATCCTGAAAGATGATACTGTGAAAGTGCTGCATTCAATATGCCAGCAAATTTTGGAAAACTCAGCAGTGGCCACAGGACTGGAAAAGGTCAGTTTTCATTCCAATCCCAAAGAAAGGTAATCCCAAAGAATGCTCAAACTATGGTACAATTGCATTGCCATTAGGGAAATGCAAATTAAAGCCACAATGTGATTGCATGACCCACCCACCAGCATGGCTAAAATGAAGAAAACTAAGGAGAACACTAAATGCTGGAGAAGATTCTGAGAAACTGGATCCCTCACACATTGCTGGTGGGGATGTAAAACAGTACAGCCACCCTGGAAAACACTTTGGCAGTTTGTTTAAAGAAAAAACAAAAAACTAAATATGCAACAATCATGCTGCTGCTGCTGCTAAGTCGCTTCAGTTGTGTCTGACTTTGTGCGACCCCGTAGATGGCAGCCTACCAGGCTCCCTGGTCCCTGGGATTCTCCAGGCAAGTACACTGGAGTGGATTGCCATTTCCTTCTCCAATGCATTGAAAGGGAAAAGTGAAAGTGAAGTCGCTCAGTCATGTCACTCTTAGCGACCCCATGGACTGCAGCCTACCAGACTCCTCCGTCCATGGGGTTTTCCAGGAAAGAGTACTGGAGTGGGGTGCCATTGCCTTCTCTGATGCAACCACCATAGGACTGAGCAATTGTACTTTAGGCATTTATTCCAGAGAAAAGAAAAATTAACCTTCACAGAAAAACCTGTACATGAATATTTATGACAGCTTTGACCTTATAAACCCAAACCTGGAGAAAACTCAAATGTCCTTTAATAGGTTAAACAGATTATGATACATCCATTCCATGGAATACAACTCAGTTATATAAAAGAATAAACTATTGACACAAACTAATAACAACTTGCATGAAGCTCCAGAGAATTAGGCTAAGCTAGAAAAGCCAATCCCAATATGATTTCATGTATATAACATTCTTGAAATGACAAAGCTACAGTATTGAGAACAGTTTAATGGCTGCCAGGGGTTAAGGAGAGATTGGAGACAGGATGGAAATGGGTGTGGCTCTCAGATGGCAACTTGAGGACTCTGTGGTGATGGAAATATTCTGCAGCTTGACTGTTTCAGCCTCAACATGCTGATGATGTTACAACATACTTCTGTAAGATGTTACCTTTGGGGGGACCTGGGATCCCTTTCATTATTTCTTACAACTGCATGGAATTCTACAGTTATCTCAAAATTAAAAGCGTAACTAAAAATATGTATGATTCCTTTGCTGATGGGGTTTATAGTATTCTGGAAGAGAAAAGCATTAATTTAATCTCTATACAAACACAGCGTAAATTCAACTATGCCTGCGTGCTCAGCTGCTTGCAGTAGTGTCCGACTCTCTGTGACCCTGTGGACTATAGCCTGCCAGGCTCCTTTGTCCATGGGATTCTCCAGGCAAGAATGCTGGAATGGGTTGCCAGGCCCTCCTCCAGGGGATCTTCCCAACCCAGGTCTCCTACATTACAGGCAGATTCTTTGCCACTGAGCCACCAGCAGAGCCCAGATTCAACTATAATAATGCTTTAAAGAGGAGGCAGATAGTCCTAGGAAAGCATGTAATAGGTAGGGTGGGTGACCACATAATTTATTGCTTAAACTGGGAGACTTCTGAGAGTGAACAGGGGTACTATTACTAATTAGCTGGGGCACATGGTCACCCTAAGGAGAGGGAAAGGGGCTCCTGAGGTCAGGGGAGGCTCCCTGAAGAAGGTGAAGGTTGACCTAGGATCTGAAGGAAGATGGAGAGGGAACTAGGTGGGCCGGGAAGGGATGAGCAGCGCCTGCAGAAAAACTGCGGCAAGAGCGAGCCTGGGCCCCTGGGCGTAGGAGCAGCGCAGGGAACACCCTGCGTGGTTTTCAGTGGGGGAATGTCATCTGGACTCTGGTTCCTGTGACCTTACACGTGGTCTCTCTTCTGGCTGGTGCTGGGTTGTAAACCACATGTTTGTTTTGAGGCTATATTTAGTTCCCGTTCTGCTCTCTCTGCCAGGCTTGAACAATTTCCTCAGAACCGCCAGCTCTCTTAGGTCCTGGTCTGGCTCCTGATTCTGGCTCCGGGATGAGTGAAAGGGTCATGACCCCTGAGTGTGGGGGCGGGAGGACCACAGGCCACCCACCATACATCTCCTCTGGTTTCATCATCACTTCTTAAGCAGCCTTGGGTCATCCTTGAGGGTTTCCTGTCCTCCCCGGTGATGCTTCTGAGCTGCAGCCTCATCTCTCTTTGACTGTTCAAACTCTGGGGGGCACTTCCCCCTTGGTTTCTCCACCCAGACCCCTCTTTCTTGCTTCTCTTGGATCCAAACTTGCTCTAAGAGAAAATCTCCTAGTCCTCCCTCTTCTTAGCTTTGGAGGGTGGGTTTAAGTTCTCTGAGCATTGGGGGTCTGGATCTGACCATCTCCCAGGACTCTGGGAGGAGGGGGCGGTGCACACTATTGTTTAGAGGCACAGCATGGAGGTAGCCCCTGAGGCCTTTTGTAAGAGATGATTTGCCCTCTAATTGTGCAATCTCATCATGGAAATAAAGCTTTGACTTCTCAAGAAAGAAATTATCATTGGGCAGATGGAACATATGTTTTGGGCGGATGAAGAGGGGAATTAGACAGGGGAGGTAAAGAGGGTCTAATAGTAATTTATAAAGTGCTACTTATGTGTCAGGCACTATTCAGGCATTGTCTCATTGGATCCTCAAAAACTCATTGAGATAGGAACTACTGACATCTACAGATGGAGAAACTCAGGAGGGTTATACACTTTCCCCAGTGTCACCCAGCTAGAAAGGCAGAGCTAGGAGTTGAACTTGTTTGGATCCAGAATCCTTGTTTGCCCACTGGACTCACCTAGGAAATTATGTCCCATCTCCAGGACCTGAAAGCTTATTTGTCTAGTCTTTTTCTCTTTTCTCCCCAATATTCCCACTGCCACCGTCCAGGTACCTCGTCTCTCTCTCCTTTTCTCACCCTTCTCTTATCTTCTCTTTGCTTTTCCAGTTCACCTCCAGTCCTATTTTCTTCCCTGCTCTCTGGGCCTGAACCCAACAGTGGTTTCCCTGGGGGACAGGGCAGCTCTGCTAGGATCTCACTGTCACTGCTGCCTGGAGTTTCACGTGGTGGTCTATTCCCCTTGTTAAACTTGGAAAGCATCTGCTGGTGTCTTTTTAAAGACAAATATTATACTCCCAGGAAGGGGACATTAAGACATCAACATTGAAGGATGAATTAGATGCTCTTTCTGTATAAAATTCTTTGGAGAGCATAGAACTAGAAGTCATGGGAAAAGAAAGGGAGGCTGAATGCAACAAAGACTCTCTCTGAGCAAATACTGGGTTCTAGAAATCTGAACTGGGGGCTGTCTTGGATCCAGTCTAAAGAAATGAGCTCTGTAACTACATGGATGTCACCTATGACAGCAAGCCACGCCTTTCCTTTTATGTCGCTCTGTAAGTTTGCTTGTTTCTTCCTTGTATGTTCTTTCCTTTAATCCTCAAATTCAGTGAAGTGGATTTTCTCTCCTCTGGCATAACCAGGAGACTTGTTAAAATTTCTCAGCTAGCACTGGGAAAGCCAAGACTACATTTTAAATCCTCTCATATCCTCATCTCCGCCTCTCCTAGAAAATTCCCTGCCTTTCCACTGTAAGATATTCTACTTCAATTACTCAGATCTCCTTTCTGTCTTCCGTTCTTTCATTCAATTACTCTTTTATTCATTTGACAAGCATTTAGGAAGAACCTGTTAGGTTCATCAGGCACTAGGTTAAGCTTTTACATATATTATTCATTGACTTCTCAAAATCACCCTGTGGGGATAATGTTAGAATACCTTCTTTTAAAATGAAAAAACTGAATAATGCCTAATTGGCCAATGTCCCAGCAGTGGCGCTCTGAAATCCATTACCACATTAGTGCCCAAGCTCTGTCTCCCACAGGCCGCTCCAAGCCAGGGCCAGGTGTGGCATGGATACCATGGGAGGCCTGCTTCTGGGAGCTAGAGAACTCCTCAAGGAGTGACTCTGACTTGAGGACTCCTCTCTGTCTTGCCACACTTTCTAAGAATGCACAGTAACCAAAGATTCTTTCACCCAACTTTCCTTATTCCCTTCCCTCTTTCCTCCATGAGAGTCCAGACATGCATCTTGGGCCGGTGGCTTTCTCAGCCACCCCTCCTGGCTCCCTCTCTTTTCCCCTTACAGGGCTTGCAGGTCTAATCTTGTTGTGTCATCTGCTTCTTGTAATACCTAGATTAACACACTTGCCTTAAAAAAATACATGTCTGGTCTTTGTGGCTAAGGTCAGAACTTGGGTCAGGAGGCTGAGGTGGAAGCAGGTGTCCTCCTCCTGGTCCCCTTGTCTAGGATGGTATTTGAGATCCAGCAGGATGCAGTCTGTTCTGAGCTTGGGGGCTTGTGAACTGACCCAGGAGCACTTGGTAACACAGCCCACTCTTTATAAAACACTCATTTCCCTTGCTTCAGTGATGTCATGCTCTATGGATTCCCCTCCAACCTCTCAAACTGCGCTTTCTCGGGCTCATATGCTTCTTCTCCTGGCTCATCCTCTCACCAGTGCCAAGGGTTTCAGTTGGAAGCTTTCATTTTGCAGGTTGTTTTACAGAGACCACCTTTTCTTTAAGAAAGACAGCATTGCTTTTAGAGCAATGGGGAGAAGAATAAAAAAAAAAAATCCCGTTTTGCTTTAAACCTTCTTTCCCAATTGCATTCACCTCCTTAGATTTTTGCCCTTCTTTTCTTTTGGAGGCATGACTTTGGGAAAAATGCTGACAAAGTTGCTGATGACTTTCTGTAGCTTCATGAGTATGTGCTTTCCTGGATGTTGTTCATTCCCATTGTTGACTTCTTCAAACTTGAACTCGCTACTTGAATGCAGGTCTGGAATTCACTGACTACCATAATCACTTCCTTTCTAGGGGGTACCATTTAAAGAAAAGGACACCACCAACCAAATCACTAACCTCTTCTTAAGTTGCTCCGCATGTTATGGGAGCCGTATGCTCAGTGAGTATCAGCTACCAGTGTTAGTCCTCTTGGTGTGTGCTTGGGTGGGAAGACAGGTGATGCAGCAAAAAGAGCACAAAGCTTTGGAGCCAAATAGACCCGAACACAAGTATTTTCTAGGGCATGTTATGTGATTTGCCTGGGGTAGGAAGACAGTCAAGACCACTGTGCAAGAGCTTAGCCCTTATGTCAAACGTATCCGGATTCAGACCCCTAGTTCTGTCACTCACAAGGTATGCTACCCAACCTGTCTGAATCAAAGTTTCCTCATCTGTAAAATGGGCACAAAATATTGGCCTCCACAGGACTGTTACGAAGAGTAAAAGAAGAGTAAGGACATTTATAGCCAGACTTAATAAAGCACTGAATTGATACCACACTTCATTTAACTGCTATATGTACATTAACTCATTTAATCTTCACTAAGATCCTATCAGTAAGGATTTTCACCATCCCTATTTACAGATGAGCGACTGAACAACAACAATAGAGGTGCAAAGAGGTTAAGTCGTTTGCTTAAAATCACACAGTTGGTGTTTGCTATGGTAGATGTGAACACAGAAATTTAGCTCCAAAGTCTGAACTCTTAATCACTCTGCTGGAATGCTGATGGGTCCTTACCACACATCTGGTTCAGAGTTACCTCATCATATGTTAATGCTCATCATTACCATCACCATGACCACTTCCTCATCACTGCTTCACCTGTATACATTTTTGCTTCTCAGTCTATTGATTGGAACTGAGAAAAATGACTTTGTCAGAATTAAATGAAGCAGTGGGCATAGAAGACTTAGAGCCTGATGTAAAGAAAGCCTGGGCTAAATGTCTATTTTCAGGTTGTTCTTTCCTGCCTTCTTTCCTCTGCTTTTCTTCTTTCTTTTCCACTTTCCCTCATCATAAAGTTTTTGGTGCCTTTTGAGGCAAGATTCCTAATGTACTACCTACACCTGTGACTGCTAGGCAGATGGTCACCGGTGGTAGGGAACAGTGTCAGTCAAATCTCCGCGCTTTTGCTTCTTTAGAAAGTATGCATATGCTAAAAAGAAAAGATGATCAGTAGTTGCAGCAGAAGTGTTATTATTTACATTCACCTGTTTTATCTTTTATTGCACATTTATTGAGGGTCAGTGCTTTGCCAGATATTGGGCCAGGAGCTTGAAGATATAGCATTAAGCAAAATAGTTCTTGTTTTCTACACAGTTTTTCCTACTACTGTGTGAAGTCCTGATTTCAGTGGTCTTCTAACTGCTTTCATCTGCATTTCAGGTTTTGTTTTATAATTATTTCCGCTGTAGAAATCCAGAGTTACCATGTGGACTGTTGTTTTGATGTTAATCAATTAATTAATTTCCTATTTAGTTCTTAAAAGGATATGAAGTGGCTTATCAACAATGCACAGATATAGTATGACCAAAGGATATCAAACAATAAAAACAAACAGTATTTCATAAAAGGGGAGCAGAGGATAAAGATCTTGTTCTGAACACTGTTAGAGCAAGTGAACATGATACTCAGCCTGACTGGTGAGACAACAGGAAGACAGAGTGAGAAGACAAAGCCATTTTAAGAAAGCCTTTAGGAGATTATAGGATGTCAACTTCACAGGAGAAATCCAATTTTTTCCTGGCTCTGAGTTTTATGAGGAATTTGTCTTTAGAGCCTCAAACGAGTGCTGAACATGTTATAATGTATGAGAAATACACATAATTGCGATGCTTCCCTATATGTGCCAGCTGTGGGTGCTGGTGGCAAGATATTTATTAGATTATTAAGGGGTTGGAAGACTGTGTGTGAGCATGTGTGCATGTGTATATTTGTGATGGGAGACAAAGTGCAATTTCCCCAAGTGTTATTTCACTGTGATGGTTAAAAAAAAAAAAACCTGAAAGAAGCCATATTAAGGTGATGTTTAAGGTACTCTCATGGATAACTTATAGCGAATAATTTATTTTCTCCAGTTGTTTGTAACAGGCTAGAAACCCAGAGGGAAAATGTATTCTTCATGAGGGCTTCTTTGCTCTCCCCACTGGGACTGGGTGAGGGCTAATCTTATCTCCCAACCTGCCTTTCCCAGCTGCAATAGGCACTATGCCCGTAAAGGGCATGGGAGCCCTCTCTTTTAAATTCCAGATAAATATTTAACAACTCCCATCTTAGAGCAGGAAGACAAAGAATTTGGTGATGATGATGATGTGGTAATGATAATAATGGATTCAGTATCAGGCATTATGGGATAGTGGAGGCTGGGTTCATGGAAGAGCTGACATTTAAACCAAACCAGAACAGAAACTGTGGCAGAGGACAGATTACAGGCTTAAGAAAGACAACAATCAAGTTCCTGGAGGTGAGGGAAGGCCTGGAGTGTGGGGCACCATTCTAAAAAGTTTGGACTTTGTGGACAATGGTCGACAATCAATTTTTGAGGAGGGAAATCCATGACATCATCTTCCTTCTGTTTAAGAGTGTATTTCCGCCAACAGCATGGAGCTGTGCTGTCTAAAACACTAGCCATTAGTCACATGAGGTTACTGAGCACTTGAAATGTAGCTAGTTTGAATTGGGATGTGCTATAAGTATAAAATGTCACTTACCTTGTGGCTCAGCTGGTAAAGAATCCACGTGCAATGCAGGAGACCTGGGTTTGATCCTTGGGTTGGGAAGATCCTCTGGAGAAGGGAAAAAGCTACCCACTCCAGTATTCTGGCCTGGAGAATTCCATGGACTGTATAGTCCATGGGGTCGCAAAGAGTTGGACACGACTGATAGACTTTCACTTTCATAAGTGTAAAATACACACTGGATTTTGTGGCTCAGAGGTTAAAGCACCTGTCTGCAATGCGGGAGACCTGGGTTCGATCCCTGGGTCAGGAAGATTCCCTGGAGAAGGAAATGGCAACCCACTCCAGTATTCTTGCCTGGAGAATCCCATGGACAGAGGAGCCTGGTGGGCTACAGTCCATGGGGTCGCAAAGAGTCGGACATGACTGAGCGACTTCACTTTCACTTTCAGTACAAAAATATGTAAAAATACTTCAATACTTTTTCTATTGATTATAAGTTTAAATGAAAATGTTTGGGATATATTTAGCTCATTGAAATATATCATTAACATTAATCTCATTAGTTTCTTCTTACTTTTTAAAATGAGGCTACCGGAAAATTTTAAATTACCTTTGTGGCTCACATGTTTATACTGGACAACACAGATGGACAGTGGAGAGGTTGGCTTGGAAAAACAAAGTGCTGAAGACCAGGAAAAGACAGGAAACTATAGCAAAGTCCTACAAGAGATGGTGAAGTTCAGATCTAAGGCAGTGACCCTGGGAACAGACAGAAAAGGACAGGTAAAAAGGTTTTTTAAATAGGACTTAGCAGTGATTTTTGGATGTGGGGATTAAGAGGGAAGAGCTAAGGTTACATGTTAAATGTCTAGTCTGCATAACTGAGGTACTGAGGATGGTTTTTAGAAATTGATGTGGATGGTTTTCAATGTGGACATGCAAAAGGGAATTTGGATATGAAGCTCACAGGAGAGGACAGAGTAGGGTTGTATATTCAGGAGTTAATGCACTGGTGACTGTTGAAGAAGCACAGAAATGGATGAGAATGTGGGGCTTACTCGTGGAGAAAAGGTGGAATGAGAATCAGGTACAGAGGAGATGATGGAGATTGAGGCTCCATATTTAAGATGTGTAAGGAAGAATAGAGGCTGGTAAACCTGACTAAGTTTGGTCAGAGAGAACCCAGAAGAACCTGGGTACCATGTAGACCAAGGGAGATCTTTCCAAATGGAACATATTTGCAAATGCATGAAGCAGAGGCTGCTGGGCCCGCTGTCTCAGGGAGCCACTGACGGTGTATGTTGGGATAGGGCTTTGATGAGTCACCTGAAGGCAGATGTCAGGTTGCAGAAAGTTCAGCAGAGAGTGGTTGGTGAGGAAGGAGAGACCTGCAGAGGTCTGGACACTAGAGAAGGCTGATGGGAAATGAGCGGCTACAGAGGGAGGGGCAGCACAGCGCAGAGGGCAAGGATTGTTAGGCAAGGGGTGAAGTAGGGAGAGACAGAAGATAGGAGAGGCTGTGCTAATGAATGGAGAAGGCCAAGGGGAGGAAGTGGTGCAGGAAAAGACATGAAAATGTTGCACCTGGAGTCTTTTACCCATTTTTTCCCAAACAAATATTTCACGGTCACATATCCACAAGTCCATCTTGAGGATGGGACATTTCTGTGAACTGCATCTGGGTGGGAGAGAAAAAGGAGAGACCCCAGCCCTGCTCTTGCAGACAACTGCCCTCCACAGGGGACCGCAGGGGGTTTGGACAGCCCACCTCCCCTGTAGGCCTGGGGCTTGGAAGGCCGGACCCTCCCTGGGCTATGTGAGCCTCTGGTCTGGCATCCCTACCTAATAGTCCAGAACTAGCCCTTCCACTCTGACATCTACCAGCTTTGCTCAGAGCCCAAGCAGAGAGGAGGCTTCCCGTCCCTCCCCAAGCCGAGCTTCGGCTCCCGCTGCAGTGCCAGGCCTTCCCCGGCAGGGGCGCTGGGAACCTGCGGATGGCCGGCTCGGGTCCAGTGCCTGATTCCGAGCCCATCTCGGGCTGCAGCGCCGGAACTTTTCTTGGGGCGGCGGATCGCCGTGGTCTTTGGAAACCCACCGACTCCAAGGACCAGTCTCATTCTGAGTGGGACGTACATGGTCATCGGTGTGGTTCTCTGGTCCAGCCTCCTCCGTTCCCCCAATTTCCATTTCAGCTCCTGGCGGGCGGGCGTTAAAGCAAGTTCACAAGGGGTCTGGTGGCGGCTCCTGGGAACCGCAGGTTGTCTCCATCCTTGGCAGGCTCTGATCCCAGGCGCCTATGTCCTCCGCATCCCTCTTGACCCTCCTGTGGCTCTCTTTTGTCTCTTCTTTGCTTTCCCCTTTCTTTTTGCACTAATATTTCGCCTTCTCTCCACCACTTCGTCACCTCCCTGCTGTCTCCGTCTTTGTCTGCAACCCCTCTGCCCCTCCGCCCTTTTTAAAGATTTCCTTCTACCTTTCTTTCTTTTCCCCTCCTCGTAGCCCCCTCACCCCCGCTTTAACCGTCTCCCACAAGAGAACTCTGATATAGATTCCTGAAGACTCTCTCCATCCTACTGCTTTCTTAATAGCCCCTCCTCCCGTTCCACGCATCTAGGTCTTTTCAACACCTAGAAATTCCCGGAGCTCCTCGCAGCCACCGCTGCTATACTTCTTGCCCCAGGGCCTGTAAACTACATCTCCAGATTGTCTTTGGGTCTCGCTTCCTCTCTCCAGCTCACCCCGAGCCTCCCCTTTCCTTCGGGTGGATGAGTCCCAGCCCAGGCTGAGTTCCACGCGGCCCGGCTGTGCTTCCGCAGCTGGGGACAGTGGGGACTGATCCCCAGGCCTGTGCGGCGCTGGCCGGGACCCTCTAATTGGCAGCCCGACACTTTGAGAGAACAACTGAGCCCTTTTAGTAATGAATCTGGGGAGATGAGGGAGGAATCTCATAATCGCAGGCGGAAAGATGGGCTCTCATCCTCCGGGTAGGAGCGACCAATCTGGACGACTGTCTTTCCCCAGCTCCAGCTGGGATCCTGGGAAGGAGAGCTGGCGAATCGGGGAGGAGCTAGCAACCCCCAGACCCAGCTACCAGCGCCTCCTAGTTCTCTCCTCCAACCCTTCCGGAGGTTCTAGCAACAATCAGCTTACATCCGCAGGCGATGGGGGCCTATGGGTGAGCGGGGTGCCTTGGAGGAGCGGGTGGTCCAGAACCACCTGCCTTGCTCTCAATATTGCCTTTCTGACGACTCACAGGTTCAAGGAAATGCAAACACAGCCCGTGCCTGATCCACACGTGCCCACAGCCCGAGCGCACCCCTCCCTGCCCCACACTCCACTGCTCACACTAACATGCACAAATACGCGTGCAAACGCGCACGCACAGAGTCGCGCGCCCCCGCACACCCAGGCACCCCTGATTCAGCCAGGTACCCCCACCCTGGGTGCCCGCCCGCCAGCCTCGGGCACACCCCTAGCCTCCCCTCACGTACGCGCACGCACGCACTCCCCGCGCCCCCGCACCGGGCGGAGGCACTGGGTAGAAGTGGGGGTGGAGGGAAGGATAGGCTGGGGAGCCCGGAGCGGAGTCCCCAGTTCATCCCGCGCTCGGCTTCCGCAAGCTGCCTCTCTGCACGAAGACTCCGGGCTCCCCTTAGGCTCCCCAACCTGAACAGTTGGCGCTGAAAACACTTTACTCCTCCTCCTCCCGCGAGACACCCCCCACCCCCCAACCTTCCCAGCGCGCCATCTCCCGCCCCCTCAGCATGCCCGAAGAGTAACCCCCCTAAACGCGGCCAGAAGCGGCTCCCAACTCTTCGCCGAGAGCAGGTTGGAGGCTGGGTTTCAGAGAGACTCTGGACTGGGGTCCGTCGCCAGCCTCTCCTCCTGGATTGGGGTTGCTTTTCATATTTTAAAAGAGGATTTTCTTATTACCTTTGAATACTCCTTCTGACAAATTTTCTGGAGCAGCTCGGCGGGGAAGATTTTGGGGGAATCTTGTTTTAAGAAAATGAAAAAGCACCTCCGGGGTATTTATTAATTTTTCTTGGGTTTTGGAATCACCCTGTGGAGGAGAGAGCCAGCGATCAAGAGCCAGGAGCGAAGAGTGGAGAGGACCAGCAAGGCGCACCAGGCCGAGCCACCTCCTTCCCGGCCGCCCCCTCCCCACTCCCCCGACACACACTCATTTTGCTCGCTCGCCGGCGCGCGCAGCGCACACCCCCCGCGCCGGACCCGCACCTCGGCGGGCACCACACACTCGCCAGCCCAAGCCGCGGCAGCCGCAGCGGGATGGAGGCGGCGCGCACCGAGCGCCCTGCAGGCTGGCCCGGGGCGCCCCTCGCCCGGACCGGGCTCCTGCTCCTGTCGACGTGGGTCCTGGCCGGCGCCGAGATCACTTGGGACACCACGGGCGGTCCTGGACGCCTAGCGGCTCTGGCTTCGCGGTCCCCTGCGCTGCCTCGTCCCTCACCGCTGGCAATGGCAAGCCAGTGGCCGGAGGAGCTGGCGACTGTACGGAGTGGCGCCGCACTGGGGCGCCGGCCGGGACCAGAGCCGCTACCCCAGCCCAGCAGTGGCAGTGGCGGAAAGAAGCATGGAGAAGCCCGAGGGCTGTCTCCAGCAAGCTCGCGGTGGGGACCGGGCATCTCGACTCTTGGCAAGCCTAGCGGCGTGAGGAGGAGTCGCCGGGCGCAGCCCCCCAGTGCCCTGGAACACGGGGATGCCCGGGCTACTGTCTTAGCCGATGGTGCCAAAGGAAGCCGCCCTCTGGCCAAGGGTCTCCGGGAGGAGGTGAAGGCACCACGGCCCGGGGGTTCAGCGGCCGAAGAGCTCCGGTTACCCAGCACCTCGTTCGCACTGACTGGGGACTCGGCCCACAACCAAGCCATGGTGCACTGGTCGGGACACAACAGCAGCGTGAGTATCCGCCCGGCCGCGGAGCTCACGGTCTCCCGACAGCAAAGGAAAACGGGGCGCGGGGTGGGTGGGATGGGGTGGTGGGGGGTGGGAAAGAGGGGCAGATAGTTGCCCTGGGTTGAGGTGAGGGCAGGAGCAGGGGGCTCCTCGACTTTTAGTCTGGTGCATCCCGCTTTCCCCACGCCCCCAACAGGTTAGCGGAGTTTGTTGTAAGACTGTGTGAATTTGTTTACCGGAGACCCTAGGATCGGAGCTGTCTGGAGGAAAGAGGGGCAAAGAGGTGCCTTATCGGGATCAGCGATCACTTTCTCTGGTACTCGGCTTGGGGAGTCAGTTGTCCTGTTAGGTGACTGTGCGCGTGAATTCTTGGGCGAGGAAATATACTGATTGGGGGAAAGAACTGCTGGACAGGCTGACTGACTCCTGCTAATGCCCCGGGGTTCCCCTCTCTCCTCCAACCAAAGGAAAGAACCAGGAGATGGTGCCATGCGGACTACTCCTGCCCGCCCCGCTTAGGATGCTGCCCTGGGCCCCAGGCACACTTTGTCCCAGTCTTAGCGGGAGGCTGGGCCAAGTTGGCCCAAGTCTGGGCCTTTCTTGACATCAGCTTTCCCCTTCAAGACCCAGGCAGCTGCCCTGCAAAGCTATAGGAGAGGCAGGAGAAAAAAAGTTTAAAGTGTGAAGTGAAATTCAACACCCGTCCCGCACCCCTTGTTCTCACGCAGCAGAAGCACACTTAAGTCACTGAGCACATAGTCGCCCCTGCCGCTGCGTCCTGCGGCTGCAAACTCGCCGAGTCGAGTTGCGTCCCGGGGCTTTCTACGCGCCTCTCCACGCCTTTCGGCTGCCGGGTTACCCTGGGAAGCTGCTGTACCGACAGGTGGCGCCCTGGAGTCCACTCCGGCGGCTCCAGAGGCTCCAGGCACCCGCCGCCGGCTTTAGGGCACAGAATACAATCTACCCCGGCAGCTGCTGCAGCCCGCAGCGCGTGCCCGGAGGGGCTCCCCACCCCGCCCCCAGCTGGCCACCAGCTCTAGCAGTCCAGCCCAGGAACCGTGGGGGATGGCTCCGACCTTTTACCCAACTCCCCTGCCTTCCTCGGGCCCCACTTCAGCCAGTTCTGCAAAAACCCTTTCTCCTCTCTGGCTCATAGCATCAGATCAGAACCGGGGCTGGGGCAGAATCTGGAGGATGGTGGATGTCCGTACCTGCCGCTTTGGGGAACTCACTCGATGGGAAAGCACCGCCCCCACTCCCTTTGTATTTCTCTTCATGACTGACATTAAAGATTTCCCTAGGAAATTCTCGCCTTATTTCAGCAGCGCCTGGGGGGTGTCGCAGGGATGATTAGTAAGTAACAGGAAAGCGAGGAGTCCTTAGAGAGGGGCTCATCAGCAATACCGAGCACAGATTTCCTGTTTCTTACGGACACACAGCACCAAGCAGGCAGCCCAACCTGGGTTGGAAGCATTTGGGCAGAGCAGCTCCTCAGCAGCGCGGTGGTGGCTTCATCTCAGTGAGGGCTCCCCACAGCTTCAGAGTGGACAGCTCTGGGCTTTGGGGGTGGACAACGTGTACGAGGGATGGGTGATCGAGGATTTGCAGGCGCTGGGAGGATTGTGTGTGTGTGTGTGGCGGGGGGAGGTGGAGAGAGAGAGACAGGGCGACATGTAATTCTCTGACAGCAGGGTTTGTGACTCTCAACTTCTCTTGGTTTGAGAATGAGTAATCGCGTGTATGTGCATTATTTTGTTCGTGTTGTTACTCCGTGAGGAGGATGGACTGGATGTGTGGAAGCAAATGTATCCCGAGGAGGAGGAGGAGGAGGAGGTGATGTCCTTTGATTTTAGCGTGCCACACTGGGACGATATAAATTCACTCTGCCGAAAGAGTTCTCTGCTTTGATTTTAAGGATCATTTCTGTGTGTTGACAGATTCCCTGAAGATGGGACGTTAGAGAATGCTTTCTGCAGATAGTAGTTCCGTGTGCGTGGCCTTCTCTGAGCATCTTCAAGGCAGTTGTACAGCAGAGGAAGTTGAGGGGGCAAGTCTAGTCCTATACCCTCCTGGGAAATGGCTCTCCGGTTAAAAAGGTGGGCCCAAAGGGCCAGAGGAGTGGACCAGTTGGCCTTGGAGTTCTTAGTGACAGCGATGAGATTTGGGCAGTCCAGGAATAGCCCCCTTAGGGGTTCATTGGTTGTGCTCCTGGCCAGACTTACTGTCTGAGCGAAGGACATGACAGCACAGGTGAGTATGGGGACCCCACGTGTCTACTGTCTCTGCTCCAGAGAGGGCTGCCTCTTCAGACCATGCTTCACAGGCAGTTTCAGTGGAAAGGGCTTCCTCAAGGGTCAGTCTGTTTTGCCCTGAGAAAGATGAGCAAACAAGCTAATCCATCCCTGCCTCTGGGAGACTTTAAGGAAGCAACCCCTGAGGGGAGTAGCTAGAAAACCAGTTTCTGCAACATTACCCAGTCAGTTTCTTTCTTTCTTTCTTTAAATCCAATCAATTTCTTTTCCCCCTTCTCCTTTCCTGAGGTCAGCAAAAGAAGGTGCTGTTAGAAAAAAAAAAAAAAAAGTCAGGGTAAGGAGTGATGGAGAGGATGCTCCTGGAAGGTCCCTTTATCATTGGTTGGAGAAGCCCTCAAGGCAGAGAACATGGATCCTTGTTTTCAAGCTCTTTTGGCATGAAAAGAGAATTCCATCTTCCTTTCTGACTTTAGTGTTAACTATGTCCTTCTCCAGGAAGGCCACCACGCTAATGGTTAAAACATTGTGGGGCTTGCTGCTCTCCCTCAACTGCCTCTGGTGGACCACATTCCTCATTGTGAGTTCCTTTTGGAGGAGAGTTTCCAGTTACTCCATATATCTGAAAATTGAACTCTACTCTGGCCATTTGTGGTCAGGCATGAGGAGATGGGGCTTCCTAGGTGGCTCAATGGGTAAGGAATCCGCCTGCAATGCAGGAGATGCAGGAGATGTGGGTTCAGTCCTTGGGGTGGGAAGATCTCCTAGAGGAGGGCATGGCAACCCACTCCAATATCCTTGCCTGGAGAATCCCATGGACAGAGGAGCCTGGTGGGCTACAGTCCATGGGGTTGCAGAGAGTCAGACAAGACTGAAGCAACTGAGCTCGTATGCACGCACATGAGGAGATGGATATGCAAGTGAAGGGTCTCCACCCCCTTCCTCACCTGCCCAGCATGTGCCCAGGGCTGAGAGTCTCATTCCAGGCTTGAGTCACATATTCACTTTGGTCCCAGGAGGGGCTGGCATGACTTGGTGGGCAACAGAGGAAGTGCCGAGCAGGCTTGAGTCAGGAGGAGATGGAGTCTGGGTTCCCCTCTGGCCTTTCTTGCCCTGCCAGATATTTCAGGGGGAGAGGAGAGTGAGCTTGGGGTTGAAGCCTGTACTCTAGAAGAGCGATTTGCCTTTCTCTTTGGTTGTCTCCAGCTGGGATTCTGGTGATTAATGGGCTAGAAAGTGTTTCGCAAACACCCAGAGGGAATCCAGACCCTGTGGCTTACAGGGATACAGAAAATCACATCAGCTTGCTCTTCTCTTTTGAAAGAAGAAATACGCCTTCCTGCTTGGTTAGTGAGTTGGCAAATGACTCTGGAGAGAGGGAGGCTGTGAAGACAACAGTCCACTTTCCAGGCCCCCTGAGCATTGTAAAGCCTTGATGGGGGAATCCTTCGTGTGTTCACGGGTACCAGGATGTGAGACGGCTGCCTCCTCCCATAGACTGATCCCCATGCCTTTCCTGCAGCTCACTCAGCGTGCTGCCCCTGCAGTGTGTCTGGTTGGGATGCCTTGCCAGATAGTCGTTAATTCGTGTGCCCAATGCTGCACCTTGGTGCAGAGGAACGGGAAGATGCTGATAACTCCAGGTCCCTATCCTGCCCTGAGCACACCAGCAGGTGGAACACCCAGATGCTCCCAGGCATGGTTTCGTGCTCTTAACTAATTCAGCTGGACAACGCTCTAAAATATTTACTCTTAATGTGCAAAATAGTGACAGATTTGATCAGATTAATTGTGTCTCACTCACTGGAGCATCTAATTGTGGCTCCCAAACAGATTTTTCAAACAGCTTTTGGCTGGGATGTCTAGCCTTCTCGTCCCCGCTCACCATAGCCGTGTCACAATATCTTAATGCATTTTGTCTTCTCAGAGGCTTAATAAAGAAGCCTGCCACTGGAGCCATTCTTCAGGGGTTTGCCAAAAAGAATCTGTTTTTAATTAATATTACAAGGGAAGCCATCTCAGTGGAGACAGAGCTGGGAAATGCAGTGGGACATAGCAGCACTAATTGCTCCCGGTCACTCACTGTCAGCCTGGGGGTGGGAGGGTGGGAGGGGGGTAGTGGAGAGGCCGCACACAGGCTGTTTGTCTGCTCTGCATTTTCTCTGATGGCCCAGTTGGTTGGTTACAGGGCGTGATTTGCTTCTCAGATCCTGCAGTGATTTCCAAGGTGAGCAGAAGTTGCAAACTCCTTAATTGGGAGGCCTGATTTAATGATTGCAGAAATGCAGCGGTTGGAACTCGCTTTGTAGTTGGCAGAGAAGGCACGCAGGAAGTGGCTTCTCTGATTGTGTTGGATTTAAGGGGAGGGGATGGTGGCAAGAAGGCTCAGGGGGCAGAAGGGAGAACTGCTTCTTCCTCGGGCTGGGTAAATCTCTTACTGTAGCTGGGGGAACTTTGGAACTGGATGCTCTGTGGGCCCTGAATCATCCTACAGGGCGCAGAGAGGTGTGACAAAGCTGGATACTGAAATAAGAGGTTGTGTCCAAAGGGTTTATCTAAGGCCAGGTACTCCAGGGCCTGGGGGCTTGATTTAACTGTTGATTTCCTGCTTCCTTTGACCTCTTGGCTCACTTGAAGTGTTAGTTGCTCAGTTGTGTCTGACTCTTTGTGACCCCATGGACTGTAGCCCACCAGGCTCCTCCATCCTTGGGATTTTCTAAAAAAGATTACTGGATTGGGTTGCCATTTTCTTCTCCAGGGGATCTTCCCGACCCAGGGGTCGAATCCAGGTCTCCTGTGTTGCAGGCAGACTTTACCATCTGAACCACCAGGGAAGCTCCTGGCTGGCTTGAGACACTTCCCTATGAGGAGAAGATGTCAGAGGATTAGGTTGCAGCAAATTTGGGGGGAAAAGGTCTTGTGAAGTTGGAAAGTGTAGCATGCCAGAGCCTGGTGGGCCACTTTGGGTAAGCATCACTGGTACTGTGGGATAGATGGCCTTCAGCTAACCTTGATTATTCTTCTGGGTGGTGGGTTACTGAAAGGTCTGGATGCTGCTCTGACTTCATTGGTAGAGAGTGGAGACAAGAGAGCTCTGTCTTGTGTGTAGTGGAGAAACTCAACTGGGTTTGACTAAGGCAGTGACTGAGTGAGTCCCAAGTCTCACTGAGCAGAGGCTACGAAGAAATTGGAAATCCTTGTCCCTTGGGATAGCAATCATTTTCTCAGGTTGTTCATAACATGACAGCTGCTGTATCCAGGAGCATTTCATCCAGTAGGTCTCCATTCTAGCTTGAGAGCCTTTAGCTTCTTGAATTCGAATTTAAAGTCCTTTAGCCTGGCATTCAAAGACCCTCACTGCATATGTCCTGGGCCTGCTTCTTCAGCTCTGCATTTGACTGTTCCCTGATAGACCCCTTCACTGTAGCCAAGACAGCCCCTTCATTGTCCCCATCTCCTTCTTTACTCCAAGCCTTTGCTCTTGAGGTCTTCTCCATTCAGGATACCCCTCTTCCTCTATGGAGACACACACATTACTCATGGTTCAGTTTAAGATCCAAACATGATTCTCTTTAGAACCTTTCCTAGAAGCATTTATTTTTCTGTTTATAGAATTTATAGACTGTACCACACTCTTGATTATATTTAGGTTATCACTTGGTTATTTTATGAGTGTTTCGAAGGTGAGGGATGAGGGATAAAATTCTTGCTACAGCACCCCACATCCCACACCTACTGTGAGTTCTGATTTTCTCATGTGTTCTTTGTGACATGCGGTCCAGTGTTTGGCACATAGCTCAGTCCGTACTTGCTGAACTGACCTGGGAACTGGACAATGCCCTAGCTGATCGGGGAGGACAGCTGACACTGTTTCTTAACAGTGCTGAGTTTACACACTTGGTTTATTATTTTATGTATGACTTTTAACAGAAGATGTCAAGACATCTCTACCCCACTTAATGAGAGGATGGAAATAGGTATGAATCAACAATCCTGGCTTTTTCCTTATGTACTTGAGAGATCAGATGGACTCACATAAGATATTCAACCATTTGTCTAGTGTTCACTGGGTGTGTGGCACGGTTCTGGGGACTGTGGGGTTGGTAGGACTGTGATGGAGAGACAAAGAAGGATAAGATGGCATTTGCCTAAAGGTCCTTCTAATATTCTTTGGGTATGAGGCTGCTCTTCTGTAAAGTTTAATAACACATGACAAGACAGATGCCACGGGGTGATGTGTGATTATTTGTCAAGTGATTGTTTCAGGCTCTGAGCTCAGAGGAGGGAGATCACTGTGGGAGATGCTGTGGGCACCTTAGACCAACGGGATGTCAAGGCTGGATGTGCTCTTGGGAATGGTCTTCATCACATCACTCAGCAGAAAGATGAAGGGTATGAGGCTCAGACAGAAACATGGCATCCTACAGTGTGGACTCTCTCCTGGTCTTTCTTTCTGTAGCTGTCCTCTGCACACTCCTGGTTCTCTCCTTTCTTGCTTTTACAGACCATTTTCTGTAATTCTCACTCAAGTGAGGTAGGGTGCTGCCCATTTTATAGGTCAGATAGAGTGAGACGTAGGATGAGTACACACACACAAGGCTAGCCAGAGAGACTGAGGAATAGATTCCTCCCTCTTGCTTCCTGGCTGTATCCTGTGGCCACCCTGCCTACCCACCGCAGTGACTGCAGACGGTAAGTACCAGCTCCTTACTGGGAAGTCTGTATCTTACTAACCATTGTTAATGGGGACCTCTTGTGAGACACCTCGTCGTTTGAGTTAGTGAGTGAACCAAGTCTGGTTGCATCACCAGGAACATTTTGCTCGTTTGTTTTGATCAGTGTAGTTTGGGTTTAATTATTTATGGAGATGCTGTTCTTTATAGTATGCTAATAAATGTACTATAGTAAATTTCCAAAAAGTAATGGAGTCTGAGAACTTCAGGATTGCACAAGTAGCTTCCTGGTGTGAGCTCCTTGCTGGGTAGCAGAGGAAACCATCCCTACTAGGTTGGGGTGAGAGGACTCGGAGCACAGTAGGGCCAGCCGTTCAAGGCTGTTGGTGACCAAATCTGTGCCCATTGCTAAGCAGGGGCCTGATACTTGATCTGTGCTGGAAGAAACCTACCTTAGGGGAAAAGCTGACCATAGTTATATAGGATCATCAAGGCTCCTGTTAGGTTGTAGGTTATTTAGCCTGGATATGACTCTGTGACCTGTGTGAATGCATACTTGAGAGTTTTCATCATGAATGCAATCAGGATTATACATTTCAGGATATACTAGGAATAGAAGTAAACTAGGAGCAAGAAACACAGCCATATAGGAAACAGGAGCATGAGTTCTGAAGCCAGATGCCTAGCTTTGAATCCTGTCTTTGTTTTGCTCTCTTTCTTGCTCTCCTTCTTGGGTTAAGTTTAATTTACTGTTTTTAAAAATTAGTATAAACTTGCTGTACAGTATTATGTAAGTTACAGGTATACAATACAGTGATTCACAATTTTTAAAGGTTATTTTCCATTTATAATTATTATAAAATATTGGCTATCTTCCCTGTGTTGTATAGTATATCCTTATAGCTTATTTCATATCTAATAGCTTGTCTTTCTTACTTCCCTACCCCATCCTCCTCCTCGTCACTTCCCTCTCCTTATTGGTAGCCACTAGTTTGTTTTCTGTATCTGTGAGTCTGGTTCTTTTTTATTAGAGTTACTAGTTTGTTATATATTTTTATTTTTTGTTATATATTTTAAAATCCTACATATAAGTGATATCATACACTATTAGTCTCTCTCTGACTTATTTCGTTTGGTATAATGCCCTCTACATCCTCCCATGTTGCTGCAAATGGCAAAATTTCTTTCCTTTTTATGGCTGAGTAGTATTCTATTGTGTATATACACATACAGATACACACCATCACCACATTTTCTTTATCCATTCATCTGTTGATGAACATTTAGGTTGCTTCCACTTCTTAGCAATTGTAAATAATGCTGCTATGAACATTGGAGTGCATTTATTTATTTGAATTCATTTTTTTGCTTTGTTTTTGATATATGCCCGCGAGTGGAATTGTTGGGTCATAAGACGGTTCTATTTTTAGTTTTTTGAGAAGCCTCCATGTTGTTTTCCAGAGTGGCTGTACCAATTTACATTCCGGCCAAAAGTGTAAAAGGAGTCCCTTTTCTTCACATATTGCCGACATCCACCTCTATTCTTTTTTCTGATAGGTGTGAGGTACTATCTCATTGTGGTTTTGATTTGCATTTCCCTGATGATTAGAGGTGTTGAGCATCTTTTCATGTGCCCATTAACCATCTATCTGTCTTCTGTGAAGAAATGTCTGTTCAGTTCTGCCCATTTTTAAATTGGGCTATCTACCTCTGTCTCTTAATAGCTGTGTGACATTAGGCAAGTTGTCACCCTCTCTTGTCTATTTTTTAAATCCATAAAAGGAGTGATAAAATAGTACCTCTCACATTGGGCTATTTTAAGAATTAATAAGATGCTGTACTTAGCAAAGTGTTGAAAAGAAGCACCTGACCTGTAGTTAGTCCTCCAGATATTTAATTGGTTTAATTGTTATTCTTATGTTAGATGGGGCTTTCTCTTCATTTTCAGAAGGAAACATGGAAGCAGAGAAAGGAGGTAGATGCCCAGTTTTACAGTGAGCTGATCCCTAAACCTTGGCTAGAAGCTAGTTCTCAGTGAGGCGCTTGTTTCAACTGCCAGCCATAGTCCATGTCCTAACTCAGACAAGTCTGTGTTATCTGCCTTCTGTGTCATACTGAAGGAGACAGTGACAGAGAGAGAGAGAGGGAAGTGTGACTGGCTGGGGACTTGGCTGCTTGAAGCTCATACTCAGAATTTTCTTAGAAATGATTGGAATCAGATGGGTAGAGTCAACTTAACGATTACACTAATAGATAACTAACAAGTAGAACATTTTTTCAGGGCTTTCATTGGGTGGAGTTTTGAGAAAGGCATTCAGAAAGATGAAGAGTAGCTTCTCTTGGCTTGGGCATCCATGATTATACCTCGCAGCTAATCATGGAAGACTTCTTGAAGGAAGTGAGTGAAACATGTAGCTTTAAGAAAAGAGGACACAGGGCTACTGGAACTGGCGGACAAGAAGAGTCTAGAGTGCCAGAGACTCATTTCATCCACCTCATGGGGTGGACCTTCATGCTCTGGGTTTGTTTCTCCTCTCTGTCTCCTACCTCTGCCTAGTGCCTGGCATGAGATGGGAATATCTGTGGCTGGAACTTTTTGCAGAATATCTGTAGCTTCTTTCCCAGAATTATCATATTGGCCAAACCTTTGAATATTTTGCTGTGATCCACACCCATTGAGGTGCAGGCTTGAATTCCCTTTTTTGTCTGCACCCTGTGCAGCAGGAATGGGACCTGAGATCCCTACGCAGACACTAGAGGGAGTGTTGCCCTGGAAAAGAAGTGAAAATAAGTAGAATGAAATAATAAAACAAATACTGCACGAGGAGTTGTTTCAAAGGAGTGAGGAAGAGCCATAGTAACCTGTGAGTTTATTGTGGGAGGGCTTGACCCGTAGATGAACATTTGATTAACAACCAAGGAGTTGAGTCCTGGGGGTCTGATCATTCAGTCCCTTCCTGCAGAAAAAAGGGCAAGGATGTTTTGTAAAATGCATCCATTCTGCGGTCCATTCAACCCATAAATGACTCAACTAAAACTCTAGATATAAATTAATCCAGCAGTGATGCTCAGGCTTGGTTACCCCATCTCTTCTGCATGTTCTGACTTGGTGCCGCTCACTTTCTTGTGCACGGTGGTCAGTCAATAGAAGCTTACTGAGCTGAATGACATAAATTCTTAAATACGCAGAACGACCTGGGTAAAGAATGACTGTCTTGGGAATGGGGAAGAATCTGATTTCTTCTTGCTGCCTCCAGGCACAGGATCTACCCAGTGGGGGGGCATCATACTTCTCTCTCCCTGGTTCTCAGGCCCCACATACCTGACTCAGTCCTCTCAAAGCCTTCTTGGCATCTATGGTGAGGGAGGCAGTTTTTCTTCCAGATGGTTAGAATCAGGTTAAAGATCACACTGCTGCATAAGAAATGAACTTTTTCCTTTTAAAATCTGTTCTCAGTGGGAAATGGAGAACAATTACAGAGTTGAACATTTTTTTTTTTTTTTTTTTGCATTCACTCAAGCTGCCGTATCTGAATGTGATTACATGTGTGGAGGGAGCTTGTTACAATTTGGAGGCCGTGGTACTGGAGATGCAGAGAAGCTTGTGTTCTAGGCTGGTGGCAGGTAGAGGAAAGAATCTTTAGAGGCAAAAAGGTTGCTTACATCACTATGTTGCTTGCAATGTTATTCATGCTTGACAGAAAACTTTTCACTGGAAGATTTCTCAAAACTCAGATTTTTTTTTTCTTCTTATGAGAAGGTACCCAAGTAGCAGTGATTCCAAGTAAGTCTCTGAACCTTAGTTTCACTGGCTGTAAAATGGGGATAATCCTGAACTTGTAGGGATGTTGTGAATCTTACAGGTAATACTGTGAAGGGGGTAGTGTAATAAGTTTTACACTGGTTAAAGATGTTAGTTCTCATTATCACTTAGGCAGGAGATGGGGTGGGTTGAGTGTCTGTCCTTTGTAGCAGATCTGCTGATACCCTGCTCTCTGCACTTGCCATTTGTCTGCAAATGGGACTGACTTCTGACCACCAGCATCAGGGACTGTGTGCTGTCTGGAGCTTGGATCACACAGGCGCAGGTTGGAAGCAGGGAGTTGATTTCCATCAAGAAGTAGGGAGCAGCCACCTGATAATGACTACTGGAAGTTGGTGGATAAATACCCCAGCTCCCTTTCCCTTTGGGGTGGGGTAACTCTGAAACTTGTTTCCTACGCTATCTCCCAGAAGCCATCACTGGGATTAAGTGCCAGATGCCTAAGGTGGTAATTTGCTTGTTTCATTGGCTACCTTCCCATTGTGCTCTGCTGTCTCTAGCTCAATCAGTATTTCCTCAGATCACCTCCCAAATAAGTTACATTTGACCCTTCAATAATGTGGGGGTTAGGGGCATGGCTCTCCATGCAGTTACAAGTCTATGTATAACTTTACAGTTGGCCCTCAGGTATTCAAAGCTCCATGTCTGTGGATTCAACCAAGCACACAGATCCTGTAGTATATGTTTACTGAGAAAAATCCAAGTGTAAGTAAACCCACACTGTTAAAACCTGTATTGTTCAAGGGTCAACTGTACTTGAACTCAAGGCTTTGTTTCAGAGTATGTTTCTGGAGGAAAAGGAACTAATACCTTTAGTTATTTCTGAGTGTGTTAGCCTAGTCTTCAGTGAAACAGAACCAATAGGATATATATCTCTCTCAAAGTAAATCTCTTTATATATTTGTATATATATCTGAGAGATTTACTGTAAGGAATTGGCTGATACTGTCATGGAAGCTGAGAGTCCACAGCCAGCATTAGCATCAGGAAATCCAGGAGAGCTGATCCTATAGTTCCCATCTGAGTCCATGTCTGAAGGCAGGAGGAGGCCAGTGTCCCAACATAAAGACAGACAAGGAGGAAGAATCTCTTCTTACTCAGCCTTTTTGTTCTATTCAGGCCTAGAGGGGGTTGAATGAGGCCCACCCACGCTGGGAGGGCAATCTGCTTTCCTTAGTCTACCAATTCATATGCTAAGTTCCTCCAGGAACCCCTTCAGTTCAGTTCAGTTCAGTTGCTCAGTTGTGTCCGACTCTTTGTGACCCCATGGACTGCAGCACACCAGGCCTCCCTGTCCATCACCATCTCCCGGAGTTTACTCAAACTCATGTCCATTGAGTTGGTGATGCCATCCACCCATCTCATCCTCTGTCGTCCCCTTCTCCTCCTGCATTCAGTCTTTCTGAGCATCAGGGTCTTTTCAAATGAGTCACCTTCACAGACACATTAATATTTTGTTGTTGTTTTTGTTCAATTGCTCAGTCCTGTCTGACATTTTGCGACCCCATGGACTGCAGCATGCCACACTTCCCTGTCCTTCATCATCTCCTGGAGCTTGCTCAAACTCATGACCATTGAGTTGGTAATGCCATCCAGCCATCTCATCCTCTGTCATCCCCTTCTCCTCTTGCTTTTAGTCTTTCCCAGCATCAGCGTCTTTTCTAAGGAGTCAGCTCTTTGCATCAGGTGGCCACATATTGGTGCTTCAGCTTCAGCATCAGTTCTTCTCATGAATATTCAGGGTTGATTTCCTTTAGGATGGACTGGTTTGATCTCACAGTCCAAGGGACTCTCAAGAGTTTTCTCCAATGCCACAGTTCAAAAGCATCAATTCTTTGACACTAAGCCTTTTTTATGGTCCCACTCTCACATCCATACTCGACTACTGAGAAAACCATAGCCTTGACTAGATGGACTTTCAGTGTATTGTTTGTCAGATATCTGGACATCCCATGGTACTGTCAGGTTGACACTTAAGATGATCCTCAAGTATTTCCCTTACCCTTTTAAAGTTCTACATCCAGCCCCACCATGGTACTGGCTTGGTACTGAGAGGGAGATGGGGGCACTGATCGTGGTTATGAGAGGGTCTTCCTTTTGGGTTGGCTCCTTCCACAAGGAAGGAGCCCAGGTTATATTGAGTGGCAGGAATATGGTGTTGGGGGTTTGAGGAGGGGATGAATACCTCCAAATTAGCTTTCACTGTCACTTCTCAGAGCTAAGGAGTCCCATCCCACCCCAGGGCATAGGCGGCTGCTGCTGCTGCCTTTTTTTTTTTTTTTTTTTTTAAATAGTGATGTTGTGATAGTTCACGTGACTACTGAAGGGACTCAGCCATACATATACCTGTATGTCATGGACTTGTTCTTCAGGATATGTTGTTGTTCAGTCACTCAGTTGTGTTTGACTCTGTGACCTCATGGACTGTAGCCTGCCAGGTTAGTCTCCCTCATATTTGGACCCATACCTGCTGGTGCATGATCTCTGGCCTGGGAATAAGATGTGATTCTTTTTTTCTTGGACTTTGTCAAGGTTTTGGCAGGAAGCAGCTGAGCTTACAGTTGGTATCTCCCCATCTGAGATATCCTTCATGTGGGGCATTTTGAGAGTCTGGAAATAACACTGGCCTGGGAGTTGGGATGGCCTGGGAGTTGGGATGGCCTGGGAGTTGGGATGTGTAGCTGCCTTCTGGTTTACATTTACTCTCTTCTGCAAGTGGCCTGTTTTTTAGGTGTAAGAGAACGAAGACCCTTCCAGCTGTAGTAACTTACTTATCTGTGAATAAAAAAAATTTTAATGGGTGCATTAGTAAGGAAAGGGTCTAGAACTATGATTTAAAAAAATTGGAAGATGCTTTTTTTTTTTTTGCTTTTTTTAAACATGTATAAATTTGGTCTTATCCAAAACAGATATACTTTCATTCATTCATTCATTCAATAACTTGTTTGCTTAGTGTGCTGATAATTAAGTTACTTGCTTATTCTGAGATCTGGTTTTCTTATCTATAAATGAAAGAGTTATGCAACTCTTTTTTTGCTTTTTTTAAACATGTATAAATTTGGTCTTATCCAAAACAGATATACTTTCATTCATTCATTCATTCAATAACTTGTTTGCTTAGTGTGATGCTAATTAAGTTACTTGCTTATTCTGAGATCTGGTTTTCTTATCTATAAATGAAAGAGTTATGCAACTCTTGATGCAGACCCATATCACTGCAAGCTGGATGTCGTATCAGGTCAGTCATTTCTTTACGGGTGAAATGGGGACGATGCTATTTGCTCCGCTTATGTCACAGTTAAATAATGAGCTACTGTAGCCTTTTGAAAAGAGTACTTTTCAAAGCGCTATTAACAGGGGCAATGTGATCTCATGGTGTTAGTTCACATCACCTCTCCTTCATTCTTTGAGTAGCTGGAGGTCCTTGTGCAGCAAATTTGAAACCACACATTTCTTTTGTCTTCTCCTATATCTCCCAGCACAAATGAAACACTTTCATTAGCACGCATACCATGGTACTAAAAAACAAAACAAAAACAAAAACCTTGAGATTCTTATTCCAGGCATGATGTACAATTTATTTCAAGTCATATCTGATATCATAAAATTCTCAGATAGGAGTGTAATTTGATGTCTTTAAAAAAAACAGCATTTGTTCTAGGACTTGACCTGTATTGATTGCTTTATACCTTTCAGATAATATGAAGTGTTTGGGAGAGCATCTACTATATGCCTAGTGATGCAGGATGTGCAGAAAAGTGTATGATGCTGACTGGATACCCCAAAAGTTTATGGTCTTGTGTGTGGGACTCACATATTAGACAAATATTGCAAAGAAATATGTGAGATCATGTAACATATGTGCTAAATTTGAGCGTTCTTAGGAAATACACTGAATGTAATCAAGACCGCAGTAAATGGAAACTCATAAAATGTTTAAAATATTATGATTGTTTCATTATCTACAAAAAAGTTCAGTAGCATGATTAGAAATAGATGTAATCCTAATGACTAAATTTGTGTCACTCAATGAGAATGTTCCTCATAGGAAGACAAAAGAAACATCTATTTTTTTCACCATAGTACTAAGATAGTCCAGCTTCTTAATTGTATCATTAATGGATATTCTAATTTGTACTGATTTCTTTCTAGGCCTGCCTCCTTGTTGTCATCTTGATATTTCTATTTATTTCTACTCCTGGATTGGTGCCTCTGTTTCTTGAATTCCATTCCTCTTTTCTTTTGGATTGCATTTCATTTTTCTGTGGTAGATCTTCAAGTGTTCTTCCTCAAAGAGTGCAGAGGAATGTCCTGACTTGTTCCTGTGTTCTGACATAAATATTACTGCTGCTGCTACTGCTAAGTTGCTTCAGTCATGTCTGACTCTGTGCGACCCCATAGACGGCAGCCCACCAGGCTCCCCTGTCCCTGGGGTTCTCCAGGCAAGAACACTGGAGTGGGTTGCCATTTCCTTCTCCAATGCATGAAAGTGAAAAGTGAAAATGAAGTCGCTCAGTTGTGTCCAACTCTTAGCGACCCCATGGACTGCAGCCTACCAGGCTCCTCCGTCCATGGGATTTTCCAGGCGAGAGTACTGGAGTGGATTGCCATTGAGGGTTGCTTTTAACTCTCAAATGATCCTGCCTTGGATGGTATATTATATAGTCACCCAGTGCTTGAGTGATACTTTTTATTTTCTTTGTGGATCTGTCTAAAATTTATTTTTATCTCATATGGCTTTGATGGCTCATCTGGACATAGAAATGTAAGGTCAAAAAAATTCCCCCTGGGTCTTTGACGTTCTTAGACTACTTGCTGATTCTGCATTGTTTGCTGTTTTTGGATGATGTGTGTTTTCCCCCTCAGGGAACTGATGAGCATGGGGAAAGGGGATGTCTAACATGGGACATCATGGCTTTGTTCCTATTGTTGAGGCCCAACCCTTTAAAGGAACCTCATGCATTAAAACCACATTTATACAAAATCAGCAGTGTAGGGTGGGGAAATTAAATACTCTCTGAAGCAATTTGCCATAGACACACTATCTGAATATCTTTAATATATAGCACAACCAGATGAGGTAGTCTTCAGTTCAGTTGCTCAGTCGTGTCTGACTCTTTGTGACCCCATGGACTGCAGCACATCAGGCCTCCCTGTCTATCACCAACTCCCCAGAGTTTACTCAGACTCATGTACGTTTAGTCAGTGATGCCATCCAACCATCTCATCCTCTGTCATCCCTTTTTCTTCCTGCCTTCAATCTTTCCCAGCATCAAAGTCTTTTCAGATGAGTCAGTTCTTCGCATCAGGTGGCCAAAGTATTGCAGTTTCAGCTTCAGCATCAGTCCTGCCAATGAATATTCAGTAGTAGTATTTATTCAGATATATATCAGCCAATATTCTTTTAGGATGAATTGGTTGGATCTCCTTGCAGTCCAAGGGACTCTCAAGAGTCCTCTCCAACACCACAGTTCAAAAGCATCAATTCTTCAGCGCTCAGCTTTGTTTATAGCCTAACTCTCACCTCCATACATGGCTACTGGAAAAACCATAGCCTTGACTAGACGGACTTTTGTTGGCAAAGTAATGTCTCTGCTTTTTAATATTCTGTCTAGGTTGGTCATAACTTTTCTTCCAAGGAGCAAGCGTCTTTTAATTTCATGGCTACAGTCACCATCTGCAGCCATCTTTTATTTAAAAATAATTAAAATAGCTTTAAGAAATGTTGATATTCAGCAGATATTGATGGTGTGCCATCTATGTGCCAGGTGCTACTGGGCTCTGAGTACATAATGGTGAGCTCTGAAGGAGAGGTTCATGATACTGTCAGAGGTTCACCAAGGATGTTTAGAAGGGAGAGAGCAGAGAGGCAGAAGCAGATGAGCATAATCAGTTAGATAAAGAGGAGTGGACAGGGTGTCTTGGGTACCCAGCTTCTATGGCATGAGGGACTGAGGTTTCTGAAAGGAACAGAAAGAAGGACAGAGTGGAGCAGAGGGTTTGTGGGCTAGGGGCTGGTGGGAGATGAATCGAGATAGACAGGCATGGGTTGGACCAAGAAAGATGATATGGGCTCAGTGGAAGGAGTTTATTCTTTATCCTAAGAGCAAAGGGGGTAAGCCTTGGGAAAATTCAGAGTAAGAGAGTCATATAATTAAATTTGACCACCCTGTGGGTTGGGTTTCCCAGGTGGTTCAAGTGGTAAAGAGTCTGCCTGCCAGTGCAGGAGATACAGGTGGGAGATACAGATTCATCCCTGGGTCAGAAAGATACCTTGGAGGAGGAAATGGCAAGCCACT
Source organism: Dama dama (assembly GCF_033118175.1). Lineage (NCBI taxonomy): Eukaryota > Metazoa > Chordata > Mammalia > Artiodactyla > Cervidae > Dama > Dama dama. The sequence continues at coordinate 71,688,451 of NC_083695.1, forward strand.
TCAGTATTCTTTCTTGGAAGATCAAATGGACAGAGGGGCCTGGCAGGCCCCTCATGTAGTCCATGGGGATGCAAAGAGTTGGACATGTCTTACCTATTGACTGACTGACTGATGGGTTGGAGGGAGAAAAGGCTGGATTCAAGGAGACCAGAGTGTTGCAATGGCTAAAGAGGATGGTGGCTTGGGTGGTGGCAATGTAAGTGGTGAGAAGAAACCAGCTGAAGAACTGTTTAGCAGGCGTGGTTGGTTGTGCTGTTGGCTTCTCTCTCTAATTCTTCACTCTCTCTCTAACTCTCTTAGTATTGGGCTTTTGCAATGCCCTTTCTCTATGGGTGGGACCTTCTTCCTCATCTCCTAACCTTGAAGTTTGGCCTTGTGACTTGCTTTGGCCAATAGAAGTACTGCTGGTTCTAAGCTTAGTTATCAGAAGGCATTGTGTATCTACCTGCTGTGTTGCATCTCTGCAGTAGCCATAAGAAAAACATGCCCAGGTTGGCCCACCAGTCCTGGGTAGAGAACAGGAGACAAGTCGTCTATAGCTACTTTCAGCCAAGCCCAGCCTAGATCAGCCCAGCCCAGCCTAGCCCAAGCCATGGGCAGCAAGACTGCCCAGCCAAGCCCCAGCTGCCCTATATATTTATGAGAATAAATGACTCTTGTGAGAGTAAATGATTGATTTTTTTTTTTTTTTGAAAAAGATTGAGATTTGAGTGATTTGTTCTGCAGCACTTTTGCAGCAAAAGCTGATACAGCAGATAAAATCAAGAACTTGATAGACTGGATGCAGCAAACACGTGGGACCATGACTACAGTGTAAAGGGAGGCTCGCTTGTATATCAAGGTTATGAGCCTCGTACATGTTCAAGGCTATACTTAAGTGTGTCTTTTTGGTGGTTTCCTGCCACTCACCTCTCTTTATAGTTCATGGCTTCTTTTCCTGGAGCTGAATGAAGTAGGTCAGATTCATGGTTCAAAAGAATTCATCTTCCGCTGTTTTTCTTTCTCCTTTCTCACTCTCTTTCCAACAGCCTGACCAGATTCCAGCAGAGTGTGTGAGCTGAGCAGTCCTCAGGTCCTTCCATGAGGGCCTTCCAGCCTTGATATTCACTGTATTCTTGATAGAGTCAAAGTCCATTTCTCCTCTAGCCAGAAAGATGGGGTTTCACTTAAATAGGGGAGTAATGTGGCCAGGGATTTTCTTGGTCTTGATGGATTATTTAAAATATATTAGTTCTGATAAAATATTTAGCTTTTAAACAACAAATTTAATATAGGGAATTGTGTTTTATTTATTAATGGCAGTTACATGGAGATTGGTAGGAGTTGTGCTAAAGTGCACTGTTGTGATTTTGCAAAGTATAGTAATTACCGTAATATTTTGTTGAATTATTAATACCTACTATGCCTGCAGGAACATATGCTTCTTCAGTCGAATGGATTTCAAGATTGCCTTTTCCCTCTTCTGGTTTTGTTTTGTGTTTTTCTTTTCTTTTTTTGCACACTTATGAATTTTTAAAGGAATGGAGTTGGGGGCAGAGCTGATGATATTATATGAAACACCACCATGAAGACCGTGTAACTGAACATAGGCCGGCAGTAGAGAAGCATTGTTGCTCCTTGACGATCCCCTGCCTTAGCCAGCCTCTTCACAGTTTGGACTGAGGGATGCTGGGATAAAATGTCTGGGATAAAATACTTCTCAGTGGGCCTTTTCAGAAGTGGAAGTAAGGAGAGAAGATTGTGGGGCGGTCATGCATGTGCACATGTGAGTGTTAATGTGCACATGCCTCCAAACAGAGCTGATCTGACCTGGAGATGGAGTTGGCAGGTTTTCAGGTGTGTGTGCTGAAACAGTATTAGCATCCTTTATTAGTTATTAGCAACTATTACTTAGTGTCTATTATGGCCTCAAAAGAGATTATTGGGGATGATGTTGGTCATAGCTTAGTGGTTGTATGAACAGGCTCAGGCTGCAAGAAGACTCTGGATCCAAGTACAGGGTACACTCAGAAGCATCCCTTTTGCTTGTGACTAAACTGGAACTGGAAAGCCAGTCTCCATGTCATCTTCTACCAGCTTTATGAAATGGTCCAAGTCAATCAATATGGAGACTCATTTTCTCATCCGTGTAATAGTTGCAGGGATCAAAATGAAATCATATGTTTGAAAGGGCATCAGAAACAATACACTTCCAGACATGTGTGAGGGAGTACTGTGGCTGCCAAATCATAAGAAAAGTTGCTCATCCTTGTGATGTGACTTTGGGGGACAGAAGAAAGGATTCTGTGCTCAATCTTTTTTTTTGCAGGGGGCAGAAACTTGACAATTCGAGTCATTTCTTTGGGTTTAACATTGTCCTCTCCAAAATTCTCTAAGAATATAAATAATTCAGAAGTCATATTTTAAAGCTAGAAAGAACACTTAATGATCTAACCATGCCCTTTTCCACGTATGAAAAAAAAGGCTAGGAGAAAATGTGGAGTGTTTAAATTCACCAAGATAGTGGAGAAACCCATACTAATGTCTATCTATCTGATTCCTAATCCACTGATCTTTTTTGGCACCTTAATGTTCTTGTTTCCGATTAAGTTCTTAATACAGTCTCGGGCTTTTTTCTCCCAGGAGGATGGAATGAATAAATTAGATGACTTATGGGGAGACAGAAGCTGGGGTGCTTTAGGTGGCAGAGTCACGCTTAGGTAGATGGACCTCACCTTGATTCTTAGCTTCATCACTGACCAGCTCTGTGACTTTGGGCAGTTTCTTTTCTGAAACCTAGTTGTCTCTTTTATTTAGCTGAATTGTAATCCTTATTTTGCACACCAATGTGGGGATTTGGTGAATTTGAAATGTTTGTATGTGCTTGAAAATGGGGGGTGATTATTAGGTGATAAGAGGTCCTGAAGATTAGCTTGGTCTGCCTCCTGATTGGGGCTTCCTGGGTGGCTCGGATGGTGAAGAATCCACCTATAGTGCAGGGGACCTGGGTTCAATCTCTGGGTCAGGAAGATCCCCTGGAGGAGGGAATAGATATCCACTCGAGGATTCTTGCCTAGAGAATTCCATGGACAGGAGAGCCTGGTGGACTACAATCCATGGGGTCACAAAAAGGACACAACTGAATGACTAACACTTTCACTTTCACCTCCCAGTAGGTCTACCTCCTGAGAGCCGTTTTTCGCCACAGTGAGGATGTGTGTTTCAAGGGGAGGAAAAAGATGCCACTTCCCTTCCTCAGGGTTGAGGGAGGAGGGACTCGTGAAACGCTCCAGCAAAGAAAAGCCCTGCACAGTGGGAAATGATCCTGTAATGGCTAGAGGAGTGAACTGACTTATCAATAGCCTTCTTTTTCTCTTTAATCTCAGATTCAACCCTATTTAAATTTCTCCCAAAGGGAGTGGAAATGGTAAGAGGGTAGAGATAAGTGTCTTTAAAGAACAGCAGGTGACCCTGAGGATGAAACAGTGTCCACCTGCTGCATAGCTCTGTTTTATGGAACTCTGTCTTACAGCCTCCTCTTCTTGTTGTAAATTTAAGTGGTTTTCTAAAAACAGACTTTTAGCCAAAATTTGTCCTGCTTTTAACAAGTCTATCCTGAATCCTTTGTGAATGGATAGGACCCATTGTTTCTTGTGAATTTTAGTTTTTAAAGCAGGGTCACCCTATGGGTCAGCACTTGAGTAGAGGATGAAATTTCCCGGGGCAGGAGGAGATCTCAAGTGCCCCAGAAAGTGAAGTCGCTCAGTTGTGTCCGACTCTTTGCGACCCCGTGGACCATAGCCTTCCAGGCTACTCAGTCCGTGGAATTTTCCAGGCAAGAGTACTGGAGTGGGTTGCCATTTCCTTCTCCAGGGGATCTTCCCGACCCAGAGCCCCTGGGTTGGGGACTGGTCCAGTGTTTATTAAAAAGAAATAAGAAAAGAAAGTGATGCTGGGAAAACCACCCTGTCTCTTACCCTCTGCCCAGCACTCTCCATATTCCTCACTCTTCCTGCTCTGAGAGAACCTTCTGATACTAGTCCTTTATTCTTCCCTTCATTTTCCTGAGCTCTTTGCATTTTATTTGATTTTCCCCTGGCTTTTTGGAGGTATAATTGACAAATAAAGATTGTACATATTTAAGGTGTGCAGGGTAATGTTTTGATGCACATGTACATTGTGAAATGATCACCGCAATCAAGCTAATGAACAAACCCATCACTTCATGTAGTTACTCTTTTTATGTGGTGAAGACGTTCAGGATCTATTTTACTAGCAAATTTCAATTATACACTACAGTTTTGTTACCTATCCTCATCATGCTATACATTAGAACTCTTAAACTGAACTTTGTATTCTGGCCAACATCTCCCTATTTGTCCCACCTCCTAGCCCTCAGCAACTACCATTCTACCCTCTGCTTCTGTGGGTTTGACTTTTTGAGATTCCACATATAAGACAGAGCATACGGTCTTTGTCTTTCTGCGCCTACCTTATTTCACTTAGAAAAAATGTCCTCCAGGTTGCAGATGGTAGGATTTACTTTTTTTTTTTAAGGCTGAAAAATATTTTGTTATATATGAATACTACATTTTCTTTATCTACTCATCAGTTGACAGACCCTTAAATTGATTATCTTCACTGAATTCATTTTGGTATTTAAGCAAGTGGGCTTCCCTGGTGGCTCAATGGTAAAGACTTCTCCTGCAATGCAGGAGTCTCAGGAGATGCAGGTTCAATCCCTGGGTTGGGAAGATCCCCTGGAGGAGGGCATGGCAACCCACTCCAGTATTCTTGCTGGGAGAATCCCATGGACAGAGGAGCCTGGTGGGCTGCAGTCCGTAGGGTTGCAAAAAGTCAGGCACGACTGAAGCGATTTGGCATGCATGCATGCATCTGAGCAAGTGTTGAGACTTGCAGTTTGTTGCTCTCTCCTGCTTGCTCCTACCCCACCCCTAACTCTTTTCTTTCCTCTCCTCTCACTGCAGGGGCCAGTGGAGCTGAGAGATGGGCTCCGGCAGCTGCTGGCCACCCTCCCTCCTTGCCCTGGGTCTGTTCTCTTCCCACCAGCAGGACCTCTTGCCTGCGCCCTCCTCTCCACTGTGAGCTCTGCGCAGGAGTGGCCTCTCCATCATTAGAGGAAGCAGTGGGGTTCTGCTGTAATTAAAGCGAGCCAACGGGAGGAAGCAAAGCAGAGCAGGGAAAAAGCAGCCACCAACAAAGCATCTCATTTCCCACACAAACTCCTCAACAACTGCCATCTATCGGCTTTCACGGGAACCTGCTTCCTTTAAACACAGCAAAAGGAAACCCCGCGGGATGGTGTGGGGAAAAAGTTATCCTCAGGCTGCTGGAGTGGAGATTTAGTCCTTTCCCTCACTCCCTACCCTGCAGAGCAAAACTGATCAAATGTTAGAGTCGAAAGAGACCTCAAAGCTTATTTAGTTCAACTTCTCCCCCAAGACTGGGGTTTCCTTCATCACTGTCTCCTGCTAAGATAGCATCTCTGACACATTGTTACCTGCCTCCCACTCTTTCCAGCTCCCTAAATTTGCTGGACCAAAGCAGAGGCAAGGATCGAAGGTATTTTACTAGCAGAAAACTGGCCACCCAAGCCTGTCGTCATTTATGGCACTGGCTCCGGAAATGTCTAATTAATTCATTTATCCAATTAGCCCCTTGCTCTCTGAAATGCTTTTTCTTGGTTGCTGAGCAACTAAGATAGACTTCCAGCACATGCATGCTGCTGGTGAATGAACCATCAGTTTTTTCCTTCACCCTGGCACCCCCACTTTTCTCTCTCCTTTTGTTTGATGCACAGTAATGAAGAACATCTCCACCAATCTCCAGTTTTCTCACTTTCCCCAGGCCTCTGGATATGCTTTCTGTCTGCCTTAACACATTTCTGAAGGTAATTTTTATGCCAGACATTTGTCATGGACAAGGAGAGTGACAGAATATACAGGTACACAGAGATGTGTTTGCAAAATAATGGAATTAGCCCCAGTCACACATGACTTGAGGAGAGCTTAGCTGGTGCCTGGGACCTGGCCAAGGTTATGCTCAGAAGTGTTTGGGCAGACTGGGGAGACTCTCTTCTGGTGATGTGGCATTAACAAGGGCAGTGGTTCCATTTGTCTGTATGGCCTGCCCTTCCTGGGGAATTGTCATCCATCTCCAGCCTAAAGTGCATTGTGAGCACTAACCAGGAGGCGGGACTTCAAGAGAGACTGAAAGAGACAACATCCACCCAGGAGGGCCTTGAGGACTCATCCTTGAAACATAACATGCTCTTGTTGCAGGATGTGGAAGTGCCACATGCTGCTTCAGTGAGTTAGAGTGTTAGAACTGGACTTTGAGCCGAGGCTTCCACCCTTTTCTGTCTTTACAGATGAGAAAATTGGAGGATAAGCCTCCCAGAGGATATACCATTTGCTTGGGTCTCAGAACCAGAGTTTGGGGCTCCAGAGTCGCAGGCCTTCTCATTGGACTACCCTGCTCCTCTTTGATCTTATTAAGGGAACTTTGTCCATAAAATTAGTCACTGGAATCACCAAAACTCGATTTTAAAAATTTACTTTTATTTTGAAGTTGGCAGTGAAGATGTGTAGAACTCAAGGGTCTTGGTTCCTGTTCCCCCATCCACCTGGGCATAGGTCTATTGCAGAGGCTGGAGCATGTTTTCAGTATGAATAAGCAATGGTTCTTGCCCTCAAGAGCCCCTGCTTGTAGGGGTGGAGATGGCAGTGAAGGAGGGAGGGATTCCTTCTTGGAAGGGAGCATTCAGAATGGAGGATCCGGGCCATTTGACCAGAACCCAGATCTTATAGTTGAGGGGGCTGTGAGGGTAGGATGGGGGTGAGGGACATTCTTGGCCAAGAGGACAGCATGGGCCAAGCTCAGTAGGCATGAGAGATTATGTTTGGGGACTGGAGAGTGGCCTGGAAATGGGGCCCTCAGGCCACTTGACTTTCTCTGAGACAAGATAACTGGCTCGTTGCTGCCCTTACTGACATCTGGAAAGCATGGCCTCCTCCTATCCAGAATAATAAGAAAGCAGAGTTATCTGAACTACATGCATACGTGGGTATTGAAAAGCATATGTCAAGTTTCCCGGATGGATATGACTTCCCTTTGAATTTAATTCATAAATAATGATGAGGGTCATAAAAGTACATGCGCATGACACATGTATTTAGCTACTGCTGTGGACCAAACTTGCCAGGAGCAGAGGGCGCAGGAGAACCAGCTGCCTAGAGAAGGAAAAGGGGACTCTGCGGTGGCTAAACACTGGCTCCCAGAGCCTATTGTGGGACCAAGGGAAACCTTTTATTGAGAAGAGCCCGTTCCTTGGCACTTAACAATAGTGTCAGTCACTCAGTCTGTAATTTCAAGGGATACGCACAGAGGGACCTGGCCTTGACGATGAGCGCCCTGACCAGGCCTTTCCAATGCGACCAGTGCTTCTGTACCTGCAAGTGTTGCTCATCTGGGTAAAGGCTTCCTCCCTTCAGCTGTGCAGACAAGACCGGGCTTACTTTTGCAGAACCTAGAGATGGCATTGCAGGATGCTCCTTTGAATAAAATCTCCTCTGAGAATTTTCTTAATAAGATGGTTTGAGTTCCTCTTAGGAATTAAGCTGACGTTGGCTGCTCTTTTTCTGGTAAGACTTTTTACTTTCAAAATGCATGCTGGGCCGACAATCACCATGGTCTGTCTTTGGAGCGGTCAGATTCACATGACAATCGAAGGCTCTGGCGGGGAAGAGTCGGTAGCTTTTTATAAACAGTGCAGTGGGCTTTGGTGGATGCAGCCTCTCTGAGCTTGGGTCTTCCTAGACCAGAAGGTGTAGTCTTCGGTAGTTGCTGCCTCTTGTTCGTTCCTTTTGTTTTCTTTGGCGAAACACGATTCTTGTCTTGGTGAGGTCTGTTAAATCCATTCTTCTCCAAATAGGGCTGCTATTGTGTGGAAGGGATTGGAACTTTCTCTCCCTCTGGTCATCCCTTGCCATCCCTCCGGTGATTCGGTTTCCCATTTTCTGAGATGTGTCCAGAGGCTTGTCCCCCACCCCCCTTATATAAGGAGGCAGGGTGCATCTGGTGCCAGATTTCATTCAGCCCTGTAACAATCCCCCCTTTATGACATCACTGCTCGTCACCATGGAAACAGTCCCGAGTCACAGAGACTGGATTGTAGCATCATAGCATCAGACAGGACGAGGGAGAGAGGAGAGCAGGGAACTGAGACTGTCTGGAGAGATGAAATTCCAATAAAATACCATGTGATGGCAGGATGTGGGATTTTTCTGTTTGGATTCTTGCACGGAAAATCTAGCCATGGGTTGCCAGAATAAACCTCATCTAGGATAAGGAGGAAGAGTTGTTGTGGCATGTGGACTCTGGACTCTTTGTTCTTGCTCGGTAATAGTTAGGTGAAGTCGATTAAGTTTAGTGAGTGCTCTGCTGTATTTTAGATGTTTTTCTCATTTGAGCCTCACAAAATCTCCATGCACTACTGGATCAGAGAGTTCAGTAACATGACTCAGATTACATAACTGGAAAAAGCAGAGCTGAGAATTAGAGGCAGAAGTTGTGGTCTGTGCTCTCATGAAGCTTACAGTTTGTGTGTGTGCGCACATGTGTGTGTGTATTGGAGACAGTTATTAAGTAAATAAAATAGAAATAGTTAAAATTGTGCTACAGGTAATATGAATGCATGGTGCTTCAGTGAGGTGGTTTTGGCGAGTGAGTGGAAACTGACTTATGTTCATGTATTATGAGATTTGGAAACATGGTTCTGCATATAAGAGAAAGTGAAAGTCAGTCATGTCTGACTCTTTGTGACCCCATGAACCGTAGCCTACCAGCCTCCTCTGTCCGTGGAATTCTCCAGGCAAGAATACTGGAGTGGGTTGCCATTTCCTTTCTCCAGGGGATCTTCCTGATCCAGGAGAGAGAAGACATTCTCCTCTGATATAAAACATCCCTGGCTTGCCCAAGGATCACGCTAGAGTATCTCCTGCAGAAATAAAAGTAGTGGCCTTTTTTATAGGAGAAATAAATAATGGCTAGATTTTGCATGATTAAAAAATATTCTCTTTTAGTCTTGTTAAACTTTGGCTGACAAATGAAGGAACAAGTAACAAATGAACATTAAAAGGGGAAATCCCCCAAGGAAATGGTCAATCATGTTTAGTTCAACAGCTTGTTTCTTGATGTGGTTTGAGTGGTTCCCAACAATTGCAATTGGCTGTTGTAGTCATGTGGTCTGGCCATAGATTCTCTTAGTGAAATTGGTCCAAGTCTGTAGGACTGTTTAGCTTAGTCCTTCTCAGGGTCCCAAGGGCTTTGAGGGCTTCATTATGATCACTTCTGGGTGCTGATGTCTTGGTAACCCCCCCTGCCCAGCAGATGGATGGGTCTAATGAAGCCCACGCCTCTGCATTCGTGCCACCCTGCTGAACTGTCAGGAGTGTTGGTGCCCTTCATCGCACCCCTGGGACTTAGAGTGGACAGCTCTCTGTTTGTCTCCTGAGTTGAGGTTGCCGTCTCGGCTGAGACCTTACTGGTTGGAGCTCTGCTATTATACTTTTGCAGTGGCAGGCCTCTGTGTGTGCGTCTCTGCATGTATACAGTGTGGACAGGTTTTAATTAGTAAGCCAAATGGAGTGCAATTTACAATCTAACTTGTTCTTTCTAAAACCTAGAGGATTCCAGTCTAACTGCTAATGTGGCCCTTCTGGACCTATGCTATTGATTCTCTCTGAACCATTTATGACTGACTGGCACATACAGAACTAAGTGGCTTTTTTTAAAAGTCATGCATGAAGAGTCATATAATGAATTAGTTAAGATCACAGACTTGGAAAAGACCCTGATTCTGGGAAAGATTGAGAGCAAGAGAAGGGGGTGGCAGAGGATGAGATGATTAGATAGCATCATTGACTCAATGGACATGAATTTGAGCAAACTTTGGGAGATGGTGAAGGATAAGGAAACCGGCATGCTGCAGTTCATGGGGTTGCCAAGAGTCGGATATGAATTAGTGACTGAATAGCGATGGACTTGGGAGCAGCATACACATCGGTTTGGCCTCACTTGGTTGGGCCTCTAACTAGCCAGATAATCTTGGGCCATTTACTTATATTCTTTACATATAATGTCTTCATTTACAATGTCAGCGTCAATCTTAGTTCCTGCTTCAGGGTGTTGGGGATCAGATTCAGTGAGATGTATCTCTAACATGTGATTATGATGTCATTCTCATCAAAATCAACTATAATTAAGTGGGCCAAATGTACCCTTTATGTTTTCCCCCAATAACTTGTTAAAAACACTTTTTGAGCTCAGCACAAAACTTTGGCTGTTGCCCAGATCACATCTAGATTTTTCTCAAATTTTGAGTTTGAAAGATCAGAATAATTGGCATTTTTATTGTTCATCATTTACAGGAACCCATAGGTGAAAAGGGCCCAGGAAGTGTAACTCCTGGTATGGAACTGATTTCTGAGAACTTTGTCAAATAACAGAGATATTTTCTGGAGTGTAACCTTGACCTTGGTGCTGGAGGAGCACATCACGCAGGTATAGCCTTTGCCTCTAAGAGTGAGGAACTGCTAGAGGGAAAATCCAGCCAGTGGCCACGTGTCAGGTGACATGTACACACTGACCATATGAGAGAGGCTAACCAGGATAACCACTCAAACTAGCTCTCTGACCTGCTCAGGAACTCAGGTCATCTTTTTATATCCTCAGATATAGAAGGGAGAAGATAGTGGCTACTAGATCCTTCAATTTTTTTTATTGATGTGTAATATACATGCACTAGAGTGCACAGATTTGAATAGTACATCTCAGTGAATTTTTTTTATGTGTGATTACACTGATGTTACCCCACCATGTAAATGAGGTCAAGATAGAACATCTTTAGCATCCCAGACAGCTCCTTCATTTCTCCTTCTCATCAATAGCCTCTCCCCATGGAAATAATCAATATTTTGACTTCTATCAAGATGTGTCTGTTCTTGAAATTCAAGTGCATGGAATAATGTGTGGCAGGCAGCCTCTAAGAGGGCTCCCAATCATCTCCACCTCTTGATAATCATGCCTTTGTGTGATGTCCTCCCTTGCATGTGGACTGGACCCTGAAGCCTGCTTCTGATGAATAGGATATGGCAAGAGTGATGGGATAGCACTTCCAAGATTAGCTTCCTCAAGGCTGTGACTTGCATTTTGCTTGTACTCTCTCTGGTTCTTCTAGTTTGCTCTGACAAAAGCAGCTACCATGTTGTGAGCCGCCCTCTGGGCAACAGCCGGTGAAGAACTGAGGCTCATGGCCCAACAGCCGTATAAGTGAGCCGGAAGCATATATTCCCGCAGTTGAGCCTTGAAATCACCACAGTCTGACTGACACCCTGATCAGAGCCTTGTGATCAGCCCTGAGCTGGAGGACTCAGCTAAGCTACACCTGGATTCTCAACCCACAGAGTGGATACAATAAATATCTGCTATTTTAAACCACTGAGTTTTGGCCTAATCCATTACATAACAGTACATACATAATATGTGTAGTATGTTCTGTTTTTTTTCCACTTAACTTATGTCTGAACTCTATCCCTATTTGACATATATAGCATTATTATTTAAAAAAATTTTTTTGTCTAGTATTACAATGTAGAAATGCACCCAGTTTATTTACTCATTCTATAATTGATGGGCATCTGTTTTTTTTTTTTTTTTTTTTGATTGTGTGAACATTTTTGTACATCTTCTTTTTGGTGGATATGTACGCTCATTTCTCTTGAGTGTATACCCGGGACTGGAATAATTGGATCATAGAATAGACTTTAGTAGATACTATCAGACAACTTCCCAAAGTTATGCCAACTATACTCCTTCGAGCAATGTTTGATTTGCATTTGTGCCACTTCCTTGCAGAGGCTTATGTGGTGATATTAACATATCTCATGTGGTTTTAAATTTGATAACTGATGGATGTTGATCATTTTTTATATGCAGCATGGCCATTGGATATCTTTTTTCAGTGAAATGCCTGTTCAAATCTTTTGTCCATTTTATGTTAAATTCTGTATTTTTAAGATGGATTTATGGGAGCTCTTAATATTCTGGACTTAAGTTCTTTGTCAGATGTATTTATTGTAGAATATCTTTCAGTTTGCAGCCTGCTTTGTTATTCTGTTAATGGTGCATTTTTTCTATAAAGGGATGCTCTTAATTTTAATGAAGTACAATTTATCAATGTTTTTAAGCTTATAAAATCTTTGCCTGTTCCTGGATCAGGAAGGTTTTAGTCTATGTTTTCTTTTACCTGTTTTACTGTTTTAACATTAACCTTTAGGCCCATAGTCCATCTGGACTTTCTTTATTTCTTTCTTTTCTTTTAATGTGCAGAATTCTGAAGAAGAAGGTCAAATTCATTTCCTTTTCTCATATAGAATTCTAAGTGACCTGACACCATTTACTGAAAATATATCTTTGTTGCAAATCAAGTGTCTTTATTTGTGAATTCTCTATTTGCTTCTGTTGGCCTCTTTTTCTATCCTAACACCAATGCCACACTGTCTTAATACTGTAGCTTTATAATCCATCATATTATTTGGTAATTTAATTTTGTTAATGTTCTGTGTTTTCTTCTTGGCTCTCGACTCTTTGCATTCCCATATATATTTTAGAATTAACTTGCTAATTTCCACCAAAAAAGCCTGCTAGGATTTTTGGCTAGGGTTATCTTATATCAGTTGGTCATTTGGATGAAAATTGACATTATTTGGTTTTCCTTAATTTCTTTCAGCAGTGTTTCACAGTTTTCTGTGAAATTGTCTTGAAAATCTTCAAATAGCTTTATTCCCAGGAGTTTGATGCTGTCTGACGCTATTTTAAGTGGAAATTTTAAAAACTTTCAGTTTCTAATTGCTGATTGGTAGTATTATCTTTAGATTCTTTTGGATTTTCTTTTCATACCATCATATCATTGGTGAATGGGTGTTTTGTTTCTTTTATTTACATCCTTTAATTAACTTTTTTGTCTTATTAACCAAATTATAACCTCCCAAAAGTATTGAAGAGACGTGGCAATAGCTGACATCTTTCTCTTATTTCTGAATATAGGGGAAAAGCTTTCAATATTTCACAGTGAATCACTGTGTTTGCTGTAGGTGGTTATATACACCTTTTATCATATTGGGGTAAAAAAATCTTTTTCAAGTTTAACATTTTATGATTGTTTCTGAATGTACTACTTTTTAGTAAAAACTAATATATAGAAGGGAATGATAATGATGATAATATGAGTAAGAATAAGAGATACAAGAGAGAGGAGGAGATGAAGAAGTATGCTAAAAAGGAGAGGAAGAATTTCCTGGATGCTTCCTATGTACCAGGTACTCTGAGGGTTGTAGGAAGTTATGATCAACAGGTCACATGGCTAATCAAGGCTGGAGCTGGGTGGGTGAGAATCCAGTTCTCCTGGGAAGCAGGAGAGAGAGCAAACAAAAAGGAAGACCTGGAAGGAAGAGAGCAGTTATTGCACAGTCCTCTTAGGGCCTCTGTCTTTACTGTGTCTCTTTGTATCTGATTTTTTTCTGTCTCTGTTTCAATCTTTATCTTAAAAAATATTTATTTATTTTGGTTATGCTGAGTCTTCTTTGCTGTCCTGGGCTTTCTCTAGTTCGGGCGAGCAGGGACTACTTTTTGTTGCAGGGCACCAGTTTCTCATTGCGTTGGCTTCTCTTGCTGTGGAGTATAGGCTCTGGGGTGCATGGGTTTCAGCAGTTGCAACTTGGGGGCTCTAGAGCGCGGGCTCAGTAGTTGCGATGCACAAGCTTAGCTGCTCTGTGGCATGTGGAATCCTCTCGGATCAGGGATCGAACCTGTGTCCCCTGCACTGGCAGGCGGCTTCTTAGCCACTGTACCACCAGGGGAGTCCGATCTATCTCAGCCTTGATCTTAATCTTGGACTCAAGCTCAATCGCATTCTTCTTCCAGTGGAGAATGGAGGTGGGTACCACCTTTCCTCCTCCATCAGGTCATATGAAATCCCTTTTCTAGACTCCTTCTTATTTTAATTCAGTTTTGAGATGCCCATAACATAAAGCCAGTTTACCTGGGTCACTCAGACCACAGTGTCTGGGGCAGGAGATGAATGGGCATGGCTGGTGCCTCCTTGGTGTCTCAGGGTCAGCTCTCTGTGAATAACGGCCATCCCACAGTAAGTGGTACACACGGAGTGAGTGAGATGGCCCCGCTTCAGGCTGAAGTAAAGCTGCAACCACCCTCCTCATTCCAGACAAGCCCAACTCTTGTGGCGACAAGCCAAGCTCCACTCCTGTGGGCTGAGGTCTTTGTCTCAGACTGACCTAGGGGGGTCTGCATGCCATGAAGCTGCTGTGTTGCCTGGTTCCCTTGTGGGTTTTGCTTTCTTTTTTGCAAAGTCTATCCCAAGGCTATTGTTTGGTTTTCTGGTCCTGACTGAATTAGGATGGTTTCATTTAAGGTGAAAACAATAGAAAACAATCACAAAAAAGCGCTGAAGAAGAAACAGAATACAGAGGGTTTTTTACTCTTTGAAGGATGAATGCAAACATGTTTTGCAGTGTTTTAATATGTTCAAGATGCTCCCCCTCACATTAGCCAATCTCTCACCACCTACCCGGGGAAAGCTGGTGTGTTTGTTATGTATATGTGTTACTTGTTTAGTTGTGTCCAACTCTTTGTGACCCCACAGACGGTGGCCCACCAGACTCCTCTGTCCATGGGATTCTCCAGGCAAGAATACTGGAGTGGGTTGCCATTTCCTTCTCCAGGGGATCTTCCCAACCCAGGGATTGAACCCGAGTCTCCCACATTGTAGGCAGATTCTTTACCATCTGAGTCACTAGGGAAGCCTGATTGTTGTGTGGCAGGAGTTTATTGGGGAAGAGGCTGAGTTTTGGGCTGAGATGTTGCCTGCATGAAGGCTCCCGAGCCATCATCATCATCACTGAAACATGAAATACCACTGGTCCCCAGGGAGGGTCATGAGGGTTTGGTGCAAGGGTGAAGTGTGCTGGGAATGAGACCATTGTTATCACCTTGCTTGATACAGGTGACCCCAGGGCTATAGCCAGGTTCCTAAGAGTGGCCAGTTGTCTTTAAGTGTGACCTTCTGGGGAAAGTGTGGTTCATTTGATACCATCTGCTCCCCGTTCCTGAAAACAAACCATGCAGTGCATGTGTATTTAGCAAAAAGGACCACTGAAATTGCTTTCATTGCTGAGATTTTCTACTTTTTTCTCTCTTACACAACATTTTCAAGAGGGATGGTTCATGACCAGGCATTTGTTAGAGCAATAGGCACTCTTATGTCCTAGGAACATTCTAGGAGCAATAGAATTGATGTCAACAGTAGACACAACACGTGCATTCTTCTCCCCTGGAGAAGGAAATGGCAACCCACTCCAGTATTCTTGCCTGGAAAATCCCATGGACAGAGGAGCCTGGTGGGCTACATTCTATGGGGTAGCAAAGAGTTGGACATAACTGAGCGACTTCACTTTCAGAGGGATGTGTGGAGGACTTTGGAATGTATCTTCCAATTTCCTTCTAAGGTAGAAATCAAATGAGATGAAACTGGGTTCTCTTTATTGTGGAGAAGGAAGGAAAAGCTGTTGGAGTGGCCCATTTGGGCCAACCGTGGCTGGTGAGAACTTTATCCATCTTGAAAGAGAAAGGAAGGATCCATCATTTATTGAGCACTAACTATGTATCAGGAGCATTGCCAGGTTCTCTCTTTCTTTTCTTTTCCCCCCTTCCTTCCTCTATTCCTTCATTCCACTATAGGTTATTGTAAGATATTGGGTATAATTCTCTGTGTGTGCTAAGTTGCTTCAGCTGTGTCCGACTCTTTGCAACCCTTTGGACTGTAGCCCACCAGGTTCCTCTGTCCATGGGACTCTCCAGGCAAGAATACTGGAGTGGGTTGCCATGCCCTCCTCCAGGTGAACCATGCCTTCCTCCCTGAACCAGGGATCGAAGCTGAGTCTCTTATGTCTCCTGCATTGACAGGCAGGTTCTTAACCACTAGCGCCACCTGGGAAGGCCATAATTCCCTACACAGTAAATCCTTGTTTATGTGTAGTAGTTTGTATCTGTTAATCCCATACCTCCAATTTGTCCCTCCTCCTTTCCCCTGTCATAACCATAAGTTTGTTTTCTAGGTCTGTGAGTTTGTTTCTGTTTTGTATGTACATCCATTTGTAATACTTTTTAGATTCCATTTATAAATGATATAGTATTCATCTGTGACTAATTTCACTAAGGATAATATTCTCTAGTTCCATCCACATTGCTGCAAATGGAAATGTTTCACTTTTTAATGGCTAAATAATATACCAGTGTGTGTGTCTGTGTGTGTGTGTGTGTATCATGTCTTAATCTCATTGTCTGTTGATAGACACTTAGATTGCTTTCATATCTTGGTTATTGTAAATAGTGCTGCTATGAACATTGAGATGCTTGTATCTTTTTAAATTAGGTTTTTGTTTTTTTCCATGTATATGCCCAGTAGTGGAATTTCTGGATCATATAGTAGCTCTGATTTTAGTTTTTTAAGGAACATCCATACTGCTTTCCATAGTGGCTGAACTAGTTTACATTCCCACCACAGTGCACGGGGGTGCCCTTTTGCCAGATGCATCCTTTCCATGACTGACTTGTCTCAGAACACCTTCAGGTGAGCAGTAAAGAAGGGACACTCAGGCAGGTGCAATGATAGCACCTTTTTTCATCTTCTCCTGGACCTCTGTGCTCTCAGTTGGGTCCTTTCACACCAAGTCCACTTTTTCCTCATCTAAGTAGATGACTTCTGGGTAGAGCAGCCCTGTTTCAAACCCTTCTGGAACTTGCTCTGGGGGCTGGGATGGCCCTCTAAGCAAACACTTTTGCCTTGTCAGCTGAGATCTTCTTTCCTTTCCTACAGAGTCATTGCCCAGGGCTCCCAATCACAGTGTCTACTCTTCCCCTTCCCTTGGTAGAGAATTCCAGAAAGCCTTCTGTTCACCTTCTTTTAATTGCTAATAATTATCAATAATCTCAGATATGCAGATGATACCACCCTTATTGCAGAAAGTGAAGAAGAACTAAAGAGCCTCTTGATGAAAGTTAAAGAGGAGAGTGAAAAAGTTGGCATGAAGCTCAACATTCAGAAAACAAAGATCATGGCATCCGGTCCCATTGCTTAATGGCAAATAGATGGAGAAACAGTGGAAACAGTGGCAGAGTTTACTATTTTGGGGCTCCAAAATCACTGCAGATGGTGATTTCCACCATGAAATTAATAGATGCTTACTCCTTGACAGAAAAGTTATGACCAACCTAGACAGCATATTAAAAAGCAGAGACATTACTTTGTCAACAAAGGTCTGTCTAGTCAAAGCTTTGGTTTTTTCAGTAGTCATGTATGGGTGTGAGAGTTGGACTATAAAGAAAGCTGAGTGCTGAAGAATTGATGCTTTTGAACTGTGGTGTTTGAGAAGACTCTTGAGAGTCCCTTGAACTGCAGGAGATCCAATCAGTCCATCCTAAAGGAAATCGGTCCTGAATATTCATTGGAAGGACTGATGTTGAAGCTGAAACTCCAATACTTTGGCCACCTGATGCGAAGAGCTGACTCATTTGAAAAGACCCGGATGCTGGGAAAGAAAGATTGAAGGTTGGAGAAGAAGGGGAAGACAGAGGGTGAGACTGTTGGATGGCATCACTGACTCAATGGACATGAGTTTGGGTAAACTCTGAGAGTTGGTGATGGACAGGGAGGCCTGGCATGCTGCAGTCCATGGGGTCACAAAGAGTTGGACATGACTGAATGACTGACTGAACTGATTCAATTTATATATCCCAGAGTGATAAATATTCATGCATAGCACAGTACGTCCAACATTTTAACCTATTTGTTTTTGTTCAGTATCTAAGTCATGTCCCACTCTTTGTGACTCCATGGACTGCTGCACGCCAGGCTTCCCTGTTCTTCACTATCTCCACGAATTTGCTTACACTCATGTCCGTTGAGTCCGTGATGCCATCCAACCATCTCATCCTCTGTCACCCCCCTTTCCTGTCATCCATCTTTCCCAGCATCAGGGTCTTTTCCAATAGGTCTTTAACCTGTTGTGTTTTTTAAATTAAACTGATAAATTTAATAGAAGGGAAAAAAGGAGAGCATCTATATGTAGCTATTTTAGTCTTGCTGTGGGTCTGGGTGGGAGGCAAATAGGAAATGACCCAAGTGTCATAATATTCTATCTGAAAGTTCCCTGAGGAGACACCTGAAACGTCTGGACCTGCCCGCCTTTGTCCATTTGTGTTCACATCTACTTATTAACTCCCTCAGCACATAGTGCCTTTCTGTGGGATGTGAGTAGACTAGAGCAGAGCTTCTGCAGCTCACAGCCTAGTCCCGGACAAGACAGACACTTGTTCAGCTGTGCCAGGGTCATCAGGGAAGTGTGAGGAATGTGTGAAATCTGGCGTTCCCAGAGGAGCACAGAGGACTTGCCGGCAGAGATGGGACCCCCGTCAGGACCACATCGTTTCCTGGTCCTGCCTCCAAGGTGTCTGTTCTCAGCGCAGTGAGTCTGACCTTGGGGCAGGTCCTTGAAGCACTTGAGTCAGACTGCTGCGGTTCAGATCCCAGCTCTGGCTCTTCCCATGAATGAACCTGATTCTGAGTGAGTCATGTAACCTCCCCGTGCCTCAGTTTCCTTACCTGTACAGTGGGGATAATCTCAGACCGCACCTTGGGGTGGTTGTGACGGCTGCACTAGTGTGTGCCTGTGAGGTGCGGAGACACGGCTGAGCTTAGCTGCATGACCTTGGCTGCTGCTGCTGCTTGCCCAGAGGCTCTGATCTGCGACTTCCCGGGGCTTCCTTGTGCTGTCAACCTCTGGGCTCTCAAAAGGCTCTTGTGAAGTTTTGCAGTGTGAGGAGACAGGCAGACTGTGGGGGTGCTTGGTGGAGAGAACTGAGCCCTCCCGGGAGCCTCCCTGGGAGCCTTCAGGACACCTTCCAGAAGCCAGCACCCCGGTCAGGGAGGCCAGCAGGCAGGCACCTTGGCAGTGGGAAGGGGAAGTGGCCAATCTTCCTGTGATATCCCTGCCTCTGATGGATTCACTCTCTCGAGGGAGGAAACCTGCTCACACGTAGGTGTGACAGTGTGACAGACGCTGCACCCCGTGGGTTGTGTCCCTGCTTTACAGGGGGAGCCAGGAGCTCTTCCTGTGTAGTGCACACGTGAGGAGATGCTCCTGAACCAGGGGGGGGGGGGATTTTCTCCAATAGAGCCCCTTTCTGGAGAGGGTTGTTTTTTTTATAGCCCAAGGAGAGAGAAAGCTCACCATTGCCAGAGGTTCCTAGCACCTGGCTCCCGGTCTCTTCCCATCTGAGCCACCAGGGAAGCCGCTAGCCCTGTGTGGCTTTTAACAAAACCCCAGCCTCTCTGAGCCTAGTTGTGTCATCCATCATGAAGGGGTTGATCAGAGTCAGGGCCCCATGACTGGTCCTTGTCACTGCCCTCACTTGCTGCTTGCTTCCTTACTTCACTTGGTCCAGCAACACTGAGTTCTCTCTTCCCCAACACATCAGCAGAGCTCCTGCCTCAGGACCTTTGTAAGCTGACTTTTCTGCTTTCCTGAAGGTGCTATCCCCAGCTAGCTGCATGGGTCACTATCTTATCTCCTTCTGGTTTTTGTTTAAGGTTACTTCTGACTGAGGCCTGCCCTTGCCACCCACTCTAAAATTATGCATCTCTCCCATCCAGCTTCCTTCCCTGCTCTAGTTGTCCTCCTTGTAACTATCTTGCATATTATATGTTTTACAAATTCATCTTATTTATTGTCTCTCTCCTCATGAGAATGCAGGCTCCATGAGAACACTTTTGCCTGTTTTGTTTCCAGCCCCCACATAGTGCCGTGGAGGAGGATCCTGGAGGTGGGCAAGCTTAGCAAAGCAAGGTGGGAGAAACACTGTGATTGCAAGCTCTCCGGCTCCCCTTTATCTCCTGAGCTGTGAAAAGAAATGGCCTCTCCAGAAGGCAGTTTGTTTTACTTGGAAGAAATTCTATTCGGTGCCTAATAGATATTTGCTGAATGAATGAATCCGAGGCCAGGCCCTGGGGCTGTATGGCCTAGACTCCTCCACTTAGCAGCTCTGTGAACTTGGGCCTGTTCCTTAGTCTCCCTGACTTTGGTTTCCTTTCTTATATAAAGGGGATAATGGTGTAATTACCTTGTAGGGTTGTTGTGAGTAGTCCATGTGAGGCTGAAGAATGACTGAATCTAGTGAGTGTTCAGCAGGCCAACTGTTATTTTTTTAATGCACTTTCAGGTCTGATATTTTAATTCCAGGCATAGGGACCCCTCCTTGATGGAACTTGGGTCAAGCATTCAAGAAATGACTCTGTAGACATGGATAAGGTAGATACATCCTGCCTCCAGTCTGCCCTGGGAAGGAGGGTGGGGGTTACTGGACAGGTTGCATGGGGAAAACTGCATCCAATGTTTTTATGTTTCTTTTGCCTGCCGCCTCCAGCCCTGGTCCACCTTCCACACCTCTGAGCCCTTCCAGAAATGTTTAAATACCTGGCAGTTCGGCGTGACTCTAAGCAGTATTTTAAAAATAGGGGGCACATTGGCTTTGGGGGGCAGGGAAAACGTTCTTTCTGGTACCAAACTGTCATGGGCATGGCCGGACTTAGCGTCCCTGCTTCCAGCTGGTCAGGTCGATGTCATTAGTGTTCTCCCTTCCTGCTCCTCCTGTCTTCTAAGAGATGGCACCACCCCCAGTGAGATTCGCTAGAGTTGAGGTGGGGTTGGTTTTTGTTTCTCCTCTGATGGGAGAAACTTTGTTGACATTTCTGCCTCTCTGGGATTGGCTGACCCTTCTCTTGGCTGACCTTTTGCTCCGTACGGTCAGGGGTCAGTGAGGTCCAGCAGCCCTGAGGTGAGGGGGTGGGGGGAAGTGCAGGGAACTGGGGCAGGGAATGCATATGGCGTGAAGGCAGGTACCAGCAGGCAGGGCAGGGGCGCGGGATGTCACCTCAGGGCCGCGGGCTCTGATTTCCCCTGTAGATCCTTGTTAACTTCTCTGTAGTGAGAGGAGTCAGGCAGGAGGCACCGCTGTCTGTATGGAAGGCAGGTTCTGAGCAGGGTCTGGCTTCCCCGGGGGCAGGCAGGCAGGGGCTCTGTAGGCATGCTCTCTGGGTCTCAGCCTTTTTAGGGGCGCTGGTAGGAGTAGTGACTCCCTTGGGGCTGGCACTGGGAGCGCAGGTGAAAGAGCTGCCAACTGCTGCAGGCTCAGGCTGCAGCAAAGGCAGCCTTCCTCACCCCCTGCACCAGCCTCCTGGATAAATAAAGTGACGAGTAACCAATCATCGTGAGCTCTAGAACACCCACACTCAGTAAATTGCAGAGATGAAAAGCTGAGGTCCCCACGGGGACATCTGTACCTTGGTGTAACAGCCTGGAAGGTTCAGGAAACTTGCGAGGGAGCCAAATGAATTCAAAATGCCACCCACCTTTTCCTTCTCCCTATGTTTTCCTGCCTTGCTTCCTCCCTCCTTACCCCTTCCTAGCTAGCCTGTCTTCTTCCCTTTCTCCTCTCTCCTTGTGTTTAATCCTTTCACTGTACATGATCGAAAAGACCCAGGCTCCCAGGAGGAGCCCTATGTGGTCAGTGGTCTAAGAATCACAAACCCACCTCCCTCAGGTTCCCCATACATTCAAACATCCATCCACCTATTCATCCATCTTCATATACCCACCCACCCACATGTCCATCTGTCTACCCATTTACCAGTCCGTCTATCCACCTGTCTACTCACCCATTCCTCCATTCATTCAGTCTCCAGCCATCCTCCAGTTTCCCACTTACCTAGCCATGCACTCACCCATTGGTTCATCCATCCAACCAGCCTTGCCAAAAATCTTCCCTCCATCATGAGAGTTTCTTCTCTCCAGCTGGACAGTAAGCTCTCTCAATTAGAGCATGTGACTCAAATTTTAAAAAAATCATCCAGCCAGTCTGGGCTGGAGGATAAGGTACTGCCTGAGACACTTGGACTGTCTCTGGGTCCCTTGCCTCTTCCTGCTGCCTCCAGATAGGGTTTGGCTGGGTGAATGGGAAACCCCTTTCCCAATACCAAATACCAGTGATTGAGCTTCCTTTCATGGTGACGGTCTTTATTAATGCTTAATAGAGATGACTCTAAGTTCAAATGTCTGGGAGAGGTCACAGCATATGTAAGCACACACTAAGTGTAAATGTCTGCTGAAGTTCTTCCCTGAGTGTGGCTGTGCAGTGAGAGCCAGGGCCAGGAGGGAGCTCAGGGCTGTGGGTAGGTGGGTACCACAAAGTAGAGCGTGGAAGGAGAAGTCTCTTGGGATTCTCTGGCTAAGTGATTTCAAACCAAGGCATAATAACTGAGCGGCCGAGCACACAAGAACTCTTTGGCTCACTGCTACCTCGGGATCTGCTGTTTGTCTCAGGAGGTTGGCGGGGAGCTTAGGGCATAGGTTCTGAAGTTTGACTCTGATGTGTCCAATCTTAGCTCCCACTTCTCTGGCTGTTTAGGCTCAGGCAAGATCTAAGTCTCAGCTTCTTCATCTGAAAAATGGGGATAATAATCATACTCATCTCATAGGGTTGCTGTGAGGATTTGATGAAATAAGACATGTACTTCTTTTTGCACGGTGCCTAGTACCTAACAGCTCAAAAATGTTAGCTCTCATCACCGACATCATTGGCATCATCGTCATCTTCATCATCTGTTGTTTCAGAGAAGAATTTGGAGCAAAAGGAAGAGGAGTTTGCCTACCTGAACCATCAGTCATAGCATTGCCGGATTTAGCAAATTTAAGTCCAAATCAATGTGTTGTTTATCTGACACTCATATTTAAATGGTGTATTTTATCTTTGGATCATAACCAGTTGAACCTTTTAGAAGCAGGATCTGGATCCCCTAGGTCAGTCCCAGAAATAGTCAGGGAGTCCTTGGAAGACATGGGGGCCAGAGACGCAAGGTAACCTGTCCAGGCAGAGGCTGTGTCTGTGTGTGTCTGTGTGTGTGTATATGTATGTATATGTGTACACATGTGTATATGTCTCTGTGTATATATATATGTACGAGTATATGTGTGCATGTGTGGGCATGTGCATGTATATGTGTATGAGTATATGTGAGTATGCGTGTATAGGCATGTGCATATGTGTGTACATGTATGTGTGTGTGCGTGTGCGTGTGTGCGTAGGGGGCACTTGGGGGAGGACTCAGATGTGTCACAGAAGCTGCATGCTCGGTGGATGCGGAGGGCCTTGTGAATCAGAGCGCGTAGACTGGGCGCCTGCCAGCAGGCCGTGGGCAGAGAGAGTAGCAGCATGTGTGGAGGGACCACACCGTAGTTCCCAGCACTGGGGACACAGCGGAGGGACCGCTTCCGTTTTCTGCTTGAGAGAAACAGCCCGGGCGCTCGGAGCTTTCCCAGCCCAGGTGTGTGTGGAGCAGCCCCTGCTCCAGGTCCTCCTGTTCCTGCTCTTTTCGCCTCCTCCCTGTCCTCTCTGCTTTCTCTCTTGTTCTCCCTCTCTCCCGAATCCCCCGCTTACCAGCCTTTCTGAGAGAGCTGGTGTGGGTGGGGTTCTGACGCACCCTCATCCTTGGGTACCTGCTGTTCCACACCCACGGGCTTCTGCCCCGCCACGTGCTCACCTGTCACCTCCCCAGCAAGGCAGGCCTCTGGCAGCAGGGCCCTGGATCCCCTGCAGTGAGGAGGTGCCCCATTCTGGGTGTGCCTGGGAGTGACCTGTTACCCAGTGTACATTCTGTTGCTCCATCTACTGAGGAGTCTCCTCCTTCTTCCTTATCCTTGCTTGGCACACAAGACTCTTCATGATTTAAACCCTTGGATCTGTTTTTTTTTTTTTTTTTGTCTTTTTTCTTTTTTAATGTGGGCTGTTTTTAGACTCTTTATTGAATTTGTTACAGTATTGCTACTGTTTCATGTTTTGGTTTTTTGGCCCTGAGGCATATGGGATCTTATCTCCCTGACCAGGGATTGAATTCATACACCCTGCAATGGAAGGTGAAGTCTTAACCACTGGACTGCCAGGGAAGTCTTCTTTGTCTGTTTCTTGCTTCACCTTTCATCACTCCTTTCCTACCACCTGAGGCTCCAGGAGCTGCTTGTGGCAAGGGGGCCTGCCCAGCAGAGGCTGTGTGTGTGTGTATAATTGCTTGTGGTTCAGGAAAGCTCTGTGTCCCTCACCTCTCCAGCTCTTTGTACATTGTGTTTCTCCTGCCTTGGCAAAATCCACTCATTTCTCAAGATTCAGATCATATGCCTCCTCCTCCAGGAAGCCCTCCTGACCAGCCAGTGCCTGGCCACCTTGGCTTTCAGGGGCTCTTTCCCTTCTCATTTTGGTTCTGCTCACTTTGCTCTCTGTTACCTTTTGAACTCATGGTTGTTTGTTTGCATATCTGCTTCTTCATCCAGATAGGAAGTTCCTTGAATTATTTCTTTAATTGTTTCTGCCTTAGGCCCTTTGCACATGCTGTTGGTATGTCATGAACACCTACATCCTCTCACTGTTCTTGAGGCTGACCCCACATCATCCTTCATATGTCAACTTAAATGTCACTCCATCAGAGAAACCTGCCCTGACTCTCCTTTCCCTTAGAAGATTATTTTGTTTAATACCCTGTTTCCTCTCATAAGAGTTTATTACAACTTGGAGTTTAGTTTCTTTCTGTTTCATTAGTTTTCACCACTGGATGATAACACTTGTGAGGCAAGGGCCTTGTTGCTGGTTCTCCATTGCCCCCCACTTCCCAGCCCAGGGCCATTTGTGGATAGGCTGCGGAGTGAGGTGTGTGGAAACAGTGAAGGCCTGGAGCAAAGGAATTACGGATCAGGACTCCCTAGATGTGTTTAACAGAGAAGAAGGGCTGTGGGGGCCGATTTTGCTGTAAACCCTACCTTCCCAGCTTGCATATGGCTGTACTGGTTAAATTTGGAGTGGATACTTCCACTCTGTGACATCATCACATTCCCTTCTTTTGCATGTTTTAGTTTTCAGGTGAGTTTCCTTGGATTTCTTCAGTTTGGTTGCTGTGTGGCCAGTGGAAGGGATCTTTGGACAGTATGTGTCTGTTTGACAGGAGCAGCTACAGTGCCTGGGTCCGCTCTGAGTTCCCACCCTCCAAGGCGGGGCTGGAGTAGCTCTTATGCTTTGCCTGCAGGTGGGAGAGTCCTTTATAAATGCCTCTGCCCCAGGCTGGCAGTACTATAAAGGCCTGTTCTCAGTGGTGAAGCCCTTCGCTGGCCCTGGGACTCCTTGGGGCAGGGGATGGAGCATAAATTTGAGGATCCAGTCCTCTGTAGCCTGGTTTCTGCTGCTTTGCTCCTCTGAGGAGGGCAGACTCAGAAGTCCCATCGCTGGAGCCCCTGTTAATAGTAAAGTCTGGCCACTTGGGTGGGGCCCAGGGAGATGATCTGCTCAGGAGTAAAATTCATGGAGAAGAAATTCTTTGCCCAAATCACAGGGTTGAGGCAGGATTAGAACCCAGGTCTCGTGTGGGGTGCTTTGCCATCATCAGAGCTGGACGGACCCTCACATAACCCATGTTAATTCAGAGGTGTGTGCCTCCGTGCAACAGGAAGTTTATTTTTGTTCTCACTGTACAGAGATGAGTCTTTTCTTCTTTCATGTCCCTCGTGCTCCCCCTTCTTACCTTCCTGAGAACACTGAATGAAGGCCAGGTCTTGGGTTCCAGGATACAGGGTGGGCAATAGCTGTTTCCCAGTGATCTGTGATCCAGACAGTTACTGCCGACCCCTGGCTGTGCCTCTAAGGGCCAGGCAAGATTTGAGCTAAGGGTTCCCCTCTGTTACAGATGACTCCATGGTTCCTTTACAAAACAGAGCTCCACATGTGTTCAGAGCACTTTTTTGTTTTTAGTCAGATACAGATCTTAAAAGGCTGTTTCTTTGTAGCTAATCTTTTGAGGGGATTGCTGGAAAGCTCTTCTGCAGGCTGCCTTGGTTCAGGAGTGTGATTGCCACTGGCTCTCACCACTGGGTCCTTTAGAACAAGGTCTAGGGAGATGGGCTTGGCCAGCAGCCTGTGGGCAGTTATCCTTCAGTGCTGTGTCCCCCTGACATGCGGTGAAGGATGGAGAAGGAAGGATTCCATGGTAACAAGGCTGGAAAGTCCTAGCTCCATAGTGTCATAGCAACCAAATGGAGGAATTCCATCCACACAGTGACAGGGGACCCCTGGACCTGTCAGACTCGGGCTGGCCCACTGCATTAACAACCAGGCTATGATGGAGTGGTGGTGGGTGGAGAGTGAAAATGACTAGGGTGGGAGGGTTGGAAGAAGTTGTTTTGTGTGGGTTTGGAAAACTAAAAAAATAAAAAAAAACAGAAATAGGGAAGGCTCTGCTGGATCAGTACTGATAAAAGAGAAAAAAAATCACATCCTTTAAGAAGTATTTCCTGATTCATCTCCCTCCCCACTTGGGCTGTTTAGTTTTCCTATTCCTTGTCTGGTCTGGAGCAGCTGACCTCCGGCTTTGGGACAATACTCACCTTTGGTTTTCTTCTCTCTTGTAACTTCTCTGTTTCTTTCTGCTTACTTCAGATACGGAGTAAATGCTACAGTGACAATCGTTGACTGCTCTTTTCCTCACCGAGTATGTCTTCACTGCCTGGCTTATGATGTTATCTCGTAGGTCCGTTTTGCAAATTAAATGGTCCGTGGTGTGTGTTGGATTTCACCTTTATACTTGACCTCCCACTTGGGACAAGTGTGTGATTTCTCACCCTGCAGTGTGGACACATGAAGACATTTGTGAGCTGATCGTGACTTGATTTAAGGGCAGGTGCTTGGCTTTTGTGGCTGGTGTCTTTTAGTAACCTGGCAATTATGACGTGGGACCATCTCTATATGGGCTGGAGGAGGAGTTGAGTCTTCATCGACCTTTCTCATCATTTGGGGGAAGAGCAGTGGGAATGGAGGATATGGGAGGCCTTAAGGAGAAAGAAGAGAAGGAGGGATGGATGGCAGAGGAAGGTCTGTGTCTGCAGCAGCAGAGAAAAGAAATCTGGGCATTGGCCTTCCAGAACCAGGTCTGAATGAAAGGTGCTTCAGGGGTCAAGGGCAGCTTTAGATGCAGAGTGTCTCTGAAGCCTTAGGCCACAAGGTGGATGGAGTTGGGTATATATTCACAATGAGCTCCTGAAAGGTTGGCCCATGGCTAGACCTCTCTATATCCTGTAGCACCTGTACATGGATGGGCACCCATATTTAGATGCCTCATATTTATTGAATGAGTCCTCATTCTTATCCTTGTCCAACTGGCACTCTACCTGAGATAACAGAATCTCTCTCCACGGATCGCCGAACCCCAGGGGCATCAATAGACTACACGTTTCCAAGTATAAAACAAGGATTTGCTGACCACTGA
Source organism: Dama dama (assembly GCF_033118175.1). NCBI lineage: Eukaryota > Metazoa > Chordata > Mammalia > Artiodactyla > Cervidae > Dama > Dama dama. The sequence continues at coordinate 71,715,941 of NC_083695.1, forward strand.
GTGACTCTTTGGGACATATGGAGCCAGGGATTGGAGAAATTAAAAAGAAAAGTCATGATGACCATGGCTGGTGATGTAGATTGTAAAGTATAACTTTATTTTAGGGGCCTTCAAACTTTAGGTGAATCCAAATCATCTTGAAATCTGTTTAAATATGCAGCTTCCCACCCAAACCCCAGAGATTCTGATTCAACAGTCTTGGCAATCTGCTTTTTCAAAATGATTTTTATTGGAGTATAATCCATTTACAGTGTGTGCTAGTTTCAGGTGTAGAGCAAAGTGAATCAGTTATATGTATACACACTCTTTTTTAGATTCTTTTCCCATATAGACCATTACAGAGTGTTGAGTAGAGTTCCCTGTGCTATAGTAGACCCTTTATTAGTTATCTATTTTGTACACAGTAGTGTGTATATGTAAATCCCAATCTCCCAATTTTTCCCTCCCCACCCCAACCCCTGGTAACCACAAGTTTTTTTTTTTTTTTTTTTTTTCCCTACATCTGTAACTCAAAGAATCGAAACCTGCATTTTAAGCAAATTACCTGTATTTGTGACAGGTGTCTTCGGCTTGGTAAATTCCTTTTTATCACCAGATTCAAGAATTCTTTTCTCCCCTTCCTTTTGGTGGGCAAATGGCTGTGCTTATCTGCATAAGAGTTCAAATTTGAATGATGAGCTGCAGACCAGAAACTACCCTTCTCTGAGACAGAGGCTCCAAGTGGGTAGGTGCTTGGTTTGGGGAGGCAGCATGGTATTTGTTCAGCCACTCAGTCATGTTTGACTTTTTGTGACCCCATGGACTGCAGCACACCAGGCTTCCCCGTCCTTCACCTTCTCCTGGAGTTTGCTCAAACTCGTGTCCATTGAGTCGATGATGCCATCCAACTCTCATCCTCTGTCGCTGCCATTAGGGAAGAAGATTTGGAGGAAGGAATGCCACGTTGCCACCCCAAACCATGCCTTGCACTGGTAATTTAATTTCTCTGTTGTCACACCCTCATTTCTGGAATGTGGATTTTATCATAGCTTGTGCAGTGGATGCTGGGCTGCATTGTGAAGACGTGCCCTTTCAGGATGACTCTTCATCCCCCCAGTTTCTGGGAGTGTTGGCAGCTGAGTCTTTCTTAGAAATGGCCCTCAGCCTGAGAGCTGCCTAATCCAAGGTCATGCTCGCTCCCTTGAGGCAGGCTGTGTCCATGTCAAAGGTGTAAAGGCCTGCCATCTTGATGCAAGGCCAGATAACTCCAGAGCTCCTGGGGTGGGCTGCGGGAGTCCTCTGTTGTGACTGCACTGTCCCTCTGTCTTCATGGAGAGGGGACTTCATTTCCCTCTGCCCAGTCCTGCAGCTTTCCTCTCCCCACAGGTGTTTTCATCTGGAGTTTCCCCTTAACTACCCCCTGCCCCCTCCAAACTGTCCTGCATGCAAATCTTGGTTTGTAAAGACCTAGGGTCTCAACCTAAGAACACCTATCTTGCAATAATTACTTGGGATCATTGATATAAGTGCTTAGTGCAATGCTTGAAAAACAGTAGGTCTTCTGTAAATGTAGCTTTCATTTTATTAGCTTTAAAACTTTATAAAGTATATAGCTATAAAATTTCAAGGAAGTTTTCTGTATTTGGGGAACATATTGACTACACAGTCATGATCGGGGCTCAATAAATTTCAGTGAAAGTAGGAATGCTTTGAGTTATGAAGGAAGCCCTCCAGGTGATTCATGTCAAACTTTGTTATAAGATGTGGTCTGGGATATTCAGATCTGCTTTGTTTCCTGGAATTTTATCATTGTGGGTCTTTCTAAAGTTTTGCTAGAAATCATAGGCTCTCTCTCACAGACTTAGAGAATGAATTTATGGTTGCTAGGGGTAGGGGAAGGATGGGGTGAAGGGATATTTTGGGAGTTTGGGATAGACATGTACACAGTGCTATGTTTAAAATGCATTACCAACAAGGACCTACTATATAGCACAGGGAACTCTGCTCACGGTTATGTGGCAGCCTGGATGGGAGGGATGTTTTGGGGAAAATGGATACATGTATATGTATGGCTGAGTCCCTTTGCTGTTCATCTGAAATGATCACATTTTTAATTGGCTACACCCCAATATAAAATAAAAAGTAAAAAAAAAGAAATCATATGTTCTGTGGAGGACCTTCACAAAGATATTTTCACATTTGAGAAGAACTTAAACTCAATGTTTTAGTGAGGAATTAACGAGGAAAAGAAGTGTTATAAATTTAGTAGAAGGAAGAGGGAATGTATTATCCTTCAAACTAGGTCTTTCAATCTTCCAAATATGTGTGTGTGTGAGTGTGCTTGCACATGTGTGTGTCCCTAAGAGTGTATTTGTGGTTTCTTAGTGCTGGAGCATTAAGGAGCTTAGGTGATGGTTACCAGTGGGAATGGTTATGATGCTGGAGAAAACAGTTTAGTACACCATTTAAAAAATTGAAATATCATTGACATATAACATACTCACCCTTGAACAGTGAGGGTTTGAACTTTCCTGGGTTCACTTATCTGTGGATATTTTTCAATACTATAATACTATACAGTATGTGATTGATTGAATCTGCAGATGCAGAGTAACCATGGATACAGAGTGAAATGTGAAAATGTTAGTCACTCAATCATATCTGACTCTTTGTGACCCTGTGGACTGTAGCCCATCAGGCTCCTCTGTCTATGGAATTCTTCAGGCAAGAATACAGAGGACTGACTATAAATTATACTCAGATTAACCCCCTCATTGTTCAAAGGTTAACTGTATATTAGTTTCATGTGTACAACATAATGCTTTGTTACTTGAGTATATTGTACAGTGATCACTACAATAAGTCTAGTTAATAGTGACTAAGCACAGCATAGCACAGACATAGTTACAAGTTTTTAGTATACCATTTTAAAATAACATCTTTGTTAGATGATTATAACAGAAGTATAAAAGGAATGGAAAAAAATTCAACGTTACTGAAATGTATAACATAAAAAGTGAAAGACTCTTCTCCATGTCTGGCTCTTAACACAAATTCCATTCCTCCAGGGTAACCACTATCACACATTTAGGACATGAATCTGTCTACTTTGTTCTATACATGTATAATCATATGCATACAGATTTATGGCAACATATGTGCATGTATATGCATGTATATATACTGAATAAGTAAGATCCTGTTATTGAAATGCTGGGCTAGATGCAGTACAAGCTGGAATCAAGACTGCAGGGAGAAATAACAATAATCTCAGATACATAGATGACACCACCCTTATGGCAGAAAACGAAGAACTAAAGAGCCTCTTGATGAAAGTGAAAGATGAGGGTGAAAAAGTTGGCTTAAAACACAACATTCAGAACACAAAGACCAGTCCCATCACTTCATGGCAAATAGATGGAGTGAGAAACTTTATTTTTTTGGGCTCCAAAATCACTGCAGGTGGTGACTGCAGCCATGAAATTAAAAGACGCTTGCTCCTTGGAAGAAAAGCTATGACCAACCTAGACAGTGTATTAAAAAGCAGAAGCATTACTATACCAACAAAGGTCCATCTAGTCAAACCTATGGTTTTCCCAGTAGTCATGTATAGATGTGAGAGTTGGACTATAAAGAAAGCTGAACACCAAAGAATGGATGCTTTTGAACTGTGGTGTTGGAGAAGACTCTTGAGAGTCCCTTGGACTGCAAGGAGATCCAACCAGTCCATCCTAAAGGAAATCAGTCCTGAACATTCGTTGGAAGGAGTGATGCTGAAACTGAAAATCGACTACCTTGGCCACCTGATCCGAAGAACTGACTCCTTGGGAAAGACCCTGATGCTAGAAAAGATTGAAGGTGGGAGGAGAGGGATGACAGAGGATGAGATGGTTGGATGGCATCATCAACGTGATGGACATGAAGTTGAGTAAGCTTCTGAAGTTGGTGATGGACAGGGAAGCCCGTCATGCTGCAGACCCTGGGGTCGCAAAGAGTAGGACATGACTGAGCGACTGAACTGAACTGACTGATGATTGAGTCTACTGTGTATTGCCTTTTTTTTTTTTTTTTTTAAGAAACACAATTTAATTTTTAAGAAAAAGCTACATGATTATTTAAAATGTGAAAACCACATCTAATAAACTGGTGTTAGTTTCAGGACATCTTGTTGCCATCATAGTCCCATTACAAGGAACCCACTACAACAAAGGCTGGGAGCTAATTGCAGTCCTGTTGGCTCGACGTGTGCAGGCGCCAGGCCACTCTTGTATACTGTGGGGCCTCCCACCTGACTGGTCCATTAAAGAAACATCCATTGTCTTCCATGCACTTTGTGACCATGGCTTAGAGGTAGGCACAGAGCCACTCCAGCAGCCCGGGATTCCTATTGCTTAGGAATAGCAGCTCCTTCTTCCCTTCTTCTGTATGAGCTTTCTCATGTTGAAGCCAATTGTTCTCCAAATAATACTGAATACAACCTTCAAATTCCTTTGGGTTATAGTTGGAAACCAGGATGGGAATAAAGGGATCCAGGGTATCAAATCCTTCCTTTCCCAGCAACTCCTGAGGCAGATAGGCTTTCCGGGGCTTAAAGAGAGACCCACTCTGGCTCACAGTCAACACAATGGCACCTCCTTGCCAATCATTTTTCACCATTTTCCTCAGGTTGTAAATAAGGGCTAGTTCTTCTGGGGCAATCGGGCTTTTATCTTCTCTTTTCAGTGTGGTCCTTCCCCAGAGAGCATTGACTCCATCCACTGCCACCAGGAGGCGAAAAATACCCAGAGAACTTTGCCTCTTTAGCTCTTTAAGCACAATCCCAACTGCATCTGTGGCATTCCTCACTCACCTTATGCCCTGTTCAACTACTTCTGCCAGAGGACTGCCTTTCTCAGTGCTTTCTCGCTTATTCCAGACATACTTGTCTTGAAGTTTTATCTGACTCAAGAAACGCTCATTTGCAGTTTTGAAATTCTTCAGCCAGATTGAAGCCTCTAACAGTTGATCAAAGCGCTGTTTGTTGTAGGTGGACTGCAGAAGATCCCAGCAGTTTTTGACCCAAAGATGAGCATCTGGAATATGCAGTATCAACCAATCTTGTTTTGCACAGAAATGAATAATATGGCAAAGACTGAGGGTTTTTCCTGTTCCCTTCTCGCCATAGAGAACGTATCGTATAGCTGGATGAGCAAAATTGGTGTTTTTCAGGTAATGCAGAAGCTCGAGGGCTGGTTTCCTTACCATCAGGCAAGCTTCATTGAATGTCTTCACCTGCATTACAAAGCGAGGAGGCAGGCCATGGGGGAGTATGGTCTTTAGATCTTGGACAGATATGCTGTAGTGCTGACCCACATGCTGCTCCCCATGCTTGGCCGGATCGTTCTCAAGGGTGCGGGAAATAGCTCTGGGACTCTCATTTGGAACCTGGTTATTCAGATGAGCAACAAGGCACTGGGGTGCCTGGGTCCCTAAGTGCAAAAAATGTCCAGGGTCCATGCGAGTCACAAACCAGCGTTCCCCGCCCGGCAAACGGCAGACACTGTCAAGCGCTGTCTCCACGCCGCGCGTCCCACAGCGGAGAAGCAAGCTTAAGTCCTGTGTGTTGCCTTTTTTTCACTTACTGTAGTTGAGTATCTTTGCAGATCTGCACATATAAATCTACTTCATTCTTTTCTGCTTGTGCATGATATTCTCCTGGCTTCCCAGGTGGCGCCAGTGGTAAAGAACCTGCCTGCCAATGCCAGAGATGCAAGAGATGCGGGTTCAATCCCTGGGTTGGGAAGATCCCCTGGAGAAGGAAATGGCAACCCACTCCAGTATTCTTGTCTGGGAAATCCTATAGACAGAGGAGCCTGGTGGGCTACAGTCCATGGGGTCACAAAGAGTCAGAAATGACTGAGCTGTTCACATACACAATACTCTACTTATTGGCTGCAGTAAAATTTATTTAAAATGACTATGATTGGTGGATATCTGTGTTGTTTCAAAATTTTCTATATAGTATGTAAAACTTCAGTGAATATCCTTTGTTCAAACACCCATTATACCTTTTAAACATGGCCGTCAACTTGTACCAGTTTGAATACACAATGGGGGCTGAGTCATCAATGGCTGAATGGAACTGAGGACAAAGTACAGCTTGATGAGAGATTATAGGTATGTGACTCTCCTTGGCACACAATTTGGCACTGATTTTTCAGAAGAGATTGAACATCATGAATACATTTGGACAAGGATTCTCTGATGCCCTTCTTGGTGAAAGCTTGTTCTGGCCAGATTGTCTCAGTCCTGCTGGCCATTCCTTTTTATGTCCCAGAGAACTTTTCCTGGTGGTGTGCTTTGCCTGTGTTCTGAAGATAGGATAATCCTTTTCTTCCTTTGTAGTTTTAGGGTATGGACTTTAATCTGAACCCATTTGCAGATTATCACAGGGCTGCTGCCCAAGTCTGTTAAAATGTTCACAGGTGTTTCAGGCTTCACACAATAAGGGGGTTATTCAAAGAGAATAGGGGCATCACCGGGTGCTAAGTCTCCAACATGTAAATAAGCATCAGAAAGGATCCTCTATGAAGAGTTAATTTTCAGATGCATCCAGGACACTCTCCATGACACAGTAGGTGATCTAGCCCTATTAGTGCGTCTAAGTGAAGGGTCTAGTTAAATGATGCCATTCAGCATATTCACAGTCTTGTCTGTGGTTTAATTCCTTCACCCAGAAGTCTGAGCGAGCCTAGTGTCTCCAGTGTGTTCTAATGGAGGTCGACTTTTAAAGGGTTTTGTGCACTATGTTGCCTCGAGTTCAGGAGAAGAGGTTTTCATGAGGACCATTAATTGGAGCAACCCATGGCTCATGCAGTTGTAGAGCAGGGCAGGCACTAGTAACCCATTTTAAAGATGGAAATCCGAGGGTCAGAATTTCCCGGCTTATGCAAAAAGTCATACTGGACCAGTGATCAGACCAGGATCTAAGACCTAGACTTCCTGTTTTGTATGAAATTTCCTTTCAGTCTCTTTCTGCAAATAACCACAGGATATCTCAAATTCGTGTCCACACAGCCTGTGTATGCTTACATACATCACTTTGGGCACCAAACAAAATCTGTATGTGCCAATTCCTGGGTGATAATTTTTAGGATTTTGTTTTGCTTTTGATCATTAACAGGCCTTAACTGTGACTCCACCATCATAGCGAACCACGGTCACTCCCATGGTTCAGCCTATTGTTGGTCATTCTGTTTAGCAGAGGTACCCGTATACCCCACTGTGTATCAGCTCTCCCAAATTAGATACAAGCCTTTTAGGAAGAAAGAGGAGTAGTTTCACTGTAAGGCAACATAATTAGACTTCTCATTGAAAAAGTGTCTATTGAATGCTTACTTTGTGTGACTCCGGACTGGACAAAGGGAAGGATGCCAAGCTATGAAAGGAATTGTCCCTGCCTTGGGGAACCTGGAAGTTCTCCTTTCAGTATGATATTGGAGAAAGTGGGGTCACTGTGGTATGAAGGAGTCAAGGAGACAGTGTGGGTCTTTTTATTCTCACAGCAGAAGGATTTTGGAGGCTAGGTAGCACTTGGATGAAGGGAATGGGAAAAGGAACAGTCTTCTGGGACCTTTTGAACGCCAAGTGTTTGAGGTTCAGTGAGAAAATGTTGGGTCATTGTAAGCAAATGTGATCCGTCTTGCTGCTTTGAGTCCTGTTTGTTAGTTTCTAGAGTGCTGGAATCACTGGTTACTGGGACCCCTTTGCATAGGAAAGACCCTTGGGTTTAGGTATAAAAGGATAAAAGCCTGGACTCCCAAATTATCTCACAGCTGGGTCGTTTGGGCTTTAGCTTTGGTCTCTGATTACCTGGCCATCATCCCTGCCTTCATTCTCATTATCACCACTGGACATGTGCGCAGAGCTCTTGAGGGAAGGTCTTGGTGGTGTGAAGGGAAGACTTGTACTCAGGAGCCTCCTCAGGACTGTAGAACTAATCATGCATATGGATCACTGTTCTACCAAATATCTATAAATGCCCACTAGCAATCAGGTACACACTCAGAGATGAGAGAGTTAACTGGGCTAGGATGTCTGGTACTATTTCAAAGATTACATAAAACCCAACTGATTCTTGAAGAGAAGCTAATATTGGGATCTCTAGATGAATGAGTGGAAGGTGAGTGGGTCAAGAGAATTGTCTGTTCAAATTCAAAGAAGCAGGAATGTAATAGTCTGGGATAAAGTGGACTGGTTTTTCTGGAAGGCAGCGTGTTTGTGGATATCAGGTAGGGGGAGAAGAGAGGGGCTTTAATATGGGAGTCTTTCATATCAGTTTAAAGGCTTTAAGAATTTGAATACAAAGTATTAAGAAGTTATAATCAAGAAAAATAAATAACAAAGATACTAAGGAAATTCATGATTATCAGAAAAAAGTAAGAGGTAATAGATTTTGAAAAACATAATTAAAAAATTATTTTAATTGGAGGATAATTACTTTACAATATTGTAGTGGTTTCTGCCATACATCAACATGAATCATCCACAGGTATACACATGTCCCCTCCCTCTTAAAGGATGGGTGTTTTACTTTTACTCATTAGGGTAATTTTATCTGACTGCAATATGAGCTTTATTCTAGAACTAATGTATTCTGAGATACTTACAAATTATTTTCTCACTCAGTTCTAAATGAAAGTGTAATAAATACCCATTCAAGTGGCTGTTGACAAATTGCAAACATAACATGCCATGAAACAGAACGAAGTGAAAGTACTGCTTTAGGTGCTTCAGATGCATGAATGGTTGGGCAGATGCTGAGCTGTGATTTCAGGGGTGGGATGGTTTGCCTGAGCCATCCATAGCCTGTCCCTTGATCCCTTTGTGAAGGTAAATGAGATGACTTGAAATGTACATTCACTGTACTGGTCAGGAAGCTTTGGGTGGAAGCTACATAAACTCAAAATTAGTTTAATCCAAAGTATTTAACCAGACTAAAAACTTAACCTTAAATAAGGGCTCTGGAGTGGATGTGGCTTTCAATTGAGGTTAGATCCAGTGGTTCAGCATGGTTGAGTCTATCTTTTCCTCTCTCTTCTTCCAAGTCTGCTTTTCTCAGCTTCTTCGTTTTGTAGGAGGCACTCTCCATGTAGTAGGAAAGATGGAATTTTAGAGTGACTAAAGGAGTCAGTGACTAAAGGAGATATAGCTTCTTTGTTCCTTCCCCTCTTTGTTCTTTTCTCCTTTTCTTTATTTTTGTCTATGAAAAAGTTGCCCATTTGGTTCATGTGTCCCCCCCACTTCTGGACCAATGACTGGTCAGCTTGAAGAGTCAGACTCTCTGATGGACTTCCTTATCAAAATAAAATAGAGTGAGAGGAACAGTTTTAAAATGGAAGGGGTGCTGGCCAGACATAGAGAGATTGGGAGAGGGTGAGGGAGAGGGAGAGGTTCAGATCAAGGTGGTACCAGATGATGCTAGCTGTCTTGAGGTGGAACTCTTTGATCCTGTGGCCTTAGATGTTCTCTGCTCCACACTGTCAGCCTCGAATGAAAGTAGGAACTTCATCTTAGCTTGGACTGCAGCATGGGGTGTGGCCATCAGAGACAGGGACCTTTTGGATCTCACAGTCAACCACAACCCTAACCCTTTGTGGCTGGAGAAAGTGACTTAACCCTTTGAATTTCCATTCCAATTTCCAGAAAACATTATTTGTCCTGATAGAAAGCAACAATTGCTTAGCCTTTGGAGGATGGAGATGCTGAAGTTCCTTTCTTAGAATTTACCAGAAAGTTTTCATCTTGCATTCCCATGCTTGGAATAAGGTAGGAGATGAGTTGATAGGTCATTTGCCCTTTAATCTCTGGTATTGTTCTACCGCATCGTGTTCATATTTGCTGAGTTCCACCTCCCTGGGAAACAGCCTGGGCTTGGAGAGCATACACATAGCAGTGGTTTAGCATTTACCTGAGAAAGTCTTTTAAAAAAAGCTCATAATGAATGCTATCTTATGCATCCTTTCTAAACCCCTGGTTTGGAGGAGGCAGATAAGTGGTAGAAGATGGATATGATCCTCTTCATTTGATAGTTTTAGGAAAGTAAGGAATAGGGAGGGTTAAGTGGTTTATAGGGGAATATCCGTGGCAAAACCTAAAGACAGAAAATCAGTTCAGTTCAATCGCTCAGTCGTGTTCAATGCTTTGTGACCCCATGGACTGCAGCACACCAAGCTTCCCTGTCCATCACCAGCTCCCAGAGCTTACTCAAACTCGTGTCCATTGAGTCAGTGATGCCATCCAACCATGTCATTCTCTGTCGTCCCCTTCTCCTCCTGCCTTCAATCTTTCCCAGCATCAGGGTCTTTTCAAATGAGTCAGTTCTTCGCATCAGGTGGCCAAAGTATTGGAGCTTCAGCTTCAGCATCAGTCCTTCCAATGAATATTCAGGACTGATTTCTTTTAGGATGGACTGGTTTGACCTCCTTGCAGTCCAGGGGACTCTCACGAGTTTTCTCCAACACCACAGTTCAAAAGCATCAATTCTTCAGTGAATTTGAAATCACTCTTCCTAACAATTGGTCTTCGTCATTTATGGTTCCAATATGCTATTTCCTTTCAAAAGAGTAGCATCTTAAACATTCCACTTTCACTGGAGAATCCATTAAGATCCGTTGCCCAAAGGATAGTAGCCGAGAAATCCTTTAATGGGATCTAGAGCATTTTACAAGGCATGCTGAGTTTCCATCTGTTGTAGCATTGCATTCAACATGCACTTTTCTTATTCTTTTAAAATACAGTAAAAAAAAAGTTTGCTTTCTAAGCTTCTCCACTGATTGCTGATCCTAAATATAGCCAAACTGAAGGGAGTAGGTGTCTGGTTCAAAAGCTCAGGCAAGAGTAGATGTTATGCACAAAAGGCTTCTAAGTATCAAGGATGTGAGGATGTGGATTTTATTTTTTGGTGTCGGGTAGAAAAATGATGCTTCCAGCTCTTTGAACATCAGCAATATTTTATTTCATTGCTTCTGCTGCTGTTGATTCTCATGTTGTTATTTCATGAGTCTATACCAGGAGCTGGCAAACTTTCTGTAACAAGGCAGATAGTAAAGATTTTTGGTTTTGTGGGCTATAGGGTAGACTACTTGACTTTGCTGTTGTAATGTGAAAGCCCCCATTTGCAATATGTACATGAATGGGCAAGCCTTTGTTCCAATAAAACTGTATTTACAAAAACAGATACCCAGTCCAGTATTCTTGCCTGGAGAATCTCATGGACAGAGGAGCCGGCCAGGTTACAGTCTGTGGGGTCGCAAGAATCGGACACAACTGAGCGACTAAGCACACACATACACAAAAACAGATGGAGGGCCAGACTTGGCCCCTGGGCAGTTGTTTGCAGATCCTTTGTGTACACAGTCTCCTGGAGTCTATGTGGTCTCCTCTGCCTGGACACAGCTGAAACACACTGTATTTTCAGTATTTCTATAGCCTCCATCATGATCCATTTCCTTTTCCAGCAGAGTTCTGTTACAGGATTCAGTTTTAAGTGGTATTTCCAAGAACCCCTTTTCCAGTGTCTTCATTTCCGTCTTAAGAGCAGTGGATCTTGGGCTGTACTTGAAGGCCTGATTTTAGCTCTGCAGAAGCAAAAATCTTCCTGTTCTATTGGTGGAACATGCTGGAATATGGTCTAGTAAAATGGCACCAGACAAATGTTGATGGAGTCCTCGAATAAGGGAGCCTAAGCAAATTGCTTCACCTGAATGAGTCTATCCTCAGCTGGGAGAACATCCACCTTGCTTACCCTGCAGAATGATTTTGAGGATTACCATTCATTCAGCTTCTCTGTATTGAGCACCTGCTTCTCACTGTATCTTTTGCTCAGATGGTAAAGAATCCACCTGCGATGCAGGAGAGCGGGCTTTGATCCCTGGGTTGGGAAGATCCCCCGGAAGAGGGCATAGCAACCCACTCCAGTATTATTGCTTGGAGGATCCTCGTGGATAGAGGAGCCTGGTGGGCTATAGTCCATGGGATTGCAAAGAGTCGGACACAACTGAGTGACTAAGTGCAGCACAGGGGATGTACTGGTAAACCAAATGCTTACCAAGCTTATCTTCAAGTGATCCAATTCATTAGCTCCAATACTTTGGCCACCCGATGTGAAGAGCCGACTCATTAGAAAAGACCCTGATGCTGGGAAAGATTGAGGGCAAGAGGAGAAGAGGGTGACAGAGGATGAGATGGTTGGATGGCATCACTGACTCAATGGATGTAGTTTGAGCAAACTCAGGGAGATAGTGAAGGACTGGCATGCTGCAGTTCATTGGGTTGCAAAGAGTCGGACACAATTTAGCAACTGAACAACCACATAGGAGAGAAAACTTCCTGTTGATTGATTTTACATGAGTTTAGATTTTCCTGACCTTTTAAAACAAAGATCTTCCCAAAGACTGAGGGGAAATTTGGTCTCTTTATTTAGAAGTTGAACTCTCAAGAAAGCCGCTGGAATAGTAGCTTAGATCGAATGATAAAGGTTGGGGGTGAGGGCAGGCAGAGAATGAAAACAGAATGTTTAAGAGTAGCCTGATGAAGCTGCTTTCTACCAAACCTCACTTCTGAAGGAAATCAAAGAGATTTTCTGCTCCATCTGGGCTATAAACCTTACAATTAAAGTCAGCTAGTTGAGGGTAAAAATAAGAGTGTAGGAGGATTCATTTTGAAACGTTGTCAGCAGCCAACTGGAAAAAAATAGCAGCTACTCTGATTACTAGGAAAGTTCTTGGAGGGTGTAGAGGTGTATCACATAATCTAATCTGCCACCTATTTCAGTGGCGTTTGGGTGGTTGGATAAGCATTACAGTTTAGAAGGAAATAGCACCAGCGGAAAGGAAAATAAGATGGTTATTTTCAACTCTGGCTCCTGTTGGCCAGTGTGAATTTGTTGTTGGTCAGATGTGATAGCCTGTCCAGATTCATTTTGATGGTATTTGCTGAGGAATAACTTTGTGCTTTGCACTGGGTTGGAAGTCAGAGGTGGGCAGAGGGGTGTGTGTGTGTGTGTGTGTGTGTGTGTATGTGTGTGTGTGTGTGTGGTGGGGGGAGGGGGGCAAGTGGACCAAAAGCAGAGGCAGACCCAGTTCTAACCTTCTGAGGATCAGATTTCTGGAGAGTGTACATAAAAAAGCTTTGTGCAGTGTGATGGATCCACGTCTCCATAGAGCAACAAGACAGTATGTCCTACGAGTGCAGATCTTAGTATCTGGCAAACAGCAAGTGTGCAAATCGTTGGGGAAAGAATCACCTTTGCTGCCACATTTTCAGTGTTCCAGCCATTCCAACTCATCTGGAGTCCCACACATGCACCGCATGCCTTACAGATGCTGCTCTGTGGGCTTGGAATATCTTTTGCCTCCACTTTGCCTTCCTAGCTCTTCTTCTTCAAGACTATACACACATGTTCCTTCTCCCTGAAGGTGTTTCCTTGTCCTCTTTCCTTCTCCCCACCGTAAGCCTGGTTCAGATTCTCCATCTTCCCTCCTCCCTCTCCTACTCCACATGCCTCTCTTAGAGCCCACGCTCACTGGGATTGTGGTTGCTTGTATCTTACAATGGAGGCCAGTTGCTAGTAATCAAAACATTTGCCTGGCATTTGGGGGAATCACAAAAAATAAAGTTCATACATTCACTGAATATACTATTTTCACTGAAAACTGAGAGCTGTATGATTATTGATCCATTTTTTGATATAGGCAAGCTCTGTCTTATTATATTCTGCTGACTAGAGTCCTAGATCATGTTTCTCTTTAAAATCATTCCTCTAGTACACTATCTATAATTTCTAGTTTCTGATTTTTGTTTTTCATGATATGTGAAGATACTGAGAAAGCCATTCAAAGATAGTAGGTTCTTTCCCACATCCAGTATTTTATTCTCCTCCTCACATGTAATTAAACTGTATTTTTTAGTGACTCACCTTTATCAAATCTTTGCAAAACATTCAAATAACTATATATGGAGACATAAATTTTGGGGTACTCTTTTCTGTTGATTTTCATACTATTTAATTAAATAATAATTATAATAACAAGTATGACAGCTATACAGTTTTGAGAACAAGCACAGTTAGCTGTTGCAAACACATTTATTGGCTGGTGGGAGAAGCAACGGTTGAGTGATAACATGTGACTCACTTGTTAGGTGGGCATCAGAGAATGGAGAATGGCAGTTAATCCAGCAGGTTGGTTAAGCAAAACTCAGTTGAAGGAGCATATACTTGGTTGAGCTGGTCCAGTGACTGGTCAAGCATATATTGAATACTTTGTTAAATGGATGTGTGAACAATCCAGTAAGGGAAGGAGAGAACTTTGATGGATATGAATTTTCCAGGATCACTGATGCTTGAACTCACAGTTGGCCATCTCCTCTATAGGGAAAAGTGTTTTAGTCACTTAGTTGCATCCGACTCTTTGCCGCTTCGTGAACTGTAGTCCCCCAGGTTCCTTTTTCCATGGGATTTTCCAGGCAGGAATACTGGAATGGGTTGCCATTCCCTTCTCCAGGGGATCTTCCCAACCCAGGGGTCAAACCGGGCCTCCTGCATTGCAGGCAGATTCTTTACTGTCTGAGACTAGCTGGGCCCAAATCAAAAGGCTGGAACTTTCCTTATCATTTGCAGAATATAACTGTGAAGAGAAATCTCTCTCCAATGAACAGGGCACAGATTTCTGGATGAGCCTGCCAGCTGGCTCCCCAAACCCCTGCCCTACCTTCAGACACAGCTGCTGTCTTGCTGATGAGCAAGCGATAAAATGTCCCCTGCGCTCCCTGGGGACCCTCTCTGCCACTGCTTCTTATTTCAGCCACTTCTGCTTTGGCTCTGAAACCTGTGAAATGTTCAGGGACTAGAGTTCCTAGAGAGATAGACCACTGAAGGACGTCATTTGTATTAAAATTCTGTATATGTAAATCCCTTTAATGAATCTGGCTCCACGGCAGCATATGGTACGTCAGCTGGCAAGGGTTGTAGTGTATACATCAGGGTCCCATTTCTGGTGTAGTAGTCCCTTTTCCCTGTAGATAATTTTACCTTACCTGTGTGGAGACAGTAACAAGAAACTGACACGTGCATACGTGTGTGCACTTTATTTTATATATACATTATGTGTGTGTGTGTGTCTGTGTGTGTGTATATATATATATTTACTGTATATATATATACTATATACCTTGTATATAAAATGATTTTTTTTTCCCTAAACATGAGACAGTTTAGTGTGGGCACATGGAAAATTGCTGTGGATACAGGGTCAGCTATTGCAAAGGAGGGATTATGGAGAGAGAGAGAGAGACTAAAGCTTTGTGTGTGTGTGTGTGTGTTTGTGTGTGTAGTGATAATGAATTAATAGAAGGAAGATCTGTCTGACCCATGGCACCAAGACAGGCCACTCAGGGGCTTATCCATTAAGTGAAGCAGTATGAGGTTGGGTCTAAGAAGCAGAAAATTTGCATGATGCAGTGGCTAAGAGCATATATCCTAGTTGCAGATAGGTGTTGGGTTCAAGTCCTGGCCCTGGTACTTAACTCACTGTGTGTTCAAGGAATGTACCCTATTGCTTCCTTTTTAGTCCTTAATAAAAGAGTAATAGGACTGCCTTCACTGAGCTGGTGGGACGATTAGATTTTTATTTGGAAAGTAATTCACACAGTGCCTGCCAAATGGTAAAACACTTTAAAAATGTGATCTTCTCATAAATATTCATTGTACTTCAGGACAGCACAATCTTGTCCTGCTATGGGGGTGGTTCTTTGGGTTATTTGGGATCAGAAGGCCTTCACTGAACCAGACTCTTGCTGATTAACACTGGGTGGTACAAAGTGTAGTGCTGGGTGCTTTGGGGGTGGGAGGATTGAAAAAGTAGGTTTCAAGGTGCTGTGGTAGAGGTTTGTAATATAATAGGAGAGAGGAGCCTAATATCCCCAAGGGAAGAGAGAGTCACAGTCAGAGAAAATGTACACATGACTATCACTGATGAGCTTCCATCCTGAGCAAGGATTGAGATGCTTTGGCCAGTTTGTTTCCTCTGCTTTTAATCATTGAGATTCTTAACACTCAGGGGCTGAGAGCTGCTGAAGATGTAGCCGCTTCATGTCAATTTCAGAAACCAGACTAGAAGGCCTGTTGCTTCCCCTCCCCCCTGCCCAGCCCAATGCAAGCCTGTTCTGCTTTATCCCTTCTATCAGGAAGGATTCGTCTATGGCAGTCCTGAGACCTAACATCAGACACATTCGGGATGCTATTCTTTTATTGCTGACAAGGTTGAGACTTTCCACGTGAGAGGGGGTTGAGATGAATGAGTTTCCACTGTATTTATAGAAGCTCAGTGCAATATCTCCCAAGGTATAAATAGAACAATGAAGTGTTGACAAAAGGGCTGGTTTTTCTGTAACTGTGGAAACCCTGCAATTATTCCTAGAACTATACTCATTGTTTATCTGCATCTAAATTTTAATAAACAGGGCTCTTGCTGCTTATTCATGAATTTTCAAATGGAAATATATCTCCCATTATTATCTCCTCCTTATGAGTCAGGCCCCAACTTGCAAATTTGCAGCTGAGTAAATAGAGGGAACATTAGCAGCAATTAGATAATTGGTGCCCTGGATAAACCCGCCCACAGCTGTGAATGAATATGGACCGTGCCAGTGTCACCTGGTACAGTCTTTGCGTCCCATCGTAGCCTTTGCACTTGAGCATAGAAGTTTACCAGCCCAGGTCCTGGCCCCTCCTCTTCCCAAGAGGCTCAAGGGAGCAAAGTAAGGGAGTTTCCCTATAGTTCATGTGAGCCATTGTGCAGTGAAAGATGTATGGCTAGAGAATTTAGTAAAAAGGGGAGAGTGAGTCCATTTATCTTTGCTCCACTGGTTGCTAAATTGCTTATGATAACTTGTTTGGTGCATACAGCGAGCAAAAATTAATGCTTGGATTCTGAGCTGGGGAGAAAGGGTTTGGTTCTGACTTATGCTTTTTGGTAAATCCCTCCTGCCCACCCCAAACTTGCTAGCTTTGAGATGACCATTTTTTGAACTCCATCATCAGTTTTTTTCCCCTCTCTGATGTGACTTGGGTTTCCTTTAGTCACCATATTTTCAGTGGTTCCCAACCTTTTTGGCACCAGAGGCTGCTTTCATGGAAGACAGTTTTTCCACAGACTGGGGGGTGGGGAATGGTTTTGGGATGATTCAAGCCCGTTACATTTATGGTACACTTTATTTTTGTTATTATTACATTATATATGTTGAAATAATTATATAGTTCATCATAATGCAGAATCAGTGGGAGCCCTGAGCTTGTTTTCCGGCAGTCAGATGGTCCCATCTGGGGTGATGGGAGACAGTGACACCTGAAGTGTGTTGCTATGCCCAGTCTACTCTGTAATCTCATTGCCTTCACTGCAGAAAACCCTGCTTCACAAAGACAGGATTTTGGAAATGGAAGCAGGCTTTCAGTGCTTTTGCGGCCATCTCAGAATATACATCAAGGCTGTATATTGTCACCTTGCTTATTGAACTTATATGCAGAGTACATCATGAGAAACTCTGGGCTGGAGGAAGCGCAAGCTGGAATCAAGATTGCCAGGAGAAATATCAATAACCTCAGATATGCAGATGACACCACCCTTATGGCAGAAAGTGAAGAAGAACTAAAGAGCCTCCTGATGAAAGTGAAAGAGGAGAGTGAAAAGGTTGGCTTAAAGCTCAACATTCAGAAAACTAAGATCATGGCATCCGGTCCCATCACTTCATGGCAAATAGATGGGGAAACAGTGTCAGACTTTATTTTTGGGGGTTCCAAAATCACTGCAGATGGTTATTGCAGCCATGAAATTAAACTTTCCTTGGAAGGAAAGTTATGACCAACCTAGACAGCATATTAAAAAGCAGAGACATTACTTTGTCAACAAAGGTTCGTCTAGTCAAGGCTATGGTTTTTTCAGTAGTCACGTATGGGTGTGAGTGCCGAAGAATTGATGCTTTTGAACTGTGGTGTTGGAGAAGACTCTTGAGAGTCCCTTGGACTGCAAGGAGATTCAACCAGTCTATCCTAAAGGAGATCAGTCCTGGGTGTTCATTGGAAGGACTGATGTTGAAGCTGAAATTCCAATACTTTGGCTACCTCATGTGAAGTGTTGACTCATTTGAAAAGACCCTGATGCTGGGAGGGATTGAGGGCAGAAGGAGAAGGGGAGAACAGAGGATGAGATGGTTGGATGGCATCACTGACTCAATGGACACGGGTTTGGGTAGACTCTGGCAGTTGATGATGGACAGGGAGCCCTGGCATGCTGCGGTTCATGGGGTCGCAAAGAGTCGGACGTGACTGAGCGACTGAACTGAACTGAATAGAATATTGTGCTTTGACTTTAATCCAGAATGTATGGAGGTTTGAAGCTGTTTCAAATACATCCTAAACCTAACCCTGACCACCTGTTGTGTGGCTTTGTTGGGGGGGTGGTTGGGGACCCCTGCCTGTTTTAATCTTTCTTTATTTGGGAGGATTATATTTTTACTGGATGGAATAGGATGCCTTTTCCAGCTTATTCTTTACTCCTGTCTCTCAGGCAATCATGAAGCCCTTTAATTGCTGGTGACTCCAGGGAAACAGAGTAATATCACAAAGGGAGAGTGGCAAGAGGACTTGCCCATCCCTTCGAATCACCAGGATGGAGATGCATTTGAGTGCAGTGGGCTTACCCACCCATCCTCCTCCTCTGCCCCACCCTGTCTGACCTGGGTCCTCACTTTTACTTTGGAGTTGATAAAGCAGTTCTGTCTAGACCTCCAGTCTCTCATTCCTGTCTCCCTGGATGCTTTCCTAAGTCCCTTCTTTCTTTTTTGTTTTTTAAATTGCGTACAACTTCTGTGGGTTTAGAAGGAGGGGTATGGGGTGGGAGTTGGGTGTAACAAGAGTGGTGCTTTGGATTGGGTGTGTGGGTCACTGAATGAGTCACATGGAATCCATTAGTCTCTCAGGGATCACTCCAGGCCATCTCACTGTCTCCCCCTTAGAATAGGAATGTCACAGTGGGTCTTGAGCAGAAGGCTCTAGGAGAGCTCCAAGAGAACTATAGGCCCTGATGAGATTTCTTGCCAGACCTATCTGTGTTTCGATATGTACCATCCCTCTTTAAAAACTTGAGAGAAATTACCTTTTATGTTTATTATTGATATCATTATTTTTAACATTTCTGGTATTAATGGTATTGATATAATGATAAAACTGTATTTTTTTTTAGAGTACATTACCTTTATTTATTTTTTTCCATTTATTTTTATTAGTTGGAGGCTAATTACTTTACAATATTGTAGTGGTTTTTGCCATACATCGACATGAATCAGCCATGGATTTACATGTATTCCCCATCCAGATCCCCCTCCCACCTCCCTCTCCACTCGATCCCTCTGGGTCTTCCCAGTGCAATTTTACATTTTGAGCACCTACTTTGCTTTACGTATCTGTGTGCGTGCTAAATTGCTTCAGTAGTGTCTGACTCTGTGTGACCCTTAGCCCACCAGGCTCCTCTGTCTGTGGGATTCTTCAGGCAAGAATACTGGAGTGGGTTGCAGTGCCCTCCTCCAGGGGATTTTCCTGACCCAGGGATGGAACCCGAGTCTCTTACATCTCCTGTATTGGCAGGTGGGTTCTTTACCATTTGCCTCACCTGGGAAGCTTCATGTACAATTATACATTATTTAACAATCCGGGAGATTAAGTTTATTATCCCTATTTTATGGGTGAGGAACTCAAGGATCAGAGAAATTAGTGTATATCCCAAGGCCACACTGATAGTAAGAGGCTTATCTAATTGTAAAACCCATTATTCTCAAATACCGTGCTAAAATGGTAGAACTCAAGTCATTTGGGGTAACAATTAATGTCTGAATTCTGGTCTTGAGAATGAGATGTTGACTGGATAGCCTGCATTTTAGGTCCTTAAGTCATAATCATTTGCATATTTTGGAGAAGACATTACAAACACAAACTTGGGTGGCAGTGGTTGCTATTGTTGTTTTTGGTGGTGGTGGTGTATTTTTAGTTTTTTTTTTCCTTATTATTATTATTATTTTTTACCCTTCCTAAATCTTCCCTTCCAGCTGGAAACTAGTTTTCCCAATGCTTCCCTCTTGGTTCTCACTGCTGCCAACACATCAGATGTATCAACCACCTGAAACTGGGCTGCAGGGGTAGAATTTATTTGCAGACATTTTAATTTCCCTGGTGATAAGAAATTAATTTTGTTGCAACTCTTTAACTTTCTAATTGAATGATGGAATATCATGCGGTGTGTTTTCCAGATGAAGGCAGTAGAAGTCTTACTTTCCACCTGAAAGAACTGAGTTGGGACCTGGGTTTGCAGGTTCCCTTTGCCCTACAACCCAGCCCAGCCCATCCTTCTGGGCTTGAGAAAAGTCATTTGGCATAAGGGTGTCAGCTCTGCAGTCCTGCCCAGACTGCTGGTGGTCACGTCTGCTGGGAGAGGACCTCTACTTCTTTCATTCACTGAGCAAATATTTCTTAAGTACCGCCTGTGTATGTGTCAGGCACTGTTCTAGGCTCAGCAGAGAATAAAACAGGTGAGTCTCCCTGCCTTTCCCTTGGGGAGGAAGCAGAAGAAAATAAGCAATTGTCATCTAAAATTCTATGAAGAAAAGCAAAGCAGGATAATGGATGCAGAATGTTGGAGCACTTAATTCAGAAGTTGTCTCTTGGGAGGTGACAGCTGAGAAAAGCCTGAATGAAGTGGGAAGAGCATTGAGCTGGAGGGAACAGCAGACCCATGAGGTTTATGCTCATCTTTGGAGCAAACTACTTCACTCCCACCCCATTTAGAGCAATGAGTTGACCTGACTTGGATCTTCTGTGGCTGCCTTTTCTTGTGCTCATGCAGCTTCCTCCAGACCAGGTCCTTTGGAGACTGCTTGGGACAGTGGGGTCTCCCTTTCACAAGAAGTTTATGAAGAAGTCAATATCACCACAAAAAGGCAGCATGTGCAGTACAAGGTGACAGCAACATGTCTGCCTCCATTGACTTCAGTTCAGTCCAGTCGCTCAGTCGTGTCCGACTCTTTGCGACCCCATGAACCGCTGCATGCCAGGCCTCCCTGTCCATCACCAACCCCCAGAGTTTACCCAAACCCATGTTCATTGAGTCAATGATGCCATCCAACCATCTCATCCTCTGTCATCCCCTTCTTCTGCCTCCAATCCCTCCCAGCATCAGGGTCTTTTCAAATGAGTCAGCTCTTTGCATTAGGTGGCCAAAGTATTGGAGTTTCAGCTTCAACATCAGTCCTTCCAATGAACACCCAGGACTGGTCTCCTTTTGGATGGACTGGTTGGATCTTCTTGCAGTCCAAGGGACTCTCAAGAGTCTTCACCAACACCACAGTTCAAAAACATCAATTCTTCGGTGCTCAGCTTTCTTCACAGTCCAACTCTCACATCCATACATGATTACTGGAAAAACTATAGCCTTGACTAGGTGGACCTTTGTTGGCAAAGTAATGTCTCTGCTTTGTAATATGCTGTCTAGGTTGGTCATAACTTTCCTTCCAAGGAGTAAGCGTCTTTTTGTTTCATGGCTGCAGTCACCATCTGCAGTGATTTTGCAGCCCAGAAAAATAAAGTCAGCCACTGTTTTCACTGTTTCCCCATCTATTTGCCATGAAGTGATGGGACCGGATGCCATGATCTTAGTTTTCTGAATGTTGAGTTTTAAGCCAACTTTTTCACTCTCCCCTTTCACTTTTATCAGGAGGCTCTTTAGTTCTTCTTCACTTTCTGCCATAAGTGTGGTGTCATCTGCATATCTGAGGTTATTGATATTTCTTCTGGCAATCTTGATTGCAGCTTGTGCTTCCTCCAGCCCAGAGTTTCTCATGATGTACTCTGCATATTAGTTCAATAAGCAGGGTAACAATATACAGCCTTGATGTACTCCTTTTCCTATTTGGAACCAGTCTGTTGTTTCATGACCAGTTCTAACTGTTGCTTCCTGACCTGCATACAGATTTCTCAAGACACAGGTCAGGTGGTCTGGTATTTCCATCTCTTGAAGAATTTTCCACAGTTTATTGTGAGCTACACCGTCAAAGGCTTTGGCATAGTCAATAAAGCACAAATAAGATATTTTTCTGGAACTGTCTTGCTTTTTTGATGATCCAGCAGATGTTGGCAATTTGATTTCTGGTTCCTCTGCCTTTTCTAAACCCAGCTTGAACATCTAAGATCTGGCTTGGAGAATTTTGAGCGTTACTTTGCTGGTGTGTGAGATGAGTGCAATTGTGCGGTAGCTTGAGCATTCTTTGGCATTGCCTTTCTTTGGGATTGGGATGAAAACAGACCTTTTCCAGTCCTGTGGCCACTGCTGAGTTTTCCAAATTTGCCGGCATATTGAGTGCATCATCTTTTACATTACATCTTTTACATCTTTTACTTTCACAGCATCGTCTTTTAGGATTTGCAGTAGCTCAACTGGAATTCCATCACTTCCACTAGCCATTGGCCTAGAAACAGATTTTATGAGTAGATGGAACACACCAATGTGGGGAGATTAGAAGTTCCCAGAATCATTCCCTGAAAATGTTGATTAATTTCCGATTATGTGCTAGTGCATGCATGCGTGCTAAGTTGCTTCAGTTGTGTCTGCCTCTTTGTGATCCAATGGACTGCAGCCCACCAGGCCCCTCTGTCCATGGGATTCTCCAGGCAAGAATACTGGAGTGGGTTGCCCTGCCCTTCTGCAGAGGATCTTCCCGATCCAGGGATTGAACCTGCATCTCTTACATCTCATGCATTGGGAGGAGGGTTCTTTACCACTAGTGCCAGTATGGGCTAAGGCAGGACTGTTTTGGGTTTTAAACACCATCAGCAGTCATTTACTATTATTATTATTTACTTGTATTAAGCAAATATTAGCTATTACAATTGAGTACTTTACAGTATGCCAGACTCTGTTCTAAGGGATTAATTACTTTAATCCTCACAACATGCCTAAGAAATAGATTCTTTTATTGTTCATATTTGATTGAGAAAACACAAGCACAGAGAAACTGATAATTGATGTACCCCTGTGAGTGTCCTGTCTGGGTTTGGAACCTGGGCAGTCTTTGAGTAAACACATATAGTTTACCATGACATGGGACAGGCACCATGGGAAAAGTTACAAGCAAAGGGTTCTTGCCCATCCTCATAGGAGAAAACAGCAGCTCAGAGAGCCAAGCCTCTCATTCAGGGTGACATAATTGGGCAGCTGTGCAGAGGCCAGAATTTAACATGGGTATTTCTTACCTGAAGTCTGTGTTTTTCACGGCTCTTCTAGGCTGGCCCTCACATGGCAGCCCAACTCAGGCCACACTCACTGTGTAGTGTGCAGATGTGACCTAGGCCAGTGGCAGCCTTGGGCAGGTCTCCAGCATCGAGTTGTGCCTGCTCTTCACCCCAGTGATTCTCCAGAAATTGGGATCCCAGGTTAAGACTGTCCTTGGGGATGACCGTGGACTTGTACTAGAAGCGTTTTGGAAGCATCTTGGGCTTCTGGGCTCAGAGAATCTCTCTCAAGTCCAGGTCCCCAGGTCCCCTGGCTCTTGGATGCTTGATGGTTCAGAGATGAGTGTGTTTGAGCCAGGGAGCTGCCTTGTGAATTCTAGGCTTAGAGGAGATGTGAAGGGAAGTGTAAGGGAGCAAATCTTTGTGTTTCCTCAGCTTTCCCAGGCTCGTGTGATGGGCCTGTCATGCAGTTCAAATTGCCAAGTGACCATTCATGGCTAGGTTTTTGATCTCCCTGCATCTCCAACACCTAAATTCCCCCTCATTCTTACTCTTGTGGCTCTTCCAATAATAACAATCATAAAATAGTAACAAATCAATTTGGGGAGTGCTTCCCTGGCGAAGGAAATGGCAGCCCACTCCAGTATTCTTGCCTGGAAAATCCCATGGACGGTGGAGCCTGCTAGGCTACCTTCCACGGGGTCGCAAAGAGTCAGACACGACTGAGCGAGACCTCCTCCTCTTCCTCCTCCCTTGTCACAAAGCACTTTTCATATGCATCGTTTCCTTAAAACCAGGTAACAGCCTTGTGAGATAGCATTATTTTACTCCTCTACTAAAGATGAGGAAGTAGAAGGTTCAGAGAGGTTGCTTGTCCTGCCAGATGCCACACAGCAAGTACTGTATAACTGTGCCAGAATTCAGTCCCAGTCACTTGACTCTTCCCCCAGCCCCCACTTCTTCAAACAACTTCCTTGTTAGTCTGTTTAATGGCTGTCTGTCAGGCTACCTTTGGTTGGCCTTACAAAGACAAGCTTCAGTGAGATCAAATGATTTTGCTGCTGAATGAAAGCATTTGCAGAATGCAGTTTTCTAGGCCACCCTCATATATGGTTCTCTCAGCTCAGTAAGCCAGGTTTGGGAAGGGCTATAGAGGCTGAGGAGGGGGATGCTGTCTTCCTTGTTCCAGGTGAGCTGGTAGCAATCCCAGAGCCTGGCGGCATGCTCTTTGTAGGACAAGTGAGTTTAGGGGTGTAGGAGACAAAGGAAGCTTCTATTGTACCGTAGGAAGCTTTCCTCTCTCTGAGAAGATGCCCATAGCTGAAAGATGACTGCTGCCCTGCTGTTTCCAGCCCAACACTTTCACAGTATTCTTGGCCTCTGAGTAACCTAAAATCCCTGAAGGCCCAAATTGGTTCATTCATTCATTGAAAACAAGCACTGTGTGGTGACAATATAGCAGTTATTAAAACAGCAAAAACCCTGGCCCCATGGAGCTTACTCTCTAGTGGATGATAGTCAGCTAGATAGTATATTCATCATACAGCATGTTAGAAAGGGACAAGGGCTGTGGAGCAAAAACAGAGAAAGGATGTGGGATGTGTGATGGGTGGGTCTCCAGGGAAGTGTTTTATCATCTCAGCTCCCTTTCCAGCACTGCATGTCAATTATCGTATTATCATTTCAACATAAAATCAATATAAAATATTAATGATGTTTTTATATTGTTTTCTGCCTACTAAGTCTTTGAAATCTGGTGTGTATTTAACACCTGCAGCCCATCTCAGTGCTGACTAGACACATTTCTTGTGCTCGGTTAGTACACATGGCTATTGTATTGACAGCTCAGGTCTAGAAGAGTATCTTTCTCTAAATCCGCATTCTTTTATTTCTTCATCAGTAAAAGTGTCCCTTGGTTTTGTGTGCCCTTTGCACTTTAGTGTTTAGTGTATACGTGCCCACATGTGGGCTGGTTAATTTAGGTTTTAGGTTTTATCAGTGTGGTGGAATGTAAGTAATCTGAGGCTGGAACTACATCCCTTTACTTCTGTATTCCTTGACTCTGGCCCTCTCCACAATGGGGGAGGTTGCAGAGAATGATGGCGGATGCAACACAGGGAAAGTCGTTATTATGTATCACTGTCTGATCTTAGGCTAAATTGCTTCATCTCTCCATTTCTGTTTCCTTTTCTATTAAATGGGGGCGGTGGGGTCATTTATACCTGCCTCCAGGATTGTCGTGAGGATAAAGGACAGCGGATGTAAAGGACAGTGGAAAGGGTAAACACACTACACACAGGTAAAAAGCTGGGTGTTTTTATTATTTTAAGACGACAGAAATCATCTGGGTCTTCTCCCGGGGTTTGCACAAAGGTAAGCTTGTTGGCAGCAAGAAACCATGGGAATTATACTCATATTGAGATTGGAGGAGTGTATGTTGGGGTAAGGGAAACACATGAAATTGGATCTTAATGTCTTTAGAGCTGGGGAAGTCATGTCTCACAAAGGATCTCTCTTTCCCCCTCTTGTGCGTAAGACAGTGTCAGAAAGATAATCAACCAGCCGAGCTCTTTGCGCAGAGAGGTTTTCGGAGTAACGGAGCCTGGCAGTCGAAGCCAGCAGAGGCCAGTTCCAAGAACTCCTGCAGTGGGAGAGCGCCTTCCTCCTGGGGACTCTAAGAGGACCCCCTGGTCTGGTCCTCTCCTGAGCGCTTGTGCCTGGTGTTTCTTCATGACCATGAAAGCGCTTACTGGCAAACAGTGTTTTATTTTGTTAGACAATCTGTTTTTGCTGGGAATAAAAACCACACTTATTCATCCAGACTCTTGCTTTCTGCAAATATGGTGAGGTTGGGGGTAGGGGGTTGGTGAGAATGATAGCTGACATGTGCATTAGGAACTGTGGAATCTGATGTAACTTAGAGCAACTGTTTTGCATGTAAATGGCCTTGGTACCATCCTGCCACACACTTTCCCTGAGACGGACTCTCCCTTGGGCACCTTTCTGAGAACTCACCTTGATTCCTTCTCTCCTCTGGTTTGCCAGGTGGACTCCTGACCAGTTATTATTCCCAAATTGCTACTTCTCTGGTTGCCAGATGGACTTAATGTCCATCTCCTCTTACTAGACTTTGGAGTCATCCGCAGCTTGGCTCCTATTCACCTTTGCTCTAGGTGGGATGCCTTCCCTCCACCGAGAAAGCTTTGCCTGATTTCTTTCTCCTGCAGAGAACATTTCCCATTGTGGACTACCAGCAGTCTCAATTCTCTCAGGGCTGGGGATTCCTGGGCTGTGGGACTTTTAGTGCTCAAGCTGGTGAAATCTTGGTGAACCAGGATGGGTTGGTCATCTGCCCCCTACACCATCTCCATCTGTTGGAATTCAGCCCATTTTAGGGTCATGCCCAGTTACCTGCTGGGTCTGCGAGCTCCAGTATTCGTCTGTATATTCCTGTGGCACTGGCTGTTTATAGTGTCTTTTGTTAAAGGTGTTTGTGTTCACTATTGTCTCTTCATCAAAAGTGTAATAGTTGGAGACAAGGGTCATGTCTTATTCCTTTGATCCTTTGGGGACAGGGCCTTTCGCAAGGTAGGTGTTTGGATCTCATTTGCTGAATGAATGGGGAATGAATTATATCCTTGAAGTGAGAGGATGTGTCATAACTACACTGGTGGGTTTTTATTAATTTCAAAATAATAAATATCTATTTTGTTTTTACAGAAAAATGTGTAAAAAAATAGAAAAGCACACTCGTGTTGCTTGAAAACCCACTATCCAGAAATAGCCACTATTAATATCTTTTTGCTTGTGCCTCCAGTGTCTCCTCTCCCTCCTTTCCATCTGTCTCTCCAGTCATCTTCTATTTTTCTGTCTATATATCTTTTTAAGATCTTATGCACATATTGTTTTGTAATATGATATTTCCCTTTACAATATACCATGAACATTTTTCTATGCAATCAAATATGCTATGATCAGAATCCTTAAAGGATATATCCTTATATATCATATATTTATCCTTATATATCATCTGTCTGTCTACATCATTCCATTTGTGCCTGTATGAGTAGCTTTTTTAAAAATCAATCCCCCATTCTTGAACATGTAGGTTTGTTTCATAAATTTTGTTCATGTGGCTTTGTCTTTTTTTTTTTTAACCACCTTTGATTATTTCCTTGAAATCCTTAGGAATAGAATTTCTGAGTCAAAGGCTTCTGAGTGATTTTAAAAATCAGGGTGCAGCTTGTAGTTCTCAGGTTACTTCTGAAAGAGAAAGTGAACTCTAGAGGTTAAACCTTGCTTAGATCTCAATTTTAGCCATGACCTTGTGCTTCTAGTGGTTTTCTTAGACTTGAACAATGAAAGTTTGAGGGGACTGAATTCTATTGCAGGACTGAGAAAACCCAGGCAAGGCTGAGAATTCACTCTGTTTATGGTGGATCTGGATGTCGGGAGCATGTGTACCTGAGATGATAATATGAGGAAGGCTGAAACCAGAAAAGGATTTGGGAGCCAGGTTAGAGCAGTGTGAGGAGCCAGACTGGTTCAATCAGGTCAAAGACCCTTGAATTTGGGATTATGTTACACTGCACATGAGGACCTTCATACAGTGAGAAATACTACCCCAGGCAGGAAGCCTTTTACACCTGTCCTACCAGAAGTCAAGGACTGGTTTCTGTGATGGGGCTCTCTCGAGGCCTGTAGGCTCAAAGAATGTCTCAATATAAGCCCTGGAAAATGCTAGTATCTGGCTGATCTTTCCTAGCTCCAGCTTGTCTGAGCTTAGCAAGTGACAGCGGAAGTCCAGGCTCAATGGAAGACAAGTCCTGTGGGTCACAAGCCTGGGGTAGATCAGGGGTAGATCACGACTGTTAAGAGTGGGCCACCAGCCCTGATGATTCGATTAGAATAAAGCTCCATCTGCTTTAAATGAGCTCAAGTCTCTCGATCTCAAAAGATCCCATCCTGGGCTAGATGTCAAATTTTGGTGTAATACAATATTGCTGGTGATGTTTGAGGAAATCATTGCAGAGTGGGAATGTCCCAGAAGGAGACAAACAATTATTCATATTTTCAAAATGGTCTGTATAAGGTAGTGTGCAAATTCATGTGCTGGTTGAAAATCCTCGGCAAGATTCTAAAATTGAGTATTTAAAAGAGGGATTGTGTAACCTTGGAAAAACAAATAGTAATCAGTAGGAATAATTATGTGCTAACTGAGGACTGAGTCTTTTTTAGCTAACCTCTTTCCTTCTTTGCAGTAGGCATGGTGTGTCCTGATTTCAACAAGGCATTGGAAAGCCCCTCAGGGTACCTTGGGTTCAAGGCAGAGGGCTTTGGGCTGGATCAGTTATTCATGGCATGGTATGCTCAGAGTATGTTTTTTTTTTTAATTTAATTTTTTAAGCTGAAATATAGTTAATTTACAGTGTTGTCCTAATTTCTGCTGTATAGCAAAGTGATTCAGTTATACATGTATATACATTCTTTTTTAAAATATTCTTTCCATTATGGTTATATGTGGAATCTAAAATGTGGCACAAATCAACCTATTTACAAAACAGAAATAGACTCACAGACATAGAGAACAGACTTGTGTTTGCCAAGAGGGGGGGTGGAGGAAGAGGGATGGACTGGGATTTGGATTAGTGGATGCAAATTGTTAACATTTGGAATGGATAAACAAGGTCCTACTGTATAGCATAGGGAACTGTATCCAATCTCTGAAATACTTTTTAGTGAAGCAATTCTTAAGCCAGAGGCAGGTTTCTAGAGTCAGGAGGTTCTATTCTTTACCCTGTGTTGTTAACATTTCCTTTAATCAATGACAAAGAAAGATGGGAGAGATAATAGATATGTTGGATGAAAAGATTCAGATCTAAAATGATTAGTTCAGGCTTGGAAAAATGAACTTGATTTAACTTAAAATGATGGTTAATAGGGTCATATGCTGGGTTTTAACCTTGCATTAAAAAAGTGAGACAGCTGCACAAGGCCAGGAGGGGGAGGTTTGACTACTCGTATTTCAGAAGATATAATTTCAAGTTCAATATGTGTCAAGTGGCATGAATGGAACTACAGAACCTGTGATGAAGCTGGAAAAAGTCCTTCCCTGTCACTGGTTCTGTAATACTTGGAATGAGGTGGCTCCTGGGCACAGCACTTTTGAGAGAGATGAAAGGCTGACAGCATGCTAGAGGGCAAAGAACATGGTGATGTCCCAATCCACCAGTGACAGGCTATGTGGACCTTGGGGAATGTGTTAATTTTGCTGAAACTCAGTTTCTTAATCTGTAAAATGGAGCAATAAATAGCTATCTCTATCACATTTTGTGAGAACAGTATAATTCATGAACATCAGTTAGAACAGGTCTTCATTCAGTCTTACTGCTTGGCAGTCTTTTTGTTGTCCTTGCTATAGGAGAGTGGTCAAGATTCTAAGAGTTGAAATTCATGTCAAGCCCAGATTTGCACTCTGGAGAAGAGTAGACTTGGAGGCATGAGAGATGAACAGGTACTATCTGCCAGACATTGTTCAGAGGGCTTTACTTGGATTATCTTATTTGCCCTTCTGGATAGCCCGTGTGATCAGATGGGCTAGTTTTGTGATTATGGTTTCAGTGTGTTTGCCCTCTGATGCCTTCTTGCAACACCTACCGTCTTACTTGGGTTTCTCTTACCTTGGACGTGGGGTATCTCTTCACAGCTGCTCCAGCAAAGCGCAGCTGCTGCTCCTTACCTTGGACAAGGGGTATCTCCTCATGGCCGCCCCTCCTGACCTTGAATGTTGAGAGTGAAGAGGAACTAAAAGGTCTCTTGATGAAAGTGAAAGAGGAGAGTGAAGAAGTTGGCTTAAAGCTCAACATTCAGAAAACTAAGATCATGGCATCTGGTCCCATCACTTCATGGGAAATAGATGGGGAGACAGTGGAAACAGTGTCAGACTTTATTTTTTGGGGCTCCAATATCACTGCAGATGGTAATTGCAGCCATGATATTAAAAGACGCTTACTCCTTGGAAGGAGAGTTATGACCAACCTACACAGCATATTACAAAGCAGAGACATTACTTTGCCAACAAAGGTCTGTCTAGTCAAGGCTATGGTGTTTCCAGTGGTCATGTATGGATGTGAGAGTCGGACTGTGAAGAAAGCTGAATGCCGAAGAATTGATGCTTTTGAACTGTGGTGCTGGAGAAGACTCTTGAGAGTCCCTTGGACTGCAAGGAGATCCAACCAGTCCATCCTAAAGGAGATCAGTCCTGGGTGTTCATTGGAAGGACTGATGCTGAAACTGAAACTCTAATACTTTGGCCACCTAATGCGAAGAGCTGACTTATTTGAAAAGACCCTGATGCTGGGAGGGATTGGGGGCAGGAGGAGAAGGGGGTGACAGAGGATGAGATGGCTGGATGGCATCACCGACTCGATGGACATGAGTTTGAGTAAACTCCGGGAGTTGGTGATGGACAGGGAGGCCTGGCGTGCTGCGATTCATGGGGTCGCAAAGAGTCGGACACGACTGAGTGACTGAACTGAACTGAACTGGATAGCCCTGTGAAGGAGGCAACAATTTTTATGGCATTTCACAGATCAGGAAACTGAGGCTTAAGGAAATGTGTTTAGACCAAGGCTCCATAGCTTGGAAGGGACAGAGTTGATCTTGAACTTGACCTTCTGCCTCCCTGTCTAGATTGCCATGTTGCATCCCTTGCATTCTAGAGTACTGACACCTGGCAGGGTGTCAGGGGGGCGTGTTTTGTGGTAAATGGAGAAACCCATCTGGTTTGGCTGCCAAGAGAGTCTGAATCCAAGACCAGCTGCAGACAAGCTAGGTCCTATCTCTACAGGCTCCTCATCTGCCTCCCAGTTTCCTCAAATGTTTTCCTCAGCTGCCCTTTAAGCGTTTTGCTGGATAGTCGATAATATCCTTTCCAGATAGAAAAAACATGTAGTGAGTCCAGCTATCCATTCTACACAGTAAAAGGGTGATCCCAGGGCTAAGGGGCCAAGGTTGAGTTGGACGTGGTATGTTTTCATTATGATTGGGTTGGCAGTGACTAGATGGGCTTTGAGTGAGTGAATGCATTCTCAAGGCAGCTGGGTGCTGTCTGTTTATCTGCTGGAGCACCCTCCTTATCCCCATCATTCCTTGGCTCCTGCTGAGCTGACTGCATGGGAAAGAGGCCTGGAGGGGGCTTGGAGAAACACCATCACACTCTACATATTCACTTCTGCCACCATAATAAGTGGTCCATGGTCGCATCATGGCGACCTTTTCAAAGGATTTTCTTGAATCCCAGCCAGAGGCAGAGATGCTAATTGGTGTATCTTCTTAGTCTGTGTCTTCATTTACTGAGTATTGTTTATTCTGGGAGAAAGAGCAGGGCTTGGGGTCTAATCTTAAACCATCTCCTTCCCAGGAGTCACTGCTCAGGATTTTTCCAGAAATGGCCACCTAGTCCCTGACTCTTTCTCAACTCTGGCACTAGGAGCCTCAGTTTCCCTGTCGCCTTTCATCTATGAACATTCCAGCCTCTAGGACATGGCTCCCACTGTTTCTCCCATTGTGATCCCTTACACTTTTGTAGTTTTCCAAGTCCTACCCTGGAGTCTTTCCTCTTCTGGGGACCTGCCCCCGGGTCCCTAAGCCTGTACAGATTAGCTGACCTGAGTAACTGAAGGGCAGGGACATTGCTTCCTGTGTCTAGAATGTGGATGGTGCTCTGAAGATGCTCAGCAGATATTGTGAAAGAATGAATGAGAACAAATGAAGGGATGAATGCTGGCTAGCACCATTTAGCCCTTCAGAATTCCCTGGTTGCTTCATGTTGGTGCTTTACTGCCTTCAGGACGTGGGCTCAGAAGTCAGAGGCCGAATTCAAATCTTAGCCCTTCTACGAACTTGGGTACATTAGTTAAATTCTCTAAAACGGTTTCTTCAACACTGGGGAATGTCTCATAGGGTTTTAAGGAGGTTTAAATGAGAGAATGAATAGATATGTTGGATGAAAAGATTCAGATCTAAAAAAGATTCAGATCTTAACTAGTTGCAACAAGTGCTCGAGAATCCTAGCTTGCTCTGGTGTATATATCCGGAGGGCAGGGCACTGACTTATATCACTACAGGTGATTTGGTGTTGCCTTGTTCCTTGGTGAATCCATCTTGATTGCTTATTGGATAAGGACCCCTACATAGACAAAGAGAGCAAGAAGGGACTCTGCATAGGGGTTTGATGCACTTGTAATAAAATGGGATATTGTTTTGCTTTAACGGTATTGTGCTAGCTCAGAGGCTTAATAGCAGATGTTATGGGTACAGAGAGACCCAGAGGAACATGACGTCAGGGCCATTGTTACATCAGTGTTCTCAGTTGTCTCTGAACACAGTGTTCCTAAACTGTGGCACTTGTATTTGAAAGGCGATTCACTCACTCCAGGAAGACACTGCTTTTAAAGATGATATTAGATGCCTTTGAGACAGGAACACATAGAACCAGCTCCAATGCAGGAAGTTAAACACGCCTAGTGCCAAGTGTCTCTGCGGGGGCCCCCAGAGGAAAGAGGGTATCAAATTACTAGAAAGATCAACTCCAGATCTCGGTCTCCTTAACTTCGGATCAACCTCTGCTTTTGCACGCATGCTGCTGTTGGCTGCTGTTTAGAAGCCTTTATCGTGGGCTAAAATGTCACATTGTAGAGCGGAGATATTTCACCACTTCTCTGAGAATAAATAGCTGTGGAATGAGCAGGACAGACAAGGAAGAAGGGTTACAGCAGCACTTTGACACCCAGAGGGACTGTCGAGCTGGGAAGCTTTGTGTAGGCATTCTGCGCACAGCCTGGTGTAATCAGAATGGAGGTGGGTAAGGGGTCGGGGTGATGGACCCCATGCAGGCAGGGCCTGCAGGGGAGAAGAAGAGGCCCCTCCAAGCCCTATTTCTGGTGTTCGTGTCTGCAGGTAGAGGGGCTGAGCAGCAAACAGCAGAGGAGAGAGTCCCGGAGCCATAGTGGGGGCAAGTCAGGCTACCATCAGCCTGCAGTAAGCAGGCTGATTAATCAGGGAATGAATTCAATTTCCCTACAAGAGCGGCTGTGGACTGGCATGGGCATCTGCAAAAGAATAATAACAACCCTTGAACTTACAGAATGCTTTATGCTTCTGAAAATGTTCTGGAGTCCATGAGCTCCTCTGCTGCTCCCAGGGGTCCTGACAGGTGGGGAAGGCTGGCACCGCTGCCCACTCAGCAGAGATGTGGAGGGCAGAAGGGCTTGTTTAAGGCCACGCAACTACACCCTAAAGAACTGGACCCGGTGCCTCCCTGATTTCTATAATTCATTCATTCATTCAGCAAATCTCTTGCACATTTCTGGTGTCAGGCATTGATTTGGGTTTAATAAATATGGAGATCTGAGACTTGCCTGCAGATAATCCCGATAGTTTATGCATTTCAATAAGGCAGCTCTGTGGCACTTCCCCACCAGTTTCTCCTGGGAGGCACCAGACTTGGTGCTTTGCTGTAATGTCCAAAGGTTTCGATTTTTTCAATCCCTGTTTTGTAGTGGGGGAGGAAGAGAGGAGCCCCCTCTTCTGAGTGAGTTTGCAAACCTCACACCACTTACCTGGGGCTGCTCTTTGTTTGTAGCATCTCCTCAAAACCAGCGGGGGCTTCCCTGATGGCTCAGTGGGTAAAGAATCTGTCTGCAATGCAGGAGACACAGGAGACATGAGTTCGATCCCTGGGTCAGGAAGATCCCCTGGAGTAGGAATTGGAAACCACTCCAGTATTCTTGCCTGGAAAATTCCATGGACAGAGAAGCCTGGTAGGCTAGAGTCCATGGGGTCACAAAGAGTCAGATGTGACTGAGCGACTAAGCATGCAAAACCAAAGGACTGGAACTGTGATGTTCCCTCAGTGATGCCTAGATGAACGTCTGTCCCCAGACAGATTATACATTTCTTAAGGATCCTAGTATCTTGCTCATCTTGGCAGCCTGCTTTCATGGCTCTCACCACAACAGTAGGCTCTCAGCATATACTAATTGGATTGAGTTGGAGTACAAATTACTGTATTTAAGTTCATGTCTCTCTGTGCCTGTGCATGTGTGTATATCTGTATGAATATGCATGTGTTGGGTTGGCTTAATCTGAAGTGTGGAAAAAAATTTGTTTACTTCTGTAGTTTGTTGTTATGGATGCTAGAAAGATCTCTTCCCTAGAAATGTATCTTTTTTCCTAGTCCAGCATGCAATGATAATTTTTATCCTTAGAAATATACTTGTTTAACATCTGTAGTTCTATGCACTTGATGTGAATTAGTCCATGGTCTTTTCTTTTAGCTCTAGGAGCAATCACAGCAGTGAGCATAGCCTGCAGCCCTTGAAGGTGAAGAGGAGACAGGAGAAGGCTAAGGGCAGAGAAAGTGGAGAAAGTTGAGGTACCAGGGGCAGGCTGGTTCTTCATAGTTTGGTTGAGAGCTGACCGTCACAGGTAGATTGAAAGAGCTTCAGAGGCAGAGTATGCATTTCTCTCTAAGAAGCAAAATTGCTAAGAAGCCGGAGCACAGGAGACCCCATGCCT
The DNA here is from genome assembly GCF_033118175.1 of Dama dama. Taxonomy (NCBI): domain Eukaryota; kingdom Metazoa; phylum Chordata; class Mammalia; order Artiodactyla; family Cervidae; genus Dama; species Dama dama. The sequence goes on from NC_083695.1 coordinate 71,750,811, forward strand.
GTGCACAGGAGCCCAGGAAGACCTATTGCCGAGTGTATGGGTTGCACCCTCATGCAGGCAATGATGGTTTAGTGACCATCACTGTGAGAATGACACCTGAGGGTCCACATGTGGGCAGAAGGATTCACCTCTGTTAACTCTCTCCATTGCCTCTACTGATCCTGCTCAGGACCCCTTGACAGGAGAGATGACATTCTGCAATGAAAAGTACATCCATAGGCTTTGAATGGAGCTAGCTGGGTTTAATCCCAACACGGGTACTTTTGAGGCTTCCCAAGTGGTGTTTGTGGTAAAGAACTTGCCTGCCAATGCAGGTAGATGTAAGAGACGTGAGTTTGATCCCTGGGTTCGGAAGATCCCCTGGAGGAGGGCACAGCAACCCACTCTAGTATTCTTGCTTGGAGAATCCCATGGACAGAGGAGCCTAGTGGGCTATGGTCCATAGGGTCGTAAAGAGTCAGACACAACTGAAGCAACTTAGAACACACGCACACAGGTACTTTTGAGCTTAATGACCTTGAATGAATGAGTTAACCTCTCATCACCAGAGATAAAAACAACAGTGACCTTGTACATGTGATAGGAGTGTTAAGTGACATAACATATATGCAGGGCCTGTTACTAACTTATTAATATGCCTGGCAAGTTAGATTTCTCTTTCTTAAGAGACTTTATATATATATATACATATATGGTTAGTAGAAGAATCTGCCCCTTTAAAGTTGTCAGTTTAAAAAAAGTCTTTGCCCAGAAAGGGTGGAGTACAAATTTCAGAGTTGGTGAAGAACATCAGGAAAGAGAAGGGCTCCCAGAGAGGGCTGTCCCCCTGCAGCTCGCCTTTCACTCGGCTCTCCTGCCTGGTGAATGTCTGTGGCGGGCAGGGGGCCTGGGAGCTCTGGTGGAAGCTGTGCCACTGCATTGTTCTTGGCACTTATGCCAGCCATTCAGGGCTCTCAAAAAATTGGCTTAGGAAATAGTTTGAAAGTTATTGCTCAGGATTCAGGAAACTCCAGGTGGTTTTTGAGAGCTGCCCCCGAATGCAGCCGGAGATGTATCCTCAGCTGTTCATTTTCAGGACTTTCATTATTTTTCATGTTTATTTCTGGCTGGAGCCAGAGTTGGGGTATTCATGAGCTCTCACCGTCTGCTCTTTTTTAAAACCCATCCCTTTGTTTCTTTGGGAGAGAATGAAGCTTGCTCCCCAAGCCCCTCTGCCCCACTGTAGAGTTCAAGGAGACTGGCCCTTGTAATTGTAAATTACCTATGAAAAAGACAAAGCCCTCAGCTCTGTCTCTGACTAAAGCTTCAGAGATCAGTGGTGATAATGGAAATTAATGAAAGCCACAGCTGAGTTTCTAGCCTGTTGATGACTGCTGAGATGAAAAGAGAGCAATTGAAGCTGGCTTTGGGGATGAGCATCCCAGTAAGGATTTCTTTTTGGGACACAGTTATTGCATGTGCCACAGACTCCAGCCAGGCCCCACGTTTCTTGAAACCAGTTCTGATTTGCTCCCTAATAATCAGTTTTCTTTTCTTTTAAAGTGTGGCCTCTAATCGGACCACCCCCTCCCTCAAGGAAAAATACAGTCTTTGAAACACAATACAGTCGTAGCTCAAAGTCAAGTCAAATACGTCTTGCTCTCCCTGTTTCTTCTCTTTAATAGCGGAATGAGGCTTGGTTGAACTCATTTTCTTTTTCCTCTTGGCTTATCCCCTTGGGCTGGTGTTAAACAGCTGTTATACTCGGGCTGCCCAGGAATTCACTTATGAAACAAACCAGTCAGCCTTCCTAATTGTCCTCCTGTGACTGGACTAAATTGTCATCCTAGTTTTTCAATGCTTGAGTTCCTGGGCCTCGGGCCTGTGAGTGTCATCTCTGAACATGACCAGTCGTTTGCCCCCAACCAGACCCTCCTGTGAATTGACTGGGTGGAGCTGAGACAGCCTGGAGTTGGGGGTCTGACTTCAAATGAAGGAAGAAAAGAAATAAGGCCATGGGAGCAGGGGAGCTTGTGAAAGACAAAGCTATTTCTTGTTCGTGTGAAAGGGTTGTTTTCTTTATAATGTTCTGTATCTTCCTAAGTAAACACCCAGGTGTAAAGAACACCCTCTAAATGGGGCATGCCTGTACCCGGGCAGACACATCCTGGTGCCTGTACATATGTATTTGGTTGCAAGTGAGGGCTTCGTTCTAGAGAGCACACTGAGGCTTCATTATTCTGTCGAGATTTAGAAACATATTTTAAATTGACATTGATGAATTCAGCATTCATGTTTTTGGTTATTATTGTTGGCATCCTGAAAGAGCTTTGGCATTATAGTAATTTTTATGACCTTGGTGATTTTGTAGTTTATTCTGGTAAATAGTTGCTATAGTCTCTTTTAAAGAATGAGTCCTTCTGGAGACTGTTTCCCATGTACTATTTGCAAGGGAACTTTTTCTTTTAAAATGTTCCCGTCTCTTAGTCTTTTTTTGACTTTTTAAATTGGAAACTTGCTTTACTATTTGTTGTCTTTCTTGCTTGGTATTCAGGCTTTTAATGTGATGACTTTTTCTTTGTTCACAACTCATCCACACATCTGTAACTCATCCACACGTCTGTAACCTTTGACAGCGTTTCAGCCCAGGCGCTCTCCAGAAGCAGGTTCCTCCACCCCACTTGCACTGACAGTCATCCCAGTGTCTCCTGATTTCATTGTGCACTTCTGGTTTGCAGTCTAGGCGGTATCCTTGTGATTGCTTTCCTCCTATTATCCATTCTGGTGTTGTTTGCTTTCCTTATTTTCCAAGTTTCCTTCTTTGATCACTTATTTTCTGTTTCAAGAGCTTCCTTCAATCCTTCTTTTGTAATAGGTCTACTGGTAAAAAATTTTTTTTCTTAGTTTTCCTTTCTTAGAGAATGTTTTCATTTACCCTTTCATTCCTAAAAGATATTTTTGTTGGATAGAGAATTTGGGGTTGACAGTATTTTATTCTTTCAGCTCTTAGAAAACGTCATGACACTTTTCCTGGTGTCACTCACTTCTCATGAGAAATTCACTGTCATTTAAATGGTTTTTTCCTTGTTGGTAAGGTGTTTCTCTTGTGATTTTCTAGATTTTTTTTCCCTTTGTCTTTAGGTTTCAGAAGTTTATGATATGCCTTGGTATGTGTTTCTTTGGGTTTATCCTATTTGGGGTTTGCTAAGATTCTTGAATCTTTAGGTTTGTGTCTTTTTGCCAAATTTGGGAAAATTTTAGTCCTTATCATTTTTGTGGTTAAATATATATCTTAGATTAAAAAATTAAATGATTATAAAGCAAATATTAATAATCCCCACTACCCTTCATCTACTACATATATACTCCTATCCAATCCCACCTTCCTTTGGTAACCAGTAGTGGCATTTTGGGAAGTTTCTTTTTTCCCCCATCTTTACTGAAGTGTATATAATTGGTATATGAAGCACTGCACATAATTAGTTTATACAGTTTTGTGAGTTTGGGCATATGTATATACTTATGGTGAAGCTGAAACTGAAACTGAAGTCGCTCAGTCGTGTCCGACTCTTTGCGACCCCATGGACTGTAGCCCACCAGGCTCCTCCCTCCATGGGATTCTCCAGGCAAGAATACTGGAGTGGGTTGCCATTTCCTTCTCCAGGGGATATTCCTGACTCAGGAATCGAACCCAGGTCTCATGCACTGCAGGCGGAAAATAAACATATTCATTACCTCCAAAGGTTTTCTTGCATCTCTTTGTTTTGTTTTGTGATAAGAATACAACATGAGATCTGCCCTCGTAACACATTTTTAAGTGCACGGCACCATATTGTTGACTATAGGTACTGTGTTGCACAGTAGAACTCTGGAACTTGTTCCTCTTGTATAACTGTAACTTTATACTCATTGAAACACAGCTCCCCATGTCATCTTCCTCCATCCACGGGTAACCACCTTCTATCATCAGCTTCTCTATGTTTGATGATTTGAGGTGACTTGTGTAAGAGGAATCGTGGTGTTTGTTCTTCTGTGACTGGCCTATTTCACTTAGCTTCATGTCTTCCCAGTCCATTCCTGCTGTTGCAAATGGTAGGATTTCCTTCTTTTTTAAGGCCCAACAACATTCTACTATGTGTATATACCACATTTTCTTTATCCCTTTATCTGTCATTGGACCCTTGAGTTGTTTCAGTATCTTGACTATTGTGAGTAATGCTGTCATGAATATGGGAGTGCAGATATCAGTTTCTAAGATCCTCATTTCAATTCTTTTGGATACAGACTTGGAAGTGGGATTTTCTGAGTTCTACACTAGTTTCATTTTAATTAGTTTAATTAATTTTAATTTTTTGAGGAATCTCTGTACTATTTAGCACAGCAGCTGTACCACTTTACATCCCCACTAACAGTGTACAGGTGTTCCAGTTCTTTGTCCCAACCTCACCAACCCTTGCAACCTTTTGATATTTTTAAATTTTTAAAATTAAGCATCTGCCATATGCCCATAATCAAGGTTGGGTATGGAAAAGCCTTTTTTCTTCAAATGGCCTCTCCACTCAAGGGTGTCCTGCTCTGGGGTGAGGGGGAGGTTAAGCTTAAAGTTAAAATGGAGGCAAGGCAGCAGATATATTGTGAGAGGCATTCATCTTGTGCTGGACTTCCTTGACCAGCTGCCTCACCGTGGGGGTGGGGGAGTCCAGCAGGAGTTGGGTGCCTTATAACCTGTGTCCAAGATGTTTTCCTCAGTAAGTCAGTATTATTGAGAGTGGGCTTTCAGGAAGTGGTGGATTCGATTCTAACTTCCTGGGAGGGGGTGAGTTTGTTCTGAGCGGTCTCTGTGCTGTCCTAAGTCCCTTTTGCACACATGAGCCTGCTTTGGTGAGGTAGCAGGCTCGGGCTGAAAAACACAGGAAGTCTGCCTGGTCTGTACAGATGTCGAAGTGGAGGCTTGGAAGAGAGGCTAGGAACAGGACAGGGAGAAGCATCCTTTATTCAGGCATAAAGGCTAGGGCTCCAAGAAAAGGATCTCAGAATGGGCTTGCCTAAACCTTCATTCATTCATGGTGATGATAATGATGCCAATAATAATAGTAATAAACTCTGATCATGATGCTTTCAACATTACCCATTTCACCACCTCATTTGATCCTCACAGCACTGTGAGATAGACATTATCATCTCCATATTACAAATGAAGAAACCAGCTCTTAAAAGCTTGATGGGCTTGTGCACGGTGGCTGGAAGAGAGTGATGGGGCAACCTCCTCATGCCAGTGAAAAGTGAAAAGAAAGTGAAGTTGCTCAGTCATGTCCTACTCTTTGTGACCCCATGGACTATAGCCCGCCAGGCTCCACTGTCCATGGGGATTCTCCAGGCAATAATACTGGACTGGGTTGCCATTTCCTTCAGTGCTCCCCTTTGCCCATTTCCACCCTGAGCTCTAAACTCAAACCCTGAAACAGTCTTATTCAAAAAACACCCCAAACAAAAACTGAAAACAGACAGAGTTATCTTTGTGTTCCCTTCCCTATCTCACTTTAAGACCTCTGACATACTGGACCTGCCTGGGGGATATTTATTTATGCTGGTGCTTTCTATCAAATGAGATTCCTAGCTGTAATAGCAAATTTTCTATTATAATTATGGTGATCGTTATCAATTATAATAACACTATTTTTTCTATTAAAGCACAAACCATTTGCCAAGAATAGTGAAGTATTTACTTTTTCTTATTAATCCTTACAACTATCTTATGTTATCTCCACTGTTACAGATGAAGGAGCTGAATGTTAGAGAGATTGAGTGATTTGTCTAAAACAATACACCAGTTAATAAAGGACAAACCTGGGGCTTCCTTGGTGGTCAGATGGTAAAGAATCTACCTGCAATGTGGGAGACCCAAGTTCAGTCCCTGGGTCAGGAAGATCCCCTGGAGAAGGGAATGGCAACCTGCTCCAGTACTCTTGCCTAGAGAATTCCATGGACAGAGGAGCCTCTTGGGCTACAGTCCATGGGATCACAAAGAGTTGGACATGACTGAGCAGCTAACAGTTTCAAAGGGCAAAGCTAGGATTTGAAACCAGATCAGATTCCAAGCCCAGTCTTTAACCCCCAAATTCAATTTTCTCCCACATTGATGTGTTCTAATGCTGTGTTTGCAGAAGTTGAACTCTGCCTGCACCCCCAGAATGCATCATTCTGAGAAGGGACAGACAGAATCTTCTTCCTGCAGTGCCTCTCTTGACTTTTGCCTTCAGCAGGCTGCTACTTTGCCTGGGACCCCTTTTTAAGGCTGTGCTGCCTCAAGATGTGAGTAGTGTATTAAAACTAAAGACTCGTTGTTCACTTCACAGGCGTTAATCAATGGCAAATTAGAATGGAATTGATATATGCATATGACATGCACATTAATTCCAAATGTGTTTATCGTAATTAGTGCTATTACAATGAATACCAAAGGAATCAGGAAATGATTAGCTACACTTAGTATTTGTTACGGTTTGTTTAAAAAAGTTAAACATAAAATTAGTTGTGGTTTGAGGAGTGATGTTTCATTTGCTCATTGAACATGGCTACAAGCCTTTGGTTTTTGTGACTTGAGAGGTTTCAAGGGGGCTTCCTATGCAAGATTTTACAATAAAATAAATGAATGAGTCTATTATCCTCAATTAATGATGTGGTTTTTCTTTTTAATCATTGGTGTCTCCTAGCTGTTCCCTATTGTCACCCCTGCATTGAAAAGTCTACCAGCTCAGAAAGATGAAAATGGAGGGGATAGAAAAGTAGATCATAAAACATCTAAAGGATCAGTGTATACTTTTAAAAGATATGTTGCATTCACTGGGGGTGGGCTATTCATATTTATTGATCTCTACAGTGTTCTGGCACTTTCATTTGTGTGATACCCATTTAATCCTCAAGATGATTCCCTAAGGTGAGTATTCAAGTGAGAAGATCAAGGTTCAGAGAAGTTTGCTTGTTCACAGTTACCCATGTGCTGCGTGGAGATGCAGGCATTCACCTCGACATCTGATGCCTGCTCTGCTGAATGGGGCACTTCACCCTAGGTGACTGAAGACCTAAACTAGTGAAGCTGATGCTGTGAGTGTGATTCACTGGGAACCTTGCTCCGTGGTCCTGTGGCTCAGCTACACCAAGCATCTGGCTGGCCACGTCCCAGTGGGGAAGGTCGTCAGAAAGAAGACAGGAGGAAAGAGAACAACTGGTTTAGAACAAGCTCAACTCTGCCAAAGGACCAGCTGCTCAGAGCGCTTGTCCTGACATGACTTTGGTTTTCAAAGGATGGCCTTCTAGAGAGGTACTAGGTCACCCTGAGGAGTCCATTCATACAACAAACATTTGTTGAGCACCTCCATATGCTGGGAATTCTTCCCAGCCCTAGTGAGGCAGGTGAATAGCACAGTCATATGTGTAAATAGCTTATATTGTAGTGGGCTGAACAGACACATAGATATTTCCAAAGCACTGTGGGAAATCTGTGATAGAGACACAAGGTCCCTAGAGAATTCGTGAGGGGTGCTAACATACCTGGAGATTGTAAGAGGGTGAGAAATGCTTCCCATATGTGGAGTGTAGATTATTTCTCAAAGATTATTGAATGCCTACTTAGTATAAGATATTGTGGTGTATATACTGTGCCCATAAATAGACTGTGCATACATCTTATAACTCTGTGTGTGTGTGTGTGTGTGCATGCTTAGTCATGTCAGGCTCTTTGTGACCCCATAGACCGTGGCCCGCCAGGCTCCTCTGTCCATGGGATTTTCCAGGCAAGAATACTAGAGCAGGCTGCCATTTCCTCTTCCAGGGGATTTTCCCCACTCAGGTATCCAACCCATGCCTCTTGTGTCTCCTGCATTGGCAGGTAGATTCTTCACCACTGCACCCCCTGGGACGTCCTGCAACCCTGGGCACCATGTTTTATAAGGGAGGTGTCACTGGGACTGTTCTCAGCACCCAGCACAGTGCCTGGCATGTAGGGAGAATCAGGAAAAACCTGCTGAATGAATGAACAAGTTCACATGGATAATGTCAGGCAACTCCTGCCAGAGTTTCCTCTCTTTGCCTTTACATTTCTGCACCAAAAATGCCAGCATCAGCAGGAATGCAGTCAGCTTGCAAGATGGCCCTCTGCCATTGTTAAGAGCACTGGGTTTGAAGCCTCCATCTGCCACTTTTTAGTCGTGAAACCATGGGAACATCCTTTACGTCTCAATCCCCGAGTTTCCTTTTCTTAAGTAGCTCCATGTCACAGAGTTGTCATGGGGGTGAGTTTATGCACATAAAACCACTTGGGGCAGTGGCTAGCATATAGGAAGCACTCAGCCAGTGTTGGCCCTTATTTTGCCACATAATTTTGATTAATCTTCTAAGAAAAATCTCTCTCTTGGAAAATTCTGGCTTTTTTTCTGATTTTATGTGGTCTGAGTCTAAAGTCTACATCTCTTATGGATCTTGAGGATACATTTTGCTGACATGATTCCATAATCTCTTTCCTAAGTTCCATTCATTCTGTTCTAACACATTAGTGAACTATTAGATCTTGTTTTGGTTGTTTGTATCCATCAAAATCATCTATAGCCATAGGCAAGGCCAGGCTGATGGTGTAACTGGTATTCTTTCTCTTCATTTTCCTCAGTGTATTTGTTCTGTTTTCATTTTTAAACTAAAGGCAACAGAAACCATCTGGAATTCACTTAAGCAAGAAAATGAAATTCACTGGAAAGATACCATAGTACCGTAGGCATTTCAGGGAATGACCAGACTTGGAAAAAAGGGTGGGGATTAAGCAAATACAAGGCTTCAGAGCCAGCGGTTTGCAGACCCTCCTTCCATATCTCCACCAAGAGTGTAACTAAATTCCTAACAGACCCCCAGGAGAGAGAAGCCAGTTTTCCCAGCTGTCCACTCTTGGTGGTCAGGTGTCCACCATGAAACCTGTCTGCTTTGGTCAAAGGGGCAGGGTTATGCAGCAAAAACATGACCACAGGGAGGTTACCTCATGATGTGGGTGAGGTAGTTCCCAGGGAAAGGGAACCTGGGTATATGGCATGTCTACTACAGTTGGAAAGCAAGGAAATCAAACCAGTCAATATTAAAAGAAATCAATCCTGAATACTTTGCAGAAGGACTGATGCTGAAGCGGAAGCTCCAGTACTTTGGCCACCTGATGCAAACAGCTGACTCATTGGAAAAGACCCTGATGCTGGGTAAGATTGAAGGCAGAAGAAGAGGGTGACAGAGGATGAGATGTTTAGATGGCATCACTGATTCAGTGGGCATGAACTTGGGTAAACTTAGGGAGATGGTGAAGGACAGGGACGCCTGGCGTGCTGCATGGGGTCGCAAAGAGTCAGACACGACTTGGTGATATAACAACAACTGCAGTTGATTTGTGTGGAGTCTGAAGTGTTGTGAATTTATGTCTTGTTTTCCAACTCTGAGGAGCTCCCTGTTCAGTCAAGCATGGTTACTTAGCACTTGCCATGTACCTCAGTCTGTGCAAGATATGGCTGTGTGTATGTGTGTGTGCTTGCACGGGCATGCATGGTGGTCACAAATTTCAGGGACTTTGTCCTTTAGGAAGTTATAGTGCAAGGCCAGAACTGGACAGATGTGACTTTATCAATTTGAACATGACTGTGTTTTCTGTGTCAGCTGTTTTCCTAGTTTCTTTTCTCCTAAGCTATTTATATCTACCTCATATTTCATGCTCCTTAAAAAATTGGGGCATCTCTGGCTTACGTAGTCAATATTAAAAGTGGATTTTAAATGGGAGCATATAATGTACTGTGGGGTTAGTGTGTTCTTGTTGTATGTCAATAACTGAACAAATTGATTATTTTCTCCTTTTCACTGAATCCTCCAAGCCCCTTAAGTGGGAGGCACTAGGATTATCCATATCTCACAAATGAGGAAGATAGGGTCTTGGAAAGAAGAAGTAAGTATCTCAAGGTTACACACTTTGTATGAACTGAACAAAAGCAGTTGAACTCAGCTTTGTTAACTCCCAAACCAGTGCTCTTTAGTATTGATACTGTCCTATCTTAGCTTTCATTTTTATAGGAGTTAGTAAATTATAAATTATTTTGCTAACTTTTTATATATTTAATACTGTCTGTTTTCTTTCTTTGATTTCCACATGGAAAGATTTTTGTTGTTTTTTTAAAACATATCTTCATTGGTATTTCCTGAGCCTGAACTAATTATAGGTCTCTTATAAAGAAATGAGAATGAATATTGTTCTTTGAAAATCGGCAAATGACAAAAATTACATTATTACATGGCCATATAACTTTATTTTGTCTTGGTCAGCATCAGACATAGTTTTTAAGCAATATGTTTGAAAATGTGTTCAAAGGCCAAGTGTGTGTAATATAAACGAGTGGGTAACACTGACCTAAAATAATCGTTTGGAAGGCAAAATTTTAGAATATATTATAGTTAAAAAATACACAAGGGCAAGAGTGAGATTTTTGTAAATATTAGGACAAAGATATTAAGGAAGTTATGGATAACAGGGACAAAGCAGAGCACATCAGTTTCCACTTTAATTTTGCCTTCTGGGTCAAGGTAAATGTCTGGACTCAGTGGTATAGAATGAACATGTGTAAATGAACATGGAAAAATGAGAAAAACCATGTAAGGTATGTGAAGAGACTGGTAAAATACCATATTGATTTAAATAAATCCAAGTCTTCTATCATGGAGCAGTTTTATGCCAGTGCTCTGAAAAACATTATCTTGGAGATCACTGTTAAAGACTGACTAATTTCAAGCATGAGCTAGACAAATGTCAGATGATGGATGTCACACTCTGGAGCAGCGGGCTTGAAAATGACCATGAGCAAGATTTAGAAGGTTATATTAAAATAATGAGGAGGATGTGATGATAACCAGGATGCTGTGAGGGTCTGATGCAACAATCAATTTTGCTTCTTTTATAAGGGTCAATAATCTATTACGTGAGGAAAAAAATAACATGAGCAGAAAAGATCTCAGGAACAACTTCTTTGTGACATTTTTGTGATTAATACAGATTTTTAAAAAGTTGTTTGCTTATTTTAATTGGAGGATAATTGCTTTACAATGTTGTGTTGGTTTCTGCCATATGACGACACCAATCAGTCATCAGTTCAGTTCAGTTCAGTTGCTCAGTCATATCCGACTCTTTGTGACCCCATGAACCGCAGCACACCAGGCCTCCCTGTCTATCACCAACTCCTGGAGTTGACCCAAACTCATGTCCATTGAGTTGGTGACACCATCTAACTATCTATCCTCTGTCGCCCCCTTCTTCTCCTGCCTTCAATCTTTCCCAACATCAGGGTCTTTTCAAATGAGTCAGCTCTTCACATCAGGTGGACAAAATATTGGAGTTTCAGCTTCAACATCAGTCCCTCCAATGAACACCCAGGACTGATGTCCTTTAGGATGGACTGGTTGGATCTCCTTGTAGTCCAAGGGACTCTCAAGAGTCTTCTCCAACACCACAGTTCAAAAGCATCAATTCTTCAGTGCTCAGCTTTCTTTATAGTCCAACTCTCACATCCATACATGACTACTGGAAAAACCATAGCCTTGATCATAATTGTACACACACACACACACACACACACACACACACACACCCTCCCTCCCTCTTCAGCCTCTCTTCCACCACCCCCCATCTCACACCTGTAGATCATCACAGAGCACCAAGCTGGGCTCTTTGTGTTATATAGCAGCTTCTCACTAGTTATCTGTTTTACATATCTCAGTGTATATATGTCAATGCTACTTTCTCAATTTGTCCCACTCTCTCTTTACACTACTGTGTCCACAAGTCTGTTGTCTATATCAGCGTCTCTATTCCTGCTGCAGATAGTTTCATCAGTACCATTTTTCTAGATTCCATGGGTGCTTGCATGCTAATTAACTACCCTTCAGTCATGTCCAACTATGCGTCCCCATGGACTGTAGCCCACCAGGCTCTTTTGCCCATGGGATTCTCCAGGCAAGAATACTGGAATGGGTTGCCATGCCTTCCTCAAGGAGATCTGACCCAGGGATCAAACCCACATCTCATATATCTCAAACCCGCATCTCATATGTCTTCTGCACTGCAGGAGGGTTCTTTACCACTAGTGCTACCTGGGAAGCCCCTAGATCCCACATAGATGCATTAATATACATATTTTTTTCTCTTTTATGGATTTATATTTGTATATAATGGAAACTGAATGGAGTAATAACTGTTCAAGCAATTGTTCTCAAGTGATGTTGACCATGGTTGTTAACCTGGAGATCACCTAGTAGTGGGCTGTAAGCTGCTGTCCTTGGTCCTACCCTCTACTCTGCCTGAAACACAGGCATCATTTCTCTCAGCTTGGGGAACATACTGGTGGCAAATTCATCCAATGTGCAAATAATACAAAGGCAGGAGAGACAGTGAATACTAAGACAGAAACAGGATATAAAATGATATTTATAGACCAGAGATCTGGGCCAACTCTAACAGAACAAAATGTAGCAGGGATAAATGTAAAGTTCTACAAATCCCAAAATTAAACTGCACAAAATCGGATGAGGGAGATGTTTCACAGAATTAGTAGCACGAGTAAAATATCAAGTGGCTTGAAAAATAGTAAGCTCATGGTTCACTCTGAGTCAACGCTGATATAATAAGCCAAAAAGCTCATGAAACCTTAATCTCTGTTATAGATGTATAATCTACAATGAGAATAGGGGTGATTTCTTTGTACTGTGCACATTTAAGTTTGGAATATCATGTTTGTAATGGTGAAGTTTAGAATAATTTTCCTGTTTTGGTGGATACATAATAGGACATGGACAAATTGGAGGACATGTAGGAGGAAAACCCTATGACCAAACTTCAAACCCGTCATATAGGGGGTGTTTGAAGAAACAGGGGATGATTAATATAGAAAAGAGAGAGAGAGAAGGCAAAGAAGAGCCATGAGAGCAGCCCTCAGATGTTGTAAGAGTATCAAATACTCTTACTATCTGGATTGTTTAATATGGTATCAAATTGCAGAATTCATGCTAATCTCTGGCAGCCATAGGGAGACAGATTTGGGTTCAAAATAATGAATACATTCCAAATAGAAATGCCTGGTCATGAGATGAGTTTTCTTGGGAGGTTATGAAAGTTCTGTTATGGGAAGTTACCCATCCTGGGTTGGAAGGCCACATGGGGTGAATCTCAAGAGACATTCCTGTAGATTACTGGTGTGTCCTGCAATTTGGAGACGAAGCATTCGAGTGACAGGGACTCTCAACACCGTGTAAGAGTTATGCTACCATGCAATCAGGGAGGCTAATTAAGAGGCTATTTCTAATTTTCCAGGTGATACAAAACATGGCAACTGAATGTAAAGGTTAGGTAGATGCAGAAGAAGTAGGGTATATCTATTTCTCCAAAGCCCTTATAAAGCAGTGAGTAAATAAGATGACTGTAGCTTTCTGTGTGATCTAGGGCAGATCATTAAATGACTGTGGTCTTTAGCTTCCTCAGCTGTGAAATGAGAGGCAAGAATCAGAATCTTTCATTCATTACATCCTGGGGTTAGAACAAGCTACAGTAATCCCATTTTAGGGAAAGTGCATTTACACTTCTTGATTTTCCTCTTAAACAACATGAGATGAAGAGGGACATGAAGGTGGCTCCTTCCCCGGTGCATTCTTTCATATTCTGGAGTGACTTTATACAAAAATTGGAATTTCACCCTTAAGGTTTTTTTCAGTTTGATTAAGTCCTCATCCTCTTTCTTTAAAAATGTTCTCATAAAAATGCTAATGGAAGGTCCACATGTTAAACTGCAATTGATAGAGAATTAGGTTTTTCGTTAATTTCATATACAGTTCCAGCTAAACACAGGATTTTAAGAAATTGTTGGTGTTAAGGAAAGGAAACATCATTTTCAAGCATGAGGACATTGGGTTGCAAAGTTGAGTAAAGTTCAATAGTTGGCAAATGTAGGGGGATGGAGAATCACCATAAGCCTTGTTTTTTTTTTTAAAAAGTGGAAGGACCTCAAGGACACATTTAAATTGTTTCACTGTGCTGTGGCCTGGGCCTGCTCTCTGGCAGGATCACAGACTCATTTAGTTACCATTTTCCATTTTTTTTTTCTTTTTTCCTTTTCCATTTCTTTGAGAATAAGATCTCAACAGTATTAGGTGTGTTCCATTGTGATTATTCTTATATCTGTTCAGTGATTGAAATATACCTTCCTTTCACTAGCACTTGATTCCTTTAAATGGAATTATTTACTTGCACTTGAATATTTCATATTAAAAATAAAAGCTCATAGCGTGGAATGGGGCAGTATGTAATAATGAAGTTACTCCTGGGTTTCTGATAGTTACTTGGACTTTAGAGAGGTTATATATTTTCCACTGATCTTGAATGCCTATACTGTTCATGGGGTTCTCAAGGCAAGAATACTAAAGTGGTTTGCCCTTCCACAACACAAGAGAAAACTCTACACATGGACATCACAAGATGGTCAATACTGAAGTCAGACTGATTATATTCTTTGTAGCCAAAGATGGAGAAGCTCGATACGGTCAGCAAAAATAAGACCAGGAGCTGATTGTGGCTCAGAACATGAACCCCTTATTGCCAAATTCAGACTTAAAATGAAGAAAGTAGGAAAAACCACTAGACAATTCAGGTATGACCTAAATCAAATTCCTTACAATTATACAGTGGAAATGAAAAATAGATTCAAGGGATTAGATCTGATAGACAGAGTGCCTGAAGAACTATGGACGGAGGTTTGTGACATTGTACAGGAGACAGGGATCAAGACCATCTGCAAGAAAAAGAAATGCAAAAAAGAAAAATGGCTGTCTGAGGAGGCCTTACAAATAGCTGTGAAAAGAAGAGAAGTGAAAAGCAAAGGAGAAAAGGAAAGATATACCCAAAGAATAGCAAGGAGAGATAAGAAAGTCTTCCTCAGTGATCAGTGCAAAGAAATAGAGGAAAACAATAGAATGGGAAAGACTAGAGATCTCTTCAAGAAATTAGAGGTACCAAGGGAATATTTCATGCAAAGATGGGCTCAATAAAGACAGAAATGGCAGGGACCTAACAGAAGCAGAAGATATTTAGAAGAGGTGGCAAGAATACACAGAACTGTACAAAAAAGATCTTCATGACCCAGATAATCACGATGATGTGATCACTCCCCTAGAGCCAGACATCCTGGAAAGCAAAGTCAAGTGAACCTTAGGAAGCATCACTATGAACAAAGCTAGTGGAGGTGATGGAATTGCAGTTATTTCAAATCCTAAAAAATAGTGCTGTGAAAGTGCTGCACTCAATATGCCAGCAAATTTGGAAAATTCAGCAGTGGCCACAGGACTGGAAAAGGTCAGTTTTCATTCCAATCCCAAAAAAAGACAATGCCAAAGAATGCTGAAACTACTGCACAATTGCACTCATCTCCCATGCTAGTAAAGTAATGCTCAAAATTCTCCAAGCCAGGCTTCAACAGCATGTGAACTGAGAACTTCCAGATGTTCAAGCTGGATTTAGAAAAGGCAGAGGAACCAGAGATCAAATTGCCAACATCTGGTGGATCACCGAAAAAGCATCTATTTCTGCTTTATTGACTATGCCAAAGCCTTTGACTGTGTGGATCACAACAAACTGTGGAAAATTCTTCAAGAGATGGAAATACCAGACCAGCAGACTTGCCTCTTGAGAAATCTGTATGCAAGTCAGGAAGCATCAGTTAGAACAGGTCATGGAACGGACTGGTTCCAAATTAGGAAAGGAGTATGTCAAGGCTGTATATTGTCACCCTGCTTGTTTAGCTTATATGCAGAGTATCATGAGAAATGCTGAGCTGGATGAAGCACAAGCTGGAATCAAGATTGCTGGGAGATATATCAGATACGTAGATGACACCACCCTTATGACAGAATGCAAAGAAGAACTAAAGAGCCTCTTGATGAAAGTGAAAGATGAGAGTGAAAAAGTTGGCTCAAAGCTCAACTTCAGAGGACTAAGATCATGGCATCTGGTCCTATCACTTCATGGCAAATAGATGGGGAAACAGTGGAAACAGTGACACTTTATTTTTTTGGACTCCAAAATCACTGCAGGTGGTGACTGCAGCCATGAAATTAAAAGATGCTTACTCCTTGGAAGAAAAGTTATGACCAACCTAGACAGCATATTAAAAAACAGAGACATTATTTTGCCAACAAATGTCCATCTAGTCAAAGCTATGGTTTTTCCAGTAGTCATGTAGAGATGTGAGAGTTGGACTATAAAGAAAGCTGAGCACCAAAGAATTGATGCTTTTGAACTGTGGTGTTGGAGAAGACTCTTGAGAGTCCGTTGGACTACAAGGAGGTCCAACCAGTCCATCCTACAGGAAATCAGTCCTGAATATTCATTGGAAGGAGTGATGCTGAAGCTCTAATACTTTGGCCACCTGATGTGAAGAGCTGACTTATTTGAAAAGACCCTGATGCTGGGAAAGATTGAAGGCAGGAGGAGAAGGGGATGACAGAGGGTGAAATGGTTTGATGGCATCAAAGACTCAATGGACATGTGTTTGAGTAAACTCCAGAGTTGGTGATGGACAGGAAGGCCTGGCGTGCTGCAGTCCATTGGGTCGCAAAGAGTCAGACATGACTGAGCGACTGAACTGAACTGAACTGAATGCCTATAGACATCTGTTTATCTTTGATTATTAAACAACCTTGCAAAGATCTTGCTGGTGGGATTCAGTGAGGGTTTTTTCTTTAAACCTTTATGGAAACAGGGAGTTTGACTCCAAAAATAGTTTATTAAATTCTTTCTAGCAATTAAATGCTGAAGCAGGAGTGTGTCCACTCCATTGCCTGACCTTCCTTTAATTAAATGCTGTACCTTGCTAGGTATCTTTTCAGAATCTGGCATGGACTATGGACAACCATGGGGAATCTATCCAAATACAATTTGCTTGGGTCTCTCCCACAGAAAAAGGTTTAGGGCACCTTCTAATATTTTAAATTAAGAGTGAGGAATCTATTTGATGGATGGAACCAGGGCCACCTTCACTGTTTGAGAAAGGTTAAATGATATTTACCAGCAAATTTTCTTGCCAAGAAATAAGTGATCTACATTCATGTAGAGTGACTGGGTTGAGTTATATCAAGAGGAAAAATTAAATGCTGAAGTCTTTCACACCTTTCCTTTAAGGCCATATTCTGAAAGATACTCTGAATACTGAATGTATGTAAAAATGAAGAACAGAAAGAATGCAAGTGTTTGCTGAAGGAATGCAAATGTTTGCTGATAGTAATACTTAGCTTTAGTGAAGAACCTATTTCCTAATACTGTACAAATGATTAACCTTGATAATAGAAGTATAAGAACCATTGTAACATGCAACTTTGTTGATCTTTTGGTCTTTATCCCCTCAGTTCCCTCTAAATGTGGCTTTTAGAGATACTAACTTTTATTACTCTGTACTTGACATTTTGAAGGACTTTCTTACATGATCTTATTTTCAAGTATGACATTGTCCTTGGAGTTTATGTTATGGTCCCATGTTATGAATAAGGCTGCATCATCATGACATTCTTCAGAGATCAATGACCTACAAGTCCAAGGCTGTAGCCGTGGAATTCTGTACTATCATTATGGTGACTGCATTTTCAAAAACCCCAACTGTACTTTATTCTCATTGAAAATTTACATATGTGAAATGGTTAAATCATACTTACATCCTAATACAGAGCTTTTATTTGATAGACCTAATATGATTTCGTGACATTTGGACTGGCCAGACTGTCTGACTCTCTTTGTGGGCAGTTTCTGTTTACAAAAATTCTGCCACAGGCCTGGCTCTACACTGCTAGTTTTGGGAGTGTTTTGTGCTTAAAACCCTACAGCAGCTTTTTGAAGAAGCTTCTCTTACCCAGAAGTTAATTAACTTCTGCCCCACTTTGCAATATGTAGTAGAGGTGGGACTTCAACCTTGATCTGCCTGACTCAAAAACACCTTACACAGTGTTTCCATTTGTTTACCAGTCTGTCTAATAGGTTGGTTACTTTAGAATCATCTGGGGGCTCTTGTTAAACTTCAGATTGTCAGACTCCACCCAAGACCCACTGAGTCAGAATCTATATAGCTGTTGTTAGCTAGCTCTCCAGGTGATTTGAGTGTGTGGCCAGGTTTGGGTCCTCTGAGCATTATTGCCTGCCTTGGATGTAACCCTGTAGAGCAGTGGTCCCCAACCTTTTTGGCACCAAGGATCAGTTTCATGGAAGACAAATTTTTCTGTGGACTTGGGATGATGGGGATGGTTTCAGGGTGATTCAAGCATGTTGCGTTTAATGTGCACTTTATTTCTGTTATTATTACATCAGCTCCACTTCAGATCATCAAGCATTAGATCTCGGAGATGGGATTACCCGCCCCCCCCCCCCACCCCCCGCCCAATGTAGAGAGAAGGACTTTTTCTGTTTTATACCTATCAGCATATTTTAGAGGTAGAGTTCAAAATAGTGGGGTAAAACTCTTTTCCTGTGGCATTTCTGGTTTTAGGTGCTGTAAAGGGAGAAGTCAAGAGAGACATCGTAAGATAGATAAGCTTCCTTGGGCTTGGTGGTGAGACCAGTGTTTGGGCTCATGTTTCTGTACATGGAAATTTAGCCAGGAAATGGTTCCCATCCAGACCTCTTGTAACTTGGGATATTCAGAGAGGAATGAAAACTGATTACAGAAATCAGTCTCTGCTGGGACCCCACCAGGCTGGACCCTGACCTCCATGCCCATGTACTGCCATCTTGTTTATTAGCATCAATAAAGATTTACTCCACTCATTAGAGGATGGCAATTTGAACCACTGAATTATACTCTTTTCCTGCCAGCTCATTTACTCATTTTCTCCTTTTCCCCAAGCACTAAAAAAATCCAGATGGAGTCAAGGCAGGATGGAGAGGGATGCCAAAGGAAAAATTAAATTAGAAGAGGTGCTATTGAAATAATCTGGCTGATCTTAGCAGAGATCTGTGGCTAATGCATTCCAGGTGAACTCATTCTGGTTGACCCAAAAGAGTATCATGCCTCCCTGTGTTAGTGTATAATAGGGAGGTGAGAAGGCAGCAAGAGGGTAAATTTATTTGGAATTCTTGACAAACAGTTGAAACCTGACTAGTTATATGACACATTCATTTGCTTGTGCCTTTATTCTGCAAGGAGATATGCAGATCTCTAGCTATGTATCTGAGAGTTGCCTATATGTGAATTTTCTCCAGAAGAGAACTTGAGACCTACTATTAAGGACTTTTGAAAATTTAGATCAATAATAAGATTGTGTGAGAGTTAAGTAAGGACATAAGAATTGGACAGGAAATACTATAGAGACAAAATAAGTGCTGCAGAAAGGAAGTGGTAAGGTAGTTAAGGAGAGCCTGGATGAAAAGACTAATTCTAAGGGTTTAGGATTCAATTTGAAGCTTGGGTTTCTGAGATGTATTAAATTTACAGGGGAAGTGCGGACATTTGGGGTGAGGAGGGTGGGATGGAAGAAAACCTAGAATCAGAGGTGTGCTGGGGACTTTGGCAGATAGTCAAGCCATTCAACCTGTGTTCACAGGGAACATATTGCTGAGTTGAGAGACATATGGAGTTTCATTTAAGAATCTAGAATGATACTCATTTGCCTTTTCTCTGTCATCTCACTTTGTCACATGGAGTCATACTGATCTGTGTTCCTGTCTGTCTTCCCCCTTAGATTGAAAGTCAAGAGCAAGGACTGTCTTTTTTGACTTTCAAGTACTGTTACTTACACAAAGCTGGCAAATAACATGCACCCTCGTAGTGTGTGGGGACTGAGTAGAGATCTCTTTGGATGAAGGTGAAGAACCAATCTCTCTTCCCTGTCTTGTTGCCTGCTGCCTTTAGGACAACAGCCGAAGTGATTTGCTCTTCTATAAACTTATTTGGTTGTTATGTAGCTCCTCATCAGTGGGTTAGAGGAAGCCAAGGTCACTCTGAATCCCATAGTACACTTACTATGTTAGGTCATCAGTGGACCACAGAGAAAAAGGACCAATGGTCGGCAGGCATTTATTAAGGATCTACTTCCATGTATTCTTATGTTAAATACTATGTGGTTATATAAAAGACTAATGTATAGGATAATGTAAGAGCTCTGTCTTTAAGAAATATAATAGCATATTAGACCCATGAGATTCCCATACATGAATCCAAAATTAACAAAAGGATGTCTAGATTAGCTAGGTTACCTGCTGGGGGTTTGGTTGGTTTATTTGATTATTTTAATTTTCTTTTTCTTTTTTGATTGAGATATAGTTGATATACAAGGCTTTAGTGTATTTTTATCTATAAAGTTGGACTGGACGATTCTAAATACCCTATGGGCTTGGAATTGACTGAGGGCTCAAAGAGTTCAGTGGGTAACTCACCGTGAAGGGCAGTGATGCTTGTTCAGCACCTTCTTGATAAACAGGGTTTCCTGGTGGATAAGTGGGGGGACTAAGCTGGAACTTAGAAGGTACCAGGAGGGGTTTGACTGGGACAGGAGGAAGCATTCCAAGAGTGGAGAGCACCAGTGAAGAGTTGGAGGCTGGGGTGAGCAGGCAGAATGGAGCATGCTGTGAGTCAGAGTGGACCTCACCTGGCACCAACCCTCTGAGAGTGGGCAGAGTGATACTTTCAAGACAGATCCCTAGGAGCTTAAGCACCTCAGTTTCCCAAGCAGCTGGCAGTGCATTGGCTGAGCCAGGATGTTCACGTCCTGTGCTGGTGCCTGGGGAAACCTTCCTGACTTTCAGATTAGTGATCTCTGGAACTCAGTGCTCACGACTTGAGCTCCTAACAGTTCCACCTGTTTCAGGATCCCTCCTGAGATAGTCTCTTAGCTTCTAACACTGGAAGGTCTGAATCTACATTCAAGAACAACTCTTAAACCTTCACACCTCTCTCTCACTCTAGCACTGAACAGCTGCTGTTGTCCAAGGTGAGGTGCTGGAGCCCAATGACATTTCACAAAAGTTTGTGCCTCCTCTGTCCAGGGGGGTCTGCCAGAGGCCCAAATGGTTTGTCCCTGCCTCACGTGGCAGCAGAACCCAATTACAAGTGACCATGGGAGTGACATACTTAATTGTATGCAGTTAACACCTAACCCTTGGTTTTCTTGGCAAAGCAAAGGCATTGGCCTTTTGGCCTCTGCTGGTCTGGTCAGCAATTACCCAGTTATTAAAACTCAATAATTGTCATTAGCTCTCATCCTCTGGGCCGCAGAGTCCCACTGCATGCTGCTTTGCATCTCATTTGCAAAGCTCTTTGAGGCAGGGCTGGGCATGCCTGTCCTTCAGACACCAGGCAGGTGCAGCAACGGAGCTGGCTTCCGGGGCCCACTTTCTTGGCTGGTTTTGCTCTTAGAGATTGCGCCTCTTGTTTGCACTTCAGCTCTGGCTGCACCGCCTATATGTCTGTGTTCCTGTGTGTTTGGAGGGCTGCGGCTCATTGTCAGGAGAATCGATTTCCTTCTTGCTTTTTCTGAGCTGGCTCTTGCTTCGTGGTGGTGGTTTGAAATTCAGTTTGGCGGGATGCGTGAACTCTCTCTCCATTTCTTTCTCTTTTCCTTTTTTTCTTTTGAGTTTCTCATCTCTGAAGAGATTTCTCCTCTTAAACTCTGGCATTAAAGGGAGGCACTTTCATTTTCTGTGGGCGCGGTCTTTCCACACAGGTGTCTGCCTGCTCTCTGCACTGGCGGTTGATTTTTTTCCTGCTGCCTTGATGCTGATCGCGGTTGTCTGAAGTACAAAGGGAAAGTTAAGATTACAGGTTGTCCTTCTCTTTGATTGTATTCTTGGCTGTACCTTCTCAGTCCTTTGCGGGAAGAACTCACATTAGGCTGGGATGTGGAAACAGGAGAATTCTCGGCCCCAGAAATAATATAATTGCTTCTTGGGCTAGCTTGTTTGGGAACCTCAGCACTAACGAATGGACTGAGACTAAGCCCCTGCAACAGATGGGTCCTGGTTGGGGAGAAAAGGTCTGAGATCTGTGTTTTGAGGCAAAGAAAATTCTGGCTAGACCTATGTGCATATGTATTCAGAAGTCTAATTAGACCCTGGGTGTGATTGCACTGCTCTGTTGCAGTGGCTATGATATTATTTGATTTTTAACTACTTCCAGAGGGCAATGATCTTTACCCCAGATTTGTTTCTGATCCTTTTTTTAAATTGAGGTTAACTACTGTGAGGGTTCTTGCATCTTATCCTTATCGTCTTGACTCTGGACTCATTCATTTATTCCTTCTGTCATTCAGGTCTTTGATAAATGTTCATCAAGGGCTGCCAGGTATAAAGTACACTACAGCCTGGAACCATTGACCAAGACAGCAAGAAGGGTCCAACCTTTCACTTCGCAGATGAGGAAATGGTGTCTATTTCCTCATCTGTACAGCCTGTGTCCAAGATCCAGGCTCTGGGATCTCTTATCTCCTGAGTGTCCTGGACCTCATTACTTTAAAATGACAGCTCAGACCTCAAGGGGCTGGTAAGCTGTTAAGAGAAGCTACCTAGTACTCAGGGGTCTCTGGGTGTGAACAGAGCACACATCCGTCCTCCAGATCTTCTCCCAGGTGGCTCCTCAAAGCCAGGGGCCTGTTGGTTTTGTGCTCCCCACTTAGTGGCCTGGGGGGTAAAGAATCTGCAGGAGACACGAGAGACGTGAGTTCTATCCCTTGATTGGGAAGATGCTCTGAAAGAGGAAATGGCCATTCACTCCAGTATTCTTGCCTGGAAAATCCCATGGACAGAGAAGCCTGGTGGGCTAATGACCTTAGGTTCGCAAAGAGTTGGACATGACTGAGCATGTGTGTGCACACACACACACACACACACACACACACACACACACACACTCACACTCTTAGTGGCCTGACAAGGCTAATAGGTCTCCATAGAATCCCCGGTTGGACCCCAGACATGTCTTCATCCTACAGAAGCAGACCCTGCTGGGGAAGCTGGTTTCCAATCTGAGGTTCTGCCGTGGGTTGAATTGTATCCTCCTAAAATATATATATGTTGAAGCCCGAATCCCCAGCACCTTAGAATGTGACCTTATTTGGAAATAGGGTCATTGCCAATGTGATTAGTTAATGTAAGGTCATATTGGAGGAGGGTGGGCCCCTAACCCAGGATGACTGGTGTCCTTATTGAAAGACAGCTTTGGACATAGAGAGAACTCCATATGAAGATGAACATAGAGATCAGAGTGAGGAAGCCAGGGAACACCCAAGGTTGCCAGCAAACCACCAGAAGTGAGGGGAGAGGCATGGGACAGGTTCTCCCTCACAGCCCTCAGGTGGAATCAATCTTGTCCATACCCTGATCTTGGTCTTCTCGCCTCTGGAACCATGAGACAGTATATTTCTATTGTGTAACCATGCAGTCTGTGGGGACTTTGTTCTGGCAGCCTGAGCTGACTAATCCAGGCTCCACGTGCAGATGTGTGTGTGTGCTCGCTCCACTTTGAGAGGGGAATGCATCACTTGGAGGGAGATGGTGGTGGAGGGGCAACATCTTCCTTATTGCCCATCCAGGATGTTTTGGGCAACATTTAAATCATTAGCCTGAGATTTTGTGGAGAGGTTATCTGAATACATATTTTTAGTACATTTATTACATATGTTCTTTTTTTTTAAAAAAAAACTTTTTATTTTGTATTGGGGTATAGCTGATTAACAATTTGATAGTTTCAGTTGAACAGCAAAGGGACTCAGCCAAACATGTTCTTGTATCCATTCTCCCCCAGACTCCCTCCCATCCCGGCTGCCACATAACATTGAGCAGGGTTCCCAGTGCTATACGGTAGGTCTTTGCTGGTTATCCATTTATTGCATGTGTTCTTTGGTCTGGAATACCCTCAGTCTAACTCAGATATCACCTCCTTGAGTTGTCTTTTCCTCTTTCCGGGCTCACGTGGGTATTCTCTGCTCACCTCTTCCAGAACTTATCCTGCTGTCATTTAACCATTTGTGCTGCTTTGCTGGGTCACCAGGATCTCCGCAGAGGGCCTGGTGCTATCCTGGGGAGGCTGGGCTGCTGGCTGACACCACAGAGGCCCTTGTGCTCAGGACGCTTGTACGGAAGTGGGACAGATAGACACACAGGATGTTAGTGGATGGGATCATGTCAGATCATGGAGGGTTCTATGAAGAAGGTTGTTTTTGTTGTTTATTCACTAGGTTGTGTCCCCATGTCCCCAAGTTGCTAAGTTGTGATCCATGGTCTGCAGTATGGCTGGTTTCCCGGTCCTTCACCTTCTCCTGGAGTTTGCTCAAGTTCGTGTCCATTGACTTCGTGATGCCAAAGACACGGCTGTTTGCATCTTCTTTGTGAAGAAGATAAAACGCAGTAATGTACTAGAAGGGGGCGAGAGGCAGCTGGAGATGGGGCCGTCAGGGAGGCCTCTCAGATAGAGGGATTGCTGAGTAAGACCTGTGAGTATAGGAGGAGTCAGCTTTGTAAAAATCTGTGAGAAGAGAATCCCAGGGGAGGAAAGAGCAAAGTCTGGGGACCCACAGGAGGGAACGATCCTGGGGTGTTCAAGCTGCAGGCATTGGAGAATGGCTGCTGAGCAGGAAAGTGTGGGTGGGGTTGACATGAAGGCGTAGACTCCTACTAGACTGAGCTCATGTGGAGAGGATTCTGTACCTTTGTCAAGAGCATACCTAGCACACAGCCAGTGCTACACACACACACACACACACACACACACACACATATATACACACACACACACACACATGCTGAAGGAATAACTAAATACCTGTATGTACACATTCTAATAAAAAAAAAAATCTCTAAATAGTAACACGTTTATCTAAGGATTGCTTCTCAGGCAAACCCTACTCTCCAGGCTGCATCAGGAAGCAATAAATAAATAATCATGGTTCATAGATGTCAAGGCAAGATGGCTCAAGGTCATACAACTTACATAGCCAACACTGCCTTTGGCCCTTGCTTAGAGCCTATTAACACTCTTTTTACATACTATTATAATGATGTTAGTTGTTAAGTTTCCCATGTCCTAGCAAATTTAGAGCAATGAATTATCTGGGAAGCAAGCAGGGGTGGAGAATTGACACTGGAGGCAAACAGAACCCATCAGTGTGAATTGGGGGGCAAGCAGCCCTAAGCGTGACAATAAGCTGGGACATCATGTATTAGAGCAGAGTGAAAATACAAGCTGTTTACCATGAGGATTCTGAAGTACATTTTGCTTCATGTATTTTGTCTGAGAAAACAGGGAAGTAGGTACCATTCTGAAATTATTTGCATTGGAAATGGTTAAAATTCAAAAACAAATCTAATGCTTAAGGATAAGCTTCATTTATCTGAAAAAAAAAGTACATCTATGAAATTCTACCTCCTTGAATGATGCCACATAAATGAAAATGTGATTGTTTATCCCTTTGATCTTCAAAAGTCTTAGTATAAGTGGTAGATGATTTCCTGCGACCTCCCAATCAGAGCCAGGAATTATTATTTCTGTTTTTTTCCTCCCTAAGAGTCAGGTAGAAAATGACGAGCAAACAATGACATTATTACAGTGGCACTTTAATGGGTGTTCAGGGAACTAAAAAGTCAGCCGAGGCACCATATGAAATATTCATGAGTATTTTTCCTTTTTCTCGCCTTTCCCATCTCCAGTCACCAGAGTGAAAACATCCAGGACAAAAGTTCTGAGTACAGGAATCCTGTAGAAATAGCTCCTGCAGGCTTATCTTTGACCTTTTGGGGGAGAGATGGATAGACAAAGGTCTTCCCCTCTGGTTCCAACATTATCCTGGCCCTTATTGGAGATGCTAAATTTTAGCCCACACGCCAGACCTACTGGATGAGCAACGTGGAGGAGGAGAGTTAGACCAGCAAACTGTGGTTTAATAAGCCCTCCAGGTGATTCTGATGCATGTTAACTGTGAGAACCTCTGTCGTATGTCTCCTGAATCCTTGTCAGAACTATAGAGAGTTAGAGGCACACAGCTGCGCCCAATCAACACTTGTTGATTAAAATCTATTAAGGAGTACATTTTCATGAAGCAGGCTATTTTTTTCCCTCTTTGTGACAGGATTTAGTGCAGAGTACCTTAAAATAGAGTTTCTTCTTGCACACTGAGTCATGTGGCTCACAAATATTCAAGGATCTAACACTTAATGTTCATTCAGCTGTGCAGAAATGCACAGTTATATGAAAGAAAGCACGATGACATTCATTCAGTTGTTCATTCAACAGATATGTATTAATGGCTAGACCCTCCTGCTAGGTGTGAATAATTTTTTATTAGTCTGTCTTTCCTTGTGATGGTGGTCAGCATTGCAACAGCACAGACATGGACATTTGTGCTTAATCTGTCACTTACGAGCTGGGTCATCTTGTGGCAGACCCAACTTCTCTAGACTTTAATTTTTCCATAGTTAATTAATATTTACATTGAGATTTCTGCTTTAACTGATACAGGATAGCTGTCAAAAACTTCTATTAAGCATCATCAAGTCTTAGTCACTCAGTTGTGTCCGACTCTTTGCAATCCCATGGACTATAGCCCACTAGGCTCCTCTGTCCATGGAATTCTAAAGGCAAGAATACTGGAGTAAGTTGCCGCTTCTTTACTCCAGGGGATCTTCCCAACCTGGGGATCAAACCTGGGTCTCCTGCATTGTGAGTTGGTTCTTTACCATCTGAATAGATACCTTCTCATTACAATCAGAGCAAAAATAAGGAGAGTTTTTACAATTTCTGTTTTTTTAGTAGGTGGTATAACAATGTTTGGAGAAGGCAATGGCACCCCACTCCAGTACTCTTGCCTGGAAAATCCTATGGATGGAGGAGCCTGGTGGGCTGCAGTCCATGGAGTCTCGAAGAGTCGGACACGACTGAGTGACTTCACTTTCACTTTTCACTTTGCTTCATTGGAGAAGGAAATGGCAACCCACTCCAGTGTTCTTGCCTGGAGAATCCCAGGGATGGGGGAGCCTGGTGGGCTGCCGACTATGGGGTCGCACAGAGTTGGACACGACTGAAGTGACTTAGCAGCAGCAGCAGAGCAATGTTTGGACTTCCCAGGTGGTGCTAGTGGAAAAGAACCCACCTGCAATGTAGGAGACATGATGAGACACTGGTTCGATCCCTGGGTCAGGAAGACCCCCTGGAGAGGGGCATGGCAACCCATCCAGTATTTTTGCCTGGAGAATCCCATGGACAGAGGAGCCTAGTGGGCTATGGTCCATAGGGTCACAAATAGTCAGACATGACTGAGATGACTTAGCAGGCACAGAGCAATGTTTCTTTCATTTTAATGTGCGTATGAATCACCTGAGGATCATGTTAAAATGGAGATTCTGAAAATTTTGAGGTGAAGCCTAAGATTTTGCCTTTTCAGCCAGCTTCCAGGGGAGGCTGGTGCTGCTGGTTCATAGGTCATACATTGAGTAGCGAGGCTCTGAGAGTCTGGCTGGTGCAACAAAATAGGAAAAAGGAAGGAGGGGCATGAGACCTGTAAAGGAAATTACTTGCAAAAATTATTTCCTACTTAAAAAATTTACGAACCACTAAAACTGCTAAGAATTTAATGCTTTATGCATTTACAAGGTGCCCAGCTGTCTGGTGAGGTAGTTTTGAGAGTAAAGTGATGCTGCTTTGTAAATCATAAAGCATTCTAGAAGTCTAAGCTAACAAAGCAAGGACTTACTAGTTTCTCAGAGCACAGCTAATTGCCCTGCATTGCCTGGCCCCATGGGGTGGGGTGTTTTTTTTTTTCCTGTCCAGAATTTTTAACCAAGATTCATCCAGCAGGTTCTAGGAATGTATATTTTTATTTGTTTCCTCTGTCCTTGTCATTTCCTTAAGTAGATTGCCCACAGGTAGATTAAAGTGGATTAAAGACAGGGGAATTCTTTGACTTCTTTTGGCAGCATGGTGAATAGAAGGAATGACAAATAGATTTTATCTAGTAGTCAACTCTGATTGATTGGCAGGGCTTCCTGGAGTCTGAAGGCTGAAACTCTTTGCAGGCCTGATGGCATGAGTGCTGTGGTTGATTATTGATGTCTGCCTTTGACAGAGGACAGGGTAAGTAGTGGGCTGGTCCTTAAAGCTGGATTGACTGAAGTTTGAATCTCTACCAAGAATCAGAGACCTTGCCAGAAAGTCATCTCATGAAGCTCTGGGACTCCTTTCTAGGCTCCCCAACTCCACCTTTCTTTCCTTATGGCCCCTTGGAGCCTACTCTTTTCTCTCTACCTTAGCCACACTTCCTCCATCTTCTATGATTTCTTTCTCTATTGATTTGGACAGAGAGGAGGGCAGTCTCCCCAGCTCCACTCTTCCTCATAAACCCCATTCTCTTGTGGACCCAACTCCTAATCTTTCTGTGGAAATAGAGGAACAATGCCATGAAGCAGTTAAGAGGTTTATGGACCCTTACAAAACTATAGAGTCATGGAGCTAGTCTCTAGTTCCTAAACAGGTCAGAGGAATTTCTGAACCTCTGTCTCCTGATCTGTGAAACTGAGGATAATGATTTTGATGTCTCAAGGCTGTTGGGAGATTGAGGGGTATATAATGTATGTGGGAATACCCGCCCCAGTGGCTGGCACACAGCTGGCATTTAGTCAATGCTGGTTCCTTCTTCTAGCTGACACTTTGCATGCAATACATACTTTTTTTAACATTGTTGACATAGCATGAGGGTTATGACTGGTCTTAACGTGGAGTCTCTGATAACCTTCACACATGCTGTTGGATGGGGAGAAAGAAGGATAATTATCTTTTTTAACGAAAACTTCCAAGACTCTTTCTCTGTGCCAGATGTAATTCAAAGTGTATTATAGATATCAATTCACTTAATTTTCATAATAACATTGTGAATTAAGTACTGTTTCCCAGATAAGGAAGTAACCACTGAGATATTAAGTATATTGCCCAAGATCCTCCAGCTAGTGAATGTCAGAGCTGGGGTTCCCACCTAGGGAGGATGACTGTGCAGTCTGTTTCAGCCACCATGCCATGCTGCTTCATTGAGCCCTGCGAGGGGGGACACCCTAGTATCCACAGCTGTTAACTTCCCATTTGAGTTCACAGATGCTAGAGATTTGCTTTGTTTCCTGGAGGATTCCTTGTCTTCTAGAATTTCTGGAAGCAGTACTTCTCCTCGATTCTGGTGTTATCCTGCTGATTTCAGGAGAAATGACCCAGGAAATAGTCCAGATGGGAGAGAGGTGAGTGAGATGAAGCCTGGGGGATGACCCCGTAATGCTGTAAAGTCAGACCAGAGAGAATCTCGAAGGTGAGGTGTGGTCTGGTTGTTGTGGCATCCATGAGTGGAGCTGAGAGTGGTCAGGAGAGTGCTGATGGAGTGGGTGCTTTCCCCAGATCTGGTCAGTATCTGCCTCCTTAACCAAATGCGGGATCCACACCCCAGCTCTCGTGTGCGGAGTGGTGCTCTGTGGGCAGTGAGTGAAGCAGCGTCTCTACATGCCTTTGTCCTAGTGCATTGCATTCACAGGGCTTGTTCACTTCTGTGTCCTGTCTGAGCCGTGTGGGAGGAGCTGCGGCTGTTTCATCTGGTCCACTCTTGCCTGTCAAGCACTGGAATAGGGCAGGGCATGTAGCTGCTATATGAACCATGAATGAATGAGTGATTACACGAAGGGCCCCTCATACCTCTGGCTGCTGGGGAGGCTTTCCTCCTTCACGGTGGCAAGTTGAGTGCTCACCTTGACTTTCTCTTGCTACTGCTGTAAGGACCATGATGGAGTCAGGATTTGGGGAGGTCATTGGTAGAAGGAAGAGTAGATGTTGCATGATGGGATCAAGAGGTTGTGGGGCCATAGTATGTAAAGAGCATAACTCTGCATTGTGACTTGAATTATTTGCTGGAAGGTGGCTACTTCCTTTCTGTACTTCCCTCAAAGGAGTGTCTTTGCTTTCTGTAACATGTTCTCTTTTTATTCCATCTACCATGACTGCCTACATGGGTTTGATGTAATGTAAATACTCTCCATACTCCAGTATTATGGGTAAGACCCATTATTTCCTAGGTAATGACTATCAGGTTTCTAGTTTTTCTGGGTTTAGAGGAAAGATGCAAAAAGTGGCTGTTTCTTGGATTCATGTTCTTCAGTATTTTTGGAGAATAGTGTCCCTGGGTCCTCCCTGACCACTGATTAAATGCGATCCTGACTCTCAACATCTTATTTCCCAACTTCAGTGTAAGTCTGCAGAGAGCTGCTTCCATGCCTTGTTCTGACACCCAGGATTTTTACAGAGAAAATGATGCGTAAACACTTGCTGAGTTAGTGGGCAATGTTTGTATACTTCCTCTGCCCTGGAGCAGCTAAGAAAATGACCTTCCCCAGAGACTGGCAAGGTTTGCTTTCTGAGTCACTGAGTAAATGAAAGACTCTGAGGAGCTTCGGGATCTCAGACCTACACCCTTGGTATGCTTGATGAAATCCCACCTTGAGATATGGGTGAAACCCTACCTCCCAGCCCTGCAGAAATAATACCTTTTGTAATGCTGAGTCCAGAGGACTTGCCTTTGGCAAGCTTTTAGGTTCTGCTCTGAAAGTTGAATGTCACTACCTCTCTTTAGAATTGTGGCCCTCTCCTCTTTCATTTTTAAAAATTATTTACAAGTAATAGTAGAACTTGGCTGTAATATAAAAGATGGTCAGTAGGCGCTACTCTCTGAATTATTTTACCACTCATGACGAGTGCATCAAAGCTCATGGCATTCCAGGGCAGGACAGATGCAGGGAGCTAGCACCCAGGGGTTAAACTGGATGAAGCAGAATTAGCATTTACATCAAATGTTTTCTGAAAATAAACCTCTAAATATGTTCTCCTTGACCTGGCTCGGAACTGTTATTAGAGGAGAGCTTCTCCAGGTGTGACTCAGAGAACCGCCTCAGAATTACCTGCCTTGCTTGTTATAATTATGGTTTCCTGAGCTCAGAAGCAGAAGCATAGAATCTGAGTCTGTTGGGAAGGAGCTCTGAATCCACACTGTTTTACAACCTCCCCAGTTGATTCTTATGTGCGTTAAAGTTTGAGAGTCATTTAGCACAGGCTGTCTTCCTTCTTCTAGGGGAGGTAAGTAGGCACACTGGATTGGAGTTGAGTAGTGAGAACAGGCAGTTTTTGAGAAATCTGAGAGTGTTATATCAAAAAGCCCAGCAGTCTACTTTTTCTGTTTGTAAATTATATTTTATAATGCAAAGAATATTTAAAGAGAAGTTATGCTTGAGATGGGGCTAGGGGAAATGAAAGGAGGAGAGGAGCTCTTGGTACATAGGAAGGAAAAAAATCTTTTTGCTTATTTAATTTTCTGTTTTCTTTGACAGTGTGGTCTACATGGCCACCAAACAGCATCTATATAATAAGTCATCGGGGCTCTTGAAGGTGATGGTGTTTAGTTCTCTTGAGATGTTTGTTAACTGTTCAGTGCTTGTTGAAGCTTCTGGTGATGGAGAATTTGCTATTCAGGAGCTTCATGAATCAGGAGTCACCTCTTGCTCCCTCCAATCCAATTTGCTATGCAAGAAGTATCTTCTTCTCTGCCTAATTGGAGGCTCTCCTGCTCCTGAGTTACACTGGAGTGACCTAACGTGGAGGCAAACTACAAGTGCACAGAGCGTGTAGGGCCGAGGGCTGCCCGTAGATTCCTACTGACTGTGCAAACAGAATCCACACAGCTTGAGAGAGTGTCTCAGCCTAAGGGACACTCAAGGGCGGAACCTCGACCCTGGGCTTCACTTTGTCACTTCCTTGCTGCCACATCTCCTGCCTCCCCTCCCTGCCCATCTTCCAAGCCTCCCCGCTCTCCCATTTTCCTGAGTGACAGGAGGGTCAGAGAACCACTAATTTAGCTGCAGTTAAGGAAGTGGATCTCTCAGGGGTGTGAGAAACATTGTGGGTTCACCACGAATGAGGGAATCACCAGCTGCAGGCTTTTTACTACTCCACCAGGAAGAACAGAGAGAGTGGGAGCAATGACGCCCTGGGGGTCTCTCCATTGCCACCAGCATATAGCCAGAGGGAAAGCCGGGGTGAGGCCAGTTCACAGGACTGGCTCCAGAGGCCTCCCCGGGCACTCTGCCCACAGGGGTGCTGCCGGCTGTCTCTACTTTTGGGAAGATTTTTAGAACATAAGTGTCTGGTTGGGTATTTGGAGTGCTGCCATGGACAGTCCTAACCCGAAGAGTGAGGCCAGCTGTGGTCCTTGCACTGGGGAGTGTGCCCAGGTGTGGTGAGATGCCTTCTGAGGAGCTGGGGCTGGCTGTAACATTCAGCACCTGATGGGAAAGGCTGGCAGGCATTCCCAGGGTTCCAGTCTGGTGCCTAAAGAGAGCAGGGGCAGGGGGAGGGGTGGCGTGGTCCTCCAAGACAACTTGCCAGAACTAAGGGAGGTCCACTAGGAACTGGAGCCAGCCTCCAGCAAGGCTGGGATCTCTGGTCAGAGCCAGAGGGGTTTTTGGCTGCAGGGGTCTGAGGCAAGGCTACGAGAAGTGGCCACTGATTCTGATTCTGATTCTGTCCGTGTGTGTGACCTAGGATAGGATTGCCCTTCTGCTGTCTCAGTTCCTTATCTGAAAGATAAAGGGTTTGAGCTTGGAGAGCCCTCAGTCCTCTAGACTTTAAGAGGTACAATTTGGTCAGATGGCTTTTCTTTGGGGGGCCATTTGGGATAATGATAATGCTGGTAATAATATCACCAATTGGGGTAAGGATTGTTACAAGGGTATTAGCTGCCCCATAGTGAAGCTGGCTGCCTTATAAGGTGATAAGCTTCTTATTTCTAGGGGTAATCAAAGAGCAGTCAAAGGATTCTTTCTGGTGATTCCAAGGTAATGTCATCAGAACCATCTGATTATTAAAAAATTGATTCCTGGACCCTACTTCCAGGGACTCTAATTTGACAGGTTTGGGATGGGACCTGGGAGTTTACCTGATAAGTCTGAAGCCATGTACTTCTGTAGAGAGAGCAAGTGAGTCTGGGAAATACTGCACACGAGACCTTTTGTTCTCAAGTGGGTCTTGTGAAGTTCACAAAGCAGAGAAACCAAATAAAGGGAACCTGATAGTTTCCCCAGAGAAGGAAGCAATTTGATTTTGATTAACTTAGTGTTTCCAGAGTGGAGTGTGGGATGTTACTGGATTGGGAGGAGAGGAGGAGGACTCTGATGAAGCTGCAGAAGCACTTCCATGGAGGCTGCCTGTGTGGGGTTTCCTGTGTTTGCTGGGAGGTTCCATGACTGCATTGTCCAATAGAAATACAGTGTGAGCTCCATGGGGAAGGCACAGTTTCCTAGTAATTACGTTCAAAATAGTAAAAAATGGGTGAAATTATTTTTAATAGTTTATTTTACTTAACCTAATCTATCAAAAATATTATTTTAATGTGTAATCAAGATAAAGTTACTGAGATATTTTTTGGCCTTTTTTCCTACTAAGCCTTCAAACTCTGGTACAGATTTTGGGACCGGCCACAGTCCAGGCGTAGCTGGTGGGAGACCTGTTGGACAGTGCACATCTCTGAGATCTGTGTCTCTCCGCCTATGGTCCAAAGGCCAGCAGCATCAGCGGCACCTGGGAACCTGGTAGAAATGCAAAATCTCACACCTGAGCTATGAATTGGAATCTGCGTTGAGTTATTGGAGAGGAAATCCCCTATTCCTGTTTACTAATCCCCTATTTCCGGGGGCTCTGTACACCTTAAAGTTTGAGAAACTGTGTTAAGTGACTTGCCTTTTAATTCCAAGACTTCCTATTTCTCAAATTCTGTAAGCCTACAGTTAGCTAATAAGCGCCGCTGATGTGAGAAGTGGGGACCCCATGTGCAAACATGGATACAGTTTGGCTTAGGTAGTGGCCTCTTGGCCCCTGACCCTGTAAAGGGGCCCTGGCATCCCTGGGTGGAGGGCAGACACATCATAGCATAATGAACGTCTGTAGTTTGAATCTTGGTGCTATCGGAGTGCTTCCAGGGAGACCTGGTGTCAGGCAAGGCTTTCCTGAAGAAGAAACGTTTAGAACGAGAATTGAAGGGGCTGAGAGCTAATCAGTAAAACAGCATAGTTGTGAGCCTGGGGGCTTCTGGAATGAGGTGAGGCTGGAGAGGTGGCAGGGGTCAAGTCCTGCTAGTCCATGGAGGCGTAGCTTTTTGCCCCAGCATGCCTCTCTGCTGCGCAACATCGTGTGTGCACACACATCCTCCTAATCGGGTCGTGGGCTCCTTGCAGGCAGGGGCACCTCTGATTCCTCCTCAGCAGCAGTGGTTGCTGGTGCCGAGTGGCTTTGGGAGCTGAACATTACATTTTGGGAAATTTTGTGAGCTGGTTAATGCACATGGATGGTTTGAAATTGGCCACGATGACAATATTTACACTATGGAAATTGGTGAATGCTATATAAATCAGGGTTCTTATTTTTCCTCTCAGTGAGCCTGTCTTTAAACATTTCCCAGCACACCCCTGCCAGCTGACTCAGGGCTGGGCAGAGGCACGCAGAGCAGGAGGCAGCAGTGGGGAGAAGCCGGAACTCAGAATCAGGAGACGGATACCCGCTGTGTGTCGCCAGGCAAGTAACTTAGCCTCTCTGAGCTCAGTTTCCTTATTGGTCAGATGGAAATTCTGAGACAGATTTGAGAGGATGGCTACCAGAAGTGTGTCCCACGAAGCGTCCTCGGTTCAGGACAGACAAACCAAACCATGCTGGTTTCTCCTATCTCTCAAAAACTGGAAATACCTACTCTCTTTTCCTTTTGCATTGTTTTTGATTATTCTTTAAACTTTTTTACTTTGTAATACGATATTCTCTGTGGTGGTTAATTTCACAAGCCATCTCCCACCCTTCCGAAAGAAGGTGGGATGTATCCCTTCCTGTACAAGGTAAACTCCAGGAATAATTGTTCTGTCGGCTTATGTCATTGCACCCCCTTCCCTCCCCCTCCCCACCCTGGCTCTCAGTTGGAGATCATTCTTTCCTTTTGACTAGGCAGACTGGCCCAACTTCTCCATCACAGTAGGACAAGGGCTGTTCTTCTCATTGGAGGCTCTCTGAAACTGATGACTGAATCTTGGAGGCTGCACTGTTACCCCCGGCCTCTGAGCCACTTCTTTCTCTGCAAGCTGTGCTGATATCAGCATATCCTCAGGAAAAGAGGAAGACAGTCCTGTGCCTTGAAGGGTATCTGCTGTGTGTTGATTATTTGAGGATAATATTTCTGGCCATGGAGCAAATGATGTGGGAAATGGCTTTTGCGGGTGATTAAATGCTGAGGTGATGTGGCAACTTCCATCTGTGGCTGTGAGTCCCAGTCACCCGACCACAGAGAGATATCTGGCCAAGAGTCCATCTGCGAGCCCGGATCCTGAGGGTGGTGGGCAGTGAGCAGTCACACCCAGGATATTTAGAACTATCCTGTGACTTAGACAGTAAAGTATCTGCCTGCAATGCAGGAGACCCAGGCTTGATCCCTGGGTCCCCACTCCAGTATTCTTGCCTGGAGAATTCCATGGACAGAAGAGCCTTGCAGGTTACAGTCCATGGGGTCACAAAGAGTCAGACACCACTGAGCCATGAACACATTCATTCCCAAGGCACGAAGGGAGCCAGGAGGGACCATTCAGAATTCTGGTTCTGTCATTGCTTCCCCTTGACATACTTATGACATCAAGCCTGTCATTTCCTATCTCTGCCTCTGTGTACCTCTCTGTAAAAGTAGGGTGGGCTTGAGTTAGGTGATCTTCAAGTTCCCCCTCAGCTCTGAGGTTCTGTGGTTTTATGAACTTCATCAACAAGCAGAGACATTCCTATTTAGGCTTGTTTTATGTTCTCATTCCCAAGGACGTATTTCTAATGGACTATACTCCAGGGACTCTAATTATTTCTTGTTAGCTAAGAATAATTTTAACAAGCAGCGGTAAGCTGTGAGGAGCCTGGTCTGCGTGTGTGTTCCATTTTAGAGTGTTCTGGGAATTGAGTTTAACTCAACAAGCATTTATTGAACATCCACTCTTGGGATGAAGTATGGTACACTGGAAGCAGCATAGGAATTTGAGTCGGAAACCTGGATTTTAATCTACAATTTGCTGTTTGTCAGCTCTGGCCTTGGGCATGCACTTAAACTCTCTGTGTCTCAGTTTCTCTACCTATAAAATGAGGAAATTGAGAGTCCCTCCCTCTTTGAGGAATGCATGAGAGAGTGAGTCTAGAGCCCATAACATATCATGCTTGAGACATGGAAATGCCGATAAATGTGCTCCTTTCCCTGTTAGGTGCCGGGCTTTGATTAGGTATTAGGAACACAAAGATACATGCAGGTCAGGGGGTGCTTGCCTGCAGAACACTGCCTGAGCTGCAGGCAGAGAGACACCCAGTCTGTGATGAGGCATCCATCAGCACTTGGGATAGGAATGCAGTGATCAGGACCTCAGAGTAAACGTGTTCAACTTCTGGAGTCACGAACTAGAAAGCCAGTGGCTGGTGTGCTGCTGGTGACAGGAAATAGACACAGAGCAGCCAGACCAGCTCTGCAAAGGCAGGATGACAGGCTTCGGTGCTGCTGCGGGCTTGGGCATGGCATTTAGACCACCTCTGTCTTGGCAGCACTGAACTTGAAGTCTTCCGGACAGAGCAGCATTGGTGTCCATGTTTCCAGGGCCGCGCTAGCACCAAGGTGGTGTGGTGGGCTTCTTTCTACAGGTGAGAATATACAGCCCCTGAAGCCAGGAGTCGCTGCTTAAGTGGGAGACAAGGTGTGCTCACCTGAATAGCAAGAACCTAGAGGCAGAGAGCGGAGAAGGCAGTGGCACCCCACTCCAGTCCTCTTGCCTGGAAAATCCCATGGATGGAGGCACTTGGTAGGCTGCAGTCCATGGGGTCACTGGGAGTTGGACACGACTGAGTGACTTCACTTTCACTTTTCACTTTCATGCATTGGAGAAGGAAATGGCAACCCACTCCAGTGTTCTTGCCTGGAGAATCCCAGGGATGGGGAAACCTGGTGGGCTGCCGTCTATGGGGTCGCACAGAGTCAGACACGACTGAAGCGACTTAGCAGCAGCAGCACCAGCAGAGGCGGAGAGACATCATGGCTTTTCTGACCCCAACAAGTGCACGGTCATGTAGCACTTTCCCTCCTGGCCATCTTTCCTTCCGGTTCTTTCATAGAGTAATTAGATATTGAACACTTGCTAGTGTTGTATGCTACGGGTCTTTGAGTGACTGAACCTGGTTCTTGCCTCTGGAAGCTTCTAGTCTGAAGGGGAGGCAGACATATAAGCTACTGTGCCCAGCAAAGTGTTGTAGGTACTAAGGATGCTGAGACAGAGTTTGGGAGCCAGGGTTGGGGGGTACGAGGTAACAGCTTGCCTGGATGTGCAGGGCGTGGGCTGCACCAAGGTGTATGAAGGAGTTCTTGGAAGGCCATGGTGGTCAGGGGAGGTTTTCTGGAGGAAGAGAGCTCTGTGCTATTTCTTCAAGTCTTCCTTCAGGCCATAGAGTACCAACACTCCCCAAGGTTGGGGAATTCTGTCTATTTTGAATTCTTTCTGTTCACCCTGCTTGAATGTTGCTGGGCAATGCAAAGGTAGTTGGTGTTGACTTGAAGCCCTCATCTAAAAGTCAATTGCATTTGCCTTTTGAAAAAAATTGCACATTTTTGCTTAATATTTGGGTATTTTTGTTGTTGGCTGCTTTTTAAAACCTTTTCTTTTTTTTTTAGGTCACACTCTGCTCATGATATAAGATTAATTTGAAATGGAATTAACTGTGTTCCATGCAGGACACTCTTGCCAAAAACTTATATCAAATGTGGTTTGCAGGGAAGGTTGTCTTTTTATCTTTTCTGTAAGGGCAGTCCAGGATCCAAACACATGCCTGCCTCTAGAACCAACCCGTTCTTAGGTCTTTCCACAAGATTGCTGTCTCAGCTCATCCCTCTCTGAGATCCTGGGACAGGCAAAACTGTAGTAATCTTACATCTCAGGTCTGTCTCAGAACTTTTCTGTACGGTCTTCACTGAAGGTATCAACTGTAATAAAAATAAAAGTACCTGGGCTTATTCCACAGCAAAGGGAAAAAAAAAAAAAGAGTAAAGCCTTGCAAAGCGCTGCATAGTTCCTCTCTGTTATATGGCAGTGGAGAGAGAGAGGCAGAGAGAAAGACCTACAAGGACGGAGAGAAATGGGGGTGGTGGGGAGTGGGGCTGTTTCTGGTTCATTGCACGTGCCCAGGTCACAGTGATGAGCCCTGCGTGGGTCGGTGGAACGAGAACTCTATGCTCTTGATTCCCAGGCGCTGCACTTCCCAGCGCCTCGTCCTCACTTGAGCTGACCAGAGACCCCAAGTCTCCACAGGCAATGACTTTGCTGTCATAACCATTCTTTCTGCCATCATCCTTCCCCTCACCACAGTGGTTTCCAACCAGAGGCAATTTTGCCTCCCAGGGGACTTTCAGAAATATCTGGAGACATTTGTCGTACCCGAGGGGAGAGTGTTACTGGTATCTAGTGGTTAGAGGCCAAGAATGCTGCTGGGTATCCTGCAATGCACGGGACAAAACCCCAGGACAAAGAATTATCTGGTCCCGAACATCAGTCACGCTGTTGTTGAGAAACTCTGTGTATCTGATTTTGTGTGTAAGTGTGTGTGTGTGTGTGTGGCAAGGGGTTGTATTTAAAAGAGACGAGAGTTTCTCTGTTATTGCAGGGAGGACACTGATATTATTTTGGGGGTAGACTGTTGTTATTGTTTAATTGCTAAGTTGTATATAACTCTTTTGCAACCGCATGAACTGTAGCCCATCAGGCTTCTCTGTTCATGGTATTCTCCAGGCAAGCATACTAGAGTGTGTTGCCCTTTCCTTCTTCAAGGGATCTTCCTGACCCAAGGATTGAACCCACATCTGCTGCATTGGCAGGTGAATTTACCACTCAGTCACCATGATTAGGTTCCTGTTTCACAAATTTGCCCAAGCATCTAAATTATACATCTAGTTTGTTAAAAGATATATTCCAGGCCCCACTCAATATAGACTCAGTCAGAATCTCCAGGATTGGAAATTTTATTGCTACTCTGTTTCAAAGGTGATTCTGACCCAGAACCCGTTTCGATACATAGTGGGTTAGGTAACAGTGTTGGTCAAATATTAATTTTGCCCATTCAGATAAATCTGAATCTTAACCTCAGCTCTGTCATTTGTCAGCTGTGTGACTTTGGACATGTCACTTATTCTCTGAGCCAGTATTATCTCATCCTCTGAAAGGGACAACCACATCCATCTCAGAGTTTGCAGTGAGCATGCAGTGAGATGAGGCGTGTCAAAGCCCATGGTGGACAGTGGGTGTTCAGACCTGTCCGACCCATTGACTGTGTTGGATAATAAGAAGACCTAACAGTCATCAGCCGCTTACCATCCAGACATCATGTTCAATGCTCCTGTCGTATCTTTTCTACGTAGCTTCATAGCAGCCTCTTTTTTTTTTTTTTTTTTTTTTTAATAGCTGGGGCACTTTCTAGGTACTCTAAGGATGGTAGGCTGAATACTAGCTCCCCTCCCAAGATGTTCATGTCCTTATCTCTGGAACCTCATTACGTTACCCTACATGGTGAAAGGGATTGTTGTTGGTGTAACTGGGTAAGGATCTTGAGGTAGGGAAGTTATTCTGGATCATTTCAGGGAGGGTGATATCACAAGAAAGCAAGAGATGAGAGGAACTGGGAGACGGGACTCTGGAAGCCAGAGGTTAGAGTGATTTGAGGACGGGGTCATGGATTGAGGAGTGCTGCCAGCATCCTGAAGCTGAAATAGGTAGGGAAGTGGTTTCTCCCCTGGAGCCCCCAGTAACCAGCCCTGCAAGACCCATGTCAGGCTGCTGACTTTCAGAACGTTAAGGGAATGCATCTGTGTTATTTTTAAGACTCAAAATGTGTGGTCATTTGTTAGAGCAACCATAGGACAGTTATACAGTTATCATGGTCTTCTATACAGAAATTCTTAAAATTTTTTTATTAAAATAAATTTTTGTTGAATTAGAGTTGATTTGCCATTTTATACTAGCTTTGAGTGTGCAACATAGCCATTCAATAGTTTTATAGGTTGTAGTCCATTCAAAGTTATTACAGATAATGGCTATATTTCTCTGAGTTCTGTCTATAATATACCCTTATGCTTGCTTATTAATATTTTATACATAGGAGTTTGAATGTCTTATCTTAATCCCACATCCCTTTCCCCATCTGATAACCATCAGTTTGTTCTACCTGTGAGTTTGGTTCTGTTTTGCTATATACATTTGTTTTATTATTTTAGGTTCCACCTATAAGTGATAGTGTAGAGTATTTGTGTTTCTCTGCCTGACTTATTTCACTAAACATTACTCTTTAGGTCCATCCACATTGTTTCAAATGTAGAAATTGAGTGGTAAAAGAGAGGTCAGACGTCTGATGTCTAACTGGTTAGAAGAGAAAAATACACAACTGAAAAAGCAGGGG
Source organism: Dama dama (assembly GCF_033118175.1). NCBI lineage: Eukaryota > Metazoa > Chordata > Mammalia > Artiodactyla > Cervidae > Dama > Dama dama. The sequence continues at coordinate 71,791,364 of NC_083695.1, forward strand.
GATTTGCATCAAGGAGCAAATAATAACATAGGAGAGAAACAGTTGAGAATAAGAGGTTCCTTCCCATCTGGTACTGGTAATCTGGGGGAACTCCCAGAGGAAGCGGAAAGGCGGCTGGGCCCTTGAGGTGTGCATCTAATGTCTTGTAAACACATTGTGGTATCTTGGGGAAAAAAAAACATCTCTCTTGCCCAATGATCCTTTGACCCTTAGACGCTGAGCCTTCCATCTGATCTTCTGCCCTCTCCTCTTCCCACGTCACAGTGGCTCCTGCTGTTGGCTTTCATGTTCGGAAGCTGCTTCTGTCTCCCCTGTGACTCTGATTAGATAGGATGGCATGTGAGGTCCCTCTTAATTTCCCATCTGTGCCACGCTAGCCTCCACTCTCCCCAGCCTCCACCTGTACTACCCCACATCAATTGATGGGCTGTGTAAGTGCTGACTAACATGGTTATTAGAAGTATGAATTATTTAAGGAGATGTGCACATCATTAACCTGTTGTTCATGGGGGAAGTCTTGACAGGCATATTAACCTTAAGCACAGCGCAGTTTTACTTGTGGGAAGGAGGAGGGAGGAGGGGTGGGGGTGGTACAGAGAACTGGCTGTATTGTGCAGCATTGGAAAGAGTTGCCCTGAGAAAAGAGGCAGATTTAAAAAAAAAAAAAGCTGAACATCTTCTGAGAACAGAGTATTTTTGGCTCCGGGACACTATGAATTGGAAATGCAGGAGAATTAGCACGTCACACGTTCAGAGGCATCTGTGAGCGTATGTACCAATATGATCACTGTAATTATAATAATAATAAATGTTCTGTTGTGCTGTGACTTATGGAGGTCACCCTGAGATGAGAGAGAAAGAGAAGAGGGGGGATGGAAGAGAGGGAAGTTATTAATAAACCTTAGCCCCAGGCCCCCATGTTCTCACCTCTTTCCCACACTGAACCCTTCCCTGCACAGTCCCCTCATCCAGACGGGTGACATGAGCCCGCTTGATCTAGAGACATGAGCTCTCGGTCACTGATCTTCTTTCCAAAGGGGCTGTTTCGTTAGATGAGGAGTCTTGTTCTGGATCTGGAAGGGCTTCTGAGCCCAAAGCAGATTTTCCTTTTGTGGGGTAAGGAGATTTGAAACTGGATCTCTGGGTGTGATGGAGATGAGAGCCATCTCTGCTGGAATCTGCTGCACTCAGGCTCTGAAACCAGTTACCTTTAGGGGGAGGCCAGGCCAGAGCCTGCTGAGATGGCATCAACCTGGGTTGCTTGCGGCTTTTGTCAGTCATCAAACGTTTGCTAAATGTCTCCTGGTTGATCTTCATCTTATGGGATCACAGAGGTGTCAAATAAAACTTCTGTTTAGGAGCTCACTGCCTTCTTAGGGAAAGAATAATAACACACTATAGAAAGTAGAATATTCTAGCTATAGACTACTGTTACTGTTACCAGTACTGCTAGGAAATATATTATTCTCTAATATCATAGAGCAGTTTATAATTTTTATGAGATACATTACATAGCTTTCTCTTATGTGCATACCACTGTTAGTTGGACTTCCCTGGTGGCTCAGTGGTAAAGAATCCTGCCAATGCAGGAGACTTGGGTTTGATCCCTGGGTCAGGAAGATCCCCTGGAGAAGGAAATGGCAACCCTCTCCAGTATTCTTGCCTGGAAAAATCCAATGGACAGAGGAGACTGGCAGGCTCCAGTCCATGGGGTTGCAAGAATCGGGCACAACTTAGCAACTGAACAACAGTAACAACCACTATTAGTACCAATGAATAGAGAGCCACTCATACCAGTGAGACATATTTTGGACATAAAATGAGTATCATTGGGGATTACAGAGCAGAGAGCTCTAGAAGCAGATGTGGTAATACTAATATCTAATGTCTGCAGGATGTTTTATAGTTCATGTTTGTTCAGTTGCTCAGTCATATCTGACTCTTTGTGACCCCATGATCTCTAGCCAGCCAGGCTCCTCTGTCCAAGGAATTTTCCAGGCAAGAATACTGGAGTGGGTTGGGTTGCCATTTCCTACTCCAGGGCATCTTCCTGACCCAGGGATTGAACCCGAGTCTCTTGCGTCTCCTGCATTGGCAGGCAGATTCTTTGCCACTGTGCCACCTGGGAAGCCCATCTTTAAATCTCACATGAACTTCACAACGGTCAAGTGCATCCTGGAGAAGTTAACTTGCTTGCTTATATCACAGCTGGTAAGTAGAAGAGCTGGGGTTTGGACCCCTTATGATGCTGAGACCAGGACTTGCCCCACCCACCACAACTGCCTGCCCTGTGGAATTGTGTGTATTCCTATGCATCATGGTGCCTTATACTTCAGAGTCCTTCCACATCAATCACCTCCTTTGATCCTCACAGCAAGGCAGCAAATGAGGAAGAGCTGGGTTTATTCTGGGCCTTTCAGAGGCACCAGCTTATTGGAGGACATAGCTTTGAGCCACTTGCCAGTTTAAGTGTAAAGAGAACATCGTGACTCCTGGAGAAAAGGCAAAAGTCACACACACACACACACACACACACACACACTCACACTCACACACTCACACACACACATGTACAGACACCAAAATAAAAAGATGAAAAACATACAGAGCCAACAAGACGATAATAGAAAGCTGCAAACCTGAGGAACTTTCGCTGTCACTGTGCCTCCCTCATTGCCAAATATCAGATGTCCTTTCCTACGTTGCAAAAAGGATGAAGCTGAAGCTCTAGTACTTTGGCCGCCTGATGCAATGAGCCGACTCATTAGACGATACCTTGATGCTGGGAAAGAGTGAGGGCAGGAGAAGAAGGGGGCGGCAGAGGATGAGATGTTTGGATGGCATCATCGACTGAATGGACATGAGTTTGAACAAACTCCAGGAGATAGTGAAGGACAGGGAAGCCTGGCATGCTGCAATCCATGGGGTCACAAAAAGTCAGATGTGACTGAGCAACTGAACAACAATAAGATAGCCTTTCCTAGATTCCAGAAAAGCGATCTAAAATGCTGACAGGTTCACTGGGTGCCCCTGTTTCCTCCTGCTAATCATCAGGCCCAGGTTGGGCATCTATAGCTATCCCGTGCTTTGGCATCAATCAGGGCGGGTCTTCCTGCCTCTTTCCTGGTCTGTCTCACTTCCATGCCGTCACTTGTCTCCTTCAGGTAGAAGAACTGAGATGGAATAAGGATACAGTTACTGAGTTTTGCAGACACAGGGCCAGTTTTGTTTCTATGTGGATTGTGAGGTGCAAGTGTGTATTTGTGCCTGTGGACCCACACACACACTCACAGAGATTCCTCTGCACTCAGTAATCTGGAGCAGGGTCTGCCATCTTGTGCATGGATCATTTGCATTAGCAGTTCCGAGGCAGCTTTATTATTTTAAACCTCTTTTATGATATTTCCTGTGATTGACAGTCACTGTCATATTTCTGCCTGATACGCATTGAGCCTGGAGTTGTTGACTTGGCTTAGGGATGTGTCACCTGGCTGTCTAGCATGGCTCACCTGTGCCGAGCCCCACACTGTTCATTTCAGCTGGCCTGCTTCCATCAAGAGAAGGCAGGAGCTCGGGAGCCAGATGGGATGGGCAGTGATCACGGTCACTCTTTCTCTGGGGCTGTGTCTCTTCTCTAAGAACAGGCTTCCCCAGGCACCCTGTCACTAATGACAGGGAGGACATGGCAGCGCTAGTGAGACTTTAAGAAGAGATTGCAGAGATGTCTAATTCATCTTTCACATGAAAGATTGGCAGTGACCTTACAAGTGGTCATCAGCTATTCTTGGATACTTGCAGAGATAAGGCGATCACTGCATTCCAAGGCAGCTTGTTATCTATTGGCACCCAACTCAGCATGCAGGGAGATGGGAGGCATGCTGAGCTAACCCAGGTGTGAACCTGGGTTCCACTCCTGACTCTCTTACCCGTAAGCTGGGACCTCAGGCGAGTGTCACTGTCTGTCTGGGTCTCAGTTTCCTCTGGTTGTAAAGTTGAAGGGGAGGGACTGTGTTTCACATGGTGCTCTGAGCAGCTTGGGGTTTCTGGAAGGTTCTTCAGGGGCTGCAAAGAAGGTTGAAATGGGGGTTAAGTGTTGGCAGGGACACAGTCATGCTAAAAGGGAATTGTTATGATTTTGCATTTTGTGTTTTTGGCTTTGAATAAATGACTTTTATAGATAAACACATTAAAAAACAGTAGAAGTAGAGGATTCAAGGTTCTTTCTAGCTCTAATTTTTTATGGTCATGGAAATCTGTAAAAAGTACCATGAGGTCTGTTTAGTAAAGTAATACTGTTGTAAATCTATTTTACAAAAACAGTTCAAACCCCTCTTACAAGACAACCTTAGTACTGTCTCCCATCTTTTTAAAGTCCTCAAGGGCAGGTTGTGATTATTGCACCAGAGAGAGCCCTGGCCAGAATAGTGAACTGAAAGAGGTTTGTTCTGAAGTCCTCTTTCCTTACTTTCTTTTCTGTGTTACTTTCTTTCCTACTCCGAGACCCTCTGTGGCTTCCCGTTCTCCACAGACCATTGGACCCAGCCAGCTCTCACCTTGGGGAATTCTCTGATAACCTTACCCTGCTTATGAAGCATTAGCTGAGGATGTTTCAATAGCTTCCAAAATATTTGGCACTTTTGAAGACTGAAAATTTCTCAAAAAATGAATGTCTGTTGATGGAGTCTGGGGTTCTAAGATAAATTGCATCCCGGAAGTCATGGTGTGTGCACAGCCTGCTCTCAGCATCTTCAGCTTCCCCATCTCTTCCTCTGGGTGTGTTTGCCTTAGAGGTATATTTCCAATTTTGCCTTACAGAAGTGTTTCCAAAAGTAAATCCCCCAGAATACTAATCCTGAAGGCTCTGAGATAAAAGACTCTGCAGCCAAATGCCTTTGGGAGAATGCTGGGTATTATGTTTCTCTCTTTTAGATTCACGGTGCACCCTGATCTATTTCAGACTCTGAGAAATCCGTCATGGAGGAGTCCCGGTTTATCTTGGTTTAATCCAGTGTTTCCCAGACTGTTTGACCACAGTATCCTGTTTTCCTCTAAGTATCAGCTGTTAACATCTCTCAGATCTGATGTTCCCTAGGACTCAGTGGGAGCACCAGTTCTCACTGTGGGTGATGTTGCTCTCTGGGGGACTTTTGATAAAGTCTGGAGATGTTTTGGGACTGTTACAGCTAGTGGGGAGAGTGCTTCTGCATCTACTGAGTAAATACCAGGGATGTTGCTGTTATACATCCTAAATGCACAGGCCAGTCACCCGCAATAAAAAGTTATCTGGACTCAAATGTCCATAGGGTCGAGGTGGAGAAACTCTGTTCTAGAGATATGCAGGGACAAGGTCTGTTTAAATGCAGGGCAAGACCCTGTAAAATCTGATACTCAGCCAGGCATTTTATGATGAGGGATGTTTACTGGACAATGCAGAAGGAGATGCACCCAGGTAATATTTTCCTAACACCACCGAACAAATCCAGAGCTGAACACTCCTCCATGCCCAGAGGCAGCACTCAGCTCCCCCAGTCCCCCCGTGTGGGCAGAGATGAAAGACGCCTTCTCACTGCTGAGCTTCTGGGATCTGAGCTGACAGGGTGCATCACCTGTTCTTGTCCTCCCTTCCAGAATCAAGCGATTTAGCACCATTATAGGATGAGCCTATTTCCCCAGCTTGCAGATTGTGGTTTATTTATTTCTTTAATCTTGCTCCAAGCTTCTTTTCTTTTCTTGAACCAACAGGGCTTGGCTGCACTTTCTGGAGATGTTGACTTGGTGGAAGAAAATGTGCTTGCTGTCAAGCACAAGAGCATTCCTGGGACTGAGCTTCTTTAAGTCCCGGTGATTTATCTGTTTCCATAAAGCAGAGCAATGATGCTTGTTAGTCAGCAGAACTCACACCTGCAGCCTCCCCCGCTCAATTCCCCCCTCCGCCAACCCCCCTCCACATCAGGGAGAACAGAAGAGACTGCTCCCTGCTTTCTGATTCTGTAAGTCAGTGAATAGCAAGCTCTTTGGGGATATGGATCCCTTTGCGAATCTAATGGAAACGAAGGAACTTCTTGCAGAAAAATGCATACAGATGCATATACACAATTTTGCATGTGATTTGAGGTGGTGCATGGTGGTCTGTGTTTACAAACTCAGGATTTGAGATGCTTCATTTTGGGGACACTCCTTAGAGATGGTGGCTACTTTCGTGGGTTTGCACTGAGCCTCATCACTGGGGTGTACAAGGAAAGGAGCACCTCAATGCCTCACCTCAAAGAGCTGCTGTTCTTAGGGAATCATAATTTAACAGAGTAAGTTAGTAGCTCCTGATGTTTTAGCTCATTCATTCATTCAACACGTAGTTTCTGAGGAACTAAATACCCGCTACTGGGAAGTCAAAGATGAAAAAAACGCTCTTCTTTCTCTCAGCAATAGGGGATATAGGAAAGGGCACTGGTCTAAGGTCCGGCTGCTGGGATGGAGGAATTGTGCAGGGTTTGGCAGGGTCTGCTTGATGCCTGGTACTTGATTCTGGACTCACACTTGACCTGAGAAGCACTTTAAGAAATTGCCCCAAACCTTCCAGGGCCCCAGGGCAGCACTGCCCATTTTCCGTTTTCAGTGTCCTCTGCTGCGTCGAATCCACTTGAGTGACTTCCCATAGTTGTTATAGGCAAAGAACAGAGGACACAGGGTCTCACTTTGAAGTTTTAGAAACTGGCTCACCGGTTACAGTCCACAGCCCCACAGCTCCTACCAATATATTTGGTAGGGGTTGAGGCTGTCTTTTCTGATCACATGTCCTTATTGATGGAGCTCACTGATGTGTGAGTCTTTGTAGAGGAAAAACTTTGCAGAAAGGTGAACATCTTTGCAGTGAATCATGTTAATGCCAGTTACCTGTTTCCTGTATCGTTTGGGCTCCATAATGAATCTAATAAAATGACTAGCTTCCTTCTTTCTGGCTAGGACACGTACTCTAGGCATCCTGGGAGGAAGATGAGTTGGTCTGTTTGTTTGAGCCGGTGAGTACTTTGAACTCAGCTACAATGCAGCCTAGCCATCTGACACTCTCACAGGATAGGCAGGTGGGGTTTCTTTTTCCAGAAACAATCTGTGTCTGCACAAGGTTGTGATGTTCTCACCTGAAGAGGGGCAGTGAAGTCCATAGCAGTTGGATTCAAAAGAAGAAATCACTTTTCCATAATTGGTACCTTTTCATTCTCTTTTTCAAAATGCCCAGCACCATTACTGCAGCTCTGAATCCCCAGTGAACCGCAGGGTAGGGAAAAAGACCACACAGAAATTACAGTTGTAAGCAGGTAATGAGCAGCAGCTACAAGCAGGCAGCTCTCTGCCTGTGAGAGTGGGGGTTACAATTACAGATTCATATGGCTCCATTTTCTGCTTTCAGTATAGCTGTCGACATCTCAAACTGAGAAGCCCATCACTGCGGCCTGGGCAGCTTCCTTGCAGCTCTTGTGTTAAGAGAGATTTATTATTCTTACAGGTTCTACTCATAGCAACTCCCTCCAGATGGGTCTTCAGAGGGAAGATTCTATTTTATTTCATTTTGCTAAGAACCACAGATCTGCAGAGACTTTGTTCTGTCTTTTGGGTGAGGCTCCTGAATCTGGGTGAAGAAGGTAGGGAATTTGAATCGGGCAGTGGCTGCATTGAAGGAAAATGAAAATGGAGGCAAAAGACCATTTCTTGCTGCATTGTGGGAACAGAAGACTGGAACAGTAACCATAATGCCCATCAGTTGGTAAATGGCTAAATCAGTTATGGTTCATCCATAAAATAGAATACTATGCAGCTGTTAAAAGGAATGAGGAAGGTTTGTTTCCACTGATAAGGACTGATCTCCATGATACAGTTTTTTTAAAAAAGTTCAATACATTGTACATAGCATGCTACCATTGTATAAGAGTGATCTCTAAATATGTACCTTACATCTACAAGGGTGATTTCCGAGATGACTCACAAGAAATTTATAATAATTTTTGCCACTAAAGCGAAGGATTTTATTGAGAGACAGGGGAGGCAAGAGAGCTGGTTGTAGAAAATCCTTTTGTGCATCTGGATTTCCCCCCCACCATATGCATGTATTACTTTCTCAAAAATCACTTAAGGCTAAAAAATTATTTTCAAATCTAATAATGCTTAGCAAGTTTTGCTTTTGGAAGGATGAGCAAATTGTGGTTTGAATGTGACTAACCAAAGCTACCCAGAAATGAAAAGTTGTCTCCAGGAATTCCCATTATTGTGTGGGATTTATCACTGCTAATGATAAGTAAGAACTAGAACCTGTCAGGTGAGGTACGATTTTACCTTCATTTATGGGAATGAATTGAGTACATTATGGTCCACATAAATTGCATTTATACCACACCAATTTGTTATGTGCCATTTATTAGAAGCTCAAGCTTCCTTCCTAATGACATCATTGTTTCCACCACCCGGGCTCACTGCCTCTTCTGTCCTGCTGTTTTTCAGCAGGTGTAGGGTGGGTGGTCTATTTCTTTGGAGCTCTCAGAGTTTCTTTCCTGTGAATCAGGGGCCAAAGAGGTAATGCAAATGTTTGGAATGGCCAAGTGGGAGGCAGTAGAATTGGTTAGGTCTTTGGCAACCAGAGAGGCATGCCCCTCTTGGATAAAATTCAGCTTGAAAAAAACCTGCAGGTCATATCTTGTTCAAGGTCTGGGGGTTTCTACATTCCCTTTGCTAATGATTGACAGAAGCCTTTCTAGTCAGAAAGCATCCTCCTGGGTGTTGGTGTAGAGTCCATAGAGGAAGGTTGACCAGATATCCAGGAAGCAACCTGATTTCTGCCTGTCTGTGCATTCTGCCCCAAGTTATTGAAAAGGCATCTTGTTCTTGTATTGGACACCAGATTTCTAGACATTGAGGGCACATTCATCTTTTAATCAGGGCAGAGATGAACATATCTTGCCCTGGGCTATTCTTCAGAAACTTAACGTCATGCAGGGTTTTACTGGTTTAAAACGTTGCAACTGGGAGGCTTTCTTCTCAGGGTATATTTCTGTGACAGGAAGTGAAAACCAGAACAAAATTGCTGAGAAAATGAAATTAACAAAGGAAATCATTCTTAGTACAATGTTTATTCAGAATAAGAACTTGATAATCATTAAGAGAATAATGATTGCCCTTTGAAAATGTAGCTGGAAGTGGAAGTGAGTTCTTTAGATGGTCCTGCTCTGAGCCTCCTGCTGCCTCCTCCATGTAAAGAATATCTGGCTCTGTGGCTTTTGGGGTGATGTTTCTTCTGTCTGGCTTCCTTTGACTAGTGGGAACCTTGGCTGTCCCAGTGGTCAACTTTGTCAGATAATTCAGGACTTTCTCCCTTATCCTGTCTCTTCTTAATGGTTTGGCGTGACTCAGGGGACTCTGTGCCAATGCTGCCATAACTCTCCTTGGTAACTCACCCACACAGGAGCTTTTTCGTCAGAACAGGAGATCAAGAGTCCGTCCAAGTTCCATATAACACTGCTTCTCCCTCCCGCAGAAGACCAGTGTGCAGAATATACCCAAGAACCACACAGTACTAAATAACACAAGGCAGCAGACAGCAGTTCCTATAAATTAGTGAAAACAATGCTGAAAAGACAGTGTAGGGTGCATAAATTCAAGTATTTAGTCAGAAGCCCATTCACTTAGGGTGGACAAGAAGGAAATTAACAAATCACTTCCCAGTAGGAGTTTGCAGTGGGTGGGGAAATAAAAGAGGATAGCAGAAAATAGGTCATACTGGAAAGAAGTCCAGAGAAAAGGAAAAGAAAAAAGGACATAGATCCTTTTCAAGACTGTGTGAGAGAAAACCCTATGGTCTTGAGTTGTAATCCCCAGATAGACTGTTTACCATTGGAAGATCCACCCGTTGCCTTGACACAGCCCTTCCCTATCTTTGCAGTCTAATGGTTTACTCATTCAGTGGCTTATATGCCATCTCCTCCCTGAAGCCTCCCGTGATGTTCCAGATGAAAACAGCTTTTTCCCTTAGGATGTAACTCTGTTTCAGTACTCATGTTTTAGTGCTGACCTTTTGTGGTGGTTATCTGTGTCCATGTTTATATAAGATCTCAGAAGGAAGGGATTATGACTTGGTGAGCAACAGTTTAGCAACTGTTTTACTGAATGCTTATTATATACCTCCCAGTGCTAGTGGGGAATACTTTACATGAGAAAAATGTGGTCTTAGCACTAAGGCATTTACTTTTAGGAGAATCATGTATGGGTCTTTGCACTATGTATGTGCAATCCCTATTGAGTGAATGAGACTGAACCCTCTCTGCCCTGTTTTAAGGATGAGGAAATTGAGGTCCATGGCTACTTGACCTTCGTAAGATGACATTCCTAGCTTGCATAAAGATGGAAACTCAGGCAACTGTTTTATTGCTTGATTTTATAGTCTACAAACAACATCATTCTCTTGGCCAGTCATCTCATAGATGAATAAGTATGGTTGGGAGAGTCTGGCAGTAGCCCTGGCCCCTCAGCGTTGGGTATGTAACTCCTACGGTGCACGGAGAACTAAGGAAAGAACATGCATGAGCTATTCAAAGCAAGGCCAGTGGAATGGTAGGTATGTCTGAGAAAGGCTAATAAAGAAAATATTGAACCTGTGGAAGGAAGGAGGAAGCCCATGGTGGAGTGAGAGGGATGAGACTTGGGCTAGGTAAATCTTTTTTAACTAGTTACTTTGCATTTGGAACTGGAGGCAACATGGACTCAGAGCCCTGCAAACAAATCTATATGCATCCCAAATTAGTTTAAATTGGTCCCTTGTCAAACTTGAAAGCCAGCCTTTGCTTTTCTTGGTTGCTATGCTGGTGAGTTAGAACTAGAATGTATCTCAGGAAGCCATCTGATCCAGCCCCTTGCCTTCATGTCAGTAGGATATTATCTCCATTTCAGTTCAGTTCAGTCGCTGAGTTGTGTCCAACTCTTGGCAACCCCATGGACTGTAGCACACCAAGCCTCCCTATCCATCACCAGCTCCCAGAGTTTACTCAAACTCATGTCCATTGAATTGGTGATGCCATCCAACCATCTCATCCTCAGTGGTCCCCTTCTCCTCCCACCTTCAATCTTTCCCAGCATCAGGGTCTTTTCAAATGGGTCAGTTCTTCACATCAGGTAGTCAAAGTAATGGTGTTTCAGATTCAGCGTCAGTCCTTCCAATGAATATTTAGGACTGATTTCCTTTAGGATGGACTGGTTAGGTATCCTTGTAGTCCAAGGGACTCTCAAGAGTCTTCTCCAACACCACAATTCAAAAGCATCAATTCTTTGGCGCTCAGCTTTATTTATGGTCCCAACTCTCACATCCATACGTGACTACTGGAAAAACCATAGTTTTGACTAGTCAGACCTTTGTTGGCAAAGTAATTGTCCCTGCTTTTAAATATGCTGTCTAGGTTGGTCATAACTTTTCTTCCAAAGAGCAAGCGTCTTTTAATTTCATGGCTCTACACATGGACATCACCAGATGGTCAATACCAAATCAGATTGATTATATTCTTTGCAGCCAAAGATGGAGAAGCTCTATGCAATCAGCAAAAACAAGACCGGGAGCTGACTATGGCTAAGATCATGAACTTATTTGCCAAATTTAGATTTAAATTGAAGAAAGTAGGGAAAACCACTAGACCATTCAGGTATGACCTAAATCAAATCCTTTACGATTATACAGTGGAAGCAAGAAATAGTTTCAAGGGATTAGATCTGATAGACAGAGTGCTTGAAGAACCGTGGATGGAGGTTCATGACATTGTACAGGAGACAGGGATCAAGACCATCCCCAAGAAAAAGAAATGCAAAAAAGCAAAATGACTGTCTGAGGAGGCCTCACAAATAGCTTGAAAAGAAGGGAAGTGAAAAGCAAAGGAGAAAAGGAAAGATATACCCATTTAACCAGTGACTTAAGAGAGGCTCAGTGGGGTTTAAGGGTCTAAAACCACTCAGAAGAGATCTCTAGTTCATGGTAGCCCAGTGGTGATCCTCAGTATGCAGAGTGACCATTTCATGAACATTCTTTCTGATGAAGGCACTTCATTCAGTTGACAGGTCCTCAGGGACTGACTCTAAAGCTACCCTTTTGGCCTTCAACTTGGAGCGTGGGAATGTTGGTGGCTAAGCCTTTGAATTCTGGCTGCTCTGCTTGGGTAATGCAGGGGGACCTAGAGGGGGGTTCCCGTGCTACTCTGAGAGGGGCTGGGGCTGGAGCAACCACAGATGCACAGACTCGCAGAGTGTCTCCTTAGGCCTTCTCTCTTTATTCATAACACATAAGCTCTTCTGTTGATAACTAATGGATCATCCAGAGTTCTCTAAACCTCTGGGAAAACTGAAGATCTTTTTGAATTGGGAGTCTTTTGGTGGCTGTGGTCAGAACAGATATTTATATTTTTCACACCTTGTTTCCATAATACAACCAATGATTAAAATCTTTTGCTGAGGCCAGAGTGTTATATTTCTGTTTGGGAATCAAATAAGAAAGAAGGGAGGGAAATAGATCAGAGGCATAAGTGTAGACGGAAGCCTGGACCAATGTCTACGTTCCCTGTAAAAAAAGCTCATGTTTGGGTAATGGTTCTGATGTGAATTCAGAACTCAGGGATCCAGAAAGTCTGAGTTATCCTAAAACATCATGGGGCTGTCCTGTTAGAGTTACCTGGGCAATAGGGCTCAGTGGGAAAAAGACAGAGAATGTGTGATGGAACCCCCATACTCACACTCCTGGGGCTGCCTGTTTATTCAGTGTAGCTTGATGTTATTTATAGTCTCATCTTCCTGTGGCATGTGGTTAGTTCTTCTCAACTGCCTCCCATTCTGCTTTGCTTCACTGGATAAGCAGGTTAATTACTTTGTAAGACCATTTGGTCCTTGAAGGCATTGGGTATTTTATTTCCCTTGGATTGCTTATAGCATTTATGCTGTTCCTGGCAGTTAGAAGAAATACAATCGGTGTTTAATACTATGGTCTTTGCAACACTTCTTGCTTTGGGAAGTGAACTTCTAAATATTCTTGGTGTCAGAATGGCTACAGTTCTTCAGGCTTTAGCATTACTTTGCTAGTGTGTGAGATGAGTGCAATTGTGCAGCAGTTTGAACATTCTTTGGCACTGCCTTTCTTTGGGATTGGAATGAAAACTGACCTTTTCCAGTCCTGTGGCCACTGTTGAGTTTTCCAAATCTGCTGGCATTTTGAGTGCCGCTCTTTCTCAGCATCATCTTTTAGGATCTGAAATAGCTCAGCTGAAATTCCATCACCTCCACTAGTTTTGTTTGTAGTGGTGCTTCCTTCTCTAAACTACAGTTTTTAGGTTGTGCATTATCCTTTTTTTCTTTTTTTTTTTTTCATTTCTTCTAGCTTCAGGTAGAATGTGGGATCCTTGGGTCTTCCACAAGGGCTGTGTCCCTACCTTGGGACTGAATGATTTTTGGATCACTTAAATCCCAAGTTTTATGTCTTAAAAAGGAGTTTCAGGGCTTCCCTACTGGTCCAATGGTTAAGAATCTGCCTTGCAATGCAAAGGACACCAGTTCAATCCCTGGCCTGGGAAGATCCCATGTGCCATGCAGCAACTAAGCCTGTGTACCATAATTACTTAATCCTGTGTGCCTAGAGCCTGTGCTCTGCAACAAGAGAAGCCACACAATGAGAATCCCATGCACCACAACAAAGAGTAGCCCCTCCCACTTGCCACAACTAGAGAGAGCCCACACTCAGCGTTGAAGACCCAGCACAGCCAAAAATAAAGTAAATATATAGATAAATCTTTCTTTAAAAAAAAAAAAGCATTTCATGATATCAGTATGTTGTTGGGGCAGATGAGGAGAGGAGCCTTGGAACTTGTGCTCTAATATAGATAGATAGATATGAAATGTATATGCACATATGATATATGTTTATATAAATGCATATGCATATGAGCATATATGTTTATGAATATATGAACAGATGTGTTATGTGATATATATACTCTGCATATACATACATATATATATATATATTTCTCTTTTAGTCCTTACAACAGATTTATAATAACATTGCTATTATCTCTGTTTTTGAGAGAAAAGATTCCTATCACTTTAGAAGCGAGTTACTTTGAATGCCAGACAACATAACCCCATCACACGTGGGTGAATTTTTTTTTTTTACCTCGAGTGGCTGAATAGGAAGTTGAGCTCTATGTACAACACACAGAGGCTCTACAGTTAGAATAATTAAAATAATGAGTCTGTACTCTCATTCTTGCCCAAGGTCACAGAGCCAGTAATCTGTGAACCTGTTATTCAATCTCAGGTCTGCTTGATTCAAGTGCTTCTAGTCCTTCCTGATTGAAAGGAAACAATAATGGAAGGCTGTGTTTAGAAATTTGGATTCTGCACCACAGGTGGTGTTTGAATGCTTGGTGAGGGGCTAAGTGTGAGATTTGATAATTTGTTTTATTAGGACATTCTTGTTGGAAGGTTGAGAGATGGGTGGGAGGCTGTGAGAAGGAAGTAGAATCAGTTAAAATCCATGATATTACAGTATTCCAGGTAAAAGATGATAACAATTCAGATGGAAATTGTGGGAACACAGAGGATGTGATAACAAATTATCATTGCCAAGGAAGTGTTGTTAGGACTTAGCAATGATTAAGTAAGTTTGGGGAACAATTCGATCAGTAATATGACTTTAAGGTTCCTGCTGACACTGTTATCCCAAACATGAATGCAGATAGAGTAGCAGGAATTTTCCTTAGCAAAGGTGAGGGAAAGAGAATGTGTCTGATTTTGACATGTTACGATTGAAGAACCAGTAGTTCACCAGGGCTTCCATGGTGGCTCAGTTGGTATAGAATCTGCCTACAATGAAGGAAGCTGCCTGCAATGCAGGAGACCTAGGTTCAATCCTGAGTGAGGAAGATCCCCTGGAGAAGGAAATGGCAACCCACTCCAGTATTCTTGCTTGGAGAATCCCATGGACAGAGGAGTCTGGCAGTCCATGGGGTTGCAAAGAGTTGGACATGACTTAGCAACTAAACCACCCCTAGTAGTTCAAAAGTTTGGAGTTTTCCAGAAGGTAGTTGGGTTTATAGGACCAAGGAGCAGGAGGGCATTCTGGATGAAAGAGAGAGTTTTTGTATTCATTGGAAGTTAGGTGGTAATGAAGCAGTCAGAGTGGATTCAGTTTCCCAGGAATAGAGTATGGAGAGAAAGGGAGAGTTGAAGATGGGACTGTGGCAATGACCACAGTTTAAGGGGTGGAGTGAGGCAGGTCAGCAATGACAAAGCTGGAGAAGTTGCCCACAGAGTGTTAGAAAATGCAAGGACTGGGCCTTTGTCTCATCTCAGTTTCCTGGCCAGAGAAAAGTAATATGCAGTTCTGTCTAAAAACTTCTAAGCCTTCCCTGTCAGGATCACTCATCCCTGAATTTCTGAAATGGTCATGATTCCAGATTCTTTGTTCTGTTGTCAGAATTCATGCCCATATTTTTGTCAGATTTTCTGTCCAGGTTTTTGGTCTGGAAAATGTTGTACGTGTATTGTTCATCAGCTCTATGGAGTGAAGCATATGCTATTCCCCAGTGCCCTGATTTTCCTTCAAAGGTTGATGGTTGGGACATTTTCTTTCACAAAGCCAAAGTAGTAAAGAGCCAAGAGGCTGCTGTAGATGGGAAGGACAGATAGAAATACAGGGAGTTCTGGCCCTCGGAGTAGATGCCTATGGTTTGAGATAGAGAATCTTTTAGAAACCCAGAGGGGAAATAGCTACAGGAATCCTGGGGAAAGTTGACATGAAGAGCCTCCATCAGAATGATTTAAGCAAAAGTTTAAGGAGGGATGTCAAGGTAGATTGTGTGTGTGTGTGTAAGAGAGAGAAGTAAAGAGGTGGGGGGGGGTCAGTAATTGATTGATTATTATCCAGCATAGTTGAAGAGGAAAAGATTTGAAAAGTTACTTCAATAGACAATACATACTTACATACCTTATTCAGGTTTTGCTGCCAGGACAAGGAGACTCCTGTGGTAACAAGAGGATTCAGAAGGGACCACTCTGATGTTGAATTCCCTGGCAAATACACTGTCCTTCTGGATGTCATAGCCCAACACCCGCTTTGGGCTTAGAGAGGATTAAAAGCTTACTTTTCTCTACCCTCAGGAAGGCTCTTGATGGGCTCAGTGGGGGATATGGAGATGCTTAAAACACACCACAGTGGGCCTAATGTCTGAGAACAACATTCTCAGGCATATCAGACCTAGTTTCCCTTTTTGTAACAAATATTTTGAAATCCTCACTTTACAGTACTGAAATGAAATTCAGAGAAAATATAACCTGCCTACACACATAATTAAAATCAACATACTGCCCTAACTGTAATATAAAGGAGAAATAGATGGATAGTAATTTATAACAAAATAGTGTATATTTCACTAAATCCTAAGGTATGACTATGCTGGAAAGTTTAATGAAGTCATCACAGAATCACCATGAATAAGACAGCTACAAAAGCAGTCTGACACAGGTGTGTGGTACTGGAAGTTCAAACACTATAAATGGTGTTCCCATTTATTATGATGATTTTTTTTAAAAAAAATGATGCATAATTTGGGAAAGTTCTTTATGAAACAAAAGGCAATCTTGCCTCAACCTATAAGGTAGTTGTATACCTAAAATATTCAGTCTATTGATACTGTACAAAAATATTTTCTTCTTATAGATAAAAAAAATTTAGGCTCTAGGCTTGGTTAATAACCAACAGGGTCTTCCCTGTAAGAATGTCCAGTGACTGTTTTCTATTCAGGAATATGGCATAATTTTTCCATGGTACAGACAGTATAGAGTGATTAGCTTTTGTGCCTCTGTCCAGTAAATCCAGTAGTGCCCATCTCCCACCAAATTTTCAAAATGCCTCCTAAGGGTCAGTAGCTCTTCTGTTGGAATCATTATTTCACACTTGGTGGGATCCAGAAAAAACTCCCATTTCTGCTGGGAACTGAAGAACTCCAGTTATTTTGTATGATTAATGCTTGGCACCACCGAGGAGCTGTCCATGGTCCTGCTTAGTATTTGATTACTATGGAGTGAAGTGTTTGTTGCTTTGTGGCCCCATGGACTGTAGCCCACCAGGCTCCTCTGTCCATGGAATTCTCCAGGCAAGAATACTGGAGTGGGTTGCCATTCCTACTCCAGGGGATCTTCCTGACCCAGGGATCGAACCTGTGTCTCCTGCACTGGCAGGTGGATTCTTTACCACTGATCCACTAAGGAAACCCTGACTACTATGAATTTGGTTAATTTCAAGTCCTAGTTCCACTATGATCCCTGTTTCATTATGGATTCCTGATCCAAGGCTCTAGTTAATAGGTTTAGTTTTACCTGCAATAATAATTAGGTCTGCAACAGCCAGGCCGACAGCTAGATCTGGCCCTGCTTTGGACTGAAAACCATCCTGATCAGTGGTATTGCTTTGGCTGAACCTTATTGCTGTTATCAAAAGGAGGGCAGGATCTTTATTTCTAAGATGTTTCACTGAAAAGTCATTGAAGAAGGATTTCACTAGTTGTCTACCTTTTAGCTGGGTAGAACACAGTTGTTTTCTCAGATTTGGATTTAGTAGGGTCTGCGATTTCCATGGTTGGTCCTGTATTTGTGAAAAGCCTGTCAATGCTATGCTTTCTGTAGCCAAAGCACTTAACAGTATTTCCCAAAGTGTAAGACTTGTAGGAGTTCATCTGGTACATGGATGTGGCAGTAAGTAACATTGGCTCATTTGGTGAAATAATTAATCCTTTCTCAATTTGCTTTCATTCCTTTTAGGATATCAAGAAGAAAATCTCAGTTTGGGGCTGGTGTGTCTTTAACACCTTTCTAACACTTGATAATCTCTTATTTTAACAAAGAAAGGGCAGGCTTCAGGCTCAGAGCCCACAGCAGGGGACAGTATTGACTAGACTTTAATGGCCATGTTTTCTCTGCTTTGTAATTATTTTCATGATTACTCCACATTTATGGAAGGTGATACTGATTTTCCATTTTGGTAGTAATACCAAATTTTCTTTCAAAATCAATTAATTTTAGTAAAAAGAAGAGCCAATTTAAAGAAGTACATTTAGCACAGGTGTTACACAGATGTAGCTTGAAAAGAAGGTGGTGTGTGTAGAATTGAATTTTAGGAAGTATTGCCATCTTGTGTCAGTTGAGGGGCTGGTGCCTGGGTGTAAAACAAGTTCAGGGGCAGAGGGAAGCCATACTCTCAGGATATTGGCTGGTTGTCAGTTCATTAAATTACTGGTTTCTTACACAGACTCACTCCAGATTATTTATTATTCTTGTTGCTGTCTTTGTCTCTGGGTAGGGAAGCAGCATGTTAATGCCTCATATAATCAGTGATGGATGGCTCCAGTCTGTCAGTCTCTGACACTGTGAGTGTTCAGTAATTTCATTATCTGCCCATTTCTCTACTGTTTGCAGCCTAGCACTTATGACAGGGTGGCATCCATCCCTAATGACATGGGATGGGCTGAGATTCCCAAGAATCATTCTGGCTTAGAAGAGGTAAATTTCCATGAAAGAAGGCATTTCCCATCCCCCCCTCCCCAGTCTAGAACAAAGCAAGAAGCTGAATCAAGAGTATGTGCTTCTGTGAAAAATAAAAAGAGAAGAATAAGTAGCCTAGGTAAGAGGTCTGTAAATTGAAACCTTTAGTGACTAATGACAATGATTGAGGTAAATGTTTTCTAACTCAGAATGAAGCTAAAAGTGTTTTTCTCCCCAAATATGTTTTTGTAAAACAACAAATGTCAATGTAGATCAGATGCCCACCAAATAAATAATATCAAAGGAGCTGCATTTGCCGTTGGTTTGATGGAGCCAAGCTGTTTGCTAAGCCAAACTTTGCCAACTTTTCTTTTCCGAGAAAGCTCTGAATCAAACCTGATTTAAAAAAATAGTTAGAGAGAGTCCAAACATGTGTTGACTGTAAACATTTGACTAATTTCTATGTGCCATATGCATTTATCTCTCCTAGTCTCAATAGCAAACTGTAACTTCAGAGAGCTTAAGCCTCAGAGAGTTTAAAGTTAATTGCTTAAAGTCACACAGCAAGCAAGGTGAGACAAGGGTTGGAATTTCATATATCCAGCTATTGTCTCTACATCCAAAGTCTATGCATTTTGGACTTAGTTGCCTTTTTCTAGCCTAGGTGTAAATACCCCCTTCTCCCTTTAATTGTAAAATTCTCCCAAAGACAAGAGAAGATTGTCACTTGGGAGATTGCAAAAAAAAAATCATCTTAGGTATTTTTTAAAAAATAAAAGAATGAACATACACAAATTTCTGAGTCCCAACTCAGATCTACTGAATCAGCATTTCTAAGGGTCAGGCCTTGTCTTTTAAACCAGCTCAGTTAGTGCTTATAGTCATCAGAAAAGTTTGAGAAGCAGTGCATAATCTCATGCAATCCCATGGGGCATTGCATGAGGGCAATCCCGTGGTTGATATTAGTTGATATTAAAAATATTCAATGACCAGGGAAGGGCCGTGCTCTGCCTAATCAGAAAGGACCTTTGCTATAGCTGAAGTAGAATCTTAGAGATCCTCTTGTGCTAAGCCTTAGTTATAGGATGTGAGTAAAGCTGAAAGGTCTAAGCAGCATGTCTGGATGGTAGCTTGGAGCAAAAGCTTTTTAACTAATGGGGCTGAGAGTATGTCAATATTTTAACTGGTATGGCTATACCAGTGGGTTTTCCAGTTGAGTATCAGCCCTGGTAGCCTTTATAAAAGAAAGTATAAGCAAATGGTAAGGGCTTCTTTTTCTATAAATTCCATATTTCTCAGAACTTTGAGCCATCTGCATGTGAATCGCAGGGAAGCTCGTTTTAAAATGCAACTTTGAAACCACTACACACCTATGAGAATGGCAGAAATCCAACACACTGACAACACCAAATGCTGGCGAGGATGTGGAGCAACAGGAACTCTCGTTCATGGCTGGTGGAGATGCAAAGTGGTACAGCCACTTTGGAAGACAGTTTGGCAGCTTCTTATAAAGCTAAACATACTCTCACCATATGATCCAGCAATCATGCTTCTTGGTACTTAACCAAATGAGTTCAAAACATATGTCTACACAAAACCCTGCATATGCACGTTTATAGCAGCTTTGTTCATAATTGCCAAAACTTGGAAGCAACCACGATATCCTTTAGGAGGTAAATGGATCAACAAACTGTGGTACATCCATACAATGGAATATTATTTGGCATTAAGAAGAAATGAACTACCAAGCTATGAAAAGACATAGAGGAACCTAAAATGCATATTACTAAGTGATAGAACCCAGTCTCAAAAGACTACATACTGTATGATTCCAACTATATGATGATTTGGAAAAGGTAAAACCATAGAGACAATAAATAGATTGGTGGTTGCCGAGGTTAAGGGGAAGGGAAGAAGAAAATATTTTTAGGGCAGTGAAAGAATTCTGCATGATATTATCATGGTGGATACAGGTCATTATACATTTGTCAAAATGCAGTGAATATACAAAACTAAGAGTAAAGGCAAGCTATGGTTTTGAGGTTAAACTGAGTCAAACACTGAAAGAACTTGAGTATGTAAATTTCCTTCATCACTTCTGGTTCCCCTCATGGCTGTGCTAATCATCCCCTCATGCTACTAGTTTCAAAAAATGCCTTTGCTATGAAGTCTTCCCTGATTAGCTAGCCAGGACTGACTTCTCCCCTAATTTTAGAAATTAGTGACTCTTTTATTACCTCCCTTCACCTCGTATTCGTGTCTTTTCACTTCCTTTAGTATATAGAGGCAGCTTTAATGAGGTGGTGAGGGGCACAGTCAGATGGCCTGGGTTTGAATTTCATTTCAACCACTTATTGGTGTCACCTTGGGAAGTCACTCAGCCTGTCTTCCTCATCCCAGACTTTCTCATCTGTAAACATGGGGGCATTAAGAGGGATGGTCTTATATGGAGCTTTAGTTAGAGCAGATCAGCTTGTATTATTCTTTTTCCACTTTCCCTGCTCCCTTGGAAGAAGATAGAATAGGACAGAGGATAGGCTCTGCAACCTTTAGGACCTTTGATTTTGATTTTAGAGAAATTAATCTTTTCAAATCATAATTTTTTCATTTGTAAAATGAAAGTAAAAATGCCTACTTTGTCATGTAATTCTGATGGTGAAAAATATCACCCCTGGCTCTGCCAGTGCAATTTTTCCTTTTCTATTGTTACTCATGCTGCCATAAACATGACTGTGTGAATGAATGAATTACGTATGGCCATGCAGCACAGAGGGAACCTTTGAGGGTAAGATACAAATCTGTTGTGAACATAATTGTTACATCTTGGAACTTTCGTCTGGTCATGTTTGTTTTGAAGCAGAGCCTGAAAGGAGTAAAACATTAAGGGATGCAGTTAGTTCTTAGCAAAATTGTACATGAATTTACAAATATGTAGAAGTTTACAGAGTCATTGTGGTATATGTCAAGGGTAAGCTTCAGACACACTTAAAAAATTCAAAAGTTTTACCACTTCTGACGGTCTTAAATTTAAACACTGATAAGAATAGACTTTACAATGATTTTGAAAGATCCTGGCTGCTTTGATGCTAAAATGGGAATTGTATTCTCTGAGATCTACTTCCCATTGCCAGCTCACTAAAGCAATTGCTCACATTCTCTCTTTTCACTCTATTATATTTTAAGACATTTTAAATATTTGGGTGAATCATTCTTCTTGGTAATTAGATGTAGTATTAGAATAGCTCTTATATTCCAATGCATTACGTTTCTTTTATATACCTCAACATCATCATTTTCAGTAATGACCTAGTATTTAATGGTGGTTTCACAAAGATTATGGATTCCTGAAGCCAAGAGAGGGTGTTGGAGGACCTCACATCTCCTTATTCTGCCTTTGCTTTACAGCTGGATCATTCAAGATGAGAAAATAGGAAAGAAGAAAAATGAAAACAGCTTCAACAGAGATAAAACCTTATGGGGTTTCTCAACATCCTGTAATAGTTCTTAGAATTGAGATGGCATTTTTCAGTTGTAGCTGATAGATCACTTTGGGATTTAAAGAACTAGATACTAGGCTGTGGTTTCCCCCAGGAAATAATAGCTTATCCTGAGAATAGCCTGGAAGCAGCAGTGTCAGGAAATGGAGAGTGAGCAGGACTGTGAAATCCTAGTTCCAGTTCTGAGGTGCTGAGTGAAAGCAAAGACAGGAAAGGAACTCTGTGCTGTCATAGCCCGGTCTAAGGATCCAGTTGGGATCTGTTGTGCATCTTCAGAATACTTTTCCTTGAACAATGAAGCATAAACAGAATCTGCTACCATTTAAAGCTGCTGACAACTTCTGAAGGTCAAATAGGTCACCATTTTGGTTTTAGGGCTGGGAGTCAAGTGCTCAGAGAAGATCTTGGAGGTGGATAGGAGGCACCAAATTGAGTATTTGGTGCCTGGACCTGGTTAGGTCCTGCAGACCTGGTTAGTTAGGTCATTGGCACCTGTTACCATGGTACCCAGAGCACTGAGGCTTGAACAAGATGGAGATTTCTCTCCCATGTCCAGGTGTTGGGTGGTTCAGGGAGGGGAGAGGACTCTGACCACAAGGTCATAGAGACCCAGACTTTTTCCATCTTGTTGCTCTACTGGCCTCTCTGTCTTTCCCACATGCTCAAAGCTAGCTAATACCATGTCCATACTGGTGGCGAAATAGAGAGCTGTCCATTTCTTTTTGAGGAACTAACTCAGAAATTGGACATGTCACTTCCACTCTCATTCCCTTGGCCAAAAAAAAAAAAAAAAAAAAACCAACTTAGTCTCATGATCACTTCTAGTTGCAAGAGAAGCTGGAAAATATAGTTTCTAGCAGGATAAAGGCTAAAATGTGGTGGGAGGGGTTCCAGTTCTAAAAGGAAGAAAGGGAAGCACATTGGTGGTGGTGTTACAGATCTTGTCTCTTGTTCAGTCAGTGACCATCTAATTCTGCTGTCACATCCCTCAGGGTTTCTCACATTCCTCACAGAAGCCACCTAAAGGGGAACAGAGAAGCTGTGGGGTTGAACCTTCAGGCTCCAAACCCCTCCTCAAATGCCTCATCTTGATTTTGCCTTTTTTAAATGCATTGGATTTTCACATCAGTTTCCTTTAAAGAGAGGTTTCCTAGGCTAAAATATTTCTGAAAACCTCTGCAGTAAGCACTTTTCATAATCCTCTCTACTACCCATCACTAGCAATTTTTCCCCTCTGCCTCATCACCTCTCTCCCCAGTTTCTGGATGTCTCTGGGTTGCTGTTTGTGAAGAATGCATTTCTGTTCCCCTGTGAGTCCCCAGGCTCATTTACTCACTCAAGCACTTACTGCAGGTGAGTGACCCCATTTTTGCTTCTGGATTTTCTTGAAAAGCAGTATTTTTTTTTCCCCTTAATCCTTTTCTCCTCCAACTCTTCCTTGGAGGGTCCTCTGCCTCCTCTAGGACTCAAGGTCTCCCTCCTTGACTAAATTTACTACTGTCACAGAGATCTTCTCTAACTCCTGGCTAAAGCCTGTTTTAAACTCCAGGGAAAGAGCCATTATATCATTATTTACCACCCAGTGCTAGGACCCAAATCAATGCCAAGAAATTGCTTTGGGATGTCAGTCCCCAAGTTGCTGGGTATACGTCACCCATTTATTTCTAGTTATCTGGTTACCGTGTAAGGGTAAATTGTTCTTCTATTTTAGTAATGATACTTTGAAATTGCTTAGTGCTTTACAATTTCCACAGGCTTTATTTTTTTCTCCCCACATAGAGTATCTCATGTGATTCTAACAAGCACCTGGAAGGTAGGATTTTCATCATCCTCAGTTTAAAGATGAGAATACAGGTGGTAATCAAAGGTCAAGGGACCTGGCCCAAGGCCTCACAACTGCTAAGTGGCAGAATCAAGGTTTGAATTCAGTTCTTTCAACCTCACCCTTCATGTATATGGTCTCTTGGTAATATGGATTGTAGAAAGGATAAAACAGGATGTTGAAAGTTTCTTTCATGGTCCTTGCTCCAAAGGAAGAGCTCAAAGTAAATTTTAGTTTCGCTCCTCTATTACTATACCTGATGCTTTTGTAAAGTGACCTCACTTACATTATTTCATATACTGTTATAGCCCTGGCAGTGGACAGGGTGGACATGGTTATGTGCATTATACAGCTCTGGATACAGAGGCTAAAACAGATGAAGTGGCTCTACTATTGTCACATAATTAACAACCAGATCTGAAGTTTAGTGCACTCCCTTTCCATGAACTGCATCATAGAAGGCGGCACATTAATGCATGTATTTTCAATGTTGATGTTCAGTCTTCAGATGGTAATGGAGATCTCGGTAAAGAGAGGATAAGATTTGAACACTGATATCATTTCCTGAAGCCAGAATAGAGGCCAGATCATGTGAACTGGGAAAACTTATTTGATTTCTACCAGGAATGAACAGAAGGGTAGGCGTGAGCTCCTTTTGTGCCTTAGGAAAGGTCTGAGTCTAAAGAAGTCTGAAGTTTCATTCTTTCATTTGTGCATTGATTTATTCATTATTCATTCATATAAGTAGGCTTTAGATAAATAGAGAGATAGGGAGAGACAAACCCTGAGCACCACCCTTAGCTGGTTCGCAGGTGCTACATGGAACTGCTCTTCAGGAAGTCCACTCAGATGTAATAAGCACCTACTCTGTGAGTGATCAGGGTACTACAAACCTTGGTCCTTGCACTACAAACCTTGGTCCTTGCACTACAAACCTTGGTCCTTGCACTTATATTCAAGTCTTACCCTTGAATATAAGTAAAGTGACATGTACACACAGAACTAATACAACTAGAATGTGATTTCTTTATAGAAGAAGCAGAAATGAAATTGTGTGGAGAGCACCAAGGACAATGAGATTAATTCCAGTGAGAAGGTCAGGGGGAGGCTTTCTGAAATAGGATCCATGTCAAGAGGGAACATGAGCAAGGTTCAAAAGAGGAAAATGCAAGGAATAGTCAGAAAAATCTCAATTTTCCCAATGTTTTTTCCTAGTGGTTTTGGCTAGAAGACTGTAGTACCGAAGGTGAGTTCGGGTCCATTTCAGGAATTTTGAAGTGGGCTGAAGAGTCACCCTAAGGGCGTAGGGCTTCTCTTGGAGCTGTAGGGAGTAAGGGGTAGTAGGAGGTAGAAGGCTCTAAGATTGAGACCAGTCACAATCACTTCCTTCTGGAGGGTGGGATCTGGGTCAGGGAGTACAAAGAAAGGATCTAACATGATGGATGAGCACAGTGCCCCTTCTTCTAGGTGACACTCCATTCCCGTCACCTTCCACCCTCCGCATGGCTATTGTCCTTCACTTTTTGCAGCCCAGGGCCCCCCTCTCTCTCCATGCCCTCTGCACCCTCACCCAAAGCTTCTCTCTCTTCCTCCTGGTCCCTCTCCTCTCTCACCATTTAACCTTTTCTTCCTCTCTCTTTTTCATGAGTAAATTTCAGACTTTGTTTTTTTCAACCTCTGTCTCAGGTACCCTGCAGATGATATGCAGGGTACTTGCTTACTGCAATGATGATGATGATCTCAGTCTTACTGCAGATGATCTCTTTATTGTAAAGTCCATGGAATAAGGGTGGTAGTTGGGGAAAAATGTTATGAACATTTGCCAACGAATATGATAAATAATTTTTTATCACTTTTAAACTTCCTGTGAAGTAAGTCAAATTGTCTCTAGCTTCTGGGTAAGGAAACTGAGGCACAGAGAGGCCAAGAATCCTTGCTAAGATTGCACGGCGAGTTATTAGTAGCTTTAGGAACCTAAGCAAAATATTTGTGACTCAACCTCGTACTAGGTGTTTCTTCCATTTTAGGCTGTTTCCTCTGAGTCAGTTTCCTATGTGCCCAGAGGGTAAGTCTAGGCATAGAGAGGTGGGAAGCTTAGTTACAAGTGAGACAGTGGGATTATGAATAATAACCTCAGATAACAGCAGCATGATGTCTCTGACTGGCTAATGGTACTGTAAGCTCTAGAACCCTCTTCAGTAGCAGTGAAACTGGAATGGTCTTGCTGGTGACATTGTAAATCAAACCAACTATTTTGGAATGCAGTCTGGTAGGATATATCCAAAGTGATAACATGAGTAATGACTTTTGATTATGATTAGGTAATATCACACATTGGAATTTATCCTAAGGACTTGTCTGACAGTGAAAAGATGCTAAATGCATGAAAAAAATCACATTTTTAAAAAAAGGAAACATACTAAGGTATGTTCCCTGATAATAACAGTGATCATTATTAAGACTTTAGGGTTTCCCTGGTGGCTCAGATGGTAAAGAATCCGTCTGCAATGCAGCAGACCTGGATTTGATCCTTGATGGGGAAGATTCCCTGGAGAAGGGCATGGCAATCCACTCCAGTATTCTTGCCTGGAAAATCCTATGAATAGTGGAACCTGGTGGGCTACAGTTCATGGAATCACCAAGAGTTAGACACGACTGAGCAGCTAACACACACGTGAAGACTTTAGCGAGGGCAAAGTGGGAGTATAATAGGTTAGGTGAAAATGCAAAGATAGCTGAAAATGCTATGTGTACTTGACCACAAGTCTGTGCAAAGGTGTACATTTCATCCGACCAGAAGAGAACATAGGGCTAGATATAGGAAGGGGCTAGTATGCTTGTGATGCTGGGAAAGCTTGAGGGCAGGAGGAGAAGGGGACAACAGAGGATGAGATGGTTGGATGGCATCACCGAGCTGATGGACTTGAGTTTGAGCAAGCTCCAGGAGTTGGTGATGGACAGGGAAGCCTGGCATGCTGCAGTCCATAGGGTCTCAAAGAGTCAGATGTGACTGAGTGACTGAACTGAAGTATGCTTATGGATACTTTTTCTTCTTCCTGTAATTGTCATTGGTGTGCTGTGGTTTTCATAATGAAGCATATGGAAGAAAACTAAGGGTTTAGGGTTTGCTTGGAGCTGCTGAGATGAGCTTAGGTCTCTCTTTCCATGTTGGATGTTGACAAACTCTGGAAAACTCCTCTAAACCTCAGGAGCTTTTTGGACAGATCCACGTTCCACACAGCCGACATCCTACACCTTTTATTCTTCTTGCATTCTGAACACCTCTGTGAAAATCTCATATGATATGCATTCCCAGGAAGCATTTTCAGACACTCTGAGTTGTTGCCCTTGAGAAACTACCTCCCACCAATAACCTTTTAGCTAAGTTTCCTCCACAAAGATTGTGTATGTGTGAAAGAGAGAAAGTGAGATGTGTGTGTGTGTGTGTGTGTGTGTGTGTCTGTGTGTATTATGTGTTTGTTGCTCTGTTTGGTGTTTGGAGATTTCATCCTACCACTATTTATTCTTTCAGTCTCAGCTGATGGCTAGTATAGAACAAATTCTTCTCTGAAGTTACTTGGTCCATAGAGAGGCTTTAGGGAATTCACAAATATTCTATTATTGAGTAGAAAATTTTATGTGAAGTGTATGTTTCTGTGGAGAAAATATTTATCATTTAATCATTTTATCTAAGAGCTCCTCTTTGAGGCTTTAAATTTAAGAGAACTGAATTGAAGTCATCATGGCAAGGACAGAAAGAGCTGACTGGACCAGAAGGAGGAGGGCAATGAGTAACCTTCTTAAAGTTCAAGAATCACATGTTGGGAGCATCTCCAACATGTTTTGGTGGGAAGCAGTCCCTGTCCTCCAAGAGCTTTCTCCATCGCTTCTCTCTCTCACTCTTTTTTTCACTTGAGGTTGATTTTTATAGCTGAACTTTTTGAATATGAGGGTGACAGTCCAGAAGTTAAAAACATTCTGTGGCTCCCAACACTTGCTGCTCTCCCAGCTTGTAACAGATGGATTTATAGCTATTATTCCATAGAATATGATGCATGATGAGGTTGTCCTCACACGCGAAAAAAAGCCTTCATAATTTACCTTCAAATCGGAGTTTGAATGAGTGCTGGGAGGCCCAGCTCTGCCATGGTGTGAAATGGATTCCCGGGAAAGGGTATGGCTCAGTTGTCTGACCTTTACAGCATATTTAAATACATATTCTGGTGCTCATGGTAGTAAATAATGCAGCTAAGGTTATGTGCAGAGGAGAGCGGAGGGAAACATTTGCAGCAAAGCTGTGGGCTGCCCTGGCAGGGAGACAGGCACTTGGCTTTGAACTGGAATTTGGAATCTGGGTGGGGGAGTGACGGCAAATATTTTCCAAATGGATGCCAGTTACTTTGGCACTGAAAGGACTAAGAATCCCGAGGCAGAAGTTGGTTCTGTTGATTCAGGGTAGATTTTGCCTTTGTGAGCTGGTGGAAAGTGTATGAGTGGATTTTCTTTTATTTATTCATCCATTCATCAAGCATTTATTTAGCACCTACTGTGTTGTTATTGTTCAGATTGTTCAGTTGTGTCTGATTCTTTGTGATCTCATGGATAGCAGCACCACACCAGTCTTCCCTGTCCTTTAGTGTCTCCCAGAGTTTGCTCAAACTCATGTCCATTGAGTCGACGATGCTATCTAATCATCTTACCCACTGTCACCACCTTCTCCTCCTGCCCTCAGTCTTTCCCAGCATCAGCGTTTTAACATATTGTGTATTGGGTACTGTCTTATGTGCTGAGGATGTGAAGATCTTGGCCTTTGCCTTCAACTAGCTTACGGTAAAGATGGATGGGAATGAATATGTTGTGATAATGTACAATTCAGTAGAAGCATGTATGGAACACAGAGATAACATATAAGAGGGACTGATTAGAGGGACTGACTAACTCTACTGAGGGCTCAGGGAAAGCTGAAAGTATGGGGGTAAAATATGACTTGGGTTTTAAAGGATGGATAGGAGTTCACTTGTGATAGATGATGGGATAGAACATTCCAGAAAAAGGAAAAAGCATGTGTAAAGGCCTGAAAGAAGAGAAATTATTAGGCATGGGTGAAGATGGTTTGCTGTTGCCTTTATGTCAGTAAGATGGGAATTGTCAGTAGATAAGACTGAGGCCCTTTATAAGTGGGCACTGTATGATATATTATTAAGGGAAATAAACATTTACTGAACACTTACCTTATCCTAGATTTTCTTTTAAGTATCTAGATAATCTTGTTTAATACACACAGCAACCTCTGAAGTAGGTACTAGCATTATTTTCATCTTATAGTTAAGGAAACAAAGGCTCAGAGCAGTAAAGTGACTTGTCAAAGGCCACACAGAAATGAACTGATGGTAACTTGAAAATGTGTTAATAATAAAGACTGAGAGAAATAAATGGATTTAAGAAGTATTTAGGTGGCAAAATCAACAGAACTTAATGATCAGTTGGATATTAAGTTGAATGTGGAGGAGGACAAGGAAGGATTTGAGGATGATTTCTAGATTTTTGTCACATGTAATGAGAAGGCTAGTCATGACATTCACAGAGTGCTAGAGGTCCTGGGGGAAAGAACGTGAATTATTGAAGAATATGTACCTTTAAGATACATAAATAGAGATTTAAAAGCAGAAATGGAAGTCCATTTGTCATTCATCTCCTAACACTTCATAGCTTAAGAGAACATTTAATTGCTTTAGGATTCTGTGAGTTGGCAGGCTGGGCTGGGCCAGGTTGTTCTGGTCTCGGCCGAGCTGGGTGTCTCTGTTCCTGGTGGGCGGCTGGCCCTGAGTCTCGTCTCCAGGTAACCCAGGGAATTCTCATGGGGGGCAGGCAATGTTCTAAAGGAGCAGATAGAAACATGCAATGTCTGGAGACCTGGGCCCGGAACTGGAACGCTCTTCTTCTGCCATGGTCTTCTTGGGCATGCAAATCACAAGCCACCCCAGATTCAAAGGCTGGAGCAGTAGCCCCTGACTTGTGATGGGAGAAGCTGCAGGTGACAACTGGAAGTGAGCCTGGGTCCTGGCCGGTGTGGCAGCTGGGTCTGTTGCTGTAGGCATTTGGCCATAAACGTGTCCTCCAGGGAAGCAGGTTTACTTTGCAGCCTCAGATTGCATCTCCACTCCTCCACCTTCCAGCTTTCACTCTTGTCTTGTGTAACAAGCGCTATCCGGTTGTCTGTTGCGGAGGCTGCCACTCCGCTGGCTGCTGTGAATACAGAAGTGAATGAAGCATGCTCCCAGCTTAACATGAGGTTGAAGAAAGTTGTGGTTCTTTTAGTGGTGAGGTCACTGCGCACGTCCCCAGCCCTCGCTGGTCTTCTTTGGCTGACATCCTCCTGACCACCGACTGTTGAAGCCTCAGTCCTCCGGGACAGAGACAGCTTCCTGTAGGTATGCAGGAAATGTGTCACCCACCAGTGGGATGGGCTATTTCTGAACGCGCTTCAGAGAGAAAGCACGTTTTCCTGTAAGCACAGCCATATGCCACATCTTGAGTGTTAAAATTTAGCCACCACTGAATCATCTAGAGATGAAATAAAGGTTATGAGTTTTTTTAAAGCAGAAATAAAGGCCTTTCAGCTCTATTTTTATAACTTCCTTCTCATTATAAAAGAAATAGGAGTATCTATTATAACAAATTAGAAAATCTGAAATGTATGATGAAGGAAATAAAAATCACCTATTGCTCACAAATGGTTATATCAACGTACATGTGCATTAATTTTGTAAAATATACTGGACACTTTATATAAAATATTTTAATTTAACATTGTCATTGTACAGACTATACACATATGCGTATATTTAAAAAAACATTTGTTAGTATTATTATTTTATAGATTGTATTTTGCACTTGACACTACACAGTGACACATTGTATACAATATTATAGAATAATGTTATGGAGATGTGATTATATCTTATATGGAAATATCACAGCTTAATTAACCTTTCTCCATTGTGCAGTATATACAGTGTTTCAGATGGTTTGCTACTATAAATAATGCTGTTATGTCCTTCCTGTGGGCATCTGATTGTTTACTCTGAACATAGTCTTAGAAGTAGAAATACTGGGCTGGAGAGTATAAGCACTTTTTAAAAGATTCGTAATAGATACTAAGAAATAGTTTGCAGAAAATTGCCATAGCAGTTATAACCTCATTTTCTGAATTTTCTTTGATTCAAAACCTATCTGGGTAGCAATTACAGAAACTTTCCAAGCAAGCATTTGTTCATTGTTTCCTTCACTCGGTGATTCATTCATTTATTCAGTAAACATTTCTAGAGAGATAAAGTACCCAGGAGGAATAGGAGGAATAAAAATGTCTAGGGTACTTACACAACTTTATGCATTTGTCAAAACTCATAGAACCGTGCACCAAAATAAGTTAATTTTGCTATATGTAAATTTAAAAAATAACTTTAAAAAAATAACTAAGACATGCCCATAGCTCCAAGGAACTTAAAATCCAGTGAAAAAGATAAGACATGCACATGATAATTACAGCACAGGACAACATATTAAGATACCATAGAGGAAGGGAAAATATGTATCAGCATGTTTTATGCCCTAGGAGCTGGGCCAAGTGTTTTACACATTTTTTCATTTGTTCATTTCTTGGGAATAAAAAGATGAAGAGCCAGAGTGCCTTTTCTCTTAGAGACCCCAGCAGCACGAGAGTCAGACCCGCGGTCACCCAACATGGTGATTATTGTAACATGCGTACGTAAGAGGAAAGTGTCTGCCTGGGGTAGTTGAAGTTGGCTTCTGAGAAGAGAGAGTTTGTTGTAAGACATGAAAGAAAAATAGCCTCATTTATTCCTCACAAGTGCCTGGAAAGGCAGGGTCCTCATGCTTGGTCTATGGGGGAAGAAATTGAGGCTTTCAGAGGTTCAGAAAGTGGCCTGAGGTTATCCAGCTTAGAAGTGGAGTCACAGCATCCATACAGATCTGTGCTTACTGTCCCAGTCACTGGATGTCTGGAGGCACTGGGAGTTGGGATGAGCCTTATGGAGTGAAGAGGAGGGATAGCTGGAATGACCGAAGCACAGTATCTCCTGGGAAGAGCTTTGGAAGCAGAGCTATGGGTAGGAGACTAGATGTTCATTCAGGGAGTGATGCAGGGAGGTGATGGGGAGCCAGATGTCAGAGGGCCCGGTGTTCTAACCTCAGGAGTCTGGGTCTTAGTTGGCTGGTAGAGAAGCCATTGATATTTTGAGAACAAGGGAGTTGCCTGCTGAGAGGTGTGTATCAGAAAGGATTAATCCCAAAGTGACACCTTCAATGATTAGATGAGGGGTAGGTGGAGACCCTTTTCCCCTTGGAGAGCTGTCCTGCTTCCAAAGATGGCATTTCCATGTTAAAGAAAGGAAGCTGGTGCAGATAGCCTGGTACTCAGTTCTTGACTCGTTAGGCCCATTCCTAGTTATTCCAGAATTTTGTTGGCTCTAGCAGTTCTTTGGTCGATTCAGTCACAATAGTAAAAAAAAAAAAACTCTGACCTAGATTTTGTTATATTCTTTCAGTTAAAACAGCAAATAAACAAAACCTCTCTGACTCAAATATTATTTCATTTCTACTTTCTGTCTCTACTCTCAGTTTGCAATTCCAAAAATAAAAGGTTTGTTTTCTTAAATAATAACAGCACTCAATGTTGAAATAATCCAGTGAGTGATGTAGTGATACTAGTACAGTAAGGATGGGAAAGATGGGGACCTGAGCAGCCCAGCCCCCAACCAAGGCTGTTCTGGTGGGAACCAGATTTCTCTCTCTGATGGTCCAGCTTCAGCTCAGGACTGTAGGTGGCTTGTGGGCAGGGGTCGGGTGAGGTGGTAGCAGGGAGCACTACGGTGCTCCCTGGGAATCAGCTGGGAAAGGGGAGCTTGTAGAGCCTCCCAGAGGATGAGCAGAGTGGTATTTGGGGGAAGTATGGGCCAGTTCTACTTCCTTTTGATGAGGGTGTTATAGGTGGGTGGTGGATATCTGAATTTTATGTCTCTATCTGTCTATCTGGCAACAGAAGGAAGAGCCCATCTCTTTCTTTCCTACAGAACCATGATTATATTCACCTCTAACTCTCAGACACTGATCCTTGGTCTTTAGCTCCAAAATCATCCTTAGGATAGTTTTCTTTTTCCATGTCCTACACAGCCTCTGCCTGCTTCACCACCTTCTTAACTCCAGCTCACACTTATCTGCCGTGCTCCAACCTTGATGACTTCCTTTTTGATTCTTATCCCAAGGCATTGAGTATTTTCAGCCTGAGTTTTCACCACTAGTGTTCCATGTGAGTTCAGTGATTGTCTTTCTTTTCTTCTTCAGATGGCTAGCTACTTCTCTTGATTCATTCACCATTTAGAAAGAACATTTCTGACCTCACAATGTGAAAGATATAAAGATATATATTTATTCTGTAATTCAGAGAACATCATTATAATTTGTAATTATATATTCATTTCTTTGACAAGGGCAGTGTATTTTTTATATATATTAATTGTATATATTTATATAGATATATTTATGCTTCCCTGGTAGCTTAGTTGGTAAAGAATCTGCCTGCAATGTGGGAGACCCCAGTTTGATTCCTGGGTCGGGAAGATCTGCTAGAAAAGGGATAGTCTACCCACTCCAGTATTCTTGGGCTTCCCTGGTGGCTCAGCTGGTAAAGAATTTGCCTGCAGTGCAGGAGACCTGGGTTTGAACCCTGGATTGGGATGATCCCCTGGAGAAGGGAAAGGCTCCCCAGTCCAGCATTCTGGCTTGGAGAATTCCATGGACTGTATATTCCCCAATTCCATGGGTTCACAAAGAGGTGTACACGACTGAGCCACTTCCACTTTCAAATATACTTATATATGTGTGCTCAGTTGCATCAGTCGTGTCTGACTCTTTGGACTCTATGGACTGTAGTCTGCTAGGCTCCTCTGTTAATGGAATTTTCCAGGCAAGAACATTGGAGTGGGTTGCCAAGCCCTCCCCCGGGGCAACTTCCCGACCCAGGGATCTAACCTACATCTCCTGCATTGAAGGCAGTTTCTTTACTGCTGAGCCTCTGGGAAAGCCTACATATATGTATATACATACATATATACACACACACACACACACAAGTATATATAATATATACTATATACATATATAATAATATATATACATATATATATAATACACACCTGACTCAGTGGATGGAACATAGAAGAGGGTTCATTAATATTTACTGAATGGTCAAACCTGAGACATCCCATTTCTGTGGCCTCATCAACACATTTCCAGGGTGAATTGGGTGTGAGCACACCACATATCCTGGGGGTAGGGAAGCTTTCTTCTCTTCAGGGTTGACCATGTCAGTCCTTTCTATAATCCTTGGCTCTTTCCGTGAGTCCAACTGCTGGCCCCACATGAGAATATACCACTGATGATGCTCTGGGTAGGAAGACATTTCATTCATTAAAGATAAATAATTCATCTCTGAAACAAAATTAGTAATCAGGACAACAGCATTTTGATGGGTTTGCTGAGAAGATAATTTTCTTCTATCATTGTCACAAACATTTTGGAAATTTTAAAAGTTATTTCTTTGTATAGGAAAATTCGCTCACTGGTAAGGTATATTTGGGGGAGTCAATTTTTTTTTTTTTTGGTTTCTAGAATTTAAGAAAGCTCAAGATTATTTTTCACTGTGTTCCAGAGTAACTTTGCAACTTACCAGGTAGAAATTTGTATGTGTTCTCTCCCATCTTAATCATGTAACACTCCACTAGAACATCTCTTATCTGAATAGCTTCCAAGTTGCTAGTTCTTCACTGCAGTGGGAGTGGTGGTGTTTTGAGTGTCCCAGCATGCTGGGGAAGTGGAATCTACTTTCCTTTAGATTGGAGATGGGGTTCAGAAAGTTCTCTTTCTACCTAGCTGCAGTGAGGTGTGTCACTTGCTGTATTCCTTCCTTTCCGTCTTTCTGCTCTCCTTTCCCATTCCTAGGACACATACTACCCGCAAATAATTAAGCAAGACCCTTCTCAGAAGCCAGGCTTTTGTAGTGACGCAGCCTCAGCTGCCCTAGCCTCAAACCCTGTGTTTGAGATCTATTTGTTCTTAATCATCATACCTCTGCCTTGGCAGGCATTCTTCACTTTACCTGGAATTCTGCCCTCATCCTATTCTTCCGCCACCCCCTACCTTCCATATCTCCCTCTCCTTAATCATCCTCTAGAACTCAACCCAGATATCACTCCTCCTCCTTCTGGAAGCCTAACCTGATTGCCCTTCTCTGTTCACTGACAGCACCTCATGCTAAATAACCTCTGTTAAAGACATCCTCTTTTGATTACTATTGTGTGTTCATGTATCTAACTCACTAACTGTGAAACAGTCTGGAGGAGGGCAGGACTGGGTCTAATTTATCTTTGCATCATTAGGGAATACTAGATGCTGCTTATTAATTAATGGATATGGAAAGCATTTTATTTGTTTCAAGTCCTATGCCAAAATAAAACACAGCAAGTTGCTTATTTGTAGTGAGGTCCTATTTTTAAGTCTCTAACATTATTATAGCTTTAAATACAGTTGATAATTATGGTTCTTCCTTTTCTCTTCCTCTTTATCATTGATTCTAACTGATAATCCAGTTTCAAAGATGCTCTCTATGGATACACTTGGAAGAAGCGGGAAGACACAGTCCTTATTTATCAAAATCCTGCAGTCTGAAGGAGGAGGCAGGACAGACAAACAATATTAACAGACGAAGGAGATGTGTGCGTGGTTATTGCTGGTGCATCTGCTAAGCCTCAGGGATTAATAATAACTAACCACAGTAGCAAACAATAATTTGGAAGTCGGTCATTGGGTATCCTGGAACATAACATACTTGAATACACTAAGCTATAAATAAATAAAGATTTTAAATTAAGATTCAAAGTACAGTCATCTTGATCCTAATGATCTGTTTAAAAATGTTATTCTGATTGTCACTTCTGGCCATGTATAAAGGGAAATATATTAGCATTTCCCCAGTTACATGTTAGTTAGATCTCAGGCAAATCAATGCATAAAACAAAAACAGTTCTTCAGTACATACATGTGTGTGCATGCTAAGTCGCTTCAGTCATGTCTGACTCTGTGTGACCCTGTGGACTGTAGCCCACCAGGCTCCTCTGTCCATGGGATTCTCCAGGCAATAATAGGACTGGGTTGCCATTCCTTCTCCAGGGGATCTTCCTGACTCAGGGATCAAAGCTGTGTCTCTCATATCTCCTGCATTGGAAGGTGAGTTCTTTACCACTAGTGCCACCTGGGAAGCCCATATATATAAATGTGTATATTTGTGTGTGTGTGTATGTGTGTGTGTGTATACCTTTATAGAATGTAATCTCATTGATACCAAATACCAGCTTATCAGTGGATATACATATCTGCATATAGCTCTAATAACCCTGAATGCACTTTTTGGTCTAATTTGTAATTTAAGTATGTTTCTACCTTTTCCACCTGTTTTAAAATAGACCATGTAGTTTTAGTTTTTAATTTGTAATAGCAATGTGGAATCCATCATAGAATATGCTACTAATTGCTTGAATACGTCTGTGCTATTGGGTATTTAGGTTAATTGTTGTTGTTGTTTTTTTTTTTTTCTGTGATGGAGAGCAGTGTTGTGAACATTTCCATACAAATAGCTTTTTTTCTTTTTCTTCCTGAATGCGTTCCTTGGAATATAAGAGTATATTACCCGAAGTGGAATTAGCTGGTTAATGGTGTAAATAGCTTTGTCGTTTGGCTAGAATGCTCTCTAGCAGGCTGGGCCAGCATCCCCAGGAGGGTTCGTGTGCTCACTCATGTCCTACTCTTTGTGACCCTGTGGACTGTAGCCCATCAGGCTCCTCTGTCCATGGGATTTCCCAGGCAAGAATACTGGGCTGGGTTGCTATTTCCTCCTCCAAGGGATCTTCTGGACCCAAGTATTGACCCTGCATCTCCCGCATATCCTGAGTTTGCAGAGACAACAAAACAGCACCCAGTGCCCTGAGTACCTCTGGGCCCACCCACTCTCTCAGCTTACTTACAAACAGCAACTCCCAGGGCCTTTATCCCATCTTCAGGGAGAGCGGGGGTGCGGTGCTTGAACCCATGTACCCAGACCCTGCTGCAGCACTGCTTGTCCGAGTGGCCCTCCAGCAAGGGACTCAACCACCTCTAAGCTTCCATTTCCAAATCTGTATGATGGGGGAATGATAACTACATTCATCCTGAGAGGTTGTTGTGAGTTAACTCATTCCAAGTGCTGAGGCCGACCCAGATAGAGACAACTCAGTACTGCTACTGTCAACTGTTATCACTCAGGTTGATGTGTGTTGAATTTTCTCCTCTGGGTTCAGGAGGATATTCTTATACTTTGTAAATTCAGAATTAATTTTCACTAATTCAAATGGTACCCCAGCTTTTCAGAAATGAGTTAATTTGCTCTTCTAGAAATCTGCTGAAGATGGTCTGCTGGGCACTTGCTTTTCTTCCCTTATAAACTACCTGTTCTGTGCTTTCAGGCATCTCTGCCTCTCTCTGTTGTTCATAAGCACGGCTTCCGGTCTTGGACCAGCAGTTGATTATCCTTTCCAATATAAGGAAAAACAACCAAACTTCCTCACTTTGCTAGTTGTTTTTCTTGTTCTTGTATTTACTCTTTCCCTGACGGCATGTTTTCATATTATAGGAATGATAGCTACTCAAAGGCAGGGAATTGGTAAGTTTAGTGGATTCCCAGCTGTGCCCAGGGGTCCAGGCAGGACCTGGTTCTCCTCAGGTCATCATCCAGACCCACCAGAGATTTTTAAAAACCACACTGAGGAAAGATTAATGGCCTTGAGGTCCCACACTGGACTTGAGTCTTGACACTGCACTGTGTGACCTGGGGAGATGTCTTAGCTTCTCTGAGCCTGAACTTCCTCAGCTGGATGAGGGGGAGAACAGGACTGAACTTGGAAGGTTTCTCTGGAATATCTTCTCTCCTCTACCTCTTAAGAGAACTGGGGCTTTCTGGAGCTAATTCTAGTGCCAGCTAACATTGCCTAACTTCCGTCTATGTGTTAGATGCTAGGTTCTGATTGACAGTTTTCTTCTTTATTCCTCACGGCAGCCCTATGAAGGCTGTGTGCCTATGTGCAGAGGCAGAAAGGGAGGCTCTGGGGATTAAATAACTTGCTCAAGTATATGCAGGAAGTAGTGGTGCTGGATGTAACCCAGGATGTAAGCGAACCTAGGGCTGTTTACTTTCTGTGATTTAGGGCTTGACTACTATACTTTGGGGCTTCCCTGGTGGCTCAGATGTTAAAGTGTCTATATGCAGTGTGGGAGACCCAGGTTCGATCCCTGGGTTCGGAAGATCCCCTGGAGAAGGAAATGGCAGCTCACTCCAGTACCCTTGCCTGGAAAATCCCATGGACAGAGGAGCCTGGTAGGCTACAGTCCATGGGGTTGCAAAGAGTTGGACAGGACTGAGCGACTTCACTTTCACTTTTCACTTTCTACTATACATTTAGTTTCTTGGGTAATTCTTCTCTGTTAAATAATATGTACCCCAGGAGCTCATTAACCACCTGTGACTTTGCTCCTGCCTTCATTCAGCCAACCTGTTTGTTGAGTATCTCTTTCATACCAGTCCCTGGTCCAGGAGCCGGGGTACAGAGGTGTCGTGATGATGGGCTTACCTCCTGCAGACTGACTGTGGGAGAGCCTAGGACTTAATCCTGAGAACTCTCTCCTCCTCAGCATGCAGGGGGCTTCTGCAGGCCTTGGCTGCATGGTGGGGCTGAGCTCCCCTGGTGGGGCCGTCCACTCTTCAGCACAGGATATATCATCAATGGTGGCTTGTAGGTGTCCCGTGGCTGAATCCTGCCAAACTGGTTATCTGATATGACACTTCCACTGCTCAGGGCTGGATTAATTAGAGGCTACTGTAGAATTTGAGTGAGGTTTATATGTGAGAAGGGAGGCTCCTGGCTGAACCAGAGATCTTGACTGCATAAAGGCCATTAAAAGGGGGGTTCATCTTCCTTGTTCTGGGCCCATCGGGAATAAACATTAAAGTCATTATAAGACTCCCATCACCTTGGCTCTACTCTTGTATTTCCCATACCCCCAGCCCCAATAGCTTCTGGAAGGACTGCTCATGTATTAATAATTCCTGATTGTCTTGAGTTACTATAGTTCTAGAAACAAATCCAGTTTCCCCAGAGGCAGTTGTGCCCTCTGGCCTGCTCTGGAGGCTCCTGCAGACAGTTCAGGTCTGTGTGGGAATAGAGCCTGCAGGCTGTAACAGCCTGCAGCCCAGATAGTTGCTGAGGAAAGGCCTCCCTCAGGCACAGGTCAGCCCTAGAGGCACTCAGCTGTCAGAGTTGCGGAGCGGCCAAGCCTTCAGCTTGGGTACCAAGATTTCACATTGGCCAGATTCCAGGTGAGCATCTCTGTATGTGCCTTCAAGGACCCGTTTCCCTGCCTTTGGGCGCAGCATGTATCCATTTTCCCCAAGCCCAGAGGAGGTTTGTTATTCCTGCAAGAGTCAGTCTGGTGCTGCCTTGGCTACAGGCACGGCCTGTGAAACGCAGATGACCAGTCCCAGCTCTCGGAGATCTTACTCAGTGTAGAAAGGGTGGGATCCAGAATCTGTGTATTTGTAAGTTGCTCAGATGACTCTGCTTCATATGGTCCACAAGCCACACTTAGAGAGGGTCTTATATGTTATGTGTTGTACACAGGTGCGTGCACACACACATACATACACCTGCATCTCTCTTTCTTTCTGACCCTCTCCCGCACATTCTCCCATTCCCAGCCTTCCACTTGCTCACCTGTATCAGTGCACTCCCTCCCTCACAGGCCTACAATACCTGAGAAGCTTGTGGCATGTTTTAGGTATTGGGAACCTGCCAGCTGGTTGAATGACCCCTCTGCTCTGATTCTGGGTTAATTTCTCCTCGAAGTGGAGCCACGTACTGTCCCCCTGGACCCTTCAGAGCCCTGTGCAGTGATAGCAGGCACACCCCTTCCCTTTCCCAGGTCACCTCCTACTCACAGGGAACCTATTCTCTTGAGTCAAAGTTCCAACTTTAGAAGAAAAACCAGAGCCGGAGCCCAGGTAGGTGGCCTGGAGGAAGAACCTGAGAGTGGGGTGTGATGCAAAGTGTAGGGTGGAGCTTAGGTTTCAGGAGAGTGGAGAGGTGGCCAGAACTGTGGACGGAGTGTCAAGCTCTCACTCCTGAAGAGCTGAGCTTGCTCAAACAGCTTTGGAAGCCCACCTGCCAATTCCTGTGTCTTCCTTGAGCACTCAGCTTGGAATAAAGAGTTGACTTGAGGTTGACTTTGTGGTCCAGTCTCGAGGATTTCATTGGGTTTACTTTGAACTTAGTCTTGCGGAGACTCAGCAGAGGTTCTAATACACCCGAGCTGCCTTGGGAACTTCAGTGGCACTGCTATTGCTGAGTTAATTGATGCTGTTAATCAGGAAGGAGGTGGAATATAAAACATTGGGAGGGAACAGGGCTAGATTTTTCAGAGGAAAGAATATACCAAGCACTACTATTTATGTATTGTGGGACTTTACTGAGTTATTTAAGCTTTTAAAGACTCTGGTTCAGGACTTCCCTGGCAGTCCAGTGGTAAAGACATCACCTTCCAATTCAGGGGGTATGCATTCAGTCCTTGGTCATGGGGCCAAGATACCACATGCCTCATGGCCAAAAAACCAAAACATAAAACAGAAGCTACATTGTAACAAATTCAATGAATACTTTTAAAAAACACTCTGGTTCATCCCTGAAAAAAAAAATGACAATAGGGATAGTCACATTTCGTAGGGTTTTGAGGACTAAAGGTGAAAATGGATGTGAATATTGACTTCTATTCCTATTATTATCATTAATTGAAATTTGTCAATTGACTACTATTTGTCCTATATTTACTTGTTAGCAGATATTTTAAGCATGTATTATGTATCAGGTAGGGTTATGTTAGGGTCTAGTTAGTTATTTTAGTTTATTTATTTATAATACTGATTAAGAGGCTCAAAGCTTGCACTCACATATTTCATAATTTAGAAAGAAAATAAAATATCAGTAATACAATTCAGTGAAACATTGATGTAGTATTAGGATGCATTGAGGGGCATATAAAAGAATGAGTAGCAGAGTCTGCTAAAAGAGGCATGGTAGGTTTATGCAAAAGATGA
Source organism: Dama dama (assembly GCF_033118175.1). NCBI lineage: Eukaryota > Metazoa > Chordata > Mammalia > Artiodactyla > Cervidae > Dama > Dama dama. The sequence goes on from NC_083695.1 coordinate 71,832,480, forward strand.
CTTTGATTTGAGGCTTAAAATATAAGAGTAGTGTTTCAAGTATAATAGTTAATAAAATATGTGGGCTGAAACAAAAGGAAGATTTGTTGACTGATGTAACATAATAGGTTAGAGGTCAGTAGCTTCAGGTCAGGCTTGATCCAGCAGCTCAAATGATATTATCAAGGAATTAGGTTCCCTTAGGATTTCTACTGGGTTGTGCATTGTTGGCTGGTTTTACTTTGTCTTCCTTCAGCAACTTCAGAAGCTCCCTTCAAGACAGCAAAATGGTTGTAGTTATTCTAGAAATCATTTCTTTATTCGATGTTATCAAAAAAAGTGGGGCTGTTAGGATGTTTCCTGAAAGAGGATGGGCCTCTTTCCCAGAAGTTCCAGCAAGACTCAAGCTGGATTTGCTTTTTTTTTTTTTTTAAATTTTTTTTTTTTAATTAGTTGGAGGCTAATTACTTCACAACATTTCAGTGGGTTTTGTCATACATTGATATGAATCAGCCATAGATTTACATGTATTCCCCATCCCGATCCCCCCTCCCACCTCCCTTTCAACCCGATTCCTCTGGGTCTTCCCAGTGCACCAGGCCTGAGCACTTGTCTCATGCATCCCACCTGGGCTGGTGATCTATTTCACCATAGATAGTATACATGCTGTTCTTTTGAAACATCCCACCCTCACCTTCTCCCACAGAGTTCAAAAGTCTGTTCTGTATTTCTATGTCTCTTTTTCTGTTTTGCATATAGGGTTATCATTACCATCTTTCTAAATTCCATATATATGTGTTAGTATGCTATAATGTTCTTTATCTTTCTGGCTTACTTCACTCTGTATAATGGGCTCCAGTTTCATCCATCTCATTAGGACTGATTCAAATGAATTCTTTTTAATGGCTGAGTAATATTCCATGGTGTATATGTACCACAGCTTCCTTATCCATTCATCTGCTGATGGGCATCTAGGTTGCTTCCATGTCCTGGCTATTATAAACAGTGCTGCGATGAACATTGGGGTGCACGTGTCTCTTTCAGATCTGGTTTCCTCAGTGTGTATGCCCAGAAGTGGGATTGCTGGGTCATATGGCAGTTCTATTTCCAGTTTTTTAAGAAATCTCCACACTGTTTTCCATAGTGGCTGTACTAGTTTGCATTCCCACCAACAGTGTAAGAGGGTTCCCTTTTCTCCACACCCTCTCCAGCATTTATTGCTTGTAGACTTTTGGATAGCAGCCATCCTGACTGACGTGAGACGGTACCTCATTGTGGTTTTGATTTGCATTTCTCTAGTAATGAGTGATGTGGAGCATCTTTTCATGTGTTTGTTAGCCATCTGTATGTCTTCTTTGGAGAAATGTCTGTTTAGTTCTTTGGCCCATTTTTTGATTGGGTCATTTATTTTTCTGGAATTGAGCTTCAGGAGTTGCTTGTATATTTTTGAGATTAATCCTTTGTCTGTTTCTTCATTTGCTATTATTTTCTCCCAATCTGAGGGCTGTCTTTTCACCTTACTTATAGTTTGTTTGTAGTGCAAAAGCTTTTAAGTTTCATTAGGTCCCATTTGTTTAGTTTTGCTTTTATTTCCATTATTCTGGGAGGTGGGTCAAAGAGGATCTTGCTGTGATTTATGTCGGAGAGTGTTTTGCCTATGTTCTCCTCTAGGAGTTTTATAGTTTCTGGTCTTACATTTAGATCTTTAGTCCATTTTGAGTTTATTTTTGTGTATGGTGTTAGAAAGTGTTCTAGTTTCATTCTTTTACAAGTGGTTGACCAGTTTTCCCAGCACCACTTGTTAAAGAGGTTGTCTTTTTTTCCACTGTATATCCTTGCCTCCTTTGTCAAAGATAAGGTGTCCATAGGTTCGTGGATTTATCTCAGGGCTTTCTATTCTGTTCCATTCATCTATATTTCTGTCTTTGTGCCAGTACCATACTGTCTTGATGACTGTGGCTTTGTAGTAGAGTCTGAAGTCAGGCAGATTGATTCCTCCAGTTCCATTCTTCTTTCTCAAGATTACTTTGGCTATTCGAGGTTTTTTGTATTTCCATACAAATTGTGAAATTATTTGTTCTAGTTCTGTGAAAAATACCGTTGGTAGCTTGATAGGGATTGCATTGAATCTATAGATTGCTTTGGGTAGAATAGCCATTTTGACAATATTGATTCTTCCAATCCATGAACACGGTATGTTTCTCCCTCTGTTTGTGTCCTCTTTGATTTCTTTCATCAGTGTTTTATAGTTTCCTATGTATAGGTGTTTTGTGTCTTTAGGTAGATATACTCCTAAGTATTTTATTCTTTTTGTTGCAATGGTGAATGGTATTGTTTCCTTAATTTCTCTGTCTGTTTTTTCATTGTTAGTATATAGGAATGCAAGGGATTTCTGTGTGTTAATTTTATATCCTGCAACTTTACTATATTCATTGATTAGCTCTAGTAATTTTCTGGTAGAGTCTTTAGGGTTTTCTATGTAGAGGATCATGTCATCTGCAAACAGTGAGAGTTTCACTTCTTCTTTTCCTATCTGGATTCCTTTTACTTCTTTTTCTGCTCTGATTGCTGTGGCCAAAACTTCCAACACTATGTTGAATAGTAGTGGTGAGAGTGGGCACCCTTGTCTTGTTCCTGATTTCAGGGGAAATGCTTTCAATTTTTCACCATTGAGGGTGATGCTTGCTGTGGGTTTGTCATATATAGCTTTTATTATGTTGAGGTATGTTCCTTCTATTCCTGCTTTCTGGAGAGTTTTAATCATAAATGAGTGTTGAATTTTGTCAAAGGCTTTCTCTGCATCTATTGAGAGAATCATATGGTTTTTATCTTTCAACTTGTTAATGTGGTGTATTACATTGATTGATTTGCGGATATTAAAGAATCCTTGCATTCCTGGGATAAAGCCCACTTGGTCATGGTGTATGATTTTTTTTAATATGTTGTTGGATTCTGTTTGCTAGAATTTTGTTAAGGATTTTTGCATCTATGTTCATCAGTGATATTGGCCTGTAGTTTTCTTTTTTTGTGGCATCTTTGTCTGGTTTTGGAATTAGGGTGATGGTGGCCTCATAGAATGAGTTTGGAAGCTTACCTTCATCTGCAATTTTCTGGAAGAGTTTGAGTAAGATAGGTGTTAGCTCTTCTCTAAATTTTTGGTAGAATTCAGCTGTGAAGCCATCAGGTCCTGGGCTTTTGTTTGCTGGAAGATTTTTGATTACAGTTTCGATTTCCTTGCTTGTGATGGGTCTGTTAAGATCTTCTATTTCTTCCTGGTTCAGTTTTGGAAAGTTATACTTTTCTAAGAATTTGTCCATTTCATCCAAGTTGTCCATTTTATTGGCATAGAGCTGCTGGTAGTAGTCTCTTATGATCCTTTGTATTTCAGTGTTCTCTGTTGTGATCTCTCCATTTTCATTTCTAATTTTGTTAATTTGGTTCTTCTCTCTTTGTTTCTTAATGAGTCTTGCTAATGGTTTGTCAATTTTGTTTATTTTTTCAAAAAACCAGCTTTTAGCTTTGTTGATTTTTGCTATGGTCTCTTTTGTTTCTATTGCATTTATTTCTGCCCTGATTTTTAAGATTTCTTTCCTTCTGCTAACTCTGGGGTTCTTCATTTCTTCCTTCTCTAATTGCTTTAGGTGTAGAGTTAGGTTATTTATTTGGCTTTTTTATTGTTTCTTGATATAAGCCTGTAATGCTATGAACCTTCCCCTTAGCACTGCTTTTACAGTGTCCCATAGGTTTTGGGTTGTTGTGTTTTCATTTTCATTCATTTATATACATATTTTGATTTCTTTTTTGATTTCTTCTATGATTTGTTGGTTATTCAGAAGCGTGTTATTTAGCCTGCATATGTTTGAATTTTTAACAATTTTTTTCCTGTAATTGAGATCTAATCTTACTGCACTGTGGTCAGAAAAGATGACTGGAATGATTTCAATTTTTTGAATTTTCCAAGACCAGATTTATGGCCCAGGATGTGATCTATTCTGGAGAAGGTTCCGTGTGCACTTGAGAAAAAGGTGAAGTTGATTGTTTTGGGGTGAAATGTCCTATAGATATCAATTAGGTCTAGCTGGTCCATTGTGTCATTTAAGGTTTGTGTTTCCTTGTTAATTTTCTGTTTAGTTGATCTATCCATAGTTGTGAGTGGAGTATTAAAGTCTCCCACTATTATTGTGTTACTATTAATTTCCTCTTTCATACTCGTTAGTGTTTGCCATACATATTGCGGTGCTCCTATGTTGGGTGCATATATATTTATAATTGTTATATCTTCTTCTTTGATTGATCCTTTGATCATTATGTAGTGTCCTTCTTTGTCTCTTTTCACATCCTTTATTTGAAAGTCTATTTTATCTGATATGAGTATTGTGACTCCTGCTTTCTTTTGGTCTCTGTTTGCGTGAAATATTTTTTTCCAGCCCTTCACTTTTAGTCTGTATGTGTCTCTTGTTTTGAGGTGGGTCTCTTGTAGACAGCATATATAGGGGTCTTGTTTTTGTATCCATTCAGCCAATCTTTGTCTTTTGGTTGTGGCATTCAACCCATTTACATTTAAGGTAATTATTGATAGATGTGGTCCCGTTGCCATTTACTTTGTTGTTTTGGGTTCACGTTTATACAACCTTTCTGCATGTCCTGTCTAGAGAAGATCCTTTAGCATTTGTTGAAGAGCTGGTTTGGTGGTGCTGAATTCTCTCAGCTTTTGCTTGTCTGTAAAGATTTTGAATTCTCCTTCATATCTGAATGAGATCCTTGCTGGATACAGTAATCTAGGTTGTAGGTTATTCTCTTTCATTACTTTCAGTACGTCCTGCCATTCCCTTCTGGCCTGGAGGGTTTCTATTGATAGATCAGCTGTTATCCTTATGGGAATCCCTTTGTGTGTTATTTGTTGTTTCTCCCATGCTGCTTTTAATATTTGTTCTTTGTGTTTGATCTTTGTTAATTTGATTAATATGTGTCTTGGGGTGTTTCGCCTTGGGTTTATCCTGTTTGGGACTCTCTGGTTTCTTGGACTTGGGTGGCTATTTCCTTCCCCATTTTAGAGAAGTTTTCAGCTATTATCTCCTCGAGTATTTTCTCATGGCCTTTCTTTTTGTCTTCTTCTTCTGGGACTCCTATGATTCGAATGTTGGGGCATTTCACATTGTCCCAGAGGTCCCTGAGGTTGTCCTCATTTCTTTTGATCCTTTTTTCTTTTTTCCTCTCTGCTTCATTTATTTCCACCATTTTATCTTCTACCTCACTTATCCTATCTTCTGCCTCCATTATTCTACTCTTGGTTCCCTCCAAAGTGTTTTTGATCTCATTTCATTTCATTTCATTCTAGTTAGGTAACATACTTTTTTTCCCTAAGCCAACCACTGTGCCATAGGAGTGGGATAGAGCCAAACACAGCCTACTCCTTAAACCTAAGATGGGTCAGTGCTTAATCCATACTATCAGAACCACATGTCTGATTGTGGGGAGACTTGCTCCCCCAAAAGTGATATTGTTCCCATGAGGAGAGAGCATGGATTCTGGGTAGCATAGAGAATCTTGTTGTTGCTTAGTTGCTAAGTCATGTCTGACTCTCTTGCGACCCCATGAACTGTAGCTGTCCAGGCTCGTCTGCCTTGGGATTTTCCAGGCAAGAATACTGGAGTAGGTTGCCATTCATTTCTCCAGGGGATCTTCCCAACCCAAAGAGTGAACCCACATCTCCTGCACTGGCAAGTGGGTTCTTTACCTCTGAGAAACCAGGGAAGCCCATAGAGAATCTGGCTATCCATTATGCCAGTAATTTGGGTGAGAAAAAAGTGGGGGGCAAGTGAGAACAGAGTATAGTTGAAGAAGAACTCTGAGCTGAGAATCTCTAGAGCAACAGTGTTCAACAGAGTTTTGTTCAGTGATGGAGCTATTCTGTAATCCACTATTTGCAGTGTCGTAGCCACTGGCCACATGTGACTGTTGAGTGCTTGGGGTGTGACTAATGTGACTGAAGAACTGAATTAGTAATAGTTATTAAATTTAAGTAATTGCTGTTTTGCTAATGCCTATAGTCGGAGAAGGCAATGGCACCCCACTCCAGTACTCTTGCCTGGAAAATCCCATGGACGGAGGAGCCTGGTAGGCTGCAGTCCATGGGGTCGCGAAGAGTCAGACATGACTGAGTGACTTCACTTTCACTTTTCACTTTTATGCATTGGAGAAGGAAATGGCAACCCACTCCAGTGTTCTTGCCTGGAGAATCCCAGGGATGGGGTCGCACAGAGTCGAACACGACTGAAGTGACTTAGCAGTAGCAATGCCTATAGTGCTAATTGGAAAGCATAGGTCTAGAGTCTAGATAGGGTTGTGAAAGAAGATTGATAGAGAGATAGAGAAACAGAGAGAGAGAGAGAGAGAGAGAGAGAAATACATTTAGCCAGAATGCCCTGGTTATATATTATTTTGGGGGGATAATTGAAAAAATTTCAGAACTAGCTTTCTCCACTCTGTGGTTCAGAGTAATACAGAGAGTAGAAACCAAAGGAAAGAGCTAGTGACAGAAAATGAGGATAGAGACCTAGGCTGGGCAAGGTTGTGAAGGCCACTGTGCCTTGCTGCTCACTTTAGATTCCACCATGTAGGCAGTAGGGAGTCACTGAGGATTTGGAGAAATGACATGGTCTTACTTGCTTGTTGGGAAGGCGACCTGGCAGCTTGTGGAAGAGGGATTTGTGCAACTACAGACAGGGATACAAGTAAGGAGGCAGATAAAATAGAGCTCATGAGAGAGGATGAGAATTTGAACTTGGGAAGGAGTGGTAGCCACGCAGGGAAGAGTGAGATACAAACAGTAGGGGAGGAGTACTGGAATGGGTTTGCATGTGGTGTGCAGAGGAATATAGCTTTCAACCTGGACAACAGAGTGGGTGATCATGCCCTCTTTGAGATGTGGCATTCCCACAGGAGGGGGCAAGTCTGAGTGTTTCTTGATGAACATGTTTTAGGGCAGGTGGTATTTAGTATACCCATTGGAAGTTGACTGATGGGGTCTTAATCTGTTCTCTCAGGGAGTTTACATTCTATCTATGGAAATTAGATCTACGTAACTTAAGTCATTGGAAAAATAATTCCACATGCATAATGACTGGAAGCCCTAAATGCTGCACGTGGTTTATGCATGTGTTCCAGGTACTTTTTCTGCATGACAGACCACCCCAAAATATAGTAGTGCAGAAGGAAAACATTTTATTATGTTCATGATTCTGTGGGTCAAGGGTTTTGACAGCGCACTAGGTATACCATGTCTGAAACCTCCACTGGAAAGAGTCAGAACTGAGACTGACTCAAAAGTGGGGGTTGCAAGCTCTGAAGATGTCCTCCCTCAGAACTGGTGACTGATGCCTGCTCCCCACTGGGTCCTCAACTGGGCTGTGGGCTGAAACACTGTGGCCCCTGTGTGTGGTGTTTCCCACTGTGGACTGGTTTGGGCATCCTCACACATGGCATTGAGACCTTGAGAGTGACCATCCTGAGTGCACAAGCTAGCCTTGGTGGTCACTTAGCACCACTTCTCCTCGACTCTGTTGGTTAAGGTAATAACAAAGATAGGTCCGCTTCCAAAGGGAGGGATGTGAAGTCCCCTTACCACTCAATAGAAGGAGTGTCAAGGTCAAACTAAGATAAGCTTGTAGGATGGGAGATCCCAGGAAATACATTGACCACTGATGGAGAGATGAGTGGGCACTGGGGTAAGGAGGGATGGCTCTCTGCTAGGGGTGAGATTGGAGTTGACACTTGAGAGTAGGTAAGGGGGTGCTGGTAGGGAGAGAAGGACACAAGCATGTTGTTGGTGACAGCAGAAAGGATTTCTGTTTCTTTTGGGGCTACCTCGTCAGTGTTATTAATGCTGAGGGCAGCTGAATAGGCTGAAGAAGAAATCTTATGATGAGATAAAGCCGTTTAAAGCAAATGGCTTCCTTCTAGGTATCCATTCAATATATTCCACATCAAGTTTAAAGATCCTTGTGTCCACCCAGGTTGCTCAACCTTGTTAAAATGCATGCCATTTCTCTTTATTTTTCCCAGGATTTTTTGCTATATTCTGGAATAAGAAGAGCCACTGCACCATGGAATTATGAATCACAGAATTCTTTGAGTTAGTGCAAGAAGTAGTACACTAGAAATCACATTAAATAAAATGCTTACTTGCCTTTTCTTCCCCCTTCCACTAGATTGAGAGTCTCTGGAGGGAAAAAAAAAAAAAAAAAAAACAACAACAACTGTGTGTAACCTTTTCCAGCTTGTGGAGCAGAACCAGGCACATAGTAGATGTTTAGTACAACGTTATTTGGAAGGAATAATCTCCCAAAGCAGGGGCTTCCCTGGTGGCTCAGTCGGTAAAGAATCCACCTGCAATGCAGGAGACTGGGGTTTGATCCCTGGGCCAGGAAGATCCCCTTGAGAAGAAAATGGCAGCTCACTCCAGTATTTTGCTCTGGGCAATCCCATGGACAGAGGAGCCTGGAGGGCAATAGTCCATTTGGTCGCAAAAGAGTTGGACATGACTGAGCGACTAAACCACCACCACGAGGTTATTTGGATGAATAACGTTCATTCAAGTTTATGTGAAAGTAGTGCTGAACATCTGGGCACTTTCATGCTGCCTGAGTCTCACATGGGGTCCAGACTTGTTTCTGCTCCTTATTTTGTATTCCTTCTCTTTGTCTCAGGGTCCAACCTGTTCCTCTGTGCTCCTTGTTCTTCTAGAGCAGTAATCTGATCTGGCCCTGATTTCTGTTTTTGTATCTGATGGTCCCTGTCCCAGAACTGAAGCTTCAATTTTCAAGCACACCTTGTGTGTGGGAGGGAGATAGTTTAGAACAGGGTCAGCACACAAGGAGGCTGCTGGCTCCTTTCCCCCTTTTCCTTGGCAAGCCTCTCTGACCTGACTCTTCTTCTGTAGCTAAGATATGTGAGGAACTTATTTTTTTACAGAGATATTTTGTGAAAGATAAATTTCTCAGGACTGTGGCCATGGATTCTTAGCCAAAGGAACGACAAGGAGATATGATCAAATGTGTGCTGGTGAATCAATACAAATAAATTATGTGTTCTTTGTTATTATGTCCTAGGCTACACACAAGAGGGCTCTTAAATCATCCACCATCAGCCGTTGGAGGTTCTGCTCCTTTCCAAGGTGTTATACGGAGACGAAGTCCAGGCTGGTGTTATTTTAGGCAATCCAGATAACTTTCTAGTGGGAATATTGGTTTGGCTGCTAGAGGAATATTGGCCGCTGCAGGAGACTGGAGGGGAACAATTCTTCTCTGGGTCTGGCATGGCCCTGATTATACCCTAAATATTTTTTACCTCTAATGTCTGGGATTTATGAGCATTCTCTTGCCTGAATGGATGGTCCTTTTACTATATGATTTAGAACTCTGGGGTTTCGATCAAGTGCTTGTCCAGGAGCTTGAGCGGATTAAAATCGACACCCCCTCCCCATCTCCCACCTCATGAATGCTACCACCCTTCATCTGTTAGGTCTTGGTATTTGACTGCCATGGTCCATTCTCTTGACAACCCATGGGTAAGATCCAGGCAAGCAGTCTGCTTAAGAAGCTCAAGAGGTAACCAGCCATGTGAGTGAGGCCAGGAAATGTTAATCGAGGGAAGAAGATTCTCAGAAGTTCAGGCATTGAGCAGATAGCAATTAACAAACATGCCCTTCAATCCCCTAGGCAGATGAACAAGAAAAAGGTGAGGCAGAAGGAACAAATTGGTCATAAACATGTTTCCAACAAAGAGAGAATGCATAGATGTAGGGAAATAAGCTGAAAACCCATTCAACCAAGCAGAGGCATGAAATGAGGGTAGGCCATGGGAACATATTAGATGGTCCTCCTGAAAGTGTTGGAGCTGGATTTCAAGCCCAAGCCTTTGAATTAAAATGAAGCACGTTAACTTCTTGAAAGCATCAGAGTTATCTTTGACTCTATGCTTTTCTATTGTGCTCTGCTTGCAATTTTTAGCAACAATTTTCCTAGGGCTCCCACCCGCTACTTTCCCTCTTTCCTTTTCTATCACCATTGTCTTAGTTCAGTTGTCTTATCTCTTATATTGGGACTATTGTAATATCCTTCTCACCTGCCTTCCTATTTTTCATCTTCACTGATTCACCCTGCATATTCCTGACTGTTATTTCCAAAATGCAAGTGCTAACTGATTTTTTCACTTGCTCAAGCACAGTAGACATTTGTGTGTTATTTCCTGAGAAGAGTTGAAACTCTTTAACCTGATGTACTAGGCAGAATAGTGTCCTCCCAAAAGATGTCCATATCTTAGTCCCTGGGACCTTGGGTTACATAGCAAAGGGGAGTTAGGACAGTAAATGGAAATAAGGCTCTAATCATTGAGTAAAAGATAAAGTGAGTATCCTGGGTTATCTGGTTGGGTCCAATGTAACCAGAAGGATCCTTCAATCGGGGAGAAGGAGGAAGAAGAGTCAGAGTGAGAGTGATGCAATGTGAGACTCAACCAGTCATTGCTGGCTTTGAAGATGGACGGGGACCAGGAGCCAAGGAACACATGTAACCTCTGGAACCTGGAAAAGGCAAGAAAACAGATTCTCCCTTAGAACCTCCAGAAAGGATATAAGAATACAGCCCTGCCAACACCTTGATTTTAGTCATTGAAACCTGTTTTGGACTTCTGATCTCCCAAGCTGTAAGATAATACATTTATGTTTTTCTAAGCTACTTTATTTGTAATAATCTGTTACATCCAATTGGAAGCTTACATACCTAGTAGTTAAAAGATTTGTTGTCTGACTCCAACCTGGGTCTCCATCTCCTTCTCCGCACACCTGAAGCCCTAACCTCAGCAGACCCCCTGCCGCACCAATTCCCACCCCAAGCCTGGAACATGACAGGAAATTTCAGCCCAATTGTATCTTCTCATGCTTATCCTTAGCCTGAAAAGCTCATTGCCTTCTTCACCTACTAAATTAAGCCGGTTCAAATAGTACTCTTGTAGAAATTTTCACACAGGGTAATCCTCTATGCTAGGAAATCACTCATTTCTATCATGTGTCAACCTTGCAGGGTTAGTGTGAGACTCCCATGAGACAAAAGGTGAAATGACTTAAAACCAGGTGCAAGTCAGAGTGATTGCAACTTTCACTGAAGGTGGTTGTATAAATGTATATCTCTGGTTGCACTGAAAGTGTCAGGGACATTGTGTCCTTCATCCTTACATCCTCCACAGCATTTAGTATGGTACACTGACCATAAGAGGGCTTCCCAAGTGGTAAAGAATCTGCCTGCCAATGCAGAAGCCACAGGAGATGCAAGTTTGATCTCTGGGTTGGGAAGATCCCCTGAAGGAGGAAATGGCAACCCACCACTCCAGTATTCTTGCCTGGATAATCCCATGGACAGAGGAGCCTGGGGGCTACAGTCCTTGGGGTCACAAAGTGTTGGACACACTTGAGCAACTGCGCATGCACACATTGACCATGAGAGACTGCGTAGTAATTTGTTGGGTTGAGTAGGAGATAGGTTGTCAGAAATACCAGATCATTGGGTTAGATGGTAGGTCATTCCACTCCATGCTTCTATATGGGGAATCTGGGATATGTCAGGTACTGTCCCAGGTGCTAAAGATATAGTGAAAAATAGGGCAGACCGTTGTGTTGCCCTGAGGCATTTTACAGTCTAGTCAAGTCCCTACTCTGGGTCTTTTGGGCTGTTAGCTACTTCCAATCTGGGGACTTGCTTATCCCTCAAAAATCCCCTTGGTTCAACAGCTACAATGGTTTGGCTGAGAGCTCTTTCAGTTCCTGAGCCCTAAGAGGGAATGATGCCCTTTGACAGGAGTGGTGGAAGGAAGGGGAGTGTGCATGCCTGTAGGCAGGACAAGCAGAAACAGACCCTGAAATGAAAAGTGACAAGTGGGTAGGATCACACACTAGGCAAAATGGACTTGATGAGCCTGTGATCTTCCCATTGCTGAGGCTGTCAGTGCATGTCCATTCAAAGTAAGCACCAGCAGCCAGGGAGTGCTCCAGGCTTTCATCTCTACATCAGTGAGAGGCCTGGTGAAATTGCTCTTTATTTTCTGAGCTTCAGGTTGTCATTACTAAACAAGTGACATGCTCCATCTTGGGACATGCCATTTTCCTACTCGGGTGGGCAAATGATCTGGTTTGCTCAGAGATGAACCTAATGTGTACTGAGGCCTGACCATGTGCCTGGCACATAATCCTAATCCTCACATCAATCCAGTGAAGGGAATGATATTGGCTTCATTTTCCAGATAAGGACACTGAGACTCCATAGGGCAAGCTACTATGTGCCTTAGGTCGCATAGAGAGTAAATGGCAGAGCCTGAACTCTACACTAAGACTGTCTAGGTCAGAGCTTTTGCTCTATTACCAAGGCAATGATTGCTTATATTTTCTTCTGTATTGATGATTATCTCTAGAAGCTTCACTCCAATGGCTTTGGAGCCACAGTTTCATCTTTCATCTGTTTACATCTGTTACTGCCCTTGGCTTCCTCATGAGAGTGGTGCTGGTGGTGGTTGGATAGAAGGAGTGATGGGCATGTAGAAAGGTATGAGCTCAGACTCCTAGTTAATGGTGCACTTTGAGCTAATTAACTCTAGTTCTGGTGATCTCTCATCCTGGAATATGGACATTGGTGTGGAATTCTGGGGTCATTTGGCCCCACCCCCTTACTGGGCTGTATGCTACCTAAATCATTTCTAAGAGATGGCTGTCTCTTTCCTTTTCAGTGTCCCTTAGGAAATGAAAGTGAATGGATTTTTAATTCATTTTTAGTGGCTCGTTACACAAAAGGAGAACAACCTCCCACTACTCAACAACCATTTTTCACAAGCTCCTAGTTTCAACAGCACTGCATTCCATTTCCTTGATCTGCCACTTGCCTTGTTCAGCTGCCGCATGCTGCAAAGTACTTCCTTAACAATGGCCCCATTTTATTTAAGGATGACTAATGCCCATTAATTTTTCTATCTCGTATCCCTTTCTTGGATCATATAGGAATAGACAAACCTGTGTTTGGGTGCTGACTCCTACCTCTCCCCAGCAGCATGGCCTGGACAGTTCCTTCATCTGGACTGTGTGGATGATGATATCTGCCCTGCGCTGTGTTTATGCTTATTACCTGTGTAATGCACATAGAATACCAAGCACAGTGCTTGGCATTTTGTATGTGCTCAGTATATGTTAGCATTGCCGCCTCTACCCTTTCTGTGTTCTTCTCTTGTCTAAATTACTCTACTTAGTCATGTTTTTGACCATAGATATACTGTTTTCTTTCATCTACATCCAGTCAGGTATAGGTATATATCTTTGTCATCTTTAGAAGTCCCTAGAGAGTAAAATCTCTTTAAAACTTAATGTGGTCATAGGGATATCCCCGGTGGTCCAGTGGTTAAGACTTTGTCTTCCAATGCATGGGGTGAGTCTTCGATTCCTGGTTCAGGGGTTAAGATCTCACATGACTCATGACCAAAAAACCAAAACATAAAACAGAAGCAATATTGTAACAAATTCAATAAGTATTTTAAAATGGTCCACATAAAAAAAATCTAAAAAAAAACCCAACTTAATGCAGTCATATAGGAAGGTTGATTTCACCATCTTCTCTCCCTGGCCTTGTGTTCCCTTTGTTTTATCCTCTGGACCTTCTTGAAGTTCTTTCATAGTCACTTTGAATTCTTCCTTTTGGGGAGACTTGGCAGACTAATTTATCCAGGAAAAAGATACCTTTGAAAAACTATATGAGATACTCCAGAAAGAAGACATCTGGGAATTTCCACTTCCACCCATCTATTATGACCTTACTTATGCCTCTCATCCTTTATGAGGACATCTTGATCACCCCAGTCCAGACTCATTTTCTCCTCCTTTGAATGCCTATGGCAAGACTTTCAATTCACTGAATGCATCATATCTCTGTTGACTAATAGGCAGCATGCTAATGAAGAGTGTGATAATACTCTTGTAGTACAATGATGAGAAAAACAAAGTCTGTCCTGAAGGAGCACATACCCTTATGGTGGAGATACCTATGCAAATAGACAAATATAATCCACCGTGAGTAGCATAGCTGGAAGTATGTGCAAAAGGCAAGGGGGCATGGATGGGAGGGGGGATCTGTTCTGTCTTGGAGGACAGGTAAGACATCAGAGTGTTGATGGTATTTGAGCTAGGCCTTGAAGAAAAAGATCCTCAGGTGGAGAGTGAGAGAAGAGCTTTCAGAAGACAGAAAAGAGCTTGTGTGAACGTGTGGGAGCATGGAACAGGGAGAAACATGGGTATTCTGATGTGGCTAGAAGTTAGATGTTGTTTTGGAAAAGTGGCTCTAGAGGAGGGTTACAATGTCAATTGGGGCCAAGTTGAGAAAGACCTTGTATGCTGTGCTGGGGAATTTGATCTGAAAGGCAGCCTGGAACCGCCATAGATCGTTTGACAATGTAATGGCAATGGAGTTCAGCCTCTGCTTTAGAAAGGTCATTCTGGTGTAAGGATGTAAGAAGGGGGAGAAATTAAGTCAACTAGTTATTTTGAAGGCCCCTAAAGTCATCTAATAGTTAATCCAGTGGTGCATCTTCTTTGCACATGAGGTGTCAGCAGCATTTCACATGACTGATCACTCCTTCCTTCTTGAAACCCATTCTTTGCATGACTTCCAGAACACACACTCCCCTGAGTTTCTTCTAAGCTCACAGACCATTCCGTGTCAGGGAGGGTCCCTGACTCTAGGTATTTCTAGAGAGAAGTCATCAAATACAGGAATTGATTGCAAGTGTACCGGCAAGACTGGAGGAGCAAGAAGGAGAAAATGTAGTTGCTCAACTTTGCAGAAACTATTAACCCCCTGCCCGGGAGGAAGAAGAGGAGTACAGAAGGCCAAGGGTCTCTCCCACTGAGATTCCTGTGGGTGTGCTGAGCTGCACAAGGAGGGCCCAGGAGCCTGCTCACATGTCACTGAGACCCAGTGTTGCTGCTGGTGTCCTGTTGCCTACAGAAGTGTGAAGGGAGTAGCTTCTACATGTCTACATGTCCCCACAAGCACCCGCAGCCCCTCTGGCAGAATCAGAAGCCACATGACAGGAGGGTCTTAGAAATACAGTTCTCAGGGTCCTGGTTACCTTCTATAATTAGGCAGGAAAGTGGGCTGAGCCGAGAGTAAACAGTAGCATAGTTCACCCCTTTAGCTACTGTGAGTGTACATCTCCACCCCCTGTTTGTAAGTAGCCTCCTCTTTTCCTGTTGGTTCACTGGTAGCACATGAAGCTCAAAGTTGCTGGGTATTTGGTTCAGCTTCCAGTTCAATGGGACAGATGTTCTCTGTTAATTTAGCAACAGAACCAAAAGTTGTGGGGACATGAATAAAACATGCTGTGATGGCTTATGTCAAGGAACAATGAGAGGAACACTCCCACTTTTGCCCCTTGGTTCTCAAACCTTTGTATCACAATTTTGGTTTATTTACTAGTCACATCCACATCCTAGAAGATCGCACCACAACCTCACACCATGCTGGCTTCCAGCTAGTGCTTACTGTTGACTCTTTGAAAGTCCATGCAATCATTGTATCAGCTCAGCTGCTTCTGGCTGATGAAATTTGCAGGAAGACCAGCAGATTCCATCAACATGTCCATGACCACACTTCATTTGCTGTGAAATGCGTTTCTTTGTTAGATAGAATTGTGTGGGAATCCATGAGATTGAATAAGGTGCTTGGAAATTTAAAGTTTTTGATTCTAATATATCACTGAAGGCAAGGAAGAGCAAGTTCAAAGGGAAGAAATTGCTTCCTCTATGTGATAGGAGCGAGACAGTGCAGTCAGCTTGCCTCTAGGTGCCACATTGAGTGTTGGTTTCTGAGGTTGTCAGGTTGGGGACTCAGCGGTAATGATGCCTGTATCAGCTTTGGTGAGGGGAAAGTGAAGTCAAAGTTGTGTCCAACTCTTTGGGACCCCATGGACTGTAGCCTGCCAGACTTCTCAGTCCATGGAATTCTCCAAACAAGAATACTGGAGTGAGTAGCTGTTCCTCTCTCCAGGGGATCTTCCCAACCCCGGGAGGAAACCCAGGTCTCCCGGATTGCAGGCAGATTCTTTACTGTCTGAGCCACCAGCTCACGACAGATGTAGGCAAAGCTTCTGTGTCTGCCACAGTAGCTATTGGTACACAGGAACCCACGGAGCAGATCGGGGCGTTTTGGAGAGAAAGGCTTACTGGCCTCAACAGAAGGCCGTCTTGTTTCATCTATTTATTGAGAGACTCTTCTGTAGTTAGTACCATTTGGTGAATATTCATACAGGACACAGCTATTCACTGTGCCAATTTCAAGAGGTTTAAGCACATACTGGTTTCCTTTCTTCATTTCCCTGATCTCTCAATGCTGAAATGCCCCAGCTTTCAATCCTCATCTCTCTATCCAAACTCCATGTCCTGGTGATCTAACCTAGTCTCATGTCTTTAAATACCATCTAATCACTGACAACCTAGCCATGACCAACCTAGACAGCATATTATAAAGCAGAGACAATTACTTTGCCAACAAAGGTCTGTCTAGTCAAAGCTATGTTTTTTCCAGTAGTCATATATGGATGTGAGAGTTGGACTATAAAGAAAGCTGAATGCCGAAGAATGGATGCCTTTACACTGTGGTGTTGGAGAAGACTCTTGAGAGTCCCTTGGACTGCAAGGAGATCCAACCAGTCCATTCTAAAGGAAATCAGTCCTGAATATTCATTGGAAAGACTGATGCTGAAGCTGAAACTCCAATACTTTGGCCACCTGATGTGAAGAACTGACTCATTTGAAAAGACCCTGATGCTGGGAAAGATTGAAAGTGGGAGTAGAAGGGGACAACAGAGGATGAGATGGTTGGATGGCATCACTGACTTGATGAACATGAATTTGAATAACTCTGGGAATTGGTGATGGACAGGGAGGCCTGGTGTGCTGCAATCCATGGGGTCACAAAGAATCGGACACGACTGAGAGACTGAACTGAACCACTGACAGCTCCCATATTGATATTTTTAGCCTGGACTCTCTGCCCTCCAGACTCCCAAATGAACTCCAGACTCATTTATCCATCTATTTGACTCATCCACTTGAATTCTCTTAGGCGTCTCAAACTTAATGTCCAAAACTAAACGTCTCAGCTTTCCTCCCATCCTCCTCCTGTTATAGTCTTCATCTCATAAAATGGTATCTCTATGCTTCCAGTTACTTAGTCCCAAATCTGAAGGTCATTTTGGACTCTTCTCTTTTATTCACGCCCCATATCCAAATTTTCACCAAATCTTCTTGGCTTTACTGTCAAAGTATGTTCAGATCATGTTTCTTTTCCTGTCCATACTTGTTTGGACCATTTTCACCTGGATGGTTACAACACAATCCAAATTTGCATTTTTCCCTACCCTGCCTTTCTTAACACAGCAACCAGAGTCATCCTGTGAACACTGAAGTCCTCTGTTATAATCCTCCAGTAGCTCCTCATCCCACTCAGTAAGAGCCAGGACCTTAACAGTCCTTCACAAATCCCAGCAAGATCTAAGCCTCCCCAGATCTCCCAGACTTCATCTCCTTCTGCTCTCTCTGTCTCTCAGCTCCATCCTCATTGGTCCTCTTATGTTGATTGAATATGAAAGGCCTCAGGACCTTTGCATTTGCTGTCTCTTACATGGCTTCATCCCTCACCTCATTTAGGATTTTGCTTGAGTATCAGTTTTTCATAGTTTTGCTGGGCTCCTTTTATTCTGCTGCAGCTGCATAGCCCTGGACTACCCCTGCATGTTAGGACTTGCTCTTCTCCTTCTGTTTATCTGCCCACCCCCCACCCCACCCCATAACACTCACCATCATCTGACTACTATGTTACTTACCTACCTGTTTGTTTATCTTCCTTGCCAGAATGTAAGCTCTCTGAGGGCAGAGAAGCTGGTTTGTTTTCTTCACTGCTGAACCCATAGCCATTGGCCAGTGGGAAACATTCCATACATATTTGCTTAGTGAGTGAGTGAAAAAATTATGAGAATCAGAAATTGGATGATACGGTGGACTACAGTACATTTCAGAAGAGTTTGTGTTTCCTTGCTGTATGTGGGATGAGAGTGGCATCAGGGGTCATGCTGAGGTTCTTTCTTGAACCACAGAGTTGACAATCTGCCCTTTAAAACATAGGGAAGGGTGTAGCAGTTTTGTGAAATTTCATGCAATGGAACAAGATAATAAAGTTAGTATTTCTTGTACTATTTCTTGTCCTCAGCTAGACTGTAAACTCGTGGTGGGCAGGGAGCACCATTTATGCTATTCTGAACTTGGCACATACCTAGCACAGTTTGGGATATCAAGTTGGAGACCAGATTTTTTAGATTGGGGATCAGTTGGGCTATGGACTTATTGTTGTTGTTCAGTCACTAGGTTGTGTCTGACCCTTTGTGACCCCATGGACTGCAGTGCACCAGGCTTCCCTGTCCTTCACTGTCTCTCAGAGTTTGTTCAAACTCATGTCCATTAAGTCGATGATGCCATCCAACCATCTCATCCTCTGTCACCCTCTTTGCCTCCTGCCATAATTTTTCCCAGCATCAGCTGTGGACTATAAATACTCAATTTCTGCTCCCTAGGGGAAGTACCCCATGAGTTGGGATGAGAACTCCAGGATTTAGACTCTGCTGAAACTGAAAAATACACTCTTGTGTACAGTCCCCGAGGAGTATGTTTTAGCATCCTTACTACGTTACCACTGTCAATCACTTTCAGTAAAGGCCATGGTTCCTATTTTAATTCGCTGGAAACAAAGAACTATCAGGTAAGGGCAGGAATGAGGTGGTGAGACATGAGGGGGAACTTCAGGGCACATGCATAGAACCTGATGGATTTAAAGACACCAAGGTTTCAGGAAGGTTTAATGAACTAAAGTAATTTTCCTTCAGAGTAAAATTTTACAAGCATTAAAGGTCCTCACTTCACTGAATGTGCTCACGGGCGAGAGCGTCCCAGTGATTTATGAATTTGCAGATTATGCATTATCCTTTCAGAGGACAGGACTCCCCCGGGGCTCCCTGCCTTCCTTCTGAAGCTGAAGCTGAGTAGAGGAGCCCAGAGAATACACCATGTCTGATTTGTAGCCTCCTGTATCACAACTGGGGTCTAGAACGTGTGGGTATTTCTCAGAGGGAGCTTAGCAACTCTAGTATCTGAATCCTTCTTCCCCCCATCAAATAAGGATAACTTGGAAGCTTTGCCTCCTGAAGAATAATTATCATACTAATAACTCATATTTGCATAGTACAGCTTCTAAAGCAGGTCAACTTTCCTTATTTGATTTGATTCAAAAACCCTGTGAGGTTGGCAGGGGAAGGAGAATCATTATCCCCATTTTAGGAAATTGGAACAGATTCTGAAAACGTAAATAAGTTGCTCAGGCTCGCCCAGTAGCATATGGTGAGACTGGGTTTTGAGTGCAGCCCTCTAGTTGCAAGTGCTCTTTCCATGATGCCAGGAGAGCCCCATCCAGGAGGCAGATGGCTGGACCTAGTGGGTCCTGTCTTCGTGAAATGTGTAATCTTACTAAGGAAGAGCCATTTCTCTTCTGATCACTTTATCACCAAGAATCTTATGTTGTGTTTGCCTGGCATAGGTAGGAACAGAAGAATGAAAGGGAGAAGGGATGTGACAAATAAAGACAGTAGTTACTGGCACTATATGTGTAGTTGGCTGAGGGCTGGCCTGAGCATCTGGGGGCAGTAGAAGTCGTTAGATTCCTAGAGACAAGAAGATTGGAGGTGGGTGGTCAGCAGGGGCAGCACCAACTGATTTTGTCAGAGGCAAGCCATGTTCCTTACGGTCAACTAATTATATGTGTCTCAGTATTCTTGCCTAGAGAATCCCATGGACAGAGGAGCCTGGCTGCAGTTCACAGGGTCACAGAGAGTCAGACACTACTGGAACTGCTTAGCACACATGCACTTGTTTTTGTTCATAGGCTTCCCTGGTAGCTCAGGTGGTAAAGAAGCCATCTGCCAATGCAGGAGATGTGGGTTCAATCCCTGGGTCAGGAAGATCCCCTGGAGAAGGAAATGGCAACCCACTCCAGTATTCTTGCCTGGGAAATTCCATGGACAGAGGAGCCTGGTGGGCCACAGTCCATGGTGTCACAAAGAATCAGACATGACAACATATATATATATATATGTGTGTGTATATATAATATGTGTGTGTGTATATGCATACACATATACAGTAAGTCTCTTGTTATACTTTAGTCATCTAATATACATTATATATTAATATTATATACATTATGTGTTTATACATAGTACGTCTCTTGTTATAGTATAGTCCCTCTATGTAAACACCCTCTTCATACTATACTATAGTGTAGTCCCTCTATGTAAACACACTCTTTCATAGAAAACTTTATCAACCCGTAGTTGATGGTAGGTTGGACTTCCTCTGTCCTTCATGCATGATTCTATCATCCTTTGTGCCTTCTTTGTGCAGCTTGACTGTGTCTCCAAGTGGCTGGTGCCCCCATGACATTGCACTCAACACATGACGGCTCTTGCCTCTAATGGCCCATTCAGCTCTCCCTTCATGCTGTCTTTTCTACCAAGCAGGGTGAAAATGGCACCTTTCCACCCTGCTTTTTTCTATCTACTGCTGTCCCAATTAAAACATGAAGGAAAAACAAAAAAAACAAAAAAAAAACATGAAGGAAAGAAAGAGAGGGAGGGGGGAAATAAAGAGACAGGCCAGACAAGCAAGGGAGTGAACTTCATTTCTCTATATCCAAATTCTTGATACTTCGAGTTTCGGCTCATATAATCTTTCCCTCATGAAGACTTTGATGACCACATTTTCTGATTTAATTGTTTCCTCCTTTCAACTCTTATAGCACATTATCTGTAACTCTTAGATACCTTTATCTTCTCATCCCTTCTTTTATTGTCATTCATTTATAATTCATTCACCGGACCTTGTATAGCACCTGCCATGTGTCAGGTGTTGTGCTAGATTTGGGGATGCAAAATTGAATGAGATCTGACTTGTGACCTCAGAGAGGTCACAATCTAACAGATGAGACATATGGAGATATCACATTAATCCAATTTGATAAAAACTATAAGAGATGTATGAGCAAATGTTCTTCCAGAGATTCTGTCTGATGCTAATTTAAGGTTATATGTGCCTGTACATAGGAGCTTTAATTTAGGTGGCTTTACTACTATGTGTGTGTGTCTGTATGTGTGTAGCTTATATTAAGAGAGAGGTGCTATTTACTCATGAATAATTCCAATTTATTTTCATTTCTCCTCTGTCTAAAATCCCTCTAGGATTGTAGCCTGTTGGTCACAAAGGAAGTTTTCTTTAATTTATTTTTTTATTGAAGGATAATTGCTTTACAGAATTTTGTTGTTTTCTGTCAAACCTCAACATGAATCAGCCATAGGTATACATATATCCCCTCCCTTGACAAAGCATATTTGACAAACCTGGGTCTCCCAACAATTTGTCTCGTCATTTCATTACACATCTCTGTTTCCTATGTGTTTCTCCAAAAACAAAGAAAACAAAAGTTACTTTCACCTGTGGGCCTTGAGCTCTGGATCTTTCTCTGATTCCCAGAGTTTAGCAGGTGTCTTTCTAATTCACATAAGAGGAGCTCAGTAAATATTTGTGGGATTCATGATTGAGTGATAAACTCCTTGAGGGCAGGAATGTGTTTTTCTCCTCTCAGTTGGCTTGCTCACTGCCTTGCACACAAAAAGGAGCATAAACATTTGCTAAATGGAGGATGCATCGTATTAGAGCAGAACAAGCTTGGATGGCAGAGTCTCATAGCCCTGGGTAGGAATGCTTGCTTCGTCTCTTGCTAGTTGTGCACACTGGGGAGCAGACTGCTTAATTCTTAGGACTCACTTTCCTCATCTGTAAAATGGAGTGCTAATTATGTCTTCTCAGTCTCAACGGTTTGTTGTGAGAATTGAGAAGCACCCAGTGTAGTATTTAGCACATAGTAATGGTTCAGTTAATCTTTGGTCCCTGCTTTTTCTTCTTTGAATTGGACTGGCACCTCTCATCCAGGGACATCTGCTGGAAAGGAGTCATGTCAAGCTTTGCTATGGACCCCAGGCTAGCTCCTCCATCCTTCCTCATCTATCCACTGGTGATTCTTTGGTCACACTCACT
Organism: Dama dama; assembly: GCF_033118175.1. Classification (NCBI taxonomy): domain Eukaryota; kingdom Metazoa; phylum Chordata; class Mammalia; order Artiodactyla; family Cervidae; genus Dama; species Dama dama. Next base: position 71,854,684 of record NC_083695.1, read on the forward strand.
TCTTTCTGATCTGAGTCCTCTCCCAGGTAGCCTGGGGCTTGTTAGTGGGTTTTCTGCATCTGCTTTCAGTTTTCTTCCCTGGTAATTCCCTTCTCAGAGCTTTTGGAATGCTTTGGTGAGAGAGCACGGGTTTGGCGGGCTTTCTTTTAATCTTTGTTTTCTTTGCTAGGCACAGGATATCTTGGGCTAAAGTTACATTATCATCTCTTCATAACTTTATTCTTGTCCTTCTATGCTGGCTCCAGGGGAAAGGAAGCTTCCAGTCCTAATTCTCTGTGTTTGGACCTTTCCTCTGGAGGAATGCTGGGGTGATTTTGTTGGGAAGCATCCTTCTCATGCATCTCCTATGACCTGTTTTCTTTGTAAAATTCAGCTCAATTTAAAGGCAGGAATGCGTTTCTAGATCAGGAATCCACCACACTGGAAGGCAGTGTCACTGCAGCCCGAACTTGGGAGAGGAATCATGGTATGATGGAGTCTTTCTCAAAGCTTGGTCCTCTAATAGCCACAGGAAGATTTCTGGGTCCTCCCCAAGACTCACCAAGTCAGACTTGCTGAGAATGGGATCAGGGAATCTTCATTTAGCAGGCTCCCCAGTGACAGTTAGGCTCCAACTTTGCTTATAACGTGGGTTGAACAGTGCCCTTGGCCCTTGACCAAGGCCACACATTGTTGGAACTTTAACTTGAGTCACTTTGTCTCTCTTTGTCTGTTTCCTCATCTGTAAAACAGGGATAATAGACTGGATTGACACCATCCCCCTCTGAAGACTATGCTTTACTGCTAAGACACCATTGTCCCTCACTGACTCAAAAATAATGATCTTTGGGAACCTTTGATGTACTGAGCCTGTCTCTTGGGAGACAGAAGTAGAAAACGCGAAGCCTGCCTCATGGTGTTCAGAATCGAGCTGAGAAGGCAGATCCTGTGACATCCAGAAGCTATCTAGATAGTGTTTAACTCTGTGGCAAATTATGTAATGCAATTTTAAATGTAATAGGACTTCAGGCTACTTGAGGAAGATGGATCCTGAGCTGTTTCTTGAACAAAGGTAGACAGGTTCAGGCAGTAATGAAAGGACTGTTCACAGGCAATGACACAACAATACAGCAGGAAAGAAGGAAAGCAGAGACGTGAGAATGGATTTCCTTATCTGCAGCACCTTGGGAACTTGGATTGTTAAAGCAGAGGGCAGTTTCTTGAGATCCATGGAAAAGTGCCTGGACACAGTATGTGGGTCAGACTGTGGGGTGCCTTACATACCAGGTAAGGAATCTGGATTTCATCCTTAGGCAGAGGATCCAGTAAAGGCTTCTAACCAAAAAAAATATGTGTATTAAGAGCAAAATTGAAACGATCTGTTATGAAGGCAGAAATAAAATTCATGGAGTTGTGGAAGGATGTATTTATTTGGATCCTCTGAGAAGCAGACACCAGAAAGAAATTAGATATGTAAGAAATATAATAAAGACTGAGAAGATGGAGGGAGACAAGGAGAGTGGTCTAAGCACTGGGTAAAACTGCTGATAGAATGAGAACAGCTCTTAGAAGGGTTCTCAGATCCAATTGTTTGCTAGACCCTCTATTAAGTAGTAGGATTCTTACCCTCAACATCTCTTTTTTCTCCCTTTATGCACTTTGCACTTTCTGGAGATTGTTTTGTGTCCCAGAAAGCTTGATATCAGAAGACACTGAAGTAGTCTGACTTGCTCTGGCAGACACTAAAGGGCTTCTGACCTGTTTCTAGAAGAACATAGTTTTGAGTTTCTCAAGAATTTGGGATGGTCTACACGTAGCCACTCATGTTTTTACCTAGTGACTGTGAAAGAATGATTTTGTCAATGAAAGCAGTAAAAGGAAGAGAAATCTGGTGTGTATGCGTTTGAATTAATTTAACAAATAGGAATTATTGGCACATTGATAGGCATTTGGTTGGAGAAGGTTTGGACAAGTCCTGTCTCCGTTAGCCCCTGAATTTAACAAATGAGGAAGCAAACGGGAAAGGCATGGAGTGCAATACTTTGCATAGGATACATGCTCCTTGCTTTTGTGCTGTGCTAATAGTGTAATAGAGCGGGGGTGTGTGCAGCCCTTAGCACAAGGCTGCCGCTGGGTGCCATTACCTCAAGACCCATTACCAGGCAACGGTTAGTTATCTAATTACCAGAAGACCTGTGGGAGATTAGAGTAGTAGTTGGAGGTTCTGCTCAGCCATTGGTCAGCACCACAGTTGGCCCCTCCCCCAAGCAAGCAACTGTCGGTGAGCGACTCTTAGTGGTTCTGCTCAGCCATTGGTTGGCACCACAGTTGGCCCCTCCCCCAAGCAAGCAACTGTCGGTGAGCGATTCTTAGTGGTTCTGCTCAGCCATTGGTTGGCGCCACAGTGAGCCCCACGCACAAGTGGCCAATTGTCAATGAGTGACCGTTAGTGGGTCATTCAGCCAACTACTGGTGGAATGGTGGTCATTAGGTGGAGGGTGAGGTAAGAGTTGGACCCAGCCTCCTCCTTTAGTGCCCGACAGCTCTTCTGGTTGCCGGCCAGCAGGGAAGCTGGGGGGCCCCAGGGAACAGCCTGGGAGCCATGTCCTGCGGGCTCCAGAGCCCTCATTTGGGACACCCATTGGCCTTATCCCAAGCCTTGAGGTGACCATGAACCTCTCACCCCATCCACACCTCTGTGACCTAATGGCAGCAGCTGTCCACATTGGATGGAGTCTACAGAACCTGCCCCCCCGCCTTGGGGTTGCCTGAGGAGCCAGAGGACCAGTTGGGTTATGGGTGCCTGGCTCCCTCAGCAATGAAAGCTGGGTAGGGTCTGGGGACCTAGCCCTGAGGGAGTTGCTAACTGAGATCTGCCTCCTCTTAGCCAGGGCCGGGACCTCGGAGGGCAAAAGCTGTACCGTTTCTTGTCAGAACAGGGAATAACATTCGTTTGGTAGAAATTTACAGGAACATTGTTACCTGACCATGACCATGACCTGACCTCAAGAACAAAGGATCTAACACCAGAAAGTTTGCCACAACTAACCACACCCCTCCTTCACCTTTGCGAGAAAAGCTAGGCTTTGCTGAAAGCTTTTGGCGAGTTCAGCGTTTTTAGGGCATAAGCCACTTGTTTCCTTGCAGGGCGCTACAATAAACCTTTCTCTGCTCCAGACTCTGATATTTTGGCATGTTTGGCCCCACTGTGTGTTGGCCACATGAACTTGCATTTTTGGTACCAATAGGTCAGGTGGTTTGGTAGATTCTACTGTTCTTAAAATAGTCATGTCTTTGATGTTCTTCTTGGTTTGACTGTTGCCAACCTACGACTCCTCATCACAGGACAAAATCTGGGAAGAGACCTAAAGAACCCTCCAGCCGTGACCTTGCAGAGAAGTTGAAGTTTCCAAGTCAGGCTTTTCTGGGACTCTCTTTGACCTATAATGGGTCGTATCTTTGCCTCTAATTTTTTCTTAGTTTACCTAAAAGAGATGGAAATGGTGCTGACCGACCCCATGGGGTGCTGGATGAGAATAAATCTCAAAATGAGTGCCTTGTCGTTGGTTAAATGCCATAAAAATGTTCAATATAATGGCTGATTATTTTTCTTTAATCTTAAATGGATACCTAGCATGCAAAAGCCCCATCTTGGTAGCAGAAATTCATTATCCTGGAAAGAGTTTAATGGCTGCTGTGCAAATGAACTGGAGGAAGTTAAATTGTGGAATGGGAAGGAGTTGAGAAAAGTGAAATGAGTTGTGCATTAAATTTAGATAAACACAATTATGTGTAACTGGATTATCACGTGTGCAGGCAGGCGCTATATATTAGGCACCTGTGTTTTGATTAAAATAGATTCAGGTGCATGCACTTAGCATCCTTGTAGATATGGGATTGTGCCTTAGCCACTGTCTAGGCGCATGAGGGGGCAGCAGGGAAATGACTGAGATCCAAGTCCTCAGCTGTAAAAGTTTAAAGGGCCTGAGAGTAGTCTAGCCAATGAAAGTTCACTTCAGAAAACTGCTGACCCTATTACGGACTGTCCAGCTGTTTGTCATGTGCAGCTTTCTTCTGGGTTTCTTTCAATTGGAGTCAGGAAAGTGGTCCTGGAGCCCAGCGGAGTCTAATGACCTGCTTACTCCATGGATGGGACACAGAGGAAGACAGACAGCATTGCAGAGTGTTGGCGGCTGGGCTTGCCTGTTGTTCAAGATTTTATGGCTGTGAGGTGCTAGCGATGGGGTGGGAACATGAAATCTCTTTGAACCCCTCTGTAGACAGACAGAATCAGGCCCAGTTCTTTCTTACCCTTTTAGGTCCACGTCTGTAAGTCAGAGTCATCTCCAGATCAAAGGCAAGCCCATCCTCTGATCTCTGGGTGGCCATCTGAGTGAACAGAACTAGCCAGCCTGTGCCTGACCTTGGAGGAGGACAGATGTGGGGACACAACTGTAGATATCCAGTTAATCCCTGTTGCCACGTTTTATTTCAAGTGCAAAGCACTGTCAGGATTAAAATAAATGCTACCGGTTATGAGGTAGCATTAAATTAATAATTTTTCCCCCGTGCTTGATCCTATAATACCCCTCAACTCAACGGATAAATTCTAAGTCCTCCTCTGGGTTATTTTAGATGCAGTGAATATTGTTGCACAAACTAAAGTTGGCTTCCTCTTTTTTCCCCCCCCCTCTCATTCCTCTCCTGTGCCCTCCTCCACATCCCCCTTTCAGGTTATACTTATCCTGACGAAGCTATATGACTTCAACCTGGGAAGTGTGACGGAGAGCTCACTTTGGAGGTAAGTGGATTGGAGGTCCTTCACTATCTTCTCTGGTGGGGCTCACGTGAGAAGCGCCAGTTGAGCAGCTGGAGAGCATGTTTTGAAAGGAGCAGAAGATGCTCCTCCTCCTCCTGGACGCCCACTTTAATGCCCCAGTGGCAATAATGGCCTCCATCTGTGAATTCCTTAGCACTCTACTGATCTTGCTTGGGGCCTGTCACACATTCTCCTTGGCATTGTGGTTGCTTCTGTATTCATGCTGTGTCTCCTTTGGCTCGACAAACATGAATGAAAGATAGAGAGATCAGAGCATGTCTGATGCAAGAGGAGACTGTGGATAAGGGAGCCTGATACAGGAAGGATGCTAGCCTTGGCGTGAGTCTCAGCCTAAGGACTGTTTCTCGTTGTCCTTTGCTGTGACTCTTGAGAAGCCTGTGCTTCTGGGCATAGACACACATGAGAATTGGATCTGAGTGATGACTTTTGTGGTCCCTAGCCTCCCTGGACTCCTCCCCTCATAAAATAATATTAAAAGTATATTTTACAACTACATTGGAGTAAAGACAAATATATTAATATTGTATATTAAAACTTGTTTTCAGCCTAACATACTCATTCTTTGGTTTTGACTTTAAAAGAAATGACAGCATTTTTGTGAACCCTAGGCTTTATGTCTTTGTACCTGCTGAATAAATCAGCCCTGACAGGAAGCTGGGATGGGGAGAAGGATGTGAGTGGATTAAGTCAGAGAGGGCTTTAGCGAAGCCATGAAGCTGACTATTTCTCTGGACAGAAGACACCATGCATTCACTCTTGCATACACCTCCTCACAGGCAAGTTCACTATTCCAGCCTTGCTGCTGGCAGTCACGCAGGGCCCCAGTGAGTTTCATCAACCTCTCTGAGTCGGTGCTTCATGCTCTGCTTATTACATCCGTGGGCCTCAAGAGGGCTGTGTGTCCATCCTGTTTACTCTGTCATTTGCAAACACTGGAGAGAACATGGTCACAAAAGGCCGTTCACTTGGTGGTGTCTTTCATCCCAGCGCCTGTCCTGAGGGTCTCTGGGGTCTTGGAGCAGAGGGCTCTGGGGCATGAGTGTCTCGGAACTTGGCTGCTGCTTTATCTGACCTGTTTGCAGAGGACCAGCCAGGGCCCCTCTCCTGGGAGGGGAGCAGTCACAGCCTCTATTAAATATTCAGGGGTTAATTGCTCCTATCGGCGGGGCCTGCCTCCATTTGCACAGGATGTCCAAAACCCAATTTTGCTGCTCAGTGGAAACTGGCAGAGGTGTAAGTAACCAGGCTGCCTCTCGTAGGTGAAAGCATGCCTGTTTCCACTCACACAGGACTCCTGGGGAACGAGAACCTCAGAAACCATCCCCTCAGGCCCTATCACAGTGATGCTGTGGTGATCATTTAAGCCTGACTCCAGTGCTGTCTGCTTGGTGCAAATAATGAAACAAGCCAGAAAATCCTGTCCTTATAGTGAGAGATAGCTATACCTGGCAGCCCATATCATATTTCAGGAAAGGTTTGGTAGTTCTAAGGGTGAACCAGGCAAAGCCAGGGAGCCAAGGCCAGATGCTTAATGCTGGAGGCCCAGTAAGTGACAGAGTGTGTGTCCCACAGGCATAAGAGTCAGTATATTTACCAGTGTGTGTCAAGGACAGCAGATAGCCGAGTGGCCCTAAGGGCACCCTGATGTCCCATTGCTAGGATTCAAAATCTAGCTTGTCCACCCAAAGAGCTCTGTGGCTTTGGGCACTTTATCTAACTTCTCTGGATCAGCTTTTGGGGATGCTGGAATCAAGAACCACAGACTAGTGGCTGCAAACTGAAGAAATGTGTTCTCTTCCAGTCTGGGGGCCAGAAGTCTGAAATCAAGGTGTTTTTGGGGTCCCCTTCCTCTGGAGGCTCTAGAGAGACTCTTTCCTCACTTCCTTCAGCTTCTGGTGTCTTGTCAGCATTCCTAGGGCTGCATTATTCCGCTCTCTGTCTTCTCCTCTTCTCTCCCTTAGAAGGACACTTGCCATTGGACTTAGGGGCTGGCCCCATAATCCAGGATGCTCTCATTTTCAGATTCTTAGCTTAATTACATCTGCAGAAATGCTCTTTCAAGGATAATTCCATTGTGGGTTCTGGGGGTTAGGACATATTTTGATAGGGGCACTGCCATTTAACCCACTTTGCTCTCGTAAATCTCAGTTTCTCTGAATATAAATTGGAGACAGTACAGATCCCACTTTTGCTCCAGCCACATTGTCCGTGCTGTTCCCCAGACAAGCCAGCGTCTTCCTCAGGACCCTTACACTCAGATTTTTCTTGGGTCTGAGCTCCTTCCTCTCTGCTCACCTCATCAGTGAGGCCTTTGTCTCAGGACTTGGCATTTCATCACTGGGCTGCATTTTCCTCCCTAGAACCTGTCACCCTCTAGCTGCTAAATATTTACTTACTGATTTATTTATATTCGACCTACACCCAATAACATCTAAGCTTGTAAAGATAGAATTTTTTTTTTCCATTTTGCTTCAGTGCTGTATCCTCATTACCTCAAATAGTATCTGGCACACAGGAGGTACTTAATAAATGTTTGCTTGATGAATAAATTCATGGATGGATTTTAAGGACTAAATGAAATATTAAATGTGCAAACATTTAGGAGTTACTTACATGTGGAGAGTGCTCAGTTAATTGTAATAATTAATGATTATTGCAACCCTGTGTATTTGTGTAGTTTTGTTTGTAAGAATCCACTAATGCAGGGATCCATGGGGTGGAAACTGTAAGTGCATGCAAAGGGTTGTATTCTGTGCTGTCTAGGAATTATCACAGACCTTCCGGGGTGTTGGCAGGGGGATAGGGAGGGGAGAACAGTGATTTATGATGTTGTTCCTCATGCTGACTGAGGAGGGGGAATTGGAATAGCAGTTTCTACATAGTTGGAGATGCTATTTTGTAAGAAAGATTCTCTGAATGGCTGTTGGAGTGATGGGTGAGCTACAGTTTGGCAAATGGAAAGTGGAAAAATCTCCCTTGCACAGGGCAAAGGCCAGGCAAGGTGAGGCTGTAGGAGATAAGGGGACCAGGAAGGAGGAAGAGAGAGCAGCCGGGTGCTGGACTAGGTAGGGAGATGGGTGGGAGGACTCATCAGGTTCACAGGAGGGGCCAAGCCAAAGGGGGTTACTCAGCATAGACTGTAGATAACAGAGTATATATAGTGTGACCTTTCAGGGATTTGAAACAGGCTGATAGATGTTATAGGCATTCCCTATGGATACGCATTATGTGGGTATGTATTTGTGTTATCCAGAGGGTTCACAGGTCTGATAAAGCCCAGCTTAGGAACCCCTGCAGAGGGGGCAATAGAGGAAAGGGACTGCCCCTAAACTTTGTGGAAACTTTCCAACTTCCTGGGCCCTCACCGGGTATCTTCTTAATTCTTATTGTTATCCTTGCTCATACCCTAAGGATCTGTGCCCCTATCCTCGTTTCTCTGCTGTTAGTGATGTATTTTCGAGTTAGAGCCTAGAGCGCTATGATCTTCTTTACTAATACAGTGAGCAGAGAAAAGAAACTAAATTAAACACACACCTTTTCATTTCTGTGATTTGGTCCAACATGCTTAACTAAGTTGAAATTGAATTTGGTGATTCTTCTTCAATTTTCTCTCCAGCAGAGGCGCCTGGAGCAGCAGCTGTCATGACAAGATGATGTGCCCTGCCAGGTTGCAGTATGACATAATTATTTGTCTCACTGAATTAATAATTCAGAAGCCATCTACTTCTAAATAGACAAAAGGCTGTTTAAAAGCAGTCTGTAGCATAGCGGCAGCATGTGTCCTTGGTGACACTCTTTCTGGAACTCCTAAGTGCCATTATACTGGGGGTGGTCAAAATATTTTCTCTCCACCAGCACAAGAATGGGTGCATAAATTGGTCATTTAGCACAACCATCTGTTGGCATCCTTTAGTCAAAGGACATTTTACATATGGGATGTCAAGCCTCTAGAATTAATGAGGCTGGGAAGTGACTTTTTATTTAAGAAGACCCAGGGATTTGCTTTTAGGGTGTTTTCAGTCCATAGTGTGTCAAGCTTGGAGGTTGTCCATCCATCAAGAGTGATACTAGAGACCGACTCTATCAGACTTTATAGAGGCCAGACCCAAGGAGGAGAGATGAGTCCAGATGAGGAGGTTCAGGTCCAGTCAGCTTCCTCCTCATAAAGTAATTAAAAGTGAAGCTCTGGGACTGATGGCCTGGTTACAAGTCCACTTTCCTCCACTGAGCCACTGAGTTATCTTGAACACATTCCTTCCCCTCTCTGTGCCTCTATTTCCTTATCTGTGCCATGAAGGTTATATCCATACCTACCACATAAAGTTGCTTTGAAATTTCATTGAAATGAACTATGTCAACTGCCTTGAAAAATACCTGCCCTGCAGCACCTATGCATGGGAGGTACTCGGAGAGTTTGTTCATTGTACGATCTGCAACTTGAGCTGCTTCTCTGTAGGAGTTCCTTTACCTGAGCTGTCTAGTTCTATCTTTTGCGAGAAACTGGAGAGTCGGGTATCACTGGGCTCAATTTACAGATGGGAACATTGAGCATTGCAGAGGTTAAACAACATGCCCCAGATTGTGAAACTAAGAAGTAGGGGCATCCTACTGAAACCTGAGCCTGTGCTGAATCCACCCTGTGTGCTGGAGCTGATGCTGGGCAAGAGAGGATTCATGGATTCCTCCAGAATAAGATAATTTGGGGGATGATATGGGAAGTGGAAGAGGGAGAAATTCCCAGAGTGGGAAAATTGCCCTCGAGTGGATGGGCTGGGATTTCAACTTCTAGGCTAAAATATTCCTTCTGTAATTGAGATGGATGCTCTGTAGTCCAGCACTGTCTGATTCGAAATATATAGGAGCCACATAATTTCCCAGCAGTCAATAATGTGAAAAGAAACAGTGGAGATTAATTTTATTAATAAATTTTCTTTAACCTAGTTATATAGAACTATCATTTCAATAGACAATTAATAAAATTATTAATGGGCAATTTTGCATTACATTTTTGTAGCAAGTCTTTGAAATTGAATGTGTATCTTATACTTAAGGGCGTATCTCAATTTTACATACAAAATGCAGCCACAGTTTGTTTGATAGTTAAATATGGCTGTTGGATACCATAGTGCCCAGTAGAGGTCTAGTAATCTCTTTTTCAGATATTATCAGTTCATTGGGCGAGGTATGTGGGGGCAGGGGGGCGGGCGGGAAACTTTTTTCACCATAGAAATGCATGTCTCATCAAAGAACAAAAGGTAAAAAATTTCACCTGTTTTGGAAAGAAATTATTTTAATGTTATGGTACTTGGAATATGGGCAGTGTCAAAGGCTAACCTGATCCCATATTAAAACTCTGGTCATCTAAAGTGAAACGAGGGCTGTGGAAATCTGTCCACAGAAACGGAAACGTCGTCACCAGAACTTCTAGGTCTTTGAACTGTGATTCTTGGTAATTCTGAAATAATCATGGCTATTGACCTTAGAGTCAAAGAGACTTGAGGTGAGAAAAGATCATAGCAAACATTCTCCTTGAACCCCAGAATCTTATCATTTCAAAGATAAGGTTGTGAGTTCAGGGAGAGGAAGACATTTTGGCTGAGTTTCTTGGATAAGAAGTCTAAGTTTAAGAGTGTTCCCTGACTCCTCTATTATGCAGAGCGAAGTAAGTCAGGAAGAAAAACACCAATACAGTATATTAACGCATATATACGGAATTTAGAAAGATGGTAACGATGACACTATATGCGAGAGCAAAAAAGACACAGATGTATAGAACAGTCTTTTGGACTCTGTGGGAAAAGACGAGGGTGGAATGATCTGAGAGAATAGCATTGAAACGTGTATATTATCATATGTGAAATAGATTGCCAGACCAGGTTCGATGCATGAGACGAGGTGCTCGGGGCTGGTGCACTGGGATGACCCTGAGGCATGGGATGGGGATGGAGTTGGGAGGGAGGGTCAGGATGGGGAACACACGTACACCCATGGCTGACTCATGTCAATGTATGGCAAAAACCACCACAATATTGTAAAGTAATTAACCTCCAGTTAAAATAAAAGAGTGTTCCCTGGCTCCTGATCTCCTTCCATGAACACACACATCCCCTAAATGGAAACCCTGGAACTAGATAGACAGCCCTCTTCTTCTTCTTCTTTTTTTTTTAATTGAAATACAGTTGATTTATAATATTGTGTTAATTTCTAATGTACAACAAAGTGATTTGGTTTTATGTGTATATGTGTGTGTATATGGATATATCTCCTTTTTCACACTTTTTCATTATGGTTTGTCAAAGGATATTGAATATAATTCCCTGTGCTATACATATGACCTTGTTGTTTATTCTATGTATAATGGTTTGCATCTGCTAACCTGAAATCCCACTGCATCACTCTGCTCCCTCCTTTTTCTCCCCCTTGGCAACCACAAGTTTGTTCTCTCAAGTTTGTGAGTCTGTTTAGAGAGTCTTCACATCTCCTCCATTTGTCGACTGAGGACAGACCATTGTTGTACGGTGTGCAGGCATCATACATTCAGAGACTGGTCATATTCTCACTTATTCCTATGACAATGGCACGTGGCACATGCTTTGGTGTCTTCTTCGTGCCCCTCTGCACACATGGGTCTGTGCATCTCTGCTGAGCTTGGTGGCGTTCCTGGTCCTTGATTTGGGAGCAAGGGTGCCACTTTTCTTTGGAAGTGGTCCCTATGAAAAGACTGATTAAGCCACTGCTTGAGGTTTTTGAGTCTTTAGTTTTGAATGTAAGTCATGGTGGGGATTTATGTTTCAGACTGGCAAATTGCTTCTTGGACTCAGTGCTCCATGTCCTAAACATTAACACTTGGATTGATAAACACATTGCCCTCTCCTCGAAAAATTTGTTTTTAAGGTCCCATTTTATGGAGGTAGATGAGCTAGCATGCAATCCCCCAGCTTCCATCTGTCCATCCCAAGCACTAGTCTCTGGCAAAGGTCTGTGAGTGGCCAGCTTCTGATTGGGTGTGAGGTCCCCACATGAGCTTTCATCTGGAATTCCTATTGGATTAGGGGTCCTCACAGAGCTAAACAAATTTTCAGTTTTCTGGGCATAAGAGGAACCGGGAATCCTTTGCCGTGGATGGTCCCCTGGTATTGCTACTTCCCCTCAGTTTCCTCTTCCCCTCTTGCTCCATTTCATCCACCCCCAGCCCGGCAGTGTGAGAATCAATATGCTCTTGGAAAAGCAACAAGGATTCTCAGCCCTTCTTCCTATATGCTTGGTCTCGGGGCCCACACAGCAAGGGGACTTCAGATCAAGGGGTTCCTGGTTAGGGTGTTTATGAGCCCACTTCCTGGGCACATCCTCCTGGATACCTTCCCTGTCCTTCCTTCCTGGACCGGGTGCCTCTCCTCTGCTTCCCACTAATGCCTCATCCTTACGCTGTGTTCCCAGCCTGGGAGCCTCTTGAGAACAAGGACCAGTGCCCTTTCTGTTTCTGGATCTACACTGCCAGCACTTGGGCTACTCTAAGTAAAAGCTGAAAGAATTGAACTGATGTTCCAAATGCCCCAAACCAAGCCCAGCCCCAGCCTTGCCTTGTCCTGTTGCTCTCCTTGTATTGAGTTGTCTTATCCCCCTGCCACTGGGGAATCCTGTGACTTTTCATCTGTCTTGCAAGCTGTTGTCTGGACCATTTATTTCCTCCTCTAATTGTTCTGTCAGTGACCTTTCTAGGGGATGCTGGTTTTTTTTTAATAGAAAGTGGAGACCTTTGGATTTATTAATTTTTTTGTTTGCCAAGAAAACCCTGATAATAATTACCAAGACTTCCCAGAAGTTATTAGTTTACAAATTTTAATGACACTCATGATTTATTTATGTACTTCCCTCCCTCTACAGCTGTTCATCCTAATTCCTTAGTGGAATTCCTGCTGAATCTGAGTGAATTAATGGAAACAAAACTGCAGAGTGGAATGACATTTTTTTTGCTAGGCTGTTAATTAAAAGCTTTCCATCCTATTTGGTAGGCTGTTTATATGTGAGGTCCTGAAGACTGGGTGGATACAGGCTGTGAAATCCTCCCTCTAGAACTGGGGCCTTTTTCTGTTTGTTTTCAGTGGTAATGAATCTGGTGAAAACTCCTGTATTGGTCACAAAGCATTCAACTGAACAGATATTAATTGAGCATTCATTATGTAAGCAGCCCTGTGCTCATTGCTGGGGGATGTGGAATAAGTATGTCATGATTGCTATCCTCAAGGAATGTTTAGTTCGGTTGAAAGATAAGATTAATGCATACAGGAAACAGCGTCAGGCATATGCAAGTATATATAGGTATATGCAAAACACATTGTATTCTGTGATGAGCACTGTGTAGAAGCACTTATATTTTTATTATTATCACACCTCACTCTATGAGGATGTAAAGCAATTCTAGAAATGAATTAGAGGAATGATCAATGTGGTTTGTATATTTTGTTTTGCTGTTTAATATAGAGCATCTTATTTCTCCGTTCAGTTGTTCAGTTCAGTCGCTCAGTCGTGTCTGACTCTTTGCGACGCCATGAACCGCAGCATGCCAGGCCTCCCTGCCCATCACCAACTCCCGGAGTCCACCCAAACCCATGTCCAATGAATCAGTGATGCCATCCAACCATCTTATCCTCTGTCGTCCTCTTCTCCTCCTGCCCCTAATCCCTCCCAGCATCAGGGTCTTTTCCAATGAATCAACTCTTCGCATGAGGTGGCCAAAGTATTGGAGTTTCAGCTTCAGCATCAGTTCTTCCAATGAACACCCAGGACTGATCTCCTTTAGGATGAACTGGTTGGATCTCCTTGCAGTCCAAGGGACTCTGAAGAGTTTCTCCAACACCACAGTTCAAAAACATCAGTTCTTCGGCACTCAGCTTTCTTTATGGTCCAACTCTCACATCCATACATGGCCACTGGAAAAACCATAGTCTTGACTAGATGGACCTTTGTTGGCAAAGTAATGTCTCTGCTTTTTAATATGCTGTCTAGATTGGTCATAACTTTCCTTTCAAGGAGTAACCATCTTTTAATTTCATGGCTGCAATCACCATCTGCAGTGATTTTGGAACCCCCTAAAATAAAGTCAGCCACTGTTTCCACTGTTTCCCCATCTATTTGCCATGAAGTGATGGGACCAGATGCCATGATCTTAGTTTTCTAAATGTTGAATTTTAAGCCAACTTTTTCACTCTCCTCTTTAACTTTCATCAAGAGGCTCTTTAGTTCTTCTTCACTTTCAATGAAACTAAATTTCTCCATTAGGATACGAAACTTTTAAGAGGAAGGACTGCCTCAGGTGAGAACTAGTAGTTCCCATAGTTCTCAGAAACACCTGGTCACGGATGGGATAGTGTATGTGTAGTGGCTAAAGGTTCTGATTTCAAATTGCCTGGCTATAAATTTGAGATCTACTGCTTGCTAACTGTACCACCTTAAGCAATGTCTTCATTTCTCTATGTCTAGGTTTACTTATCCATATCGTAAGATGACAGTAAGACAGATCTCATGGAAGCTTTGTGAGGATTCAGTGAGATAATGCATGAAATGCAAAAAATGCCTACTATTTAGTTAATCCTTTATGTAATAATCATTGTTTGTTTGTAGACTCATATCCTCCTAGCCCAGTAGCTTCTACCAGCTCCAGAGGACAGTCGTGCTGATATTTTTTAGGAGGTTGGGGTGCAGGACATACCTCGAATCCTAAGCATATGGTGTCTGGAAATGTTACATTTCTTTTGAGAGAATGTTTTTTCCTTCAGATATTCATCTGTGCTTGGCACAAGGGGGAAGGTTAATGTATTTATTGGTTTTTCTACATCAGCTATTGCTACTGATTTGGGTTGTAGGATGCAAAGCATGATCTGATTTAAGTTCCCTTAACACAGTGTTGCGGAGAAGGCAGTGGCACCCCACTCCAGTACTCTTGCCTGGAAAATCCCATGGACGGAGGAGCCTGGTAGGCTGCAGTCCATGGGGTTGCAAAGAGTCGGACACGATTGAGCGACTTCACTTTCACTTTTCACTTTCATGCATTGGAGAAGGAAATGGCAACCCACTCCAGTGTTCTTGCCTGGAGAATCCCAGGGATGGCGGAGCCTGGTGGGCTGCCGTCTGTGGGGTCGCACAGAGTCGGACATGACTGAAGCGACTTAGCAGTAGCAGCAGCAGCAGCAACACAGCGTTGAGTTAACTCATCCACTGCTGGTTATTTTCTTTTTCCTGCAACTACTGGGGGATGTAAGCCTCATGAAGAACTTTCTTACCTCGTATGTAATTAATATGGAAGGCATTCTGGGGTCATCCATGTTTCTCAAATTTGGTGTATCCTCAGAATTACTTGTGGACTGTGTTAAAAATCTAGATTCCTGGCCCCTAACCAAGGGATTCCAGTTTGGTAAAGCTGGAGGTTACTCAGGATGTATACTTTTAAAGGCCCCATTATTGTTTTTGATTTTCAGGTAGGACTGGGAGCCACTGAGCTCTGAGGAAGCTTGGGTTCTAGGCCTGTCTCAGTTGCTAATTAATCATCTACTAATTAATCAATTCATGCCATCTTCTGTTTCCTCATAAATAAAGATATTAGATGAAATGATCTCAAGTCCCTTTCCACTCCAGTTCCACAGATGCTGTCAACTTGGGAAGTCAAACAAGAACACACACAGGATTTATGATGGCCAACAGGTACCTTTTATGAGCTGACATTGTGAGCACAGCCATCCCCCTTAAGGAAAACTGTTGTGCTGTTCATGGACAGATAGTAGCCAGGGGGCAGGTGTTAGCCAGAACACCTGTTCTAACTACTGAATTTAAATTCATTAAACATAAGGAGCATCATCCAAGCTTTAAACTCTTTACTCCCCCAAAAAACAGAATGAAAAACGAGTTTGCCCTGAATATTGAAATCTCAGACGTCTTAACTTTGCTGGAGAATAGGGCAGTGTGAACACTGGAGAAACAGATCTGGTTTACAGATTTAATATTTTCCTATTTATTATGGGAGAGCAGTTTCTTCTTATGGCCTAGTCTTTTTTCTTCCATCCTGACATGTATAAATCTTGATTTTTGTCCAGTGGCTGAGACAATGCAATCCTTTTGTACGGATTGTGTCTGTTGATTGTTATTTTATGTTGTTTTCCCTTCCTTGCAAATGTGGTGCTCTTTTATCACAATCATAAATAACCTCACCATTGGGAGAAGGGGTGTGAAATTCTGCCCATCCCTCGCCTCACCCTGAGCTCCCTCTCATTTTCTCAGCAGTAGATTCATTAGCCTTCTAATGAAGTTAATAAGTAAACAGGATCAGACAGTTCCTTCTAAAATAACATTTATAAATGGATTTCCCCCCCCCCCCCAACTCTCTCAGGTAGGACCTTAATTTTTTTCCTGCCAGATGTCCACTTGTGTAAAACTATGATGGGTGGGACCTTGGAATGTGATTTGAAGCCCCCCCACCAAATAAAGGGAAAAATTTCAATTCACACAGAGCCTATCTATTTTCAAGTTTATAGGAGAGTGAATTTTTATATACTCCATTCCTGCTTATATATTGATATATAATGACTATAAAGATTAGGTAGTCAAACTTTCATAGTTACTTTCTCATCCTTTGGAGGCCAATTACTTTATTGGACATGGACTGTAAATGTCATTAGGAGGCTCCTGGCAACTTCTCCCATGAAGACCACTATCCTAGACTTTATTTGGGGAGCCATAAACTGGTAAAAAGACCTCTTGTTTATGTTATGTGTCTGTGAGCTTTATTTTCAGAAATTGCTGAACTTATAAGGGAAACATTCACTGCTTACTTTTCCTTCCAAATGGTTTGTGCCCAAATTAAAGCTAAAGTTTGTTGAGCATCTTTTCATGTATTTGTTAGCCATCTGTATGTCTTCTTTGGAGAAATGTCTGTTTAGTTCTTTGACCCATTTTTTGATTGAGTCATTTATTTTTCTGGAATTGAGCTGCAGGAGTTGCTTGTATATTTTTGAGATTAATCCTTTGTCTGTTTCTTCATTTGCTATTATTTTCTCCCAATCTGAGGGCTGTCGTTTCACCTTACTTATAGTTTGCTTTGTAGTGCAAAAGCTTTTAAGTTTCATTAGGTCCCATTTGTTTAGTTTTGCTTTTATTTCCATTATTCTGGGAGGTGGGTCATAGAGGATCTTGCTGTGATTTATGTCGGAGAGTGTTTTGCCTATGTTCTCCTCTAGGAGTTTTATAGTTTCTGGTCTTACATTTAGATCTTTAATCCATTTTGAGTTTATTTTTGTGTATGGTGTTAGAAAGTGTTCTAGTTTCATTCTTTTACAAGTAGTTGACCAGTTTTCCCAGCACCACTTGTTGAAGAGGTTGTCTTTTTTCCATTGTATATCCTTGCCTCCTTTGTCAAAGATAAGGTGTCCATAGGTTCATGGATTTATCTCTGGGCTTTCTATTCTGTTCCATTGATCTATATTTCTGTCTTTGTGCCAGTACCATACTGTCTTGATGACTGTGGCTTTGTAGTAGAGTCTGAAGTCAGGCAGGTTGATTCCTCCAGTTCCATTCTTCTTTCTCAAGATTACTTTGGCTATTCGAGGTTTTTTGTATTTCCATACAAATTGTGAAATTCTTTGGTCTAGTTCTGTGAAAAATACCACTGGTAGCTTGATAGGGATTGCATTGAATCTATAGATTGCTTTGGGTAGAATAGCCATTTTGACAATATTGATTCTTCCAATCTATGAACACGGTATGTTTCCCCCTCTGTTTGTGTCCTCTTTGATTTCTTTCATCAGTGTTTTATAGTTTCCTATGTATAGGTGTTTTGTGTCTTTAGGTAGATATACTCCTAAGTATTTTATTCTTTTTGTTGCAATGGTGAATGGTATTGTTTCCTTAATTTCTCTTTCTCTTTTTTCATTGTTAGTATATAGGAATGCAAGGGATTTCTGTGTGTTAATTTTATATCCTGCAACTTTACTATATTCATTGATTAGCTCTAGTAATTTTCTGGTAGAGTCTTTAGGGTTTCAAAACCACAATGAGGTACCATTACATGCCAGTCAGGATGGCTGCTATCCAAAAGTCTACAAGCAATAAATGCTGGCGAGGGTGTGGAGAAAAGGGAACCCTCTTACACTGTTGGTGGGAATGCAAACTAGTACAGCCGCTGTGGAAAACAGTGTGGAGATTTCTTAAAAAACTGGAAATAGAACTGCCATATGACCCAGCAATCCCACTTCTGGGCATACACACTGAGGAAACCAGATCTGAAAGAGACACATGCACCCCAATGTTCATTGCAGCACTGTTTATAATAGCCAGGACATGGAAGCAACCTAGATGCCCATCAGCAGATGAATGGATAAGGAAGCTGTGGTACATATACACCATGGAATATTACTCAGCCGTTAAAAAGAATTCATTTGAATCAGTCCTAATGAGATGGATGAAACTGGAGCCCATTATACAGAGTGAAGTAAGCCAGAAAGATAAAGAACATTATAGCATACTAACACATATATATGGAATTTAGAAAGATGGTAACGATAACCCTATATGCAAAACAGAAAAGGAGACACAGAAATACAGAACAGACTTTTGAACTCTGTGGGAGAAGGTGAGGGTGGGATATTTCAAAAGAACAGCATGTATATTATCTATGGTGAAACAGATCACTAGCCCAGGTGGGATGCATGAGACAAGTGCTCAGGCCTGGTGCACTGGGAAGACCCAGAGGAATCGGGTGGAGAGGGAGGTGGGAGGGGGGATCGGGATGGGGAATACGTGTAAATCCATGGCTGATTCATATCAATGTATGACAAAACCCACTGAAATGTTGTGAAGTCATTAGCCTCCAACTAATAAAAAAAAAAAAAAAGAAAGAAAAAAAAAGAAATAGCCTCATAGGGGGAAAAAAAAAAAGAAGATGTGGTACATGTATACAATGGAACATTACTCAGCCATAAAGAGAATGAATGATGGCATCTGCATCAAAGTGGATGGACCTAGGGATTATCATACTAAGGGAAGTAAGTCAGACAGAGAAAGGCAAATATTGTACAGTATCACTTACATGTGTAATCTAAAATATGACACGGATGAACTTAACTATGAAACAGACTCATGGGCAAAGAGAGTTGTGTTTGCCAAGGTGGAAGGAGGGTGGGGGAAGGATGGATTGGGAGTTTGGGTTAGCAGATGTAAACTATTATATACAGAATGGATAAACAACAAGTTCCTACTGTATAACACAGGGATATTCCATATCTTGTGGTAAACCATTACGGAAAAGAATAGGAAAAAGAATGTACACTTGAATGAATCAGTTTGCTGTACAGTAGGAATTAATTCAACATTGTAAATCAATAAAGTAAATTAAAAAAAAAAGAAAAAAAAGCTAAAGTTTGAAGTCAGAAGGAGAAAGACAGATATCTTATATTAATGCATTTATATGGAATCTAGAAAGATGGTACTGATGAAACTATCTTCAGGGCAGCAGTGGAGACATAAGCATAGAGAACAGACTTGTGGACAAGGAGGGGAAGGAGAGAGTGGAATGAATTGAGAGAGTAGCATTGAAACATATACATTACTATATGCAAAATTAGATAACCAGTGGAAATTTACTGTATGATGCAGGGAGCTCAAATCTGGTGTTCTGTGATAACCTAGGGGTGAGATGGGGTGGGAAGTGGGAGGGAGTTTCAAGAGGGAGGGGACATATGTATATCTATGACTGATTCATGGTGATGTATGACAGAAAGCAATACAATATTGTAAAGCAATTATCCTCCAATTAAAGACAAATTTTTAAAAAAGTAAGGCAATACATAGTTATCTTTTAAAAGATCTTCCTTTCAATGGCTCTAATATCTTAAACTGGTATACTATTTGTAGTCATTGCCCACATGAATGTATAACACATCTCATATTTCTAGGAGGAATGGGAGGCCTGTGTAATTTTACAGATGGATAAACTCAATTTCCTGAGTAGCTTGGTTGGTGGTCAGTGATTTCAAATCTGGTACCCAGATGTAGGTCTCCCAGTTCTCAGCAGCCTCATGATCTTGCTCTTTCATTAGTAATCCCTCTTTCCTGGCCTTTCCAGCTCAGCAACTATTCACATTTCATAAGAGATCTATGACCAAGGGACTACTTTGGGGACCAACAATGGTTTCCTTGAACTCTTGTCTCAGTGATTTTCATTTCTGGTGGATCATGAGAATCACCAGGGAAATATAAGAATATCCAGTTTCCTGGGCCTTATTCCAAACCTACTGAATCAATTTCTGGGATCAAGATATGGTTTTAAAGAGCTCACCACTTGATTTTGATATGACCACTGACCTAAGAGACATCATAGCTCTTTTTATTTCTTGAATGCTTATGAAGACTTATTTTTCAGAATCTTCTCCCCAGCCCTCTTGCCCTCTTACCCATTTTTCCTTCTGGCTGGCTCAGAAGGACAAACACAATGATTCATGCAAAAATACATAGCTGTACCCTCACCTTCATAGATGACAACCATAAAGGTTAGTAATTGGAATGAGCTTTGACACTTACTAATTAGCTAGCATTCTGTCAGCATCAGGCTTGTTAATTGGGCAATTAACACTGATTTCAGAGACTGGTGCCATAGGAGAATGGTTATAAGATGCTGCTCTCCATGGAGTTGTGTTGAGATAAATCTGTAAGGGTGAGTTGGCAGCTGCAAGTCTCGGCTTTCTGAGGCTCAAAAAGCATAGCAAATGGGGGATGGTTTTCAGGCAACTTTGAAAGGCTTTTTATTCATACTTTTTGTTTACAAGCAGCAGAAATCATCTCTGGCTTTGGGCCACATACACGATTTATAGGAAACATACTGGTATAGTTCAACATTTGGAGGAAGAAATAACAAAACCCCAGGAACAGCAAAATCCTGGGCATCTCCAGGGACCATAGGATGTCATGGGTCTGTACGTTTCCAGGGACCATGAGAACTGGTTTTAGCCACTCCAGTAGATGGGCTGCTGCTGCTGCTGCTGCTAAGTCGCTTCAATCGTGTCCAACTCTGTGTGACCCCATGGATGGCAGCCCACCAGGCTCCTCCATCTCGGGGATTCTCCAGGCAAGAATACTGGAGTGGGTTGCCATTTCCTTCTCCAATGCACACATGCATGCTAAGTCGCTTCAGCTGTGTCCGACTCTGTGTGACCCTATGGACAGCAGCCCACCAGGCTCCTCTGCTCACAGGATTCTTTAGGCAAGAATACTGGAGTGGGTTGCCATTTCCTTCTCTGAGTAGATGGGCAATAATAGCTTATTATGGTTTTAATTTGCATTTCCCTGATAGCTAATGTTGTTGTACCGGTTTTCATGTGCTTTTTTCCTCATATGTATATTCTCTTTGGTGAAATGTCTGTTTGTCTTTTGCCTTTTTTTTTTAAACACATGAGAAGATATGATTGAAAGTAGACATATTTAATGTATACAACTTGATGAGTTTGGAAATAAGTGTACATCCACCAAGCCATCTCCATAATCTATGCCATAAACATATAGATGACCTCTGAAATTTTCCTATACTGCCCTCTTTATTTTTATTTTCTGTGATGACAACATTTAACATAAGATCTACCCTCTTAGCAAAATTTTTAAGTATACAGTACAAGATTGTTAGCTATAGCTCTGTGCTGTAGATTTCTATGACATAATCATATTGTATAACTGAAACTTTGTATCCTTTAACTAATACCTCCCTATTTCCCATCTCCACCAATAACCCTTGACAGTCACCAATGTAATCTCTGCTTCTATGAGTTTCACTATTTAGATTCCTCATGTAAGTTGTATTAATACTATATAGTATTTATCCTTCTGTGTCTGGCTTATTTCACATAGCATGACATCCTTCAGTCTCATTCATGTTGCAAATGGCAGGGTTTCCATCTTTGTTAAGGCTGGATAATATTTCATTGTACAAAGGGTACAAAGTTTCATGTTTTTAAGATCCATTCTTTTGTTGATAGACATTTAGGTTGCATCCACATCTTCATGGTTGTGAATAATGCTGCAATGAACTTGGGAGTACAGATATCTCTTTGATCCTTTCAATTCCTTTGGATATGTACCCAAAAGTGGTATTGTTGAACATATGGTAGTTCCATTTTTAATTTTTGAGGAACCTTGTTACTCTTCTCCATAGTGGCCATAGCAGTTTACATTCCAACCAACAATTTATGAGTGTTCCCTTTTCTCTACATTTTCACAAGCATTTGTCATCTCTTGTCTTTTTGATAACAACTGTCCTAACAGTGTGAAGAGCTATTTCATTATGGTCTTGATTCATATTTCCCTGATGATTTGTGATGTTGAGTATATTTCCATGTATAATGTTATATATCTTCTTTGGAGAAATATCTAGTCAATTCCTTTGCCCATTAAAATTTTTTTTTTTGCTGCTGAATTGTAGAAGTTCCTTATATTTTGAATATTAAGCCTTTATCATGCTGATATATGGTTTTAAAATACTTTCTACCATTCTATAGGTTGCCTTTTCATTTTGTTGATTGTTTCTTTTGCTGTGAAGAAGCTTTTTGATTTGATGTAATCCTGCTTGTCTATTTTTGCTTTTGTTGCTTATGCTTTGGTGCCATATGCAACAAATCATTGCCAAGGCCAATGTCAAGAAGTTTTTCCCCTTTTGTTTTCTTCTAGGAGTTTTGTAGTGGTCTTACATATAGGTCTTTAATCCATTTTGAGGTGTTTTTTTTTTCCTTTCTGGTATTCTTTTGCATGTGGATATCTAGTTTTTGCAACACTATTTGTTGGAGAGACTGTCACTTCCTCATTGTGTATTTGGTACCTTTGTTAAAGGTCAGTTGACTGTATTTGTGTGGGTTTATTTCTGGACTCTCTATTCTCATTCCATTGGTCTGGTTGTGTTCAGTCACCAAGTTATGTCTGACTCTTTGTGACCCTGTGGACTGCAGCATGTCCGGTCCCCCTGCCCTTCACCATCTCCTGGAGTTGGCCCAAGTTCACGTCTATTGAATCAGTGATGCCATCTAACCATCTCATCCTGTCACCCTCTTCTCCTTCAGTCTTCAATCTTTCCCAGCATCAGGGTCTTTTCCAGTGAGTTGGCTCTTCATATCAGGTGGCCAAAGTATTGGAGCTTTAGCTTTAGCATCAGTCCTTCCAGTGAGTATTCAGGGTTAATGCATGCCTGTTTTTTTTTTTTTTTTTTTTGCCAGTACCTATTATTTTGAATGCTGTAGCTTTGTAATGTATTTAGAAATCAGGAAGTGTGATTCTTCCAACTTTGTTCTTTTTATTCAAAATTTCATTGGCGTTTCATTGGCTGTTCAGGGTCTTTTATGGTTTTGTATGAATTTTAGAATTTTTTATATTTCTATGTAAAATGCCTTTGGGAGTTTGATAGGACTGCATCAGGTCTGTAGAACATTTTAAGTAGTATGAACATTAACAAAATTTGGGCTTATAGCTATGTTTTAGAAAGATATATTTAGAAAATATGATTTAGTGTGGAAAAAAAGCTATAGGCAAGGATGGTCTATTCTGAGACTACTGTGACATTCTTATTGCTTTTTACCTCTATCCATCCATCCACACACACATTTGCTTCTGTGCTTATTTATTTGCTTACCTTTATAGAATGCCCAATGATCTAATGGTATTTATTGAGTCAGGAATGAGGAAGCCAGGAAACTGAAATTCAAAATCCCTTTGCTTGAGGGAAACCAGAAATTTCCTCTTCACCTCCCTGAGCATCTGACTGACTTTCAGATATGTAAACATAAGTTCTGTACCATTGAAGTTAGAGTCCAGTGACTGGCTTATCAAGTCAGACCTGTTGGAGAGCCGTCAGGAACTAGGTATGGCTTACAGGCTTCCTGTACTTAGACAGAGTTCAAACTTTTGCATTCTGGAAGCATGCGGCAGAGGACAAAGGAAGTGATTGACTTCCTAAGATTATTATTCCATTTCATAACTTGCTGTTGGGGATATGGAAGAATGGACAGTAACAATGCAAACTGCAAAGAATTTGGAATTGGACCAAATTCTGATTTACTCTGGTGCCTTATATTGGCATTCTCTTTAAAAACATCTGCCTGAATTCTCTAGGACTTGAGAATAGAGTTGTTATACAAGATTTTGTGTGGCCAACAAGGAAGAAAACAATGAGCCTCCTAAGCTTCTAAGTTTTTTTTAAAATAGTTTTCACATATTTAAATTTTCATGCAATAATTTCACTAATAAAATGTTTTTCAAAACTTAAAAATGAAGAGTACTATAAAAACTACTATATACAACCCTGTTTAAAATCATTGTTAAGTTTTAGCATATATACTTAGCCATTTTTTACCTATACAATTTTACATAATTGTGATTCTGTTGTATAAACAGGTTTGTTTCTTATTTTCATATAACATCTGACTAAGCATTTTTCTGTTATTCAAAATGGTTTGCAAACATAATGTTTACATAATAGTGTATTGTATTGCTTTTCTGTAATTTACTTAACTATATTCGTTCCTCTGTTTCTAGAGATTTAGATTGTTTTATAGTTCTTCACTATTTAAAAATGTTGCCATGAATATTTAGATACATAAAGCTTTGCTTTTGTCTGCATTTTAGATGATTTTCTTAGGGTAGACTTCTAGAGGAGAAATTATGTCTCAGCACACTTGAGTTGGTTATGAAAAAGGTGTTTTTCTGAAACTCTTATGCTGAAAAAGAAGCCTCTGAAATTTAAAAAGAAAAATTAACACAGTTTACAGGGTGCATATATGGATATGTGATATATGAATATTGCATATATGTGTTTACTTGCCCTAGAATAATTAGTATGCCTAAATTATTGTAAAATTGTTGGAATAAGATTGGGTAGTGAGATCCTGGGAAGCGATGTATCCCAGTCTCCAAGAAGAATATACATGTCCCTTGCTCCCTGAGAGTATTCAGGCCCATCTGCATTGATAAGATGAAAACAGTAGCAACCACAACAATAAGTAGCTACTCATACTTAGCACTGTGTGTCAGGGACTGATTGAAGTGCTTTACGTATGTTTAGCTCAGCCTTATAAAAATTTGGTTAGGTAAAGAGTGCTGTCATCCCCATTTTACAGCTCAAGGCCAGAGAATTTAAATGACTTTCCCAAGTCATGCACTTAGTAGATGGTAGAGCTGGGATTTAGATCCAAATGCTTGGATGCTAGAGCCTGTGCACTTCATCCTAGTCTAGACAGCCACTGAGGATAACCTGACTGAGGTTGGAAGTTATCGAGGTTCCAACCAGTCTTAAGATTTATAATGTTCTTAATGCAAGATCTTGGTGCAAGATTCATGTGGAGGAGGGAGACTACAGGGCATTGCAACTGGATTTTACCTACAGCTCCTCCAACTCAGGGCATGATCTGTGATGGAATCATCAAGGGTAGGAACACTGGAGGGCCTAGCCTTTTCCTTTCTGTAAATGGTTTGAAGGTCTCATCTCCACAGTTTTCTTAATAACCCTTGAGGGTTATTAAGGGTTATTTCTTAATAACCCTTGAGGGTTATTAAGGGTTATTTCTTAATAACCCTTGCTGAGCAGAAACTTATGTGTTCTGAGCAGAAACTTATATGTTCTGTTCTGTCTTTCCTGTTATCTGTACCTGCTCGCCAATATGTTCTTGGGAATCACTGTACGCAGAGGCTGAGGGCACAGACTCTAGTGCATACTGCCAAGGTTCACATCACAGCTCTTTCCAGCTGCGAGCTTTGGGCAGTAACTTCTCTGGGTCCCACTTCATCATTTCTGAAGTAGGAGTGACGACGGTACCTACCTCACTGGGCAGCCGAGAGTCACCGTGAGTCACTCGTGGTGAGGTGTTTGGAAGAACACTGGCTCACAGCACGCACACTCCATGAGTGTTCAGCCCTGGACCACTCTGCCTTTTGTCCTAATCCCTCAATCCAGTCTCCTGCCTGCCAGGACTTATTTGCCTGTTTCCCAGACACAGTCAGCAGTACTTGTGGGGTGCGCCACATGTGAGTTTCCATGGGTGGAAAGGGAGCAGAGAGGCCTGCTGCCTGCTCCTTTCCTGCTTTCCTCCAGTGTGGAGGCAGACAGTGGCCCAGGTTTCTCCACAGAGGGTGAGAGAAAGCAAGGGCTCCCTGAGACACTGCAATGGCAGGAGCTCCTCCAGGGGGAAGGATCATGAAGGGCTTTCCTAGGGCCACTGTAGCAAATATCATAAGGTAGGTGATTTAAACCCCAGAAATCTATTGCCTCATAATTCTGGAGACTGGACGTCTGAGAACAAGATATTGGCAGGGATGGTTCCCTCTGAGGTCTGTGCGAGAAGCTCTGTTCCATGCCTCTCCCCTACTTTCTGTGATTTGCTGGCAGTCTTTCGTGCTCTGTGGCTTGTGGGAGCATCACCACCCTGTCCCTTCCATCATGCTCATGTGGCCCTCTCCATATGTGTGTGTCTGCATCCAAATTTCCCCTTTTTATAAGAATACCAGTCATATTGGATTAGTCCCTCTCCCCTACTCTAGTTTTACCTCATCTTAAGTAATGACACCAGCAACAAACTTGTCTCCAAATCAGGTCACATTCTGAGGTACCGGGGAGAGGACATGAATGTGTGCATCTTTGTGGGGGATATAAGTCAACCC
Source organism: Dama dama (assembly GCF_033118175.1). Taxonomy (NCBI): domain Eukaryota; kingdom Metazoa; phylum Chordata; class Mammalia; order Artiodactyla; family Cervidae; genus Dama; species Dama dama. The sequence continues at coordinate 71,881,172 of NC_083695.1, forward strand.
ATAACATCTGAGAGGTACCCATAGCTGGGGCTGAAAGATGAGGCAGAATTAACCAGGAGCTGAGGGGTTGGAGAGGAGAGAGGGGAAACATTCCAGGCAGCCCTGTGCAAAGATTCTGTGATGGTTGGGGGCTTCCCTTTTCAAGAAGCCAAAGTAAGCCAGTGAGTGAGTGAGGAGTGGCCTATAAAATGGGGGGAGGTGACAGGAGGCACACCTCTGGTGGCTGGTCGGCCATTTAAAAACACGGGTTTTATTTTGGGCACATCGAATATACCTAGAAGACTTTAAGCAGGAGTGTGCCATCACTTAATGAATACTTTGTGTGTGTGCTCAGTTGCTAAGTCATGTCGGGCTCTTTGCGACCTCATGGACTGTAGCCCACCAGGCTCCTCTTTCCATAGGATTTTTCCATACAAAAATACTGGAACAAGTTGCCATTTCCTTCTTCAGGTGATCTTCCTGACCCAGGGATCAAACCCCCGTCTCCTGCATTGCAGGTGGGTTCTTTACTACTGAGCCACCAGAGAAGCCCTAATGAATACTATTATTATTGGAATTTTGTTTAATTTTTTTTATTACTGATTCTGTATTATTATTGTGAGTGGAAGTTTTTTCTTTGTTTTGTTGTTCACTTGTAATCCCTTATGCATTTTTCTTTTTATGCATTTTGTATGTTTATCTATTGGTGGGTTGTTTGCCTTATCATTTATACATCTTTTAATACAATATAAAATGGAAAACATTGTTGAATCTTATACCAATATTTCCCCCATCCTGTTTTTTCCTGTTATCATAGTTTTGCTTTTCATGAACAAGTTTTACATTTTGTAAATAATCAAATCTGCTAATCTTTATTAAAAAAATCACATTCCTTCTTACTTTTATTAAGATTGAAGAGCTCTTACCTTTTTAATCTACTCTTATGAAATAGCACATCCATCTCTTATATAGGAAATAGGTGCTAAAAATGGTTGAATAAGCTGTGACATTCAGTTGGGGAAACATCTGCTTGTTTTGTGCTCAATTATCTCATCCAGTCCTTCACCAAAATTTCTGAATTAGGGACTATTATTACTTTTCTTTTTTGAAGGTGGGGAAACTGAGTTTTTAATAAAATGTGTAATTTGCTTAAGTTCACACAGGGAATTTTCACTTTTAACCAAGAAGAACAGACTCATGACTTATTCATAACTAAGGAATTTTTCCATTGCAAGCTTCGAGTGGTATCTTGGGTGGCCATCACCCTATCACTTCAGAGCTTAGTACCCACTTCACAGATGGAAACTTGGAAATTCCCAGTAGAGAAACTGCTTCCATAGAGTTTGTTCTAGCCAGGTTACTGCCTCATTTCCCAACAGCCCTGCCTTTATTTACGCCCCGTCTGTTCTGGAATTCCCTTTTCTCTTCTGCTGACCACTTTCAGGATGTGTGCTCTATTTTCTTGAGCACCCTAGCCTGGCACTCTCTTCTCTCTTGAGTCCCTTAGAATCTGCTTTTCTACCCACTTCCCTGCTACTTGGTCTTACCATGTGTGGCTTCCTAAGACCCACCACAGCACTTGGCTGTATGGTCTAAGTGTCTGTGTGCTGAATAGATGTCTTTTGGGTAGTCAGAAGACCAGGATTCACCTGGGTGGTCTTGATATTGATATGGGTCTATTGAAAACCTGACTGCGTCCAGTAGCCTCAGGTCCTGCAGTGACTCCAAGTGCCAGGCAGCGCCCAGCAGACATTTGGTCCTTGGTGCCTGTTCTCCTCTCATCACCAGCTTTGTAGTAGCAGTGTTTTCTGCTCTGGAGCCTGTCCTTTGTCACAGTTAGATGGTGTGGGATGGGATAAATGGATATTTTGGAGTGACAGCATGTGTTGGAAGCCAGCCAGCTGAAAACTGAGATTGACACACAGAATGTCACAGTTAGAAAAATTCACTGGCCATTTTGAGGCAGTTGCCAGATTGTTTCATCGGGCTTGACAAAAGGAAAATTTCCAAGAGAGTGGGAGATTAAGTGGGGGCAGTATATATTTAGGGGCTGTTTTCATATTTGTTAAGATATCTGAATGGCTGCCCTGCACCAGGAATAGGTACTTTCTGATATTATTTACAATCTAAACGTCTTGATGGCAAGATGTGTAGAGAAGTGCTGGGTGTAGTATGACCTGAGCAGGCTGCTCTGTGTGTATGGGAATGCTGCATGGAGTTCTGAGTTTGCTATCTTGCTCAGAGATGTCAGGAATTATTACATGCTTATAAAAGTCTGAAGTTTAAAATTTTTTTAAAAAAAGATTTTCCTCTGCTAGGAGTCTGCAGGCGTTGGGAAGTGTTTAGTTTTTCTGCAGCCACAGCTTCAGAGCCCTAGCAAGCATGGCCTCCCTGCAATCTCTGGATGGATGCAGCACAGAGGGACCTGTCCAGTCTTGGGCATCTAAGCAAACCTCAGTGATATTTCATACACATTGGTACCAAAGCCACATTTAGTCCTTTTGGGGTTCAGCTCACTCCCGTGGCCAAGACATCCTGGAGTGGTGCCTGGTATTAAGCTCCAGGAAGTTTGTCCATAAGGATCTCACTGGGCTGTACTATCTTTCATGCCCTTTGGTGTGTGCCTTGCTGGACAGCCTCAGCCAATGAGGGCTGGACCAGGGTATTCCCAACATCTTTGCATCAAAGATATCATTGAACCTATCATTTTGCTCTTCATTGTCCACTATTACAGCATCAGTGATAAAATATGGATGCACCAAGTTTATCTAGACCTTAAGAGCAATTAGTGGAGTGATAGTGAATGCTGCCCCAACTCACCACAGGCAAGCTGGTGCTCACTCAGTCGCTTTAGAACAAAGCATCCTTCTTCCTGCCTGGGGAGTTACATCTGTCTGGAAAATACTGTCATTTTCCTCCTGCTTCCAGCTACATTTTTTGCAAGCCTAGTTCTTCTTCACCTTTTATTTCTTCAACCTGAGCATCTCTTTTCCAGAGAGATGTTACTGGGCCATCCTCTCTAAAAGAGGTGTCTGAGCTGGCCCATCTCTTAGTGTCTAACAGTTCTAACTATTTTATAACTTCATTTTGTACAACATAATTTGATTTTATGTCTTGTGTAGGGGTTAGTTACTTCACTTTTGTGCTGCCTTTCCCACTGACAGAGATTCACTGAGAGCAGGGGTGTGTTTGTATCACGCAGCCTTCTTTCTCACTTCCACGCATTGTGCTGGGCATGTGAGAGGAACCATGTGAAGGGAGGGAAGCAAGAAGGGAGACAGGAGGTCAGCAGAGGGAATCCACAGCCAGAAGCCAAGGCAGACAGGTTGACATGAGATTCTCAGCTCCCTGGATGGCAGTTCTTGATCTAACTCCTCGTAGATCTTTTCCTTTATACATTCTCTCAACTAGATTGCTGATACTTCCTGTAGGAGAAAAATATATCATTAAGCCTTCCCTCCTGAAAGTGAGGTTCAGAGAAAGGAAGTGACTTACTTCATGTCACTTGGTTAGTGCAAGACATTGGACCAAAGCTGAAACCAGCGCACTTTCAGATGGAAGCAGACATCCCTGAAAGGTCTTAGGAGTCCAGTCCTTTGGGGTTTGTGACTAAATCCTTTGCTTTTGAATGGAAGTGGGAAACTGAAGACATGGAAGTAATCAATCAAATGCTGGGGCTTTCACCCAGGAGAAATCTGTGCGTCTGAAAAGCCTTTCTTTGAGAGAATCTTGAAAGAACATGGCTTTTTTTCTTTTCCCTGAAGTGAAGCTACAAGCTGACCACAGTGCACCTAACAATGAAAAAGTCAGGCTCTTTCTCAGAACTGACCAGGTCGGAAGGCTCCCGCATCTTGCACCTTCTCTGCAGGACTGTGCTAACACTCAAAGGCTGACTGTACTGCTCCTGTCCTTGGTCACGAGTCTTCATGGGAGGCAGATGTTAGCATGAGTGCGTGCTTAGTCACTCAGTGCCGTCCTACTCTTTGTGACCCCATGGACTGTAGCCTGCCAGGCTCCTCTGTTCATGGGATTCTCCAGGCAAGAACACTGGAGTGGGTTGCCGTGCCCTCCTCCAGGGGATCTTCCCGACCCAGGAATTGAACCCACATCTCCTGCATTGCAGACAGATTCTTTACCAGTGAGCCACCTGGGAAGCCAGGAGATGTGCAGGGATCAGACAATAGTTCTCTGTTCACTTTTGACATTCATCAGCTTATGGTTGACACCTCATGTGTATTATCCCTGAAATTTGAAAAGGGAGGGAGCAAGAAAATACATTTAAAATACAGCTAAATCAGTGAACAGTGAATTTGAAAAGAGGTCTGAGAAGGAAAAGGGACACAGTTGTTGGTGTTTTCTTTTGAGAGAGTTTGACCTAACTTCATGGTCACTTACTTGAGGCAGAGATGTCTGATCAAGAAGAAATAGACACAGATTAAGGTAAGGGAGACTTATATAGTAGAAGTTCATGGAAATTATGGTGGGAAAGTAACAGATATTTAAAACATGTAAAAAGATATATACTTAAAAAAATTTTTTTTATCTCATCATGCTGACTGCTCTTTCAGGATAGGCTTATTGGATTTATTGATCTGGGAATTCTTTAGAATAACCAGAGTTAGGAAAAGTCATGACCATCTGTGTGTATGTACTAAATTGCTTCAGTCCTGTCCAACTCTTTGTGACCCAGTGGACTGTAAACCTTCCAGGCTTCTCTGTCCATGGGTTTCTCCAGGCAAGAATACTAGAGTGGGTTGTTATGCCCTCCTCCAGGGAATCTTACAGACCCAGGGATCAAACCCATGTCTCTTACATCTCCTGACTTAGCAGGCAGAATCTTTACCACTAGGGCCACCTGGGAAGCCCAGCAGAATTTATCCTTGAGTCCTTGAAGCTAGATCAATCTCAATGCTTTCTGCAGCCATGTGAAAGAATAATTTTGGAAACCTGAGTCTGAACACTGGATACCTCAGTTATTCTCTGTAAAATCATGGACAGATTATGTAACCTCTTTAATCTTCATATTCATGTCCTCATCTGGAAAATGGGAACAAAGTTTATTTCAGAGGGTTAATGTGAACATTAATTGAAATAATCTTGAAGTGCTTATTATAAGTGACTGTTCATTCATTGTTTATTTTCTTTTCTGTCAACGTTTTGGGAAAATGTGACCTAATGCTTGTGGAGTTCATATTTTCTGAATTGCTCTTTACTAACTCGGGTGCTTCCCCCACCCTAAGTCTCTTCTGGAGTATTTCAATTTTGTACATGCACCCACACCACTAGTTCCTTCTGTAAACTTTAATAAGAGAAGAAAAAAAAGGATTTAGGAGGGTTTTGTTGGGTTGTCTAGAGTCATTGGATACCATTCTCTTAAGAGGCTTTAACATTCTTGTTTTATTCCCATTTAACACATATATTCCCAGAAACCTCCTTACCATGTGCTGGACACAGTGAGGCAATAGGGACTCCTGGCGGGGGTAGGGAAGATAGATAGACCATGTCCCTGCTCTCATGGAGTGGACACAAGAGTGGGGACAATAGGAAGTAGATGCATAACTGTGATAACTGAATACAGTGAGTGCTACAGGGGTGTGTGGTCAGTGGGTAGAGGGGAGGAGTGGTGAGGGGACCAGCTAAAGAATGTTGCTCACCATCAGTTTCTACGAGAATTAGTTGCTAGTGACTGCATCAGCTGACCTTTAACACACCCTGAAAGAAGATCAGGGTGGAGGTCAGGAATGAGGTACTCTGTGCTCTGGGAAAAAAATGGCAGAGTAGGCCTTCAGATAGTTATTAATACTTTTAGGAGAAAATTTTATGAATGCAATTTCGTGTATCTCATACCTAGAAAAGCTCTAAAATCAGTCCAGAGGCATCTGCTCCTTGTGACTAGCAGTAACCTTCTACCAAGATGTGTGCTTGGTTGCATGTATCCTCTTCACTAAACTCACATATATTGGTCTCCCCTCTTACCTCTTTGGAGCACTTCCTCAGAGCTATCTGAGAGGCTGTCTTCCAGGCTGTAGTCCTCAGTAAACCCCGAATAAAACTGAACTCACAGCTGTCATGGTGTGTGTGTGTGTTTTCAGTCAACAAGGGGCACTTTTATTGAATGGTCAGAGATGACCTCACTTACAAGAGGGGCTGGGACTAGGATGAGACAGAAGAGGCAGGTGAGGTGCCCAGGGTGCATTATTTAAGGAGGCATTCACTTTTAGGGTCCTGCATGGGCCTCCTTACATTTTGTGCCCTAGACACCCTGCTTGCCTAGCTCCTGCTGGTCCCAGCCCTGCTTAGGGGTTGACATTTGAGCTAATACCTAAAAGCTAACTAGCAGGCAAGCTTTCAAAAAGCTGCATGGTCATCAGCTAAGCGTGTGAGTGAAGGTTGCTTTTGCTGTGGCTTATTTCAGTGTGGTGCAAAGATAGCCGCGTAAATCCTGTAATTGCCAAAATTGACCCATCAATGTTAAAGACCCTTTTTAAGTGGATCATTTTCTTCCTTTTACATAGCCATCAAATGCGGCACTAATGAGGGGTGGTATTCATCTTGTTTTACAACCCAAGCTTCTCTGAATTCATTAGCTCGCAGGGATCTGGCCCTGTGTGGTTCTTAGAAACACCACCCCGCTGCCCCCGCCCCATCCTAGTTTCGTCTTTTCATATATGGTTGCTTTTAATTGCTGAGGAGCCTTGTGGTTCAGCCTAGGTGGTTCCATCCATTTTTCCTTTACTCTGACTTCAGAATGCTCCAGGGGCTTGTTCTCTGACTGAAGGAAAATGTCTTGGCTGATTTCTTGGAGAAATATCTCTTTATAAATAACATGTACAGTTAGAGATCATTAATTAAAAGTGTACCAGTGATATTAACACATCATTGAGAAATGCCACATTGCAGTGTTCCAAAACTATGAGGAAAATTCTAACTCCTGAGCTGTGTCTGATGTCTTACTCTGTCTGATGCGGACTCTGTAGGAGTTCACCCCCAGTAGGATCTCCTGCTGTTGTAGACCTGTTTTCTCAAGGGACTGCCTACATCCCATGCTTCATGCAGTTTGCCAGGGATGCTCACTTGCGTCTTTCACTTCATATAGAGGTCCCTTTAACCTGGCTAGTCCATGGCCTTGGCTTCCAGGACAGATTTTGCCCAAACAGTCCAGTGATCTTTCCCCTGCCTCTAATTTCCTGATGGATCTCTCAGGCCCCTCTAGGCAGTGCTACCAGCCGTTTCTCCTCAAACCCGAAGCAGAACATACCATGTGTCATGTCTGAATGTGTTAGATTGAATGTCTGAACTCAGAACTCAGTTGGGATATCAGGAAGCATGATCACCACACATATTGCTTAGTGCTGACTGCTGTGGTGCTCGTTCTTAGCCTCCTCATTATTAGCTGCGCATCCTTTCCCATTGTTGTATTTTGGTGTCCTCATCTGCAGAATGGGCATAATGATAAAGGCATCGACTACATAGAGTTGTTTTCTGGTGTAAATAGGGAGTTCTTGTTAACACTGCCTGGCACATCAAGAGAACTCTAGTAATGCTTTAGATTCTTGTCATTGTTATTGTTATTGTTAGTATTCCTATTATTATTATGGTTGATGCTTAGTAGATGCATGTTCTAAGTCTCAACAACTCTCAAAGGATGGCATAAATTTTACCCTATATTTATCTTTCAGATAAAATATGTATAAACAAAAGCACTCAATTCAATTACTATTTATTTTTTCCATATTGATCCTATCATCTGCAACTCTCCTTCTTGGCCAATCTAAATCCTTGGGAAAGAGAAGCACTGAGCCACCTTTAGTAAGTGGCAATGAATGGGAGCCATTCATTCATTCATTCATTTATGCATGAATTTATTGAACACATATTTGTTAAACCCCACTATGTGCCAGGCTCTGTGCTGTCTCCCTGATGAAACTGATAGATCATTATTATATTTAATAAATATTTTTGTTCTTCTTTATATTAATTCAAAGAAAAGTAATGCCTGTAATTGTGTCATCTCCTGGCACCTCAGTGTGAGGGACAGTTTTGAGAGAGACTTTGATGAGGTACCGGGGTAGGTGTGGAGGATTCAGGCTACCTTTATCCTTGGGATAGCAAAGGGCATAGGACAGCTGGCTGAGAGGGCAGACCTCAGAGTGACCAGAGGAGCAGAGGGAGAAACAAGTCCACGGTGGAGAGGGATAAGCTGGCCATGGTGGAGATGGTGTCTGCCATGTTGAGAGTCGCCCTGCAGGGCTGTGCCCAGCTTGATTTGAATGAGGCATGCCTGTCCCACACCCGTTTCCTCTAGCCACTGCTCCTCTCACCTCCCCTGGATGTCTGACTTGGAAGGAATCTTGCAAGGAGTGCACCTCTAAGGCATCCTTCTGACTCTATTGTCGGCCTGTCTTCTGAGCAGCTTATATAGTGACAGGCCAAAGAATTTAAGGCTGTGAACCCTCAACGAGCCTAGAGACCAACACAAAGCATAAGAGTGAGCAGAGAGCAAGGTGAGCAAAAGCAGCCCTGCATGCTTAAGGGATCCTCTGCGTTCTTAGGGACAGGAGTAGTCAGAAGAAGAGAGCCAGTGTTGGCCAGAGGAGTAAGAGGATAAAGCAATAGTCACATCTATTGAGAGATGACTATGTGCCGTGTGCTGTTCAAAAATTACATGTAGATTAAGTTCTCACAATAGTCTGGGGAGTTGACTTCTCTCATGATCCACATTCTGCAGATAAAGAGATAAAGGCACAGAGATGGCTTCACAGAGAACCCAGCTCCAGTGTGGATTAGGCCTTGATGGATGGCTGGGATTTAATTATGCAAAGAGATTGGTGAGAGCTTTCCAGGAAGGGAGGAGGAAAGACATGCAGTCTATGTATGTTATCCCCTTAACTAAACTGGTGATGCTGCGAGCTGATATTCAGAGTCAGGATTCTTCAAAGGTGCCGTGTGTTCAGTAGAGTTCAGTTACTTTAGAAATGTGGGGTCCCTGCTCCCAGCTCCACTATGTGTGCTGGCTCTGGGCCTCTGGCAGTACAGGTGGACCCTCAAGTGCAAATCGCCAGGAAGATAAATGAGAATTGGCAGCTGTATTTAATTATGCGGCCTTCTGCAATGTGCCTACAACAGACATTTTTCTTATGGAGAGTAATTATTCTTACCGTGCCCATCTGAGTGAGATTATACTTTGGTAATTGGTTTTGAATCCTCGATCCATTTTTATTTGCGCCATCTTGCTGGAATCCTTTCTATCAATGTTTGTGAGCTGAAGCCCAGGTGCGCCTGCCCCTAAGACACAGCTGAACTGGAATCTTGTTTCTGCTCTTCCTGGAAACCTAGGGGAGGGGAGCGTAGGGAGTGCCCAGGGATGCAGGGACTCTGGATTGTGGGACATGCTTGCTTGGCACTCTCCCACCCTGCTGAAAGGTCTTTCTTTAATTCTTTTGCCTCATATTTCTGGTTAGAGTTTTAACTGATTGGAACACAGTTGTACTTTAGGCAAGGAGGTGACTTCTGCTCTGTCCCACACTGACTGCTCTGTTCACTGACCATTTGATTTAAATTAAAATCATTCACATGTAGCCAGGCACTGGTCTATGTGGCTGAATAAAGCAAACAAAGTTTATACCCTGGTCAGCCACATCTTTCTCCAAGTCTCTGTACCCAAATGTGTCATATAAATATAACTGCTGCATGAAACTCTTAAGATGCCATGAGCAATGCATGTGATGGTAATTGGCAAAGTGTTCTTAAATTATATGTTAACTTATAAATGGTAGAGATTGTTGCCAACCTGTCCTGAACTCCAGCAATGACTCCTGTGTGACCTTGCGCAAGTTGGTTTTCCTTCCTGGGTTTTGGCTTCATTGTCTGGAAAATGAGGGGACTGTGTCTGATGATACTCCTGCTTAAGTATTTTTGAGAATATATCTGCATGTTGGGGTCTTTTGTCTGGACAAGAAAATAGACGATTGCTTTTCAAATTGAGCGTCCATCAGTATCACCTGGCCATGACAGACCACAATCTCACTAATATTTCTACCTTCTGACTCCCATCCTCCAGAGACTCTGGTCCAGTAAGTGTGAAATTGGACCTCAAAATCCTCATACTTTTGCAAAAATCTCAAGGAGTTAGTCCACAACTCATCATTTGGGAACCCCAGAAATAGGAGAAGAATAATACAGGAGTGAAGGAAACAGCTGATTGCATGGACACCTCCTTTTGGGGTGTCTGGGTTTCTGATGAGCATCCTTTCTTTAGATCCATTTCTTTGTGTGTGCCTCATGTGCTTGCCCAAATGTGCAGGCGCACGCCCACTCCCATGCACCATTACAAACAATATGGGTTGAAAAGTTTGTTTTCTGAAAAGCACAATATGCTGGAATCTTGGCAGAAAGAAAATTGTGTTATGTGCTGAAAGCATCATCATTTGCCTTGTGTGAGAGCTTATGGCTCGAATGGCTCGAAGGACTGATATTCTGTTTGCAGAATGTGATTTATGATCACATGCACACACAGGCACACAGACACACACACTTGAGTATGCTCCCACACAACAAATGTGGTAAGAGAAAGCAAAGAAAGATCTGAAGAATCTGTGCCCCCTGCAGCAGGGAGCAGGGGATGCCAATGTGTCAGTCATTTTCACAAGAAGGGCTGTTGCTTCCTGTTTTGAAAACTAAAAGAAAATAGAAAAACATAGCAAGGGCTTCTTCTGAGGCAGAAATGCAGTAAGGGGGGTGGAATGCTGGATGTCTTTTTCTCCTGGACCACTTTCCCTCTGTGGCATAAGACCCCCGGCTTTCTGTTCTTCCTTAGTTGTTGGGAGTCCATTCCTAAATTAATTTGACAACCTCCACTTACTCCAGGGTAACCCCCACTTAACAGTGTAGGTTCTGAGCAGTGGGATCCAGTTCTGAGCACTGAGCAGAGACAGTCAAGAGCCCCATTTCACTTTCACCTGACTGTCTTTAGAAGAAGTACTGTTCTGCCTATTCAGAAAGAATATGTGCCTGAAAAGTAATTTCCTCCCTTTTTTTTTTAGAGCAGAAACAATTGCTTTTTTCAGGTAGGGCCCCAGCATTCTCTTTTGGATGCAGTAGTCATACAATCACCATTTGCAGATGCACAGTCTCTCATTTTTATTATAATTGTGGCATATCTTTAATTTGCATGGCATAATACACTTAATCCATAATTATAAAATATGTGACTAGCCCTTGGCCTCATCTTGCTCTCCCACCACAGAGGCAGCTTGGTGTATTTATTAATTTAACTTTGTACAAGCTAACAGATTGCCATAAAGAAAAACAGAATTTCTCAACCAGTTCGGCTAATAGCCGTGTTCCGGCAAAGGGCCCTGTGGTATGTGTTGAACAATAACCACCTCTCTCCAGCACTACTTGCAGCTTCTAATTGAATTTCTATCCCGTGGATATCATGTTGCACCTATTCATCTGCTCCACTAAGTCTTCCGATATTAAACAAGTTCTTCCAGGTTATTATTGTAATACAAATACTGTTAGACAGTTGACTTGCATTAAAAATTCACTGCCGTGGTGAGGGGAACACAGCGATGGGAGCTTATCCTGAACAAGGCCACGCAAAGAAATCACATTAATAGGGGTGAGGATGCCATGGGCTTATCTTGTTTGCTTCCTCCAAACCCTCCTTCTTTGTTTGAGTGAGAGAGTTTGGCCATGCTGACAAATTCTGATAAGTGACAGAATACCAGACATCTCCGTATAGTTCCTGGTTTGGCTGTAGGTATCTGCCATTCTGATCTGCCACTGAGAGGCACACACATCCTGCTGAGTTTCTCTTTTACCTCCATTTACTCTTTGCTATCTTGTCTCAGCACACACAGGTCCTTTCTGGTGACTCAGATGGAAGGGAATGTGCCTGCAATGCAGGAGACAAGGGTTGGGAGATTGATCCTCTGGGTTGGGAAGATCCTCTGGAGGAGGAAATGGCAACACAATCCAGTATTCTTACCTGGAGAATTGCATGGACAGAGGAAGCTAGTGGGCTGCGGTCCGTAGGGTCACAAAGAGTCAGACATTACTGAGCGACTCAAGCTCCGGCACCCGTTGCTCTTCTGGTTGATGTTGGGAATATCTGCTGCCGAGGGCTGTTTTAACTATTACGAGAAAGATTTTAAAGGTCTTACTGCTCTCTGGACTGTGTATCTTGGTTCCTTTCCAATGTTTATTACCTATACTTGTTGATTATTGTAGGCTGGCTAATTCACCAAAGTTTTGGGGCATCAAAACTATGGAGGCCTTCTAAAACTCTCAGGAGGTAATTTTCTTAATAAATGAAAGCAGACCTGATATGTAATTCAGATGGGTGAAATTAGGAATGGCTACTGTCTATTCCAACTCTGTGAAAGTGTTGTAGTGGAGGACAGCTACTGCCTACTGATCCTTTAGGTTGTAACAACCTCAAGTCTGCCTTGCCATGTTCCTTCCCATGTCCCTGGGTACAGCTCTCCTTCTCATCATTGTCCCTTAATATCTATCCTCTGTGATGACTTCTCCATTCATAATGGAAGTCACTGGCAGTGCTCTGACCTCATAGTCTTAGCTCTCTCTCTGAACCATCTACTAGCATTACCAACTCTTGGTTCTTGGTCATCATTTGGAGCTGCCTTTTTTATAATAATGTGAACCCTGAAATTTTCTTCCCTGATCCCATTCTCTTTCTTCTACAATTTTTCTCATACTTTTATGTCTGTGTTTTTATGTTTGTGTTTTTATTTGAGTACATGATGTCTCTCATTTTTTCAACTCCTCCTTACCTTCAAGTTCTCAAGTCCCATGGCTTATCATGCTTAAGACACTGTCTTCTTCAAAGGCAAGAATCATGTTTTCTACATTCACAGTACTTTGCTTAAAATAAATGGTCAATGAATGTTTGTCAATATGTAGATTTTTTCCCGAGAAAGTCAAAAACATTTGACCAATCAAGAAAATTATACCCTATCTTGTATTTTGGGATGTACATTGGGTCAAGATGCCATCTTGGCACGTAAACCATTATTTGCACTTTTTTTTTTTTTCTTTTACAACATTTATATGAACAGTCAATCTTGAGTTTAAGTCCTGGCTCTGCCACTAAATAGCTGTGTGACCTTGGGCAAGTTACTCCTTCCAGCTTCAACTTTCCCATCTTCAAAATGAGGCATGTTTGGAATCTGGCTCTCAGAGACAAGGTTTGCACATTTGTAACAATTCCAAGATTTCCTCAATCAAAATAATTCCTCATTGCTTTTGGAATTGGAATTTTTTTTTTTCAAGGATAAAATTAGGACAGAAACAGGTATGTCTCTTTGGATACATTTGTATCCATACAAATTTCCATAAATTATACATTTGTATAACTTAAAAGAATGTCATCAAGCTTTTGGATTCTCTGTAGCACATGATTATCCATAAAGGAGATGCAGTGTCCTTCCTGAAATCATTATGTTTAAAATCTTTTAAGTGGGTAAATAGTACAGAAGCTTTGGTCTTATGTATCTTAAGTACAAATAGACAGCTGAACTTTTTTTGCACATTGGATGAAAGTTATTTCCATCAGCAACAAACATCAGTCTGTTCACAAAGAGTCAGACACGACTGAGCGACTTAACTGAACTGAACTGAACTGAAAGATTGTCAGACCAAATGTTTATGTTTTTGAAGTAAGTTTTATCACTGGCTACAGTTTTAAATGGAACTTGACTACATTTTCATAGCCATAAATGGAACTATAAGTGATGTTCCAATTCTGAGGTATGAAACTTCTTTTTAAATATTTCTTTAGGAATATATTGAAATATTAATACCAACAACAGTTTGAATTATGTCCTGTAATAAAGTATTAATTCTTTTAGAATGTACTATCTTCCAAAAGTGTCTGTTTTTAAAATTTATTTTTTGTTGCTAGGATTTTTTTTTTTAAAAGATACATTAATTGCATTTTCTAGCTCATTGCATTAACACTTATTATTATTGTCAGATAAATTTTATTTTTTAAACTAGTGTATGTGTTATGCCCAAGATTGTAGGATGAAGATGGTACCTTTTTAAGAAACTTATTAATTGGTAAATGTTTAATTTAGTTTAAGACTAATTTAATTTCTTTTCTTAAAAGTTGATTATTTTCTCCTAAAAGTAGTCCTATCACTGTGTTTATATACTATTTATAGAAGGGGAACTGATTGTCATTCTTAGACTTTTTTTGTGTGTGTTATCTGTTATTTTTTTTCCCATTTATTTTTATTAGTTGGAGGCTAATTACTTTACAATATTGTAGTGGTTTTTGCCATACATTGACATGAATCAGCCATGGATTTACATGTCTTCCCCATCCTGATCCCCCCTCCCACCTCCCTCTCTACCCAATCCCTCTGGGTCTTCCCAGTTCACCAGCCCTGAGCACTTGTCTCATGCATCCAACCTGGGCTGGTGATCTGTTTCACCCTTGATAATATACATGTTTCGATGCTGTTCTCTCGAAACATCCCACCCTCGCCTTCTCCCACAGAGTCCAAAAGTCTGTTCTGTACATCTGTGTCTCTTTTTCTGTTTTGCATATAGGGTTATCGTTACCATCTTTCTAAATTCCATATATATGCGTTAGTATACTGTATTGGTCTTTATCTTTCTGGCTTACTTCACTCTGTATAATGGCCTAGACTGTTTTAACCAAAGCAAAGGAAAAATAATTTAATGTCTTGTGGATGGCTACTTCAGCAAATCATATTTGAGGTCTTCATTTTTGTGTATAAAAGAATATATGCTTCTGTCATTCCTGTTTTCATTTTTTCCTAGAAACCTGTCACATATCTAGCTTTCTACCCAAGTGCATTTTCTATACTGTCTTCATCATGGTTGCAAATTCCCCATGTGGCATTAACCCTCATTCAAACCACATAATCACAGTGGTACCCCAAAGAGAAAATTTAATTTTCACCACTTTATTTGCATCATGTAAATATGTGTCATTTGTCCTATTTTGCATGAGAAATAAATTTGTGTTGTAATTTTAAAAAAATGAGGCATGATGACAGGGTCCACCTTGTAAATTAATTGTGTTATTTACATTAATAGATATTTGTAAAGTGGTTGGCATAGCTCTTGGAACTTAGTAACATTCTTTAAAAGGTGTTAATTGTTATTACTAGAAGTTACTGACCTGCTCAATTTTCAAATCTGGGTTTGCCTAGAAGCACCTCTGAAATTTCAGATTCAGCTCTGAAGTGTTGAAGATGTTTGAGTCTATAAATTGTGGCTGAGACCCAGCTGCTCTAATGAAATTCCTAGTTAGTTATTGCTGCTGGCCTGCCCATGTCCATGAAAAAATAGATGGTCTCATGAGCTCAATGGTGCATATTAGAAATGTTTCCAAATTGTAAAACCTACATGCCTGTCTGAGTGAATAAGTGCCAGGCTGATGGTCAATGCAGAACTTTACAGTGGACATAATTATTAGTGTTTTTGAATTTCTAGACACTATAACAGTGATGGGAACACTTTAGAATGGCTAGACTCATGTGGCAAAAGGAAAGTGGCTATTATTCACACAACACTGTTAAACATAAGCTGTAGACTCCTCAAGTTTATTAGGGAGTTTTTGAACCTTGTCTTTTCTCTCTCATTAGTATTACTCCATGCATCAAGGTCAAATGCCAATAAGTAGCAGATTGTATTTCTCACCTTAATGTGGTGGTTAGACCTGACATTTCTTAAGAAAAACAGCAAAGTCTGCTGACAAAGGAGGATGTGGCTTCAACTGTTTCAAGTCACAAAGGGCAGGCAACATTCCTGAAGGGGAGTGCATTCTAAGGATTGTAATCATCTCCTATTGTAACCAGTTTGTCCTGGATAACATTATCATCAGATGTTAGTTACTTGCTTTGATTTTCCTGGTCACTGGGGAGTGGTGCTTATTTTCATAAGGTTATTCTTTTTCTTTGGGTTTCTGCATTTTCTTGTACCTATTAACAAAGCAAGTCAGGTTCTAAAATATTTTTTTAGTTATGTGTCCTTCAAATTAATCTGTTGAATGATAGAAATTGCATGTCAATTAAAAACCTGTTTCTATGAGCATGATACCAGAGACTCCAAAAGGCCTTTCAGGTGCTTTTAGAAAATAATAATACTTTCAGTTTGCTGTAGAGGAAGAAGCCTGAGTTGGAGGTTAGGAGGCTTGGGTAGAGTTTTCCATGGCTCTGACCCTTGCAGATTGTAGAGTAAAAAGGATGCCTCCTCTACATGCCACACAACGCTGCATGGTGGTTGAGTGCTGGCATATAAAATGCACACCACACCCCAGTCCAGCCCTAGCCGTTCTAATCACAACATCTACAATTTCTCAGTAACTCTAACCCCTGCTTCACCACCACCACCTACCCTCACCATCAAGCATGCCCTGTAGTTTCCCACATTGTTGACCCTGAACTGTCTGTCATTCCTTTCTTTGTCTTTTTCACTTTCTCCATCTTTCAATGCCTAGCCGCACTTCTTTCCAACCCATAGTGATCTGTGTGACCTTGGACAATCTTATTGACCCCTCATTTCCTCATTTATAAAATGGAAACAGTTTTACCATACCTTTTATGAGGATTAAGTCAGTAGTCAGTACACAGGTATTTGACTCATTATAGATATTCAATATAAATAATTTCCTGTCACTGTTAATTTATCTTATTGTCATTTATTCCTTCAAGTCTTATGTGTCGGGACCTGGACTGGGCACAGGGGATAAATTATGATTTGAACACATCTTCAAGAGGCTCAGAACCAAACAAAGAAAGATGTTCATAAGTAATTTCAAGGCAAGACCTTATAAAGAGATGCTATGTAAGGGGCAGAAAACAGGCTAAGAGAGGAGAGGAAGGCTAATTATACAGGGAGAGGGCAAGAAAATCTCCTGGGAAGGAATCAGATATGATACAGGATGTCCTTGCTCTGTCGTTATCTACAGTTTCCAGTTTCCAAAGGTAATTTTGTCATTATCATTGACTTTGAAAGTCTTCTATAGTCTCTGTGTTATAAAGTTAGTTTTCTTAAAAAGAGGTCTCTTTGGTAATAACATTTATATTTTGAAAAATTTTTGCTTGTTTATAACATACCATTTTTTCAATAAGGACTTCAGATGACCTGATAGTGTCTTGACTGTCATCAAGATAGTCATGTTGAATCTAGCTTTAAAAAAATATACACAGTTTTTTCAGTTACATATGTTCATGAAATCCTTTTCTCTTTTTATTGAGCACTAGCTCAGGGACAAGGGTATAGCCTTGGAGATTTTCATGGAGAATTGTATTTCTTTATTTTCTTTACAAGTATGTTGTGCCTACAGTCTGTTGCTGAAACTGGGCTGTGCTCTTGGGATGATGTGGACAGAGCATTCATGGTCTGCCCCTGGCAAGCCAATGTGTTGGTGAGGGAAGCATATAAAAATCAGGTAAATTAATAGGCAATATAATGAAAGCTGGTAGTAAATGCTGTGAAAGAAATGAAAAGGTACTTTGGTAAGGAAAGGGATGTGGTGAGGGGACGGCTGTGGAGAATTCCATTATATGAGTATTTTGGGCAAAGGACTTGATACTTGATGTTCAAGAAGATTTACTTAAAACCTGTGAAGAATTTGAGCTATTGCCTCTTGTGTTTCTCGTCTTTAACTATAAAGGTCTGTGTGTGTGTGTCTCTGTGAGTGTACACATGTATGTAGTATTTAGGAAAAAATGTTCACAACAGAAAAAGATGAGAATTCTCAATTACAATGGTTAAATAACTTACTTTATAGAATATCAAGGCTGTATATTGTCACCCTGCTTATTTAACTTATATGCAGAGTACATCATGAGAAACGCTGGGCTGGAAGAAGCACAAGCTGGAATCAAGATTGCCGGGAGAAATATCAATAACCTCAGATATGCAGATGACACCACCCATATGGCAGAAAGTGAAGAGGAACTAAAGAGCCTCTTGATGAAAGTTAAAGAGGAGAGTGAAAACGTTGGCTTAAAGCTCAACATTCAGTAAACTAAAATCATGGCATCTGGTCCCATCACTTCATGGCAAATAGATGGGGAAACAGTGGAAACAGTGTCAAATTTTATTTTGGGGGGCTCCAAAATCACTGCAGATGGTGACTGCAGCCATAAATTAAAAGACGCTTACTCTTTGGAAGGAAAGTTATGACCAACCTAGACAGTATATTAAACAGCAGAGACATTACTTTGTCAACAAAGGTCTGTCTGGTCAAGGCTATGGTTTTTCCAGGGGTCATGTATGGATGTGAGAGTTGGACTGTGAAGAAAGCTGAGCGCCGAAGAATTGATGCTTTTGAACTGTGGTGTTGGAGAAGACTCTTGAGAGTCCCTTGGACTGCAAGGAGATCCAACCAGTCCATCCTAAAGGAGATCAGTCCTGCGTGTTCATTGGAAGGACTGGTGTTGAAGCTGAAACTCCAATACTTTGGCCACCTGATGTGAAGAGTTGACTCATTGGAAAAGACCCTAATGCTGGGAAGGATTGGGGGCAGGAGGAGAAGGGGACAACAGAGGATGAGATGGCTGGATGGCATCACCGACTCAATGGACATGGGTTTGAGTAAGGTCTGGGAGTTGGTGATGGACAGGGAGGCCTGGTGTGCTGTGATTCATGGGGTCGCAAAGAGTCAGACATGACTGAGCAACTGAACTGAACTGATATAATATGATGAAATATTATGAGACCATTTAAGTGATTTGACAAAGGGTTTTAAATAATGATAAAATACTTGTGTAAAAAATTAATAAAACCATATGGGTTAGAATGTAAATGCATAAAATTTGCCTTCCTCATTCATATTTTAGTCTCTGTGGAATACACTCTATGTGTTACAAGTATCAATAGTTTTCATTCAGAGAATTGGAGGGATATACACAACCTATTGGAAGTGTTTAGGGCAGGGGGAGTTGGTCAGAGATGCTACCATGAAACGCTGACTGCAGCACCATCAGTTCAGTTCAGTTGAATCCGACTTTTTTTCTTTCCCCATATTATCATCTTCATTTTATTTTTTTTTTCCATTTTACATGTGTCTTTTATTTATTTATTTATTTTTATTTATTTTTTTGTGTGCATCTGACTTTTTGTGACCCCATGGACTGCAGCACGTCAGGCCTCCCTGTCCATCACCAACTCCCATAGTTTACTCAAACCCATGTCCATTGAGTTGGTGATGCCATTCAACCATCTCATCCTCTGCCATCCCCTTCTCCTCCTCTCTTCAATCTTTCCCAGCATCAGGGTCTTTTCCAATGAGTCAGCTCTTCACATCAAGTGGCCAAAGTATTGGAGTTTCAGCTTCAACATCAGTCCTTCCAATGAATATTCAGAACTAATTTCCTTTAGGATGGACTGGTTGGATCTCCTTGCGGTCCAAGGGACTCTCAAGAGTCTTCTCCAACACCACAGTTCAAAAGCATCAATTCTTTGGTGCTCAGTTTTCTTTATAGTCCAACTCTCACATCCATACACGACTCCTGGGAAAACCATAGCTTTGACTAGGCAGACCTTTGTTGGCAAAGTAATTGTCTCTGCTTTTTAATATGCTATCTAGGTTGGTCATAACTTTTCTTCCAAGGGGCAAACTTCTTTCAATTTCATGGCTGCAGTCACCATCTGCCAGTGATTTTGGAGCCCCCCAAAATAAAGTCTGTCACTGTTTCCATTGTTTCTCCATCTATTTGCCATGAAGGGATGGGATCAGATGCCATGATCTTAGTTTTCTGAATGTTGAGTTTTAAGCCAACTTTTTCACTCTCCTCTTTCGCTTTCATCAAGAGGCTCTTTAGTTCTTCTTCACTTTCTGCCATAAGGGTGGTGTCATCTGCATATCTGAGGTTACTGATATTTCTCCTGGCAATCTTCATTCCAGCTTGTGCTTCCTCCAGCCCAGCATTTCTCATGATGTACTCTGCGTGTAAGTTAAATAAGCATGGTGACAATATACAGCCTTGGCATACTCCTTTCCTGATTTGGAACCAGTCTGTTGTTCCATGTCCTGTTCTAAGTGATGCTTCCTGACTTATATACAGATTTCTCAAGAGGCAGGTCAGGTGGTCTGGTATTCTCATCTCTTGAAGAATTTTCCACAGTTTATTGTGATCCACACAGTCAAAGGCTTTGGCACAGTCAATAAGGCAGAAATAGATGTTTTTCTGGAACTCTCTTGCTTTTTCGATGATCCACCAGATGTTGGCAATTTGATCTCTGGTTCCTCTGCCTTTTCTAAATCCAGCTTGAACATCTGGAAGTTCTCAGTTCACAAACTGTTGAAACCAGGCTTAGAGAATTTTGATCATTACTTTACTAGCCTGTGAGATGAGTGCAATTGTGTGGTAGTTTGAGCATTCTTTGGCATTGCCTTTTTTTGGGATTGGAATGAAAACTGACCTTTTCCAGTCCTGTGGCCACTGATGAGTTTCCCAAATTTGCTGGCATATTGAGTGCAACACTTTCACAGCATCATCTTTTAGGATTTGAAATAGCTCAACTAGAATTCCATCACCTCCACTAGCTTTGTTTGTAGAGATTCGTCCTAAGGCCCACTTGACTTTGCTTTCCAGGATGCCTGGCTCTAGGTGAGTGATCACACCATCATGGTTATCTGGGTCATGAAAATTTTTTTTTTTGTATAGTTCTGTGTATTCTTGCCACCTCTTCTTAATATCTTCTGCTTCTGTCAGGTCCATAACATTTCTGTCCTTTATTGTGCCCATCTTTGCATGAAATGTTCCCTTGGTATCTCTAATTTTCTTGAAGAGATCTCTAGTCTTTCCCATTCTATTTTTATTCCTCTACTTCTTTGCATTGATCACCGAGGAAGGCTTTCTTATCTCTCCTTGCTATTCTTTGGAACTCTGCATTCAAATGGGTATGTCTTTCCTTTTCTCCTTTGCCCTTTTTTTTTTTTTTTGTAACTATCACCACTATTTATTTCCAGAGTTTTTTTTTTTTAATCATCCCAGAGACTCTACCCATTAAACAATGACTCCCTATTTCCCACACCCCCAGCCCCTGATAACTTCTGTTCTACTTTCTGTTCCTATGAATTTACTAATTCTCAATCTTATACAATTGGAATCATGCAATGTCTGTCCTTTTGTAAGTGGCTTATTTAGCATGATGTCCTTGAGGTTCATCCATGTTGTAGCATGTGTCAGAGTTTCCTTCCTTTAAATGGCTGAGAAATATTCTATTGTATGTATATATCCCAATTTGTTTATCCATTCTTCTGTTAATAGATGCTTGGTTGCTTCTACCCCTTGGCTGTTGTGAATAGTATTGCAGTGAACATGATGTTCAAATATCTGAGTCTCTACTTTCAGTTCTTTTTTTTTTTAAATTTTTTCTTTTATTTATTTATTTATTTTTATTAGTTGGAGGCTAATGACTTCACAACATTTCAGTGGGTTTTGTCATACATTGATATGAATCAGCCATAGATTTACACGTATTCCCCATCCCGATCCCCCCTCCCACCTCCCTCTCCACCCAATTCCTCTGGGTCTTCCCAGTGCACCAGGCCTGAGCACTTGTCTCATGCATCCCACCTGGGCTGGTGATCTATTTCACCATAGATAGTATAGATGCTGTTCTTTTGAAACATCCCACCCTCACCTTCTCCCACAGAGTTCAAAAGTCTGTTCTGTATTTCTGTGTCTCTTTTTCTGTTTTGCATATAGGGTTATCGTTACCATCTTTCTAAATTCTATATATATGTGTTAGTATGCTGTAATGTTCTTTATCTTTCTGGCTTACTTCACTCTGTATAAGGGGCTCCAGTTTCATCCATCTCATTAGGACTGATTCAAATGAATTCTTTTTAATGGCTGAGTAATATTCCATGGTGTATATGTACCACAGCTTCCTTATCCATTCATCTGCTGATGGGCATCTAGGTTGCTTCCATGTCCTGGCTATTATAAACAGTGCTGTGATGAACATTGGGGTGCATGTGTCTCTTTCAGATCTGGTTTCCTCAGTGTGTATGCCCAGAAGTGGGATTGCTGGGTCATATGGCAGTTCTATTTCCAGTTTTTAAAGAAATCTCCACACTGTTTTCCATAGCGGCTGTACTAGTTTGCATTCCCACCAACAGTGTAAGAGGGTTCCCTTTTCTCCACACCCTCTCCAGCATTTATTGCTTGTAGACTTTTGGATAGCAGCCATCCTGACTGGCGTGTAATGGTACCTCATTGTGGTTTTGATTTGCATTTCTCTAGTAATGAGTGATGTTGAGCATCTTTTCATGTGTTTGTTAGCCATCTGTATGTCTTCTTTGGAGAAATGTCTGTTTAGTTCTTTGGCCCATTTTTTGATTGGGTCATTTATTTTTCTGGAATTGAGCTTCAGGAGTTTCTTGTATATTTTTGAGATTAATCCTTTGTCTGTTTCTTCATTTGCTATTATTTTCTCCCAATCTGAGGGCTGTCTTTTCACCTTACTTATAGTTTGCTTTGTAGTGCAAAAGCTTTTAGGTTTCATTAGGTCCCATTTGTTTGGTTTTGCTTTTATTTCCATTATTCTGGGAGGTGGGTCATAGAGGATCTTGCTGTGATTTATGTCGGAGAGTGTTTTGCCTATGTTCTCCTCTAGGAGTTTCATAGTTTCTGGTCTTACATTTAGATCTTTAATCCATTTTGAATTTATTTTTGTGTATGGTGTTAGAAAGTGTTCTGGTTTCATTCTTTTACAAGTGGTTGACCAGTTTTCCCAGCACCACTTGTTGAAGAGGTTGTCTTTTTTCCATTGTATATCCTTGCCTCCTTTGTCAAAGATAAGGTGTCCATAGGTTCGTGGATTTATCTCTGGGCTTTCAATTCTGTTCCATTGATCTATATTTCTGTCTTTGTGCCAGTACCATACTGTCTTGATGACTGTGGCTTTGTAGTAGAGTCTGAAGTCAGGCAGGTTGATTCCTCCAGTTCCATTCTTCTTTCTCAAGATTACTAATATCTGCAAATCAATCAATGTAATACACCACATTAACAAATTGAAAGATAAAAACCATATGATTATCTCAATAGATGCAGAGAAAGCCTTTGACAAAATTCAACACTCATTTATGATTAAAACTCTCCAAAAAGCAGGAATAGAAGGAACATACCTCAACATAATAAAAGCTATATATGACAAACCCACAGCAAGCATCACCCTCAATGGTGAAAAATCAAAAGCACTTCCCCTGAAATCAGGAACAAGACAATGGTGCCCACTCTCACGACTACTATTCAACATAGTGTTGGAAGTTTTGGCCACAGCAATCAGAGCAGAAAAAGAAGTAAAAGGAATCCAGATAGGAAAAGAAGAAGTAAAACTCTCACTGTTTGCAGATGACATGATCCTCTACATAGAAAACCCTAAAGACTCTTCCAGAAAATTACTAGAGCTAATCAATGAATATAGTAAAGTTGCAGGATATAAAATTAACACACAGAAATCCCTTGCATTCCTATATACTAACAATGAGAAAACAGAAAGAGAAATTAAGGAAACAATACCATTCACCATTGCAACAAAAAGAATAAAATACTTAGGAGTATATCTACCTAAAGAAACAAAAGACCTATACATAGAAAACTTATTATAAAACACTGATGAAAGAAATCAAAGAGGACACAAACAGAGGGAGAAACATACCGTGTTCATGGATTGGAAGAATCAATATTGTCAAAATGGCTATTCTACCCAAAGCAGTCTATAGATTCAATGCAATCCCTATCAAGCTACCAACGGTATTTTTCACAGAACTAGACCAAAGAATTTCACAATTTGTATGGAAATATAAAAAACCTCTCCTTTGCCTTTTACTTCTCTTCTTTTCACAGCTCTTTGTATGGCTTCCTCAGAAAATCATTTTGCCTTTTCGCATTTCTTTTTCTTCGAGATGGTCTTGATCCCAGCCTCCTGTACAGTGTTATGAATCTGTGCCCATATTTTCAGGCACTCTGTCTATCAGATCTAATCCCTCTTGGAGGGCACAAACAGAACCTTGTGTGCACCAGGACCCAGGAGAAAGGAGCAGTGACCCCACAAGAGACTGACCCTGACTTGCCTGTGAGTGTCCAGGAGTCTCTGGCAGAGTCGTGGGTTGGTGGTGACCTGCTTCAGGGTTGGGAGCACTGTCTGTAGCAGTGTGTGCATGGGGCGTTTTGAAGGAGGTCATCAGTACCTTCATTGCCTCCACCATAGTTTGGCCCCAGGTAAATAACAGGGAGGAAACACAGCCCCGCCCTTCAACAGAAAATTGGATTAAAGTTTTACTGAGCATGGCCCTGCCCATCAGAAGAAGACCCAGTTTCCCTCTCAGTCAGTCTCTCCCATCAGGAAGCTTCTATAAGCCTCTCATCCTTCTCCCTCAGAGGGCAGAGGAAATGAAAACCACAATCAGAGAAAACTAACCAATATGATTACATGGACCACAGCCTTGTCTAACTCAGTGAACCTATCAGTCATGCCTTGTAGGGCTACCCAAGACAGACGGGTCATAGTGGAGAGTTCTGATGAAAAGTGGTCCACTGGAGAAGGGAATGGCAAGTTACTTCAGTATTCTTGCATCAAGAACCCCATGAACTATATGAAAAGGCTAAAAGGTAGGACACTGAAAGATGAACTCCCCAGGTTGGTAGCTGCCCAATATGCTACTGGAGATCAGTGGAGAAATAACTCCAGAAAGAATGAAGAGATGGAGCCAAAGCAAAAACAACACCCAGATGTGCCTGTGACTGGTGATGGAAGTAAAGTCCAATGCTATAAGGAGCAATATTGCATAGGAACTTGGAATGTTAGGTCCATGAATCAAGGTAAATTGGAAGGGGTCAAACAGGAGATGGCAAGAGTCAACGCTGACATTCTAGGAAACAGCAAACTAAAGTGGACTGGAATGGGTGAATTTAATGCAGATGACCACTATATCTACTACTGTGGGCAGGAATCCCTTAGAAGAAATGGAGTAGCCATCATAGTCAACAAAAGAGTCCAAAATGCAGTACTTGAATGCAGTCTCAGAATCGACAGAATGATCTCTCTTTGTTTCCAAGGCAAACCATTCAATATCACAGTAATCCAAGTCTATGCCCCGACCAGTAATGCTGGAGAAGCTGAAGTTGAACGGTTCTATGAAGACCTACAAGACCTTCTAGAACTAACACCCAAAAAAGATGTCCTTTTCATTATAGGAGACTGGAATGCAGAAGTATGAAGTCAAGAAATACCTGGAGTAATGGGCAAATTTGGCATTGGAGTACAGAATGAAGCAGGGCAAAGGCTAACAGGTTTGTCAAGAGAATGCACTGGTCTAACAAACACCCTCTTCCAACAACACAAGAGAAGACTCTACACATGGACATCACCAGATGGTCAATAGTGAGATCAGATTGATTATATTCTTTGCAGCCAAAGATGGCGAAGCTCTATACAATCAGCAAAAATAAGACTGGGAGTTGACTGTGGCTCAGATCATGAACACTTTATTTCAAAATTCAGACTTATATTGAAGAAAGTAGGGAAAACCACTAGACCATTCAAGGTATGACCTAAATAAAATCCCTTATGATTATACAGTGAAAGTGAGAAATAGATTCAAGGGGTTAGATCTGATAGAGTGCCTGAAGAACTATGGATGGAGATTCGTGACATTGTACAGGAGGCTGGGATCAAGACCATCCCCAAGAAAAAGAAATGCATCACCATAATGGATATTTTTAAGGGCTTACTCTGAAATGATGACAAACGTTTAGGAACCTCTGGGAAACACCAGCCTGTGCCATCAGTTTGCATCAGCAGAGTTGCTGGTTTTCATGGACAGCTGCATGTTGCAAAAGACTGTTTGGGCATGTTTTTCCCAAGACTTCTGATGCACAGTTGGGACTCTGGAGAGTTTTAGGATAGGTAGACTATGATGGATCAAGCTTAGTATTAGTTACATATTGCTGCTGTAACTACTTACCACAAATTTAATGTCTTCAAATGCATAAATAAACGCATATTTATTATTTTTACAGTTCTGTGGGTTAGAAGTTGGAGACAGATCTGACTGGGCTAAAAGCAAGGTCTCCACAGGCTGTGTTCTATTCCAGAGGCTCAAGAGGGGCAGCAGGGCATCTGTTTCCTTGCTTTTCCAGCTTCTAGAGGCTGCTTGTATCCCTTGGCTAGTGATCCTCTTTGCCAGTGTCAAAGGCAGGAATGGCAAATCAAGGCTTTCTCATGCTCCATTACTCTGAATCTGCCACAGCTGGGTAAAGTTCTCCTCTTTTAAGCACTCACCTTAGGTTGGGCCCACCTGAGTAATCCAGGATACTCTCCTTATCTCAAAATCTGTAGATGCATCTGCAAAGACACTTTTGCAGGTGATGAATTCATGGATCCCAGGGATTAGGGCATGGACAATTTATGGACCATTATTCTGCCTACAACAATGTATATGCAAAGGATGGTAGGGCTAGGCCACTACTGTCCTGTCATCTAGCATACACATTTGTCTAATGTGCACAAAGCTACTTCCTCTAGTTGGACACAACCCTTCGGTAAAAAAAGATAGAGTGTGCACGTGATTTGGAGAAATTCCTCTAACCTTAACCCCAGCCCTGTTCCACTGAACAGGTTCACAGCCTGCCTAGCAGAGCATACACTAGGCCCACTGTCTCCCTTGGCACAGTGTCCTTAACCTGCCCAACACTATACAGAGACTGTAGGCAAGGTCAAAAGAGGGAGACATCCAGAAAAAAGTGTTGAAGTCCAGTGAATTTTACCTGCTACCTCTTTCTTAGGACAGAGGTGGTTGTGGTGGTTAACCAGGGTGATGCCTTGGGGCAGGTGAGAAGTCCACAGCTCAGATCCTTTACCCCAGGGCCCAAGCCACCCTGGATTCACTCGCTCATAGTTTCATCTATACTTGAAGTAATTTTATTTCACCTCTCCAACCAGGCTGGAAGTTCCTGGAAGGCGACATGCCTTCATTCTCTTCTTGCATTCACAGTAGCTCAACCTCATTATTAGATACCTAATGACATGGGTGACCTAAATGAACCAATGGCTGAGATAAAATGTGGTGGGACTTGTTAAAGACTTTTTTTTTTTTTTTTTTTCTGATCTGTAAGAAGTTTATTGAGGCATTTATGGATGTGTGTTTTCTTTCTTTTTTTTTTTTTTCCAGTGGGTTTTGTCATACATTGATATGAATCAGCCATGGATTTACATGTATTCCCAATCCCGATCCCCCCTCCCACCTCCCTCTCCACCCGATTCCTCTGGGTCTTCCCATTGCACCAGGCCGGAGCACTTGTCTTGTGCATCCCACCTGGGCTGGTGATCTGTTTCACCATAGATAGTATACATGCTGTTCTTTTGAAATATCCCACCCTCACATTCTCCCACAAAGTTCAAAAGTCTGTTCTGTATTTCTGTGTCTCTTTTTCTGTTCTGCATATAGGGTTATCGTTATCACCTTTCTAAATTCCATATACATGTGTCAGTATGCTGTAATGTTCTTTATCTTTCTGGCTTACTTCACTCTGTATAAGGGGCTCCAGCTTCATCCATCTCATTAGGACTGGTTCAAATGAATTCTTTTTAATGGCTGAGTAATATTCCATGGTGTATATGTACCACAGCTTCCTTATCCATTCATCCGCTGATGGGCATCTAGGTTGCTTCCATGTCCTGGCTATTATAAACAGTGCTGCGATGAACATTGGGGTGCACGTGTCTCTTTCAGATCTGGTTTCCTCAGTGTGTATGCCCAGAAGTGGGATTGCTGGGTCATATGGCAGTTCTATTTCCAGTTTTTTAAGAAATCTCCACACTGTTTTCCATAGCGGCTGTACTAGTTTGCATTCCCACCAACAGTGTAAGAGGGTTCCCTTTTCTCCACACCCTCTCCAGCATTTATTGCTTGTAGACTTTTGGATAGCAGCCATCCTGACTGGTGTGTAATGGTACCTCATTGTGGTTTTGATTTGCATTTCTCTAATAATGAGTGATGTTGAGCATCTTTTCATGTGTTTGTTAGCCATCTGTATGTCTTCTTTGGAGAAATGTCTGTTTAGTTCTTTGCCCCATTTTTTGATTGGGTCATTTATTTTTCTGGAATTGAGCTGCAGGAGTTGCTTGTATATTTTTGAGATTAAAAAAATCATACACCATGACCAAGTGGGCTTTATCCCAGGAATGCAAGGATTCTTTAATATCCGCAAATCAATCAATGTAATACACCACATTAACAAATTGAAAGATAAAAACCATATGATTATCTCAATAGATGCAGAGAAAGCCTTTGACAAAATTCAACACTCATTTATGATTAAAACTCTCCAAAAAGCAGGAATAGAAGGAACATACCTCAACATAATAAAAGCTATATATGACAAACCCACAGCAAGCATCACCCTCAATGGTGAAAAATTGAAAGCATTTCCCCTGAAATCAGGAACAAGACAAGGGTGCCCACTCTCACCACTACTATTCAACATAGTGTTGGAAGTTCTGGCCACAGCAATCAGAGCAGAAAAAGAAGTAAAAGGAATCCAGATAGGAAAAGAAGAAGTAAAACTCTCACTGTTTGCAGATGACATGATCCTCTACATAGAAAACCCTAAAGACTCTACCAGAAAATTACTAGAGCTAATCAATGAATATAGTAAAGTTGCAGGATATAAAATTAACACACAGAAATCCCTTGTTAAAGACCTTTGAGACTTACCAACACATGCTGTCATTATCTTTTCCTAATGGCAACACGGAGAAAAACTTATCAGACCACAGAGCTTATCTTCCTTCCTTAAACACTCCTTTTCTCTGTGAGATTTCTCTTCCTCTGGTTTGGCTGCTGCATACTCTCTGCCTTTCCTTTCCTCTGTTGAAATCTGCTAGCAGTTATTGAGTATCACTGTATCCTTTCAGGGATATGTGTCTTTGATGCTTAATTACAGGATTCAAGTTTTTGCTCTGTGTTAAAAGATTTGTCAGAGCAGGTGGGAAGGGCATTCTGGGGTCAGCGGCTTCTTGGTGCCTCCAGCACCTATCCTTGTGGTTGTCACCTCCACCACCAATGCTTCTAGCAGCCTTTCCCTCTCCACACTGCCCTTTCACCCACCGTGGGGAGAAAAGCCTTTCTCCAGAACACTGAAGCACAGTCTCCAACCCCTTATTAGAAATCCCATTTTCCGCCAGCCTGGCCTCCCTGCTTTGCTCTGTAATATTGTAATGCAGATAAGCAGAGAGGTAGCTCATGTTGATGGGGTCATTACTAAGCGGATCTCCAATTACATGCTGTCCATTTTGCAGTGGTAATGTCAGGATATGAACCACAATTGGATTTCAAAACCACATGTTTGTCACTCTTCATACAGGGGAGAAAGAGATTAATATTTTAAAATTCCTGACATGGTTCTGTGTATCTGACTTGTTAAAATATATAATCTCTGTAGTCTGAGAGATAATGCCTTGAAGTTGAAACTGTGATTATTTATTTGCTCCAACTTCAGCATCATTTATGCAGCAAAGTATGAAAAAGGAGTTACACTTCATAATCACATCACTGAACCCATTTTTAATGCAGATTTAAAAGGATAGCTGCTAGTTTACTGGTCCCCCTGATCAGTATAAACACACAGAGGTTTAGCAACTGTGGAGCTGTGTGCAGAGTACAAAAGTGATTTGAGTATGGGTGGGTGCATATAGATTGTAGTTTAATCTGCCAAAATATTTCTACTGATCAATTACTATAGCACTGTGATATGTAAATTTTCCCCTTTTAAACCAAAATGACCTGCCTATTTGTGAACTCCAGCTCTGTTCTTTGCTGAGGGAAAGAAGTGGGAAAGAAACATGTTAAAAATGCATAGAGCAATACTTTGTAATCAGAATATTAACATTTTGATTGAATTGATGGAGCATTTAAATGGAAATATTCAGATGCAAAGACCAAGCTTGAGAGGGAACCTACAACATGCAGACAGATTCTAAGCCTTTTTCCTTGATTAAGGAGAATTCTTTTAATAGAGAAAAAAGGAACAGACTAAAGAACTTCATATTAAGAATGGAAGGGTGGGCAGTGTTCACCTTTTCAGTTGCTTATATTTAAATATAGATAAGTATGCACATTGACAGCTATAAAGGCAGAAGCTTTGCTTCACTGGTGATTGAAGAAGAGTGTTGTAGTTTTGTAAACAAACAAGTAGAGTAGCATAGCAGAAAGATTATGGAATGGGTTGTATCATCACAATGCATGGTGCTGGATGCACTTGGATGGACTTGAATGCCAGATCTACCTCCATCCCTAGGTTGCTCTGTGACCTTGGCCAAGCCACCACACTGTCTGGGCTCAATTTTTCTCATTGGTAAAATGGGAGCATCAATACTTATCTTAAAGAATTCATATGTTTTTCAGGTATTTTTAATGTGATAAAAGCTCTTTGCCTCTTCAGCAGTCAGCAGGTATCTCTGTTTCCCATTGGGAAAAAGAGTAAGTTTCCATATGGGATCTGAAGCCACAGATGATGCACAGTGGATACACAATGGAACTTGGTAGGTAGATTTCCCTTTGAAAATTTTAGGTTCTCCTTTGAAGAATTTTAACAGATTACAGTCACTGATTAATACCCTAGTTTTATAGAGTTAAAGGAAAAAATAATATGAACTTATTTTTGCAACAAATTTTGGATGGAGAGCCACCTGATTTACTTTCTATCTCTGCTTTATTCTCAATCTGACCACTTGTGAAATGCCTAGATTTATCATAAAAATGGTTCCCAAATCACTTTTTTCAGTTTGGCTTTGATGCAAAATTGAAAGTGTGACTATGTCCTGGGTCAAAAGAAACCTCCTGGCTTCAGACACTCTTGGGCAAAGCTTAATACTTGGAATGGGAAGGGAGAAATGAGTATGAGAGCATCAGGTAATGAAGCAGGTATCCTCAAATGCTACGATTTTGAAGGGAAATCCTGATGAATATGACCTCATTGTTTGTGATGGTAAAGAGCATGGCCTCCCAGAACTGTAGAATTCTCCAGAGCCATTTTATGAATCAGTATACTGAAGTCTGAAGAGAAAAAGCCCATTGGGAAATGTGTTCATGGATCTGACTCAGCCCTCCTATTTAGAGAAGGAGCATCCAGATCAAGATCATGCTCGCGATCAAGAGCATCTCCCTTGTCCATAATATACATTGTGATTTGTAAATTTCCTTTGACAATCTTCCAGTTTGGTGCTGCCTAGTCCCAAACTATAGTTGCCTATAGTAACCTATCCCAATAGCCCCGTCCACTGCCCCCTCCCAGCCACAGCCTTGAATGAGAGAATCTTTTCCAGTATCACAAAGGCCAGTGAACAGTTGGACTAGAGAGAAGAATGCTAATTCACCATTTCATTGTCACACATCATTTACCCTGTTGACCCATCTCTTCTACTTCAAAGAGAATGCTGCTGATTTACAGAAAAGTGGAGAAGAAAGCATGGGGTCCTCAGGAGAGCAGCATCACAGAATCACAGGGAAGAAGGGCACACCTTTTAAGTTTACAGGTGGCTGTGCCATCTGCTCGGTTCGTTCTCAGCAGAAAAAGGAGAAGCTTCCTTTATCTACTCCAGGTCAGAACAGTGAGTGTGGGCCAGTTTCCTGGACCTCATTCAAGTTGCTTGCCATAGGGCCTGGGGAGCCCAGGAGTCTCCACTTTCGGGTGAGTGGGTTTGACAGCAGAGACAGGGTGGGAGTCTATGGGAAAGAGTGACCTAATTAATCACACATTATCAGAGCCTGTCGGCAGACGCAGCCTCTGAGGTCTTAATGACACCCCTCAGTGATGTTAAAAATCAGCTTAGTATGACTTCATTTTCTTAGAGACACATGATTGATCTGACTATTGGTGAGTGGAGACACAGCGGCTTCTCTCTGTAGACAGTGCCATTAGATGAGAAGATTAAGTGCCTTTGCGCAAAGGCTATGAGAAGACTGTTAAGGATTCATTGGCAATGAAGGGAAGATAAAAAAACTCTGAAATATGTATTTTTAAAGGCAAAAACTTTAGACTCTACCTCATTTATTAGCATCATAAAAAGCTTGGTGGAGAATCTGAACTGAGAAAAATGGCTCTTTGGGTCAAGTCTTGCTGAGATGTTGCACAGAGCAGCCAATTGGGGCAGGAATCTATGGGGGACATCTTATTTCTCTTTTTTAAACTTTTAATTTTGTATTGGGGTATAGCTGATTAATAATGTTGTGATAGTTTCAGGTTAACAGCGAAGGGATTCAGCCATACATGTATATTCAGCCATATACATGTATCCATTTTCCCCCAAACTCGCCTCCCATCCAGGCTGCCACATAACATTGAGCAGAGTTCCATGTGCTATACAGCAGGTCCTTTTTAGTTATCCATTTTAAGTGTAGTAGTGTGTACATGTTGATATGAAACTCCCAGAATGTCTTATTTCTTATTGGTGATCCTACTAAGCATTCAGTTCAGTTCAGTTCAGTTCAGTTGCTCAGTCGTGTCCGACTCTTTGTGACCCCATGAATCGCAGCAGGCCAGGCCTCCCTGTCCATCACCAACTCCCGGAGTCCACCCAAACCCATGGCCATCGAGTTGGTGATGCCATCCAGCCATCTCATCCTCTGTCTTCCCCTTCTTCTCCTGCCCCCAACCCCTCCCAGCATCGGGGTCTTTTCCAATGAGTCAACTCTTTGCATAAGGTGGCCAAAGTATTGGAGTTTCAGCTTCAGCATCAGTCCTTCCAGACCCAGGACTGATCTCCTTTAGGATGGACTGGTTGGATCTCCTTGCAGTCCAAGGGACTCTCAAGAGTCTTCTCCAACACCACAGTTCAAAAGCATCAATTCTTCGGTGCTCAGCTTTCTTCACAGTCCAACTCTCACATCCATACATGACCACTGAAAAATTCATAGCCTTGATGAGACAGACCTTTGTTGGCAAAGTAATGTCTCTGCTTTTAAATATGCTATCTAGGTTGGTCATAAGTATCCTTCCAAGGAGTAAGCGTCTTTTAATTTTATGGCTGCAATCACCATCTGCAGTGATTTTGGAGCCCCCCAAAATAAAATTTGACACTGTTTCCACTGTTTCCCCATCTATTTGCCATGAAGTGATGGGACCAGATGCCATGATCTTAGTTTTCTGAATGTTGAGCTTTAAGCCAACCTTTTCACTCTCCTCTTTCACTTTCATCAAGAGGCTTTTTAGTTCCTCTTCACTTTCTGCCATAAGGGTGGTGTCATCTGCATATCTGAGATTATTGATATTTCTCCCGGCAATCTTGATTCCAGCTTGTGCTTCTTCCAGCCCAGCGTTTCTCATGATGTACTCTGCATATAAGTTAAATAAGCAGGGTGACAATATACAGCCTTGACATACTCCTTTTCCTGTTTGGAACCAGTCTGTTGTTCCATGTCCAGTTCTATAACTGTTGCTTCCTGACCTGTATATAGGTTTCTCAAGAGGCAGGTCAGGTGGTCTGGTATCTCCATCTCTTTCAGAATTTTCCACAGTTTATTGTGATCCATACAGTCAAAGGCTTTGGCACAGTCAATAAGGCAGAAATAGATGTTTTTCTGGAACTCTCTTGCTTTTTTGATGATCCACCAGATGTTGGCAATTTGATCTCTGGTTCCTCTGCCTTTTCTAAAACCAGCTTGAATATCTGGAAGTTCACATATTTCTGAAGCCTGGCTTGGAGAATTAGAAGACTAAAAGGAGGTGGACATCTTTTTACTTGGAGCTTCTCAAGTGTTAGAGAGCCAGACTGGGACAACTCAACTTCTATTCCTCTGAGAAAACTGAAAGTTGGGTTTGTTACTGTGGTCCCTGAGACCAATGCTCCACTATCCTGAGCTTCCCTGAACTTCTTCAAAAAGGTGTGGCATCTTTCCTGTGAGCAGCCAGTAATTATACCTTAAGTTCCTTCTGTGTGTGAATCACAGCGGGGACCAGCCTCTACTTTTGTAAATCCAGCTGTCCAGTTGGGGATAATGCTAGCACCACTGAACTATTAAGTGAAACACCAGGCCCTTACTGTTGACTTTCAGATTGTTTAAATGCAGTAGTACATGAAAATCCCTGAAACAAATTTTGGCACAAGTGAATACCCAATAAAAGTCAGTTGTTGTCATAATTCAAGAGTGTATAAACTTGAAGTCAAATATTGCAGAATCAAATATTTGGAGGAGAACAAATGGGTAAATCAGAACAGATAATAGAGGAGGGTGGAGCCTGTGGTCAACAGGAGCATTTACATTCCCCCTGAAGCCATTCAGGTTCTGATTTTTAAATACTTCTTGGCAGGCTAAATCAAACACAATCAGGAAGACTTAGCCCCTAAGCTTCCAGTTTGCAATTCTGCAAGTGATACAGATCTTCAGAAAAGAAAGGAGATATTTAACACAAGTATGCTCTGATGACTTAATTATTTAATTCATTCCTCAGACATGGAGGGCTACCACCTGCTAGGTTACCCTGGAGCAGATAAAAAGATAAATAAGATGTAACAAGTGACATAAAGCAATCTAACATCTAGGATCTGCAATGTAAAAATCAGTATGTTCTATCAGAGACCTTTAAATACTGTGAAGTTCAGAGAGAAGCTAGGATGGTGAACTTTGGATAGCAGATTAAGGAAGCAGTCATCAGATTTGGGGGGGGGCTGTTGAAATTTTTGAGGGAGTGTAGGAAGATTAGATGTAGAAGTTAGGAAGAATAATCAGGTGATACTGTACGAGATATATGTAATAGGTTGGTCTTAGAAGGACTAGGGTCCATTGGATATAGACAAGAGGTGACCTTTTTGAGAAATAGAATGGATACAAAATCTGTCACACTTAATGGGACATTTAGGTGTAAGGAAAAGAAGACATTTCTAAAAAGAAGTATTGAACTCCTATAGGTATCAACTGAGGGAAAAGAAGGTGCCCATCGGTAAAGCTCTCCAGAAAATGGTTCCATATACATTTCTAGGTTTTCTTTCTTCAACATTCCTCCACAGATCCTTGCTACTAATCATAGTAGACCTGCACTAGGTACTTGCCCAATGCATCTCTTGTATTTCTTGTTTGTAGATTTTCTAATTCTATTTCTTCTGCTTCATCAAAGTTGGTAGGAAATCAGGAAATTGTGGATGGACTAGTAGTAAATTTCCAAGTCAGTATTTTAACAGACCTCCTGAGAATCCACCAAGTTCTGGGAGCTGGGAATACATTGAACAGGCTAATCTCTGCTCTAAAACTCAGACCATGAAAGGGACCTGAACTGCTGCTCACCCATGCAGGAAGCATCATCTCCATGTTCCCTTATGGGTGCTCATAGGCACCGTCAATGCACTGCTGCCTCCTATGGCAACAATGTGTATTATTGGACATTTTGGAACCAAAACCATTGCCTTTATTAGAGTCATGTAAACAAAGATCTCAAGGACAACAGATTTCAGTTTATGCTACCAAGGAGACCTAGATTTCTGAGGGCACACACTTATGTCTCAAGTGCCCAAGAAACACCTTAAAGATGTTCAAAACATTTCTTTCTATTCCAGAGACCCTGCTGTGTAGGTGGTCCTTATAGTAATATGGTCTTTAATACTCAGGATTTTATTTTTTTAATTTTGTTGGACTTAAAAAAAAGGTTAATGGTCATCATCTTTTAAAATGCTTGCAGGTCATTAAGACTTAGGAGAAAAAGTTCTCCCTCAAAAATGCATAACCAAGAAATTACTTTTTGGTTTGTTTCTTTGTACTTCTCTTCCACTGCCATACCAGCCTACTTACATGAAGTGTTTGCTATAAAGTAGATGCTCCATCAAATCTGACAGAACATACATAGGATGGCTTTCCTAATATCCTGGGAAGGTTTTGAATGCAACTGAATGCAAAAATATTTCAGCTTTAGGATTTCTACTTTTTTTCTTAATATTTCCAAGAATTTTTCTTAGTTCGCATGATCTGAAGTGAAACAGCAAAGACAGCAATGTCAGCAGAATAGTTAGAAAAAAGAGAGCATAGCTATATCTAGTCTCTGTGACAGGTGGTTTGGTAATGTTCAAAGTAAAGCAAGAACCTCAGAGTCAGAAAAGACATCACAGTTATTCCTCCTGTTTAACAGACTGGGAAACTTGAGAGTTCAGAAATATCAGGCAATGATCTCATAGATTCCTAGCTAGATAGTAGTTGTGTAAGGAAGTTTATGTCTCTTGGCTCCCTGTTCCATAGTCTTTAAATACATCGTTATTTTTTTTTCCTAGTAAGGATTACTTGATCCAGAGTTTTATATAATGGATTGGAGGTGGAGGCTTTTATTTTGGGGATTATGATACATAATGATTGGTCACCCCTGTATGGAGGCAGAAAAATCTATTTGGATCTGCTCATCCTCATCAGCAGTCCCCAAATTCTTGTTCAAATATGGCTTCTCTCTTTTCAGTATTCTTGGAAATTGAATTTAAATATCTTTGTCACAACGATAAATGGTGAATTCATTCCATTTACTTTATGGACTTAATTTTATATATATTTCCATTTGTTCAGAATAGGCACCTACACAGAATGTGCCCGGGCACCATATAAGTAAAAAATTGCATATGTTTATTTATATATATATAGTGTATATTTTATATAATAATGTATAAAATATACAAAATATTACATATATATGTGTATGTATGTATGTGTATATGGTGGTGCTGTGTGCTTAGTTGTGTCTGACTTTGCGATTCCATGGCTCCTCTATCCGTGGAATTTTCCAGGCAAAAATACTGGAGTGGGTTGCCATTTCCTTTTCCAGGGAACCTTCCCAACCCAGAAATGGAGCCCACATCTCTTGTGTCTCCTGCATTGCAGGCAGATTTTTTACCACTGGTGCCACCTGGGAAGCCCCAAAAGCTGAATTCATTCTGATGGTGGTGTATATATGTATGTTTTTTCTCTAGATGTATATTTGGAATTATAATATTTTTTGGATTAGAATGCAGGACAGTAGCTAGGTATCAGCTAGAAATGACATGTCAGATAGAGCCTGTTTACTGTTGTGCTATTTGTTTAAAATAATATATAAAATTTGTAAGATAGTGGAAAAAATATTTCTCCATGTATTTCTTGGATTAAAATGTTTATACTTTTATCTAAGGTGATAGCTTTCAGTCTTGCTTAGAGTTTTTTGTTTTTTTTTCTTCACAGTTTACCAACCATCTTCTTGGCCCAACTTTTTGAGTAATCTGATTGTAATTTGTAATATATGATTTTTTTTTTAACTTTCCTATCTGTGAGCTTAGGAGGTGCAGTGCAGGTTGATAGAATTTTCCAAAAGTAATATTTAGGTGGGGACATCTGGGTAATCCTAGAGATTCAAATTTCTTCATTCTGCAAGTAACTTAATGAATATCTCCCTAAACATAGTAGGGGAAATTATTTCTTTTAGAGTGTCTGTTTTATAGGAATTTATGATTTAGTTGGGGAGATAAAAAAATTCACATAAGCAGCAATTATAAGCAAATTGAAAACATCTATGAACAAATGGCATAGATACTTTACTGTTTGTAAATGCTAACGGACTTCAGAGTAAGAAGCAGTCATTACAGACTGAAGTGCTTGGGAAAGGGAACTTGGGTGGGAGGAGCTTGAGCTAAGGTGGAAAAGATGGCTAGGAAAGAGCTGGACATGGAAGTCATGGAGGGTATTCTAGAAAAAGATTTGGCATGAGAAAAAGCTTGGATCAGAAATGAACATGGCTTTGTGGTTACTTGGACTCACTTATTCCTGCTGGTATAGAGAGGGAGTGCAGAGGAATAATCAGAGACATGGTTATAGACATGGAGTTGGGAAGATGTAGGTGCTAGAGGGCTTTAAAAGCTCCACCGAGGAGCTTAACTTGCTCCTGTAGGCTTGTGACATAGAATGCAGCCCCTATGCAAGAGTCCAGTGATAGGAAGGGCTAGACTTGCTATTGTGAGTTAGGTGATAGATGCTTACCTCAGCATCCTCTCTGCCCCAGGATCTCCAAGTGGTAATGGTAATATTGATGACGTGCAGCTTTCATTCAGAAAATTACTTAGATTCCATGTGAACTGAATTATTTTTCCAATGGTACTGCTTTTGAGAGTTGTGCTTACATCTTCTGAAGCTGTTACCTTATTGTTTTACTTGTGTTTCTGTGTATGTTTTAAGCTCTGCTGCATCTGTCATGCATGATGTACAGTGGCCAGATCTGCATGGGTGTACAGGTACAGATGCTTGCGCATTTAGTACAAGCCAGGCTCCCTCTCCTATCTCCTGTACCCTCCCAGCAACATGGAGAGGAATCAGCCCATGGAGACAGCCTGAGACCTATGTAAGTGCTATTAAGAGTTGGGAGTTTATGCCAAAACTGAAAAAGACACATATATCCCATTGTTCACTGCAGCACTATTTGCAATAACTAGAACATGGAAGCAATCTAGATGTCCATCAACAGATAAATAGATGAAGAAGTTGTGGTACATATATACAGTAGAATATTACTCAGCCATAAAAAGGAACATAATTGAGTCAGATCTAAAGAGGTGGATGAACCTAGAATCTATTATACAGAGTGAAGTAAGTCAGAAAGAGAAAGATAAATATCATATTCTAAAGAATATATAAAGAATCTAGAAAAATGGTACTGAAGAATTTATTTACAGGATAGCAATGGAGAAACAGACATAAGAGAATAGACTTACGGACACGGGGAGGGGGAGGAGAGGGTGAGATGTATGGAAAGAGTAACATGGAAACTACATGACCTTATGTAAAATAGAGAGCTAAGGGGAATGTGCTGTGTGGCTCAGGAAACTCAAACAGGGGCTCTGTGTCAGCCTAGAGGGGTGGGATGGGGAGGGAGATGGGGGGGAGGTTCAAAAGGGGAGGGGATATATGTATACCAATGGCTGATTCATGTTGAGGTTTGACAGAAAACAACAGAAGTCTGTAAAGCAATTATCCTTCAATTAAAAAATAAATTAATTAATAAAAACAAAAACAAAAAAAGAGTTGCAGGTTTATGGTCATCTTTTCTGAGGTGGTTGGGAAGCTATGCTTTTCCCCAGGCCTCTTTTCTTCTTGCTTACAGCATTGAGACATCATGGATTTCTTTTAGAGAGCACCATAAAACCGTTCTCCTCACTTTCACTTTTTAGAGTCTCATACAATTGTTACACTTAACCTCTTTTAAATGATTTTACTCTTTTATTCCCTTGGTACTGAGAATAAAACTGAGAATTAAATGTTGAAATCAAATCCATAAATCCCAGAGCAAAGTGACAGTCTGGGTGGTTGGGCCAAGAGACTTATGTGCTGGTTGATACCAAGAATTGAGCTCAATTGTATTTCCCTGCAGAGATTCAGACCTTGTAGTGTTTAGTGAGAAATGTGAAATGGAGGAGGCCCTTGTTTCATTTTTCTCTAAACTTGTATTCTACATATACCACCAATGCAAAATAAAGATGCCCATTCTTGTTTCTTTGCTCTATTTACCCATTCAGCACCTGCTGTGTTCTCTGTGTTGAGTCAACTTGAATACATGGAGTGTAAAACCTTGTAAGTGGCAGGAAATTTGGATACTACCTTTATCTAAGCTCTGAAATTGTATTTAAAATACTAAGTAGTAGGTATCAATCAGAGTAGACAGAGGCAATAGGGTTGGAACAGGGTAATGAGGCACCATGTGGTACAGATGTTCCTCTTGCACAGAATTGGGGGAAGATCTTGCAGGAGTGGCATGGATGGTTGGGTATATTTAGGGGCATTGGGAAAAAAAATTAATTTACCAAATTCCATTATTTTAACATTATTATATTTGAATATTAGCCCTGCTTAGGCCTTATTATGCTTCATCTATTTTGAAATTCTATTAGGAGGTTCATAAACATTATGATTGTTATGTCTTCTGGAGAGATTGACTATTGTATCATGATATAATGGTCCTCTTAATCCATGGTAATATTCTTTACTCCAAAACCTACATTTCATGATAATAGTATAGCCACCCTGGCTTTCTTTTGATTGGTGCATCTTTTTCCTTCATTTCCCCCATCATTAGCTTTTAACCTATTTGTGTCTTTAAAGTATTGTCAGTCAGTCAGTTCAGTCACTAAGTCATGTCTGACTCTTTGCAACCCCATGGACTGCAGCACGCCAGGCCTCCCTGTCTGTCACTAACTCCTGGATCTTGCTCAAACTCGTGTCCGTTAAGTCGGTGATGCCATCCAACCATCTCATCCCGTCATCCCTTTCTCCTCCTGCCTTTAATCTTTCCCAGCAACAGGGTCTTTTCAAATGAGTCAACTCTTTGTATCAGGTGGCCAAAAAAAGTATTGGAGTTTGTTTCTACATCAGTCCTTCCAATGAATATTCAGGACTGACCTTTAGGATGGACTGATTGGATCTTCTTGCAGTCCAAGGGACTCTCAAGAGTCTTCTCCAACACCACAGTTCATAAGCATCCATTCTTTGGTGCTCAGCTTTCTTTATAGTCCAACTCTCACATCCATACATGACTACTGGAAAAACCGTAGCCTTGACTAGATGGACCTTTTTTGGCAAAGTAATGTCATTGCTTTTTAATATGCTGTCTAGGTTGGTTGTATCTTTTCTTCCAAGGAGTAAGCATCTTAATTTCATGGCTGCAGTCACCATCTACCAGTGATTTTGGAGCCACTAAAAATGAAGTCTGTCACTGTTTCCATTGTTTCTTTATCTATTTGCCATGAAGTGATGGGACCAGATGCCATGATCTTAGTTTTTTGAATGTTGAGTTTAAACCAACTTTTTCACTCTCCTCTTACACTTTCCTCAAGAGGCTCTGTAGTTCTTCTTCACTTTCTGCCATAAGGGTGGTGTCATCTGCATATCTGAGGTTATTGATATTTCTCCTGGCAATCTTGATTCCAGCTTGTGCTCCATCCAGCCCAGCGTTTCTCATGATGTACTCTGCAGAGAAGTTAAATAAGCAGGGTGACAATATACAGCCTTGACATACTCCTTTTCCTATTTGGAACCAGTCTATTGTTCCATGTCCAGTTCTAACTGTTGCTTCCTGACCTGCATGCAGATTTCTCAAGAGGCAGGTCAGGTGGTCTGGTATTCTCATCTCTTGAAGAATTTTCCACAGTTTGTTGTGATCCACACAGTCAAAGGCTTTGGCATAGTCAATAAAGCAGAAGTAGATGTTTTTCTGGAACTCTCTTGCTTTTTCGATGATCCAACAGATGTTGGGAATTTGATCTCTCGTTCCTCTGCCTTTTCTAAATCTAGCTTGAACATCTGGAAGTTCATGGTTCATGTACTGTTGAAGCATGGTTTGGAGAATTTTGAGCATTACTTTACTAGCCTGTGAGATGAGTGCAATTGTGTGGTAGTTTGAGCATTCTTTGGCATTGCCTTTCTTTGGGATTGGAATGAAAACTGACCTTTTCCAGTCCTGTGGCCACTGCTGAGTTTTCCAAATTTGCTGGCATATTGAGTGCAGCACTTTCACAGCATCATCTTTCAGGATTTGAAATAGCTCATCTGGAATTCCATCACCTCTACTAACTTTGTTTGTAGTGATTCATCCTAAGGCCCACTTGACTTTGCATTCCAGGATGTCTGGCTCTAGGTGAGTGATCTTCTTTCTTCTGCTTCTATTTGGTCCATACCATTTCTGTCCTTTATTGTGCCCATCTTTGCATGAAATATTCCCTTGGTATGTTTAATTTTCTTCAGTCAGTGTAGCCATGAATTTAATTTCTTCATGTTATAACCTTCATAATACATTGTTATTATTTTTGCTTTAAGCAATCATTTATCTATCAAAGGTATTTAAATTAAAAAAACTTATATTTATCCACACATTTACCATTTTCATGCTCTTCATTCACGTAGATCAAGATTTCCATGTGGTATAGCATTTGTCGTTGTTCCCAGTATTTAAAAATATTGCTTCACTTCCTTGTCATTTACATTGTTTCTAGCAGAAGATCTGCTAACATCTTTATCTTTGTTCCTCTCACTGTGACATACCTTTTTTCTCTCTTTCCTACGTCTTTATTATTGGTGTTAAGCAATCTGATTATGATCAACTTTGATATTGCTTTATTCATGACTTGGGATTTTTTTGTGTCTATTGGATGTTGCTTTATAGTTTTCATCAATTTTTGAAAATATTCAGCTATTACTTCTTCAAATGTGTTTTGTTCCCTGCCTCTTCAGGAACCCTTAGTTACACACGATGTCCTCCAGCACACTGATGGTGCCTTTTCCCCCACTTTTCTCTTGTGTTTCATTTGTGCAGTTTCTGTTATTATGGTTTTACTTTCACTTGCCTTTTCCTCTGTATTGTCTAATTTGCCATTAATTCCATGTAGCACATTTCAGAGTCAAACATTACAGTTTTTCTCTCTGAAAGTTTGATTTGTATCTACTTTTTATTTTTTGCATGTATATAATTAGCATATATGCTTTTTCCTCTAGCTTCTTGAGCATATGAATATAGTTTTAATAACTGTTCTAATGTCCTTATTTATTCATTCTATCACTTGTAGCATTTCTGAGATGGTTTTGAA
Organism: Dama dama; assembly: GCF_033118175.1. Lineage (NCBI taxonomy): Eukaryota > Metazoa > Chordata > Mammalia > Artiodactyla > Cervidae > Dama > Dama dama. The sequence continues at coordinate 71,923,742 of NC_083695.1, forward strand.
TAAGATTTCCAACAGTAGTAGTAGTGACATCTTAGCTTGGCTAATTTGTTGTTGTTTTTGTTGTGGGGGGATTTCCTGTGTATAGCAGGGTATTTAGTGAAATCCCCATTTTCCTTCACTAGATGTTAGTAGGGTCTTCAGTCTTGACAGTTAGATGTTTTTTGACATTGACTTATGCTCCTTGATTGCCAGATTGGAGAGGGTTGGAAATCACCCCTAGTTAAGAGCTAGTAGTTTGGATTGGTTAATTTTTCTCTTCATTATGGGAATGTTTTTTTGTTTCTTACAATGCCAGCTAATTTTTATTTAATGCCAGATACTAAGATTTTTATCTTACTGGTTGCTAGATATTTTTGAATTCCAGTGAGTCTTGTTGAGCCTCGTTCTGGGACACACTTAAGCTACTTGGGGGTGTTTGAATTCTTTCAGGTGTTAATTTTAAGCTTTATAAGCTGGGATCAGAACTTCATTTTGTTTAGGATTGATTTTGCCCCACTACTAAGGCAGAACTTCTCTGAGGTAGTCATTCCATGATTTATGAGGGTTGCCACTCTGGCTGGTGGGCACAGTGATGGTTGTTGATGCTGTGTAAACTTCTAGGGTAGCACTAGTGTTAAAGGACCTGTCTGCCAGTGCAGGAGAAGTAAGAGACACAGGCTCAATCCCTAAGTCGGGAAGATCCTCTGGAAGAGGGCATGGCAACCCACTCCAGTGTTCTTGCCTGAAGACTCCCATGGAGAGAGGAGCCTGGTAGGCCACAGTGCGTAGGGTTGCAAAGAGGTGGACAGGACTGAAGCGGCTGAATACAATGAGCTTCTGGGTTTGCTCCTTCAGGTCCTTTCAGGCGATTCTTTCTCCATCCTTTGGTTTCTTCCTTTTCATGAACCGATTAACACTCAGCTGAAGACTTGAGAGGGGAGGTGCTCTGCATTTCTCTAGAGTTCTCTCTGCTTCTGCCGCTGTCTCTTCTCTAGTACTCTTTCTTGTAAATTCCAGGTACCTTTGCCTGGCCAGATCCCCCATTTCATCAACTCAGGGAGATCACTGGGCTTCATATGAATATTTTACTTTGCATATAGCCATGTAGCCTGGAAACTTTTTCCATGCAGGGCAGTTGTAAGACTTACCTCATTTGTTTCCAATCTCTCAGGGATCCCTGGTTTTTGTTGCCTGTTGTCCAATGACTTGAAAGTTATTTATTTATTTACTTTACAGTCATTTCATGTGAAAAGGTAGATTCACTTCTGGTTACTCCATCATGTTCATAATCAGTAGTCCTATTCCTTAGTTTATACTGATAAATCAACGTCCAGAGAGGTGAATGTTTACTTAAGGTCTATTCAACTGGTCTAAAGGCAAAGAGGACTTTGGATCCCAGATTTCTTTCTTCCATATTTGTCCTCTTTTAGTCATTTTACACACTGCAACTGTCACCTCCAAATATAATTATTTGGCCACTGGATCTTTAATCGTCTGAGCTTGAAATTCTAGACAGAGAGAATCTCATGGAATTCCTACTTTTTTGATTTTTATTTGTCAAACACATGTTTCTGTAGACAGGGTTGTGATCCTCAGGAATAAGATGCAGACAGAGTGTCAGCATGAATATTTTGTGAAGATTCCTGTTTTAGGTTTTACAGCTTTGTTTGATGTTGTAAAAATATGTACATGTTGTTGATGTGTCCCTTCAAAAAATTTCAGTTTGATGTTTAAGATATCCATTCAGGGTTCTGTCCATCACTGTTGCTAAGAAACTTACATTTTAAGTATATAAAAAACTTAGTAATAATGGCCCAGCTCAGGGCTGTGTTTAAGGAGAGGCATCAGGGTAGTTGTGATTGTTATTTTGCCTAAAGGTGCAAAATGAGATTATGTCTTATCTACAAGTTCTTACCAAACCAAGACCAGTGAAAACATCTCCATTGTGATTGACTGTGTCCTTTCCATAAGCTTGTGCAGGCAAAAACAGAAGCCATAGTTGAAAAATACTTCTCCCGCATAGAAGACGTAGAAGGCAATCAATACATGTTAAGTTATTTTCTCCAATTTTGTGTCATCCCAGTGTGAAACATGAAGCTGGACCATAAAGCTGCTTCTCTCTCCCTTGTTCACTTTACTCTGGCCTTACTACCTCTCTTTAATTCCTTAAACTGGTCAGCCTCTTTCCTGCCACAGGACCTTTACACATGCCATTCTCACTGTGATGCTTTTTATTTCACACTTTGCATGCTTTTATGCTTCAGATCCAGCCTAAATGACATTTCCTCTTAGAAGATATTGCCCCCTACTGGTCTGTCTCCCTAGTCCCTCTTCATTTCTTCAGCATCCTTCATAGCCTTAGCTTTTGAATTTGTTTATTATTATACTGGCTTGTTGTTTTTATTTTAGATAGTGAGATTCATGAGAGCTAGGATGTTATTTGCTTTGTCACTCCTGGAGTGGTTGATTTAGATGATGAGACAATGGGAAAATTGGTTTCCACTTGTTGGGGTTTGTGTTTATAAATAACGCCGTAAAGGCTCATGGAGATACTCAATAGGAACTTGTGGAGTAGAATCTCCAAAGTCAGTGAGTCAGTCTTCCGGGCATCACTGGGTACAAAGCGTAACCTCATTCTTGGTATAGAGCAATTGATGGCAATGCCATCCAACCCCCACACTGTCTGCATTGTCAGCCCTGGCAATCAGAACAAGGTAGGGCATAGTTCAGTCCAGCTTGATGCCACTCATAGTGTGATTTCCTGGTTATCAGATTTTATCAGTGCTACCTGCCAGTTGTTTTCAATGCCTCTGACATGTGGCACACCTTTGTCGCTCTTGTCCCCTTTTTTGTCTTGTCCCATTTTGGTTGCCCAGTCTCCTGGTGTGAGGCCTTTAACAGGTGCTTCTGTGGAGTCTGTTTCTTTGAATTAGGGCTCATTTCCTTCCAGGTGCCCAAGACTCCTTGCCCTACCTGCTCTGCATGCTGAGAGGAGCCAGCAGTGTCCGTGGCAGGAAGAATGGCTCTGTGCTCCCTCCAGTTATTCCCTTCTCAGGCAGGCCCTGTCAATTTAGTAGTCTGGTCAGCCTTCCGCTGTTCGGAAACACTCCTTCACCCATTCCGATAAGGACCTCGGGTTTTCTCCCATGGCAAATGTATGCCTTTCCTCCCGCACCTGTTCCCTCCTTCCTTCTTGCAGCACTCCTCCCCGACAAATTCATTTCATTGTTTAGCTACATCGACTCCTCATCAATAAATTACTTCTCACTCACCCAGGACCTTCTGTTTTATTCACAGATCTTTTGGGGGTCTTGCTCTTAATTATTAGAGCTGCTTACCAACTAGGCTGCCTCCTTGTTATTTGTCATGAACTCTGGTGTAGCCTCCTTTTTTTCATCCACCCTTTGCTTTCTTATCATTGTTTTACACACTTGTAACTGTCAGATCAGTCCAGCTTTATAAGCCCACAGGTCCTCTCAGCAGCAGCATTTCTCCCAAACAGTCATGGAAGAAATGAGAGAAAGCATTGCTCTTCTGCATATTCTCCATTCATCACGCGTCATCAGGCAATTACTGAGATTCAACTGTGTGTGGCCACTAGCGTTGGGGTGAACAGTGGTGATGGAGAGTGAGACAGAATACTGAATCAGAATTATAGCTTATAGTAACTAGAAACCATGAGGTTCTTGAGCTGGAAAATGTGCCTATAGCTATGCTCTAGGAAGGTAGACTGGACACCACTGTGAACCCTGGGCTGAGGAGAAAGATGTCTAGAGGTGGGACAGCAATCTAGTGGAGCATTACAGCTGTCCAGGCAGCCCATCCTGTTAAACTTGGGTTGTTCAGAAAGAGAGACAGAAGGACCAATGCAAGAGAGATTTCTGAAGCACAGGTAACAGGACTTGACAACGATTAGAGGAGAGTGAGGAGGAGAAGTTGTCATGATGATTATAAGCTTTCAGGCCTGGGAGGGTCTGGTCCCATTACGGAAGTGGGGAGTAGAAGAGGAGAAGGAGGGAGGCAGTGGGGAGGGGGAACAGTGTTATGGTGGAGGAGTGCTGAGCTCAGCTTTAGCATCCTGGAACTGCACTGCCAACAGCTCATTGCCCAGCATTTGGGAATGTGAGGCTGGAGCTCACAGGAGAGGCTGGAGCAGGAAAAGTTTTGGGAGTCGTCCAAACAGAAGTGGGAGGTGAACCAGGAGAGCAGTTGTATGCATATTAAAAGGTAGCTAGTGTTGCAGGCAGCAGGGGTGAACCCTAATGTGGTGTGAGTAGGTCCTCTGGGCTGGGGACACTCAGTGGATGGAGCCCCATGGACAGAATCGTCAGGGAGGATTTTCTCAAAGAGGTGAACTTAACTTTGCCCCACTGTGTCATTTGTATCCTTTTCCATGCTTTTCAATCCCTTTTCGTGTCTGGCCACTATTTTCATGTGTATTAATCGGCTTTAGCCTCAGTGTTTTCCTTTCTTTCTGTTTGTCATCATTCTGAAAGGGGAGGGTAGAGCATGGAGGAAGTGAAGGCGTCCAGTGCAAACTTGTGTTTGCTCCTTAAAGGCGGTGAGTGAGTGCCTTTCTGTAGAGCACGCTGAGCAGCAGAGATGGAATCAGAAATTTCTGCTTATTTCTCACTAACACGGAGAAGGAAAATGATTGAACAAAAGTATAGTAGAGAGTTGTGTGGACTTTGCCTTCCCGAGAACCCTCGTGTGCTGTGCATCCTCTTTACTTGTCCAGAAGACTGGTTGCTCCTCCATCTTTTAGCCCTCACCCTCCTTTCTGGTCTGTTTCTCAGTATCCCTGTCTCTGGCCTGTGCTGGGATAGAGAAATGAGTCCGTTCTTCTCAGCTGAGCTCATCAGCTGCGCGCATTCCCACTACACTACACTGTGGCTCTTCTGGTGAGGGAAGGGCTCCCTCTGCTCTCTGCATGCAGGCCTCCTCTCCTGTACAACTTACACATGTGTTGGAGGAAGAGTTTGGGATGCTCGCTCTGCCTGATAGCTTTGCCAAGACCATTGAATTAAGCAGGCAATTTCCTCTCACTTTGTCTCTCTGTAAATTTCCCAACCATATGGTATGAGAAGAGTTTTTGGATTATAAATAAACAACACTGCTCATAAATCTCAGGGTTTTTGTTTTTCCCTCCAATGGTAATAAATAGAAACCATTGATTTGTAACTTCAGAGAAATGTGTTGGAGAAGAAGATAATGTCTCTCTCTCTAATAGATATAAATATTTTTCCCCCATTTCTCCGTATGCAGAGTCTCTTTTTTACTGAGAATCATCTATCTGGCTGGGTTCCATTTATATTTTTATTGCTGCCATTTTCCAACCTGGAAGTAAACTGTTGCTTTAGGCAACATGAGTTTAGCCACATGGGCCTGGCCAGATTGCACTGACCAGATGGGTTTGGTGCATCTTTTCCCCTGCAGGGGTTGTCACTTCCCCTCCTCACAGGACACATGCTTCATCCCTGGGCTTGTGACAAAGAAAGGGAAGTGGTGGATGCTTTCCATTCAATTTTGGAAGAACCCCAGCTTGGGCATCCTGTATGTTGGTCCACTGGGTAAGTTGCAGCTTGGCCACTCTTAAAGTGCAGATCTTTTGAAGGCATGAAGAAGCACAGCATTTAGCAGCTCTTTTGTTTGCTTTCCCACTACTAAAGCTAGCATGAACTAGATGAGCATTCTAGCCACCAAGGACAAAGTCCAGAATGGTGCCCTGGGGCTGGGGTGGTTCAGGCAAGGCACAGCTCAGAGAAGGCATGGCTTGAGGTATGAGTGCAGATTTTGGTCTAGGAGGTAAGCTGAGTGTTGGTGCTTCTAGGTCAGCAAGGTGTTAGGGAACTAATAGTGGGGAGGGGGCAAGAAGGCAGGGGCCAAAGGCAGAGGTCAGCAGACTGTAGCCCATGAGCCAAATCCTGCCTCCCTCCTTTATGTAGCCTGTGTGCTAAGGACAATTTTCACATTTTTAAATACTTGAAAAATAAAAGAATACCAAATATTGAGTGGAGTAGCCCCATTCATGCCTGCCAGCCCTTTGGGGACACAGATTCAGATGCCTGCAGCCTATCCTGACGTCTCACACTCAGTCAGCTCATTCATTTTCATGGAGGTGGAGAACAGAGGGCAAAATCTCCCTGGTTACACATATGTTCCTTAGCACCATTGAGGAGCTGACTTGGGATTGGGTTGTGATGGCCTCTTTTTAAGTCATCTGCCAGTCTCTTTGGCTCAGAGAAGAATGACTTGGGTTCTGAAGTCAAGCAGACATGGTTTCAAATACCCACACTGCTTAGCAGACATGTGAACTAGAGCAAGCCACTTGGTCTCATTGAGATTAGTTTTTCTTTTTTTTTTTTTTGTCCTTTCTTTCTAATGAACATTTTTTTTTTTTATCGTGGTAAAAATATACAGAAAATTTACTACTTTAGACATTTTAAGGGCATAATTCAATAGCATTAAGTATATTCACAAAGTTGTACAATAATCACCACTACCTATTCCTGGAACTTATACAGATTTTAGAGTGCAGGTTTCTAACTGCATGGGGGATCAAGTTTGTTGAATAATTTTATTATTTTTATTTATTTATATTTATATTTATTTTATTATAATTTTATTATTATTATTATCATTATTGGGTCAGGACACTTAAATTCTACTCTCTTAGCAAATTTAAATTGTATAACACATTATTACCAGTGGCCATAATATTAGATCCTCAGACTTTAAGACCTTTCAGTCTTGAAACTGAAAACTTGTGTCTTTTGGCAAGCCTCTGTCTATCTCCTCCACCTACAGCCCCTGACAACCACTATTCTACTCTATTTCTATGAGTTTGATTCTTTTATTTTTTTAGATTCCACATGAAAGTGATATCATGCAGTATTTGTCCTTCTCTGACTAGCTTATTTCACTTGGTATAGTACCCTCCAGCTTCATCCATGTTGTCACAAATGGCAGTATTTTTCCTTATTTAAGGCTAAATATTATTTCATTATATGTATATATATACGTATACACACACACACATATATGTGTATATATATATATATATATATATAATCAAATGCTGATGACTCAGATGGTAAAGAATATGCCTGCAATGCAGGAGACCTGAGTTCAGTCTTCAATCAGGAAGATTCCCTGGAGAAGGAAATGACAGTCTACTCCAGTATTTTTGCCTGGGATATCCTATGGACAGAGGAGCCTGGTGGGCTACAGTCCATGGGGTTGCAAAGAGCTGGATATGACTGTGTGACTAACACTATATATATATGTGTGTGTGTGTGTGTGTGTGTGTGTGTGTTATTGTTGTTGTTTAGTTACCCAGTCATGCAGAGGATGAGATGGTTGGATGGCAGAGGATGAGATGGATGGATGGCAGAGGATGGAGATGGTTGGATGGATGAGATGGTTGGATGACATGTTTGAACGAACTCCTGGATATAGTGAAGAACAGGGCAGTCTGCAGTGTTACACCTCATGGGGTCGCAAAGAGTTGGACATGACTTGTGACTGAACAGCATTCTTTCCCTTAAACATAGTCATGTGACTGAATTCTGGCCCACAGAGAGAGACTGGGAATGATGGATGCCACTTCCATTCATGGTAAAAACAATTCTCACTCATTTCTTTCTACCAGTTCAACTGAGAATTCCTAATATATCTAGAAGAGAGCAAATTTTGATATGAGAAGAGCCCAGGTTTTGGAATCATGGTGCAGAACAAGAGCCCCTTCTTGCCCGCACCTCACTGCTAGTCCATAATAGACTATGAAGTGGATCAGAAGTATACTAACATAGTGTTAAGTCACTGACATGTTGGCGGTGTTTGATATTGCAGCTAATGCTTTAATGTATACACTCTCTGGAATGCACATCCAGCCCTTCTATTCCTATATTCACTTTTGTTCTCTAGCCAGAATGTCTTTTTACTATTCCCAAGATATACAGTATCTAGCATAGTGCCTTTCACACTATAGGCATTTGATAAACATCTATTGATTTCTGGGTCAAAGACTTAAGCCCAGCTTCCTATAAAATGCAAGCATGTTTTCTGTTAGATCTGATATTTCAGAGGAAATATACATTTGGGGGTGATTCTCTACTACAGGATTTAGTATATAGCTCTTAAACAGAGAGTTCAGCTTGACTGGAACATTAAAACTAACTTTAAATGTATACACAGCCTTTCAGGGAGATTCCTACCACATACAAGGAAAACCCAGCCACATAGAATTCTAGATGTGTTAGAGCAGCATTGCAGATGGGCTCCATCCAGAAGAGATGGTTCTAGGCCAGGATATGTGAACTTGAAGAGAATGATAAGGGCCCAGAGGTTTTCCCATTCATATTCAAGTGCTTAAAATAGAAACAGCCTGTCTTTCCTCCACTTTTAGAAAGCCTCACCTAGCTTTTCTCTCATGCTCTTGCACCCCTGATGAATTGTAGGACTGATGTTGAAACTCTGGTGTACAGCAACTACTGGGCCATCTGCTGCTTACACAAAGCAGGTCAGAAAATAAAGGGGAAGTGATATTCTCAGACGGAAGTTGTACAGGGGCAGAGGACTGTAGTTGCCCACTGTTGTTTTCTCTCATTCATCAAGTATGTTGGATATCTTGCCATCTTCTCAATGCTAACAATCACAGTAATGATAGAAGGCATTTGCTGAAAGTTACATGCTAGTAAGCCTTAGGTTAATTTAGGTTAACATTCCCTTTACACACCCATCAGCTGCAAGATGTGATGACTTCCCCCAGAGGTCACCACTTCTCACATCTGGGATAGCCAATACCTGGCTGGTGTGGAGCACAAAATCCTGGCCCCTTGCCTTAGAGTGGGTCAAGTCTGTGGAGAGAGTTACCCAGTGGAGCCCCTCTGTGGATCAGGCTTTACCTGGAACCTCAACCCCGATGATCTGCTGCCCCTTCCCTGTCTTGCTTTCCTCTCTTCCATTAGGTTTTGCTTACGAGCATTCCCTCAGTCAGGGCTTCCCTGATAGTCCAGTTGGTGAAGAATCCACCTGTGTTGTGGGAGACCCTAGTTTGATTCCTGGGTTGGGAAGATCCCCTGGAGAAGGGAGAGGCTACCCACTCCAGTGTTCTTGAGCTTCCTTTGTGGCTCAGCTGGTAAAGAATCTGCCTGCAATGCGGGAGACCTGGGTTCAATCCCTGGGTTGGGAAGATCTCCTGGAGAAGGGAAAGGCTATCCACTTCAGTATTCTGGCCTGGAGAACTACATGGACAGTCCATGGGCTCGAAAACAGCCAGACACGACTGAACGACTTTCACTTTCACTATTCCCTCAATCATTCTCAAGCTTCTAGACCCAGCCTTAGGCTCTGGTTTTAGGCAACTGAGCCTAGGATGTTTTTCTGTTTTCTCAAAAACACTTTATAAGCTGCTCCAGAGATGTCAGCTCCACTTTTGTTTCTATCTATAGTAACACTGAGAATTCTCTTAGGCACTCAGGCTTGGAATCTTGAAGTTGTCTTTACCTGTTTCTTCTTCATCTCTGCCCCAATCCAGTAAACACATTATGCTTCTTCTGTGTCCCTCTTCATTTCTCACAACCTACTGTCATCAAGCTAATGAGATGGATTCCTAATAAGTCTTTCTACCTCTAGAAGAACACGCTTCATCAGCCCATCATATCCATCAGCAACCAATTAGTCTTTCCAAATGGACTTCTATCATGTCTCTGCCAGATTCTAGAACCTTGGGGGCCCCTGTTGTTTGTAAGATAAAGTTCAAGATCTTTAGCAGATATTTAAGACCCTCTACCAAATCTTATTCTACTTATAGAAACTTATGCTCTTTTATGCCTGTGTAAGAACATTTCTTTCAGATCAGGCCCATCTCCTAATTATTTTCTGAAAATATTCATGTGTTTTAGGTTCCAAGCCTTTGTCTTCCTTTGGACTCCTGATTCTCCGTCTTTTCTTCAAAGCTCACCTCTTCAATAAAATCTTCCTTCCTTTTCTCCGAGCCTGCTGGCACTAATGAATATTATTATCTGCATCATTTTAATCATCACCATCATATGCCATCATCAGTATTAGAAACCTAAGTAATAATAAGCCTAGGGCTTCCCAGGTGGCACAGTGGTGAAGGATCTGCCTGTCAATGCAGGAGATACAAGGGATGTGGGTTCAATCTCTGGGTTGGGAAGATCCCCTGTAGGAAACGTCATCTCATTCTAGTATTCTTGCCTGGAAAATTCCATGGACAGAGGAGCCTGGTGGGCTACAGTCCATGAGGTCTCAAAGAGTCGACATGAGTGAGTGACTGAGCACACACACACATATAACAAGCCTGACATTGTGATAAATGTTTTATGTGCTTTTCCTCATTGAGTTATCACTGAGTTCTCAAACAACCTGTGTGGTACTTAGTTTAGGTTGTTTGCTTCCCCAGTGGCTCAGCAGCAAAGAATCTACCTGCGATGCAGGAGCCACAGAAGATGCAGGTTCAATCCCTGGATTGGGAGGATCCCCTGGAGGAGGGCATGGCAACCCACTCCAGTATTCTTGCCTGGAGAATCCCAAGGACAGAGGAGCCTGGCGGGCTATAGGCTATAGGGTTGCAAAGAGCTGGACATGACTGAAGCAACTGAACAGGCGCATTTACAGATGTGTGCGTGTGTGTGTGTGTGCGTGTGTGTGTGTGTGCGTGTGTGTGTGTGTGCATGTGTGTGTGTGTGCGTGCGTGTGTATATTAGTCACATCCGACTCTTTGCCGTGTCTCTGACTCCAAAACATGTTTATTTAACAACACTGCTATCCTACTGAATTTGTTCTAACTGCTTCCTACTCATTTGTCCTTTATTCATTTATTTATTGAAAATAGCGATTGAGGGCTAGGGATTGGACACTGGGGACTTAGTAGGACCTTTGTCCTCACAGAGTTTTATCTAATTGCTTTTCTGAATCCCTTTACTAATTGTCCCTTTCTCTGAGCTTCTGCCTCCTCCCTAATCTTTCCAGGAGAGAGCCGTATCAAAATTTCACTGATGTGTTGTGTTATTTTGCTTATCATTTCATGATGGTTCAGGTGTTGTGTTTAAAATGACACATTTTATCCCTTGGCTTCCAGGACTGACTCATGCCATGCTTCCTAGTTATTTAGTGAGAAATGATCTTGTCTCGCCAAGACCATATGATACTTTCTGAGAGCATTTCTTAGTTGTCTAGATTAGGTGATCCATAGGCTCATAGACCTTTGGGAAGCTGAACACTTATTCTAGGGACATGCCTGACCTCAGGTAGTTTTTTGCAGGACCTCAGTGACCCTTGGTGATGACAGATTTGAATTCTTAGAACATAGACCTGCATTTTGAAAGCAACCAGAAGCCATTTGGATCTTAATCAGATGCACAGAAGTTTGGAGATGGCAGGACCTTTGAGATCATTGATTTTAACCCTCTCATTTTATAAAAGGGGAGAGTACTCAAACTGTGGATCATTGTTTTTGGTTAGAAACAAGGTGTGTCTGTAAGCACAGGATTCTGGAAACCCAATCGAACATAACTTACGGGACTTGCTGAATGCTAAAGTTGGAGCCGCTGGAGATAGTCAATACGTGCTGCTGCCAGTCCTGGTTTTGTTAATGGGCTGGGAGGCACTGTTCCCAATCTGGCCTCTGTCTCCTGTCACCATCTTGATCTGACCAACTGAGCACTATCTTTTCCCCAGAGAAGCAACCTGTGTCAGGAAAGGTACTGAGTTCCAGAGACTCCTAGGGGACATGAGCTTGAGGAAACTATGTGTATGTTGAGAGGAGTAGGCTGGCTTCCAGAGCTAAAACCCATATAAGGCTCTCACATGGGGGATTGGCAGTGAGTGTCCTTTGGTACAAAACACCATCCTTCCTTTCCAGAGATGCTTTTGGCCTGGGCTTCTGCAACCTCTGTGTTCCAAAGACTCCAGACCCAGGTGTCTGGGATGAAGTATTTTCCTGTTCAATAGATTGCTTAGGCTCTAGGCAGTGCCTATCTTCATTTCATTAAATCCTTCTTGTTTTCCAGAGGGGAAATAAGGGATGGTGGTGAGATGGTTTTAGGAAGGAATGGAAGTATATCCAAGAACTAAGCGGATTCTTACACTATGTTTTATGTAGATTTTTTCATTGGCTTATCTCAACAACTCTGCCTGGTGGCAATTATTATGCCCATATTAGAGATGGGGAAAGTGAGGCCTAGAAAACTAAGGAAATTTGCCACTGTCATATTGCTAGTAGGTGGGAGGACAGGAATTCCAGCTTAGTTTTGACTTCAAACACTCTTATTTTTAATACTTGTGTAGTACCTCCTCTTAGGAACGTCTTTGGACATCCTTGTCCCTGAAAGGATGAGTCTGAAATCTCTACTCTGTGACACTTTGTGGGGCTCAGTCTCCGCTGCTGCCAGGTAGGAGCCAAGCACCAGAGTAGAGCGCATGGGATTTGCAATCTGTTGACAAAGGTTCAGGCTTCAGTATTGTCATTTGCTTTAGTCACTTAACCTCTCTGAGTCTCTATTTCCTCATTTGTATGACAAAGATAAAATGTCTATGTCAAAGGGTCCTTGTGAGAATTAAATATCTCAAGAGAAAATGTTTTGTGTAAAGTACCATGCAAATATTAGTTCCTTAAATGCCACAGTGACTTAGAGTAGCTCTCTTCTGAGAAATCAGTTATTGAGCCCAAGTTGTGCCAACAACTTGATCCCCGACCTCAAGAAGCTTATAGTTTTGGTGGGGACAAGAGGCTATAAAAATCAGAGGGCATAGGCCAAATTGTTCTGCAGTGATATAAAAGCAGTAAAGACTCAGAGAAAGGAAATATCACTGAAAGGCAGGTTAGATGAGAAGGCTTTATGCAGGAGATGGTATTTGAACTTTACAGGGTCTGGTGGAAGAAGAATGAAGTGAGAACATTTGCAAGGAGTCCATAGCTTTTATTAAAATCAGAAATGATCTCTTTGTAAGTTGCAGTCCTCTTGGGACCCAGTTGTTTGGCATAGAGCAGGAGTTCTCAAAGTGTGATCCTGGGAACCCTGGGGAATGTCTATGACCCTATCAGGGGATTAATGAAGTCAAAACTATTTTTAAGTTATAATAAAATGTTATGGGCTTTTAAAAAAATTCTCAAATGTACAGTGGAGTTTCTAGAAGTTGTATGACATATGTGATATCAAAATGATTAAGCACAGATGTAAATATAATCCAACTGTTTTCCATTAAGTGAGTTATTAAGGGACATGGCAAAAAATGTAAAACAGTGCAGTGCTTTCTCACTAAATTATTTTTGCTCGAGAAACTCTAGTTTCTTTATCATAAAAAACTATTTATTACTTTAAAATAAATTAATAAATATTGTAAAATTTTGCCAGATATGATTTCTAAAATTGCAAATTTGTGAATGTAACATATGAATTAGTTTTTAAGAGTATGAAGGAGTCCTGAGTCACAAAAGTCTTTAACCACTGTTAAAGACAAAGCATTTTAGTGTGAAGACACCATTAAGGGCTCATATTTTTGCAATACATTGTTGCCAACACACCTATGTCTGGAGATTTTAAAATAGTTATGCCCAGTGTTGGCCAATATTCAGTGAAACCGGTGCTTCCATGTACTGTTAGTGGAAGTGCAGATTGACCAGCATATTTATATCATATAGAATATTTTATAACAAGAATATTAATGATAATTTTTAGCCTTTGAACTAATAATTGCACTTACATGAATGTACTTTAAGGAAACAAAGATGCACATAAAGATTTATGTAGAAGAATACATACTAAAGTTATTTAGTGTAAACATTTGGCCAGAAACCAACCATCTGACCAAGAAGGCAGTTAAAGTAATTTATGATACGTTTGTACATTGGGATGCTGTAAGGCTTTGAAAATTATTTTGGAAGACTATGTAGCAGCATGGGGAGATATTTAAAATATTATGTTAAGTGGAAAAGTAGGACAGCAAACTGTATACAGCGAATGACTCCCAATTTTGTAAACATACACATACACACAGATTAGAGAAAAAAAATACTAAAATATTAAGTGGATTTTTCTGTGTATAGCAAGGCTATAATTGATGTCTGTGTTGCACATTATCCTTTTCTATATTCTATGATATTTCTATCATTGTTTTTCAGTCCTTTTATATATATTCTAAAAATACCCTAGAGTATGGCATTCATTTTCCCTAAAGCCATGGGCCCCAGTCTCATGGGGCAGTCCATGTCACCTGGGCTTAATGAGCCCTGCCTCGGGTCTCAGAGGAGCATTTCTTTAAGGGCCACAGGATGATTTAAGAAATACTCTGTGACTTGAGAACAAACCCAACTTCTGGCTAACTGCTTATTTTTCTTACTTAACCTTTCTAAGGAAAGCTTTAAAAAACTGAGATTGGTTTTCAAGCCCTACAGCTCTGATCTCATGTTAAGTGCATTTGGAGTGTAGAATGTGGTGCTCAACAGGGCAATTGTTTAAATAATATACAGGGAGCATAGCCATTAACATATAATTCTTTTAGAGGAAGAGATAAGTGAGATTTCAGGTTTCTGGGCCCATGAGGAGATGGAGTGTCTATGGTTCCTGAGATTCACTCCTGGGTATCTGGGAATTTCCTCTTCTTCCTTGGGCTGGGCAATGTCAGGTGTTGGCATAACTTTAGTCTTCTTTCTTCCCCAAATGACCAGTAAGATTAAGTGATAGAACCAGCTCTGCCTGAAGGAACATCTGCTCTGCTGTTAGTCTCTCCCAGGAGAACCTTTCACCAGCAGCAGGGAATCTGAATGTGACTATTTCAGTCCCTGGGACACATTTGCTCAGCCTGAATATCTAAACTGCATGGCATTATTCAGCATGCATTAGGGGTTAAAAGAGACAGGCAAGTAGCTCCTTGACCTCAAAGGACTTATTCTCTCTGGAAAAAGGAGCCTCGTGCACAAAAAGTTAAATAATGACATAAAACAACAACAGAGGAGAAAAGAGGTGTATCCCCAGTGAGTAGGTACAGTGCTCCCTGAGAGTGACGCTGATGCTGAGTGCTGGGAAACCAGAGGCAGGAAAGATGAGAGGCTTCTCGGAGGAAGATAGAAGCAAGAGGACCAACTGGACAGGGCTGGTTGTTCAGGGAAGAAATAGACTGTTTTGACTGATTAATTAATGCCTCGAGTGCCTACCACATACAAGGTATAATGCTGATGCCAGAGAAGAAAACGATTTACAAATGAATGAGTCACAGAGTTTAGCTTTTCCAGGGTAGAGGGATGGTCTGAAGGCTCTCCATGAGTTCACATGTCTCCATTAGGCAGCTGCCCATTTTATCCTGGGGGTTTCTGGTTGTGCACAGACAGACATAATTGCGTGCATGTCATAGGGACTCAACTGGCTGCATGTAATTTTAAAGGGAAACAGTAAACATCTACTCCCCAGATAGAAATGCCTTGCTAAAACTGTCCAGAACCTTCTAGTTTGTGCCTCATTATTTTTTTCCCCAGGAAAACTTGCTGAAAAAAAAGGAAAGTCTGTTTTCCCTAGACTTTAATTTCCACCTGCTGGAGGCTATCTCTGATTATGCGTAGCAACCCCTCCATCTTCCCATGTGCCTTATGGTTGCTGATTGCTTATATGGTGGGGATGAGATGGCCTTAGCCTGCCCACTGGTGCTTCTGTAACTACAACTTACCTTCTGTTTGCTGAGAGACGTATGAGACAATTTCTCCTCCAGTGATCACATTATTGTTCCACCATAAGGTCTCCCAACAACTGACGGTGAAGTGAACTGCATGATATTAGGGCTATTTAAGCTTCATGGTAATCCGGTGAAGGTGATATTTATATTCCCATTGAGCAGACATGAAATAGGAGACTTATGTAATTAGTCTAAGATTGCACAGGCTGGATTTGAAACCAAATCTGCTTGACTCTGAAACGAATCCTCTTATGGTTATGCCAGAGCTGTCTTTTTGAATGCAAATGCTTATCTGTGATAGAGTTCCTCTACAGATGTGTTAATTTACTGATCTGCCTTGTAACTGTTCTGTAACAAATCACTTTATTGTGATTATTTTTAACTGCATGAGTGATTCATGAATATGTTTTGAAAACATTATAATATGACGAATAAAGTCTAGTTCTTATAGCCAACCAACCCACCCTGGACCCTTAATCAGAGGTAACTTCTATTACCATGCATTTGTGTTTTCCTCTAGAAATTCTAAAATACACTTGTATACACACTTCTAAACCAAATGGAAATACATTGGTTTGTTCTGTCTGGGTACACTGTTTGTGTCTTTAATGCGTTATTGTTCAGCAGCCTTTTTCACTTAGTCATGTCTTAGAGATGTTTCTAGGTCAATAATCTTGATATTACCTGATTCTTTAATGCTATTAAAGAATATAGCACATATAGTGTATGTGTCTGTGTGTTGTATAAAATACAGTATATTCATGTGAATAAAGGTGCAATCAGTGGGATGCCACCTCCTCTCAGAGGTCTGCTGATGCTCTTTCCTTTCTCTGGAGGACTTCTTTCCTCCCTTCACTCATGTGACACAAACAGGCCTCTTGGCTGATAGTGTTGAGGTCTTTTTGTCATTTTGAGTCCTCAGAATAACAATCCAGCAATCCTATTTTCTGAACTGAGACTCTTCAATAAGAATTGAAGTGTTCATATGTCAATGGGAAAGACCAAAGTTCTGAATGTTTTGTCTAACTCCCCACACCCCATCCTTCCCCCCTAGATCTGAGCTGGAACGGTGCTGCTGGTGGGTCTACATTTTATTTGATATAAACTATGAATTCTGCATGCTCTGGTCTGCAGAGTCAGGTAACCTTCAATTCCCTGTACTTGGAACACTATAATGGCTCTCATTCAGATAGCTGGGGCAGGAGAGCATTAATTATTCTGTATCATTGTGTCTTTTTTTGTGAGACAAGATAATGAGGCTGTGGAGTCAGATGACATGAAGAGTTATGGAGAGCTGTGTGAGCTTCTGCCTGGGCATCAGCCTGTCTGTGGTTTTTCTGAAGTAGGGTAGAGGGCCAATACCCACTTAGGACAGAAGCTATTTAAATTACTTGCCTTTGGCTGGGAGTCTGAAATTATTTTTTTGGCTGGTTATTTGTGGTCAGGTTGGGCTTCTGCCACTGCAAAGACATGAATTAATGTGGCTTTAGACACTGGCCCTAAGATCGGGAGTGGAACAGGCCAGAGGGGAGCATCAGTGGTTTTCCAATCTGGATGGTGAAGACTCTCTGGGCAGCCATGGGTCTGGAGCTGCATTGTGGAAACTCCTGACCTGCCTGCGGAGTGGGCTGTGGTTCCCTGCACACTGGAGCCCCTCATTGCCTCTGGTGTTTGATTGTTGACTCTTCTTGGTCTAGTGTAGGTCAGTGGAGCACACTCAGGGGGAACGGTTGGGGGTGGGGCACTTCCCTGGGTCTGGCACTGGGAAGCGTGGGTCTGCCTTTTGATTCCCCAGCAGCTGGGCCATAGTGTACTTTCATGGCACAATTGGAAACAGTAGCCAAAAATTCCTTAATGATTAATTGGGCATCCATGTACCTCACCCCGTAAGAGCAAGGAGTTTATAAATCAAGGGCAAAAAACAAAGTGGTTGTCCTTGAGAAAAATACAATCTGGGTGAGTAGTCATAAAAATGACAGCCATCCACATTTACGCACAAGGTTTATCTGATGCTAAACTAAGTTTCTCACTATTCTCTATGGAGTACTTAACAACAGCGACCCTATTGTTCAGAGAAGTGAAGAGCTCAAGGTCTGGTTTGCCCAGCCCTGTGTACAGTTGTCTTCGCCCTGCTTCTGGCTTCCTTGTTCTCTCTACTTAGTGCTCTGCACTTCTGGAGTTTTAGAATATATTTATTTTATTTGCTATTTTTCTTTTAAGGAGCTTTTAGTCATTGCTGAAAAGAGCACATATGTGTATTCAGAGAATAAATACGGAACTCCTAATGCTGTTGATATATTCAGAGGAGAGTGGGCTGAAGTTGTAGGAAAAGTCTCCACAGTGTAGTTAGTACTAGAACTGGAAATCAGAAAGGAGGAAATCTGGACAGTTGTCAGCTGTAATCTCATTGGGAGAGTGGGAAATGGGAGGAAAGGGGGCAGACTACACACGCCTGAGTGCCAGGCTGGGGCAGACTCTTGGCTCCGATGGCACGGAATGGTGAGACAGGGCATCAGATTCCTTGGCTGAAACCTTGGGACGCTGTCTGAGAGACAACAGTGGGGTGGGAGCCTGGCTGTTGGTAGGGATGGTAGGGGCTGGTATTGCAGTCAGCTAGACTAGTGCCCCACAACTTACACCCTGCATGCTCTTGTAAATATGCTTCATTGCAACACAGAACACCCATTCAATCGGGTATCCTGCTTGGCTTGTTTTGAACTACAAGAGCAGCGCTGAGTAGTTTTAACAGAGATCATCAAAACCTAAAATACTTAGCTCTGGCCCTTTTACAGGAAACAGCTCACTGCCTGTGCTAAACCGCCTCATAAGTGTCCCTGACTTGGGTGGAGCAGAGGGCAAGCCCAATATTTAGCACATAGTCAATGCCATAATAAGAACAGATAGATATGCATGAAGAAGTGAGCAAAATAAAATAAAATTGCTAACAGGAAAAGGAACTATCAGGACTGAGGTGGTTTACTAATTTTAGATAATATCACAGAGAAGGGAGTCCAATGAGAAGATAAACGACTTAGAATCAAAGAGTGAAAGGCTTGATATTTCGTAGTTCCTCCTTGGGGACAAGCCTTGCAGGGGGACGGGGGTATTGAGGAGCACAGGTGGCAGACAAGGGGAAGACAGCTGGCGGGATTAGGAAAGCAGTGTGTCCGCCCCGTCCTGAACATCTGGTGGCCCCGTAAGAACTGGCAGCATGCCCTGCAGAGCCCTCTCACCTCTGGCAGGAACGTGGTGCTGGGAATGCAGAGTGGGCTGGGGTGGGGATGGGGGGTGAGTACTGAGCTCTAGCTCAGTTCTAATGGGAAGCTGACTTGGCTGCGTTGGCTGGAAGTTTTTCTTTTCTGTTCTTTTACTTTTAAAATAGCAGCCCATATGTTTGTTGCTACCAGACTCTCCACTAGATGCTCATTAGAGGAATGGGAGCTTGCTGGGTGGATGAAAGTATACTATATTCACAACTCAGCTCTGGAGTTGTCATTAAGAAAGTGGCCTTGGCTACCTGGGTTATGACAGGTTAGGTTGGTGGGGAGGGGGTGCTCCCAGAGTATACTGACCCACATGGAGGTCTTCTGGAGGCTTCTCAGGATGGGAGAGGAGCTCCTGAATAGTTAGAGAGCTCAAACCAGGAGTTCTGGGGGAGTTGAGGAGGGTGGACATCTAGACTACCAGTGAGCCTGGGGTACTTGGGGAGCAGCTGGGAGGCTCAACCTGACAACAAGCGGGTCCCTGGGCAGGGTGGAGCCACAGAGCAGATGACCAACAGTGATACAAATGGGAAGACAAGAGATGGTTGGGTCTTGAGCCCAGGACTCAGGTTCCCAGCTACTAACTGGATTCAGTTGCTCTGGAATTGAAGATTTTGGGCACAGAGAGAGCTGGGACAAGACTGGTCAGGAGCTGTGGACTCAGGCTCTGGCAATAAAGAAGGACTCAGTTTCTGGAGCTGGAGACTAAGGGAATTTCTCTTTGAAGGTACAGCCACCTTAGAGAAAAATTTGTCGATAGATAGCAGAGAAGTTATGTTTGGGGTGTAAGAGTTGTGCATGGGGTGTGAGTTGTAATTTCACACTAAGATGTCTCTCTAGAAAAGACTTGTGTAAAAATGGTGATTGAAATATTTATCATAGCAAATTTTAAGAGACAAAATATTAATCAGAGTTTGAAAGGATAAATAGACAATGGTTTATTGGTAAACTGCAATGCTCCACAGCAGTTAAAATGAATGGATTATGGCTAGGTGTGTCAACATGCATAAAATCCTCCAAACTGAATGTTGGACAAAATAAACTAGCTATAGAACATATATCCTGTGGGATAACATTTATGTAAATGTAAAAACACTTGAAAAGATAATCAAGTATTTGTGTTGATGGACAACGTATACATCTAGTAGTAGATTTGTGATTGGCATCTCGTAGTTTTCTGTGTTTGGAAGTAATTCATAATGAAAGACAACAGAAGAACAAGAGGTACACACACACATACACACACAGAGCAGTGGAATAACCTTCTGGAACTGGGGGAATCCAAGCACAGACACAGAAGCTGGGAGCACTGTGGCTGGGCACCTCTCTCATGCTGCCTGCCGGGTTAGCTGTGTCTTCTGAGCTGTTCCAAATGGTAACTGGCCTAGTGCCCAGCCCATGGCAGGTGCCCAGTGCATGTGTGGTGTCTCCAGCTTTCTGGACATTTCAGCTTTAGGAGTTTAGCACCAGGATTTGGGAAGTTGGCTTTAAAACGGGGGAAATGAGCCTGCTTCCTCTAAGTGATCCTGCTGGCAGATGTCTAGAGTCACGAGGTGAAGGATGATCTGCTTTTTTGTCAAAGTGACTTCTCCAGGCACTGCTGGCTCTGGCAGTGGTGCAGAGGCTTCTGCCAGCTGCCCCTAGCCCAGGGGAAGGAAGCCCACCCCACTCTGTGGTCAGTGCAGTGTGCAGAGTCTAGGCCTCCTTTGGTCCCTGGGCCCACTGGTTCCTTGAGGTGCCCTCACTGAGTGAGGCTTGTGTCTGTGCGCCTGCCTGAGCAGACGCTGCCCCAGAAGCGAAGGAAGCTGAGCCATGGCATATCCTTTGTTGGGAAGCCGCTACCCTCAGCAGCCACTTTTGGAAAAGAGCAAAGTCAATGTGAGTTGGTTATGCAGCTTCCAGAAAGAGAGACTGTGTGTCATGTTAAGTACACTACCTTTGATGAGGGTTATTTGGATTCTGGAAGGAAGTCTGTTGTGACATCAGTCATGAAAGGAGCCCTGAGAATTTAGCTCTTACAAGCAAGATGTTTGCTATATATAGCATGAAGAAAAGTCGTTAGTTGGAAACAGCTTAGCGCTGTGTTGGTGGGATAATAAGATTTAAAGTCCAGAAGGGGCCTTATGATTATCTGAGTTAAACCTCTTGTGTTGAAGATAGAATGGGGCTTGGCAAAGATTCTCTTCTTGACCAAGCACTAGTCAGGATCCTCTGAGCCCTTTTCACCTAGGGCCAGTCCTTAGATATGTCCTCAAGAGCCCATTTTTAGCAACAATCCTGCTAAGTGAGTTTAGTCAGAACCCCCACTACCCCTCACAATATCTCATTGTACTCTGTATCTAATCAAAGTCCTCATCCCCAACCATAACCCAGGTGACATCTGATCACCCCAGCCTGCCTTCAGCAAGAGTCTTGTCAGTCAGCAAAGAATTTCCACACCTTCTTAGTAATGTTCTATCCACTGACCCTGACCCTTCTCTTTGGTTTTAAGTTCCTACATTTTCCTTAGTGTATTTGAAGTATGGCCTAATCTCCCTTCTCTATTTCAAAACCTCCTTACTGTGGTCCCTATACCTGTTGCTATAGTCTTGAATTATGTCTGCCTTTCCATTTTAAGAAGTGTCAGGGTGATTCTTTCTTTAACAGACTTAGAGAAGACTTTTCCAGGGCAACACTTTGAGTACATTTCAGAGCCAGTTCTTTAGATTCCAAGTTCAATGTTCTTTCCCCACCTGGTGCCGTCTTTGTGCCTTCAAGGCTGTAGAATCAAGAAGCAGTTTTTTCTATAAAAATGTTTTATTTGTATTAAGAAAAATATACTATTGGCAGTCTCTCGAGATTATGGTATGTCTTCTCCCCTGCCCTGGGTAAGATAGGAGATCAGAATGACTGGTCATTTAACCTTACTTCTAGTGTCATTTAACCTGATGCTAGATCCTTCCCTGGCACCAGATGCTAAAAGACTTTACTGTTCTGCAAATTGTGCCAGTATCTGAAGTATCAGGTGTGTTTTCTAGGTGTGGCTCTTTGTTGAGTTGTTATTGGACATCAGAAGGTGTTCAAGAACTTGTGAGTAGATTTAGACAGATTCGTGTATTCATTAACCCTTGCAAATAAAAACAAAGGAAAACAATACAGAAATCAGTAGATTTTTAGCACTTACTTAGTACCATGTATGGTACAATGCATTGGGCTGTTATAAGAAATGGTTTTTTGCTCTTGGGGAAGTATAGTTGAGGAAAAAGTTACAGAATAAATAGTATGATCCATGGCTGATTCATATCAATGTATGACAAAACCCACTGGGAAAAAAAAAATAAATAGTATGATCACAACAATAGGATAAACACTAGAATAGTAAAATGTGTGAGGTAGTACAAGAACACAAAGGAAATGGTGATTAATTCTCCAGTGAGAAAGTTAGAAGGAGGGTGATAATAGAGTTGAGAATAAAGATTAGAGAGAAATTTACTAAGTAAAGGAAATAGGGGATAGAGATAGTTCAGATAGAAGGGAATGCTGTGCCACAAATGTAGGCAACAAAAATTCAGGACATTCAGGAGCTGAATGAGGCTGGAGAGGAAGGGGCAGAGGAGCCAGTGGCTGGAAATGGGTCTAGTAAGGAAAGTTACACCCAGACTTTACAAGACTAAGCTTGAAAGATGCAACTTCACTGTGTGTAGGCAGTGGGTGATTACTACCAGGGAGTAGGGTGGACAGATCTGTGTGGTTGATATTTAGCCTGATGACAGCATGAGGATTGGTGGGAGGGGGAGAAAGTTGAAGAAGAGCATCTGATTGGGGGATTGTTGCAAAAACGATGATGCACTAGCCACTGCAATGAAATGAGAATGGGATCAGGGGTCTCAGTTATTTAGGAGATAGAATCATTAACACCCGGAGACTGAGCTGGGTTCGAGAGATAAAGGCAAGGATTTCTCTCATTGGCAGTGATTCCTAGTGCCTAAGGTAGACAGGAGACAGAAGATAAGAATTCAGTTTTGGGGGGATGATGATTAAAGTTAGCATAACCAATGACCATGTGGGGCCTGTAGCCTAAGGAAGGATTAGAAATACTGACGTTTTGTTTATTCAGTAAATGTGCCAATTGTGCATGATGTGTAAGACGTTCTGTACATTTTGGAAAAAGACATGAATGTCCTTTGTATTTTTATTTATATATATATATTTTTTGACATTTCAGAATGCCTACATCTTGTTAGGAAGTTTTCAACATGTTGTATTTTTTATCCTCGTAAATGCCTTGTAAGATTATATTATCCCCATTTTTTTTGAGTAAGAAATTTGAGGCTCTAGCAGATGAAGTAACCTGCACTTGGTCGTGAAACCAGGGATCTGCCCATCTAAGAATGAACCAGAGTTTTCTGTGCCCCAAGTTCACATTCTTTCCTCTTCCCATAGCATTCTCTGAATTTCCTTGTCCTTGGGGACCTTATGTTGTGGCGAGGGAAACAGAATATAAGGAAACTAATCATGACAATACCAGAAAACCTAAGAGTACATTTCATTTACAGTATGTGCCTTGGGTATACAACAGATGGGGAACTTTGTACTTGTGCAGAGGAGACATGAGTGGCAACCAGGGAGAAGGCCAGCGAAAGCTTACCAGAGGTGAGCGTGGGTATTTAAGCCAGGCCTGGGACACTTGGCTTATAAAGCTAAGCTGTGGGCCAAGGCAGAAGCAGATTAAAGTTAGAAGGTGGGTAAATCAAGAAAGATTAGATTAGAAGGTTATCAAGGAAAAGGCAAGGGCAGGTAGTTACTATTCCTAGGAGAGCACAGGGCCAGAGTCGGGATGCAGGTCCCCCTGAGGTCACCTGACTGTAGAGATGATGAGTAGTCCTCTGTGGCTTTCTGAAGCTCCAGTGGGAGAGATTTCCTGAGTCTAGCTAAGGAGGGGGATGGCAGACAGAATGAGAACCTGGTGATACCGGTCCTGAAAAGGGAGGGAGGTGTGTGGGGTGGGGGTGGGGAAGCGAGGCGGGAGCAGCAGGAAGCTTGGCTTCTTGAATCCACTTTTGGGTACTGGCTGTCCCTCCTCCTTGGAAAGAGGAGAGGCGGGATGGAAGGGAAGGAGCCTGTGGATTGGTTGGCCTGCCCTGTGGTCTTGGTGTAAGGTCAGAGCCCTGAAAATTAGACCCAAGGAGGAACAGGTAGCCAGCAGGGTCATTGGAATGCGGAACTAACGGTAGCTCGGTAGCTCGGTGTTGCTTGCTCTTCCCCCGATGCACCATTGCTCCTGTGTGAAGCATCCGACCCTGATGGGTGTGGCCGGGTTTGGCTGTTGGATCCCAGGAGGCTCCTGGATGCAGCACTTCCTGCCCTTCTGAGGGTCTCCTGGTTTCAGGCTCAGTAGAGGAGCGTGAAGTTGGTTGTACCTCAGGAGAAGGTCTGGCATTTTCCCCCACTTTCCCCCGGCAGGGACTCAGGCCTCTCCCCACAGAGCTCTGGGGGGACAGAGGGCTGAGCACTGGAGGCAGCCTACCTCCACAGCTCCTGTCACCACACCACTTCACAAAGGGCAGGAAAGTAGGTCTCTGAGAAAGGCCGGGAACAAAGGGGAGCAAGCTTAGGTAGTAAGCAGATGCATTAGTCTAATTGCTGTTCTAAAATTAATGGGGCTTTTTATCTCAGAGGAACACTTTTTAAGCACTCATGTAATTTGGGAACAAAGATGCAGGTCAGGGTAGAGCTGGGCTCCCCTTGAAACACAACCCCCCATTTGGTAAAACAATCTTTTCCTTTCTTTCTTCCTCTCTTACCTGCAGATCAACAGATTATGGCACCACCTATGAAAAGCTGAATGACAAAGTGGGTTTGAAGACTGTCCTCAGTTACCTGTACGTCAACCCCACCAACAAAAGGAAGGTGAGAAGGGGGATCACTGGGTCCTGAGCACTCCCTGTGGAGTGGCAGGGAAGCCAAAGGCCAAGAGTTAAGAAAAAGACAGTAGCCATGGAGTCACTTACAGAATGTCTATTTTATATGTCAAGAACACCACAGACACTGTAATTCAAACAACTGCCTTGAGATAGTAGTGACAGTAATAATAACAACAACAATGGTAAAACAATATAATTGTTTTAGGAGCATCTCTTTGCTAAGGAGGGCTTGTGCTGTGTGCTTTACACACTTTATCTCATGTATTCTCACAATGAATCTCTAGGGTACAAATGATTACTGTCCCCATTTTACAGAGGAAGAAACTGAAGCTCAGAGAGTTTAAGTAACTTTCTAGCCTAAAGCCAGACAGTAACAGATAGTATGGTGATGAACAGATCTGGGATTTGAGAATGGGTTGGCTTGACTCTGGGCTTCCCAGGTGGTGCAGTGGTAAAGAACCCACCTGCCAATGCAGGAGACATGTAAGAGATGTGGATTCTATACCTGGGTCGGGAAAATCCCCTGGGTGAAATTGTATAAGGTCAGACTTTGGTCACAGAGACCTCTTGGAAGAAGGGGGCCTGGGTTCCACAGAATGATGGATGGTTATAGAAAATAAGTGCTGTATGATGTGTTGGCTGTGGGGGGATGTGATCTTTCCCCAGCAAGGAAGGCACTCCTATTCAGAAACTTAGGCAGGCCAGGTCCCAGAGATACCCCAGAGATATGAAAGGCCATTTCAGGGTTTCTAGAGGACTGAAAATGGCATTGCACTGCCCAGCTCTCCCCTTGCCATCTGATGTTTACTCCCCAATGGTTTTGCAAGCCTTTTCTTTATCGAGGTAGGTGCAGGGGTGATCTTCAACCCATTGTTCAGGTGTCCCTGATTTCTGATTCCAATCTGGCAGAGTCCAAGCTGTGATAGAGAAAAATGGTTGCCAGTGCTACTCAAAGCAGAGCAACTTGGACTCAAACCCTTAGCTCAAACCCTAGAGCCAACCCTTCTTGTCACTCCCACCTAAGTATCCCCAGTGAAGGGAGGAGCAGAATTGGTGATGGTCTCCTGGATCAGCATTGGTGGCTGGTGCTCAAAGATCCAGCAGCTCCAGGGGTGCCCATACCTGGGAGTGTGCCCACCAGCCAGGTGCCAAAAAACTGATAATCAGGATGACTGTGTACATGCCTGTTCCTGGTTTTAGCTGAGTAGTTTCTCTTTTCTTTATCACAGAGGGTTGTCATTTTCCCATTTCTCAATATTGTTATTTGAATTATTGAATGTTAGACCTGGGAAGAATCACAGATTTCATCTGAACAAGCAGTTATTGATGGTTTTTGAATTGCAACTCTCGGCAAGTGTGTTTAAAGCTCTAGACCTCCTCTTAGACACAAACCCCCACACACAAAATTTTGCTAAGAATTTTTGGATGTTAATGAACACCCTTAATCCCACCTCTTGACCCAAGATGTCCACGGAGTCTTGGTTAAGAATCTTTCATGTACACCAAGAGTCTCAATTTCCAGATGAAGAAACTGAAGCCAGGAAAGCCCCCAAAGCCAGGTGAAAAAAGGAGCCAGAGTAAGAGCCCAGGGCTCCTGATGCTCAGCCCAGGTTTCCTGGCTTCAGACCATGTTTTGCTCCGTTTCCTTCCATACGGTCACAGCCCCGGGCTCTAAAATTGATGGTCTAGTCCTGACCTGGGAGCTTGAGGCAGCTTGCTTAATGATCTGGAATTTAAGCTCAGTGCCATGTCCGTGATGGACACGTGATTAAACTTGACTGAATCAAGTCAGGCATGATCCATCTCCACTCTGCCTTATCCTTTTATTAAGAAGGAAGCTGAGTGCAGTGGAGGACAAATGTCCTTTCCATGTCACTCAGACAGTCAGCGGCAGGATGGGCAGTTTGTTTTTAACTCTCAACATAAAGCTCCTCCCACCCACGCAGTGACTTGGGATCAGGTGAAATCACAAGGAGTGTCTGCACACTGGGAGAAGAAAGAAGTAGGTGTTTGACGCATGGCAGATGTCCTTCAGCAATGATCTCTCACCTATGTCTGGACCACAATAAAAGTAACCATATCTTCACGGAGATGATAGATCAGCTGTCTTTGTAAGGATTTTCCCAAGGGGCATATAAAGAGTCATGCCTGTTTGCATCCATTCTGGTAGTCATCTGTCACATGTTTTCCATTAGACTTGTACTATCTTTTGGTCTTCTGCCATTTTTCTCTACTCCTAGTTTATCTCTTCTTAGTATAACCTACAGGTGGTCAGTAGTGTGGGAGACAAAGGGAGGATAAGGCAAATGATGAGGGTTAGAAAGAACATAAAGCTAGGCTTTGATGCCCACTGGTGCAGAAGGCACCTCCATTTCCCCGTCCCAGAGATGATGTTCAGACCATGGGCTCTCTGGAGCAATTTCTCAGAAGAATTTTTGTCCAGTTAACAAAGGTTAAGCCAATTATGGGCTTCCCAGGTGGCGTTAGTGGTTAAGAACCTGCCTGCCTGCCAATGCAGGAGACATGAGAGATGTGGGTTCTATCCCTGGGTCAGGAAGATCCCCTGGAGAAGGGCATGGCAACCCACTCCAGTATTCTTGCCTGGAGAATCCCATGGACAGAGGAGCCTGGTGGAGTACAGTCTATAGGGTTGCACAGAGTCAGACATGACTAAGTGACTAAGCGTGTGCACACATGCATGCATGCACACACACATGTTTTTTAACTTCGTAAGAAACTCCCAAACTCTTTCCAAAAGGCCATTTTGCCTGTGTTTTCAGAGAAACACCACCAAAACGCAGTTAAATCCCATGTAAGAGGCACTGCCACCCAGAAAGCTAAAAGTGCAGATATTTTCTGCACTCAGATTAGGAAGAGACAAAAGATTAGCTAGTGCCATGGATTTGCTGATTTATTTATTTTGAAAGTAGCAGTAGAAATTGACTTCATAAGGAGACTGAGTGATCCTGAAGTGCTTTCTGAATCATCCAAGGAGCGATGAAACTAAATTTTGTTTCATTTTATTGTTAAGTGTTTTTGATTGTATCTGAGCCTCAAGATGTTGGCAATGCACAAATATTCCATGTGGTGACTTTCTCTTAACCAGAATGTTCAAGTTTACTAGACCTACACTTCTCAAGCCACTCAGGAAAAATGATAGATGTAAATGAAAATACCCTTGTATGCTTCTTT
The DNA here is from genome assembly GCF_033118175.1 of Dama dama. NCBI lineage: Eukaryota > Metazoa > Chordata > Mammalia > Artiodactyla > Cervidae > Dama > Dama dama. Next base: position 71,951,769 of record NC_083695.1, read on the forward strand.
TACTGGTCTAGTGCTGTGTGGGTCATTATGACCTTGTAATGCAATTTTTTAAAAAGTTACCATCTTACATGTGTCTCAGAGTTTAAACCAGTGGTCATCTGAATTCTCATCTGAGTTTGAATTAAGCAAGATTCTTTTGATTCTCTCAGCATTCAAATTATCTGTAGCTCCCGATGTTCATCAAGCGGCTAATGGCAGTAGTCTCTAGCAGATTTTTCAGTTAATCTTGTTGAAGTAGTGACTTTTCACCTAATGAATTACTTATGTAGCAGATGGATACTGCTTTCCCTGGAGGCTGTGAGTATATCAGAGTTCTGTCACCCTTAGCAAGACAGTAAAGTGTGCTCATATTTATATAGTTGTTCCCAAAGCTAATTGTTGATGTCTTAACACTTTTTTTGACAACATAAAATTTCCCAGTGTAGATAGCTAATAAGCTATTAGGTTGAAAATAGAAATGTTGATGTGTGTAGAGTTTCCTACTAGTATTAATCTTAGTTAGCATTAACTGAGCATCTACTATGCTCAGATCCTTTTTAGGATCTTTATCTGTATAATTGCCAGCCCTCCCAGCCACTTTAGAAAGCAAGCAAGATAAGGAAAAAGCCTCTCTGTAAATTACACCATGCTTGTTATACTTGTAAATGGTGAGTCTTCAAGAGTCTTCCCAGGTTTATTTATAAATAAAGGTTTATTTGGGGGATGAATTAGGAAACATCTGGCAATGCTAGACTCCTTTAAAAGTGAAAGTGAAGTCACTCAGTCCTGTCCAACTCTTTGGGACCCCATGGACTGTAGCCTACCAGGTTCCTCGATCCATGAGATTTTCCAGGCAAGAGTACTGGAGTGGGTTGCTATTTCCTCCTTCAGGGGATCTTCATGACCAGGGATCGAACCCAGGTCTCTCACATTGTAGGCAGACGCTTTACCGTCTGAGCCACCAGGGAAAATACTCCCTTAAGGAAGCTGCAATTTGGACTAGTTGTATCTAAATAGAGTATAGATGTGAAATGCTGGGAGCTGCTTGAGTTGAAGTTGTTCTAGACCATCCTGTAGTGCCATCAGCATTGTTTTAATGGCATTCATCTGCACTAGTTGTATTTGATGTAATTCTGCATTTCTTGCTGTTTCCCTTTCTCTGGCCCTTTCCTGGGTGATGTCTGAGCCTGGTACTTTGAGCTTGAAGACGGGTGCGTTAGTTTCTGATGCGTGTGTGTGAGGTTTGCCTCTGGAGGAGCCCTCTGTTCTGGTGGTGTCTGAACTCCAGCTCACAGCCTCCCCTTCCTTTGTAGGAGATAAACATCCCTGGGTTCTTGGAACTCATTACCGTCAACTGACTCTGTCCACAGACCCATGCAGAATGACACATGCCAAGGTTAAAAGCCTGCATTTACTGGCACTGTGCTTCATAAAACAGGCTAAAGTCTTTGTGCCTCAACAAGAGAGGGGCTCAGCTATCATGGGTGTCTATTTAAGAACAAATCTTTGAGTGGATAGAGAAATGCAGGCAGGCTATGGCCTAATTGCTCTGGCTCGAAAGTGGCTGCCACCTGCAGATTTGGAAACAGTGTTTTGGAAACGACAGAGAACACAGAAAGTCCTGACTGCCAGGGAATGTGATCAAATTGCTGCAGGGTAGAGGTGTGTGTGCCTGTGTGTGGGGATGGAGTGAGGGAGGGTGTGGGAAGACGGTAAGCACTGATATCAGAAGAGAATAAGGACTTTTTTTAACCTGAGCTCCTAATAAGTTCTGGGCACTGGGCTAAGCTCATTTCTACATTCAGTTTTTAGTTTCTCTCTTAATCTCCTGAGCCTGGTAGTTTTATTCCCATTTATTCCCATTTGGCAGGTGAAGAAACTGAGGCTCAAGCAAATGAGCCATTTGCTTTCTCTAAAGTAGCTGGTAAGAGGGGGTTTAGGATTCCTGCTCACCCCTGACCACACAGGCCATGCTCTCTACTCTGACCTGCTTCAGCTTGGCTGCCCCTGCCACAGGTACAAAGAATAGGTTGCTTTCATCCCTGGATGGGTAGTAACTCTGTTGCCTGGAGCTTTCTGCCCATTATTGTTAGAGGATTATCAGTTTCTTGAAGGAGGAGAGGAGTGTTAGATCTTCCTTTCCTAATTGATTTACCAGTGAGAAGGATAATTACTTCCAGGCTACCCTGCAGAAATACAGTGGGAATCACCACTCAGATTTCTCTCATGAGCTGGCCGTCTCTGTCAAGCTGTTAAGAGGCATTGTGTGTCTGATCAGATGTCGGTTATTTCCATGTCAGCCTCTCCATACAGCAGCATCACCCTGAGGTCTCTTTGACACAATGGAAAACCTCTAAACAAAACACAGAATCTTAAAATCTTGGACCCCCTGCTTTCCCTGACCATGTCTCCTGAGATTGCTGGAGGGTCAGGGAAAATCAGTTCTAAGATAGTATGTTTTCAATTCACCGATATTAAAATCTCTTACACTAAAGCAAAGGAAGAATACGGAAGGATAATTTTAGGCTATTAAACCATCTGTTAAGTGTCTTGCTCTGAGCAAAGTATTTTGGATGGGAGGTTCTTGCTTTCAGAAATATGCAGTCTACTCAGCCAGACAGGATGCACACAGAAAACAGCTGCATGCACAGACCTAGGGTCTCAAATGTGAATGCAGACAAGGGCCAGACAGATAATGCCCATGAGAGGTGTGGGCCAGGTGGGGACTGCCGTGGCCACTCGGTGATCTAGGCTCCTGGTGACTGTCCTCATGTGAGGAGAAAGGCTCAGTGCCTTCCTTAAGAGATTTTTCTCTGCCTATTTTCTTAAAATTTTATTTATTTTGAAAGGTTTTAGATAGGCTAAGATGTGGAGTTCAGTGTGTGGGACCTGGCAGGCTGTCCCAAATTTGCTTGAATCCCTTGGACCCAATTGGCCTCATGTGTCATATTCTGAGTTGTAAGTCTCCAGATAAAAAGTTGGTATTTAGTGTGGTCCTTGGGGCAACAGGATAAGGATGACACACAGAAGCTGCTCTTGTTGGGGCCCTGCAGTGCTGCTTTTATGATCTGTGTGAAAGAGAAATTAAGCTGAGCAATACTCACAGAGCCCTCCCTTTGACTCAAAGGACTCACATAATAGGTTCTGCAGTGCAGAGGGACCTTTTATATCAGGTAAGGGTAAGACCATTAGGACAGGCGGAGGAGGCAGACATCTTTATGGTCCTGGTTCTCCACTTGGGTTATTGAGTGTTCTTGAATAAGTGAGCTTCCTCACAGAGCATCCATTTCCTTATTTGTATAGTGGCTACGGTGAGTCCTAAACTTTTTGAGGCTCCTTCCTGCTTAGATGGTCTGGTTGGCCACCATTTGGACTATGCCTCTCAGAGGGCTACTTGGTAATATGTGATAATCTGTGGACTTTGGGTTTGGTGGCAGTCAGGTGGGTAGTCCTTGGAAGGTGTGATCCTCATAACTCTTGGATTTATGGCCACGTATTTGGGAAGATCCCCTGGAGAAGGGAATGGCTACCCACTCCTGTATTCTTGCCTGGAGAGTTCCATGGACAGAGGAGCATGATGGGCTAGTCTGTGGGCCCGCAAAAAGTCAGACACAACTGAGCGACTAACACTTTCACTTCATTGGCCAGCTAAGCCCTGTCATTCAGGCCAGGTCTTCTGAAGTCACAGTTCCTTGTTCAGAAGGTGGCTGATTCCCTGCAACCCACTGTCTCTGCTGGTGGAACTCAAAACGGCAGCATCTTCCATGGCACAGTTGAGGAACTCCATCAGCATGAGCTGATGCAATCCCCATGAGCATCAGTTTCTCAGCTAGGCATGCACAGCCCTCCTCCAGCAGGAAAGGGAGCTGGAGATGCTGTCTGCATCTGTCCTGGCAACCCAGGGGTGAGGACACCATATATCAAAATAGCAGGCAAGGGACGAGCTCTCCTGTGTCATACTTCTTCCTTCATGGCCACCTATTTCCTACAGTTTTAACCAGACATCTCGTCTCTGTGGACCCTGCTTTCTTCCTTCAGAAAAAGAAGCATAGTAAGCTATATTTAAAAAGCAAATAAGAGAAATCCCTCTTAGAGCTAATATTTGTTTCTGTTTCCAAAGAACCTAAAAAAGAATGAATATGTATATATAACTGAATCATTTTGCTATACACCTCAAACTAAAAACACATTGGAAATCAATTATACTTCAAAATAAAATAAAAATTTAAAAACAGTAATAAAAAACAAGAGTAACAAGTGTTTATAATAGTAATAAAATGGCAGTAATAATGATGATGATGATGATGATGATAAGAAAGAGAAGGCAAAATAGCAGCCAACAGCTTTTGAGAAGTTTCACTATGTGCCAAAATTATTCTAAGTGCTTTATGTAAATTAACCCATTTAACATTTCACCAGCAACCATATGATGTTGGTACTATCATTAGTCCATTTACAAACAATGAAAGTTTGACACCAAGAGGTCAGTGACCTATTCGGATTTGGTTGCTGATGGTTACTTACCTTGGTCTAATGTGCTCATGTAACTCACTTTTGCTCATGTTTAATTCTTAGACTCACTGTGTATCCAGGATAAATAATCTAGTCTAGGAAGAGACTAGTCTGGGAAGGCTGTCACTAAACAGAAGAGACCACTTGGGGACTTGCCCAAGGTCATGAAGTCATTTTCAGCAGAGCTGTGTTCTTTGCCAAGCCCGGGAGCTCTTGACAGCTAGAGTGCACAGATCTGATGGAGAACCCCAACTGGGTTCCACGGTGGGTGCAGGTGGGGAGCAGTTGGGCATAGGTACTTCCTACCCATCTCAGTCAGTGTGTGTTACAGACTGCAGGCTTCATCCAAATATCTATAGCTTCTCACGTCTCTGGTCTCGAAGCCTGAGGGATATCACAGCTGGAATTCTGTCTCAAATGAACCTGAATGAGAAATCAAGGGTCTGGAATCCAGGCTGCCTCTAGCACGGTGGAAGCACAGAATGGTTGAATAGTGTGCCCAGGGCAAACAGTTATCAGAGAAATTAGACTGGGTCCTTCGGGGCAGAGTGTCAGGAGAAAAACAAGCGGGATTTCTGGTTTAGGCCTCACTCTTCAGTAGCTGGGGGACTTTGACCAAGTCACTTTAATTGCTTGAGTCTGGTTTCTTAAGCTGTAAAGTGGGGATAAAAGACTGTTTACTTGTCCCCTCCTCCTAGGACCATAATTAGAATAAAATGAGAAAGGTAGTGTTGTTTTGGAGGAAACCAGAAAAGGACCCCTCAGAAGAAGCTGCCCCCAGGACCACACCCTGGAATCCAGGCGCCCCGGGAGGCGGCTGCAGGGCTCCTGGACCTCCACTGCTGGGCTGCCTGCTTCTTGGCTTCTGTGGGGAGGAAGCAGATCCCCGCACCCTGGTTTTTTGAAAGTCTCACATCCTGCCCTGTTCATGAGGCACACCACCACCTGCGTTTTTCCAATCATCCTTCCTGTCTTTTAAAACCAAATCTGCTGCCTGACTGAGAGAGATTGATTATTCTGCTGATGGAGAGAAATGGTCCCACTCTTGTTAATTCACAACCAACTCGTTTTTCTTGCCTCATAAATTAACAGTTACTGAGAGGCTAGAGCAGTGTTTCAGGAGATGAGTTTAGGGGAAAATGTGTGAAAGGAAGGAGTGAAAAAAGGAGAAGAATGGAACTTGGACCAAACTGTCTTCATTTATAACTGATTCCAACTCCAAACCTTTCTTTTCTTGGTATGTTCATAAAAAGAACCAGAAAGCAAAAACCCCAAGAATGAAAGTGTCAAACTTCAGGGACTGAGAAATCAGAATAAAGGAAAGAAGAAATCAGAAGAGAGGTGAATCAATGAGGGGAAAGACGCTGGTTTACAGGTTTCCATTTGCCTTTGCAAGTATGACTCAGCAATGGAGTGGATGTGAAGTGTGGTTCAATTTAAGCTAATCACTTAAAGGAAAGGAATCTAGAGGAATTCTTGGAAATTCACTCTTTAGTCACAAAGTCCTTTTCTCAGCAAATATATGCATGAGGTCCCCTGTATAAATTACTGCAGTGTGCCCTAGCCAAAAATTTATTTAAAGGCTCATTAAAATGATTACTAGTTTTTTTTTCTTTTGCATTTTATTTGAAAATGGGAAGAATATAAACCTATAGCCTGGCTTCTCTCCAAAGTGCCCTTTGAGGTTTGCATTGAGTATATCATATTTTTTAAAATAAAGATATGATTTGCAGTAAGATTATTCATGCATTTAAGAGGAATAATAAAAATTAGCTCTTTACTATACTTCTTCATGATTTATGTTTGCCTAGCCTTTTTTTTTTTTTTGTAATTTTATTTTTATTGGTTTTGGGTTTCTTTAGATGCATGTATGCATCTATGTGTGTATAGAAGATATTCAACAAAAAGCATTATGCAAACTTTAGAAATAACTGGAAGAGTTAATACTGTGCCAGACTTGAAGAAAGATGCTATCCTGTGGCATAGTCTGAGCCAGTGAAAGATAGAGGCAAAAATCCGGCAGACTTTGGAATAAAGCTTGGGATTTGAAGAGGAGAGAAATGACAATCTCATAGGGGAAAGAGGGTTTGGAGGTCTTTATAGGCATGTTGTGTTTAGCAGTGGCAAGTCTGGACAGGGATGGGTGGGCCTAGATGTTGTAGACCCGTCGAAGCTCAAGAATGGAGTTAGAACTTGGTGCAAGAGGGCATGGGGAGCCATTGCAGGCTTCTGAGCTGGGGGCTGATAGCAAGAGAGCTGCATATGAGAAAGGCTTACAAGAGCCTCTTGGGGTGATGAGGTGCCCATGTCAGGCATCCTACTCCATCTCTTCTCACTACCCTGTCCTCCCCAGGCCTGGGTATGTTTTCTGAGCATCACAGACAAGAGACAATTTTGCAGAGAGTCTGGGAAGCTAGGGTGATATAGTCTTCCTAATGTTCTGATGCACAGTTACATAGCAAATGGGTCTCACCGCCCCTGAGGTAGAGATGTCTGTGACAAAAACAGCCATCACCACCAGTGAAAGAGATGACTATTGTTTTCTTTCTTGGTGAGCTCAGCCAAGCAGAGAGATTGCTCCTGGCCCACATGCCTTGCCCCCGGCCCGTCCCCCCATTACCAGCCCAAGGTCAGAGTGACAGACGTCAGTGTTCAGCCCACGTTCAGCTGGCGGGCATGTCCGGGTAATGAGGGGCGAGCATCCTGGGATCCTCTGTCTGCCAAATAACTCCAGGGCCAATTTGGAGGAAGCAACGCCCCACCCTCGCAGTGGGGTCAGACCAGCCAGTGCACGTGAGACACTGGCCTCAGTGACAGATGGGCACCCGACTTGCGCTGGTACCTCCGCATGGAGAGCCCCGCGTGCAAGGGCAGACAGACAGCCTGTCCCTCCACAGCATGGGTGTAACCCTGAGGAATGGCCCGGGGTGTCTTATGATGACCAAACTGAGGAAAGAAATGAACCAGAGAGGACAGCGGTGCGAGAAATGTACATGACTGTCTCCCAGCTGTCAGAGAGGGGCAGAGTGCAGCTTGGTTTAGAAACTTACTCACTGTTCCCGTTCCTCCCTGGTGCTTAGCAAGGAGCTCTGATGTGGAGAAAAGGCCTTCAGAGGACGCCCCATGCCTGGCTGTGTGACCTTGGATGCACTGTTTACCTTCTCTAAACCGTAGATTTCCCGTCTGTTGATGGGTTCACAATGGGGTTAGAACAGCAAACCTAAGAATGAAATAATTTATACAGAGTGCAAAGAGTGGATGTTCAACACTGCAACCCCCTTCCACCACCACCCCAAGGAACCTCAATTTGGCTGCGCCTCTGCTCAGCGATGCCGCCCAGTTTCCAGGTAGCCCATCTCTGATAGCTGATTTTTTCATGGGAAAAGGAATTTCTACTTCTCTCAAGCCTGCACTAGGCAACATCTGTTCAACTTCCAAAACAACAGTAAATGTTGTCCCCTCTGCATCCCTTCTATTTCTCCCTCTATCCAGCCACCTGTCTTGTGTACTTTCTCACTGATCCATTGATCGCTTCTATCTCTCTTAATGGAGCATAAATTAAAAGCGATGGTTGCCAGCCTTGAGCAGTATGTGAGAGCAAGTTTCCACCCATTATCACCCAAGCCCCATTAGGCACATAGAGCTGGTGGAACAGGGCTTTGCATCCAGGTCGGCCTGGCTCCAGAGCCCCAGAGAGCCCTTCAGCGTTGGAACCCCATGGAAAGCTGTCTCTATCTGTGCAGAGGCACATACAGTCTCATTGCTCCCTCTTGGTGGTGTGCAGATGATCTGTCTCAACACTGTGTGTCTGGGGAGCTCCTTGCTTTGTGGGGGCTCTGTGCCAGGCCCAGGGAGCACACAGGCCCTTCAGGCCTGGACCCCACACAGGCAGAGATTATATTTAAGTGGAACCTTCATTTAGGATGGAGACTTGGGAGAGAAGTGGGTGTGTGAGACCTCAGGAACTGCAGTTATAGCAGCAACTGCTAGAATGGAAAACTATCCCCGTTTTATGAGAAAGTTGGGAAGGCAACAGACTGAGAATGAATGCGGGTGTTCAAAGGGGGAGAAAGAGAGAGAGAGAGAGAGCACATCGAAGCAAAAAGACAAAGGTCTCACAGCTGCAGAGAGGCCAGTCCAGGCTTCAAACCCAGATTGTACACATTGGAAACATGAGCTCTATAATACAATGGCTTTTTGGCCTCCCTCTGCTTCGATGGACACTCTGACCCAGAATCATCTCTTTACACATCTAAAATAGTGTTGATATGCAGTGCCATGGCTGTGCTAAGAAGTTATGGAAAACGTTCCCTGTACTGAGGAGAAGTCAGAGGAGTGCAGGGGTGCTGAGTTTCCTTCAAAGTCAGACAGACAATAGACCAGGGAGAATGGGGTGGTGTGTTACCTGCAGAAGATGCCTGAGCCTCCAGTAGTTCCCAGGAGTGAGCTGCAGGGCTCTGCTCTGGCATTCCCACGAGGAACCCCCACAGGCCAAGGCTGGCTAGTCCCCAGGGGGCTGTTTGGTCAAGAAGCCACTTTGTGCAAATCCTGGCTCTACCTCTCAGCAGCTTGTGTCTGGGGCACATTATTAACCATTTCTAAACTTCTATTTCCTCATCTGTATAATCATGATAATGCAAATACCCACCTCATAGGCTGAGAGGAGGAGTAAATGACACATGCTTGCAAATGCTTAGCCAGTGACTGACTCCAGGTATCAAAGTTAGGAAATCCTACTACTATTTCTCTTATCATCACCCTGATGTCAGGACAACTGATGCCTATAAACAAGGGGTAATCCCATGCTGGGGCTGCCCATTGACAAATGGCCCTCATCCTAGCTGGGGTACTCAGGGTTTTCTTGGGCATCATGTGATCAGTTTGGAGCAGTGCAGAGCTAGTAGGTGACTTGAAGGTTCAAGCCTCTCATCAAACTGATGAAGAAACTAAGTCCCCATGAGAAGACTCTCATATACTCAAGGTTACCCAGCTTCTTAACGGCAGAACTAAGGACTGCCCTGGTGGCTCAGATCGTAAAGCATCTGCCTGCAATGCAGGAGATGAGGGTTTGATCACTGGGTTGGGAGTATCCCCTGGAGAAGGAAATGGCAACCCACTCTAGATTTCTTGCCTGGAGAATCCCATGGACAGAGGAGCCTGGAGGACTACAGTCCATGGGGTTGCAAAGAGTTGGACACAGCTGAGCAACTAATGCTTTCACTTGCGCAGCTTTGGACCTCAGAGTTCTGGCTTCAAACCCAGTTCCTTTCTTGTGAAGTGGCACAGAAGACTCTGCACAATCCCGCAGATCTAGGTAGACGGGTGGCCAAGGAGGATGCAGACATCTGGGAGCTCTGACATTCTTGTGTGTTCGGTAAACTTAGAGCCTGCAGGGCACTGGGATCAGAGGGGCCAAGTCAGTCTTTCAGACCAGGGTGACTCAGGTGGGGAATCTCCCAAGGGCATCTGGCTACGGGTAAGGTCCCCAAGGTCATCTTGGACCCAGAGCAGGCCAAGGTAGAAAAATCAGAGTCTGAGACAAAGCTGAACCAAGAAGGAAAAGGTCCAAGTTGGATAAAGAAGGTATGCTACAGTTCAGAGGGTGAGAAAAGACCCCTAATAGAGAAAGCAACCTGAAGGGAAGAGAGCTGGAGGACAGGGGTGCAAGGCAAGCCTGGGCACAGGCTCCTGAGACTGTGAGGTTATTGGCAGCCTATTTTCATGGGGGTACTTTTCCCTTGTTGGGGGATGGTAGCAGGAGAAGCACTTGACTGATTAAAACAGCCAAGCCAGTCCAGACAAGAAGGACAGACACAGAGGAAGAGTAGCAGAAAGATAGGATGCAATTATCCAAAGTGGTCTTTGGCCTGAACCTCCAATCTTTAATCATCCCTGGTGAGACAGTGACAAGAGATATATGCATGGATGATTTCCTGACGCCACTCTGGACCTTTGGAGAGGAGTGAGTTGATGTCAGAGCAGACTCTTAGCATACAGGTTAGCTCCGGAAAGTCGGCTTAGAGTGATAAAGTGCTGGCTTCCTGGCCTCAGCCACCCTGCCTTGATCCCAAATCACAGTGCATCAGCATTCCATAGCTCAGAGGAGAGCAGTCTTGGAGACAGAAGGTTGTAAAAAGTTATTTCTTGAAGAAGATTTCCTCCACAATAATAGCTTCATGACATGGCTGTCTGGAGAGCCTGTCTTGCCTCCGCTGGACCCTAACACAACTATAAATGGTTTAAAGTACTCTGCATCACCCTCTCCTCTCAAGCAGCTATAAAGATGCTTTCTCTAGAAACCTCCAGCTGCTTGTGTATGAACTCATGCATGCTGAGTTTACCCTGAACTCCTCAGGTGGGTACTTAGGGTCTGAACCATCAACTTCTAAAAGTGATGGAGGGAGAGGAAGTGGTAAGGAAGCAGACCCTTACCCCAGTCATCCTTTCAAAAAAATGATACCAGTCAGAATGTGTCATTTATTTTTAGGAATTGCCACTTTGATCATGGCATTCCTTACTCAGACACTTCCATGACCTGCCCAGTATCACTGGGAGAAGTCTATACCAATGTGTGATTTACCTTTACAGGTTCTGAGCTTACCTGTCCACGCTTCTCTTTGTCCTGCTCAACTGCATCAGTTCTTTGACCTGGGACAAGTTTTTAAATGTGTCAAGAACCACTGGTCTAGTTGGAGGAAAGAAAAAATCATTTATCTATCGAATATGTTGGAGTGCATTTCTTGTGTCCCTGGCCTTTGCCTTCATGGAGGCTTGTCCAGGAGGGTGATGATGCTCTGGGTCACAGAGGAAGGAGGTGCTGGCTTTACCTGGCAGGGCGGAGGGCTCACAGTGAACCTAATATTGAAGCCAAGTAAGTGCATCAGGAGGGGTTTACTGAGGACTCATGCTGGGGGCGGGTTGCAGGGGGTTTCTAGGCAGAGGAAATAACATGTGTGAAAGCTTACATGGATGAGAGCTTGAAGTATGTTCAGGAAGCCCCAGGAATTTTTGCAGGGGGTAGACCGAAAGCCCATTTGAGGAGGTGGCAGAGGAGGAAAGCGAGGTGGTAAAGTGCTGCATAGTAAGGGTCTCCTGTTCTAGGCTAGGGACTTGAGTGTTCTGTTTTGTTCTTAACAGAATACAGAGTAGGGTGTCATTGGATCAGATCTGTTGCTTAGAAAGGTCACTCTGGGGGGTAAGGGTGAAGGATGGTGAGATTGACATCAGAGTCCAGTATGACATTGCCTTATAAAAATTATTATTAAAATGATTGCTATTATTGAAATGATTATTTAAGATTAGAAGTCATCTGAATGCACAACATGAGAGATTTATTAGTCAATTAAAATGCATTAGTGTGGTAGAATATCATGTAATAATTAAAGCTTAGGTTTGTTGATATGAAAAGTTCTTTATTATATATTAGAAAAAAAGAAGTTATAGAACTATGTATTTGAAACAGAGCAAGTGAAATGCTAGTGACTTACATGGTGCTCTGGGCAAGGGATGCTGAGGGCCTGGACTTCTGCAGAGGTGGAAGGTTGGAGAGGAAGGTTGGCTTTGAGAAGGGCTAAAGATATGGAGTCAACTCAGAGTTTATTTGGATGTTGCAATACAAAAGATTTTAGGGTGGTTCTCAGGATTTCAGCTGAGTAGATAAATGAGTGGGCATTGGGGATATTAATTAGACATGGATGAACTACAGAAAAAGAACAGGTTTGGGGCAAAAGATAATCAGTTTGGTTAGGGCATGTTGAGTTTGACCTCATGGAACATCCAGGTATAAAGGCTTTTAGGCAGTTGGATTTATGGGTCTAGATCTTAGGAGACAGGCTTATACTTAAGAGCACACGTAAGTCTTGGCAAACAAAGACAAATTCAACAATAAAGTATGTTTGCAGTTTTTGTTGTTGAACATAGGATTTAGAGCAAATAAACCCAGTTTGGCATCAAAGGAGCAGACATTTATTAAAAATTTACTCTGTGGTTAGCACAGTGCCAGGCACAGGAATCACCAAGATGAACAAGACTTGGGCTTTGTCCAGGGAAACACATTACGATAGAGGTATGTATTAAATGCTTTGGTAACAAAAGAGGAAGTGATTAAGTCTACTGAGAGTGGTTAGTAGAAGACATGGAACAGAGGTCATGTTTGACTGAAGTTTTAAAAGATGAGTGAGAATTTGTCAAATGGATTAGTGGTTGTAGTTGAATTTCACTTTAGAAGGCATGTTGTAGAAAAAAGTAGGTATTAATTTGAATCCCAGGAAGCTGAATATTAAACCCATTAGAAGCTTTCACTATAAAATTCAAGTTCCATTTTATGTGGTTGCTAAAACTGAATATGTGTTTTGTAAACCAGTTTAAGTTCTCTCTGACTGAATAGCTCATGTCACCTTCACTTACCACGAGGCAAAGCAGCACTGAATATCTGAACATGGATGGTGTCTCCTGTTCATCGCAGCCAAGTCAAGCCTGGGTTTTGGATGGACAGCCCTTCCCTAAGCTCCAGGCAGATGCCCCTGGTTGCTTTAATAAGAACCGGTGAATGCACGTTTTCTCACCTCCCAAGCGGTTACTGAAGGTCACTTAGCAAAGTGGTGGTGGAATCCCACTGCTGCATGTACCTTGCCACACCACCAGGCACTTCCAAATGATGCTTCCCACATGTTTGGTCGCTCTCCTTTGGCAGTGCTTGTGTGTACTTTTACTTTTAATTATGAGGCACAGCAGTAAGGACTGGTTCACATTTGAGCACCAGTGGGAATGGAAGCCGGCCAAGTGGTAGATGCTTGACCTGGTGGAGGATGACTGAGTGGCAGAGTTTGGACTCCCATCTTACCTTTGATTTTGCTACATTTTAGTGTGTTTTCTGTACTTCCAGGGCTTTCTGTGCTCCGGGAACCCACTCAACCTCAGCTTGCCTCTTTCTCTACTGCTATTAGTGCCTTGCATTTTTGACTGGGAAATAAATACAGTGCAGAGACCAAACCTTCTCAAGCTGATATGACTCTCAGTAGTTGGCAGGTAAATTTATAATCTGAGACTAGGCTGAGCTTCGACATCTTCCAGTCGGATGGCGTTTGGTCAGGGAGGTCTGTTTTTCAGGGAAAAAATACGATGTAAGTTAATTTGCTTTTTTGTAGTCCCTACCCTGCTCAAAATCTGCTAGCCACTGCCCATTGCTTCAGATTCAGGCTAACATCCATAGCAAGGGATTAAAGTTCCTCCTTCACCTGGTGGTTCAGATGGTAAAGACTCCACCTGTAGCACAGAATACCTGGGTCAAATCCCTGGGTCAGGAAGATTCTCTGGAGAAGGGAATGGGTACCCACTCCAATATGCTTGCCTGGATAATTCCTTGGACAGAGAAGCCTGGAGGGCTACAGTTCATGAGGTCACAAAGAACTGGACATGACTAAGCGGCTAACACACTTACCTGCACCAGATATTTCCTCCTGCCCCCTCTTCTACCCTTGTAGAATTCAGACATGTTGCATGTTCCCTTTCATTTCTCCAGCAGACCCTATGCTTAGGCTCACAATGTCTTCTTAGAAGTTCCTTCCCATGCTCTCTCTCTACCTACTTGGATTCTAACCATCTTCAGGATCCTATGCAGAGTCATCTCCTCCTTGAGACCTTTACTTATCAACTCACCCAGTGTTTCCTCCTGCATTGACTGGCCTTTCCACTTTATATACTGTTTTTAATGTTTCCATCTGTAGAAATGTGGCTAGCTCTTTTGGGGCCTGGGCTGAGTTTTCCCATTCCTGTACCCATCAGAATGTCTGATACAAGGTCTCAAGTTCTCAGAAAACAGCATTCTTGTTTCTGCCTTGGACCGAAACTGTGGTGCAGGTGTTGAGGACATTTCCAGTATAGCTGGATCCCAGTCACCTGTCGATGGCTCTCAGCCTTACCCTGGGCATGACCTGTGGAGGGTTAACTAAGCAAGAGGTCTTTTGCTTCAGGTTTTCTCTCTTCCCTATCTGCTTTCCTGATCCAGATGGCACCTGAGTTTGGCTGCTTCATCCTGGACTCATCTCCTGTGTTCAGCCTTCTGCTGGCCTCTCCTGTCATTGCATCGGGACTAATGGCTTCCAGCTGTTATAACTTATGATCTTTCACCAGCATCCTCTGCCAGAATCCAGAGCCTAGCACCTTCTGCTGGGGGGAGAGAGATGAGGAAGGGGAGGGGAGCATTTGTGGTGGAATTGATTACTCCCTCCCTAGTGCTTTTACAACATTCTGTTTATGCTCTCCTAGCATAAATCTCCCTGTAGTTTAGCCATTCACCTGTCTGTCTCCCCTGCTAAATATTGAAGCCCTCCTGGGTCAGAACCAAGCATTATCTGTCCAGGCTTCCTGGTGGCTCTGCATTGACATTCATTTTAACTAAGCTGAAATTAGTAAGCCATTATGGAGTGAAAATAACCTCAGAAAGTGCCCAAACCAAGCAGATGAACCATCCAACTTCATGTCACATTTCTGCTGCCATTCTTCCCAACATACCCTGCAACTTTAGGGGACATCTCTGTCCTTTGGGTGGATGTACCACTGGGGAAGAAGGAGGCCAAGGCAGGCCAAACCATCTCTGAGGCTCTGTAAAGTGACTGCCCACACCAAAAACCTACTTAGAAAATTAATTTCCTGGTCAATTTCACAGTGACCTTGCTCCAAAATGTCCAAAGAAATACAGGCATGGATTCCTCTTGTTCCATAACACTTGGAGAGTAAAAGATAGGCAACATTAAACATTTTAAAATTTGTTTTCATTGAAAAATGAAAAAAAGAAATTGGAGACTCGAGCGCTTAATTTCTATAGTTATTGACCTATTTCATATCAGGTATTCTTTCAGGCTCTCTCCCCCCTTGGGTCATGTAAAAATGCTGGCTGTCACATAGCCCAGGGAAGGATGGGAATGGCTTTAATGTCATTTGGTGATGGTCTTCACTACACTTGGGCTCTTGACAGGTGTCTGTCTGGCCCATTCAGACGTGGCTCCCTCCAAAGCTGTCTTCACTCCCTCTGTGTTGAATCAAGTTGTGCACACCTTTCCAAGGCTTCTCAAGGCTATGACTTCGGTCATAGTCTATATACAGTGAGTAGTCATAGGCAACCCCGTGTGAGTGTCTGCCATTCTGAATGTTGTTTATCTGGCTAAGAGAGCAATAATTCTTCTTACTGTTATTGAAATAGACTTCAGTGATTTGGACTTTACTCTTTTCAACCAGGGCACCAAAACTTCAACAAATCTGGCTAACTTCCCTGGACTGGTCTAGGCCTTGGAGAAACTAGCAAAGATGA
The DNA here is from genome assembly GCF_033118175.1 of Dama dama. NCBI lineage: Eukaryota > Metazoa > Chordata > Mammalia > Artiodactyla > Cervidae > Dama > Dama dama. The sequence continues at coordinate 71,967,568 of NC_083695.1, forward strand.
TTTTAGCACTAACTTCCAAGTACAAGCCTCTTTCTCTTCTCACTCTGCCTCTGAAACACAGTAACAAAAAAGCTGTGAAGTCTCCTTTGGGGGAAAAGAGAGTCCAGTACTTGGAAACCAGCCCTGGCTGCCTGTCTGGGAAAGTTTATGTGGGGAATTGGGACCTAGCCTTTGTTCCAGCTTGATGAGTCTGGAGTGTTGAGAAAGAAGACACAGTGTTTCTGTCTTAATAGGTTATCCTGCTGTGTTAAATTCTCAATAAATCACCCTACTGCAAGGACAGGGATTTTCTTTTCTTTTTTAACGATAAAAACATATTGTATTCATCAGAGAGGCAATGCTGAGATAGGATGAACATCAGTCAACAAGATCAGACTAAAAGATCAGGACTCAGGAAGGAGAGTCTGACCAGTGTGGAGGGAATCTGACCTTGGGATATGTTGGAGCATTTTCTGAGAACTCTTAGGAGTCAGATACCATAGTTTCTTAGAGAAATTGTTGAAATATTTTGGAATACTGAAAATTTGAAGAGTCCAATGTCTATTGGAGAAACTGAATCAGTGATGAAAATCTTCTCACCAAGAAGTCACCAGGCCCAGGTGACCAGTGAATTCTTCTAGATGTTTGGGAAAAAACAAAAGGAATATTAGAGAAATTCTTCAGGGAATAGAAAAAGGTGGATGTCTTTCCAGCTCATTATGAGGGCAGCATAACCTGAATATCAAGACCTGAGAATGACATTAAAATAAATAAAAATTACAGGTTAATTCCTCTTCTAAACATAGGTGCAAACATCTTTAACAAAGCATTAGCTAATTCAAGCCAGCAAAATATAAAGAGGATAATATATTATACCCAAGTTGAGTATATTTCAGAAATGCAAGGTGATGTTAATATTAAAAATGAAACATAATTTACAATTACATAATAAAGGAGAAAAATAATATGATAATCTCAGTTGATGCAGAACAAATATTTGATAACACTCAACACTCACAGGGCTTCCCTGATAGCTCAGTTGGTAAAGAATCCACCTGCAATGCAGCAGACCCTGGTTCTATTCCTGGGTCAGGAAGCTCTGCTAGAGAAGAGACAGGCTACCTACTCCAGTATTCTTGGGCTTCTCTTGTGGCTCAGCTGGTAAAGAATCTGCCTGCAATGCGGGAGACCTGGGTTCAATCCCTGGGTTGGAAGATCCCCTGGAGAAGGGAAAAGCTACTCACTCCAGTATTCTGGCCTGGAGAATTCCATGGAGTATAGTCCATGGGATCACAAAGAGTGGGACATGACTGAGTGACTTTCACTTTTCAACATTCTCAACACTCATTCATATCAATAACCCTTAGCCAACTAGAAAAGAGAATTTCCTTACTATAATGAAGTATATATATATAAATAAATATATATATTTTAAATATATATATAAATGTATATAAATAATAAAATAAATATATATATATATATATGTATATTTTTTTAAAAAAATCAGCAATAACACTTAATGGTGAAATTTTTAATGTTTTTTCCCCTAAGATTAACAATTGAGTAGGATGTCCATTTTCACCTCTTTTATTTGGTTTTATAATTGAGGTTTTATGAAGTGCAAAAGATAAGAAAGAAATGAAATGTATGAGGTTTGAAGAGAAGGAAATGATAATGTCATTGTCTGTGTAGAGTATTCAAGACAGTCTATAAACAAACCACTAGAATTAATAAGTGAATATGGCAAGATCACTCAGTATAATGTCTTTATGTGTTTGTGTCTACCATATTTCTATATTTTATATATTTATATAAAATTCTATGTGATGGTAAGCAAATAGAAAATAAAACTATTAAAAAGTTTCTGTGCAATAGCATCAAATAATATGTGATAAGTGAATAGGTAACTATAATGAGGTAATGAATAGAGTGTAATACACAGTGAACAAGACTTTGATACAGAAGACTGTGAAACATTGCTGAGAGAAAATAAAGGAGACTTAAATACATTTGAGATAAAATCATGTTTATGAGTAGAAAGACTCAGTATTATAAGCATGTTAATTTTCTCCCAAACTCATCTATTAATTCAAAACAACCCCTATAAAAATTCCAGTGTACTTTTTCTGTAGAATTTGACAAACTGATTCTAAAATTTACAGAAAAATATGAAGGGCCAAGAGTATATAAGACAATCTTGGGGAAAAAAAAAAAAAAACCACTGGAGTAATTATACTACCAGATATCAAGACTTATTTAAAGTTGCAGTAATTACGACAATATGATATTAGCACAAAGATAGAAAAATAGACCAATGGACTGGAGCCCAGAAGTAGACATATATATATATATATATATATATAGTTTCTTGATGTATAACAAAAATAACAGTGGAATGTTGTGATAAAGAGGATGTTCTTTTTTTTTAAAAAATGTAACTTGGTCTATTGAATATCCTATTATTTTTAAAAGAAGATTCTGAACTCATATCTTACTTCTACAAAGAGTCATTCCTGATAGATTACAGATATAAATGTGAATGTTGAAATCATAAAGCTTCCCAACATTATTGTTCATACCAATAAAAGCCACCATCTGGAACCAACTCAAATGTCCACTGACAGAGAAATGGACAAATAGGTTGTGGAATATTTATATAATGGAAAAGTGTACAGCAAAGGAAAGAAGAAATCACTTTGATAAGCAAGCAACAAGATGGGTTAATCTCATAGAATGTGGAGTCACAAGTGTGGTTCTGTTGATACAACATTTTAAAAATGGTCAAAACTAATGAGTGTTTGTAGAGAGAGAATATGGGCTACTTTGGGAAGAGAGTGGGCACATGGTGGTTTTCTGAGGGGCTGCTAAATGTTCTTTTTGTTTATGTTGAAAGTGAATATATATAGCACACTCCCCTGTGAAAATTCACCAGGCTGCACTCAAATGATCTGTGAGCTCTGTGTATATGAACTTCAATACTTTATTTACATAATATTATTTTGTGATGTTAAGGAGGCATTTTGATTTAAAATGGGGAGCATGGCTGCTCTGTTGAACAGCACACAGTTTTTTCCAAAAATTAGCCACACATACCTGTTCCCACCAAAAACAAAAGAGTGTTTGCTCCATGCTGTGTTTTATCTTCAGACCAGTGAATCCTCAGTCATGTTGGGGAAGTTGTGTGGCTTAGGAGACCCGATCTGGGGCTATGAGAATGGAACATTTTACAGCCATCCAGTGTGGTTTTTAACTCCCCAAGCTGGCTTCAGGCAGATTTGAGTTTTAGGTGCTACAACTTATTATTACCAGTGTTATTTGAATGAGTAGGTCGAGTTCTGAAAACTTCAGTATTTTTATCTGTGCAATGAGAATAATATTAATACTTACCCTCTAGGGTGTTGTTATGAAATGAAACAGCTCATGAAAGTGCTTCACACGGTGACTGGCATATCACATGTACTCAAGAGTTGACAGGTTTGGTGGTGGGGACTGCAAGTTCTTTATATACTACTGGCTATGAGGGGAATAGGGGGCTGTGTAAGATGCCTGTAGGGGATTGAGAATAAAGAGTTGCAAACCCTGGACTGCCAGGCTGGTTCCTTCTGCTCTCCTGCTCAAGGCCCCTTTCCCCTGCTCTCTCTCCTTTGGAACCACCCCCACCCCACCCCGCCACCACCCCACTCCTCTCCTGTTTCGCAGCAGTTTAGTAAGTTCCAGCCACACTGCCCCCTGCCTCAGTCACATGATCCCTCCCTTTCTCTGAGTGGTAGGTATGGTTGTAACGGAAGCAGTCTATTTCTCGTCTATCAGCAGAAACCAAAATCATTCGATAAATACTTTGTGGTATTTAGACAATCACTGGTCTTTGATGTGGAGATGGGACATTCGGAGTTCTTTGTAAACACTGGGAGCTCTCTTCTGCTCAGAGGTGAAGTTGGCTGCAGATCAGTAGCTTTTCTGACTCCATGGTTTCTGTTTCCCCTAGCAGCGAGCACTCCCACGTCCTGGGATCACACAGCCCATAATCCTTCCCCTTTTCTGTGGGAGAACCAATCACATGTGGCCCAAGCAGTGAAGGCATCAGAGCAGCTTCTCCTTGTTTGGAGTTAATAATTTTATCCTTTCTTGGTGGGGTTTCTGCATCCTAGAGAACCTGAAGCCCTCTCTCCCCCTGAGCTCTCCGCCCGTCCCTTTTGTGTGGGAATAGGCGAAGGCAGATGTAGGAGGAACGAGGATTGCAGGGAGCAGGAGCCTGTGTTGAAGCCAAACTCGCTTCTTGGGGTGACAGATTGGGGTTTTCTACAGCACCTGGCATGGAAGGTGGAGGAAGATGATGGCCGCTCATGGTTTAGAAAAAGCCACGGTGTGGCCTGTTGAGGTTAGCATTGACACTTAGTCTAATATGCCACCCCCCATCCTACCATCACATTGCTTTTTCTTTTGATCACATGTAAAGAGTTCCTCTGTTTTCTCTTCCAGGAGGGAATGTGATTGACCAAGGAAAGGCTGTTGGAGAGAGGTGCACTTTGAAAAATAAAGGTTCTCTGGCAGAGATGAGCAGTAAGATCCATGCTTGCCGTAGTTTTCGTGGATTGGGGAAGTTTTTCCTTCTCTATGAGTATTTGAAAGAAGAACGGGTACAGGTGGAATCCTGTACTCCAGCTAGGACTGAGGGAGGATTAGGCAATGCTGGGTTTTAGAAAGAAGAGCTTTGTCTTTCTCCTCTTGAGGGAGGCTCAGTGATTCTAGAAGTACCAAGGCTCTCTCAGAACAGGGATGCTTTCCCTCTGTGGACAGTGAGGCTGACACATGTAGTAATGTGTCTATCCCATCAACTCAGAGAGTTGTCTGCCCCATTTGCTTGCTTACCAAGACCCACTTCCTGACCCAACACTGTCTTTTATGGTTTTTAAACACCTTGAGCATAAGCACTTGGAAAACAAAACTGCTTTTGTCTAGACACCAGATCTATTTTTGTCATTGTAAAAGTGAGTGAGAATGTTTAAAGAACTCCTTATAGAGAACTCCTAGCAGGACCAAAAATGGGCTTGGCATTAATAAACAAATAACACATATACAAGCTGCATGCTTTTCCCACATGTACATTATCCACCTCTCTGACTAATTCAGGATACTGACCCCTGTTCAGCCCTGTCCCGAGTGCCCCTGGGTTCTGCTTACTCCCAGAGGTCAGCTGTGTTCCCCCTTAGCATCTAAGTCCATCCCCGGGGTTCTACTGTGCCTGGTGGAAGTCACAAAGGACAGCATGCAAAGCCCAGGAATGAGGACTTTACCAAATTAGTAGATCATTACCAATAAACTGTGATGTGGGTGCATCATACAAGATAAAGAAATCAGTATCAAAGATCTAGGAATCCAAATTCAGATATCACATGACATCCAACTGGGCATGAAAACTGTAGAGGCTGGGTGATTATGGAAGTGGTTTATAAGGAAACAGGCAAGGACAGCCATGTGCAGTTCAGTAGAGTAGAAGGAGGGACTTCTCATGAAAAAAGTGGTCCAGCTGGGAATTGAGTTGACATGGATTAAATCACTTCACAACAAAGAAAACTAGGCAAGGTGAAAAGACAGCCTTCAGAATGGGAGAAAATAATAGCAAATGAAACAACTGACAAAGAATTAATCTCCAAAATATACAAGCAGCTCAATACCAGAAAAATAAATGACCCAATCAAAAAATGGGCCAAAGAAATAAACAGACATTTCTCCAAAGAAGACATACAGATGGCTAACAAACACATGAAAAGATGCTCAACATCACTCATTATCAGAGAAAGGCAAATCAAAACCACAATGAGGTTCCATCTCACGCCAGTCAGAATGGCTGCCATCAAAATGTCTACAAACAATAAATGCTGGAGAGGGTGTGGAGAAAAGGGAACCCTCTTACACTTTTGGGAATGCAAACTAGTACAGCTACTATGGTGAACAGTGTGGGGATTCCTTAAAAAACTGGAAATAGAATTGCCATATGACCCAGCAATCCCACCACTGGACATATACACTGAGGAAACCAGAATTGAAAGAGACACATGCACTCCAATGTTCATCGCAGCACTATTTATAATAGCTAGGACATGGAAGCAACCTAGGTGTCTATCAGCAGACGAAGGATAAGGAAGTTGTGGTACATATACACAATGGAATATTACTCAACTATGAAAAAGAACACATTTGAGTCAGTTCTAATGAGGTGGATGGAACTGGAGCCTATTATACAGAGTGAAGTGAGTCAGAAAGAGAAATACCAATACAGTACATTACGCATGTATATGGAATTTAGAATGATGGTAATGGCGACCCTATATGCAAGACAGCGAAAGAGACACAGATGTAAAGAACAGACTTTTGGACTATGTGGGAGAAGGTGAGGGTGGGATGATAATGAGAGAATAGCATTGAAGCATGTGTATTTCAATATGTAAAGTAAATGACCAGTGCAAATCCAATGCATGAAGCAGGGCAATCAAAGCTGGTGCTCTGGAGCAATGCAGAGGGATGGGGTGGGGAGGGAGGTGGGAGTGGGGTTCAGGATGGGGGGCATATGTACACCCATCACTGATTCATGTTGACGTATGGCAAAAACCACCATGATGTTGTACAGTAATCAACCTCTAATTAAAATAAATAAATTAATTTAAAAAAATCATTTCACAGCATCTTCAGGGTGCCAAACCTGGGGACACAGTAGTTAAAATCATAAATATAGCCCTGTTCTCATCTTGTTGACTTTCAAGTTTGGTGTCTATCAGTGGCTTTCCTTTTCTTTGACCTGACATCCCTCATGAGTCCAAAGAAAGGGTCTCTATTGAAAGAAACCTCCTCAAGAGGAAGAACACAGAGGGAATGAATGAGTGAAGATCAGATTTGCCTCTTAGGAGTTAATAAATGGGACAGACAACTCCATTATTGTAATGTTGATTGTTCATAGTTGTGACTCTATGCAAAGTATTTAATTATAGGCCACTCTTCACCCTGTCCCATTTGCTACCGCCCTCATTCCTGCTAACCACCCACTAAATATTACTTACTTTGTCAAGGAATGCAAATCCATGCTAATAGTATCCCAAGCTCATTCAAGCTAATTTGTTGCAGAAAGGACCACCATCCAGGATAGAAATGCTTTAATTAGTCACCACTTGGGATTACACCCTTCCAGGTCTTCTTCACAGTTTGAATAACCAAGCTCTGACAGTTAAAGTCAAGTTTGTTTTTTTTCTTCTCCCATGTTTAAAACATCAGTAGGTTCCTTGAGCATGCATAATCCCCACCCCACTCCAGGGGCAGAAAATTGAGAGTTGGCTGTATTTAAAATTGCTATGTTCACTTTGTTCCTAAATTGTTATGTTTTCCACAGATACCATGTTAGTGTTTGGGTGTCAGTGGGGAGACATGGATGGTGGAAGGAGCTTTTTTGCTTACATGCCATAAGGAAAGTGGAATAGTTTGGAAAGTAATTCAAGCCTGGGAAGTCAGGCTTTTAGTTGGAATTGGCAGTTCAGGAAAATGATAGATGAACTGATTTATTTTTCCCAGTAAGAAAGTGAAACATTTTAACAGAGTAGGCATTCTCTAAGGGGTTCAAAGTATAGCATGTTAAGAAAATAAGTTAAGTATGACTTCCACCTTCTACTTCTTAGGGAATTTGACGCTATCTCTTGGAACTTCTTTCAGCCTTTCATAAATGCATTCTATTTTTATTCCATATCCTTATGTAATAAAGAAAACCTTAGAGCAGTCATCTGACATGGTCCAGGTTTTGGGCCTTTGTTCATTGTGACTTTTTGAGCAGAACCAAATGTATACTTAAATTCCTATTCCCTTTAAGAAAACCCACAATATAAATATTTTGAATTTTAAAATAGGTGGGCTTTGAGTGTGTGTGTGTGTGGAGGTGAGAATGGAGGAGCAAATAGTGAACTTACTATTTGCTTACTATTTGTGGTCAATGCCTTGGTATAGTTCACTGTTGATTCATTAGCTACATGGCAGAGAACCTAAAAGAGAAACTAAAAGAGAAGAGAACCTAAAAGAGAAAGTCAGTGGAGGAATAAGATTTGATTTATGCATTTAATTTTTTATAATTTTTATTTTACATTGGACTATGGTTTATAATGTGTTAGTTTCAGGTGTACAACAAAGTGATTCAGATATACGCATACTATTCTTTTTCAAATTCTTTTCCCATTTAGGTTATTACAGAATATTAAGCAGAGTTCCCTGTGCTATATAGTAGGTCCTGTTGGTTATCTGTTTTATATATTGTAGTGCTTTGTGTCAATTCCAAACTCCCAGTTTGTACACAAGTTTAGTTTGTGGCAGTTTTTATTTAAGCTGCATGAGACCACCTGTACAGGTGTCAGTGAGTTACAGTAAACATCAGTATAAGATTTAGAGGTAGAAGCCAGGGTAATAAGAGATGTAAAGATGGAATAAAAATAAAAAGCAACAGCAAGCAGAGGAGAGAAACCAGGGCTCCTCTGGGCATCCCCACCTTTACACATTGTGCGCTCTTTGCAACACTCGCTGCTCTGTTTCCTGTTAAATTTTTATCCCATTCAAAACGTCACCTTTTGAAATGAAGCCATGTGTGATCACTACCCACAGCCAGTGAGATACTGCCTATTGCCTTTTTTGACACCCCCCCCCCACACACACAAAATACTGATTTTAGAGTAGTATACAATAATAAGTTTAAGGGTTAAAAATAGCAAATTTTTGTTCCTGCAACATTACCTCCTAGCTGTACGATCTTATATGTTTCCTCAAATTGCTGGACTTTTCTCTGAAAACTGGTTAATAAAGAATGTTAATTCCTAGAGTCCTTGTGAGGGTTAAGCGAATGCTCCATGTAAAAAATTCTTAGCATACAGTTTGGCACATTGCAAGAGCAAGGAATATTAGCTATTATGATTGTGATTAAAATTTTAAGGCTATTTTTATAGATCTGGTTTAGTAACAAAAATGTTTTATAAATTGATTTTGGAGAAAACCCGCTGGAAATTTCCATTTGAAATAGCAGAGTGTCTATGGCCATACCACCCTGAACGCACCCGATCTCGTCTGAAATAGCAGAGCTAGTTTCAGTGCTTGGGGAAAAGCAACATTTTCCTTCAGCTCAGCCTGAAGAAATGGTGTCTTGGAAAAAAAATGGGGGCTTGGGAGGTTTATGTTTTACCTCAGAACTTAAGAATCAGCATCTCCAGAGCATGTAGCAGGGGATGTAGATGGTCTACCAAAATTTCCAGGGGATTCTTATATACACTAAAGTTAAAATTTCAAAATTGATATGTAAATACTGTTCTGTCAGTGGTCTCATAACTGAAAGGTCTTAAATATAAACGATTTCAACAAAGTAATAGGGTAATAGGAGTATCTTAAGTGAAATGTGTTTTTGAAGAAAGTCTGCTTTTTGGATCTTCCTATCTATAGAGGAATAGCTGCTCTTTTACTGAGCCCTTCAGACGTCTATAGAGGACACCAGCAGTATTTCTGTTTTGTGATTATTTAAAGCTCAACATTTAGAAAACTAAGATCATGGCATCCGGTCCCATCACTTCATGGCAAATAGATGGGGAAACAGTGGAAACAGTGACTGACTTTATTTTTCTGGGCTCCAGAATCACTGAGGGTGGTGATTGCAGTCATGAAATTAAAAGGCGCTTGCTCATTGGAAGGAAAGTTATGACCAACCTAGACAGCATATTAAAAAGGAGAGATGTTACTTTGTCAACAAAGGTCCGCCTAGTCAAGGCTATGGTTTTTCCAGGGGTCGTGTATGGATGTGAGAGGTAGTCTATAAAGAAAGCTGAGCACCGAAGAATTGATGCTTTTGAACTGTGGTGTTGGAGAAGACTCTTGAGAGTCCCTTGGACTGCAAGGAGATCCAACCTGTCCATCCTAAAGGAGATCAGTCCTGGGTGTTCATTGGAAGGACTGATGTTGAAGCTGAAACTCCAATACTTTGGCCACCTGATGTGAAGAGCTGACTCATTTGAAAAGAGCCTGATGCTGGGAGGGATTGAGGGCAGGAGGAGAAGGGGGCGACAGAGGATGAGATGGTTGGATGGCATCACCGACCCAATGGACATGGGTTTGGGTGGACTCCGGGAGTTGGTGATGGACAGGGAGGGCTGGCGTGCTGTGGTTCATGGGGTTGCAAAGAATCGGACACGACTGAGCGACTGCACTGAACAGATAATTTACTTTTTAGTCCTCACTAATGCTACTCACTATATTCTTTGTTTTGCATATTCCCTGTGAAATGTCTCACACATAACAGACCAAATTCTTGCTACTTAGGACTGAATGTCCCTTGTGAGATCATGCGTTTCTTGAGGGTACAAACCATCTTATCTTGCTCAGTCCCCAGCCTCAGAGGCACCTTTCACACTGCCTTGCATCAGTTCAGTTCATTCTCTCAGTCGTGTCCGACTCTTTGTGACCCCATGAACCACAGTATGCCAGGCTCCCTGTCCATCACCAACACCCAGAGGCCACCCAAACCCATGTCCATCAAGTCAGTGATGCCATCTAACCACCTCATCCTCTGTCATCCCCTTCTCCTCCTGCCCTCAATCTTTCCCAGCATCAGGGTCTTTTCCAGTGAGTCAGCTCTTCACATCAGGTGGCCAAAGTATTGGAGTTTCAGCTTCAGCATCAGTCCTTCCAGTGAATATTCAGGACTGATCTCCTTTAGGATGGACAGGTTGGATCTTCTTGCAGTCCAAGGGACTCTCAAGCGTCTTCTCCAATACCACAGTTCAAAAGCATCAATTCTTTGGTGCTCAGCTTTCTTTATAGTCCAACTCTCACATCCATACATGACTACTGGTAAAACCATAGCTTTGATTAGATGGACCTTTGTCAGCAAAGTAACATCTCTGCTTTTTAATATGCTGTCTAGGTTTGTCATGGTTTGTCTTCCCAAGAGTAAGCATCTTTTAATTTCATGGCTGCAGTCACCATCTGCAGTGATTTTGGAGCCCAAGAAAATAAAGAAGAGTCTACATATCAGAGGTGGAAGGTCAGACATGGGCAAATCGAAGCAGGCACAATATATAGATTCATGATTATCTTGACTCCTGGGCAAAGCTGGCTTTTGATGTGAAATCTTATCTTGGTGAAGCCACATCCCAAGATAGTCTTATCATTTAGACATTCCTCCTTCTGTCTAACCTTGACAAATTAGGAAGCTCACTGTTGTCTATTGTTGAGGGGCTAACAAATTAAGCTCAAAATTTTATGTACATTATTTCATTTATTTAACACCCACTCAAACCAACGAACCAGCCCATAGTTATTATTATCCACTTTTGCACCAGGTTCTGAGAGCTGAGAGTTGACCCCACGGTGACTTTTGAATCCAGGGCTGCCAGATTCTATGTCTAGTGTCCTTCTACTACTCCAGTGCTTCAAAAGTATGATTCCTGAAGCACAGCATCAGCATCGTCTGAGAACTTGTTACAGATGCAAAATCTCAGACCTGCCCCGCTAAATCCCTGAATCACACTTTGTGGTGTGGGCCAGCAATCTGTGGTTCTACAAGCCCTCCAGGGGAGACTGATGCACACTGAAGCCTAAGCACCACAAGACTACACCGGTTACATCTCAGAATCCTTAATTCCTCTAAGTCCATGTTAGTCAAGGTATGGTCTGCAGACCTGGAAGCATTGGCTTAAGTTAGGAGCTTGTTAGAAGTACAGAATCTCATACCCATCAATACACCCATTGGAGCAGAATGTGTATTTTAATACAGTCTTTGGTGATCCATGAACATATTCAAGCTTGAAATTCACTGCTATCAACTATATCTTTTTCTCCCCTTAGTCTTAAATTGGCCCTTCCTAGTCTAGATGTCCAGGATCCTTAGGGTCTGCTTTAAACCATGGGGCAGGAGCAAAGGCTGAAAGTCCTTTTGCTTTCCACCTTGGGACTGAGTTGAGAGCTGTGCTTACTCTATTCTGATCATATTCAAGTTTGCATTCCCACATCCTTGCCTCTCTAGCCTAAATGAATACACACAGTGACACCAAATATTTTTATGTCTTTCCCTTTGATGTCACCTTAAGCTAGTCACGACAGCCAGGGAGTAGCTCAAGTTGTGTTAACATGTTGTAAACTAGCAGGGATGGCAACTATTGCCTATTAATGAGGACAGAAGCTGGCTAATTCCTGCTCATTTCTATTCCAGAAACTAAATGTAGAAAGCAGCTTATTGCTCCACAGTTGTTGCTAATTTCTTTCCAATTCTGTAAGTGGGTGATGTTTAGAAAGCCGAAAATGTAGGCTCTTTAGGGGGGAAGACATAGAGTTATGAGGGGGGCAGTTTGGGGACCCCACCTCTGACAGATGAGTGAGAGTCACTCAGTCGTGTCCAACTCTTTGCAACCCCATGGACTAAACAGTTCATTGAATTCTCCAGGCCAGAATACAGGAGTGGGTAGCCATTCCCTTCTCCAGGGGATCTTCCCATTCCAAGGATCAAACCCAGGTCTCCCACACTGCAGGAGGATTCTTTACCAGCTGAGCCACCAGGGAAGCCCTCTGACAGAGTAGTGGGGGTTAAAGACTAGTCAGAGGAGGATAATAGTCATTGCTGCCATGATCCCCTTGCTGTGGTTGGTTCTGCCCCTGGGCCACCTCCTTCTCATCTGCAGCCCTTGGTTTCCCATTGAGTCCAGGAATGCTAACCCGTTGTGCAAAGGATGCCTCGCATTTCATGCTCCATTTTAATTTGTGTGAGTCCTTTAAACTTTCCATGGCCACCCCTTTAATACAGGGCTATCAGACACTAGCAGTTTACTTCTGTTCTGCAAGAAATTGGAGGAAAATTGATATTCTTGCTGTAGACACTGTAAAGGGGAGATGCCAACACGTGTATGTATTAGAATAATCTCAGTGTTCGTCATAAGGTCAGTTCAGGGGTCTGCTTCCTGAGTCCAAAATCCTGATTTGGGATATCTGTGGTAGGATGTAGGAAGGTGTAGTGTTTAACGAGGGTTTCAGAGGATTCAGATGGTCTTTTCCATGGTGCCACTGTTGGCTAACAATTATATCATTGACAGTTCAGTTCAGTCACTCAGTCGTGTCTGATTCTTTGCAGCCCCATGAACCAGAGCACACCAGGCTTCCCTGTCCATCACCAACTTCCGGAGTCCACCCAAACCCATGTCCATCGAGTAAGTGATGCCATCCAACCATCTCATCCTCTGTCGTTCCCTTCTCCTCCTGCCCCTAATCCCTCCCAGCATCAGGGTCTTTTCCATTGAGTCAGCTCTTCACATCAGGTGGCCAAAGTATTGGAATTTCAGCTTCAACATCAGTCCTTCTTCCAATGAACACCCAGGACTGATCTCCTTTAGGATGGACAGGTTGGATCTCCTTGCAGTCCAAGGGACTCTCAAGAGTCTTCTCCAACACCACAGTTCCAAAGCATCAATTCTTCGGTGCTCAGCTTTCTTTATAGTCTACCTCTCACATCCATACACGACCCCTGGAAAAACCATAGCCTTGACTAGACGGACCTTTGTTGGCAAAGTAATGTCTCTGCTTTTTAATATACTGCCTAGGTTGGTCATAACTTTCCTTCCAAAGAGTAAGTATCTTTTAATTTCATTGCTGCAGTCACCATCTGCGGTGATTTTGGAGCCCAGAAAATTAATGTCAGTCACTGTTTCCACTGTTTCCCCATCAATTTGCCATGAAGTGATGGGACCGGATGCCATGATCTTAGTTTTCTGAATGTTGAGCTTTAAGCCAAGTTTTTCACTGTCCTCTTTCGCTTTCATCAAGAGGCTCTTTAGTTCTTCTTCACTTTCTTCCATAAGGGTGGTGTCATCTGCATATCTGAGGTTATTGATATTTCTCCCAGCAATCTTGATTCCAGCTTGTGCTTCCTCCAGCCCAGCATTATTGACAACCGTGGGATTTTAGGAAGATTGCTGTATCTTTCATGTGCGCTCAACTATATGTTGATATAGTTGTGGTTGATAATCATACTCTATAATAGTTTTCTCAGAGTTAGTAAATTATTATTTTACTCAGATATAGCTATTAGCTTCTGCAACATACCAGATACTATGCTGAATGCCAGGGATAGAAAGGTAAGTCAAGTGTCACTGTTCTCAAAGATGTCACAGTCTGCTGAAGACACAAACATACATAGCAATAGATGACCATAAGCAAGCTAACTCATATAATAGCAGTAGGACATAGGATTCAAGAGGGTCCAGAAATGGGAACAGTGACATAAGTTAATTCCCGCTGTGTTCTGACAGTTCTCTATGTTGAGTTCTATAGGGGTATCTACAGCAAGTGGAGACATGAGTCATAGAGAATTCTTGGCCAAATGGGAAGGGCAGGGCTATACTAAAAATGTCCAGTCTGATGGAGAAAGCAGATTCAAATACTTAACTAACTGATTTTCCTCTGACTGATATGAGATTTGGTCTCCACTAAAGTAAAAATGAAGAGAACTGTTAGGAAAATTCATGCTGCCAAAAGAGAATCTCAAAGGGGACTCTGGGAATTTGTGTCATTTCCAGGAAATATGGTAGTCCTGTTATTAAAAGCTTAGAAGAGATGTGGTTCAGTCCATTGCCTGGAGGTTTGAAGGCTATCTATTCCATTTTTCATTATCCAATAATAAATATCATAGTGAAAGTCACCTTTAACACTTAAATATTGCTAGGATTTTATGGCATTGAAATGAATGGACTGCCATGGTATAGAAAAGCCATATGGGTGAGGTGGTTTTGTAACACATGCTTGATAAAGCTATATAAAGCAAGCACCTGTACACCATCCGCTAAAATGAGAGCATTCGAGCATGCTGTTTAGGCATGAAGGAGCCTCTGCTTGTTAATTAAATCTGTTGATAATGTTAATTTTCAAGAAATAGGAAGAGGAGGCTTGAGACGATTAGAATGGGATTTGTTCCTGGGAGTGGCTGTCAGCCTGGCTGTTACTTACATCAGCAGGACACATGAGTTCTTGATGTGGATTTTTCAGCCTGAGCTGCAGTTGGTCATCATGGGAAGAAAGTAGACCAGTGCTGAGACTCATAAGCCAGTAGTGGGCCTCAGGGTTAGTATAGCTACTCAGGCTTTCCTCATGGCAGTGGGCTGTGGGAGCTGTTTAGACCAACTATGTTGTTATTATTTTTCATCAAGGAGAGGGGTTTGTTAGGAGACTAGTTAGTTTACAAGCCAGATGGGAGTCAGTTTTGTGCTTACTAGTAACTTTGGTTTAATATTGTCATCCTAGTTTTTCTTGGCCTGCCCAAGAAGGCCAAGGGAGACTGGAGACAACCAGTGCTGGCCATAGCTCTTTTATTGTATTTTTATTGAGGTGAAATTCACGTAACATAGAATTAACCATTTTAAAATGAACACTTCAGTGACATAGAATACCTTTACCATACTGTACAACCTCCACCTCTATCTAGTCCAACACATTGCATCACCACCCCCCAAACCCTATTAAATTGTCACTTCCTGTTCCTCCCTAGCCAGTCCTTGGAAACCACCAACTTGCCTGTCTTTATGGACTGGCCTTTTGTGAATATTTCATACAAATGGAGTCATACAATATGTGACCTTTTGTGACCAGCTTCTTTCACTAGCATAATGCCTTTGAGGTTCATCCATATTATGACAGGTTATCAGAACTCCATTCCTTTCAATGGCTGAGTAATGGTCCATGTATATGTACCAGAATTTGCTTATCCATTCATCTGTTGATGAATGCTTGGACTGTTTCCACATGTTTTAGCTACATTTTGTGCATAGTGCTGCTGTGAGCAGGAATGTACATATATTTGAGTATCTGGTTTGAATTTGTTTGGATATATACCTGGGAGTGGAATTTAGGTGTATTGTTTGTATAAGTTTTTCCTTGCCTCAGTGCTGAGGGTGGTCACAGGGTAAGACAGCACAGCTCCAGTGAGTTGAGGGGGGCTAACTTTATGGGGCTCCTAAACGGAGGGGCCTCAGTTAAGAGAATATTCCCATTTATCTCTGGTCCCCCTTCTCTGGACACACTTCTGGGTGCAGGAAAGTCCTTGGGCTGATCCTTTTGAAGTACACTGTCAAGGGCATTTTCTGGCCCCGCGCTGTGGAATTAGAGCTCTTTAAAAACCATAGCTAGAAAAGCTGGGGGAAAGTGAAGAAAGCGAGCTGAAATGTAATTTCCTCTTTAATACAAACTGTCATTTAATCTAATATTATAGAAAATGATTAGATCTTAAAAACCTATAAATTACATTTGACAGCTCTCCAGCCTGCCTCTGCTCTTGCTTGGCAATTAGACACCACAACAGTGGGCTGTGGCTGAGAGGCGCACTCTTGGTGCAGTTTGTTTATTGGCTCTTAATGAGAAGCGATTAATCTAAATCACCATAGGGGTGGATCCTTTGCAAGCTTTGGAATCCGAGGTGGCAGTTGGACCTTTTGACAAATGTGCTGCTTCATCCTTAACAACAACTTACAGTTTGTGAGGGTGTGTGGTGCTTTCTTCCGTGGAGCTGTGGGGAGAGAAAACACACACAGGCTCACACACGTGCACACACATGCACAGAGTAGCAGTCACTGGGGCAAAATGTAAAACTACAGCCTTTGGGCATCTCCATCTCTCTCCGCTTCAGTTTTTCCTCTCTTGCCTTTACCCACTCTCCCCGACTGCAGCAGCTGGGTCTCCTCATTACGCTGTTACCTGGAAGACCCTCTTCTCCGTTTATTACTGTTATTGTGGCTTTCTCTCCCCTGCCTGTCTGGGGACCGCCCAGCGCAGGATGATGGATCATTACAGAGAATACCTGCCTGGCAAAATTGCTGCCTCTTTGTCCCCTCCCCTCCTGCTTCATGTTGGGAAAGAGAGGAAGCCCCAGCAAACAACCCAACTCCCTGAAAACCCAAAAGGAAAAAAAAAAAATACAGTCTGCCAAGGGCTCTTTTGTTTGGGAAGAATGGGGTCAAATTTGTAACTGAAGGGGTGGAAACCAAAGCGGGGAGTGGAGTGGGGAGAGGGAGGGATGGTGGACAAAGACCTAAGGAGTCTCTCCAGCTCTGATTCTTTTCTGCTCCTGTGTTTGCACTCACCTTGTTCACTTGCTGCGTCCTCTCACTTTCCTTCACTTGTTACCAACACAGAACAGCAAGGACAGAGCTCTCAACTTGGGAGGATCAGGTTCTGAGTTTGAGCCCCGTTTTTACACTTGGTGACCAGATGTGACCCTGGGCAAGTTGCTCATCACAGGCTCCTAGTTTCCTTGCCCCTAAAAAGGGATGTGGTTGGCAGAATAAATGGCCTCCTGGAAAAATCCTAATCCCTGGACCGTTTATATGTTAGGTTATGTGATAAGGGGGAATTCAAATTGTAGGTGGAATCAAGGTTGTTTATCTGCTGGCCTTAAAATTTTTTACTGTCGCTGTGGCTTTATTTCCCCTTCCTGTATGGAAACTGCCTGGCTTAGGGTGGTGATGGTTACAGAGAGTACCTGCCTGGCTCAGTTGCCAGGGGAGCACTCTGGAAATGTCCTTAGAAGTGGTGTGGACAAAGACTGTCCCTGCCATATCAGTAAGTAAATGCGGTTGTGACCCTCAAGCTGCTGCTGTCAACCCTGGCTGTGTACCCTGAAAAGATTCAGGCTGGAGAAAAAACAGGATACTGGCCCTGGAAAGTTAGGGTTCATCTCAAAGAAATGATTTCAATGAGTCCAGACTATTGTATCTTCTCATATATAGAATAGTGCTAAATTCATTAAGGTGATATGTTTGAGTTTTCTTGAATTAACAGTAGTCTTTTGATGTTATAACCTGGTTTTGCTGCATAAACTCCTTTGCATCCAGGCTCCTGACTTGCCTCTTCACAGCCATCCCTCAGAGCTATCTGAGAGAATGCTTCCCAGGTTTAAGTCCTCGGCAATTTCACTGAATAAAACAGAATTCTCAGCTTTTAGGTTGTGCTTTATTTAGTTGATGGTTTGTAAGAGGGAAGAAGAGTCAGAGTGTTGTGATATGAGAAAGACTGCACTGGCCATTGCTGGCTTTGCAGATGGAAGAGGGCTTTGAGACCAGGGTTGGGAGTAGCCTGTAAAAGCTGGACAAAACAAGGGAGAAGAGTCTCACTCTAAGCCTCCAGGAGAGAAGGCAGCCCTGCTGACACCTTGACTTTGGCCCAGTGAGACCCATTTTGGGCATCTGACATCCAGGACTGTAGGGTAATAAAATTACGTCGTTTTAAGCCATTCAGTTCAGTTCAATTCAGTCGCTCAGTTGTGTCTGACTCTTTGAGACCCCATGAACCGCAGCACTCCAGGCCTCCCTGTCCATCACCAACTCCGGAATTGACCCAAACCCATGTCCATTGAGTCAGTGATGCCATCCAACCATCTTATCCACTGTCATCCCCTTCTCCTCCTGCCTTCAATCTTTCCCAGCATCAGAGTCTTTTCCAATGAGTCAGCTCTTCACATCAGGTGGCCAAAGTATTGGAGTTTCAGCTTCAACATCAGTCCTTCCAATGAACACCCAGGACTGACCTCCTTTAGGATGGACTGGTTGGGTCTCCTTGCAGTCCAAGGGACTCTCAAGAGTCTTCTCCAGCACCACAGTTCAAAATCATCAATTCTTTGGAGCTCAGCTTTCTTTATAGTCCACCTCTCACATCCATATATGACCCCTGGAAAAACCATAGCCTTGACCAGACAGACCTTTGTTGACAAAGTAATGTCTCTGCTGTTTAATATACTGTCTAGGTTGGTCATAACTTTCCTTCCAAAGAGTAAGCGTCTTTTAATTTATGGCTGCAGTCACCATCTGCAGTGATTCTGGAGCCCAGAAAAGTAAAGTCAGCCATTGTTTCCACTGTTTCCCCATCTATTTGCCATGAAGTGACGGGACCGGATGCCATGATCTTAGTTCTCTGAATGTTGAGCTTTAAGCCAACTTTTTCACTCTCCTCTTTCACTTTCATCAAGAGGCTCTTTAGTTCCTCTTCACTTTCTGCCATAAAGGTGGTATCATCTGCATATCTGAGGTTATTGATATTTCTCCCGGCAATCTTGATTTCAGCTTGTGCTTCTTCCAGCCCAGCGTTTCTCATGAGGTACTCTGCATATAAGTTAAATAAGCAGGGTGACAATATACAGCCTTGACATACTCCTTTTCCTATTTGGAACCAGTCTGTGGTTTCATGTCCAGTTCTAATTGTTGCTTCCTGACCTGCATACATATTTCTCAAGAGGCAGGTCAGGTGGTCTGGTTGGAGAAGGCAATGGCACCCCACTCCAGTACTCTTGCCTGGAATATCCCATGGATGGAGGAGCCTGGTAGGCTGCAGTCCATGGGGTCACTAAGAGTCAGACACAACTGAGTGACTTCGCTTTCACTTTTCACTTTCATGCATTGGAAAAGGAAATGGCAACCCACTCCAGTGTTCTTGCCTGGAGAATCCCAGGGATGGGGGAGCCTGGTGGGCTTCCGTCTATGGGGTCGCACAGAGTCGGACACAACTGAAGTGACTTAGCAGCAGCAGCAGGTGGTCTGGTATTCCCATCTCCTTCAGAATTTTCCACATTTTATTGTGATCCTCACAGTCAGAGGCTTTGGCATAGTCAATAAAGCAGAAATAGATGTTTTTCTGGAACTCTCTTGCTTTTTTGATGATCCAGCAGATGTTGGCAATCTGATCTCTGGTGAGGGACAGTGAGGCACCACTAGTTGGGACAGACTGGCTTTCAGGTGGTCCATTGGCCCCAAGGGCTGCTCTTCAGAAAGTCACCTTGCTCCCTGTTGATCACATCCAGCATTTAGCTGTTGGGGAGCCCATCCTGTCCCTCAGAAGCATAAATGGTGATGGGGTGAGGAGTTGAGTTCTAACTCGTGTTCACATGTTCCTCATTCTTGTTGGGTAAAGTAATTAGCCTCCAATTAAAATAAATAAATTAATTTTAAAAAAGGAGGTGCTCTTGGAATGGAGTGATTTGTTCCTGATGCTAATGAAGCTCTCCATAGCACAGTCTCTTCCAACTAGATCAAGACATAGGACATTTCCAAGCGTATTTATTCCCCTAATTGTTTTCCTGGCTTAAGCTAATACTTGTCTTGCCTCTCTTAACAAGAATAATTATTCCCAAATTGCTAATCCCAGTAGGATTAAGTCTCTGAAAATTGCCTAGGTTTTGAAGGCTCCTCATATGAAGAATTCAAGATCTGTTGGGAAAAAATTTAGCAGGTTTCCCTATTTTTTTTAATAGTGTTCCCAGAATGAAATACTAAAGCTACCACACTAGATAAATACTATATCAATGACAATCTGCAATTTTTAAATTAGTCATAATGAGTACTCTGCAATTAATTTCCATTTACCATCCCTTGTGCATTAGAATATTTTCAGAATCTTCCTCACCCATGGCTTCAACAAGATGCTTATACATTAGGTTTGTTTTGTGGTAGATGGTAGATAAAATGCAGGCTGGTGAGCATTTTTTCTTTATCTCTTCATATAGACATTGCCTTTCTGATTTTAGGATTTTGAACAGTGATTCTTAACTCTGGGGCTCCACTGTGGTCCCAGATGTGCACAGTAGCAAGTTGGATGCTTGAAACAATAACTAATGTGGATGATCTTAATTCAGCTAGTTTGATATTTCTCAAGATCTTTCCCAATACACCTGGTTATGATTGATGGCTGTGTAAACATTGTACCAAATCCTCTGCCTTCTAACCTATGTCTCAGCACCCTCCGTCTGATCTCAGGTATGCATGTCTGGTTTTGCATCTTTCTTTAGTGTTCCTAAGATGGAGAAAGACCAAACAAGCAAACCAAAGACCCTCAAATCAAACCATAACAAAACACTAAGCACAGTTTGACAAACTGAATGAAAATGACTTCCAACTCAATCTTACACATTTCAGGTGTTTTTTTTTTTGTTTGTTTTTGTTTTTAATTGTGAAACTTCTTTTTCCTTCTCTTCCAGGGATAGAATTGCTTTCTTAAAAATACTGGAATTAAACATCTTGCAGAAAAATAACATGGTCATCAGTTTATTAACTAGCATGGCCATCAATTTATTAACTGATCTGCATTAGACTTTGACAAGAGGAACCAGAGTGACAGACCACTGCCCTGAGAAAGCATTGCCACAGGTGGGGCTGGTGCAGAGTGGGCTGCCAGTGGACAGTGCTTTCTGCAAAGATTTGCTGACTGCTTTTACTGAGATGAAGCCAGCTTCTCTGGCCAGGGCACTGGTGAACCACAAATCCAATGTAGTAAACATTTGGTCAAGCAAACTTAGAAATCCTTGAATGACCTTCACTCACCACACATCAGATATTTATTGAGTATGTGCTTCCCTGAACCCCAGAAAGACCAGGGCATGTGATATAAGTGACATTCTCTGTCTTTCAGGAACTTAACATCCAGATGGCACAGTATGATGAATACAAGTGAAACAAAATTTAACTAAGTCAAAATATATGAATATATTTATAACTTTTCACATATTTTAAACATGAAGCCATAGTTCACTGTGACAATGAATTTGCCAGTGGAGTTGGTGGAAGGTAGAGATCATTCTGCTGAAGCATTGGAGAAACTTCATGGAAGGGAGAGAGTTAAAATGGGCCTGGAAGGAAGGTATGGATGAGGGAGGATGCTGGGCTTTCTAGGTCAGAGAACACTAGCAAAGACAGGAATGTTAGAGGAGTGGGCATAGTGATTAAGGAATTCTTGGGTAGGGTTTATGGCTATGTTGTAGAGATCAAGCTTGAGAACCGCACAGGAGACCACTTATACGATGTCTGAGGTGCCAGACTTGATTTTCATGACCTGTTGAGGGGACTGGAATTTCTTATGGTGAGGAAATGCCAGGGTCAGGATCAGAGCTGTGCTGGGGGGCAGCCATCACGCAGTACAAAGCAGGTGGGTGGTTTAGAGCATGGGTGGGGGCGGACACCAGGGATTCCTGCTCCAGAGAGATCAACTCTCTGAGCTGGGAGGTGCTCTTGTTGCTTCTACCGTGAGGTACCCTCTCTACCTGAACTTCACCCAGGCCTGTTCTGCTTTCAG
This sequence comes from Dama dama, assembly GCF_033118175.1. NCBI lineage: Eukaryota > Metazoa > Chordata > Mammalia > Artiodactyla > Cervidae > Dama > Dama dama. Next base: position 71,989,645 of record NC_083695.1, read on the forward strand.
AACAGTGGTCACAGTATGGACACATATTTGTCCAGGTTCTCAATTTTTCCAAGGGCAGACAATGGGTAGCATAACTCTGTTGGGATTCTTGAAAAGGCTAGGGGGAAAGAGTGAATGTGTGAATGTATGTGTGTGTGTGTGTACGTAAATATCTATGTATGGAGGGGGGCGTAGAACGAAACAGTTCATCATTATAAAGGTAATATCTGCTCATTGCAGAATATTAGGCGAAAAAATAGGAAAGTGTAAAGAAAAAAGTTACTCATGATCATGCCGCACAGGAATAACTACTGTTAAACATGCAGTGAGTTTTTCCTTCCAGTTCTTTTGTGCATATATATGGGCATGAGATAGAAACCATTTTTAACGAATTTGAGACTATGCCTCATATGTTTTCAGCCTGCTTTTTCTGCACTGCTTCCACATATGATTATTTTTCACATGTCATAAAGCTATTTGAATTCATACTTAATAGCTGCATAATATTCCATTGAATGGATTTAGCCTACTTTAATTATTCTATCAGATATTTGAGTTGTTTCCAATGCTTTATGTTATAAATAACACTGCGATGAACACACAGGTGCATAAGCCTTTTATTGGGTCCCTGATGGTTTCCTTGGATAGATTCCTAGAAGAGAAATTATAGGGTCAAAATTATGAATATTTATGAGTCCTATTCCCTATTGCCACATTGCTTTTCAGAACAGTCATGCCAATTTATACTTGCATCAACACTGACTGCCTGCTTCACTCCTCTGCCTTTGCCATGGTCACCAGCATCCCCCGCATTGCTAGATTCAATGGTCAGTTCTCCAGATTTCATCCCACTGAACTGTCAGCTACATTTGGCATAGTTGAACAACTCTCTTTTCAGATATACTTTCTTCCCTTGGTTTCAAGGTTTTGAGGACACAACACACTCTGGGTTCTCCTCTTTCACACACTCCATTTCTGGCCCCTCCTTATCTCTTTGACTCTTCCGTGGCATGCTAGAACCCAGTTCTCAGGCTCTTTTGTATCTTTATCATGTCTCCTTGATCTCCAGATTCATATTTTTAAATGCTGTTCCAGCACTGATGTCTCCTAAATCCTTATCTGCTGGCCAGCTCCATCTCCTGAAAATAAGCCTTATATATCTACTGTCTATTCCTCAGCCCCTTTGGATGGCTATTAGGCATCTGAAACCTAGCCTTTTCAAACCTAGCCTTATTTCTACAGCCCGCAATCTGCTCCTCCCATGAGCTTTCCTGTCTCATAAAGGCCAGTTCTGTTTTCCCACTTGTTCAGACCAAAAATCTGCCTGATCTTTTGAGTTATTTCTGATTTTTGATCATGATAAGCAACACAGAGATGAACATACAGGTATAAAGCTTTCTAATCCACTCTTCAGTTTCTCTTACTCCCCACAGCTCGTCTGTAAGAGGACCCTTTTGACTTTTCCTTTATACCCACAGATGGACCACATCTCAGAAACTGAGATGGCCCTGTGTTGACAGTCTCTCCCACTTGGATTGTTTCAGTGGCCTCCTACTGGTCTCTCTGATTCTTTCCTTGCTGTTCCCTGCCTCTCACAATGCTCTATTCAGCCATAGAGAAAGGATCAAAATACAAGCTGTAGGCTCCAGTGCCTAGCTGGAAGCCCACCAGTGCTTTCCACATCACTGGGATAAAGCCAGGATGCTCGTATCACTTACTGCCCCGCCACGTTCAGCACTCTGCCGCCTTTGTTCTGTTCTAGCTCTCTGGACTCCTACATCCTTTCTGAAATGTCACCTTCTCAGTGAGGCTTTTCCTGACCCTGCTCTTCACGCTTCAGGTTCAGACCGCCACCCCCCCCCCCAACTTCCACTTCAGCACTTCCTGTCTCCTTTCCTGATTTATTTTACTATAAAGTACTCATTACCATCTGATAAGCTATATATTTTACTTATTTATTTACTTATTTTCTGTTCTTCCCTCACTTGGATGCAAGCTTTCTGAGGGCAGGGTTTTCACTTGGTTTGATTACTGCCCCTATCCTGGACCTTATAGTAGAGACTGGCATAAAGTAAAGACTCTGTAAATAATGGTTGAATGAATAGTGTTTATGTCTGATTAGTTTTCAAGTTTTCTCAACCCATTGTTTCATCTCATTTCATATCTAACTTTGTGTTTTAAATTGAGGTAAAATACACATAACACATAGTTTAACATAACTATTTTTAAATGTGCATTTCAGAATTGTTAAGCACATTCACATTGTTGTGCAGTCAGTCTCCAGAATGCTTTCCATCTGTAAAACTATGCCCGCTAAACAACTCCTTATTTTCTGTTTCCCCCCAACTCCTGGCTGTAATTTTTCTACTTTCTCTCTTTATTAATTTGACTAGTGTAATTACTCTAGTGGAAATCATATAGTATTTGTCTTTTTATGACTGGTTTATTCCATTTAACATAATGTCTTTACATGTAATCCACGTTGTAGTATGTGTCAGAATTCCCTTCCTATTTAAGACTGAATATTCCAATATAGGTATATACTACATTTTGTTTATTCTTCCATCAGTAGACACGGGTTGCTTCCACATTTTGGCTGTGGTTAATAATGATACTATGAACATGGGTGTATACATATCTCTCCAAGATCTTGCCTTCGGTTCTTTAGGCTATATATCCAGAAGGGAAAAGGCTGGATCATATGTAATTCCAATTTTTATTTTTTGAGGAACTATGATACTGTTTTCCAGAGCAGTTACACTATTTTAAATTCTTATCAACAATGCACAAGGGTTCCAGTTTCCTTAAATCCTCATCAAAAATATGTTTTGTATTTCTTTGGGGAAAATGTTTATTGAAGTCCTTTGCTCATTTTTTAGTTGAGTCATTTTTTTTATTGTTGTTGATTTTGTTATTTTTATATATTTTTTCCTGATTGGCCTCAATTATTGTTGCCTTACTGGTGATGCTTGAGTTAATTTCTGGAGGATAAGTAGAAATATACTTAATATAATAGGTAGGGCTGAAAAGGTGGGAGTCTAATCTTGGCAAAGAGAATGGCATGTATAAATGGTAACGAGTGAAAGGGACATGCACATAAGCATAAATATGCATTGATGTTCTATCTGAAGAATGTATATGTAGTTCACATATTTTCCCCTAAATAGGTATATATAATATATGTGTGCATATGTGTGTATGTATATATATACATACACATACATATATATACATACACTTATAAATGCACAAATATGGTAACAAGTCTTCTCAATAGCAGCACTATTGACCTTTTGGCCTAGATAATTATTGGTTTTCTGGTGGTGTCCTGTGCATTATAATTATTTGGCAGCATACCTGGCCTCTACCTGCTAAATGCCAGTTACTCTCTCCCCTACCCCACAGTTGTAACAATTAAAATGTCTCCAGGGATGGGGAATGGAGAAATAAGTGAAGGGGATCAGAGGTACAAAGTTCCAGCTATAAAATAATAAGTTATGGAGGAGGTGAAGTACACATAAGGAACGTTGTCAGTAATATTCTAATAACTTCGTATGGTAACAGGTTGGTATCTGGTCTTACTGAAGCAATTTCAGAATGTATAAAAATATAAATCACCAAGTTGTAAATGTGTAACTAATATAATATTGTATGTTAATTATGATTCAATAGAAAAAAAAATGTTTCCATGCATTGTTGAATATCCCCTGAGGGCAACCCCTTTTCCTGCCAGCTATAACCTCTGCTATAAGAGGAAATGTTAGAGAGGTAAATAGATAGATGGTGGTGGGGGTGAATACTGGTAATATATTGTTATATTGTGATTAACAGCCTTATCTGTAACAGGCTCTGTTTGTGTGTAAACCAATATTCAACAACATATCGATTATGTCAGTAGGTTTAGGGGTCAGCCTAAAGAATGTGTCTTATACTCTTTGTGAGCTTGTATTGATATTATTGTTATTTCTTACTGAGCTCTTAAGAGTCTCCCATTAGGACTCAATTATACAGTAAATTATAGCATTTCTCCTTTTCTGTTCAGAGGAAGTCTGCTTACTCCTATTCAGAGACTGTTTTCAAAGCATGGAACTACAATTTGTTTCCTTTGCATTTCTGGAAACTCTGGCAGAGTGAGAGGCTGAGAAACCTATAGCTTTCATCCCATTTTGTAGACCACACACAGGAGAATGGCAACTGAATAAAGTAACATATTCATTAATTTTTAAATTTGAGTGCCTTAAGACTTACCCAGCAGCAGGAAGGTAGGCATTCTAGAAAGATTTCTGGGGAGGATTTTGACATTTCCAGTACTGATTTTGATTGATTTCTTTTTTTTTTTTTCTTTTTTTTTTTTCCCCCCTTATTTATTTATTTATTTTTTCAGTGGGTTTTGTCATACATTGATAAGAATCAGCCATAGATTTACACGGATTCCCCATCCCGATCCCCCTTCCCACCTCCCTCTCCACCCGATTCCTCTGGGTCTTCCCAGTGCACCAGGCCCGAGCACTTGTCTCATGCATCCCACCTGGGCTGGTGATCTGTTTCACCATAGATAATATACATGCTGTTCTTTCTAAACATCCCACCCTCACCTTCTCCCACAGAGTTCAAAAGTCTGTTCTGTATTTCTGTGTCTCCTTTTCTGTTTTGCATATAGGGTTGTCGTTACCATCTTTCTAAATTCCATATATATGTGTTAGCATGCTGTAATGTTCTTTATCTTTCTGGCTTACTTCACTCTGTATAAGGGGCTCCAGTTTCATCCATCTCATTAGAACTGGTTCAAATGAATTCTTTTTAACGGCTGAGTAATATTCCATGGTGTATATGTACCACAGCTTCCTTATCCATTCATCTGCTGATGGGCATCTAGGTTGCTTCCATGTCCTGGCTATTATAAACAGTGCTGCGATGAACATTGGGGTGCACGTGTCTCTTTCAGATCTGGTTTCCTCAGTGTGTATGCCCAGAAGTGGGATTGCTGGGTCATATGGCAGTTCTATTTCCAGTTTTTAAAGAAATCTCCACACTGTTTTCCATAGCGGCTGTACTAGTTTGCATTCCCACCAACAGTGTAAGAGGGTTCCCTTTTCTCCACACCCTCATCAGCATTTATTGCTTGTAGACTTTTGGATAGCAGCCATCCTGACTGGCGTGTAATGGTACCTCATTGTGGTTTTGATTTGCATTTCTCTAATAATGAGTGATGTTGAGCATCTTTTCATGTGTTTGTTAGCCATCTGTATGTCTTCTTTGGAGAAATGTCTGTGTAGTTCTTTGGCCCATTTTTTGATTGGGTCATTTATTTTTCTGGAATTGAGCTTCAGGAGTTGCTTGTATATTTTTGAGATTAATCCTTTGTCTGTTTCTTCATTTGCTATTATTTTCTCCCAATCTGAGGGCTGTCTTTTCACCTTACTTATAGTTTGCTTTGTAGTGCAAAAGCTTTTAAGTTTCATTAGGTCCCATTTGTTTAGTTTTGCTTTTATTTCCAATATTCTGGGAGGTGGGTCATAGAGGATCTTGAGCTCTTTCAAAATCTATAGGCTTTTGAAAATCTAAGTTAGTGAAGCAAAATCTCTGCCTGATTCAAGACTTCCACCTGTGTCCCTTGTAATTTGCAACCCAGCATTAAAATTAGGGCCACCGTTATTCAACTTTACCAGGAATTTCCTACTAAAAGATAAAAGGACCATATGTATATTGATAAACTCTATAAAGCTTGTCCATCTCTAATCTGAGGTACGGACAACCCATGTACAGGGAATAGTCCAATTCAAAGAGATAGGTTGTGTGAGATTCTTACTCCCAAGGAATGTTTAGTTATGTTCTTACCCCTAAGGTATGTTTCATTCCTTCATGGGCCAGAGCCTCCCACTGAAGAGATGAGAGTGGTCATTCAGAGTGCAATTGTATTTAGTGAGTTGACAGTTACCTCCTGATTGGTATTCATTTTGGTGGTGGTTTATATTTGCTAATAGAGTGTGCTTTTCTTAAAATGTTGCCAGGAATGTAAAATGCATGTAAAATAAGTATAGAATGTAGTTTTGTTTTCCCCCATCCTTTCACATTTTTTTTTTAAATTGTGATAATGCACAATGTGAGATTTATATTCTTATCAAACTCTTCCAATTGTGCAATGCAGTATTGTTAACTACAGGTACAATGCTATTCAACAGATCTCTAGATCTTGATTATCTGGCAGGCCTAAAACTTTATGCTCATTGAATAGCATTTCCTCTTTACCCCCACCACTCACCCCTTAGGTTTTTATCAACAAAATTCTGGAATGAGGGGAGTCGTGACAGAGGCAAATAATCCGTAAATCTCCAACCTGTTTGGCATTACTTCTGCCTTTAGTTATGTTCTTATTCTGGGTAATTTATAGATAAACATTCATGTTTATTTAGCAGTTGTGGCCCTATGCTAAGCTCTTTAGTCATTATTTCATTTAATCCTTTCAATAGCATGGTGAGTTAAACATGATTATTAACAGTATTTTTCTTAGATGAGGTAACTGATTGGAAAAACTGGGTAATATCCTCACGTTTACACATAAAGTAGCAGACGGGAGATGTGAACCCAGGACAGCTGCCCCAGAGCCTATAGCATTGATAACTCTGTTCATGTTTGAAAGACCCCCTTCTCTTCCAGCATATGTATATACCCAATGCATATCTTGTATCAGGACAAGCTGGATAAAGAATCAAAGCCAAACTGAAGCAAAAGCCAAATAAAACAAAACAAACAAATCTCCATTGGGAACTCTTTCCTGCTCATTCTATCAAAATCACATAAATACAGAATTCACAGATGTCTGAACCTGTATTGCCATAGGCTTTCTACATATATACCTACAATTAGGGGTTCAAAGGCAAGGGTTGTAAATTTCTTTGTAGGATGAAACTCTCATAACTATGCCAAGAGTCACATACCTATATCACAAATTTAGTCCACAGACGATATTTAATGTGAGTATAATGTTTTTGGTAACAATCTCATTTTAAACATTTTAAGGAAATGTGTGCACTCTCTCTGTTGACAAAGTACTTACTGCTTCTTGTCTTGCCTTATCTGCTTTGCTCATTTAGTTTAGCTGCTTTGTCCTTGTAGGCCTTTCTTTACCTTTGAAATCCCTGCTTCCCAGTAACAATTTGGGTGGACGTGATTTTCATTATATATGTAGGTATAGAAGTCATTATGTAGAGTCATACAAGATATATATATTTTACTTTGAGGCTTAACTTCTACTGAGGCTTTGTTTTCTGATTCCATTTATGTTAATATTATGGTTCCCTCTTTTTCTTTCTTTTTTTTTTTTTTACTTTTTCTTTTTCAAGAACTAACATTCTATTGTCCCTTTGATTCCTATTCATTTAATTCTTCGTGTCCTCTTGACCAAAGTTGAATGAGTCAGAGGAGGAAAGGGGCTTTTTTGAAACTGCATTTTTTGTGTGTAGATTTCTTGTTGTTGTTTAGTTACGAAGTCATGTCCAGCTTTTTTGTGACCCCATGGACTGTGGCCCACCAGGTTTCTCTGTCCATGGGATTTCCCAGGCAAGAATACTGGAGTAGGTTGCCATTCCCTTCTCCAGGGGATCTTCCTGACCCAGGAATTGAACCCGCATCTCTTTCATTGCAGGCGGATTCTTTGCCACTGAGCCAGTTTCTTAGAGATGCTTAAAAAAAGAATAAAAAGCTGCTTCTTTGACTTCCCCTTGTCCCTTGGTAAAGATGACAAAGTGCTTTTCAAGGTGTAGCAAAGCATTAGTATTAGTATGTGTGTATGTGACTCAAGGTGGTGATATTTGAATCTGTTAGAGGGGGTAATAGGCAAGTTACTTTCCTCCTCTGAGCCTGTTTCCTTACCTGTAAAACACAAATAATGATACATCACATAATTTGTTTGAGATTTTGATAAAATATCCTATAAAGTACCCTAAAACATGTAGGTTTCTACATCCCTCCTTCCATTCTTCTCAGACACTAGATTGAATATGGATATTGCCGGTGATATCAAAGTATATAAAAGGATTTCAGAGAAAGATTGCAATAAAAATGTACTCTTGCCAAAAAGGGTCCCCTAAAACCAACTCACAATGTCAATACACCTTATATATAATTGCTTTTCTGTACATGTGTATGCATAAATGTACCACAGAGGTGTACATGTAAGCATATGTGTGTACACATACCTGTAACATTTGGGTTGTGTGCAGATTAATGTGCTTTGTATATGCGAATATGGAGCGTGTGTGCAGGAAGAAACCGGGCTAGAAGAAGAGTACATTGCGCTAGATGTTTGATGGTAACCCTATTGTAACTCATGGTATATAAAATAAATTTCATTTATGATGTTGGTCTTATCTTCTAATTAAAATCATAGGCATGAAACTTCTTTATACCTGCATAAAAGAAGCAGTTTAATTTCTCTGCACCAGGGGAGAAATGATTTCATTGCCTGTTATGTAGCCCATCAGTACTTGGTGAGGGAGAGTAGTTATGAAAGCCTCATCCTTTCCCAGTATATTTGTCCTCGCGGTCTTAAAGGAGCATGGATGCATCCTCTGAGGTTTTTTCAAGGTCAGCAGGGGTGCTTTTCCCAGTAGTCCTTACCCTTCACAGTGCCAAGGGGGGAGACAGTTATTCTGTCTACAGTTATTCTATCTAAGAACTTTCATCCTAGATTATTCACACATGAATAAAAAAAAAAGAAAAGAAACTAGACTGCCTATACTGCATCTATTTCTCAAAAATTTGCTGATAACTAGTAATAACTTATTTCAATGAAGCCAAAGCAAATATTTGAGAAAAAGAAAGTAAGCTTGTCTTGGAAGTTATAAAGGAACAAAAAAGGAAAATGACTATGAATCTTAGCAGTTAAAGGCATTGAATTTGTGTAAAGCTTACTTTTTAATACTGATATATACTATTGGTAAATTTTTAAAACTCTACTGTTCAGGAGTTTCATTTTAGAAGCATATGGAAATGTTTCTTTGACTTTACTTGGTACTTTGGACCCCATGGTGCAGACTGTGTGTAGCTGTAACCCTAACAGCTAGTGGCAGTAGAGCCCAAGACAGGACAGATTGCAAGAGGAAATGAACTCATTTGCTCATTAAGTCACTTAACAAACATTAGGAACTCAAGGAAGTTGGGTTGAGCTAGATGATAAAGGTCAAAAGAGCTGTGCTAATGATGGAACGATACACATGCACAAGGGGCAGGTATGTCAACCCATTTTAAGAATTTTAGGATATAGGGAAATCAAAGATAAGTCATTGAATGGTTTTAGATTATTCTGGCCACAGTGTACAAAGTGAATTGGAGGAATACTGGTTGAATCTGTGAGATGGACTAGGGGTATCTTACAGGAATCCAATGGTCACATTTTGGACTAACACAACCACAATGGGCAGGGAGAGAATGGATCTGATTTTAGAGTTAATTAGTAGGTAAAATATGCAGAGCTTAGAGAGTAATTAATTATAGGAGATGAATAAGAAAGCAGAGTTGGGGATGAACCTTGGGCATTTGGCGTCACGTGGGTGGCTGGTGGAAACACTCACTGCACTAGGAAACACTCGGGGTGGAGACGAGGGCTTGGATGAAGTATTCTGCGGCATGCTGAATTTTAGGTGTTGTGGGATAGTCAAACTGAAGAAAGTGCCAGAACACTTAGTGTTCAAGTCTGAAACTGAGAGGAGACCTTAGATTAACTTTTAATTTATGAATTGTCCCCAGAAAAGTGGTAATGAAAAAATAAAAATGAGAGTGGAAGAGGTCACTGAGGAACAATGTATCTAGTGAAAAGAGAAGAAGGTCAAAACTGAGGGTTGAGGAATGGTTATACTATGAGGATAATCAGAGAAAGTTGAGTATTCAAAAGAGGTAGAAAGGAAAACCAAGACTAGTATGGTGTTACAGAAGCCCCTGGAATAAAATGCTTCCAGAAGGATGGAATTGTCGGTGGCCACAAAGACTGCAAAGAGTTTAACTAAGGGAAAGATAGTCTGAGTGTCTATTGGATTTAAATACTGAAAAGTCACTCACACACTTAGTGAGACCAATGCCACTGAGGTCCTGTGAGTAGAAGACTTTTGACTCCTGAGAGGTCGATAGTAACCATAGCTGTCACTTGTCAAGAATATGCATTATGCCAAGCATTCAAAGCCAGTTCTGGTATCATCAGACTCAGTTATTGTTGAGGAAAACCGAGGCCTCTAGAAGTTAAATAATGCTCCCAGGTGACAGCATGCAGAGAAGTGTTGAGATCTGGACTTGCTGTCTCAGATGCCAGTGTCTGTTCACTATACCACCCTGTGCATTCGGCTTGGGAAGGACAGACTTTCTTGAGCATCAGCCCAAAATGGCCTTCAGGGATATGTGCTTTGGAAAACAACTAGAGCAAAGGGATCATGAAACCACCTAAATCAATTAAATCTTTATAACTGTTCAGAAGGAACAAAATAGTGGGATCTTTTTCATGACTTAAGAGCAAGAGAATGATGGAGAGTGATGTGGAGAATTGACAGAGGGAAGATGAAAAGACAGTGGTGTGATGGTCCCAAGGTCAAGGGACAGAGGACCATAAGAATAAACTTCCAATACATACAAGTATAAATATCAAAAATGAAAGTATTTAGAAGACGGACATCAGAAAAATGAAGCCTCATTTGTATGCAGACCTAACCTTGCACAGTATTTTAGCTCAATTCACCAATAAAGGACTGAATCAGGAAAAAAAAAAATACCAGTATTTCATCTAGAGACCCAGATGCCCTTTTCTGTGCTGTGATATATAAGTAGAAATGACTTTATGCTTTAATTTCTTGTATTTATTCTCTACTACTGACTCTGTCTATATTTTCTTCTCTTTCCTTTCTTTAGATCATGCTTCTTAGTGATCCTGAGATAGAGAGCAGCATATTGATCAGCTCAGATGAAGGGGCAACCTATCAGAAATACCGGCTCACCTTCTACATCCAGAGTCTGCTCTTTCACCCCAAGCAAGAGGACTGGGTACTGGCCTACAGTCTGGATCAAAAGGTGAACAAATACTGCTTTCATTTACATCCTGTCACCCAGGTACCACCCCATGAAAAGCACTTGCCTATTTACTCAGTCCATGTATTCAAGGGTATTCAATGACATTGCATTGTTCTGACTACATTGATTGTGTCTGCAGCATCTAACTTTCCCTTTTAGTCTTTAATATCAAAATATGCAGGTGGGTATATTTCATTAATGACAATGCCATTTGTCATTTCATAGGTTTAAGATTTTTTTGTGTGTGATTTTACTCATTTAACCTTTAAAACAAACCCTGCGCTATAAATGGGAAATGTGTATTCAAAATAATTTTATGGAGACTGAAGTAAGCATAAGTGCCGAAAAGCCAAGGTACTTGTTCAAAACCACTCACCTGGTAGCTAGAGGAGCCAGAACTTGGAAGCTTATTGTCAGACTTCAAGTCTAGGCCTATCCTATCACACCATGCTGACTTGAATTGGAATAAACCATTGTTCTCAGTTTAGCAAAGGGAGGAAAGCCTCAAACATGTCCATTTCATTGTTTTCTAAAAGTACATTCAAGATAGAGTACCCCAATGAGTCCTCCCCTTTGAGCTTCAGATCCGTACATATATCCAGCAATGTACTTGACTTTGTCTACTATGTGTCTTGGAAGCCTTTCGATTCAACATATTCCAAAGATGAACTCTTGATCTTCCCACATCTAGGCTGGTTCTCTTCCAGTATTCACTAATTATATTCATTCAGTTGCAAAAGTAAGAAACCCAGGAGGTACCCCTAATAGTTCTTACAGTATATGTTCATCCTATAACTTGAACTATATATTTCCCAAATGTAGATCTTTTGATTTCATGCCTTTGCTTAAATTCCTTCTGTATCTTCTCTTTGCTCACAGATTAGTCTGAAGTCCTCAGTAGGCTGTAATAGCACCCACTTGGTCTGGTCCCTCCTTCTCTCTTCTAACTCACTGTTAGTACTTCAGTGACCATCTTCAGTCCCTCCCCACAACTCTCTCCCTTGCTCCCTTTCCTGGGCTTGGGATCTTCCATACAGTAAACCTCTTCACTGTCAGACCTCTGACATCACTTCCACAGGACATCGTCCCTAAGCTCCCTGACAAAGTTAAATCCCCCCTGATGTTCTTTCTTACAATGCTATGCACACTTCCCTTCAGGATACATGTCATGGTTGAGATTTTTCTGTTGATTGATGAGCACTTGGCATCTTTTGCATTTCTCCCTAGATTGCAAGTTCCAGGACAGCAGGGTTGTGTCTACTTTCACTCACTGTTGTAGCAGCAGTCTCTAGGACAGTGCCTGCCATTTAATAATGATCAGTAAATATTTGTTATATTTGAAAGTTTGGACTTCCTTGGGGGCTCAGATGGTAAAGAATCAGCCTGCAATGCAGGAGACCTGGGTTCGATCGCTGAGTTGGGAAGAGCCCTGGAGGAGGGCCTGGCAACCCACTCCGGTATTCTTGCCTGGAGAATCCCCATGAACAGAGGAGCCTGGAGAGCCACAGTCCACGGGATCGCAAAGAATCAGACACAACTGAGCTACTAAGCACAGCACAAATATTTGTTAAGCAAATGAGTTAGTGGATGGATGCATTGCTATGGTAATGAGCCCTTTATAGTTGATCAGTTTCTATCTATGAGAAGAGAATTTAGTTGTTCTTTGTATTTCCTACTTTTTCCAGAACCTCAGTACAGCGTGTGATGCCAAACTATTACATCACAATGTTGTGGAATCAATCAGTGAAAGGGAATGGATACTTATGAGTACTATCTTACGTAGAATTGTCTACAGAATAATGTTGTTGAAATAGTTTCTTGTCTCTGTTCTCTCAAGTCCTGAAACAGTTGCTCCTCACTATATGTTTGAATCTGTAATTTGTAAATGTGAGTGTGTGTGTATGAGGTGTCAGCACCTTTAAACAATAATTTCAACATAACCTTTATACCTGTCATTAATAGAGCCTCAAGGTGGGCATCAGCAATAGCTAAATGCAATTCCCTAAGGACACCCACATGACATTTGCAGAGCGAAAACCATTGCAAATACATTTCTTTCATGGCATCAGGTGGATATTGTGTGAAAGACTTAGCCAAATGTCAGATAGCCAAATGTCTGTTTAAATGCTTAGTAAAGCCAGGAATTTTGAAGATATGTTGAAAAAAATAAATCATTTAGATGTTATTAAATGGCTGTCTGATAATTTATTTAGATGAAACTCTTAAACCATGTTTTTACTTAGGCAGAGACAAGCTAGGTTAGAAAGCTAGGCAGCAGACATCTCATGCCAAGAGGTTGATAAACCAAATGCAGTATAGAAGTATTCCTTTTCTCCAGCTCCACAGCACTGAGAACATCTACAGCATTGGTTGTGCAGTACCCTTACAGATATAATGCATTCAAGATAGCTTCTGACTCGGTGGTTGCTTTTTCACCTGGTGAAAATATTTGCAAATGTGGCAGTGTGCACTGATGGATTTTCCTAACCACACTGAACTTTTCTGGGTGCATTCTTCCTTAAGCTCTCTTTCTTGTTGACATCTTTTGTGTGAAGTGGCTGAATGTTCTTTAGGCCCATAAAGTTTCTAACTGGTGCCCTGCCACTCTTTTAAATAAATGGTGTGAGAAAGCCGATGATGCCCCCGGCAACATTTGTAGAGATGCCATAAAACATCATCCAGGCATTCAGGTTACAGCAGAGTTTTTCTTTATTTGGGAGTAATTTATTGGTTTAGAGTCAAGGAGAGGGATGCTCTGGAGCAGCAAATGAAGATGCAAGGGTAGCTGAGATTGATATACAAATGTCTCATTTCAGACTGCAGCCTTCTCTGACATGCATGCATTGAGGCACGGGCTTCTTCCAAAGAAAATGAAAAGTGCTTGTATTAAGGTAACTGCAGCATCAAAGGGAGATGTTTGTGGTGAGGAGAGAATCGATGTTTCCATTATTGTGCCTTTGATGAAATGCACTAGCAATTTCTTTAGAATCTGTAAGGCTATCTCTTTACGTTGTATGTATTACAAAAGACCTAATTGAATGATATTTTAAAAGGACAATATCCAATTGCTCTACCTTCCAAATTGCTACCCCAAAGCTGCAGGAAACTTGCCAGGAGCTCTCACTCAATAAAGGCACTGCTGGAGAATTAAGGAAATACCTTCTGGATAGAACAAAATTGTGTCTAGAAATTGAGAGTGCACATAATCTTGTGTTCATTGAGATGCTGGCTGGCAGCTTGTGAATCCCCTGGGAAACTTGGCTACCTTTTGCTGGTCAGGGCCAGGTTGGCAGTGAAAGAGATCCAAGCCTTCCACCTTCCAAAGCTATGAAAGGGTGTGGAGGTAGGGCAAATGTACCTTGCACTTGACCCTGTGGGAGGATCATGCCTCTTCAATTCTGACGTGTCCCAGTCTCACAGAGTCCTTCTGTGTCCTTCTCAGTGTGACGTGGGCCTTTGATCAAGTCCTTCTGTTCTGGCTATACTGTGGATCCTATCACCCCCTATGCCAGCTCCCCTCTGCCTTACAGATTCTCCTGCCATCTTGCATTTTAACATTAACTGACTCAGTAAAGATGAGATTCTTTCTTGTGTATAAGAATCTTGGAGATGTTTTTATAAGAATCTTGGAGGTTTAAAAAACGCATCGCAGAAATAATAGGTTATGGTTGACCAAATTGGATATCATAAAAGAAAAGCTACTCCTCTCCTCTCAGAACCAAAGCTCTAGAACATCTTAGGACAGCTGTGTATTTACCAGTTATTTAGAAGGCAGTATTCTCTTTTGCCTCCATCAAACTGTTTCCTTGCTAACGACTGAAACAGCTCACTTTGTGATATTTTGAATTAGCTGGAGGGCTCAATAATCTTACTGCAACTGAGAAGTTTTGAAAAGATTTTGAGATATGTTTTGAGGACATTGCAGTCCTTTAAAAAGATAGGTGTTATTCTCATAGTTACAGAAAGCTGATGTTTAAAAACAATCCCTCATTTTGACAAGGAACTCAGTATAGTTTTTTGAATGGGCACATGATCATGTATTCACAGATGCATACAACCTGGACAGGGGGCCTTCCGCAGAGATGCAGAGTTGATAATAGCTGTTTTCCTGCGTGAGAGGTGGGATTGCAGGGTTCTCTGTTATCATTTGTCTTCTTGGCAAAATGAAACTTTAACACACCTAGCTGGCTTTGGCCATCAGAAATGAGAATCTCAATGGGATTTCAGACTTGATTGTTTTTTCAGACGCTTCTTGGCTAGACTAGTCTAGAATTGCCTGAAATTTCAATGTAAAAACTACTTTCTGAAACAGTAGCACACATAATGAAGGGTTGCTGTGTGGTAATTGGGAGGGGGGTGGGTGTGCAGTTATGGGTGTTTTCTTTTATTGCTGGCCACGCACTAAGTTCAATAGCAGCTGACAGAGTGACAAGCTGGTTAAGAAACTAATGCCATCTTGGGCATTGTTGTTTAGTCGCTACGTCATGTCTGACTCTTTTGTGACCCCATGAGCTGTAGTCCACCAGGCTCCTCTGGGCCTGGTCACTGGCAAAACAGGGTCTGCAGTGGAGGGGATGGGCTGCCACACATGAGCAGGACACTAGTGAGTTAGGGTGTATCTAGTGTGTAGAAGGCCTGAAAACTCAAAGGGAAGTTTAAATTTGTACTTCTGAAATGCTGGTACAAATGAAGAAGTTTTTTTCATTTATATTCTCATGAAAACCCTCTGATTAGAAATGTAATTGTGCTCAGAGCCTTCAGGATTAGCCGGAGATGGTAACCTTCCTCAGAAGCCATTGACAGAAAGGCTTCGTGGCTCCCCAGCTGGTGAGGATGACACTGTTGGGAATGATGTTAGGCTGGCTGTGGTGTTGAAGCCTATTCCCTATGGAATAAGACTGGGACAAAAGGTACCTCTTATTTGGAGAGAGGCACTGCATTTTCATTGGGTCCTCTTCCATGCCTATAAAATCACTTGTCTATCACTGAAGAGGAGAAAGGAAAATCCATAGCCCCTCTCACCTAGGGTGAGCCCACACTGCTCTCACAGATGTCTCATCCATACAATAGAAATATGCTGTCTCCATCACCATAGAAACACTAGTTTCCAGGAGGCCACTTTCCTGAAGGTGAACACAAAAACAGTGGACTGAGAGAGAATGGCCCTATTTTGTATTTAAAAATGTGGCACAACCACCGTGTTATTCAGATGTTAGCATTAACCTATTTGCACTGAGTTCTGAGTGACAAAACTGGTTTAATGTGCAATATTAACTTGCATTGAGTGAGGGTGGTGCAGTAAGAATCTCTAGTCTTTGCAACTTTGCTCTAAGGATGCTGGCTCAAAGGAACAGACTTCAGCAAAAGTCTTTATCTTCCCAAGCCTGCCTTTTCTATACCATGTCCCAGACTTCAGGTCCCTGCCTCTACCTTCTAGGTGTCCCTTTTGTTAACCTGACACCTTTCGGTCAGGAAAAGAACATTTGCTAAAATAATTAATGGAAGATGCAGCATATATATATGTATTAAGAAGGGTGTACAGGTATTTCTTCTCAACAACACCTTTCCTGAAGCAGTTAAGCTCTCATGATAGAAATTCAGGTGTGGCAATACTTTGGTGAAGGAGATGACTATAGGAATAGGTGGGCAAGGGCTTGTGTGATGCAGTCTCTTCCGGTTGCGTGTGACCTTCTCTGTGTTCCGCCACCCCTTCCTGCATGGAGTGACCTTACCTTCACATGTGCACTGGTCCTTTGTTCTCACGCTGCTGCCCAGTGTCCCTAACTCTCATCCCTTTGCCTCATTCCGACACTATGTTTCCAGTTTTCCGGTTGAATCTAGTTCTTCTGCTTATTCCTTCCTTTGTAAGCCTCTCTGGGCTTATGATCTGGCTGATCTGACCTGGCCAAATCTGCTATCCTCCCTCCATTCTCTGCCTCTACCTTGACCACTCCCTCTGGTACCTGACCTTTTAAAGTCAGGGTCAGTCTTTAAGCATTTTAAATCAAAGTATAATGTATATATACAGAAAAGTGCACATATCATGAGCTCAATGAATTTTCATAAACTGAATGCACCTATAGAACCAGCACCCTAATCAAGAAGCATAACATGATTGGAATCCCAGCATCATCCCCCTTATGTACTTTTTCAGATATTACCTTCTACCCCAAGTCCAGCTGCTATCAGTAGGGTCATTTTTAATGACTGGATAAACTGGTGAAGAAATAGACTCAAGATGAATTCCTTGGAAGAAAGGTTGGAAAATAACAAGTGAGGTAACTGACAGAGAAGGAGACTTTAAAAATATTAGCATTAGAGAATTAGTGTAAGCCAAAGGCAAGAATTCATTGACGTTCAATAAATCTAGTTAATACAGAGAATTCATAAGGAAACTTTCAAAAGATGCTCATTTAAAATTAATTTAATACATTTTAATTTAAATATATTTTCCTTTCTGTGCCATAAGGAAGATACCCAGTGTTGACAAAGTTTTGGTGAAACTCATATTCTGAAATTGTATTGATGGTCATGCAAATGAGTTTTCCTTCCTGGAAAACATCTTGGCAATGTATCAGAAGACAAACACGTTTTCATAACTTGATTCAGCTACTTCACTTCTGAGACTGAACCAAGAGAATAATACCAAAAGGCTTTAGGCATAATAATGTTTATCAAAATCACTTATAAAATGTGGATAGAAATTTGCTGAGTACCCAACACTAAGGGATTTTAAATCAGGGTATATACATTTACCCAAATATCATGCAACCATTAAAATGGTGATTATGATGACCATGTAGCAACATGGATACATATTAATATCTATTTAGTACTTATATATCTCATAGACATTATATATATATATAAATTAATACACGATTCATAGAAAATTAAGTAGTATGCTTTGAGTATAAGTGTGTGACAAATAAGATAAAAGAAGGAAGGAAGGAAGCAAAGAGGGAAGGAAGAAGAAAAAAAAATAAAAATGGTAGAAGATATTGCCAAATATTACCTGAGCTCTCTTAAAATGATGGGATTGTTTGTAGGGTTTTTTTTTTTTAAGCCACTTGTTTTTTATATTTTGTATTATTTCGTTAGATTACTTTTACGATTCAATTCAGTTCAGTTCAGTTGCTCAGTCATGTCCGACTCTTTGCGACCCTGTTGACTGCAGCACGCCAGGCCTCCCTGTCCATCACCAACTCCTGGAGTTTACTCAAACTCATGTCCA
Organism: Dama dama; assembly: GCF_033118175.1. NCBI lineage: Eukaryota > Metazoa > Chordata > Mammalia > Artiodactyla > Cervidae > Dama > Dama dama. Next base: position 72,007,910 of record NC_083695.1, read on the forward strand.
TTGAGTTGGTGATGCCATCTAACCATCTCATCCTCTGTCGTCCTCTTCTCCTCCTGCCTTCAATCTTTTCCAGCATCAGGGTATTTTCAAATGAGTCAGTTCTTCACACCAGGTGGCCAAAGTATTGGAGTTTCAGCTTCAGCATCAATCCTTCCAATGAATATTCAGGATTGATTTCCTTTAAGATGGACTGGTTGGATCTCCTTGCTGCCTTGAATAACTTCTGTTTAGTCCCAGATATAAGACAGTGATCTTTAAAAAAAGATTTTAAGTGTGAATAAGGTCAATTTAGGTAAAAGCACTTTAAATCATAATTTAACTACATTTTCAAGAGGTGGTGTGGTGTAGAGGAAAATTTCCCTGGACTTGGAATATATCAAGTCTGAGGTTTTTCTTTTCTTTAGCTTTGCTTCTCACTATGGTCCCTTTCGAACTGTGAACCTCAAGGAACTATGTTTTTTTCCTAACAAAAAAAAATTCTTTTTGGATATAACCTCAAGCCATATTATTTACAACTCAGTGATAGATATAGGTTTTATTATTTAGAAGCACCCACTATAGTTAGATATTAAGAAAGTGATTGCTTCTGGTGGTTTTTCAGATGAATTTTTTGACTGTATCCTAAAATTGACTTGGCATTTGGTTATTTGATTTGACAGCTTTAATGGAAACAAATACTCTGGAGCCAAGAGATATAGACATATGCAGTGAATTGGTATTTGTGCTTAGTAACTCTTATATTCCTCATGTTATGTTACTCGGTATTAAACATGTAAGTGCTTCTTGGAAACAGAGCAAATATGTCCTTAGGTATTCCTGTGTATGGGCACCAATGGGTGCTTTTATGTACATGGTTACATTGAATTCTCATAGGGATCTGCAAAGTGGGTATTGTTATTTCCAAGTTACAGGTGAGTATGTGACTCCTGAAAGCAGTATCCATTTGCTCAAGGTCACCTCGACAGTGAGGGGACTGGCCTGCTCTCTGCATCTGGCTGAGACCCTCAACTATGATCATCACACCTGACTCTGACTAGTGGATGGACAGACTTTCCGCCACCTGGGGCAGAATCCCATAGGCGCCAGTCTACCCTGAAGCTTAGCCTCAGAGAGCACTGTACTAGTGACACAACAAAATCAGCCAGGCAGAGATCAGATCTTCAGATGAATCCAGTTACTTCTAGCACATCCCTCAGCTGATGGCACTTACCAGGGTGGCACCTTGAATAGAAAAGTCATCAAATTGCTTCCTAATAAGTCATAGGACTGAATAATTTCCCCCTGGCAGAAGATAAACAACAAAGCAGTTGTGTGTGTGTGTGTGTATTTTCAGGTTTCATGCAGTTTTGCTCACTTTTCCCATCCATTTGTTCCAGTGTTTGAGTTAACATGTAGATTAAATAAGTCCTTGCCATTCAAATAGGTAATACTATAATCTGGGTTTTTTAAGGAAGTTTATAGAGACATCTTTAATATGGTAATGAAGATAGAAGTTGAAATCATTTAACTTCATTTACAAACCATGAATATGTATTATGCTTTAAATGAAAAGAAAGGCTAAAACAGATATAGTGTTTGTTCAGTTTGCTAAAGAGAAGACAATTTGTCAAGATTTTTTCCCCAAAACTCAAGTAATATGCAAATATAGGAAAATCAGACCCCCATGTTAATTCCATGGCATGATGAATATTTTTATAATCCTAATTAGTACCAGTCATTTAGTCTAGCAATTTCCCCCAATCTAACCAATTTGAAATTAAAATAGATGCCTTGATTACAAAACTCATTAGCAAAGAAGCACCCTTCTCACTAACCAGTTCATTTAAAATGCACAAACTGAATGAAGTGTGGAATACTTGTGTTGTCAATTGGCATTAGTGAAGTGAGTCTTAATTGGGACCATTGTGAAGTATTTGTATTGCTGCATGTTTCATTGCAGTATAATATATCATTCATTAAATGTAACAAAAGCAGCTTTTAAATGGTTTAATTAAGCGAAGTTGGTGTGCTTGGTAATTTTTATAAAGTCTAATGTCACAATTGTTTGCATTTGGAGTACTGGTAGGTATTAATGTCAAGAAGATGAAGTCTGACTCTGCATTTATCACTCCGATTACGCAAAGAATGGCAGGTTTAATGTCAGAGGAGAAAATTAAATTATAGAACATTGACTTCTTACTGAAAAGTACCCACATGCATATTGTCCTTGTGCATTTGGACATGGAAACTCCAGAAAGGCCTGATTTATGGCTGAGAATGGAGAGGAAGGGCTGAGGACTTGGGAGTGAAATGAAAGGAGAAAATAACAGTTGGGGATTTTTTTTTGGTAATTTCTTTTTTAATTTTCTTTTTTTAATGAAGGGAGGAAGTAGTAGGTGGAGCGAAACTCTATCCAATGTATTTTTGTCTACTCAAAAGAGCAATAGAGATGAGGAGCAGTGCAGATTGATGTTCTGTCTAAGCCAAATGTGGGAGTGTGAGAGGAGGGGGAAATTGGCTTTGGACCAGGGAAATACTGGAAGCAGGGCTCTACAGAAGTCCTGAATGGGGGCCAGATAACAATGAGTTCAAGGCTGGTTTTTCAGGGACAGAGACTGTATAATGAGGTGCAGCAGTGGCAGGCTTACAGGTATAAAGTATAAGACAAGCACAGAAGTCACTTTCTGTTGTTGCTTCTTTTCTGTGCAATCCAGGTGTCAGCTGTTACATCTTATTTATGGACTATTTCAACCCCATATCAATAAGGATGGGCCATGTCACTAATTTCCTTGAAAGATCTAATTTTGACAGTCCTGCCCATATTCATTTGGTGTCTCCACTGTAAAGGAAATGGTGCCATTGACTTCTGATTGCAAGATTTGCATTTCTTTGCTGGAGGGCTTTCTCTGAAGGCTTTTGAGGCTACTCAATCTATATCTATAGAAGTGCCATGGAATTAACATGCGAAAGAGGTCCACAGCCAATGATGAACAGAATTTGGTGTAGAGATAGCATAGTTTCTTCTCTTATCATGTGGAACAACTCCAAAGAGTTTTACACTTTGTTTTCCAGAATGTCGCAATGGAATTAAGCTCTAGTTGTCCAGAGTTAGCTGACTTTATAACATATCATTTCTACACTCCATTGGCTATAATTTCTGTACTCCCATACTGTTTCCCAAACACACTGCTTAGTTCTTATCTCAGTGTCTGCTCCTGGGGGAACTCTAACCAACTGTGACAAGCGTGTTGTGATTTTGGTAGTGGTATCTGCAGATTTCTAAAGGGAAGGACAGGGGACACAAGCAAGTCTCCGTTGACATTTCTGTGTTCTTAAGTTCCTTCTGGGCTGTGCCACCCTCTCGTTTTCCTCATTGTTGTTAACTAAATAATATCCTCTCCCCCAAAATAATGCCCGTCTCTGAATCCTCAGACCTGTAAATACATTTCCATAAAGGGCGAAGGGGGACTTGGTGGATGTGATGAAATTAAGGATCTTGAGATGAGGAGGGTATCCTGCATTCCCAGGTATGCTCAGGGTAATCACAGGGGTTTGGTTTTGCAAGAAGGAGGCAGAAGAATAATATTTAAAAAGGAGACGTGACAATCGAAGCAGATGTTGAAATTATGCTTTCTGAAGATGGAGCCACAGGCCAAGGGATGCAGGCAGTTTCTAGAAGCTAGAAAAGACAAGGAAATGGGTTATCCTCCAAAATCTCTGGAAGGAAGACAGCCCTACTGACACTTTGGTTTTAACCCTGTCAGACTCATTTGAACTTCTGGCTTCCAGAAATATAAGGTGATAAACTTGAGTTTTTGTAAGCCACGACCTTTGTGGTAATTTGTTAGAGCTGTGAGAGGAAACGAACACACTCACTGACCTTTCCCCAGCTTCGGTGCATCTTCTGTCTGACAGCAGGCAAAATCCTCTAGTTACCTGGCTCTGCTTCCTGGAAGCCCAGGTATCCAGAGTTCCAGACACAGGTCATACGTTTGGCTTCTAACATTGATCCATGCCATCTTGAAAGAAGAAAAGTTCCTCCAAAGAGGAATTACGGTGAAAAGAAATACAAACCTGTTCCCCATCTTGTCACATATTGTATTAGTTTTAGGTCTGCTGTAGCAAAGTACCACAGACTGGGTGGCTTGAACAGCAGAAATGTAAGGTCTCACAGTTTTGGAAGCTGGGAAGTCTTAGATCAAGGTGTCAGTGTGGTTGGTCTCTTCTGAGTCTAAAGACTGTCCTTGGCTTCTTGATGGCTGTTCTCTTTGTACTTCACAAAATCTTCCCTCTGTGTGTTTTTGTGTTCTAATTTCCTCTTCCTATGGTAACATATTTCTTTAGGGCTCACTCTAATTAACTCTTGAAAAGCTTCATCTCCATATATGGTCATATTCTAAGGTACTAGGGATTAGCATTCCACAGATGGATTTGGAGGAGATACAATTCAGCTGATAAATGCATGTCCAGGTTACTAAGTGATAAAAATCTTGTTGTGCTTTAGGTCTGTGCTCACCTGAAGAGTTTCCTCTGTGGAGCACGATTGCTTCTGGGGCAAGTGGAATGTAACCAGCCTCCAGGAAGAATGTTAGGAGGCTCGGGTGGGAAGTTAAGGAAGTAAGGGTGGGGTTTATCCCTGGAATGAAAACCAAATTCTCATGAGAGTTCCTGAGACTAGTCAGGAAGGTCTCAAACAGGTCTTTGGCTTTGACTCTGGGTTAGGGAATCCGGGAAGGTATGTTGAAAGAAATCTCTGCTTGAAACTTATTTTTGAGAATCATGGCTATTTGCTTGTATAAGCCAGATTTGTTGTGTTTGATTTTTGGTTTTGATGTCTTAAGATTTTCGTTTTCTCTTTGCGTTTGAAAATGTCAGTAGATCTCAGAGAAAGAGGTTTAAATGACCTGAAGGTGTTACACATTATGTTTAGTCGCTGAATCGTATCCAACTCTTTGCTATCCCATGGACTGTAGCCCACCAGACTCCTCTGTCCATGGGACTTCCCAGGCAAGAATACTGGAGTGAATTGTGATACCCTCCTCCAGGGGATCTTCCCAACCCAGGGATCAAACCCACGTTTCCTGCATTGCAGGTGGATTCTTTACCACTGAATCACCAGGGAAACCTACACATCTTCTTACAATTCATCATTGTAATATGTTTCTCCATAGCTTGGAAAATAAAGTCAGCTCAGCAGAGAGATCATTGTAATTTGAATGCTGTCTCATTTTCTAACCCTTTCCCCAAGTCTTTTGTTCACTCATGTACCTCTTGGTTCAGCCCAGAATACCTTGGCATAGACACTTCTCTCTGGGAGTCCTTTTTTCCTTCTTTATCTAGTTGTCTATTTCTATCTTTTACAAATCAATGCTAATATGACTTTTGAGAGAAAGCTTTCCCTAGACAACCTTATCTATGGAGATATAACTATCCTGACTTTTAAGAAAAATTTAGAAAAAAAGCTATTTTCATGTTAGCATACTCGAAAGGTTTTGATTTTATGGTTTTACATACTTAAAGTACATGAGGGGTGCAGAGGCCAAACTGTTTCTCAGTATTTAGGACATCCAAAGATCTTAAATTTTAAGTCCCTGGACAAGAGATAAAGAAGACCTGAGTTAAGATAATAATTGTGGAGTTGAAAAGAAAGGAGAAAAATTATAGAGGGATTTGAAAATAGGAGCAAACTGGGTGATTGTATAGAAGTCACAGGAAGGAGGGGTGCTTGATAATCCTGATGTGATAGGGCTCAAAGGGACATCATTGATCTGATAGTCTGATTGCCTTCAAAAATATTTAAGGCCATAGGCTGCACCCATAGTGCATTTCTTTCTTGACCAAGGAGAGACTTGTTTCTCAAACACACTGGGTGGAGCGGGAAGGCCCTGGTGGGCCTTGCCTCCAAGGTATAGCGTGGAAGGGACAAAGACCTTCTGTAGTGGTTGCTTTTCCATTTAGCTGCTTTTCTGACATTTTGCCCCTTGCCTCCCTTGGCTGCACTGAGCACTGGAGGCAGCATCCAGCAGTATCCGTCTGAGAAAGTTATTGAAACCGTCTTTTCAAAATGGAGACTTTCTGGCTTGAAGCGCTCGGTAGAGATAGCAGGGATCGTAACTCAGAGCTTTGTAATAAGCAGCTGGGGAATGAGTGAGGGAGAAAAGATACATTAACTTTTCTTTCTTCCAGTATTGTTGTACTAATATTGGACTTGAGTGTTTTCATAATTGAGATGCTGGAATGTGGCTGAGGTATCTACTCTCTCCTCTTTTTATCTCAGGCAAAGATAGTTTCTGGAACCTTCTAGCCCAGAGGCTCCAGCCCTTGAAGGGAGCTTTCCAGTTTCACTAGTAGATCATTACCCTTGATATAATCTGTTTACCCTCAGGTTTATACAGTCTCTTCCCTTTTTTGATGCTGAAAAATACCACTTTAAAAATCAGATAAACAACTGATACTGTTCATCTAATCATCATTACAGGTATCACAACTTAATCATCAAAAATAACTGAAAATTATGCCATGATGTATGTCTTTTTTTTTCCCCCTCCCAAGTAACTTATTAACAGATACCAGGGCCTAACAAATTCTTACATATTCTTGTTTTAGAATCTTGAAAGAATTTTTTCTCAAATGAATATTGACAGAATAAATGGGAAAATGAAGAAAACCTTAGAGAGCAAAAACTATCTCGTATTTTTTAGTATATTGAAATTATCAACAACCTCCTTAATCACCCAGATAACAGGTCAAAGATATTATATTCCACAAGTACTTGTTGAGCACATACTGTGTACCACAACCTAGGGATACAATAATGAAGGATACTGATACTATCTCTCCTGTCATGGACAGAGAAGCATTGATGAAATGAGTAATTGATGGCAATGATGATGAGTCTACAAAATAGGGTTCTAGGTATTGAATCTTTTCCTTACCTTCATTGCAGGCAGTTTCACTGCATAACTAATGGACCAGAAGATAATTTGCTGTAAAAGATAAAATAATGAAAATAAAATAAAAGAAGGGCATTAAAAGAGCACAATGAAACATGGAAAAATAATAAAATTAGAAAAATATTTTATTGTGAAAAATGAAAATATAAAAAATATTGAATACATTTAACATCTGTACACTGATGGTTATCATCATATTTGGGTGTATCTTAGAGAAAACTATGATAGTTCGTTTCTCAAAGTTGATTTTAAGGCTTCAGGATCTAATGTTGGACATAAATTCTTCATGATACAGAAAAATCTGTTGTAAATCTCTTCAGATTTCCCTGGAAGGAAAACAGAGGAGGGATGCTATTATTTTTCATCAATATGTGTAATGTACATAACTGGCAGAACATATGGGGATTTCAGTTAAATGTTCTATCACATGCCCAGTCCTTATATTTCACCATATCATCAAAGCCAATTTCCATATCAAATTCTGAAATTCTGTTGACATCATGTTATACACTATCAAATAGCAAAGAATTTTTATCATTTTCAAGAAACTTAAGTTCATCAGGAACCATGTAATGTGTCTTTTGGGGGGGGAATAGGGGAAGCTTGATTTTTCTTCCTTGCCTTCAGTTTCTCGTGTTGTGTGATAAATTTGGTAAAGATGACATGAGTGAACAAGCTATTGTATCTAAATCAGCCAACGACTCCATAATTAAAGCTCCCAAAGCCTATTGTGAATCATAAGCAACCTCTTTTTCATTTACTGTAGCTTGGTTTTGACAAGTGGGAGGGTGGCTGGGTTTCCTGAAAAATTTGCAGACTGTTTTGTTATCATTTTCTAGTAGTGTACAGACTGGCTTTATACTCTGTTGCCTCACACTTCCTGTAAGTTTTCTTAGCACCATATTTTCTAAGACCAGAGTTGTTATCCACTAATTTAAGGCCATCGTGTCCACTCATCACAGTATAGACCATATGAGACCTAAAATTTATATAATATAAAAATAGGAGTAGCATGTCAATGATGAAATGAAACCAAATTGCCAACCAGTTGTTTTATTTTTTATGTCAAAATTGCTTTTCAACTAATTATTGAATAGTTGCACTGTGAAATTGCTTGTCCCAAAGGTGTTTATGGTGAAAATACTAGGCATGACAAAAATAGAACTCTAGATCATTATGAAAACATATTTAGGGAAAAGGTCTTAGCTAGCTTCAAAAATGGCTTATTTGGCATTTGAAGGGTGATATCTTGAAGATATAGGCGTTGAAGAGTTAAGATACTCTTCTGGAGTTAAACATTTTTAAGTGCTCATAACTTTATTTAAAGTAAAACTGAGGTCACTCTATGAGTTGCTTTCAGATGTTTATAAACAACTTTATTGAGGCATCATTGATGTGCAATAACTGCACACATTAAAGTGTACTAATTTGATAAGTTTTGACACTAGCATGCCCATGTATTCATAACTAGAGTCAAGAGAATCAGCATATTCATCACCCCCTTATGCTCCTTTGTAATTCCTTCCTCCCACCCCTCACAGTGTTCACAGTTGGGGGTTTGCTGACAGTAACTATAGGTTAGCATACATTCTCTAGAATTTTGTATAAAAGGAACAGGATGTACTCTGTTTTTGCATGGCTTTTTTCTCTTATCATAATATTTTGAGATCCATCCACATTGCATGTATCAGTAGTTTATTATTACTTTTTCTGGATAGTATTCCATTCTCTACCAAAATCGGTTTATCCATTCACCTATTAATGGATTAACCTAGGTTTTGGCTATTATGCATAAAGATGCTATGACCACTCCTGCACAAATTTTTGCACAGATAAATACTTTTATTTCTGTTGGACAATTACTTAATACTGCAATGATTGGATCATACAATAGATGTAGGTTCAAATTTTTGGGAACATGCCAAACTGTTTTCCAAGGTGATTGTGCCATGTTACATTCCCAAGAGTAGAACACGAGAGTTACAGTTGTGCCACCTTCTCATCAACACTAGTTATAATTAATTAATTAAATTGAGATACAATTGACAAAATATTATGTTAGTTTCAGGTATACTGCCTAATGATTTAGATTTGATATTTGCATATGTTATGAATGGATTTTTCAGGTGGCACTAGGGGTTAAGAACCCACTTGCCAATGCAGGAGACGTAAGAGACCCAGGTTTGATCCTTGGGTGGGGAAGATCCCCTGGAGGAGAGCATGGCAATAAGCTCCAGTGTTCTTTCCTGGAAAATCCTATGGAAAGAGGAGGCTGGCAGGCTACAGTTCAGTTCAGTTCAGTTGCTCAGTCATGTTCGATTCTTTGCAACCCCATGAACTGCAGCACACCAGGCCTCCCTGTCCATCACCAACTCCTGGAGTTTACTCAAACTCATGTCCATTGAGTCAGTGAGGCCATCCAATCATCTCATCCTCTGTCATCCTCTCCTCCTCCTGCCCTCAATCTTTCCCAGCATCAGGGTCTTTTCAAATGAGTCAGCTTTTCACATCAGGTGGCCAAAGGATTGGGGTTTCAGCTGCAATATCAGTTCTTCCAGTGAATGCTCAGGATTGATTTCCTTTAGGATGGACTGGTTGAATTTCCTTGCAGTCCAGGGACTCTCAAGAGTCTTCTCCAACACCACAGTTCAAAAGCATCAATTCTTCAGCACTCAGTTTTCTTTATAGTCCAACTCTGACATCCATACGTGACTACTGGAAAAACCATAGCTTTGACTAGATGAATCTTTGTTTGCAAAGTAATGTCTTTGCTTTTTAATATGCTGTCTAGGTTGGTCATAACTTTTCTTCCAAGGAGCAAGTGTCTTTTAATTTCATGGCTGTGGTCACCATCTGCAGTGATTTTGGAGCCCCCAAAAATAAAGTCTGCCACTGTTTCCACTGTTTCCCCATCTATTTGCCATGAAGTGATGAAATCAGATGCCATGATCTTAGTTTTCTGAATATTGAGCTTTGAAGCCAACTTTTTCACTCTCCTCTTCACTTTCATCAAGAGACTCTTTAGTTCTTCACTTTCTGCCATACGGGTGGTGTCATCTGCATATCTGAGGTTATTGATATTTCTCCTGGCAATCTTGATTCCAGCTTGTGCTTCATCCAGCCCTGCATTTCTCATGATGTACTCTGCATATAAGTTAAATAAGTAGGATGACAATATACAGCCTTGACATATTCTATTCCCTATTTGGAACCAGTCTGTTGCTCCATGTTTGGTTCTAACTGCTGCTTCTTGACCTGAATACAGATTTCTCAGCAGGCAGGTCAGGTGGTCTGGTATTCTCACCTCTTCAAGAATTTTCCACATGTTTGTTGTGATCCACACAGTCAAAGGCTTTCTGGAACTCTCTTGCTTTTTCAATGATCCAGCGGTTGTTGGCAATTTGATCTCTGGTTCCTCTGCCTTTTCTAAATCCAGCTTGAACATTTGGACATTCACGGTTCATGTACTGTTGAAGCCTGGCTTGGAGAATTTTGAACATTACTAGCGTGTGAGATGAGTGTAATTGTACAGTAGTTTGAACATTGTTTGACATTGCCTTTCTTTGGGATTGGAATGAAAACTGACCTTTTCCAGTCCTGTGGCCACTGCTGAGTTTTCCAAATTTGCTGGTATATTGAGCACAGCACTTTCACAGCATCATCTTTTAGGATTTGAAATAGGTCAGCTGGAATTCCATCATCTCCACTAGTTTGTTGGTAGTGATGCTTCCTAAGGCCCACTTGACTTCACATTCCAGGTTGTCTGGCTCTAGGTGAGTGATCACACCTTTGTGGTTATCTGGGTCATGAAGATCTTTTTTGTATAGTTCTTCTGTGTATTCTTGCCACCTCTTCTTAATATGTTCTGCTTCTGTTAGGTCCATACCATTTCTGTCCTTTATTGAACCCATCTTTGTCTGAAATGTTCCCTTGATATCTCTAATTTTCTTGAAGAGATCTCTAGTCTTTCCCATTCTGTTGTTTTCCTCTATTTCTTTGCACTGATCGCTGAGGAAGGCTTTCTTATCTCTCCTGGCTATTCTTTGGAACTCTGCATTCAAATGGGAATATCTTTCCTTTTCTCCTTTGCTTTTCGCTTCTCTCCTTTTCACAGCTATTTGTAAGCCCTCCTTAGACAACCATTTTGCCTTTTTCCATTTCTTTTCCATGGGGATGGTCTTGATCCCTGTCTCCTGTACAATGTCACGAACCTCCATCCATAGTTCATCAGGCTCTCTGTCTATCAGATCTAGTCCCTTAAATCTATTTCCCACTTCCACTGTATAGTCATAAGGGATTTGATTTAGGTCATACCTGAATGGCCTAGTGGTTTTCCCTACTTTCTTCAGTTTAAGTCTGAATTTGGCAATAAGGAGTTCATGATCTGAACCACAGTCAGTTCCTGGTCTTGTTTTTGCTGACTGTATAGAGCTTCTCCATCTTTGGCTGGAAAGAATAAAATCAGTCTGATTTCAGTGTTGGCCATCTGGTGATGTCCATGTGTAGAGTCTTCTCTTGTGTTGTTGGAAGAAGGTGTTTGCTATGATCAGTGCGTTCTCTTGGCAAAACTCTATTAGCCTTTGCCCTGCTTCATTCTGTACTCCAAGGCCAAATTTGCCTGTTACTCCAGGTGTTTCTTGACTTCCTACTTTTGCATTCCAGTCCCCTATAATGAAAAGGACATCTTTTTTGGGTGTTCTGAAAGGTCTTGTAGGTCTTCGTAGAACCATTCAACTTCACCTTCTTCAGCGTTACTAGTTGGGGCATAGGCTTGGATTACTGCGATATTGAATGGTTTGCCTTGGAAAGGAACAGAGATCATTCTGTCATTTTTGAGATTGCATCCAAGTACTGCATTTTGGACTCTTTTGTTGACTATGATGGCTACTCCATTTCTTCTAAGGGATTCCTGCCCACAGTAGTAGATACAATGGTCATCTGAGTTAAATTCACCCATTCCAGTCCATTTTAATTCGCTGATTCCTAGAATGTTGACATTCACTCTTGCCACTTCCAATTTGTCTTGATTCATGGACCTAACATTCCAGGTTCCTATGCAATATTGCTCTTTACAGCATCGGACCTTGCTTCTATCACCAGTCCCATCCACAACTGGGTATTGTTTTTGCTCTGGCTCCATCCCTTCATTCTTTCTGGAGTTATTTCTCCACTGGTCTCCAGTAGCATACTGTGCACCTACCGACCTGGGGAGTTTCTCTTTCAGTATCCTATCATTTGCCCTTTTCATACTGTTCATGGGGTTCTCAAGGCAAGAATACTGAAGTGCTTTGCCATTCCCTTCTCCAGTGGACCGCATTCTGTCAGACCTCTCCACCATGACCCGACCATCTTGGGTGGCCCCACACGGCATGGCTTAGTTTCATTGAGTTAGAAACAACTGTGGTCCTGTGATCAGATTGGCTAGTTTTCTGTGATTATCATTTTAGTGTGTCTGCCCTCTGATGCCCTCTCGCAACACCTACTGTCTTACTTGGGTTTCTCTTACCTCGGACGTGGGGTGTCTCTTCACGGCTGCTCCAGCAAAGCACAGCCGCTGCTCCTTACCTTGGAGGAGGGGTATCTTCTCATGGCCGCTCCTCCTGACCTTGAACGTGGAGTAGCTCCTCTCAGCCCTCCTGCGCCCAGCAGCAGCCGCTCCTTGGAGGTAAATATAAGTAAGGATATAGAATTAAACAACACAGCAACTTAGTCTAACTGATATTGATAGAATACTTCATCCAACAAAACAGAATACATTCTTCCCAGGTGCACAGAGAATACTTACCAGGATTGACAATACTGAGTTCCTTTGTGACTGAGCATACTAATTGTATCTCTTCACTTGTAAAATAGAACTATTTTAACTGGTTTCAGAAAAGTATGAAAATTACCTAGTGTAAGAGAAGATGCTTTGAAGCCATTAACGGGACTTTGAGAGACAAGAATTAGTAATAGAGAAAAAAAATCCTTACTACTAAAACATAACTTTAAAATGTCAGGTAAGTACAAATTTCTGCCCCTCACATCCCAGTGAAGAGATGAAAGTAAATACTTCAATATTTCAGTGAAGGAAGATGCAGTCAAGGGGTATGGAAAATGTAAAACGTGGCTTTTTTTCCAGAGATAGTCCCTGGAAACTCAGATTACTACACAGAGAAGGTATTACAGGTGATGCAAAAAAAAGCCTAAGTAATCTTGTGAAGGTGATTTCTTCTTGACATAGCTCACCTGGAGGTTGTTCAGTTCAGTTCAGTTCAGTCGCTCAGTCATGTCTGACTCTTTGTGACCCCATGAACCGCAGCATGCCAGGCCTCCCTGTCCATCACCAACTCCCGGAGTCCACCCAAACCCATGTCCATCGAGTTAGTGATGCATTCCAACCGTCTCATCCTCTGTCGTCCTCTTCTCCTCCTGCCCCCAATCTTTCCCAGCATCAGGGTCTTTTCAAATAAGTCAGCTCTTCGCATCAGGTGGCCAAAGTATTGGAGTTTCAGCTTCAGCATCAGTCCTTCCAATGAACACTCAGGACTGATCTCCTTTAGGATGGACTGGTTGGATCTCCTTGCAATCCAAGGGACTCTCAAGAGTCTTCCCCAACACCACAGTTCAAAAGCATCAATTCTTTGGCACTCAGCTTTCTTTATAGTCCAACTCTGACATCCATACATGATCACTGGAAAAACTATAGCCTTGACTAGATGGATCTTTGTTGGCAAAGTAATGTCTCTGCTTTTTAATATGCTATCTAGGTTGGTCATAACTTTCCTTCCAAGGAGTAAGTGTCTTTTAATTTCATTGCTGCAATCACCATCTGCAGTGATTTTGGAGCCCAGAAGTATAACATCAGCCACTGTTTCCCCATCTGTTTGCCATGAAGTGATGGGACTGGATACCGGAGGTTGGGAACTATCTATTTAAAAAAGCAAGGGCTATTTGAGTGCATCATTTCTTTACCATAAACTATTAAAAACCTAGAGATAATCTTTAGTTTTGCCTTTCATCAGCTTCATGTAGACTTTTGTTTAGAATTTAGTATGTGTACTTTTTTGTCCACTCTGTCTCTCTTGGTGTGAGACTTGGACTTTCCATCCATAATCATATCAAGAAATTCAGTCTTGATCAGACAGTGACCTGTCTTTATAGTCATAGGGAATAACCCTTTGTGGATGTTTCCAATCTCTGGGAGGAGAAAGCACATCTGGAGTTGGAGGTGAGAGAGGTATATGTGTGCTTTTTGTTTTCAGGAGACTGTCCCTTAGGGACTATCTCTGCAGTAATTAAAATCTGGGATACACAGTGTAGCATGTAATGATCTTTTCTTCAATTTCTGTTTCATGTGTACAACTTGGTTCTGTAATAAGACCCTCATTTTCTTATGCCTGAGGTTGCTTTTCCATTCTACAAAATTTTACTGACAACTTGAAGGGTTTAAATAATTGTATACAGTACTTATGTGGATATAATGATGACTCAGGCTCAGACCTTCCCTGAAGTAGCTCAGTCTAATGAGAGAGAAAAAGTAATGAACTGTTAATCACATATGTTAACATAGGAATCTAAGAAACTAATGACTTTCTGAGACCACCAGCAGGGAAGGGACTGTGGAGACTACAGAATATTGGGGGAGGGAGTTAGCTGGACTTTGAAGGATGAGGGAGATTTCACCAAGGAGGGAAACCCACTGGGGTACTTATTAGGTACTTGGCACATGCTTGGTGACAGATCAGTTATGGAAAAAGGCTCAGTTAAGGAAACAGTTTAGAGGACAATTCATAGTTAATATGTCAGCTGAAAGTTGACCTTCTTGAGGGACACAAAATTAGGCTCTGGAGAGAATTGAACTTGGGCTCAAAAGACCTGGGTTTATAACTCTATGCTTCTCTTTTTTTCCCAGTGGTGTGACCTAGAGTATGTGACCTTACATCTCTGAACTTACTTCATCCTATGTAGATGAGAATCCTGATATAAAGCTCATGGGTGTACCATGAGAGTCCTGTGGGTAAAAGATCCTTAGTTGTGCTAAATCCTTTTTCAATGTGAGCTCTCTGCTTGGCCCTGCAGTCAACCAGATGACACCAATCTCCATGTGATTGGGCCTCTGATTGTCCTTATCCTTCTTGGCATGTTTTTTTGTTTGTTTGTTTGTTTTCTTATTTTTTGTTTTAAAAAATTCTTTTTTTTTTTTTTTTTTTACTATCCTGAGTTTTAACTTTTCTAGGACTTCAGAGGATATTTTCTCTTGAGTGAAGTTACCTCCCAAGATTCTTTGATCCTTCAATCTCCTTAATGCCTACTTCTCCAGACTCAAAACTAGAAAGGTCAGAGGTCTTAGGCCAAGGGGGCCACTTGGGCAGTAGTTGGATAATAGAACCGTATATCAGCGAGGACAGCTTCCCAACAGAAAGCATCAGCCCTTGATTAGTATGAAGTGTGGATAGCTGTTACTGGGCTATCTTTGCTCCTTAAGCCACAAACTGGGATTCTGACTCTATTTGCAATGCATCAGGGCCCATGTTCTCTAATTACAGGGTTGAAGAGAGCAGAGCTCATCCAGCTCTTTCTCATGGAAATACACACAGAGGAGGGAAATGATGACAGTGTGGGAACTATGACATTTTTAGCATTTCAGTTGTGCCAGTGTCACTTGGTGCTGTTCCTTTGGATTGCATATGTGAATGAGTACTCACCCTCTGTTATGAAATGGGAAAAAGAAAGAGAGGAAAAAACACTCTTATTATCATTTATTTAATTAAATTCTTTTTGTTCTCATTAATACTTCTAGATATGGAATTTCTTTTATATATTCTCATTGGTAAATATTTTTGCAGTGTGTTTGCTGTTGCTTTTAACCTTTTTTCTTTGCCTTTTATCTTCTCAGGCTCTTCTCATAGAATCTGTGAGCTGGATAGGTCTTTAGTCCAGCTCCCAAATCCTTTGTATATTAGCTCTGACAGCAACCACAGAGCTTCTGTTTACACATTTCCAGTTTCAGGGAGCTTATTTTCTCAAAGCAGCCAATTCTGGTTTCAGAGAACCCTGATTATTAGCTAGGGCCTTATCATGTTAAAGTAAAATCTACCTCCTTTACTCTTCTATCTACTGGAAATAATTTCTCTTTTGGTACCACCTCATTCAAACACTCTGTTTTCCAAAGCTCAGAAGTCCTTGTGAAAACCATTCAAATAGGTGGCACAGCTTAGCACTTGATCCAGTTACTGCTGTCTCCTCCAGGGTGAACATCTTGTGCTCCAGGAGTAACTTCTGAAAACCCTGAACTGTAGCCCTGCTATATAATCGGGGATCAGGAGGATTCATTCTTCGATGGTCCAACTCTTGGCCTCTAAAACACACACACAAAATTTGGAAGGATGCTTTACACTCCTAAGCTTGGGGACCCAACCCATTAGAATCCACTAGTGGCAATGCAGATTCCTCAAGTGGCTCCCTGCTCTGTCCCACTAGCTCCTTCTCTCATACTTATATATATATTTTTTAACCACATGGCTACTCTTTTGTTGTAGGCAGACAGACTGCCTTTCCCCTGAACTGCCTGCCTCTGTCTTGGTCCCTGGTTCTCCATTATTGCCTTGAATTCTTTTATTCCTTTTTTTGCGTTGGTATATGAGTCAATTTGGTGGTAGCACAAAGGACAGTCTTCCTAAAGCTCAGGTCTGTTCATGGGCTCCTTTACTGAATGAATAAACTATAACAAAAGCAAAAATAAATGTCCCACACAAGGAGACAAGGGCAGACTTCTAGAAACAATATTTAGGATATAGAAGAAAAGAGGGTGGGGAAATTGAAACTGTTAATACCTAATATATACTAAGCATTGTGCTGTTTTACTTATACTAATTTTAATATTCTAGCCTCTTTCTGACTCATTCATTAATTCCATTAATTTCAGATATCATAGAGTTTTATTTGTGTGTGTGTGTGTGTTTTGAGGGTGGGAATTATGTATGTGTTTTAAGTAATTAGTTCATCTTCACATGGAGTTTTCTTTCTTCTTTTTTTTTTTCACATGGAGTTTTCTATTCTGAATTCTTAGGAGGTTCCCTGGCTTGTAAAATGTCCCCCATAGGTGGTTTTGCATTTGCTTCTGTTTGATCCCTTGGCATATGAATAGATGTGCCATATCTATCTATCTGTATGTCTATCTGTCTATCTCTCATGCAGGTCATATGAATTCAAACTCCAGATCCATAGCAGTAATTGGCCTGGGATTTTGTTATCTTTTGGTGGCTATTCCGACATACCCTAATCCAAGACTTTGATCAGTAGGCAATTTATTGTTGCTTGTCCAGACACTGACTAACATATTTTAAGGCTCTGTTTCGTGTCTGATAACACTGCAAACTTCTTAAATGGGCTGCTTCCAACTATTTACCTTGTAGGATACAAAGATTTCTCTTTTCCTTGGATAGATCTTAGAACCCACCCCTCAGTTCCAAGAGCCTGTATTTATCGTAAATCATGACTGAGACAGCCCCTGATTATAACTTTGATTTTAAGTGTTCAGTTTGATTTTGACACCTTGGAATTTCCTTCTGAGCTGGGAAACTATTTAAGATTCTGAGTTTTGTTTTATTTATCATGTCAAAAGTCTTGTTAAGAGATGAAGTACCATCTAGTTATGGCCTATTTCTCCTATATAATCTTCAAACTAACCTTCTGAGGTAGATATCATTACGTTGATTTTGTGGATAGTGGTAACAAGGTTCAGGATGGTTAGCTTAGTTTTCAGAGGTCACATGGGCACTAAGCAGCAGAACAGAGGAAACAGCAGCCAGCCAAGGAGACAAAGGAAGAATGTTGAGTGTTCCTGAGGTAGGAAGAAAACCAGAAATGCACGATGCCATAAGGAAGGAGAGAGGTTCAAGGTTTCAATGAGAATCAAATGCTGTTAGAGGGATAAGAGCTGAGAAAGCCATTGGGTTTGGAGATTTTCTGAACAGAACAGATTGTGTCTAAGTGATTTTTTGAAATGTGCCTGGAGGGCAGGACTCTGTGGTCTTGTCCTCTTCCTTCAGTGCTACTTATGAAGAGGCACTTAAGTGCTTTTTGATGGTGATGGTGATTATCCAAAATTTTCCCTGAAATTGCATTTGCCATTTGAAAAATTTATGCAAAAATATGGATCAGGTCCAGCATTATGCTCACTCTTTGAATATTCTTTTTCTTTGAAAAGTTGCCTGTAGAATCCCCTCAAGGGAAAAACATTGAAAGGAAGGATGAGCTAGTGACAGGCCAATTAGAGGAGGCGTTTGCCATAACTCCAACCTTGCAGGGAGATGTAGAACATTGTTTCTTGAACAAGTACAACACATTGGGCATTGCACTAAGCTCTTCATACTCAGCCACTCTTTCCACCCTTTGGGGAAGGGCCCTGTTTTTCCCATATTAAAGATAAGATGACTAAGGTTTTACAGCATCAATAGACTCAACACACCCAAGCTAGAAACAACAGAACTGGGATTCAAACAGAGGCTGGTCAGACTGCATGCTGAGGTGTCTTAATTTTTCAGGTCCCAGGTAGGATATAAGTGGACTGTAAGTGCATTTTGAAAGTTCTGTAGGCACATGGAGAGATATGTCCACCAGAATCAAAATGAGAGATCAGTGCATTCCAGATCTCCTCCAGACACTCAACCGTATGCCCAGGTAGGAACCAAGTGACCGGTAATTCAAGATCTTCATGGCCTCTGAATCTGGCCCCTTGTTTTTCCTCAAGAGCAGACAAAAACTGAGAGACTGCAGGCTGAGTCGGGGTGTCTTCATCACGACAGAGGAGGGGAGGCCGGGAGACCCTCCTTGCTTCACATGGAGCCATCTTCTAACTCACTGAGGTGGCAGTTCATTTATTTATTCATCCATTTTACAGGCATTTATGGGATCATTTTAGTTACATAATCCTTTGTAGAGGACAGCCCTGTGGAGACCCTAATGTCAGAAAGGTGGGAATAAGGGTTTATATCTCAGAGAGGGGATGGAGTGCCTCCCATAGGTTAGGTACTAAGTTAGGTATAAGACTCCAAAATGAGTAACGTAGTGAAGAGGTCAGCTATTCGATACAGTAGTCATTACTCACATAAGGCTATAAATTACTTACAAATAAATAAGATTAAAAACCCACTCCCCAGCTGCCCTTGCCACATTTCATAGTTCTCAGTAGCCACATGCAGCTGGTACCCAGCGTATGAGTTAGCACAACTGTAGACCATTTCCACCATCAGGGAATGTGCTATTGGACAGTATCAGTGAGAAGGAATGTTGGCTCTGCAAACAGAAGGCCTGGGTTGGAACCTGGCCGTGTCCTTTAGCGGCTGGGAATCTGTGTGTGTCCTTGAGCACATTTAAAAAATATCTCTCTGCCTTTCTTCCTTTATCTACAAAATACAGAATATAATTAACAACAAAATAGGGAACATCTTAAGAGTGCTTGCTATGTTTTAGGCACCATGGTAACTGCTTTATTTGATTATTACTTAATCATGCAACCACCCTAGGATATAAATGCCATCATTGCCATTTCATAGCTGTAAAAGCAGGGACAGAAGCAGCTCTTTAATAGAGCTGGATATGAACCCAGGATCTAGAATCTGTGCTCTCAATCTTTTAAATTCCTAACAAGTGCATCAGTCTCATAGTGATGTTGGGAGATTCAATCATTTACTCCATGGAGATCTTAGCATCTGACTGGCATAGAGGGAGAGCTGACAGAATGTTAGTTATTATATTATTATTCTGGCCTTCAAAGAAGTTAGAAACACTCGAATTTGTATTCTCTTTAAGAATCTGGTACTGTGTTCTCCTTGTGAGTGGAAAGTAGAAAAAAATAAAGCAGAAAAAAGACCTAGTGGAGACTGGGACCGTTACCCCTAACTCTTCCCCACTATGGACATATCATTCCTCTTCTCTGCTTTAGTTTCCTCACCTAGAACATGTAGGGGTTTACTAGAATGTCCCTGGACTCTTGTTTCCTTTTCTAAGTTCTCCGATTCCTTGATAAATGGGGCCTAATTTGCATTGCACAATTACAAGTCATGTATAAATATTAGCTTATGCAGCTGGTTAATCACTTAATGTCAGATAAGCATGCAGAGCAAGGTGTTAATATGTTTACATAAACTGTACAAACTGCTTTGTCATTAATTGTGCTTACCCAGCATCCTAGCATGAGTGGGCAGAGGCAGGAACTCAGGCTGGGCACCTGTCCCCCACGTTGTTCCTACTGCCCAGCCTCTATTTGATGCTGAGGGCTCCCTCCCGAGGAATTGGGAGCTGGGGTTTGGAAAATGTTTATGCAAACATTGCAGCCCTCAGAACTGGAGGCCCACGAGGTGTTATGTCTGTCTTCAGATAGCCAGGCACCGCCAGAGCACTTCATTTCTCATCCAGTCATGGAAAAGATGGGAATTACTGCTTGTTTACACCTGGATGTTGAAACTTCTTCCTTCTTTTTCTTTTATTCATCTCTTTAAATTTTACCACAGGAGATCCAGGACAATTTCAGGGCAGTTATGGGAAATTTCTCAGGTGTGATAAATATTCTCTGGGTTTTTGTTCCATTGATTTTTATGAGACTGTGGATGGCTGTAAAATCAGAGTGGGCATGGTACAGTGGGCTGCCTGACAGCCTGGGCTGTGCAGGAAGATGGGAGGGGCTGGGGCCAGAGCAAGGTGGCACTGAGAAGGGGTGCGCTTTGACCTTGTATCAGTCAAGATTCAGGCCCAGAGGAGGAGGTTGGCCCTAGCTAGAATTCCAGTGAGAACGGAGTGAAGGGACTCTTCAGAGGGGTGGTGCAGCATGACGGGAACAGTGCAGTGCAACAAGGCCCTAGGAGGCAGCAGTAGGAGGCAGCAGGAGGAAGCTGTCAGACCTCAGAGCCTGTAGGAGCAAGCACGCTTGAATTCCTGGAGTGAGCTGAAGTGGTCTGGGGCAGCATCCAGCAGCTGAAGTCATAGGAGAGGGAGCACCTGCTGAAAATGTGGGGCCAGGCAGGCAGGAAGGAAGTGGGAAAGACACATCCTGCCATCTTCATCTTCCTACTTGCCAAACTCCTGCAGGTGTCTTCCTTTGGCTGAATCCACCTGGAAGGTGAGGAAGCCAGGTAGGCTGATGCAGTCCACATGGGTGGGCCCTGTGAGATCATAAAACAGGCCAGAGAATGGCAGAAAATGGCCACAGAGTAAGGGAAAGTGGTGACCTTTCAACATAGACAGGCTGGCACAGTGTGTAGCGTGTGAGGTAGTGAGTAAGTAAACGTGGAAA
The DNA here is from genome assembly GCF_033118175.1 of Dama dama. Classification (NCBI taxonomy): domain Eukaryota; kingdom Metazoa; phylum Chordata; class Mammalia; order Artiodactyla; family Cervidae; genus Dama; species Dama dama. The sequence goes on from NC_083695.1 coordinate 72,029,117, forward strand.
ACTTGAGGAGAGGTATGGGGTAATAACCTGGGAAGATGAGGTTTGAGCATAACAAGTCTCCTTACTTCTTTTACCATTTATAATTGACTACTTTCTAAATAGACCAGCATCAAATACTAACTGAACTGCTATGATGTAGGGGCAATATGGAAAGGGCATCTGCTTGGAATTAGATAGACTTGTGTTTTCTTTTAAATCCTGGTCCAGTTGCTTATTAGCAAGGTGGCTTTCAACCAGATACTCAACTTTGTCATCCTCAGTTTTCATGCCTGCAAAGTGGGAGCAATTTTGTAAACATCACAGTATTGCTATTACATTGAAATTAGATAATGAACATAGGGCACCTGGCCAGGAGTCTGATGTTCATTCTTGCATTAATTCAATAATTGCACCCTGGGGTGAATGGGATTAGACTGTGCCCTTGCATGCAGAGGGCTTCCCTGGTGGCTCAGATGGTAAAGCATCTGCCTGCAATATGGGAGACCCAGGTTTGATCCCTGGGTCGGGAAGATCCCCTGGAGAAGGAAATGACAACCCACTCCAGTACTCTTGCCTGGACAACTCCATGGACAGAGGAGCCTGGTAGGCTACAGTCCATGTGGTTGCAAAGAGTCGGACACGACTGAGCGACTTCACTTTTCACTTGCATACAGATAACCAATAGTCCATTGAAGGAGGATATTCATTGCGGTATACATGTAAACAAACATGGAGTGATACAAATTGTCATATCTAATTATATTAATAAAGAAATATATGTGCAGACTCATACCCAAAGTGTTAAGAAGGCAAAGACCAATGTGGTGTGATTAGTAGGGAAAACTTTATATTGGGGATTAGAGAAGTCCTTTCTGAGAAATTAGTATGAAGGCTGAGATTTGGAAGATGAATAGAAGTTATACAGCAATGCCAGTCAAAAGTGTTCAGTAGGAGGAGGAGTGAGGGGTGGTGGGGATTTATATGGAAGAAGGAACACTGTATCTTCTCCCTCACTGGCTTCTCCTTTTCAGAAGCCTTTATTGATGCTACCACATCTTTCTGACCTCTCAAGATACTGAAGAGCCCTTGGGCACAATTCTTGGACCTCTTCCCATCTCTGTCCTCATTCATTCCCATTATGATCTCATCCAGGCTCATGATTTTAAATACCATTTATTTATCCTAATTATTAGCCCACATCTCTCCTCTTTACCCCAGATTTGTCCATCTCCACCTGCCTACTTAACTTCTCAATATAGGTATCTCGTAAATAGGCCAAATGTTCCATCCTAAAATAAACATATGGTTTCTATTCATTCCCCTTCACAAATTTGCCCCCTCACCATTTCATTCTTCCAGTTTTTCAGGGAAAATACTTTAGAGGCTTCGAGGTTCTCTTTCTTTCATAGTCTACCATCCATCCCTAAGCAAGTCATCTTGGCTCTATTTCTGAAACATATCTAGAATCTCAGTGCTCCTCATGCCCTGCTCCACTGCTCCAGTCTGCTCTGTGGCACCATCATCCCTCCCTCACATTCTCTTCCTCTGTTGTCCACCTACCATCAATGTTAGCTTCATAAAGCAGCCAAATGATCTACTAAATGTAAGTATTATGTCATCCCTGATTAAAAATATCCAAAGAATGCAAAAATACTGATTCAAAAAAGATACATGCACTATTTACAATAGCCAAGTTATAGAAATGACCTAAGTGGTCCTCAGTGGATGAATGGAAAAAGATGTGGTATTTATACACAATGGAATGCTACTTATCCATGATGACAGTATGTGTGCATCTTGAGGGTATTAAGCTAAGTGATAAGTCAGATGGAGAAAGACAAACACCTTGTGATTTCATTCATATATGGGATATAAAAAAAAATGAACAAACAGAAAAAAGTCATGAATACACTAAACCAAAGAGAAACAAGCATGAAGGTATAGATAAGAGAGTAGTAGTTACCAGAGTTGAAGGGGCCAGTGGAGGGAAGGGTGAAATGGGCAAAGGGAATCAACTGTATGTGACGATGAGAGATGGAAATTAAATTTTTAGTGCTGAGCATGCTAAACGGTGTATAGAAGTAGAAGTATAGTATTGTACACATGAGACATATAATGTGATAAACCAATGTTACTTAAATAAAAAAAAAAAACCCAAACTCCAGTAGATTCCACCTCACTCAGTAAAACCCTGAAAGTCTTTCATGACAGGTGACATATACAGTCTTCCCTGTATGCCTGCCCACCCCCTGCCCTGGGCCCATCTCCGTCTCTCAGAGCCCCCATGACCCAGGCTTCCATTGCCGAGTACAATCCTAGCTCAACCCTCTTTCCTGTCACTCTGTTTGGGATGTAGGGTATTCCCTTGACATAGGTTCTCGTTGCCTTCAATTCTCTGCTCAAATCCTATCTTTTAAAAAATGCCTTCCCCAACTGCCTTATGTAAAATTCAGATTCCTTCTTGTTTTTGTACCAGCACAGCTTCATCTTAGCATCTACCATTTCATATTATAAACACTCTTTTATTTATTTATTTTTTGCATAGACTGTGTGTACAGTGGCGAAGATACTTGTCCCTTTGTGAATCACTAGTGCCCAGTGTATACTAAATACCCAATAATCAGTTCTTGGACGAAGATCTGTATTTTCCTGATATCCAGTAGAAATTCCCCATGGAGAGATTTTTTTCCCCATCATCAGTCCTGAATTTATTCCAATCTGGATGAACCTGAAGGCTATAACAGTATTATGGGTGCGTTTATGCTTCTGATGTATTTGTGAACTATTCTTTGGTACCTGAATCATGGTTTTTGTTGCATTTGAGTTATCAGAAGAGGCTTGTGGTGAATACTTTATAGCCAGTGTGTTTTTAGAGGATGTTGTCCATCTTGTTGAATGTTACTGACAGAGTAATGGTGAGTAGTTTTGAGAAGTTAGGATTGGATCAAGTTGTGACTGCATAGTTTTTCTTTTTTCTTCTTCTTCTTCTCTTTTCCCTTGAAATCTAAGGGGGAACTATGAACATCAGTTGAGTTCAGTCACTCAGTCATGTCCAACTCTTTATGACCCCATGAACTGCAGCACGCCAGGCCACCCTGTCAATCACCAACTCCCAGAGTCCACCCAAACCCATGTCCATCAAGTTGGTGATGCCATCCAACCATCTCATCCTCTGTTGTCCCCTTCTCCTTCTGCCCTCAATCTTTCCCAGCATCAGGGTCTTTTCAAATGAGTCAGCTCTTCACATCAGGTGGCCAAAGTATTGAGGTTTCAGCTTGAACATCAGTCCTACCAATGAACACCCAGGACTGATCTCCTTTAGGATGGACTGGTTGGATCTCCTTGCAGTCCAAGGGACTCTCAAGAGTCTTCTCCAGCACCACAGCTCAAAAGCATCAATTCTTCGGTGCTCAGCTTTCTTTATAGTCCAACTCTCACATCCATACATGACCCCTGGAAAAACCATAGCCTTGAGTAGACGGACCTATAAACATAGACACGTTGTTTTATATTCTTGTGTCTAACACATGTTTATTGAGCACTTGTTGTATACTAGGTATTGTGCTAAGTGCTTCCATGTACTTTTTATACCACATTTACCTGGTGAATTGGTAAATTTTTTAATTTTGAAATTGAAGAATTAAAAAATAAGTCATAGAGAAGTATGTGATTTGCCTCTATACTGAAAGTTAGTGAATGCTAGAGCCAAAATGACAAATTAACTTTATTAGGAGAATCTGAAAAAGAAAGAGGAGCTTTAATTGTGGAAGGACAAATTCAAGAAGCAGAAGAACATACTAGAAATGTCTATTAAGGCTTTTAATGTTATTAATAATAAATAATAAATACTGAGGCACATATGAAGATGTGTTATTTAGGATCTCTGCCCTCAAGAAGCTCACAATCCAGGTGGAGAGAAAAAGTATTCAAGAGGTGCAATATTTGCCCTAAAGAAGAACAAAAGGATAAATGTTCTTCCTTGTAAAAAATCACAGTGAGATAATATAACAGCATGGAAATGTATAGATGTATGTTGAGGAGACCTATCAGAGATTATGATGGAATGAAAACAGTTGATCTGTTGGGGTTAATTGACTAATAACTGATTTTTTAAGATCTGACATTTTATGATGGCATTTTTCTCAGTAAGTTTGAGAAAAAAGCAGGAGCAACAGTGAAATAAATGCTACCTTTTTTCATGCTGCTGCAGGGCCCTCAGAAAGAAAACTAACCATTCTCCTATAATCAAGAAATAAAACTCCCTTTTCTCTGATTTCCCATTTCTCAGTTTATGAAAGAATATTTAAGAGACCATTAGAATTTAAGAATTAAACAAATGTTGAAATATCCCCTCTGATTACAGATAAAGAGACTAAAACCCAGAGAGGTTCCAGGATTTGTTTTAAAGCTGGTCATGAGTCATGGCAGAATCAGAGCAGCCACCTTACTGCTGACTCTGTGGTGGTGGAAAGAGCACTGGCCTTGGAGCCAGCCGCATGGGTCTGGCACATCTCTGCTGTTTTCTGTGCCCCCTGGGTACCTCATTCACCCTCTTCCTCTTTATTTTCACAGTCAGAGTGGGAGGTAATAACACTTCACAAGCCCTTTAGGAGGAGTTCTCTGTATACCGTAAAGTAACATGGATGATGGGAGTGTTAACAATATCCCTATCTCATGTTTTGAAAAATGTAGAAACTGTCTAGCATCTGCCCTTTCTCTGTCTGGTTCTGTGTTTCTTCTAGGGGTGAAAGATGCAATCTCGTTGAGACAAGAAGATGAACCACATAAGGTTTTTGGAAATAAACATTGTTTTTTCAAAAGAGACCTATGCAAATTGATAGAGAGCATCTCATCACACTGGGCCACAAACCCTGAAGATTATCTGCCTCTTAAAAGCCCAAAATATCAGGGAACTATAGCTTTAAGTTGCACTCTAGCTAATGTGTGAGTTTCCACTGCATTGCCCCAGCTACTCTTGCATTCAATAAACATGAGGAATTGCACTGTAATAGCAACCAATGCACCCAGACACACACTTTAATTAAAGGAATACATCACACAATAAAGTGCATTTAAATGAAAAATCTTTCTATTGGAAGTACACTTTCTGCTTTTTTTTTTTTTTTTCTTTCTGTGGTAGTTTCCTGATCTTTAAACACTTCTAAGAGGACAGTAAGGGGAGGCTAGGGTCAGGGTGAATCTCTAGGGAGATGCTGGGGATTATGGCTGCCTTGGTTCAAATGGAATGTTGGCTAGACCTTGCATGGTGACAAGCGGCACACACAACATCTAGGGTGGCCACACAGGTGCTGAGGTGGATGGAGCGTAACTATGCATGCTGATGTACTGTTTCAGGATTTCTTCATATCAGGAGGAGGAGTGATGGTTAGAAAGGGGGAAAGGGCAAGTGAGAGAAATAATTGAGATTGCATATTGTAGGTATCTGGACTGATGACTATACAGAGGTCTGGTTGCTGTTGTTCTTTGGATAGAAAACCAAGCTAAAGAGCCATCTGCCTCTCCCTGAGCTAGTTATGGTATTGTTTTCCTTATCAACTTTATTGAAAAATATGTTATGTCTACTAAACCACATTTATTTAAACTACACAGTTCAATGGGGTTTGACAGTCATAAGCTCCTATAAAACCACTTCCAAGATGCCGAACCTTTCCGTCACCTCTGCCAAAGGTGTCTCGTGCCTCTGTGCAGTCCATTCCTCCCTGCACCTATGGCCCCAGGCCAGCATTACTCTGCTTTTTATCCTTGTACATTAGTTTGCATCTTATACAAATAGGGTCATACAATGCCCACTTCTTTTGTGTGCCTGGCTTTTTTCATTAAGCACAGGGATTCTCAGATTCCATCATGTCACTGTGCATATCAGTAGTACATTTCTTTCTACTGCTTTCTATTGATTTTGGTGTTTTAAGGTTAACACAATTCTTAAACCTTTAAATGGCTATTCTTGCTAGTTCTATGTTGGGAAACTCTCTATGCATATCTGAGTTGAGGTCATTTGTCTCCACATTTTAGTAGTATAGACACTGCTCTAGTGACCAACAGTGGTGGTCAGCATGTCCTAATCCAGGTTGCACAGTGAGAGATTGAGGTCAACTTTAGACATGACTGAGTGACTTCACTTTCACTTTCCTCTCCTTACCTCCCTACATTCCACTTTTCCTTTTCTCTTTCCATCAGTATTCACGGCACAGTGACTATGTCTCAGGCACTGCTCTAGGCACCTGAGTACATTAAGGAACAAACAAAAAGAAGACAAAAATTTCTCCCATCATGAAACTTTCCATGTGTGTCAAATTAAAAATAAAGTGTTATAACATTTATTGTTATTGTTGGTTTGTATAGTTGGCCAACTCAATATACAGTTGACCTTTGACAATGTGGGGGTCAATCCATGCATAATTTATTGTCAGCCCTCTGTATCCTCGGTTCTCTTATCTATGAATTTAGTCAACCACTGATTATGTAGCCCTCCCTGTAGTATTTACTATTGAAAAATATCTGCATGTAAGTGGACCTGGACAGTTCAAATCTGCATTGTTCAAGGTCAACTGTAGTTGGCTAACTATTGTTAGAATGGGTCTAACAATATCATGTGTTGTTAATTATTGTCATAAGTGCTGTAAGGAAAATAGCACAAGAAAGATTAGGGAGAGTCAGAGTGTGAGAGCTGCAACTTAGGGTGGTCAAGAGAGGGCTCATCAAGACAATGTGAGAGAAACAAAGTTCCAGAGAAGAGATTCCAGTCCATTCTGTGGATCTCCAGCATACCATTAATGCCTAGACCATGATCTCTTGAATGTGGGAAGGCTTGTAATAGTACCAAAGAGATAGAGCCTCTTGACCACCATTCTTGAATTTCCCAAAGCATTTACCTCCCTTGACCTAGGTTCTTTCCAGTTCATTTGGGTTCTCTATGGTATTTGGCTCTAGTGAATGAATTTAGAAAAGGATATGGGGTAGCTGGAGTAGGTTGAGAAAACATACATGTTCAAAGTGAAGGAAAAACATGCTTAAGAGGAGATCTGAATTAATTTTTGGACATTGAATGGTTTGGTGAAAGCTTGCCTTTTTTTTTTTTTTTTTCAGTGAATGTCTTTTCAAATTAAAGTGTTGAATGATTGACAGTGGTAAAGGTTCTGATGAGGAAGTGTGTAAGTGCAGGTGGGCTTGCGTAAATAGACTTGATAGATACATAAATCTGTTAATACATAAATAGGAAGGAGATGAGGTCCCTCCCTTCCTACTAAGATGGTAACTTGATAAACTTAGAATCATTCCCTTTAATAGACCTAAAAGACATTTTAGTCTGCATTTATAATCTTTCCCTCTGGTCTTGGAGCATGTTAATGCCAGAAGTTCAATCATCTTTTCCTCCTTTTACACTCAGACATCTAAAAGGTTGATTTTCAAGGTCCATCAGTTTAATTACATTAGCCTGTTGGATCTTACTGTTTCAAGAGCAAAAAACTAAACTAGTGGACACTATGCAAATGTATGTTGATGCACTTTCAAAGGATCCAAAGAGCTATGGCAGATGGTTAAAATCTTGGAGTTTGCAGCCAGACAGGCTTGAGGGCCAGTTCTACCTTTACCCTTGATCATATCACTACTAAATGACACTCTGTGAGGAGACTGTAAAGCACCTACTTCATAATGTGAAGATTCAATGGGATAAACTGAATCCAGCAGCGTATGCAAAAGAGAATGCATCATTCTAAAATCTAATTTATTTTTAGGATGTAATATCATTTAATGTTAGAGAAATGAAATTACCTGTATTAAAGGTTTAAGGAGAAAAACTACATTAGCCTTTCAGTTGACTCATGAAGTTTCTTGAATAGAATTCAACATCCACTAGTGATTTACAAAACAAAAACAAGAAACAAAACAAACAAAAGCCTTTAGTAAATGAGTAGAAGATGAGTGCTTCTTTGACATGATAAAGATTATCAATGAGACAATGTAATGAATGTTATTCTAAATTGCTAAATATTAAAAATATTTCTTTTAAAATCAGGACTAAGACAAAAATACCTACTTACTATACCTTTGAATTAGTGTTGCACTGGGAATCTTAAGCATCATAATAAGATAAGAAAAAGAAAGTCATCCTTTGATACTATGATTCTCTACATTTAAGACTCAGAAGAAACTACAATTTATTAAACTTAATAAAGCTTATCAATATCAAATGGATTTTTATTCCTCCACAATAATTAGTTAGAAAACATAATTAAAAACATAATTTACACTATGTAATGTGTTTCACTTTCCAATAACAGTAAAGCTGTGCAAGACCTTTATGGAGAAAACTTCAAAACTTTAAAAGAAAGCAAACTAAATGGAAAAATATACCATGCACGTTTAATAGAAGTCTCGGTAGCATAAAAAAGGCAATCTCTTCAAGTTACTTTGTTTTAATATAATTTGATCAAAATAACAACATATGCTTGTAGAAACTTATCAAGTTATTTTCTAATACATGAAAAACAGCAAAGGCCTAAAAATAACCCAGATGCATCTAAAAGAGAATAAAGTATATGTTGTTGGGTTATCAGATATCAACAGTTTCAGTTTTATTCTGTACCCCTGTTCAGTTTATACATGCATACACATACACACACACACAAACACACATATATACATACACACAGAGACACGGGCATATTGATGATTGGTTACAGAACATAGAGCTCAGAAAAGATTCATGCGAAACATATGGCAAATTAATAACACCAAATTTGGCAAAACAGAACAGTAGATGTAGAATGAACTGTTTAATGATTATGGGACAATTGTTTATTCAGAGGAAATAAATATATTTGGATCTGAACGTCTTAACATACATAAAAATAAAATTCCAGATGAATCTAAGAATTAAATGTGAAAGAAAATATTAACCTTTAAGAGAAAATTCTGAAAGTCTTACTTTATACATTATTACAGGAAAGGGTTTCTTAATTAAGACCCTAAAAATGCTAACCTAAAAATAAACACATTCAAGTTATATTAATTAAAGTTCATAATAATGAGGAATAGTTTTTCACTAAAAAATACCAAAAATGGTATGTGAAAATACAAGCCACAAACTTGGAGGAGATATTTGCAATATCTCTATCAAAGGATAAGGATCTATTTTATATAAAGAAAAAGTGCAAATTTATAAGTGAACCACAGGCAAATTAACAAAATAATTGCCAGAATAAATGACAAGGCATAACATTTAAGGGGATACACTAATGGAAAATAAACATGAAAAAAATGCTCGACCTCATTAGTAATTGGTGCGATGCTAATTAAGATGACAATAAGATAGCATTTAATACCAACCAAATGGGCAAAATTATGACACCTCATCATTTCAAGTATGAGGGTGGTTGAAGTTCATTGGGAATCCTAGTACATCCTGGGTAACAGATTAAATTTGAACAATCACTTTGGGAAACAGTCTGGCAGTAGCTTTGACACCAACTACATGCAAATCCTATGACTGAACAATCAACTCCTAGTGTAAATCCTGGGGAAACTCTTGCCAGGAGACACACACACCAATGTTCATACATACTTGCTTTTTACAGCAAAAACACTGGAAATAAGTATCCATTGATAGGCAAATGGACAAATAAATTGCATTATACTCACACAATAAAATATTATTCAGCCATGAAAATCAACAAACTAAAACTGCATTGAACAACATGCATGGATGGATCTTGGAAAAAGTATCCTGGGTCGGAAAAAATCCTATCCAAGTAGGTTTTAAACAGTAATGACTTCATTTTTAAATTTCAGAAAGAAACACTGCCCAACAATATTGTGTTTAGAGTTACATACTTATGGAGTAAAATTACTTCTAAAATCAAGGGGACAATAAAACTCCAATTCTGGTGAGTGCTTACCTTTGGGGTTCAGGGGGAACACATAGATAGCTTCAGTGCAATACGTGAGGTTCTAGTTTTTAATTTTTGGTAGTAGGGATCACAGGTATTTATTCTGTTGTGCTTCAAAACTTACATTTATGTTATATAATTGCATATTATAAATACTACATGCATATTTTATAAGAAGAAAATATTTACAGGACTTTTTAAAAAACTGAAAAATAGCACTGGGAAGAAACTGTAAAGGAAAATAAACTTAGCATCGTGTATTTGACTAATTGCTATCACTTTTATTATTGTAACTATTTTTGTAAGCAGTCATCAGTTTTTTTGTGCTCCCTCTTACATAAAGTATTATCATAAAACATAAAACCTTCTGAGGACTCTATCACGTTGTCTGGAAGGTGGACTTTGACTGCAGCCAGTGATATTCCTGTCTGCCACTCCAATTTCTTGCCATCCCTGGTGAAAGTTGTCTTCTCTCTCCACTCAGTGTGCAAAGCTCAAAAAATAAATGTTATTTCAAGTTGCGGTGGGGGTGGGGCGGGGAAAGTTGCATAAAACAACATATACACTGCTATTAATCTTGAAAACTGTCTCAAGGAAGAAAGTTTTGAACTACTTTGACTCCTGGAATCAATCAGGAGAGCAGTGTTCTCATTTGGAGGACAATATTTTTAACAATGACTTTGATGTGGCGCTAGAAGCTCCATTATATCTCATTTAAAGATTAAGTCGCTTGTTTTCTTGTGCTGGTAATATTTTTTTTCTGCCACTTCTGGATAATTACCAAGCTTATTTGTTGTAATGAAAGGGACTTTTTTGAGAGAGCCCTCTGCTTCTGCTGGTCTCTGCATGAAATCGTTGTATCGCTAGGGTGTGTATAGCCAGAGGCAGGGTAGGGGCAGGCATGATGGCAGCTGTAGAAAGGTCCTAACTTGGATGAGTACAGGGTTCCAAGAAGCAATCAAGCAATAGGAAGGTAGTTAGTCACTTCTAACTACCAGAAGTGAAATGAAGTATCAGACAAATGAAGAGTCTTTGCATACTCAGGGGAGGAAAGAGGACAGATTAACCAGAAAGGCCAGTTGGATCAGCCAGGCAGCAAGAGGTTGCTAGGTAGCATAGCTTGCGTATTTTAGATTACATAGTCCAGTCTAAAACAAAATAGAGGAAGCAGTCATGGACTTTATGGCTCATATTATTATTGTTACTGATGCTTTTGAGAACAGAACTGCTGCTGCTGCTCAGTCGCCTCAGTCGTGTCTGACTCTGTGCGATCCCATAGAGGGCAGCCCACCAGGCTCTGCCGTCCCTGGGATTCTCCAGGCAAGAACACTGGAGTGGGTTGCCATTTCCTTCTCCAGTGCATGAAAGTGAAAAGTGAAAGTGAAGTCACTCAGTCGTGTCCGACTCAGCGACATCATGGACCGCAGCCCACCAGGCTCCTCTGTCCATGGGATTTTCCAGGCAAGAGTACTGGAGTGGGGTGCCATTGCCTTCTCCGAGAACAGAACTACAGAGATAGTAAATATGAGAAGTTTTAGCGCACAGAATGTTGCTCAATAAATGCTTCATTTGAAAAAACACCACAGTCCTCCTTAATTTCACTTGTCTCACAAGGATGGGTCCTTCTTTGTTAGATTCCACTCTTCATCTCCTTAAGCTTTGTTCACTCATTTGTTGGGTTTGGCATGCAGCTGTTTCCTACATGAAATCATGAGGCCCCCAATAAGCAAAAGCTGCACTGAGATAATTTTTTATATTCCCTTCAGTGCTGTATAAAAATGTCATTAGCCAAAGCACAGCAAACCAACCTCTAAGAACTGGCCTTTTGCACGAAGTATTCACTGACTAGCATAGCCTACAGAACACATGCCTCTCTCTGGACTTAGTTTCTGTACGATGCAGTGTTTCCTATGGATATATATTATATATAGTAAGGAATATTTTGTTTGGAAGTGATGAAATCCCATCTCAAACTGACATAAGCAAATGGAATTTGTGGATTAAGTAGGTATGACATTCAAGAGAAGATCGGGCTTCAAGTGTGACCGAGTCTAAGACATCAAAACCTGCTGGTGGTGCTCTCTTTTCCTGTGTCTTTCAGCTCTTCTTTTTTTCTGATTTCACGTTTGTTTTTGAGACGTAAGCTTGCCCCGCAGAGTGGTGGCCAGCAACTCCATGCCTCTGTCCTAGTCTCTCACCACCCTGGTGGAACGAGTCTTAATATTAGGTCCAATTGCTTCTGGCTGTGCCACACAACTACCCCAAAACTAATCACCAAGGCTATTACATTTGGTTTAGGTCTAGATCACAAGTTGACCCTGATATCAAGGTGAAAATGGGGGAATAGTTGCACACAAATCTCATGAACTAGTTGCAGGACAAGTGGTGCCAGGGAATTTCAGGGTTACTGGAAACTGCACAAATGAGCAGAGTAGGAAAGCAACAGACACAAGTCTTCTGTTGATTTGGCATTTTTCTCTACTACATTTGGAGGTTATTACATGTGAGGCTATATTTTCCTCTTTTATCTCTCCTAATTTTAAAACAGAATATACAGTTTTGATATAATACAGACTCAACACAGTTGAGTTGAGTTGCTTCTCTTGGTAGAGTCTAGAAGAGCCATAGCTGTTCATCTAGATTCTCCCTTGACTAATTACAGTTACTATAAACTCAGTTTCTCTCTTCCTCTTTCTGTATCTTAAACTTCTCTTCATGAGAGCACCGAGGAACTATTTAATTCTTCCACCTTACCTGCTGAAAAACAAACTTAATTTTGTTTCTTTTCTTCCCTTGTTCTACCAATGCCCCGTACTTTCTTCCTGTCACTTAAGTTTGGGGCTTCTCTCCCCTGTTACCCATGTTGAAATCATTGTATCTTACTGTCTTCTCATTATCTTCACTTCTTTTCTATTCCCACTGTTACCACCTCAGTTTTTGTCTTTGTTTTACAACACCTATAGTGGCTTCCTAATTTTTCGGATGTCTTTAAGTGTCTCTACCTGCTTCCTATGCACTGACCTAAGTTAAAATTCCTACAGAATAACATATTTGATCATTCTTTAGAAGTCATCTCTACCCTTTCCTCATTTTACAGGCAATAAAACTGAAAAGAGATCAAGATAACTGTAGAGTGTCATGAAGTCAGTGTGTGGTATTGTGCATATGTCATATGTCATTCCCACACAGAGGAATAATCAGTTGTTCTCCATTGCTCATATTTTGAGTTAGCATTCGTGTCTTCCATTCTAGATTTCACCTTCCATCTCTACTTTTCCTCTTTATGTACTTCACATTCTAGACACATATGGGTTCTGTTCACCTCTGTAAAATTTGTTGTTGTGCCTCTTTCCCTCCCTCCTCTTACCTCTCCAACCCACATGCTAATCCTTGAGCAGATGCCGTTTTCACAAGTGCTTCCTTTAGTCATCCAACAGAAAGTGGTCCTGCTGCTTCTGAGTCTTGAGGCTCCTTCACCCTTCCATCTAATACCAAGGGCAGCTCTTTATCAGGTGTGGACTTCATGCCACATCCTGTGTGGAGCCCTTACTTACTCTACCTTGCTCAAAGATGCCCACTCCTATGTTGTAGCTAATAACCATGCTGGAGTTAATCCATTTTATCATCTTTGTTACTTTTGCATTACTCAGAATAATACCCAGCATGCAGGAGATCATCAGTGGGCATTTGTTGAATGGATGAAAGAGTCAATAAATGAAGGAATGCAATTATTTCTAAATTAAAGATCAGCTTGATGCAGGGGTCCATTATTCCTGAGGAAAGTGGCAGATGATTTTTCTGTTCTATGTCAGAATGGGACTGGTTACCATAGAAATGCATTCCTTTCTCTTACCTGAATTTTGCAGAAGCACCAACAACTTGCATTTGAATGTCAAGGCCTTGGAACTCTAATACTTCTTGACTTCACCTAACTCAGGTGACTAATGTGAAAGTGAAAGTCGCTCAGCCGTGTCCAACTTTTTGCAACCCCATGGACTATACAGTCCATGGCATTCTCTCGGCTAGAATACTGGAGTGGTTAGCCTTTCCTTCTCCTGGGGATCTTCCCAATCCAGGGATCGAATCCAGGTCTCCTGCATTACAGATGGATTCTTTACCAGCTGAGCCATAAAGGAAGACAAGTGACTAAGCCAGGGCCCAAATTTGCTCTCTTGGAAAATCCACTATTTTGTTTCAAATACCTTATATCCATGGTCTTATTGCTGTACCAGAGAGCTTTCTGGGTCTGTTATTAGAATCCACAGATTGCTCATACTTACTTGTCACTGGATGTCCAGGATATGGGATTTGCTCTTTATGGAATGATAATTTTTTAAGGCAAGAGTCTTATAAGTGTTGACCATATAAGATAGTTTCTTCCGAATGAAATTGCCAAATCTTGAATGGCTCTCCCTTGCTGTCAGGGTGAAGTCTGAGTTTGTAACCGCAGAATTCAACCTTTATGCAGTTTATAACATATATGCATCACCCTCCGCTTCTTTCTGCAAACCCTATTCCCTGAATGTATCTTGGATACACACTAAGTATGGGAAGATCATAGAAATAACAGTTTTGGACTATAGTAAATTGCTGTGAACATGCCCTGCTTAAAGATAGTCAAACTCATTAAAAAGCTATTTTAGCAAACAAACAAATAAACCAAAGCAACTCCCTTTCCTCTCCCCAAACTCTCCACATGAAGTAACAAAAGCTGGATTTGGATTACGGAGTTGGGGGCAGGGCACCTGGTCTTCACCATTTCCCTCATCCTCTTTATGCTGTCCTGTCACTATACCCTTGCTTATGTATGAGTTTCTGCCCTTGCTGAAGAGCTACCAGCTCAGATATCAGTCAGTCAGAAAGCATCTCCCTTGTCTGAGCTCCCATTACACTCATCTGTACCTCTGTTACTCCAGCACATAATATCCAACATTGTAGTTAATTATTGCAGGCAACGCACTCCCCTGGGAGATCACATGCTACTAAAGTGTAGGGCATGTGTCTTAGACATCCATATGTCCAAAGTGCGTTGCACAAAGCCTTGTCATTAATAGAGTCTTGGGTAACACCCACTGGCTGGTGCTTGATCCATAAGCGTGTGTGTACACTAAAATAGAATTAACCAACCAATTGCATGACTATCTCTCTGTGCTGTCTTACAGAGCTCAAACACTTTTATTTTCCCACCTGAACTCTGACACATTCTCATTTTAATAGTGAATAATTCTAATAACTAGTAATTATAGTAATGTTCCCTGAGATGGGATAATTTCAGTTGACTCACTTGACATATCTGTAAACACACTGGATAATATAAAATGCATCTTTGTGAATTTGCCCTTAATGATGTTAGGAAGCACTAGGCTTTTGTTTGATTAGTTTTTCATGGTGTCCTCAATCTGGTTCAGAGCTTACAGTTAAGAGAAAGTTGGGAGACATTTATATTTTCCAATATGTATAAGCCAATGTGTATAAGCTACAAATCATAATGTATAATTCCAAATATATGAAATTCTAGAAAAAGCAAAGCTATGGAGACAGTAAAAAATCAGTGGTTTCCAAGCACTAGGGAGAGAGGAAGGATGAAAGGGTAGAGCATGGGGAATTTTTAAGGGCAGCTGAAACTATTGTGTGCCACCAGTGGATATATATCATTCCATCTACATTTGTCAAAACTCATAGGATATACACAAAGAGTAAAAACAAGGAGCTTTAGTTATTTATAACCAACGTACCACACTAACACAAGATGTTAATGATAGTGAGAAGGAGAGAGGCTGTCTGGGAACTCTATGATTTCCACCTGTTTTTCAGCAACCTAAAACTGCTCCAGAAAATAATCATTAATTTGAATAATTAAGACACTAAAATATCCCAGTTGTCAAGAGATGACTTCTTAGATATTTTACCCAAAACAATCCTTTTTGGTCAATGTGGGAGGTTAGAGAAAGGCCATTGCAAGGATTTCTATGGTTAAGGAGATGGAGGGTAGGCTAGGTAAGCCAAAATGACAGTTAATTACCTTGAGCACTTTTTCTGAACATAGAACTTTTAAAGCAATTATTTCTAAGATGTCATGAAGATCATTAAGTCTGTAATAAAAAGACTTTAGAAGAGACAGGATTAAAAAAAATAATAATAGAGCATCTGCGGGTAGTTAGTCCAAGAATGACCTTGTATTTAAAATGCTTCTTGTTGAGGGAGGAGCCAAGATGGCGGAGGAGTAGGACGGGGAGACCACTTTCTCTCCTACAAATTCATCAAAAGAATAACTGAATGCAGAGCAAACTTCGCAAAACAACTTCTGATCGCTAGCTGAGGTCATCAGGCGCCCAGAAAAGCAGCCCATTGTCTTCGAAAGGAGGTAGGACAAAATATAAAAGATAAAAAGTGAGACAAAAGAGCTAAGGACGGAGATCCGTCCCGGGAAGGGAGTCTTAGGCGGCATTGCTTGGGGTAGGGTCTGGGCCTGAGTGCCCTGAGGACAATCGGAGGGAGCTTCTGTGAGTTGCCAACTTGAACTGTGGGAGACCAAAAGAGAGAGAGTAAATTAACCGGCCCGAACACACTGCCAGCCGTTTGCAGAACAAAGAGACTGAGAAAGTCCAGAGAAGAGCTCACAGGCTGTGGACCGGCCCAGCCCCGCCGGAGGCAGGAGGCAGGGGGGAGGGGAAGGTCGCGGCGAGACACAGGGCACAGGCACCCGACCGGCGCGGGCGGGGACTGGGGCTGGGGACGTGGAGGGCAGAAGGTGCGCGCACCCGACTGGCGCCAGCGGAAACTGAGACTGGGTCCGTGGAAGGGAGTGGGCGCGCCACACCTGGGGAGAGTGCGCCCATGAAGCCCCTGGCTGCCTGGACCGCTCTGACGGGGAAGGCACAGAGAGCAGGCGCAGCTTTTCGTTCCGCGCTTTTGTGGAACACCTGAGGGCTGGAACCTCGCGCAGCGCGGGGCGCGCTCCATATAGAACAGCCAGGAGCCTGAGCAGCGCAGACGGAGAAAGCAGTGTCAGCCCCTCCTGGCAGCGCCAGCCCATCCCCGTGGCGCAAGCCCATCACCACAGCGCCAGCCCCTCCCCGCAGCGCCAGCCCCGCCCCACAGCGCCAGCCCCTCCCCACAGAGCGACGGAACTAGCTACCTGAATAAGAGTCCACCTCCGCCCGCCTGTGTCAGGGCGGAAATGAGGCTCTGAAGAGACCAGCAAACAGAAGCCAAATAAACAAAGGGAACCACTTCAGAAGGGACTGGTGCAACAGATTAAAATCCCTGTAGAAAACACCGACTACACCAGAAGGGGCCTGTAGATATCGAGAAGTGTAAGCTGGAAGGAGGAGCTATCTGAAACTGAGCTGAACCCACACTGACTGCAACAGCTCCAGAGAAACTCCTAGATATAATTTTACTTTTTTCTCTCTTTTTTTTCTTTTTTCTCTTTTATTTTCCTTTAAAATTCCCAATTACTCCCCCATTACTCCTTAACTTTCATTTCCATAGATTTTTATGATTTTTTTAATTAGGGAAAAAAAAATTTTTTTTCTTTCTTTTTTTTTTTCTTTTTTTCTTTTTCTATTCTCTTTTTTCTTCTTTTTTTTTCCTTTCCTTTTTCTCTTCTATTTTCTATTTTTCTTTTTCTCTTATTTCTTTTAAAGTCCTCTAGTACTCCTCTACTACTCCTTAATTTTCATTTTCAATACACTATAACCTTACAAAAAAAAAAAAAAAAAAAGAAGAGAAGCCCTATTTTTAAACCAAAGATTATTCTCTCCCAATCTTGACTCTCTGTTTTCTACCTCAGAACACCTCTATTTCCTCCTTTCCCCTTCTCTTCCCAATCCAATTCTGTGAATCTTTGTAGGTGACTGGGCTACGGAGAACACTCTGGGAACAGACAGCTGCGTAGATCTGTCTCTCTCCTCTTCAGTCCCCCTTTTTCTCCTCCCACTCATCTCTATCTCCCTGCTCCCTCTCCTCTTCTTCATGTAACTCTGTGAACCTCTCTGGGTGTCCCTAACGGGGGAGAATCTTTTCACCATGAACCTAGAAGTTTTCTTATCAGTGCTGTATAGTTGGAGAAGTCCTGAGACTACAGGAAGAATAAAACTGAAATCCAGAGGCAGGAGACTTAAGCCCAAAACCTGAGAACACCAGAAAACTCCTGACTACATGGAACTTTAAGTAATAAGTGACCGTCCAAAAGCCTCCATACCTACACTGAAACCAACCACCACCCAAGAGCCAATAAGTTTTAGAGCAAGACATACCACGCAAGTTCTCCAGCAACGCAGGAACATAGCCCTGAACATCAACATACAGGCTGCCCAAGGTCACACCAAACACATAGACCCATCTCAAAACTCATTACTGGGCACTCCATTGCTCTCCAAAGAGAAGAAATCAAGTTCCACGCACCAGAACACTATGCAAGCTTCCCTAACCAGGAAATCTTGACAAGCCAATCGTCTAACACCACCCACTGGGTAAATCCTCCACAATAAAAAGGAACCACAGACCTCCAGAATACAGAAAGCCCACTCCAGACACAACAATCTAAACAAGATGAAAAGGCAAAGAAATACCCAACAGGTAAAGGAACATGAAAAATGCCCACCAAATCAAACAAAAGAGGAGGAGATAGGGAATCTACCTGAAAAAGAATTTAGAATAATGATAATAAAAATGATCCAAAATCTTGAAAACAAAATGGAGTTACAGATAAATAGCCTAGAAGCAAAGATTGAAAAGATACAAGAAATGTTCAATAAAGACCTAGAAGAAATAAAAAAGAGTCAATTAAAAATGAATAATGCAATGAATGAGATCAAAAACACTCTGGAGGGAACCAAGAGTAGAATAACGGAGGCAGAAGATAGGATAAGTGAGGTAGAAGATAAAATGGTGGAAATAAATGAAGCAGAGAGGAAAAAAGAAAAAAGGATCAAAAGAAATGAGGACAACCTCAGGGACCTCTGGGACAATGTGAAACGCCCCAACATTCAAATCATAGGAGTCCCAGAAGAAGAAGAAAAAAAGAAAGGCCATGAGAAAATACTCATGGAGATAATAGCTGAAAACTTCTCTAAAATGGGGAAGGAAATAGCCACCCAAGTCCAAGAAACCCAGAGAGTCCCAAACAGGATAAACCCAAGGAGAAACACCCCAAGACACATATTAATCAAATTAACAAAGATCAAACACAAAGAACAAATATTAAAAGCAGCAAGGGAGAAACAACAAATAACACACAAATGGATTCCCATAAGGATAACAGCTGATCAATAGAAACCCTCCAGGCCAGAAGGGAATGGCAGGACGTACTGAAAGTAATGAAAGAGAATAACCTACAACCTAGATTACTGTATCCAGCAAGGATCTCATTCAGATATGAAGGAGAATTCAAAAGCCTTACAGATAAGCAAAAGCTGAGAGAATTCAGCACCACCAAACCAGCTCTTCAACAAATGCTAAAGGATCTTCTCTAGACAGGAAATGCAGAAAGGTTGTATAAACGTGAACCCAAAACAACAAAGTAAATGGCAACGGGACCACACCTATCAATAATTACCCTAAATGTAAATGGGTTGAATGCCCCAACCAAAAGACAAAGATTGGCTGAATGGATACAAAAACAAGACCCCTATATATGCTGTCTACAAGAGACCCACCTCAAAGCAAGAGACACATACAGACTAAAAGTGAAGGGCTGGAAAAAAAATATTTCATGCAAACGGAGACCAAAAGAAAGCATGAGTAGCAATACTCATATCAGATGAAATAGACTTTCAAATAAAGGATGTGAAAAGAGACAAGGACACTACATAATGATCAAAGGATCAATCAAAGAAGAAGATATAACAATTATAAATATATATGCACCCAACATAGGAGCACCGCAATATGTATGGCAAACACTAACGAGTATGAAAGAGGAAATTAATAGTAACACAATAATAGTGGGAGACTTTAATACTCCACTCACAACTATGGATAGATCAACTAAACAGAAAATTAACAAGGAAACACAAACCTTAAATGACACAATGGACCAGCTAGACCTAATTGATATCTATAGGACATTTCACCCCAAAACAATCAACTTCACCTTTTTCTCAAGTGCACACAGAACCTTCTCCAGAATAGATCACATCCTGGGCCATAAATCTGGTCTTGGAAAATTCAAAAAAATTGAAATCATTCCAATCATCTTTTCTGACCACAGTGCAGTAAGATTAGATCTCAATTACAGGGAAAAAATTGTTAAAACTTCAAACATATGGAGGCTAAATAATACACTTCTGAATAACCAACAAATCATAGAAGAAATCAAAAAAGAAATCAAAATATGTATATAAATGAATGAAAATGAAAACACAACAACCCAAAACCTATGGGACACTGTAAAAGCAGTGCCAAGGGGAAGGTTCATAGCATTACAGGCTTACATCAAGAAACAGGAAAAAAACCAATTAAATAACCTAACTCTACACCTAAAGCAATTAGAGAAGGAAGAAATGAAGCACCCCAGGGTTAGCAGAAGGAAAGAAATCTTAAAAATCAGGGCAGAAATAAATGCAATAGAAACAAAAGAGACCATAGCAAAAATCAACAAAGCTAAAAGCTGTTTTTTTAAAAAAATAAACAAAATTGACAAACCATTAGCAAGACTCATTAAGAAACAAAGAGAGAAGAACCAAATTAACAAAATTAGAAATGAAAATGGAGAGATCACAACAGAGAACACTGAAATACAAAGGATCATAAGAGACTACTACCAGCAGCTCTATGCCAATAAAATGGACAACTTGGATGAAATGGACAAATTCTTAGAAAAGTATAACTTTCCAAAACTGAACCAGGAAGAAATAGAAGATCTTAACAGACCCATCACAAGCAAGGAAATCGAAACTGTAATCAGAAATCTTCCAGTAAACAAAAGCCCAGGACCAGATGGCTTCACAGCTGAATTCTACCAAAAATTTAGAGAAGAGCTAACACCTATCTTACTCAAACTCTTCCAGAAAATTGCAGATGAAGGTAAGCTTCCAAACTCATTCTATGAGGCCACCATCACCCTAATTCCAAAACCAGACAAAGATGCCACAAAAAAAGAAAACTACAGGCCAATATCACTGATGAACATAGATGCAAAAATCCTTAACAAAATTCTAGCAAACAGAATCCAACAACATATTAAAAAAATCATACACTATGACAAAGTGGGCTTTATCCCAGGAATGCAAGGATTCTTTAATATCCGCAAATCAAGCAATGTAATACACCACATTAACAAATTGAAAGATAAAAACCATATGATTATCTCAATAGATGCAGAGAAAGCCTTTGACAAAATTCAACACTCATTTATGATTAAAACTCTCCAGAAAGCAGGAATAGAAGGAACATACCTCAACATAATAAAAGCTATATATGACAAACCCACAGCAAGCATCACCCTCAATGGTGAAAAATTGAAAGCATTTCCCCTGAAATCAGGAACAAGACAAGGGTGCCCACTCTCACCACTACTATTCAACATAGTGTTGGAAGTTTTGGCCACAGCAATCAGAGCAGAAAAAGAAGTAAAAGGAATCCAGATAGGAAAACAAGAAGTGAAACTCTCGCTGTTTGCAGATGACATGATCCTCTACATAGAAAACCCTAAAGACTCTACCAGAAAATTACTAGAGCTAATCAATGAATATAGTAAAGTTGCAGGATATAAAATTAACACACAGAAATCCCTTGCATTCCTATATACTAACAATGAAAAAACAGAAAGAGAAATTAAGGAAACAATACCATTCACCATTGCAACAAAAAGAATAAAATACTTAGGAGTATATCTACCTAAAGAAACAAAAGACCTATACATAGAAAACTATAAAACACTGATGAAAGAAATCAAAGAGGACACAAACAGAGGGAGAAACATACCGTGTTCATGGATTGGAAGAATCAATATTGTCAAAATGGCTATTCTACCCAAAGCAATCTATAGATTCAATGCAATCCCTATCAAGCTACCAGCGGTATTTTTCACAGAACTAGACCAAAGAATTTCACAATTTGTATGGAAATACAAAAAACCTCGAATAGCCAAAGTAATCTTGAGAAAGAAGAATGGAACTGGAGGAATCAACCTGCCTGACTTCAGACTCTACTGCAAAGCCACAGTCATCAAGACAGTATGGTACTGGCACAAAGACAGAAATATAGATCAATGGAACAGAATAGAAAGTCCAGAGATAAATCCACGAACCTATGGACACCTTATCTTTGACAAAGGAGGCAAGGATATACAATGGAAAAAAGACAACCTCTTCAACAAGTGGTGTTGGGAAAACTGGTCAACCACTTGTAAAAGAATGAAACTAGAACACTTTCTAACACCATACACAAAAATAAACTCAAAATGGATTAAAGATCTAAATGTAAGACCAGAAACTATAAAACTCCTAGAGGAGAACATAGGCAAAACACTCTCCGACATAAATCACAGCAAGATCCTCTATGACCCACCCCCCAGAATAATGGAAATAAAAGCAAAACTAAACAAATGGGACCTAATGAAACTTAAAAGCTTTTGCACTACAAAGCAAAGTATAAGTAAGGTGAAAAGACAGCCCTCACATTGGGAGAAAATAATAGCAAATGAAGAAACAGACAAAGGATTAATCTCAAAAATATACAAGCAACTCCTGAAGCTCAATTCCAGAAAAATAAATGACCCAATCAAAAAATGGGCCAAAGAACTACACAGACATTTCTCCAAAGAAGACATACAGATGGCTAACAAACACATGAAAAGATGCTCAACATCACTCATTATTAGAGAAATGCAAATCAAAACCACAATGAGGTACCATTACACACCAGTCAGGATGGCTGCTATCCAAAAGTCTACAAGCAATAAATGCTGGAGAGGGTGTGGAGAAAAGGGAACCCTCTTACACTGTTGGTGGGAATGCAAACTAGTACAGCCGCTATGGAAAACAGTGTGGAGATTTCTTTAAAAACTGGAAATAGAACTGCCATATGACCCAGCAATCCCACTTCTGGGCATACACACTGAGGAAACCAGATCTGAAAGAGACACGTGCACCCCAATGTTCATCGCAGCACTGTTTATAATAGCCAGGACATGGAAGCAACCTAGATGCCCATCAGCAGATGAATGGATAAGGAAGCTGTGGTACATATACACCATGGAATATTACTCAGCCGTTAAAAAGAATTCATTTGAACCAGTCCTAATGAGATGGATGAAACTGGAGCCCCTTATACAGAGTGAAGTAAGCCAGAAAGATAAAGAACATTACAGCATGCTAACACATATATATGGAATTTAGAAAGATGGTAATGACAACCCTATATGCAAAACAGAAAAAGAGACACAGAAATACAGAACAGACTTTTGAACTCTGTGGGAGAAGGTGAGGGTGGGATATTTCAAAAGAACAGCATGTATACTATCTATGGTGAAACAGATCAGCAGCCCAGGTGGGATGCATGAGACAAGTGCTTGGGCCTGGTGCACTGGGAAGACCCAGAGGAATCGGGTGGCGAGGGAGGTGGGAGGGGGGATCGGGATGGGGAATCCGTGTAAATCTATGGCTCATTCTTATCAATGTATGACAAAACCCACTGAAATATTGTGAAGTAATTAGCCTCCAACTAATAATAAAAAAAATAAGATAATAATTAAAAAAATAAATAAAAAAAATAAAATGCTTCTTGTTCTACCAACCAATGAAACATATTACAGTTCCCTCTCTCTCCCCCATTCCAGGCTCAGTTCTGGTAGGAGCACTGGGATAACATATTTCCACAAACTTTCCTCTTGAGTGAAATACTATCATGGAGTTGTTACCAGTTTCAAATTGACTGAATAAGTGAAACCAAAGCTAGTAGATAAATGGATCTATTTGTCTTTATTTCAGTTACTGGTTTCATTTTTTATTATTATTACTGTGAGTAAACAAGGGCTAGAAATAGAAGTACATATGCAGATTTATTTTTTTATTCACCCAATTCCTGTCTGCTGGCTGCTATTCCTGAAATTGCTTGGCCCATACCGGTGGCTGCCTCTAAGCTCCCGCCAGAAGAAAAAGCAGAGTGTACCCAGTGTTGGAGAGAGGACAGTTGTGCTGGGGCCACTTTTCTGACTTAGGAAAACAGCCCCTGGTCTTTCCATCTTTGAAACTGATGGATTGAGTCTTTGTTTTTGGTGCCACAGCTTTTTTTGTGTGTGTGTGCCTGAGGCTGTCAGCAGAAAGCTGTTTGTATCGGAGGCTGTGTACCGTGCCATCTTGGCAATTCTGTGTTTTCAGCATTTCATCAACGCAAACAGTAAGATAAATTGTAATTGAGGCTGCATTTCTATAAATCATGCCACAGAGAATGAGCACATCCAAGTGATGGGTCCAGTAGGAACTTCAGCCCCTCGCATAGGGACAGTGGAGGTGGGAGCGCAGTATTGGAAAATCAGTCTGAAGTATCTCAGTAGTTGATGAGCAATGCAGTGGGGAAGAAATAGAAAATAAATTCTAAGTTTCCTGGCGAAGTTATGAATGCTGAACACTGATAGGACTGGGAGAGCAGGGGGCAAATAGCAATAAATTAGCAAACCGTAAAATCCCATTTCAAATTAGAGGACGAGCTCACGGGCAGGGTAGTTCCTGTGTGCTTACCTAGGCAGACAGGTGCTGGGCAGTCTCCAATTCAAGGAGTGGCCAGCCTTCCCTTTTCCTCATTATTTTCATTTTTGCGATTTGACCACATCATGACAACACTGTTGGAATTTAGTGTTCTCAGTGCAATAATGTTAAAATAAAAAATAAAACAAAATGGCATCTGTGTCTATATGGCTGTGTGGTATACAGTGGTACAAAACTAACCTCTGGGTGAGAGCTCATTGCATAGCTCCTTGTGTAACTGGTTTTCCTCAAAAATTATACAGACTTTCTTGTTCTCGTGTCTTCTGATGTAGCTGAGAATGCATTTGACTGTTGGTTGTCTTTCACTGTTCTTTGAGTACAAAATGTCAACAATGGAGGGGTATGGGGCCACTTTACCATCAGACAAAAGTATAATATGCCCATCCCTGGGTTCATAGGGTACTCCTGCATGGTTCCAGTCCTGAAATGTGAGGTTTTCATGAAACAGGATAGGGGCAGAAGAAATGGAGAAGAGGGGATCAGGTCTTTACCTAACCCCTGTCTTAGCTGTCTTATGTTTCAAGGAATCTGAGTTTTGCCTTGTTCACTCCCCTTGAAGGGGGGGGGGCTTCAACATTCTCAATACCCACATATTTTCGTGCCTCTGGACTAGAGTAAAAGTTGCAGGCATTATCTAGAAAAGAAGTGGTCAAGGAGTGTGTATAAAAGTGTGTGTGTGTGTGAGAGAGAGCATTAAATAGAGCCATTTTCTAAAGGTAAAACTTTCAGACAGAATGTGTAACAAAACAGCCTGTGTGCCTAGTAACATTCTTAGCTATCCTGGGGTTAGGAACCTCTGCTGTGTGAGTGCAACAATTTCATGGCTTTTATATTTTCTTTGTTCATTTCCCTCTTGCATTGCTACAGTAAGTTCTTTTTGAAAATACTGGCCTCTACCAGCTGAACAGTGGGGTCTAAAGGAAAGTATTATGTCTTTCAGTTTGGTCTCTGTCAGCACTGAGATCAGCGAGAAAGATAGAAGCATACTCAGAGGGAAAAGAACATGGCTTTCAGCAGAGCTTTTCCTCAAGAGAGCTTTTTACCCGTTGCTCAGACTTTGGAGGAAATTGTGTTTTGTTTGGCTATGGAGGCATTTCCCTTGCTTGAGGACTTTGAGTTTTGTTGGCATCTCTCTCCAAAGGTTGCTCTTGGTAACATATTAAAGGCAACAAGCTCAGCAGGTGAATGAATGAACCTAGGATTCCAGTTCTGGGAGCTGAGGCTGCCCTCTGAGCAAGGAGACATTTATGTGCCACTTGATGTAATGGCAGCTACTGGCCTGCCCAGGCTTCTCGGAAGCCTTTTCCCGAGGAGAACCTAGTAGCAATTTAATGAACAGCTGAGCTGAAAATTCTTCACTATGTTTATGAGACTAGCAAAGTCATTCTTTCTCTGGTCTTTCTTTGGAGAACTTGGTGTTTCAGCAGATTAGGATTTTTGAATCTCACTCCAGTGTTCTTTGTGTTGCTCTGGGCATTAGAACCTTTATTGGAAAAAAAAAAATTATTAACAGAATAATCATCTGTTTACTTATCTGTTTCCCCCATCAAATTTTGAGCTCCTCCATGGTGGCTGTATTTTGTTATGCCTATCCCCTGGAGAAGGAAATGGCAACCCACTCCAGTATTCCTGTCTGGGAAATCCAATGAGCAGAGGATCCTGGTTGGGTACATTCCATGGGGTCACAACAGTCAGACATGACTTAATGACTAAACCATTACCACCATCCCTAGTACTTAGCAGAGCATCAGTTCAGTTCAGTCGCTCAGACATGTCTGACTCTCTGCAACCCCATGAACCACAGCATGCCAGGCCTGCCTGTCCATCACCAACTCCTGGAATTCGCCCAAACCTATGTCTATTGAGTCGATGATGCCATCCAATCATTTCATCCTCTGTCATCCCCTTCTCCTCCTGCCCTCAATCTTTCCCAGCATCAGGGTCTTTTCCAATGAGTCAGCACTTTGCATCAGGTGGCCAAAGTACTGGAGTTTCAGCTTCAACATCAGTCCTTCCAATGAACACCCAGGACTGATCTCCTTTAGGATGGACTGGTTGGATCTCCTTGCAGCCCAAGGGACTCTCAAGAGTCTTCTCCAACACCACAGTTCAAAAGCATCAATTCTTTGGCACTCAGCTTTCTTTATAGCCCAACTCTCACATCCATACATGACCCCTGGAAAAACCATAGCCTTGACTAGACAGACCTTTGTTGGCAAAGTAATGTCTCTGCTTTTTAATATGCTGTCTATGTTGGTCATACCTTTGCTTCCAAGGAGTAAGCGTCTTTTAATTTCATGGCTGCAATCACCATCTGCAGTGATTTTGAAGCCCCCAAAATAAAGTCAGCCACTGTTTCCACTGTTTCCCCATCTATTTGCCAAGAAGTGATGGGACTGGATGCCATGATCTTCATTTTCAGAATGTTGAGTTTTAAGCCAACTTTTTCACTCTCCTCTTTCACTTTCATCAAGAGGCTCTTTAGTTCTTCTTCACTTTCTGCCATAAAGGTGGTATCATCTGCATATCTGAGGTTATTGATATTTCTCCTGGCAATCTTGATTCCAGCTTGTGCTTCATGATGTACTCTGCATATAAGTTAAATAAGTAGTGTAACAATATCCAGCCTTGATGTACTCCTTTTCCTATTTGGAACCAGTCTGTTGTTCCATGTCCAGTTCTAACTGTTGCTTCCTGACCTGCATACAGGTTTCTCAAGAGGCAGGTCAGGTGGTCTGGTATTCTCATCTCTTGAAGAATTTTCCACAGTTTGTTGTGATTCACACAGTCAAAGGCTTTGGCATAGTCAATAAAGCAAATAGATGTTTTTCTGGAACTCTCTTGCTTTTTGAATGATCCAGCGAATGTTGGCAATTTGATCTCTAGTTCCTCTGCCTTTTCTAAAACCAGCTTGAACATCTGGAAGTTCATGGTTCATGTATTGTTGAAGCCTGGCTTGGAGAATTTTAAGCATCACTTTACTAGCGTGTGAGATGAGTGCAATTGTGTGGTAGTTTGAGCATTATTTGGCATTGCCTTTCTTTGGGATTGGAGTGAAAACTGACCTTTTCCAGTTCTGTGGCCACTGCTGAGTTTTCCAAATTTGCTGGCATATTGAGTGCAGCACTTTCACAGCATCATCTTTTAGGATTTGAAATAGCTCAACTGGAATTCCGTCACCTCCACTGGCTTTGTTCATAGTGATGCTTCCTAAGGTCCACTTGACTTCACATTCCAGGATGTCTGGCTCTAGGTGAGTAGTCACACCATCGTGATTATCTGGATCGTAAAGATCTTTTTTGTGCAGTTCTTCTGTGTATTCTTGCCACCTCTTCTTAATATCTTCTGTTTCTGTTAGGTCTCTACCATTTTCATTCTGTTAGGTCCCTACTATATACCATTGCGTATAGCAGAGTGTACCCTATAGGTAATTTATACACATTTGATGGGTCCCTATTACTTCTTTGTAATTTTCACTCTTCTCTCTGTCACATACACACATAAAATTCCAAGGAAGAGTTAAATTAATGCATGCAACTCTTGACACCCACCACATACTCTTTCCTTTTCCAGACTGGAATTTTAATACATGACACTCCTTTCTAAAAGCTCGACATTTTGGAATTGTCTCTGTCTCTCAAGCTTGGCTGTAGTACAACAGCAAATTGTGTCATGTCTATCTACAAAATATATCCTGAATTTGATCATTTCTCTCATCTTCCTCCACTACTCAGTTGGTAGGAGGGCAAAATTTTTTTGTTGTCTGTGATGCCTCTTTTATTCTCAGATCTCACAACGCTACCGTCACCAAATCTTAGTGGCTTTACCTCCAGAATAGTTTGCAAATCTCTCACCTTCCCAATTCCACCGCTCACAGGCTAATTCAAGGCAATGTCCCTCTTCCCTGAACCACCTCAATAGTCTCTTCTCTGTGGTTCCTCTACTTTCTGCCAATGATCTTTAAAACTTTAATCAGATTTATGGCAGATTGTTCCTGAAATGCTTCTGTACACTTCCATCATGCATGTAGGGCCCCAGATCCTATTAAAGACAGACAAGCCTTGTACATGAAATCCTCCCTGCTTCCTCTCTGACTTTTGTCTGCTGAAGCTTCTCTTCTGTGCTCACTGTTCCAGCTACACTGGCCTGGATTGTTTCTCCCCCACACAACTATGTTCCCACTTCACGACCTTCACCCTCACTCTTCTTCCATCCTAGGTCAAAATTCAGATGTTCATATCGCCTGCTCTTTCATTTAATTCAGGTTTCTGGTCAAATGTTAGCTATTTGGCATGGTCTTCCTTGACCACCTTCACAGAAATAGTACCACTTGTCTTGCTTTATCCCCTTATCCTGCTTTGATTTTCTTCTTAGCAGTTACCTTTGCATGACATTAGACAGCAGATCGTCATTGATTCATATTCTGAATTTGTGATTTTATCTACTCACTAAAATTCATTTCTAACCCCCAAATCAATATTCAGAATTTTGGACATTCGGAAACCTGTGCTAAGTGGCAAAAAAATTGAGTCATCTGATATGCATGTTCCCAATGGAGGTTGAACAAGGCAATGTGCTGCCTTCTTGTTGAACTCTCAGAGTATAAACAACTGTTCTGTGCCGTTTTTTTGTGTGTATTTTTGTGCTTTTCTTTGGTGGTTTCACTATTTACAGTGGCACCCAAGCAGAGTGCTGGGGGGACCTATCTACTGTTCATAAGCACAAAAGACTGCTGGCCCTTCATACCATGGAGTTTACATGGTAGTGGGAAAAAAATGGGCAGCAGGTGGGTAAAATATGTTTAAAATATATCTTCACATGTAGGATCTTATTTCAAAGATTGAATCCACACTTGCTGCAATAGAAATGTGGATTCTTAACCACTAGACCACCAGGGAAGTCCCAGTATTTATTTTTTAACAACTGTGTTTTCCAGCATCTTGTTCTTTGATGAATCCTTAGAATATAGCATGGTTGAGGTAAAGTGTTCACTAAATTACTGAGTGATTCTATGGATGAAGATAATTAATGAAATATAGTCAAGAATGTCACCAGAAAAAAATCTGACAAAAATTAGTTTTTGTCTTCCAGGCATCATTTTAGTGGACATCGATCATGCTACCCCTAATCTTACCATAACTCTGTAAGACACGTATTCTTAGAACTGCCCTACGTCTGCCTGTGGAGGTAACCTGCCCGAGGTCACACTGCTGTCTGGCTCAGAAGTTCCACATTTCCATGTTGTGAATCTTGGTTTGTGTGTTTATTGAGCACACGGGTTTAAATCTGACCTCTACACTTACTCTGTGTTTTCAGACCAGTTACTTATTTTTCTCCAAAGCTCTGTTTTCTGTTCTGTAAGATGATGTTAACCAGAATTCCTCTCAGGGTAGTTGTAGGGTTTAAACACACTGATGCAAACCTAATCCCTGACATATAATAAGTGCTTGTTGGACATTAGTTGTTATTTTTTTTTTTTTTCTTTTTTCACACTTTATTATTTTTTTTTTCCAGTGGGTTTTGTCATACATTGATATGAATCAGCCATGGATTTACACGTCTTCCCCATCCCAATCCCCGCTCCCACCTCCCTCTCCACCCGATTCCTCTCAAAACATCCCACCCTTGCCTTCTCCCACAGAGTTCAAAAGTCTGTTCTGTATTTCTGTGTCTCTTTTTCTGTTTTGCATATAGGGTTATCGTTACCATCTTTCTAAATTCCATATATATGTGTTAGTATGCTGTAATGTTCTTTATCTTTCTGGCTTACTTCACTCTGTATAAGGGGCTCCAGCTTCATCCATCTCATTAGGACTGGTTCAAATGAATTCTTTTTAACGGCTGAGTAATATTCCATGGTGTATATGTACCACAGCTTCCTTATCCATTCATCTGCTGATGGGCATCTAGGTTGCTTCCATGTCCTGGCTATTATAAACAGTGCTGCGATGAACATTGGGGTGCACGTGTCATTTTTTATCATCATGTACTTCGGGCTCCTGGTGTTGGAAAAATAAGATTAAAGGGTGTGTAACCAAGGCGAGGGGCACTCAGGATAAATTTTCTCTATTGGGACCTCTTAACTCATGTGGAAGATCAGTACCTAAGAGCAGCGGTCAGCAGAGGATGGAATGGTAAGTATGTTAGACGTTGCCAGCCATGTGATCTCTGTTGCAGCACTCAACTATAGACAAATGAATGTGGCTGGGTTCCAGTCAGACTTTCTCTGTGAAAACACGTGGATCATGGTTTGCCAATCTGTGCCTTAGACCAGTAGTATTCAACCCTGTCCGCACGTTAGAGTTACTTGGAGAGCTTTAAAAATACGCATGCCTAGCTAGTCTATTCCTAGAGATTCTGATTTAAGTTTTCCAAGCTGGGGCCCAGGTATTAGTATTGTTTAGAACTTTTAGGCAACTCTAATGAAGAGCTGAGAACCACTGACTTGGGTTACTAAAGCCAAGAACAGAAGAGCATCGGAGCAGTTGCTGGCTTCTGACTCTATCCCAGCTCCCTCCTCACTCATTTTAGGACCCAGGGATCAGCACTTTTCTGTGCACTCTGGGCAAAGGTTGACTAGGCTGTGGTAAGTCCCCTTTGCTTAAAGCGCAGACTGTATGACTTTTGGATCTAGAAGGAAATCTAATTATCTGTGTAATAAATGCACTGTACTTTCAGGGCACACAGTCCAGCCGTTACTGTGTATTTTAGCTGAGGCTATGCTGCTTGCTGTTTAATTGTGTTCCAACACTGGCAGTTGGACAGAATCACTTTGAGTGGAAGCAGTCTGCCCATCCCCTTTTCCAAGGCTCTGGTTTCTAGGATGGCGCTAGAAGTGGGTTTCCCAGGAGTCAAAATGTGTCAGACTTAAGGACAAATCACTCTTCTCTAATGGGCCATAGGGTAGTGGTGACACTCCTATTTCTGAGGAACTCCAAATATTCATCTGGGCATCATCTACCTGCAATGAAGGTAGAGGTTGACTGAAGACAGTCCAGTGAGCTTAGTTACAAATGTCCAAGCTCCCATAAGAAAGATCTAGGACAGAGTTTCTCCATGTATCATTCCTCTGCATTTATGTTGGAATCATCTAATATCTTGTTAAAATGCATATTTTTGGGCTCCACTCTTGACTCTCTGAATCAGAATTTTTAGGGGATGTGCAAAATATATATATATATTTTAACAAGACATCTGAGACTTGCAATTTGAGAGCTGCTATTGTGGAGAAAGCTCTTTGTTATATAAGAACACTGAGATTGAGAGATTTAAAGTCTTCTTCAAAATAGCTCAGTTAGGCCACTGAGAGAGTCAAGACCTGTATCTAAGGTTTGTGGATCAGGTAGTTAATGTTGTGTAACCAACTCTCCCTAAACTTAGAAGTTTTCAACAGTAAACCTTCATTAATCCACAACTCTGTGGATTAGTTCGGTGGACTTTTTTTTTTTTTTTTTTTTTGGTCTCAGCTTGATCCATTCATGTGTCCATGGTCCACTGTGGCTAAGTTCATCTTGGGTGGGCTTTCTCTTCTAGTTAGAGCTAAGCTGGCTGTATGTAGGTCTGAGATGGCTGTAGACTGGGTTCTGTTCTATGTGGTCCTACAGCCCCTAGCCAGCCAGCCCAGGTTTGTTTACCTATGGTGGCAGCATTCTGAAAGACTGGAAATGTTCACAGCTTCTTAGGGACCATGCTCAGAACCAGGACCATCATTTCTACTGCATTCTGATGTCAAAACAAGGGGTGAAGAAATAAAGACTAGTTCTTGAAGGGAGGAGTTGAGAATCCTTACGCAAAGGTTTTAGAAACAGGGAAACAATGAATTCATCAGAGCTGCCACACAGTGACCTGGCCTTTCCAACATTTGAGTACCTTTGCAAAATGGTCCTCTGCCAGCTTTTACAAATGTTTAGGGAACATCATAAATGAATATTCCCTTGGGTTCTCTTCCATGATTTTGCTCATGAAATAAGAATCAAAAATCATGAATCTAAAGGGACCTAAGAACTCATTGGCTTAAACCTCATCTGACACTTTAATTTTCTGATGGTATCACTTTAATCCAAGTGCTCATCCATTTTCTACTTAAACACATCCAGTAACTCCTTGGAGAGCTTGTTGCCATGCGAGACAGTTTCTTCCAGCATTAGGGAGTTCTTTCCATTAAAATATTTGAAAACAGTTATAAACCTCTTTGCTCCTTGGTCAGTTTTTTGTGTCACAAACCCAAGTTCTGACAACTTTTTAGGATAGAGTTTGCCTCCTTGGTCAGTTTTCTGTGTTGCAAACCCAAGTTTCGAAAACTTTTCAAGGAAAGAGTTTGAGTTCTCTTACGATTCAGATTGTTTCCTGATAACACTCATTTTTCAATGGCAGTATATGTTTTGTAATGAACACTGGTTTTGGAATCAGATGGCTTGGAGTTTATTTTGGGGTCTTGAGCAAGTCCATTACACCCATGGTGCCTCCATGTTCTCCCCCAGGAGGAATGAACAGAAATAAACATCAAGCAGATTATTTTGAATCAGTCAGACTGTATACAAACATACCTGTCGGGGGCAGATCCTCCATAAATGTTGGTTTCTTTTTGTCTTTATTGTTATTTTTCTGAAAGAATACTTTGAAGTACACACTATTGTTCCCTTTAATATCTTGAGTTTTAATGATCTCTTAGATTTTCTGGCCACATATTAATACTAATATCATGAACATCTTTAAATAGTCCACCTGAAAATATATTTCAAATGGTGTTTCATATGGTAGGTATAGTGAAGTCTTCATTTCTTTCATGTTGAAAGCAGGCATTATTGTTTTGACACTTAAAGAAAGCAATTTAAATTAAATGACCTGAAACTAAATAATAATAATAATACGTTCTTCCCATCTCTTTTAGATTCAGGTTTTGGGGAAAGAAAAACAAATTTGAACTTGGAAAAGAGTTAAAGACAAATTGAATGCAGTGAATAGCCAGGAAAATAAGTGATAAAGAGGATATTAATTGTAGGATGTGATGTGAGACCAAAGCAGATGAAGGAGAAAGAACACAGGTATAAGAGGAGGGTTGTGGGTCAGAACAAATAAAGTCTGTTAGAGGGGGAATATCAACATTTGTGTTCAAAAGGTACTGCTTAAAATGAGATGTTTCTGAATCATAATGCATAAAAATGAATAGAATCTGATTGCAAAGGAAAATGGTCAAGAGAATAAGACTATGGAGACAAAAGAATGGATTTTGGTAAATAATATGTGAATTGTTTACAAATTTTTCTTATATGACTCTTAGCTCAGAAAATACTCTTCAGCATAAAAGAGGATAAAATGAATTGTGAAAATGATTTGTAAATAAAAGTGCTGAATAGATTCAAGACACAGTGTCATTCATGCATGGTATACCCAAATGAGCCATCATTCCTGTGAGGTTATGTGAACTTGTTTTGCTTTTAGATTAAGCAGTTAACACCCCCCCCCACCCTTCCCACCCCCCAAAAAAAGATAATACAGCACAGTAATAAGAGCATTGGGTTGGGAGTCAAGACCCTGGGTTCAGATTCCAGCTTCACAACTAGCTAGCCATGTGGCACTAGACAAGTCAAATAGGTTTTCTGAGCCTTAAACTCTCCATGTATAAAAAGAATTGGCCACTCTCAGCTATAAAAGTATATTTCAAAAATGTTAAATCCCAGTTTGTTAATGGAGGTCTACATGTAGTAAGACTCATTTCTTGGATAGTTCTTTGCTGTTATGTGGTATTAATGCAAAATTTAATTAAATTCTTAAAGAACACCCCCCCCCCCAAAAAAAAAAAAAGTATTATTCTCTGATTCTGTGTCATCAAGCAGCTCAGTAGAAGTTTGTTTACAGGGATCATGATTTCAGATGGCTTTCTGTCAGCCAAGGGCCTCTAGTTTATTTGAAGAGATTGCTTGAAGTTACGGTGCATTAAGTGAACGAATGACCAGATTAATGGTTGGATGGATTACATCAAAGCAATTTGAAAGCTTATAAGAGAAACCTGTTACTACCATTTCCTTCTCCAGGGGATCTTCCTGACTCAGGGATCAAACCTGTGTCTCTTATGTCTCCTGCATTGGCAGATGGATTCTTTACCTCTAGTGCCACCTGGGAAATCCCCAGATTCCTGGTGGGATGCTTTATTCCCTTTGGCCATTAGAGGTGTTCTCATGAAAAACTCTGGGAAGCATTGAGTCTTAAACTGTTTATAGGACATCCTGTGCTTTCCTCACTGACTTCTTAGAGTAATGAAATTTATGAACTCGCTTTTAAAAGTAGTCCTTCATTTTGCTGTTGTAATCTTACCTCTTTTATGTTTCAAGGGAGGATGTTTCAAATTTGATAAGCAAAGTGTGTATCTACTTACATCTCTGTGCTTTCATAGCCTTCACTCTTACAGCCCATCTTCAAGTCTTAATTTTATTCCTCACACTCACTCTTCTGGAATTGTTTTCTCCTCTTCTTCTTAAATCTTTTACATGACCTTGTTCAGCTTCTTTTCCATCTCTGCTTTCTCCTTTGAGATGTGACAGCTAAACCAATGTACACTGATCCACAGCCAAATGAATTTTACTTTTGTAAGAGGATGAGATAATGTTTGTTTTATTTCCAACATCTTTTCTAATGGCCAGAAATCTTCACCTTTGTTAACTGCAATGTTTTGGGGGGAACTTATCCTTCAGGCCAACTCCTACTCATCTATTCTGACTCAGCTCCTGGCCTAGTGTCAAGCCCAGCAGAACTGACCATTCCTTCCTTTGAATTCTCCTAGCTCTCCTCTGCCTCCATTGGCAGGAGTCTCCTTGTGTCATGATGCACTTAGCTGTTGCCACATCCATCGTATCTTCCAGGCTTTGAATTTCACAGGATCAGGGAACCTTGGGTTATTCACCTTTGTATCATCATACCTGGCACTGAATTTAGCACATGCTAGTACTCAATTAACATTAAATAGATAAAATGAAATGGTTTGAATTAATTGATTACAGGGAATATTTATAATAATTTTGAGATTCTTTTATTCACTTCCCCAGTGGCTCAGACAATAAAGTGTCTGCCTACAATGTGGGAGACCTGGGTTTGATCCCTGGGTCAGGAAGATCCTCTGGAGAAGGAGGTGGCAACTCATTCCAATACTCTTGC
The DNA here is from genome assembly GCF_033118175.1 of Dama dama. NCBI lineage: Eukaryota > Metazoa > Chordata > Mammalia > Artiodactyla > Cervidae > Dama > Dama dama. Next base: position 72,064,872 of record NC_083695.1, read on the forward strand.
CTGGAAAATCCCATGGACAGAGGAGCCTGGTAGGCTACAGTCCATGGGGTCGCAAAGAGTCAGACACGACTGAACGACTTCACTCACTTTATTCACTTGGTGGCATCCAGTGTTCAAGAGTAAAGAAGCCCAATGTAAGGGAATGCATGTTATACTCCAGACTTGTAGAAATGGAATGAGAGGGACTTCAAGGTAAGATTGTCAGATAAATTATAGGATACACAACTAAATTTGGTTTTCAGATAAATAACATTAAAAAATAGACATATCCTTAATGTTACATGGTGTTCAGTTACACAAAATATTTGTTCATTTTTAACTGAGATTTGAATTTTCTGGGCATTCTATGCTTTTATTTGATAAATCTGGCAATCCTACTCCTAGGTCAAATAGTCCTACTCTCTCTTGCAGGCCACTCCAGTATTCTTGGGCTTCCCTTGTGGCTCAGCTGGTAAAGAATTTGCCTGCAATGTGGGAGACCGTGATTCGAGCCCTGGGTTGGAAAGATCCCCCGGAGAAGGGAAAAGCTACCCACTCCAGTGTTCTGGTCTGGAGAATCCCATGGACTAGAGTCCAAGGGGTCGCAAAAAGTCAGACACGACTGAGTGACTTTCAATCCTGCAGGCAGTTGTAGGTCTGCACCAAGATTCAGTTCACAAATTGGCAGTCCTCAGGCAGCACCTGGTCACTTGGTTTAAAACATATCTTATTTGTCCAGTGGTACATTTAAAAATTTTGCCAAAATTGAAAAAATATGGAAATTTCCCATTAAAAATATCAGAATTTTCAGGTTCTCTTAAATGTTGTAAAACGTGAACACATTGGCTGAGCACTCCTGTCCAGCTAGGGAATAACTAAGCCCATTTTCAGATGGAGCATGAGCTCTCAGGACTACCTGCTTCTGCCCAGGATTGTGGGGAAATGTCACCTGCCAAACATCACATGTGGTGTTTCCCTTAGAGTTAAGAGGAAACTGATAATGCTCAAAATTCTCCAAGCCAGACTCCAACAGTACATGAACCGTGAACTTCCAGATATTCAAGCTAGATTTAGAAAAGTCAGGGGAACCAGAAATCAAATTGCTGGCATCCACTGGATCATCGAAAAAGCGAGAGTTCCAGAAAAACATCTACTTCTGCTTTATTGACTAAGCCAAAGCCTTTGACTGTGTGATCACAACAAAATGTGGAAAATTCTTATAGAGATGGGAATATCAGACTACCTTACCTGCCTCCTGAGAAATCTGTATACAGGTCAAGAAGCAACAGTTAGAACTGTACATGGAACAATAGACTGGTTCCAAATTGGGAAAGGAGTACGTCAATGCTGTATATTGCCACCCTGCTTATTTAAATTCTATGCAGAATACATCATTCAAAGTGTTGGGCAGGATGAAGCACAAGCTGGAATCAAGACTGCTGGGAGAAATACCAATAACCTCTGATACGCAGATGACACCACCCTTATGGCAGAAAGTGAAGAACTAAAGAGCCAAAGGAATCGGGTGGAGAGGGAGGTGGGAGGGGGGATCGGGATGGGGAATACATGTAACTCCATGGCTGATTCATGTCAATGTATGACAAAACCCACTTCAATATTGTAAAGTAATTAGCCTCCAACTAATAAAAATAAATGGAAAAAAAAAGAGAGTGAAAGAGGAGAGTGGAAAAGTTGGCTTAAAACTCAGCATTCAGAACACTAAGATTATGGCATTTGATCCCATTACTTCATGGCAAATAGATGGGGAAACAATGGTAACAGTGACAGACTTTATTTTTGGGGGCTCCAAAATCACTGCAGATGATGACTACAGCCATGAAATTAAAAGATGCTTGCTCCTTGGAAGAAAAGCTATGAACAACATAGACAGCATATTAAAAAGCAGAGATGTTACTTTGCCAACAAAGGTCTATCTAGTCAAAGATATAGTTTTTCCAGTAGTCATGTATGGATGTGAGAGTTGGACTACAAAGAAAGCTGAGCGCCGAAGAATTGATGCTTTTGAACTGTGGTGTTGGAGAAGACTCTTGAGAATCCTGTGGACTGCAAGGAGATCAAACCAATCAATCCTAAAGGAAATCAGTCCTGAATATTCATTGGAAGGACTGATGCTGAAGCTGAAACTCCAATACTTTGGTCACCTGATATGAAGAACTGACTCATTGGAAAAGACCAATGAGCTGGAAAAGAGTGAAGGCAAGAGGAGAAGGGGATGACAGAGGATGAAATCATTGAATGGCATCACCAACTCGATGGACATGAGTTTGAGCAATCTCCGGGAGTTAGTGATAGACAAGGAAGCCTGGAGTGCTGTAGTCCATGGGGTTGCAAAGAGTTGGACCCAACTGAGTGACTAATCTCAACTGAAAAGATAGCCTTAAGAGTGTCAAGGGCTTCAATAAAAATGTGAAAAATATTCTTGGATAAGCAAAGAAATTTCCTTAGTGCCTTAAATGCTAGCAAAATGAGCCTGCACCTAAAGAATACAAGTAATGGTCCTGTTTTTCTTATACCTCCCCTCACATATTCACACAACAGACTTGAGGGCATTTGAGTTCTTGATCTCCAGTATGATGTAAGATTTATGACAGCAGAGACTTTCTGTCTTTTTAGTTCACTGATGTACCTTAAACCCATGGAACAGGGCTGGCTCTTAATGGGTATTTGATCAATATTTGTTAACTGAAGAAGTGGATGATGTAAACCATTTGAGAGAGAAAACCTTTGTGCCTAGAAGTCTTCAAAAAGTGAAGAAAAATTTTGCCATCTCCAATAGAATGGCATAACTAGGTGACTCTCTCTCTCTCTCTTTTTTAAAATAAATACCTCTATGGTGTAGATGCCTTGTACCTCCCAAAGACAAAGGAAAATAGTTGCTGAGGACAAAAGTTCTTGTCTCTGTCCCCAGAGCTTAAAGGGACATTAGGTGGAATTGTCCCCTCCAAAGGATTTCTTTGGAGAATATCTGAAGAAGGAACCAGGCCACATGTTGGAAAGTGCTGTCTCTTGCTATGAGGTCCTGGTTTCTCTGCTGTCTACTGCAATTATTGCCACAACCCAGGGGGGTTTTCCTGTAGCCCTTTGTGGCCCAGTTAAGCCCTCCCACTCGCCCTGTGGTTACCAAGGAAATAGAACAGAGAACTTATTTTGAGTAGAAACCAGTCTCATTTTATTAGAAAGATCAGGCTGTCATAACCACAATTCAGCAGAATGCTATATAAACCCTATGGGTTATGAGGAGAAAAGTCAGAAGAGTTACATACTAAGTTTGAGTTTGCCTATAGACTAGAGCTCCTGTGTAAATGTATTCCAAAGCATCCTTCCCTCTACATGGAAGATTTGCTGGCTCTCGGGAATCTGGCTGGAATACCAAAGGCTGCTATAAAATGTGTGTTTTGTTGCTTCTTCTGATTATGTCTGGTTACTGCCATATGGTCATTATGAATTCAAATATATTCTTAGAAAATACCCTTAAGGGTGTGGTAAAGATACAGAGGACAGAGAAATATAGGCAAATGAGACTTTGGCTTTCAACCACAAATTAAACAATCTGGACCTAACAATACTTCTGGCCTTACAACTAAATACCTAGTAGTGGAGACAAGAAAACAACATAGAAATGTAACATTATCTGTCATTATTACACCTAGTATCAGGTGTAAGAGGCTGCTATAACAAAGTGTCACAAACTGGATGCGCTGGGGCAATAGAAGTCTACTGTACTGCCATTCTGGAGACTAAAAGTCCAAAATAAAGTTGGTAGCAGGCTCATGGGCCCTCTAAAACCTACAGAGGAGTCTTTGATTCTCCTTATCTTTTGGTAATTTAGCAGAAGTTTTTGGCATCCCTTGGCTTGTAGATACATCACTAAAACTCTGTCTTTAAGTGGTCTTCTCTTTCTGGGCATCTTCTCATGTCTTCCCTCTGTGTCTTTCTATGTGTCCAGATTTCTCCTTGTGAGAATACCAGTCATACTGGATTAAGACCCATCCATCCTGACCTCATTTTAACTTGATTACATATGCAAAGACCTTATTTCCATATAAGGTCACATTTTGAGATACTGAGGGTGAGACCTTTGACAGACCATTTTGGGGGGAGGAGGAGGATGGGGCATAATTCAACCCATAACCTCCTAACACAATTATATTATTCTTTGAACTTAAGCTTTCTGTATACAACATGTTGTTCTCCCTGAGGAACATTCCTGAACATTGCTTAAATTGCCTTTTTAGTTCTTCAGCTATCAGATACTTTTCCCTGACAGGCTGATGTAATTAGGAAGCGAATAACTGAATCAATAAGGAAAAGAGCGTGCTCTTTCATATTTTCCAGCTGTGCTGATGATTCATTTAGGTTGCTGTGTGTGTTGCTACTGAATATGCGCTTGTTAAGAGAGATGAGACCATGTCATATAGTGAAAGAAGGGCGAGAAGAGGATCTGGATTGTTCTTTGGTGAAAGTCAGGAATGACATCATTGCAGGAATGGGACATCATAAGGCAAGACATGGAGAACACAGTCTCATGTAACTTTGTATAAACAAGAATGTTTTAAATATGTTTGTTGTTTGGAAAATACATTTTATTTTAATGTTGCATGAAACACTTTGGGTTGAAATCATGCAGGACTATATAAACACTAATATATTGCCCGTCCTAGGAAGGATTCACCACTATCTGTGATAATCTCTCTGAAATACCACTTTATGGAAAATCCCATATTGCTCTGTCTAATTCCTGTTCCCTAAAAGAAAGATTGCAATTTTAATTCTTGGCCTTTTGAAAAATAGACAAATATATACATTATAAATAGAAAATTTTTATAAAAATAGAAATAGAAGAAAGCATAAATTTGTATTACTATTGACATATAATATATATCTATTTTAAAGAAATTTAAAAGTGATGGGAAGCTTTAAAAAGTATGTAAATTACCCATCATTCCTCAATTCAGAGATAACCACTGCTAATATTTTAGCATATTCTCTTCAAATATATTTCAAGGTATGCAATATTTTGAATATAATTAACATCAATATATGCATGTTTTGTAACATATTTTAAATAATATATTATGAGCATTTTTATATTACTAAAAAATCTTTTAGCACTATCTATTAAATGATTGCCTATGTACTTTGTCTCTCAGTGTTAAAGCTTTTATTCTTTAAATTACTAAAGTAATAGATGTTCGAAATAATTTTTAAAAATCCCAGCAACCAAAAGAAAACAATATCAGTTGCTCACAATCTTACCATTGCAGAGATAATTAGTATTAATATTATGACATATAGTTCATAGCAGTGTAATTGTCTGAATTTCTGTCTTCCACTGTCCATGATATTTTTAACCTTTGCAATCCCAGAATTTAGCTCAGTGCTTAAAGCATAGTAGCTGTTTGAAACACTTTTAGTGAATGAGTGAGTGAATGATGAATGGGAGAGGCTGCAGAGATCCACATTGTGGGAGAATAAAATTCATTTCAGACTCAGCAACTTACTGTAGATTGCGAGACAAGGTAGATAGCCCAAGGCCCTTAATGAATAGGAGCCTACTGTTTCTGTTCATTCAAATCAGCCTTGAGACAGAGAATTCAACTTAATTTTTCTCCCATCAGTCAAACTGAAGAGCTGAAAAAGCAAAACCAGAGACAGGGGAGGCAGGAAGTGGAACAGGCTTAGATGAGGAGATTGGCAGCTGAGCTCTTGCTCTTTCTGTTGGGAAGAGCATGGAATGAGAGGAGTCATGCTTCTCCCAAGGGTATGTCCAAGCAGGAGCTGTAAGGTGTTGCATTCAGCCACGTGCAGGGTCCCCTCTGATGGAAGGGCTGATAATTTCCTGGAGGATTAAGACTCCAGTGGCATCAGTGTGACCTTCAAGGTTTTTCCCTGACCTGTTGCTAGATTTTGCAGCAGAGGAAGACACAATAATGCTGGGTTTTATTTGAAGGAATTTAGGGTTCTATTTGCTCTGTTTGGAGTCTGTGTTGACAGAGAATCTGATTGATATCTTTGGCTAGAAGGCACCAACTGAAGTCTCTTCTATTTTTAATTGAGAAGCACTTGTCTTAAGTTTGAGCAATGCCATGAGAAAGAGGGTGATCCCATTTCCTAAAACCCTGCATGGAATACTTGGTCCTTGCAATAAGTTATGTAGGTGTATTCTTCCCAGTGGGATGGTGGGGTCCTCACAAACACTCTCCTTCTGCCCGAACACCTCTCCAATGTACAGATTAGATCTGATTAGATATGATAGACGAGTGGCTGAAGATTATGGATGGAGGTTTGTAACTTTGTACAGTAGGTGGTGATCAAAACAATCCCCAAGAAAAAGAGACATAAAAAGGCAAAATGGTTGTCTGAGGAGGCCTTACAAATAGCTGAGAAAAGAAGAAAGGCAAAAGGCAAAGGAGAAAAGGAAAGATATACCCATTTGAATGAAGGGTTCCGAAGAATAAAAAGGAAAGCCTTCCTAAGTGAACAATGCAAAGAAAAAGAGGAAAACAATAGAATGGGAAAGACTAGAGATCTCTTCAAGAAAATTAGAGATACCACGGGAGCATTTCATGCAAAGATGGGCACAATAAAAGACAGAAATGGTATGGACCTAACAGAAGCAGAAGATATTAAGAAGAGGTGGCAAGAATACACAGAAGAACTGTACAAAAACGATCTTCATGACCCAGATAACCATGATTGTGTGATCATTCACCTAGAGCCAGACATCTTGGAATGTGAAGTCAAGTGGGTCTTAGGAAGCATCACTATGAACAAAGTTAGTGGAGGTGATGGAATTCCAGTGGAGCTATTTCAAATCCTAAAAGATGATGCTGTTCAAGTGCTGCATTCAGTATGCTAGCAAATTAGGAAAATTTAGCAGTGGCCACAGGACTAGAAAAAGTCAGTTTTCATTGCCAAAGAAAGGCAATGCCAAAGAATGTTCAAACTACAACACAATTACACTCATTTCACATGCTAGCAAAATAATGCTCAAAATTCTCCAAGCTGGGCTTCAACAGTACATGAACTAGGAACTCCCAGATGTTCGAGCTGGATTTAGAAAAGGCAGAGGAACTAGAGATCAAATGGCCAACATCCGTTGGATCATAGAAAAAGCAAGAGAATTCCAGAAAAATGTCTACTACTTCTGCATTGACTAAAATAAAGCCTTTGACTGTGGATCACAAAAAACTGGAAAATTCTTAAAGAGATGAGAATACCAGACTACCTTACCTGCCTCCTTAGAAACCTGTATGCAGGTCAAGAAGCAGTAGTTAGAACCAGACATGGGACAATGGACTGGTTCCAAATTGGGAAAAGAGTATGTGAAAGCTGTTTGTTGTCACCCTGCTTATTTAACTTATAAGCAGAGTGCATCATGCAAAATGCAAGACTAGATGAATCACAAGCTGGAATCAAGATTGCTGGGAGAAATATCAATAACCTCAGATAGGCAGATGATACCACCTTTATGGAAGAAAGCAAAGAGGAATTAAGAGTCTCTTCATGAAGGTGAGAGAGGAGAGTGAGAAGTTGGCTTAAAGCTCAACATTCAAAAACTAAGATTATGGCAAATAGATGGCAAAACAACAGAAACAGTGAGAGAATTTATATTTGGGGGCTCCAAAATCACTGCAGATGGTGACTGCAGCCATGAAATTAAAAGACACTCGCTCCTTGGAAGAAAAGCTATAACAAACCTAGACAGCATATTAAAAAGCAGAGACATTATTTTGCCAACAAAGAGGCTTTGACTATAGTTAAAACTATGGTTTTCCCAGTAGTCACGTATGGATGAGAGAGCTGGATAATAAAAACGCGAAATGCCAAAGAATTGATGCTTTTGAACTGTCATGTTGGAGAAGACTCTTGAGAGTCCCTTGGACTGCAAAGAGATCAAACCAGCCAATCCTAAAGGAAATTAGTCCTGAATAGTTATTGGAAAGACTGATGCTGAAGCTGGAACTCCAATACTTTGGCCACATGACATGAAGAACTGACTCATTGAAAAAGACCTTGATGCTGGGAAAGATTGATGGTAGGAGGAGAAGGGGACAACAAGGATGAGGTAGTTGGATGGCATCACTGACTCTATGGACACAAGTTTGAGTAAGCTCTGGGAGATGGTGAAGGACAGGGAAGCCTGGCGTGCTGCAGTCCATGGGTGAGCAAAGAATAGGATACAACTGAGCAACTGAACAACCACCACAAAGATAAAGATAGATATAGATGAATGGATGAATAGGGAGACAGACAGATAGACAGTTTTCATCTGCTTTTCACTAGCAACTGTCATCATGTCCCTTCTTTCTCTTAAAAGCTCCCCAGAACCCAGCTCAAGACCTTCACAATATTGACACCTTTCTTCTTAGTGTCTCACCCGGGAAAATCTTGATCTAACATACTTCTTTTTGATATCACCTATTGCCAAAGGCCTAGCTCAAAGTACATTTCTCCAAGGAGCCTCACTGTTCCATTGTTACTCCAATTTATCTTTCCTATCTCTAATTTTCTAGTGCCTTAGCCTTTGCCCCATTTTCCCCTTTGACATGGTTCAGTTCAGTTACTCAGTTGTGTCCAACTCTTTGCAACCCCATGAACTACAGCACCCAGGCTTCCCAGTCCACCACCAACTCCCGGAGCCTACTCAAACTCATGTCCATCAAATCAGTGATTCCATCCAACCATCTCATCTTCTGTAGTCCTCTTCTCCTGCCTTCAATCTTTCCAGCATAAGGGTCTTTTCAAATGAGTCAGTTCTTCACATCATGTGGCCAAAGTATTGGAGTTTCAGCTTTAGCATCAGTCCTTCCAAGACTATTTAAGACTGATTTCCTTTGGGATGGACTGGCTTGATCACCTTGCAGTCCAAGGAACTCTCAAGAGTCTTCTCCAACACCACAGTTCAAAATCATCAATTCTTTGGCACTCAGCTTTCTTTATGGTCCATCTCTCACATCCGCACATGACTACTGGAGAAACCATGGTTTTGACTGGAAGGACTATTGTTGGCAAAGTAATGTCTCTGCCTTTTAATATGCTGTCTAGGTTAGTTATAGCTTTTCTTCCAAGGAGCAAGCGTCTTTTAATTTCATGGCTACAGTCACTATCTGCAGTGATTTTGGAGCTAAAAAAAAAAAAAAAAAAAATAGTCTGTCACTGTTTCCACATCTTTGCCATGAAGTGATGGAATCAGATGCCATAATCTTAGTTTTCTGAAGGTTAGTTTTAAGCCAACTTTTTCACTCTCCTCTGTCAACAAAAGGCTCTTTAGTTCTATGTTTTCTGCCATAAAGGTGGTGCCATCTGTGTATCTTAGGTCATTGATATTTCTCCCGGCAATCTTGATTCCAGCTTGTGCTTCATCCAGCACAGCATTTTGCATGATATAGTCTGCATATAAGTTAAATAAGCAGAGTGACAATATACAGCCTTGATTTACTCCTTTCCTGATTTGGAACCAGTGTGTTGTTCCATGTCCAGTTATAACTGTTGCTTCTTGACCTGCACACAGATTTCTCGGGAGGCTGGTAAAGTGGTATGGTATTCCCATCCCTTGAAGAATTTTCCACAGTTTGTTGTGATCCACACAGTCAATATGCTTTGGCATAGTCAATAAAGCAGAAGTAGATGATTTTCTCGAACTCTCTTGCTCTTTTGATGATCCAATGGATGTTGGCAATTTGATCTCTGGTTCCTCTGCCTTTTCTAAATCCAGATTGGACATTTGGAAGTTCACAGTTCACATAGTGTTGAAGCCTGACTTAGAGAATTTTGAGCATTATTTTGCTAGCATGTGAATGAGTGCAATTATGCGGTAGTTTGAACATTTTTTGGCATTGTTTTTCTTAGGGATTGGAATGAAAACTGACCTTTTCTAGTCCTGTGGCCACTGCAGAGTTTTCCAAATTTGCTGGCATATTGAGTGCAGCACTTTCACAGCATCATCTTTTAGAATATGAAATGATTCAATTGGAATTTTATCACCTCCACTAGCTTTGTTCCTAGTGATGCTTCCTAAGGCCCACTTGACTTCACATTCCAAGATGTCTGGCTCTAGGTGAGTGATCACACAATCATGGTTATCTGGGTCATGAAGATCTTTTTTTGTGTTTAGTTCTTCTGTGTATTCTTGCCACCTCTTCTTAATATCTTTTGCTTGTGTTGGGTCCATACCATTTCTGTCTTTTATTGTGCCCATCTTTGCATGAAATGTTCCCGTGGTATCTCTAATTTTCTTGAAGAGATCTCTAGTCTTTCCCATTCTATTGTTTTCCTCTTTTTCTTTGCATTGTTCACTTAGGAAGGCTTTCCTTTTTATTCTTCGGAACTCTTCATTCAAATGGGTATATCTTTCCTTTTCTCCTTTGCCTTTTGCCTTTCTTCTTTTCTCAGCTATTTGTAAGGCCTCCTCAGACAACCATTTTCCCTTTTGTATTTCTTTTCCTTGGGAATGGTTTTGATCAATGCCTTCTATATAATGTCATGAACCTCCATCCATAGTTCTTCAGGCAATGTGTCTATCAGATCTAATCTCTTGAATTTATTTGTCACTTCCACTGTATAATCTTAAGGGATTTGATTTAGGTCATACCTGAATGGTCTAGTGGTTTTCCTTACTTTCTTCAATTTAAGTCTGAATTTGGCAATAAGGAGTTCATAATCTGAGGCACAATCAGCTCCCCATCTTGTTTTTGCTGACTGTATAGAGCTTCTCCATCTTTGGCTGGAAAGAATATAATCAGTCTGATTTTGGTGTTGGCCATCTGGTGATGTCCATGTGTAGAGTCATCTCTTTTGTTGTAGGAAGAGGGTGTTTGCTATGACCAGTGTGTTCTCTTGGCAAAACTCTGTAGTCTTTGCCCTGCTTCATTCTGTACTCCAAGGCCACATTTGCCTGTTATTCCATGTATCTCTTGACTTCCTACTTTTGAATTCTAGTCCCCTGTAATGAAAAGAACATCTTTTTTGGGTGTTGGTTCTAGAAGATCTTGTAGGTCTTCATAGAACCATTCAGCTTCAGCTTCTTCTTTGACATGGTGGAACTGTATAGATATTTGAGGGCCAGATGTGGTTACTTTTAGATTCCTGAATAATTAAATGTGGTTGAGTGCTCTTTAATTTAATGGTGTAGAGCTGTTGTTGTTGTTCAGTCACTCAGTTGTGTCTGACTCTTTGTTGCCCCATGGAGTACAGCATGCCAGGCCTCTGTGTACCTCATACCTCACCATCTTCTGAAGTTTTCCCAACTTTGTGTCCATTGCATCATTTTATTCACTACATTGGTGAATGAAGAAAGAGATTCAGAGCAATGGAGCAATAGTTTTACCCATTTTTTCATGTGCAGATTTGGACACATATATTTTTTGGGACTTCCTGGGTTGGGAAGATCCCCTGGAAAAGGGAGTGGCTACTCACTCCAGTATTCTGGCCTGGAAAACTCTCTAGTCCATGGGGTCACAAAGAGTTGGACATGACTGAGAAATGTTCACTTTCACAGAGTGAAAGCCCCGTTTGAATAAAAACCATGAGAGCTGGTGGAGTTGGTATGGAATAGTATAAACCTGGAATCAGCTCGATCAGCTCAGACATCCTGGATTTCCATATTGTTGCCACAGTCCCTTTGTAGAACTGAGCGTCAGTGTCTTCAGTATCTTTCAGGGTCTTCAGGTTCTATATATGTGTATACAACATCACTCAAACACATCTGTTAATTACTAGACTAAAAGGAGACTTCAGAAATGTAGTTCATGGTGACAATGTTCGATAAATATTTACTGAATGAAACTGAAATGGGACCAGGCTTCTCCAGGCCCCTCAAAACTTTTTTGAGATTACCAGAAGTTCATGCAAAAGTTAATTCTGTATGCATTGTGAGATTATGGGCTGACAACTTACAGGTGGAAACGTTACCGGGTGTGGTACGCTGGAGAGCACTGTGGGTCAGCAGTTACCTGTGATTACATGTATGGCCTTCACCTGACCCCATTCCCGTAAACCTGAAGGCCACCTACTTCTGCCTTGCTCAGTTTCCCCCCTTGTAGATGTTTGTGGAAAAGTGTAAACATGATGTAATTCTCAGTATAAATTAGGCATTGTGATTCCATGGAAGGAGATGTGAGCTAGGGCCTCCAAAACCCTAAATCCTATTAATAGTTCATTTGACCAAAATGTAATTTCTCTAGGACTGTCTCATTAACTGTGAAACAGGTTTGTGTGTTCTTTGGTTATATACCAGGCATTGTGTAACCACAAAGATGAATAAGGCATGATCACTGCTCCTCTATTGACTCTCCATCTAGGGAGAGGAGAGCTAACCAGCAATGACTAAGTGTGAACAGCTTCTTGGAGGCAGATAGTATGTGTAGTCGTGGCACTGTGGGGAAGTGGTTAACTGTGCCTGAGTGGATCAGAGAATGTTTGAGAGCAGGGTTTTCCATTAGTGATAATTGTCTTCCCTTCCCTTCCATGTCCTTGTAAGGCTAAAAGGGATGTGAAGGAGCAACACTGTCAGACATTAATAATAATAATATATAAATAATAATAAACATTATTATTATTCCATTATCAGTCACATTCAGATATTATACTTTTAGGCATTCAATTAAAAATAAACCCCACACACCTGGTAAGTCTCTTACAGGGATGTTGAGTTTTCCCTTTTGTGTTATAAAGGATCAAACTCTGCATTCATAACATAAGAGAATGTGCAATCTGAGTTATGTGGCCTTGCAGAGGGTTTTTTTTTTTTTTTTCAATTCCAAAGTCCTGGGGCTCTTCTGTTGTTGTTGTTGTTGTTTTTTCTCATTCCATGAGTTGATACCTGTCTTTACCTGCCTATTTTAATTACTGATTTAGGCGACAGATATTTAGTGAACACTTCATATGTATTCAAGGAGTATAAATACAACTAAATAATACAGTCAAATCTGAAAGACATACTGTATTTTACCCAGGATAAGTGCTCAGTGGAAACGAATGATGAGTGCAGTGAATTGAGAGGGAAGAATAGTGAGTGGGCTAAAGGTCAGAAAAAGCTTTGTGGAGGAAGCCACACTTGCACGGGCCCTGCATGCACTCTGAGGCACCAGAGTGGTCTTATCCTTGCCATCTTACGGAGACATGAGGGTGTGACTGATCCTGATATTGTGAGTGGTGTTGAGAGGTCCATTCCATTTAGATTATATTTAGGGAAGATTGATGAAGTAAGAGACAAAGCTGGGGGCACAATATTTGGCATGTAGTATTGGCTTAGGTATCAGCTGATGAGCATTTTTACCTGTGTGTCTTATTTTTCCTATGAGCACAGAATCTACCTCTTTCTTAACTTCTTGTCCATCAGAGTGCCTTTAATGTAAGAGTTGTTCAGTAAATTTTTTTAAAATTAGTGTTGCTGAATTATTTTAGATATAGCTAAAGACTTCATGGAATTTGAAGAAAATAGGAAGATATAATTTTACTAAAGGGTTTACCTCTAAAGGTGAGACACGGGTGGCATCAGAAATAGTTTACACTCAGCTCAAAAGCCTCAGTTGATTGGTTATATATTGAGCTAGAAGACCCCATGATAAGCACAGCACCATCATGTTCGTAATATTTTTATCTGGATAGGATGGATGCCTACTTGAGTGTGTTAGGCACTGTGGTGGGTTCGAATGTTCATCTCCAGAAGGATGGCACATATGTTTCTGTTAAACAGTGTCCCTTGATGCTTATGCTCTGCTCACTTCCTTGTTTTGCAGCTCTACAGCTCCATGGACTTTGGAAGACGGTGGCAACTCATGCATGAACGCATCACACCCAACAGGTTTTACTGGTAAGCCCCATCCAGAGTCTCACCACTCTCTTGGGTAGGAATCAGGCAACATGGCGCTCTGGCAGTTCCTGGACACCTTCAGCACTTGAAGTCATTGTGTGTCCTAGCCCTTTGCCACTCAGTTTGGTTCATGGACTGGCAGCATCAGCATCACTTGGGAAGTTTTAGAAATACAGAATCTTGGGGCCCATTGAAACTTATTGAGCAGAACTCTGCATGTAGCATAGTCCCTGGTGATTTTATGTGCACATTGAACTGAAAAGCCCTGGGCTAGAGAGCTCCATGAGAAGGTCATGACTGGGTGCTCTTAGCTATGTATTAGTCTCCCCTCTTTTAGTAAAAAGTAGATATTTTATGAACGTATTCTAAAAAGCAAGCATTTCCTAAAATGTACTATGAAGGACACTAGTTTCACACAGTGCTTCTCCTTCCAAAGGCGTTTCTACGGTCACATAATTTTAGGTAACAGTTTTCCAACTCTGCCCTCGTGGAGACTCAGGATTCACATTAGGATATTAGAGCCTCTGGAGAAATGAGGAATAGAGGAAGCTGCCAAACATGAAGTCACTGATTCCCAAACTCACTTCACTCTAGAATCTCTTTCTCATGTCATACCTGATCATCCTTTAGAACAACTTCTGAGGAGCACATTTTGACAAGTTTTTCAAGGAGTGAATACATTTCAACTGGAAAATTAGCCCTTTCACCTAATCAGAAAGTCTTGTTATTAACTGGTATTTTTTATACTTGAATTCTATTGCTAATTTGGTTGTAGCAGAGTAAACTTGGTTTGGTATAATGTTTACTTTTTACCCTTCCTAGCTATATGAAATGCTTCTAATATGTATCATACTTTCATTTCTGCAGAAGCAATGGCCAAATATATCTAGGAATGTATGTAGGAAGCATACACCAAAGTGTATGACATGCTTAATTATGTGCTTTATTCGAAACAGAAACAAAATTAACAGTACTTAAAAGTAGTACCTATTTCATGTCTCATTTTAAATACCTTAGTTCAGCTCCCTTAAAGAGTCATGAGAGGACCCTTCATGCCTTCCACAAGGTGGGGGTGATGTGTGTGTGGGGGGAGTAGGGGGTGTACATATATACTTCTTTGAACATATATATATATATGAACATATATATATATGTATATATGTTCATATATATACAACCATGCCAGCATCTTTGGAAACCACATTTCACCCTATCCCCTCTGCACCTACAGAACTATGTTCAGAATTAAAATGATGATTGCTGAAGCACACTGTGAAAATCAACTATGTCTTATTATATACAAAGTACTCAGAGAGAAAAGGGAACTGGTAGTCATTTTTTCCCTTTGCAGACTGATTATTATTTGTTCTGTAAATACTATTTCAATTATTATTTGGTCTATATTTAGAGTTATATTAAGATGTTTTCAATAGACTGAGACAGAAAAAAGGAAATATTTGTTTTTCTGATGTGCTAGTTATATAATTACTGCCTTTTGCTCAGCTAAGATGGACCAGTTCCTCGGTGTACCATCACTCAAAAAGAAAGTGAAAAGTCAAAGTGAAAGTTCCTCAGTCATGTCTGACTCTTTGCAACCCCATGGAATAGTCCTTGGAATTCTCTGATCCAGAATGCTGTAGTGGGTAGCTGTTTCCTTCTTCCAGGGATCTTCCAAACCCAGGGATCAAACCTAGGTCTTCCACATTGCAGGTGGATTTTTTACAAGCTGAGCCACCAGGAAAGCCCAACCATCACTCAAAAGTCCCTCAAAAAAAAAAAAAAAAAAAAAGCCCTCTGCTATTTTTGGAACAAATTCTTGAGATGGTAAGGCAGTTAGCTGACTGGGAAGTCAAGTTGATGAAGAAGGGAAGTACAGTAGACTGGATAAGCCTTGTCATCATTCCTGAAGGAAATTAAGGAGATGAAAGGCAGCATTTTTCTATTTGCAGAGGGCAAGAAGGGAATGTTTCAGCTTCTATCTGCCTTCCCCCTTCCTTTATAGAGCAAAAAGAATAAATCCCCAGGTCCTGATAATTATGTTTCATTTCTTTTCCACCCTGTGCTTCTTTCATATATGCCCCCATGGGGAAATATAAAAGTTAGTGCCTGTGCTGGCTAGCCAAGTAGTAGTTGAAAATTCCATTTTTGTAATTATCACTTCTCTGTTTCTGATGTATAATTGCCACGATTATTCTTTTAGGTGTCACTGGAGTTGTAGAGGAAGAGCTCATTTTACATAGACCTTTTTTCCCCCCAGTGATAGAATCATGATTGTGGAAAGCTCTTACACTGAAAAGACTTGGCCTGTATAGGTTAGAAGTGGAAATATCAACTTGATACCTCCTTGAGGAAAGACAAAGTGTGCATTTGTCAGGGTATAGAACACAGCTTTGGTTAAAACAGAGCCTCTCGGGGCTCTGGTCTCTGCATCCGTATAAATGGGAACAGTATTCGTCCTGTCAACTTCATATAGTTATTGAAAGGACAAGATATCATCCGTTCAGAATTGGACTCTTGGCAATTTTATTTCTCTGTTTCAGATTTATAATTTGTAAATTATATCTTTAGGTACTATATTTCTTAGTAGTTCTGAATTTATTCAGTTGCTCAGTCATGTCTGACTCTTTGTGACCCCATGGACTGTGGCACACTAGGCTTCCCTCCTGTCCTTCACCATTTCCCAGAGCTTTGTTCAAACTCATGTCCATTGAGTCGGTGATGCCATCCAACCATCTCATCCTCTGTCATCCCCTTCTCCTCCTGCCTTCTATCTTTCCCAGCATCAGGTTCTGAAGACCGTAACACATTAAGTGATTTGTCACTTCTTCTGGGATCCAGAAAAATCCCATGCCCAGTGAGACTTTTCCTGTGGACATCTAGTAATAATTGAATGGGTCCAAGAAGCCACATCTCAACCTAACTTTATTGTCCTCACTCTTTCTTGAGTCTTAATTTTTCTGATGTGATAAAAACAAGACAAATCAACAGCCAAAAACCTTGAAACTGCTTCTTTTTGAGGGATGATGCAGAGTGAAGTGGTATTGGGGCTGATAGGGACACATGGAGGGAAGGGCAGTCATGCAAAAACAAGAAATTGAAGTAAAAGACTTATCTTGCAGTATGTAGACAAACAGAGTAAATATGCAACCCAGACAGAATGTTGTCCAAATATTGTTGTCTATAATTTGGAGATTTTCAAATTTCTAGGGATAGATCCTTCAGGAATGCTAGGTGTCTTCTCCCATACTGCCTTCAGTTGGTAGAAAGTAGCAACCTAGAGGGGACCTGTGGGGAAGAACACTGTGATACAGAAATGATTTCTGCCAAGGATGAAAGAGAAGACTCAACCATCTATGATGATGATCAGTGTAATGGCTATGAAAATGCATCAAGAACTGTAAGGAGTATCATGATTGTTCATTTCCTCCTTGGTGCCCTACAGTGCCTATGAGTTAGACAGGGCATGGGCCATAATTTTCCCATGGGCCATAATATTAGCATTAATAATCAAAGATTCATTAGAGGTAAAATTTTCTTTATGAATTCCATATGTTCTACTGCCATCAAGAGAGGTCACCTAGGAATCTTGCACTTTGGAGTGACTCCACCATCATGCCCTGAGAATCAGACTGACATGCAAACTCTTTTATGTGTGACCCTTTCACTCATTTGATATGTGGTTAATGGGCAGATTACTAGCCCTGTCTTCTGCTCCTATTCATCACCCCAGTTGCTTTAGCAAGTTTAGTTTGCAGGGAGAACGCAGGAGTAGCTAAGTATCCCACTGTAATCTCTCTCTAGTCTCTGGGCAGGGGTATCACAGGGAAAAGTGGTTTTTGGTTTAATAGCCTACTGAGCTGCAAATGAATAGTACCTCCCCTCTTCCACTGGGAGATGTTTAACAGGCAGGCACATTCTGCAGTGGGAAGATTGTTTTCATTGCGCATCCTATTTGAATACTTGTTATGGTTCACAGCTTTACCTCGGTGGCCCCTCAGTCTCCCTAGGTGTTCACCCTCTTCTGGCTTCTTTTTCAATGAGGGGACAGGCCTCCTAGGACTTGCTGAGTTCTCTGTGTAACTGGGCTGGCCTCTAAGTGCCTCTGATCCCTGATAGAATTTATTTGTGTAGTATCATGTACAAGAGAAAGAATGTCTCCTATGTTTCTTTCTTACTGACTTCCCGTTAGTTGTTTTCTTTCCTGAAAGACCAGGGTCCCTTTGTTTTTCCTTGATGTCACTGCAGGAGAATGTTCTGATAAAGTAATACACCCAAAGGTGCCAGGAACTTAAATTCTTACCCCTTTTCTGGGGTCTTTGGGCTGTAAAATGGACTGGTCTTGAGAGGAGAAGAAAAAAGAAAGCCCTATAAGAAGTCAACAGGCGTGGAACAAGCTCTCGATCAGCCCACTTCAGGGCGCTCAAGGAGAGAGTGTTCCTAATGGATGGCTCTTTGGAGCTGTAACAATGCCTGGCTGCAGGCTGAAGAGTGGCTGGCATGCAGGGACAGTCAGGATGGGCTTCGCATCTCTACTGTCCTTTGATTTAGATTGGCTTACTCTCTGTAGATTTCTAATGATGGTTGTGCCAGCAGCTTTTATTTTCTTCTTTCAGAAAGGTCATTAGGGAGGGTAAGAAAAATGTAAAAGCCAAACATGTCTCGTCTGGTGTGTAGAGCTAGAATGTCCTAGGAATATATCTTTTAAAGAAGAAAGGAAGGGTATGGACTAAAAACTCCTTTCATTACAATATTTCCTTTCCAATCTTCCATTGTTCTTATTTTTTCCAGTCTCTTTGTATGTATATGCTCTTTTATACATAGCTTAGACATTTTTCACACAAATTTGTATAATCTGCCTTCTCCCCTTTTAATGTTCTATTATAATAATTTTATGATATTATAAAATCTTTACAATCATTTTAATTGTCTATGCAACACTTCATTATGTAAAGAGACATACTTTATAACTCTGTTTTTATTGAACATTGGAAATTTTCATATTTTTCATTGTCATAAATAATAGTTTAATATTTTATGCATATTTCCTTAATAACTAGGATTTTTTCCTTGGATAAGTATCCTTGGTAGCCTGAATAAAAACTTGTTTTTTCCCAGTCTCAACAGAGTGTCACATTCAAATGGAATGACCAAAATTCAACACTGAAGCATTTTAGGGAAATAAAGATTTTTATTGAACGTTTTCTTAAAAGAGTTGCAAAGAAGCATCACATCACACAGCACACAGTGAGTCTTTCTAAAACTTCCTTTGTCCATATCTGACAGTCCAAGATCCTGATCATCATGCTAGTTACTGTCTCATCTTTTCCTTCTCTTTCCATGGGCTCTAAAACTATTCTCAGTCACAGTGGTTCATTGTCCATAGCACAGCCCCTTCTAGAGAATACCTTGTACCCCACACACCTTCCTCCCCAGGTATCATAAGCTTTTCTTATATAGAAAAGCTCATCTCACCATCTATCACTCTCACCCTTCCCTCCAGGAAATCAATCTTTGCTGCACAGCCCTTAGAAAATGTAGGAGGGGGAGCTGGTGATTGTTAGAGTCCAGTAACTTTGGTTTAATCACTACTAAAAGAAGAATAATTGCATCAAAATATATACATTTTGAGTATCTTTAATACCTTTCTTTAAAAATGTCAATTATGTGCTATTGTATGTTCTCACCTAAAACATATGCAAGTATAGGTCTACTTATGATTCATATTGACTTCATTCTTGGGGTAGGCATCTTCTAGATGGTCCCCAATGCCCTCTATCTTCTGGAAACCTTCCCATTGAGCTTGGGCTGCTTTTAGTGACTTGCTTCTAGTGACTAGTGTGTGGCACAAGTGAAAAAATGACACTTTGGAGATTCATCTACAAAAGTTTGTCTTAGGGACCTTCTTGTGATTGCTTTGTGAGCTGCCCCATGGAGAGGCCCATTTGATGAGGAACTGAGGGAGGTTGCAGTCAGTAGTCAATGAGGAAATGAGGGCCTCAGTCCAACAGCTCAGTTCTAGTGAGAAATGACTGAATCCTGCCAACAATCATGTGAGTGAGCTGGGAGGGGGGTCCTTCTCCAGTCAAGCCTTCAGGGGAGACTGCAACTCTGGCCAGCACATCAAGCCTGTGAGAGACCTTGAGACAGCAGCATCCAGCTGAGTCGTGCCCAGATTCCTGATACACAGGGGCTGTGAGACAGTAAACCTTTGTTGTTTTTAGCTGCTAGGTTTTATAGTGAGATTGTCTGAACTTGTTTCATTATATTCTGTTTTATTCTGTTTTACATTCTGATGGCATGATTTTGCTTTCTGAGTATGCTTTTTGATGCCTCTGTGTGTATGTGTGTGTGTGTGTGTGTGTGTGTGAGGGTAGCCCAGTGTGCACATCCCCATTCAGAAAAGTGCTAATCTCACTTACTAAAATCCCATTTATCTCAGTCCTTGACTTACCTAGCTCAGCCTAGCAGTGGCTGTGAGAGTGGAAGACATAGAGCAGAGAAGCAGGAGATGAAAATGGGACATGATTCTTGAGATCATGTGGCTAGTGAACCCTCTTACACCTTTACTTCAATTTACACTCTGAGATCTCACTTGTTCTGGAATGTGTTCTATTTTGCTTCAAGGATAAGCTCCTAAACTATGGTTCCTGAGGAACTGCATGGCGAGTCATCCTTTGTCTGTTAATACATTACCTATGACAGAAGGAGAGTTAAGGGACAGGCAGAATGGCCTGAGATTGCTTCCTGGAAAATCAAGGTCTTTTCAAACAAAATTACCATTATGGGTGGAATTTTTGGAGCTGCCTCTACAATTTTGCAAACACAGTCATTTACAATCTCGAATAATGGGATTTAGGTATCGACCTGATAGAATCAGATTTAGAGGCCCTTTGCAAACAGGGTACGCCACAAATAATATTTAATTCAACTTTCCCTTACATTTTTTAAATGGTGCAGCAATTTAAAAATGCATTACATTCAGAATAATACATGCAAGGTCAGAAGGGGAGATGTGAAAGCTCAGCTCGCAAGGAGAAATCAGTTTCTACTTTGCTGATGGGGCCACCCATATGCTGTATGTCTGGTTGCATCTTGGCCTTGGAAGAGCTATCTTAATTCTGGGAGCAAATGCAGTACTTGAAAGCTATCATGGTTGTCAGCAAGTGCTCTGAGGAAAACAGAAAACTCACCTCTTCGGGTGAAATCCAGACCTGTTGGACTTATGTAATAACTATCCTGAGCACAGATGGGTTCTATGAAGGAGGGTAAACAAGGAGATGTAGGTAGCTGTAGACTGAACGAACTCTTTACTGTGAAGAGAAGGTGTCATATCTGACCCTGCCTCGGGAACTGTGAAAAGATTTGTGTGTCAAACAGAGAAGTCCAACACTGAATTAGGTAATGCATCCACTTACCTAATCCAGTCTAAGAAAAACTCCAAGATACAAATGGGAAACATAATTTCTTCTTTTCCCAGTCTCTTGGATGGATTCTCTGGAATTAGAGATGCATGGCTTCCAAATGCTTCTTTCCACTATGTGGAAAACACGAGCAATAGTTCTTCAGCTCAGAGACAGGGGGATCTCACTGATAAAATTTCAGAGGGTATGAAATGTGATTGTTCTCACAATGGGTGAGATTTCAGAGGCTACTGTCCTTTGAGGAGAGGCCAGGAGAGACACATGTGGAGTAAAGCACTTAGACTGCTCTAATCTTCCTGAAACTCAAATTGCCCATTTAGAGCTTCTTCTCCCTATATGAAGAAGTGGAGACAGTGGACCACTGATAGTCATGAACTTTGTTCAGTGGCCTTGACTAGGGAATCTGAGAATTGGAGGGTCAAGGAGAGGTCTAGAGAGAGAAGAAAGAAAAGGATATTGTGCAGCCCAAGGAGAAAGCATCCAACTGAAGGGTTGGAGGTTGTTTAATATGCAGGTTGGAGACAGTGTTACAGGCAGGAGGAATCACCCTTTTCCTCACTGAGGAAATCTAAGCTTGCTCTGTTTCTGGTTGGGTTAAGAGTGTGTTTTAACCTGAGGCTACCATAACAAACTGCTGTAGAACTGGGTGGCTTCAACAGCAGATGTGTATTTTCTCCTACTTCTGGGGGCTGGGAGATGAGGAGATCAGGGTGCCAGCATGGCTTCTGGAGAGAGCTCTCTTTCTGGTTTGTAGACTTCTACCTTCTTGCTGTGTCCTCTCATGCTATTGCCTTTTATAAGGACACTAATGCCATGATGAGGACTCTACCCTCATGATTTCATCTAACCCTAATTACCTTCCAAAGGTCTCCTCTCCAGATAGCATTGCCTTAGGGGTTAGGTTAGAACCAGGTGGCTGGTTCTAACAGTAAAGGATCTGCCTGCAATGCAGGAGACCTGGGTTCGATCCCTGGCTCAGGAAGATCCCCTGGAGAAGGGAATGGCACCCATCTAATATGCTTGCCTGGAAAACCCCATGGACAGAGGAGCCTGATGGGCTACAGTCCATGGGGTCATAAAGAGTCGGACACGACAGAGCAAGTAACACTTTCACTTTTACTTTAGAGGTTAAAGCTTCAGCGTGTGAATGAGGACGAGTTGAAGGTGGGGAACACAGTTCAGTCCACAGCTTGATAAAGCAGGGAAGACATTGAGAAGAAATGCAAAATTTCCAGAGAACTTCTCACCAAGAAGAATCCTGGAGGAGAAGTGCCTCAGGCTTGTAGGAATAGATGGGAAAGCAATACCGAAAATACAAAAACAATTTTTAAAAGATACAGACACAATATACTACTTTTTTTCTGATTGTAGCATCAATACAAGCTTATTGTAGACATTCAAGAAAATGCAGGAAAATAAAAAGAAAATAATTACTTCTAATTTCACTGCCCAGAAGACATCACTTAAAAAAAATCAAGTACTTTTTCATAGACTTTCCCTTATTATAATGTAGTATAATTTTAAATATACTTAAGTTTGTTTGACAATTGAAATTATGCTGTTTATGAAATTTTGTATCTTATTAAAACATACTTGAACATTTTCCTGTACCATTCTGTACTCTTGCTAAACATAATTTAAAATTTGTATTACTTGAGTTGCATTTTAATTGGTGGCTATATAGTAATTTAATCACTCTACTATTATTTTACATTGTTCTTGCTTCTAAACATTTACTATTAAGGAAGTTACTGGAATGTTATTTTGAAAGCCTTTAAGTAATTATCTTTCCAAGGTTGGTTTATTATGATTTTTAAGGATCGACTACCAAAACAATATATATAAATATTAGCATGCCAAATTGTTCTCTGGAAAGTTTATACCAATTTCCACTCAAACTAGTGAAATGCCATTTCAACACCTCATAAAAATTTAATTTAAAAAAGTAATCTAATTTAATATGCAAAAATGGATTTCCCTTGTTTTAATTTGCATTTCTTATCAGACTGGTGAGCTTAGACAAGTTTTCATATATTTATTAGTCATTGTATTTCTTTTATGTGACCATCTGTTTTTGCTTCTTCTTTATTATGAGTTTTTTATATAGTCTCTCATTTTGTTTCAATGTTGTCTGCAGTTTGTTCTCTGGCTTATGATATCAAGCATACTTTAAAAACATTGATCAAATCTTTTTATTTTTTGTTATAATATCTCCTGTTACTTTATGTTTAGATTACACCCTCAGCTGTGATCACGTAAATATTAGCTGAAGTTTTCTGATTTGCAGTGCTCCTTTATTCAACAGTATATATAATACATATATATTATACATTAGATTATATATATATTAAAAGACTCTGTATTCTCCTATATTATGCTTCAGAAATCTCATACTGATAATCTTGTGACTGTATTATAATTTAATCATTTATAATTATTTTATACATATTTTTAGAATTTAGGTGGATTATTTAGATGGGAGGACATTGTTAGAATTTGTAGGATTTTAATTTTTTTTAAGTAATTAAAATTTACTGAACATCTTCCTACTTAATTCTGTACCCATATTCTGACTACTTCCTCTGATGATTTCCTGCAAGAGAAACTCTGATCAGAACTTAGGCAACACTGAGGTTGGTAACATTTGTCAACAGCCTTTATCCTGATGGATTGGTCAGTCCTCTGTGCCCTGAGCCAGACCAGACTGTGTTTAGTGATTGTTTGTAACACAACATAGTGCCTAACTGGGCAAGTCTCCTCTCTTGCAAAATGTAACAAAACATAAAACAAAAATAGAACCTTTTCTTCTTTTCCAAAATATTCTTGGGCTTATTTTACTCATCTGTCCATCCAAATGAATTTAGAATCACTTTGTCATGTTTCGAAATGTCCTGCTTCCCCCATCACTATAAAGCAGCTATTTAGATTATTGGTTAGAATTGTAGCAAAGCTATGAATTCATTTGGCAAGAACTTAATGTTTTTCAATATCCAGTTTTCATTTTGGGCCATATGGTTTGTCTCTCCTTTTATACTACTTCTTTGTTCCTCAGTAAAAGTTGTATAGTTTTCAGTCTTACATATTTCTAGTCAATATTATTTCTAGGAATTTTCACTTTTGGTATTATTATAAGTAAATATATTTTGTATGTAACATCTTTATTCAGATTGGCATGACTGAATTGGGTAACAAATTCAGTTAGAGGTGTATCTATAATTTATATACATATAAGAAGTGTATCTATAATCTATAACCAACAGAGGTATATCTATACTTTGCCTACAGGCATATGTAGTTGGTGTCCTAAGATTCTTTATAAAGAAAATGTGTTTTAAGATTTTTAAGTGATCAAGAGAGTGTGATATGACTACAGATTCATTCCTGTGGGAGTTTAGTAATTTAAATTGGAGGGGAGCTTTGCTGTTAATAGCTGTATGAGATTGGGCAATGGTACTTAATCACCTGGTGTCCTATCTGACTGGTGGGACATCAGTATACCCTACCATTGCCTCCTGGCTAAATGTCAGTCTTTTTAGCTTGGAACATCGTAAGTGCTCAATAAATATTAGATAGAAAATTAATAATAAAACAACTTATGAGAAGATAATTGGAAGAAATGACCATCCTCATTAATTTAGTGGCAGATAATACTTAGCATCTCTTTGAAACTGAGCACAGTTGAGTGCATCTGCATATCTTATTTTTCTTCTCCATTCAAATCCCATTCATTACCTTATAGTCAGTCTTCATATTTCTGATCTGTTTTTCCAGCTATCAGGATATGTCTTATTATTATACTTGCTAACTATTTTTAGAGAAAAATATTTCTAGCTTGATGTTAATAAAATTCATAAAGCCATAAACTAAAGGTTGTGTTGTATCTTATCCTGTGTACTTTAGCAGATGTGATGCAAATGTTGAGACATGTCCATGCAGATTGTGAATGGAGCATGGCTAGAAATGGGAAGTACCAAAAGAATATGAGTAAGCTCAGCCATTAAAAAGAATTCATTTGAACCAGTCCTAATGAGATGGATGAAGCTGGAGCCCATTATACAGAGTGAAGTAAGCCAGAAAGATAAAGAACATTACAGCATACTGACACATGTATATGGAATTTAGAAAGGTGATAACGATAACCCTATATGCAGAACAGAAAAAGAGACACAGAAATACAGAACAGACTTTTGAACTTTGTGGGAGAATGTGAGGATGGGATATTTCAAAAGAACAGCATGTATGCTATCTATGGTGAAACAGATCACCAGCCCAGGTGGGATGCACGAGACAAGTGCTCCAGCCTGGTGCACTGGGAAGACCCAGAGGAATCGGGTGGAGAGGGAGGTGGGAGGGGGGATCGGGATTGGGAATACATGTAAATCCATGGCTGATTCATATCAATGTATGACAAAACCCACTGGGAAAAAAAAAAGAAAAAAAAAGAAAAATAAATAAATAAATAAATAGGGTAAAAAAAAAAAAAAAAAAAAGAATATGAGTAAGAAATGTCATGATTGGTCAGAAGTTGAAGGGCCCAGATTAGCCTGGTATGCCAAGTGAAGGTTTCTTAGAGGAAATGGGGTTAATGAACCTTGAAGAGTGGGTTTACTTGGCAAGTGAGAAAGGGAGACAGGTTTTCTTGCAAAGGGAAGCTGATTAGAACAAAGCTGAAGTCACGGGATGTTTGGAGAGCAGTTAGTATATCTGCTGAAACAGCGTTTCTCAGCCTCAGCATTTTTACCATTTTGGTATGAATAATTATCCTGTGCATTGTGAGATCCTTGGTCTTTATTCCATAAATGCTTATAGTATCCCTCTAGTTGTGAAAACTAGAAATATCTCTAATATTCTGATATTGCCAAATGTTCTCTGAGGGGCATCTTCACCCCTGATTAGGAGTCACTGCTAGGAAGATAGGATTTGTGTTGAGGGGCAGTGAGAAATGAAGCTGGACATATAGACTAGATTCAGACTGTGAAGGGCTTCAAATACCGGGTAAGTGGTTTAGACATGTCTCTCTGGCTAATGGAGGAAATTCATCTTTTGTGCAGGGAAATGACATGATATTCATATTTTATGAAGATTTATTAACATTTGGCACTTTCCTTGCGATGCTTAAGTGCATTCTGCACAGCTCTCTGTCAATAGATAAGCTACTGATTTTTCTCAAGACAGATGCAGCTCCTCTAATGTATCTTGATTCCAAGTTTCCATCTCTGGTGGAAAAAGTATGGAATTGTGGACTTTAAAAAATATAAACCTAGTATATATTCTTAAATAGTTCATTTCTGTTTATACTTTAATTGATACAACAGCATTATAGATTTTTATTGAAGTAGTGCAATCTCTTTAACACACGTTTTACTCTTGTCCTATGCTAATTTTTGTACACATGAAAGTAATTTTTCACAAAAATATAGTTGTAATATGTTTTCCCATTTATGCCTGTTTTTTCGCTTTTTCCTAACCTAAACAATTTTCTGTATATGGGCAGAGTATTTATAATGATTATATCCACGGTGGCAGAGTAGCATACTGAATTAATAAACTCTCTTTTATACTAATGAAATATGGAAAAGTTTAGAGTGGAAAGAACCCTAAAAGATCCAGTGATTTTGGTCTAGTGCTCTTGGAAGTTCTAAGAGGTAATTCTATTTCTAAGGTGATTAGACATTTAAGAGGTGATTAGACCAGGACGGTGGAGCCGGGTGGGCTGCCGTCTGTGGGGTCGCACAGAGTCAGACACGACTGAAGCAACTTAGCAGCAGCAGTAGCAATCACCCTGGTCTAGTGATTTCTTTACTAGTGCTCTTGGAAGTTCTAAGTGTGTTCTGATAAATTGCCCATCAGTCAGTTCAGTCACTCAGTCATGTCCAACTCTCTGAGACCCCGTGAACTGCAGCACGCCAGGCTTCCCTGTCCATCACCAACTCCCAGAGCCTACTCAATCTCATGTCCATCGCGTTGGTGATGCCATCTAACCATCTTATCCTCTGTTGTCCCCTTCTCCTCCCACCTTCAATCTTTACTGGCATCAGAGTCTTTTCAAATGAGGCAGTTCTTCGCATCAGGTTGCAAAAGTAACCTTCAGCTTTAACATCAGTCCTTCCAATGAACACCCAGGACTGATTTCCTTTAGGATTGACTGGTTGGATCTCCTTGCAGTCCAAGGGACTCTCAAGAGTCTTCTCCAACACCACGGTTCAAAAGCATCAATTCTTCGGTGCTCAACCTTCTTTATAGTCCAACTCTCACATTCATACATGACTACTGGAAACAACATAGCTTTGACTAGATGGACCTTTGTTGGTAAAGTAATGTCTCTGCTTTTTAATATGCTGTCTAGGTTTGTCATAGCTTTTCTTCCAAGGAGCAAGTGTCTTAATTTCATGGCTGCAGTCACCATCTGCAGTGATTTTGAAGCCCCCCAAAATAAAGTCTGTCACTGTTTCTATTGTTTCCTATCTATTTGCCATGAAATGATGGGATTGGATGCCATTATCTTAGTTTTCTGAATGTTGAGCTTTAAGCCAACTTTTCTACTCTCCTCTTTCACTTTCATCAAGAGGATCTTTAGTTCTTCTTCACTTTCTGCCATAAGGATGGTGTCATCTGCATATCTTAGGTTATTGATATTTCTCCCAGCAGTCTTGATGCCAGCTTGTGCTTCATCCAGCCCAGCATTTCTCATGATGTACTCTGCATATAAGTTAAATGAGAAGGGTGACAAATTGCCTAAGGAACTACCTGATATACAGAGAAGCCTTAGGGGTGCTTAGTGATCAGTTCTTTGGCTCCATCATTTTTCCTCAGTCAGAACTACTCAGCTTCTTAATGTTTTATATATTAGGCTATGCATAAGATTTATTTTGAAGATAGAAGACCATTCAATAAAGAAGCAAAAGTATTTATAAAATCACTGATCTAGATTGGTCTTTTCATTTTACACAAGCTGCATACTGGTATAATAGTCTAAAGCTTATCCTTACTTAGTGCTTGCACCACCCTGAAGTGTTCAGTTCTTTAGTGCAGACACTTATTGAATGGTTAAAATTTTGCCCAAGTACCTAAGTTATTGTGCTAATGAGGATACTATCTGGTGACACTCCACTCTGTCAATGGGCTCAACGTATTTTGCCGAGAAGATAAAGGTCCACATTCACATGGAAATGATTTTGACAAGTTAAGTGATAATTCATAGAGCCAAATGTGAGAGTGGGTGAAAGATTGGTGACTGAAATGGAAAAAATGAATACTTTCATTTACTTGGTGGTAAATGGCACTGAGCCTAGATGTTGTGAGCCTAGCTTGTTTTTTCTCAAAGTGAAAGTGAAGTCGCTCTTTGCAACCCCATGGACTGTAGCCTACCAGGCTTCTCCATCCATGGGATTTTCCAGGCAAGAGTACTGGAGTAGGTGGCTCCAGGGGATCTTCCCAAGCCAGGGATCGAATCCGGGTCTCCCGCATTGCAGGCAAACGCTTTACCCTCTGAGCCACCAGGGATGATTGAAACAGGAAATTCCTTTAGTCAGTTAGGCTTTTTCAGCTGTCAACAAATTGGTTTTCAAAGGCAGCAGTTTTCCTTCCATGTACATGTTTGTGTATTTCCATGTACATGTTTGATCCCCTTTGTTTACAAATACAGTGTCATTCAGTTCCTCAATTCCTCCCAAATTAGAACACATTCTCCACCTTTGGGCCTCTTACTTGAATCTGCTGTTTAGAAAGAGGGTCTGGATGATAGATTAAGGGCATGCCCCACCCCTTTTGATCTCCCCACTGGCCAGCCATGTCGTGTTCAGACATTCCAACCTTTTCCCTTAACAGTGTTGAAGACAAGCTGTCAAGTAAGTTGGGCAGAACCGTGTACAATGGAGGCAGAGAGAGAGCCCCAGGGGGATCCCTGCTCTGCCCACTCAGCATTTCATATGGATGTGGGGAGACTGAAGCGTTGCAAAGGTCAGACCCTGGAGTGAGTCTGATCTATAAAAAGCACCAAAGTGTGCAATAATTGCCAAGGAGCTGGGCCAGAAGCACTGGGGGATTTAAAATAGGGTGGTCATGCACTTATCCAAGCGATGCTGGGAATGAGAGGTCCAGGATCCTGAGTCATAACCTTTCTTAGCATCACCACCCCTTGTTTAACATGTGTTAAAGAAGTGACAGCGGAATAGAACAAATGGAGTTGGGTTTTATGACTGTTTTCTACTTTCGTGGAAGAAGAGATTTGAAACATAAATGACATAATAGGGAGAGTGACATTATGTCTCCTTTCATAATTTCTTTTCTTTTTTATTCTTTTAATATGAGATTTCTTAGGATTTTCCAGAGCTGAGAGAACAATACATTAGGAAGAGCAAATCTCTGACCTGTGAGGTGTAGTGGAAAGAGTCTGAGATGGAGTCAGGGCTTCTGAGTATAATTCTATTTCTGCCACTGCATAGTGGCCAAGACTGGGGTGCTCATGGGATTCCTGTGACTTTCTGCATATTCATCTGTAAAATTCAAAGAGCTGAAGGTCTTGGAGGTTTGGTCCAATGCTTTCTTCCTAGGCATCGATGATCCTCTTGCAGCCTGAGTGTTGATCTCCAACATTAAGTGGTGGCAGGAAAGGAGATCCTGTCAGTCCTCTGACAGAGATAATTTTGCTTCTCAGATGGTAGTCAAGGGAGAACCTGAAGTGCATTGACCTAAGCTGCTCATTAAAGCGCAGATTCTTGGGCCCCACCCTGAAACCCTCGATTGGAATCAATAGACCCTGGCTTCAGGTATCTCTGTCTCAGCACTCTTTCCCAGCAGTTTCTTTGTATATTAGGTTTAGAAGCCAGAGGAGTTAGTTAGGAAGTGGTTGTGAAAACAGAGAGGTTTGGTAGTGGGGTCCTAGGTGTTGTGCTTTGAGTCCTGCCGACTGGGGTTACCAAAGTTCCTTTACCAGAACCTCTTTCCTTTCTCCTCATTACTTGTCATCCACAGTTAAAGAGTAATTCCAACCAGTGAAGACATTGCCACCTCCAGGCATCTTTTAAAAATGCATACACTCCATGCTAAATGAGATAATACATTTAAGTGTGCTTGAAAGCTGTAAGGCATTATTAAAATGCTTTGTAACTGTAAAGTGCTGTATAGATGTTAGTCATTATTAAAATAATGCCTCTGGTTTTTATTAACACTGTGGCATAAGTGAGATTATGGATTTTATCTACATCCATTGTTCTTACTAAGGACTTCATTCAAGAGACTATTTGGACTCCCTAACTCTGTGCATTGTGTATTCATACAAAGGACAGTAGATGTGGGTTATTGTTTCAATGCTTAATTATCTCTTAAGTAATAGAATTGTACTTCTAAACTCGCTGCCATTTCACTTTATGATGCCTTTTGACTGTATGCAGCAGGTACTTTCTCAGCCTGGCTGTGGCTCATCTATTTGACGTGTGTTGACAAGATTTAGCAGATGTAACACAGCAGAAGCTTTAAAATGTGTCTTTTGCCTCTGCCGTCCCTTTGGTAGCTGTGACCCTCTCATTCCAGGTTCTGTAATGAACAACAAGAGGAACACCTACACCTGTACCTCTGTGCAGAGCCCAGCTCTGCCCCAGTCGCTAGTTTGGAGCAGAACCTTCTATGCAGCCCAGTCTAGACAAATTCCCCAGTTATCCCCTGGATGTATGAGCAAAACATATCTTTGCTGTTGTAAGCCATTGCATGTTAGCATGGGTTATTATGCAGCAAAAGCTACTGATACAGTAGAGCAAAGAAAAGTTGCAGCAAATGGACAAGTGCCTGGCACAAAGGACAGTGGTGAAGTGGCTCAACAGAGGTACCACCTGAGGTTATTGTGGCCAGGGGAAGTGGCATCAGTAAAGTCTCCATAGAGGAGGTGGCATTTGAGAGGAGCCTTGGCAGATGGCTTCATAGGCAGACCTATGTTTGTGCCTTCTAGTGTGACATAGTGGTGGTATTTTGGGCAGAGAAGGGAGCAGGAGGAGAGTCTGAAAGTAGGTGAGCATAGGGTATGTTTCAAAAATTGTTAATAGTTCAGTCTGTCAGGAAGTTCAAGTTCTATGTTCATGAGAGAAGAGATGTCGATAAGGCTGGGAAAGAAGATTAAAGTGATAACTTAGAGATTTTAAATGCCAGGTTGAAGATTTTGCAGTTAATACAATTGAAGGGCTCTGTTCAGTGATAGGCATACTCAGATTCAGCCTTTAGGAAGGTCATCCTTGCAGTGGGATGAAGGGCAACTCATAAAAGGGAGTGCTGGGGACCAGGTGGCCTATTAAAAGGCTATTACTGGGAGTAGCAAATACTAGAAAGAGGAGATGGAACTTCAGGAAATTCTGGAAGATGTGCTTTGCAATTAAAAAAATAAAAAGAACATCTTGAAGAATAGAAAATTAATATAACTTGTTCTCCCATTCTAGAATGTTGTTTCCTGTCTTTATAATATATAAAAACTCAAGTTCTACTTGGAAATAAATCAACATGTTATAGTGACCACAGATTCAAAGACTTTAATAGATACATTTTTAATGAGTATTTAAATTCAGCATGATAATTGCACACTTCATGGAAAACCGTACTCTGGACTTGGTTGTAATTTCCCCTACTGTAAAAAGGCACTGAAGCAATATTCTTTCTTGTTTTTGTATTTGTTTTTTTTGTGTAGTTTTTTTGGGGGGTGGATGTTATAGGCAGTGCTTCCTTGACAACTAGACTTTGAGTCAGGAATTTGTGGCTGGAGATTTACTGGAGCTCGGGAATAACACCCCTTTGAGGGGTGGGGGGAGCAGTGTTGGTCAGGGAAGAAGTGTACTGTGATGCAGGTGCAGTTGCTGATCCCATGAGAGCTGTGGAGCTGGGATGGTCCTTCAGAGATGTCCAGCCTCGAGCCAAGGAATTGAGCCTTCCTACCTGCACATTGGCCGTCCATAGATGTGGGTACCACTGGGGAAAAGTGTGACCTTGGTGAAGTGTTGTCATCAGCTGTGTTATATTCCAGAGAGCGACTCAGCTGGGAGTCACCAGCCACTCACACTTCTAAGACTGGGGAGTGAATGCCTGAAGAGCGTGGGGTCGGGATAGCACACCACTGTGTCCACTACAGCAGGGGCACTGAGGTCACTCCAAGTCCTGTCCTTGTTCCTAAAGGGAAGTGAGTTTTGATAATAATAGCAGTAAATAACGAGGCAGTCATAAACAGCATTGTGAAAGTAGCAATGATAATCATAAATTATCATTTATTGAGGGCTTATGCTAGGCCAAGTAGTGTGCTTCATCCCTGGCACCTATTACTGCAGTTTATCTGTTAGCAGGCATGCAGGCAGAACAATGCAGTGGACCAAGGTGGGTGACTGACTGCAGACGCCCAGGTTGGAAGCATGATCGTACTATACATTAGCCACGTGTTCTTTGGCACTCAGGGCCTCAGTTTCTTCCTTTGTAAGATGAGATTAGTACCAGTAGTCTGTATGGATGAGTGTTATGAACGAGGGAAGGGTGGGGATGATCTTTCTGGGTTAAAATCCCACACTGTCAAGTTGAATTTTTGGTACTTGTGAGAGGATAGGCCAAAGATGGATGCCGTAGCTGGGACCCTGCTCAACGAGAGGGTGTTTGGTGTTTTTGGAGTGGGAGGGTCAGGGCTAAGAGGGCTGTGTGATGGCAGGAGACTGCCGAAGATGGTCAGCTCACAGGGTCTACATGCCTCTCCCACAAAAACCCTGCCCCTGAAGAACGAAACCTAGGGAGTCAACACTTTGTTCTTTTGTTTTGAACATCAGCCGTGGTTGTCAGGGAGCTCCATGTTTTATAACTTTTCCCCATGCCACGGAATGTGTCTATTTATTAATAAATGCTTTCATTCAGCCCCACTATGGCTCCAAGCTTCTTTGGACAGTTTTTGATGGCGATGAAGACTTTTTAGGCTCAGAAATCCACCCTGGTTATAGAAAGAAGCTTGTCACTCCTGGTGTGATTGCTGGACTGGCAAGTGGGTACGAGCAGAGAGAAACAGCCGTGGGGGGAGGTGACCAGGGAGAAACTCACTGTTGTGTGTCATTAATCACTAATTGCTGAATGATTTTATTATACAGCAGCCGTAAAATATCACTTGAGATTTTACAGCCAGTTCTTGCTTTAAGAAAACAATTTCTTATGTCAAAATGACTATTAAATTAAGTGATTCCATATTAAACATCCGTTGGACTCCAGATGATTGATGGGGGTATGTAATGAATAAGAACCTTTCCTTCCGGCTGCTCAGAAGAGATCGGCAGTCATTTCTGAAACAGCCGTTGACCTTGGGAACCCAGGCGAGACATACTGGTTTCCAAGATACACCTGGACAATTAAAGCAGAAAGAGAGTCTTAAGAAAGCAGACTTAGCTTACAGATAAGGAAACTGAGGCCCAGAGAGGTAAAGACTCACTAGGAATCATGGTATAGACAGTGGTGCGGTGACATTGGTTATCTCATACCGTGGTTACTCTTAATTATGTATTTTTCTCATTATTCCCAGTTGGACTAACTGTCCCCATTTTATAAATGACAGACCGAGTCTTGGAAAACTCCCTTGTCATTACCCCAAGTACAGCCCCTTCTGAGATAGATTGTGTTGCCTTACAATGACACCGACTTGCATTTTGCCCTAAATTTGTTTGTACATGTGCTAGGTGATGATAGACTCAGTACAGTGACCTAAAACTAAGTCATTTTGTCCTTTCTAGCTATTTCTACTGAAACATTCATGATTTCAGATTTGAAGTACTCTGGGGACAGTGACTATACCAGCGACAATCCCTTCCTTCAAAGAGTTTATAATCAGCTGAGAGGCCTGATCATCAGGTGTTGAATGCTTTAGTGTTCACCTGTGTGATCCGGATAATCTGTGCCTCAGGAAACTAAAGGGTGGGGTAGGTCTCACAGGTGGTGGCACTTGAGCTACATCTGGCAAGGTGAGATCTAGCAAAGCCAAAAGAGGGAGAGCGTTTCAGCCAGAGTCACAGCAGGAGCTGAGGGTTGGAGGCAGAAATAGGGTGATGTTTTGGAGCTTTGCACTTTCTGATGCACTCCAAATACACCTTGGCCAAGTAGTATGTCATCTGATTGTGAAGGGCTCAGAACCTACGCAGAGGAATTGAAACTCCTAGAACTCATGTTGTCTTAATGTTTATCTTTGCTAATTTTTTCATCAGCTGATCATTTGTACTTCTCTCTTCCTGCATCTATATTGTAAACTTGCTCAGCAGAGGTCTTGCCAGATAGTTTATCCCTGTATACATTGCCTCACAGTGAAATAATTAAAGAAATAATTACAAGGAGAAGAGAAGGAAGAGATGAATTGATAAAATGCCACTTGAAATAAGCCTGGAGAAGTTGCTAGGCATGAAGAGCTAAGCTGCCCTGGAGAAAACTTAGCTAGGCTCAGCTCTGAGCAGTCCTAGCACCCCTGTGGTGGCAGTTCTGGGCATCCTGCTAGCTCCCATAGTGCCTGCAGGTGGCCCCAGAGTGCTACCCTAGCATGCTTCACTACTCATTAATGAATTCTTTCAACAGACAAGTGTTCATTAGCTGCTCTGAGTCAAGCACTATGCTAGGCACAGGCTATGATGGTAGGCAAAACAGACATGGTCTTTACCCTCTTAGTCTTCATAGCCTTACAGAGAAAACAGATGGTAATGAAATCATCAGATAAAGATGTAATTGCTTACTCTAGTAAATGCAGTGAAGGACAAGTAAAGGTTGTAGTATGAGGGTAAAACCAGAGACCTAGCTAGTCTGGGAGTCTGAAAAGCCTGCCTTAATTGTGTACATATAACAAGGAACCCAAGATTGTCAGATAAACAAATATATTTAAAATCAAACTATGTAGGGTGCAGGTAATGAGGACTCTTCGTGTAGGGGTCCATCTTTCTTGATCTCTGCATGAGTGAATATGAGAGATGCAGTAGTTCTGGCTAGCATCAGTCCTAACCTAGCTCTCCCGCAATGACATTCTGCATTTGTGGTTAATTGCCTCTTCCTCTTACACTTCAGCTTTCTTATGTACATGAAGAAGTTTTTACCAGCATCACTGCTACTCAAAGTATAGTCCAGGTACCAGCACTGGTCCACAAACTGCTACTGATTTGTGATAAGACAGGTAAAGATAAGCACATTCATTGTGAATCTTCAGAGACATATGGCAGTTTGATGTTCTGTGATATTTTTTAATTTTTTTATTGCATTTATAAAAATATCATTTGGTAATAGTTCAGGAAAATCTATTCATTCACAAGTGGTTTGAAAACCAACTCTACATGATGACCTCTGAGGACCCTTCTGGCACTGAGAACCTTTGATTTTAATTGGATGAGGGTAGAAACTTCTAGATCACTGTTATAAAATATCCAAGGTGAGTTCTAGAGCCTGGAGTTGAGTGATTATGAATGAGAAGATGTTATTCTAGAAAGAACTCTCCTTCAGCTAGATCTCTGAGACATTAGCCAGGCCAACTCCAGAGTAAAGAAGACATGATATCTCTGGAGGCAGGAGTTGGTGGTCTAAGAAGACAGTCACAACATGTCCTTCTTTGGCAACGCACTTGAGTTCCAGGCCAAAGCTCTGGTCTCAGAGCTAACTCAGAGCATCTTCACAGAAGAGGTTAGAAGTAAAAGTTTTGAAAAAAATCCAATAAACTCAAATGACCCAGTATGTTTGTTCTTTCTTAATCCATTTCACTCCCATCTAACTGCTCAAAAGCTACTTTGACTTATAAATGGAATTTAGGAAGTGAGTAGTTTGAAACATAAGCAATTTAAACTTTAAAAAGTAGCTCCCATGAAGCAGAGTAAAGGTACTTAAAGGATTTCTATTTCCCAAGACCCTGGAAACACAATGAATTAGAGTGTCTGTTTAACTACTGTTATGGATGGTCCCGTGGGTAAACATTGTGCTTTATAAAAAGCTAATACTCAGAAAAGGTTTTTAAAAATTAATATTCAGGGACTCTTCCAGTGGAACCATCCACTGCTGACATTTTGTGACCATATTACACAAAAGACCTGCATTATTACTAAAAAGCAGCTTCTCCCTGCTGCCCTCTGAAATTTTCCCTGTGAACCTCAATTTCTTGGCTCTCTTCTCCAACGTTTCAGGTCTTGGGGGATCTATTCTAGACTTATGGTCTTGCTAGGAAACAGTGGACTTGAGTACGTTGAGATGGACAATAGAAGGGTCTAGGTTTAGAGGTTGAAAGAGCTGGTTTGGAAGAGCTGGGGATAAATTAAGGACAGCCTGGGGCTTCATCTTATTGGTCACAGAAGGCTGCTTTTTCCTTGACAGGAGCAGAGCTGGCATGGGGTTGTGGATTTTCCATCTCACGTTTGGATCATTACTCCTAGAGACCTAACTGGCTTTCTCATTATTGTCTGTCATTCATTTGGTAGGCACCACTGCATGTCACTCTATTCTTGAACAGAGATAATTATAATAGCTCAACACCAGCCATGACTTGCTTTCTTCCACTCCTATTTGATTAGCCAAACAGCCCTTGCTCTTGCCACAGAGTGTTTTTTAATTTACTGTTCCTGATGTGGATTTGTCCAACTCTCTACCATGCCTTCACCGCTTGCCTTCATTCCTACCCTTCCCTGTCCCTTACTTTCAGCAATCATTGAGCCTTCTGTTTCACCAAAAGCTAGAGACTACTACATATAAATACATCCTATTTTCCTTTGCCCTTCTCCCTGCAAATTTTTTCTCTGTATTTTTTTGCTGTGTTGGAAGAGTAACAGTACCTTCTTAGTGAACTTAAATTTCAATTGCACCTTTAATCCTATCTCTTCCAACCTTTTAGGAGTTTTACTTCATCAGTTACTCTCTGGCTCCAGTATCTTCAAACTCTCTATTCCCTTGCACATAAGAAGATCATTAATTCTCCTCCATCTAAGAAAAAAGGAAACAGAACTGTCCTTTCCACTCAAGTGACTTTTCTATTTGTCTCTTCTCCACTGCCAAATTTTACAAAACCATGTATAATGAGTATGGTTCCTCATCTTCAAATCACCTTTAAACCCACTCAGTTGGGTCTCTGCACCACTACTCCTTGGACCATGATCCCTGGGGAACTCTTAGTGTTGAATCCTGTGCTTTCTTTTCATTCCTCATTCTACCTCACTTCTGCAATATTCTCACTAGTGTCAGCTTCCTTCTAGAGTTTGTCCTTCCTTGGTCACTGTGATTTTCTTGTTTTTCTTTCTGTCTTTCTGACCATCCCATTTTTGTATTTTGTTGATTCCTCTTAATTTGGGGACCCCACAAATGTCAATCTTCCCAGGATGTCCTCACCATTTTATTGTTTGCTTTTAAAAAGATTCCTTTCCCCAGAAAAGCATACCCACTATCTTCAAGACTGTTAGTTCCTATAACAATCACCAAATCCTTCCCTTACTCTACTCTTTCTAGAATTTTGTGCTTCCCATGCCCCATTTAGACATATCTACCATATTGTTCAAACACTGAGGGATAGCCCTACTGAGATATTCCTCATAAACCTCAAAGCCCAAAATCTCCATGACAGAACATACTGCATTTCTCCCTCCCCCAAGTTAGTTAAATCATTCCTCTTGAGTTCTTAGATTATCTTAGTAAGCAATCTCACCACCCATTTTTTCCAACATGGAAATCTCAAACACCCTGGACTCCATTCATTCTCTCAGTAATCCCCAGCCTCTTGAACCCATGCCAGTTTGTGATACTTGCAAGATATTTTTTTCAGCTGCATCTTTATCATCCCTATGGGCATTTTTTTTTTTTTAAAAGCATATCCTCATCATCTTTCACCTAGACCAGCTTCCTTTCTGTCCTCTCTGCCTTCCAGTTTTGCTTGAGTAAGAATATTAATGTTGCCTTGTAAGTTTCAAAATGCAGATGAAATGATATTATCCTTTTGGTTAAAAACTGCTGTTGAAATTAAAAGAGATATGTAAAAGAATTTTAAATAAAAGTGTAATGACACCCTGGTGAGTCATGATTACATGCGAAGTGTGTCACAAAAATTTTGTGACCAATAATAAAAACTGATGTTGATGAGTTATCACTTCTTCTTCTTCTTTTTTTTTTTTTTCGGTAAATTTGAGGCAATTCAAGGTTATAAGTAACATTATGTCATTCTTTCATACTTGCACTCCTAAGTGAGAAAAAATCAATTGAGTGACAGCAAATGTGTCCCCAGTCATTTCTGTCTTACTGCCCATAGTAATCTGCCTTTTTGGATAAGCCATAAAGAGATGCCATGAACATGAATCATTGTTGGGCAGTATTTTACTAAGGATTATTTGAGATAGTCTCAAAAGCAAGGTATACCCACCAGATTGTGTCTTATGTGATAAACATAACCAGGGAATCAAGATTGAGGAAAAACTAGCCTAGAGATTTTTTTTATTGAAGTATAGTTAATTTACAACATTGTATTACCTTCAGGTGTATAGCAAAGTGATTCAGTTATATATATATATATATATATACATATGTGTGTGTGTGAGAGTCGCTTCAGTTGTGTCTGACTCTTTGAAACCCACTTGACTGCAGCCTGCCAGGCTCCTCCATCCATAGGATTCTCCAGGCGAGAATACTGGAGTGCGTTGCCATACCCTCCTCCAGGGGATCTTCCCGAGCCAGGGATCAAACTCGTGTCTCTTATATCTCCTGGATTGGCAGGCAGGTTTTTTACCACTAGTGCCATCAGTTCAGTTCAGTCACTCAGTCGTGTCTGACTCTTTGCGACCCCATGGACTGCAGCACACAAGGCTTCCCTGTCCATCACCAACTCCTGGAGCTTGCTCAAACTCATGTCCATTGAGTCGGCCATGCCATCCAGTCATCTCATCCTCTGTCGTCTCCTTCTCCTTCTGCCTTCAATCTTTCCCAGCTTGTTGGTCTTTTCCAATGAGTCCCTCGCATCAGGTGGCCAAAGTATTGGAGCTTCAGTTCAGCATCAGTCCTTCCAGTGAATACTCAGGACTGATTTCATTCAGGATTGACTGGTTTGATCACCTTGCAGTCCAAGGGACTCAATAGTCTTCTCCAACACCACAGTTCAAAAGCATCAATTCTTCAGTCCTCAGCTTTCTTTATAGTCCAATTATCTCATCCATACATGACTACTGGAAAAACCATAGCTTTGACTAGACGGAACATTGTTGGCAAAGTGATGTCTCTGCTTTTTAATATGCAGTCTAGGTTGGTCATAGCTTTTCTTCCAAGGAGCAAGTGTCTTTTAATTTCATGGCTGCAGTCACCATCTGCAGTGATTTTGAAGCCCCAAAATAGTCTCTCACTGTTTGCATTGTTTCCCCATCTATTTCTCATGAAGGTTGGATGCCGTAATCTTAGTTTTCTGAATGTTGAGCTTTAAGCCAAATTTTTCACTCTCCTCTTTCACTTTCATCAAGAGGCTCTTTAGTTCTTCTTCACTTTTTGCCATAAGGGTGGTGTCATCTGCGTATCTGAGGTTATTGATATTTCTTCTGGCAGTCTTGATTCCAGCTTGTGCTTCATCCAGCCTGGCATTTTGCATGATGGACTCTGCATTTAAGTTAAATAAGCAGGGTGACAATATACAGCCTTGATGTACTCCTTTCTTGATTGGGAAATAGTCTGTTGTTCCATGTCCAGTTCTAACTGCTGCCTCTTGACCTGCATACAGATTTCTCAGGAGACAGGTAAGGTGGTCTGGTATTCCCATCTCTTGAAGAATTTTCCAGTTTGTTGTGATCCACAGAGTCAAAGGCTTTGGTGTAGTTGATAAAACAGAAGTAGATGTTTTTCTGGAATTTTGCTTTCTTGATGGTCCAGTGGATATTGGCAGTTTGATCTCTGGTTCCTCTGCCTTTTCTAATCCAACTTGAACATCTGGAAGTTCATAGTTCACGTACTGTTGAAACCTAGCTTGGAGAATTCTGAGCATTACTTTGCTAGCATGTGAGATGAGTGCAATTGTGTAATTGTGTGGTAGTTTGAACATTCTTTGGTATTATTGCCTTTCTTTGGGATTGGAATGAAAACTGACGTTTCCCAGTGTGTGTGTGTGTGTGTGTGTGTGTGTGTGTGTGTGTGTAGTTTTTCAGATTATTTTCCCTTATAGGTTATTACAAAATAATGAATATAGTTCCCTGTGCTATACAGTAAATCTTTGTTAGTTATCTACTTTATATTGAGTAGTATGGATCGTAGGTAGCACAGTTGTAAAGAATCTGCCTGCCATTGCAGGAGATGGAAGAGATGATGGTTCAATCCCTGGGTCAGGAAGATCCCCTGGAGTAGGAAATGGCAACCCACTCCAGTATTCTTGACTGGAAAATTCAGTGGACAGAGGAGCCTGGCGAGCTGCAGTCTGTGGAGTCACAAAGAGTCAGACACAAATGAGCACACACACACACGTATATGTTAATCCCAAGCTTCTAATTTAACCCCCATATTCATCTCTGGTAACCATAAGTTTGTTTTCTATGTGTGTGGATCTATTTCTGTTTTGTGTATAAGTTCATTTGTATCATTTTTTTTTAAGATTCCAAGTATAAATGATATATGATATTTGTCTTTGGCTTACTTCATTTAGTATGATAATCTCCAGGTCCGTATATGTTGCTGCAAATGGCATTATTTAATTATTTTTATGGCTGAGTAGTATTCCATTGTGTATATGTACCATATCTTCTTTACCCATTCATCATCAATGGGCATTTGAGTGGCTTCCATGTCTTGGCTAGCCTAGAGATTAAATTCCAAACCCTTTAACATGGTCCAGACTGCCTTCTCACACCAAATATCTGAAGCATCTTTCCAAACTCACATACACCTACTGACCTACTTTCTACACCTATCACTCATCTCATACATACCAGGAGATCATTTACCTCCAGATCTTCAGTCATGCCTTCCCTTTGCCAGGATAGTGGAAGCAGAACATTGCAGTTCCAGACAAACTACTTAATATCTCCTAAAATTCGGCTCACAAGTTACCTAACTTTTGAAACCACCTGAACTCTCTCCCATTTCGTTTTCAGAGATGTTAAGGGCATATTTCCTAAGATGGGCATGTTTTCTGAGATAGGCATCTTGGCTTCTCCATTAGAAGCTCTTAGTATTTGGGGCCATTTTTCTAAGCCTAAGTTTCTTCATCAACCTAATGATGATAATCATGCTGTTCTCTACCTTATAGAGTTACTGTGGAGATGTGTCAGGTAATTAACCATGCCTGGTTGGGGAGGTAGATATCTTCTGCAGTCCTTTTACAGGTTCAGGTCGGTTAACGTCTGTAGCTCCTTCAGACAGTATCTGGTAATACTATGCTCATCTGGGATTAACCTCACTTTGCATCTCTCCAAAGCACCTCAAGTGTGGAGTAAATTAATTTTCAGCATGTTAGATGCAGTCTCAAGGTAATTTTCCATGATACTTCCCAGCAGGGAGGCTTTGAAATAACATCCCTCTTATAATTAGTACCATGTACTATGCTGCACTCATCAGCAGATGGGATTTATCCTTGCACATTTGGACTTGACAGAGGTCAGCCCTCATCTCTCTCTACATGTCCTTGTGTACTCCTGACAAGCTGGCCTCTTTCCTTTCCTTCTTTCCCAGCCCTCCTCATCATACCCTACCTCTTAGTCTAGCTAGATCCCTAGCTCATTGGCTGAAATTAATTATGATATCAGGCTGGAGTTTTGAGACTTGTAAGGACTTCATTCTCTGTTTAGATTTCATTTCTGACCAGAGTCATCAAGCCATCACAGTATCAAAAATGCCATATTTACTTCTCCCAGACAATGGAGGACATGGGAATAGGAGATAGAGAAAACTAAGCTTGAGAGGTTAAGTAAGCAGCCCAAGTTCACACAGTTCCCAAGTGCATCAGAATCCAACCTAGGCTTTACTCCAGAGCTGAGATATTAACCACAATTCCTATACCATCTCTCTGTGTCAGATGGTTATCTCCTTCAAGGTTATTTTCAGATTCAGCAGGAAGGAGATTTCTGGATCAAATAGACCTGAATCAGAAATACCTGACATCTTCACAGGAGGGGAGAAATCCCAGGACCTTTGTCTAAGGGCCGCTTCCTAGCCTGTGATCAAGGAGCTTCACATATGTCTTTCAATGGAACCTCCATCCCCAGCCCTTTGGAGAGCCCTGCATGGGAGGGAGGCAGCCCGTATTTTCTCCACAAACCACAGGACCCTTCCTTGATGGTTACACAGGATGATTTCAGCAAAGCTGACAAGATGTTTCCATATTTGTTAAACAAGAACCATTTGTTTAGCTCAGGAGCATCTGTTGAATAAACAAGATATCTGATGTGCCATTTGCTCATTGGAAATTAACAAACCCTTTAAAAATGGCAATTTGTCAGGAGTTATATGAGGCAGAATTCATTCTCAGCAAGTGCACAAATTGAAACTTCCTTCCTGGGCTTTCTAGAATCCCCCAGAGCTAGCTGTACAGAAAAAGTTCAGTTTAATTCTGCCATCATTAAGGAAAATATGCAGACATGTTGGGGGAAGTGAGGCAAGTGTCCTGTTAAGGAAACGAAGGATCCTGGAGAATGTGTCCTCCAGAGCAGATAGTAGGAGCTAGTCCCCTTCTGGTTTGTTTTTCCATTCGGAGAATGTATGTCCTCTGGTTGGGAGGCACTTTCTTTTCTTTTTCTTTCCTTCTTCCATGCTTTTTCCAAGAATCGTTTGGTAAACTTGTCATCAGCCAGCATTATTCCTGTATGTGGCTTCCTGTGGGGAGGAAATGGAGGAGGGGAGGGTTTAACTTACTATAAGAATAAAGGAGATAGGGAAAATAGTGAAATGAAAAGGCTGTCACATCTCTCAGGGATGTAGTGGCTACTTCTAGAACACTGGCTAAAATGAAGTCTGAATATAATCCTATTTTTCCCATGAAACACCAGTGCTTCACAGTGTCGGCCCATTTTGAATTCATCCTTGAATGACCACAATGTGCTGGCGCAGGTGCCCCAAGCAGAAGGGACAGTGAGTGAGAGTTAGCATTTACCAAGTGCAGGTGCCATGCTAAGCACATTACTGGTGCCATTTACTTATGTGCCCACAAACCGGTACTGTTACTCCCATCTACAGATGAGGAGACCAAGGCTCAGAAAGAGGTAGAAATGAGATTTAGACTCACACAGTCTGATTTCCCGTTGATGTGGTCATGATGTTGTATTGTCTCTGTTAGCCTTTGAAGAATCAGGGTCCCTGGGATCCTAGGTATGAAGGTTGAACAGGGCAGGCTCCACGCTCAGGAGCCCTGCTCTGGCCCAGAGCTGAAGGATATTTAACAAGATCTTCTTGAGATTCCTGGGAAATGTTGGCTAGCTTGAGGCTGATAAGCTGTTCTTGGTGCTTAGCCACTCAGTCTTGTCAGACTCTTTGTGACCCCATGGACTGTATGTGACCCCATGGACCATAGCCCACCAGGCTCCTCTGTCTGTGG
Organism: Dama dama; assembly: GCF_033118175.1. Lineage (NCBI taxonomy): Eukaryota > Metazoa > Chordata > Mammalia > Artiodactyla > Cervidae > Dama > Dama dama. The sequence goes on from NC_083695.1 coordinate 72,108,592, forward strand.
GAATTATCCAGGCAAGAATACTAGAGAGGGTTGCCATGCCCTCCTCCAGGGGATCTTCCCAACCCAGGGATCGAACCTAGGTCTCCGACATTGCAGGCGGATTCTTTACTGTCTGAGCCACAGGGAAGACCAAGAATACTGGAGTGGGTAGCCTATCCCTCCTCCAGGGGATCTTCCCAACCCAGGAGTTGAACTGGGGTCTCCTGCATTGCAGGCAGATTCTTTACCAGCTGAGCTACCAGGGAAGCCTCGATTTTTGCGGGATTACAATTCGAATTCTTTATTTACAGGAACTTTGTGGATGGGAGGGGCTATAGAGCCAGGCAAGTTCTCAGGCTTTATATAAGTGAGTCCCTGTGGACTCTAGTTAGAAGCTAAGGAATTAGCTGACTCTGGGCCCAGAGCAACTTGCTGCCTCATCTCCTCACATTAGCCCTCTTAGCAATTGATCTTGTAAACTTTCTGAATCAGAGAAATTAAAGATGAAAAAGGGCCTATTAAGTGATGTTGCTCCAGCCCTGGACTAAGCAGAATGGCTCCCAGGAGAGGAATTCAGAGCATCTGGTTCAGTTTAATTGTAATTGTCCCGGAGGGTCTGACTTCTTGCTCTTCCCCCAGGCAGCCCTTCTCCAGGCTGGCAGATGCAGGTGTGAGCGATGTCTCAGAGGAGTACGCTGTCCTGTGCCAGGGCTCTGAGTCCTCACCTCGGTCTCAGTTTTTAGGGCCTGGGAGTTTTCATTGTTGCCTCTGGAATGTGCTGGGGTTTGGGAGGAATTCTGTTTTGGGGGTAGATGAAATAGCTCTAAGTGTAGATAGAAGCTGGTGATGTTACCCGTTTCTCCTCTTAGCCAGGAGATGTGCCTCCAGCAGTGTCTATGCAGGTAAAAGGGAGTGTGGGGCTTGGAACAGTAGTGGGGGTCAAAGCCTGACAATTCACTGGGAAGCCCTGACATGAGTTGTTGAGTATTCCTAAGCCTAGGAATGTCTTACTATCAAAGCCTTACTATCACAGACTTTGATCCTCACAACAACACTTAGAAGTAAGTATGTTATTATTCTCTTAACAGAGAAGGGGATTCTGAGGCTCAGAGAGGTCAGGTGAGTGTCAAGGTCATGTAACTTGGTGGGGGAGCTAGAATCAGAGAGATCTTGGACTGCAAAGCCCCCTCTTGCCCCTGCTTCTTAGTGAAATGTACTGAACAAGATAGAAATGCAGAAGCGGAAGAGGCAGGAAGGGACTGGTGCTGACTTTTGAGTTGAAATGGCTGATTCTCAGATAAACCAGTTTTAGTGTCCTAAACTGGGAAGCCTGGGCATGTGGCATGAGCTCTCTGGGTCTCAGGTGCAGAGATCTTAAGAGTGTTTGCAAATCTGTTAGTACTTAGGCTGTGTTCCTTTCCAGGCCTAGGAAAGGGGGTAATTCACTCATTTACCCTCTGCTTAGAGAATGAGGCTGCTGGGCAAAGGTGTTCAGTGACTGATCCTTGCATCTTAAGTGCAGCTGGTTAGCATTCATTGGCTCTGTTGCCCCTCCCTAGATCTCACTTGTTACTGAAGGAGATCTTTTCATTCTTTCAGTTATTTTTTTTTTGTTTTTTTGGCTGCTATTGGCTGAGGGTCTAGATATTGCCGTGAGCTGCTGGTGGTTGGTTTTAGATCCCAGGATATTATTCAGGAAGGGCAAGCCTATGTAGATGACTATCTTGGGTCCTGGCACACATGCAGGGTGGGAAGCATGAGACCCCTGAATGTAGAAATCAGAGAAGCACAGAAGGGGAACTGAGGGTTGGGGATGGGTGTGGGAGGGATCATCAAAAATTTCCTGTGCCACAGGTTGTTCCCAAGTTGTCCCTAAAAGAGTTGTTTGAAGGAACAGGAGACCGTACACTTTTATTTTCCATCCACCCATGCCTTGTGTTTCTAGGATTCGTTTGATCTGTGTCACTGTGTCACTCTTTGGGACACATGCAGTAAAAGGAAGCTGTGTTGAGGTTAACTTATGGGATCATTTGAGTCTTCTCTCATCTCCTTTTCCACCTGAGGAATCTTGTGCAAGCTACTTAAATTCTCAGGATCTCTATTTATGCTTTTTTTTTTTTGGATCATGCGGTAGTTCTATTTTTAATTTTTTGAGGAACCTCCATACTGTTTTCCATAGTGTTTGCAATTTAATTCCCAACAGCAGCGCAATAAAATTTTCTTGTTCTACATCCTTGCCAACACTTGTTATTTCTTGTCTTGTTGAAAATAAGCCATTCTAACAACTGTGAAGTAATGTCTCATTGTGGTTTTGATTTTTGTTTCCTTGATGATTATTGACATTGAACATCTTTTCATACACCTTTTGGCCATCTTTATACATTTATACATTTTCAATCTGTGGGCAATACGTGCTTCATAGATTTCTTCTTAGAATGATGTAATGATGTAAAGAAATGAGATGCCTGGCACATTGTAGCTGATGAACACATGTTGGTCATTTTCTCACTTCCTTCTTCTTTCTCCAGTGAAGAAAGGCAGGCTCCGTGGTGCATCATAGAATGTCCTCCAGGGCCAAATCCAGTGGACCTGGGTTTAAATCTGAGAGCTGCCATTTATTAGCTGTGATGACTTCGACAAGCCACCACCCTAGCTCCTCTGAGCCTGTAGTCCCTGACTAGTGAAATGCAGACCAAAATTAGAAGTTTTAATCCTTGGTTCAACCTCATGATTAAGTACCAGCTTTATGCTAGGAAGTGGATTCGCCATGGTGGACAAAGCAGGCAAGGCCCCCTCCCTTTAGGAAACTTACATTCTCAAGGAGAGGCAGGCATTATTCAAATAACTACACCAATTATTATGAGTCTTAAATAGTATCACACACAATGCATCATATCACAGGGACCATAACATAGCACACACATACTAGCTATCAGTACATGAGCATCAGTGATGCTGTGATTACCATCTTCTTCATGAGGGCCCCATGTGATTACAGCCTATTTCCTCTCATAATTTCCTGTTGTCTTCCAGACCCATTTATACACATGAACCCATGTGTATAAAGCAGAGACCCCTTTCTCTAACTATTCCTTTCAGCCCCGATTAGGTCTGGCACAGCCATTAGTAAGGCTTTCCCATGAAGTGGGCTGTCTTTGTAGGCTCTGAGCAAGCATGTCCATGCTACCATAATGTACCAGAATGTGTGCCCCTAACAGTCCTGAGGCAAAGACCAGGAAATTCTGTTTTTATTCTCTTCAGAGCTAAGATACAATTAAAAATGTTACCACAATAATTGGCAACATCCATTAACTTGATGAGAATTGCCGAAGGCAGCACATTTTTCCCCCTTCTGCACATTATTAGTCTATAAATATACCTGGTTCCTTCCTCTTTCTTCTCTAGAACTTCTACAAAATATCCGCCCAAGCTGTCTCCTTAATGCCCTTGGCCTTTTCTAATTAGCTCTCTCAGTTCCTCCAGCGCTTCCAGTCCATACCACACGATCTTGCATCTAATTACACGTGCTGATCTGCGAAGAAGCAGCTGGGGAAAGCCCACAGGACTGAGAGCTCTGGGCCCAGAGTCAGGAGAGTCTGGTGGGAACCCCAGCTCCACCTGCTTATCTTGAGTGACTTTGGCTTGGGGTTTGATCATCTGCAAAATGGGAACAATAGCTGCTAGGACTAAAGCAGTGAGATTACAGGAGGATGATGGCAAGGTGCTCTGTAAACTCTTGCATGTGGGGCCCTCCAGCTCACTGGTCCTCAGCAGTAACTTTGTCTTCCTGCTCCCGCCTTGGTCTTCTGGTCCCCAGGGAGGTGCAGGGCGGATGGGATTTGGTTGCACAAGACTGTTCAGAAAAGTCCTCTTCAGCTGCAGCTGTACCCTGCCGGTGGCTTGCAACACCTCAGGGACCTACCCAGCAGGGGATTCCTCTCCCTTCTGATGCACTCACTTGATTAGAAAGACATCCCACCCCTGCCTCAGAGAAATGGGGCAGAGCAGGATGGAACAGGGGCATAAGAGCCGTCAGCGCAAAGGAAGAGCTCATGTACCTCCATCCTCCACAGCCACAGAGGCTCTCAGTGCCAGAGAGCAGAGCGGGAGGGGATCCCGGCATCGCCCACCCCACACCTGGCAAGGCCTGTGATGTGCAGAGAGAGGAACTGTGCCAAGAGGGGCCAAGTGACATGGCCAAAGCCACAGTGCTAGACTGTGACCAGAACTGAGGTCTTTGCCCCAGCCCAGTGCCTTTCTCCTACACTCCAATGCAGGTTTTCCTTAGACACTTTCTACACAATCAGTGATGTTCAGATGAGTGTATGTGTGTGTGCACATCTTTGTGTGTGTCTGAATGTAAGATGCCAGGAACCCAGTGGGAATATTCTCTAAATATGTGCATATACTATTTCATGTTCATCAAGACAAAACAAGGAAGTTTTAACTCTTATGGAAAATTATAGATTTAGAGAGATTAAGTAACTTGCTCAGAGTCACACAACTAATAGATATAGAGCCAGGATTAGAACCTAGGGCTGATGATACCTCGTGTGATCCAGCAACCCCAATAAACACTGACTGTGTCATCCCAGACTCCAGTTTGGGAAATGTGGGGCAGTGAGACTTCTTTTTTAATAAGATAATGTGATTTTTCTCATTTAAAAAAACATTATTTATTTTTAATTGTACAATATTATATTGTACAGGATATAATATTTGTACAATATTATATTGGTTTCTGCCTCACATCATCATGTATCAGCCACAGTAATGCATATGTCTCCTCCCTCCTACAGCTTCGTCCCAACTCCCACCCCATCCCACCCCATCCCACTCCTCTAGGTTGTCACAGAGCCCTGATTTGAGTTCCCTAAATCATACAGCAAATTCCCACTGGCTATCTATTTTACATATGGTAATCTATATGTTTCCATGCTACTCTCTCTATTTGTCCCACTCTCTCCTTCTCCAGTCCCCCAGCCTGCAGTGAGACTTTTGTTCCTTCCTAATTGTTTTTGAGCTGTTTCAAATCCTAAAAGATGGTGCTATGAAAGTGCTGCACTCAATATGCCAGCAAACGGGAAACTCAGCAGTGGCCACAGGACTGGAAAAGGTCCGTTTTCATTCCAATCTGAAAGAAAGGCAATGCCAGAGAATGTTCAAACTCTTGCACAATTGCACTCATTCACACGCTAGCAAAGTAATGCTCAAAATTCTCCAAGCCAGGCTTTAACAATACGTGATTGGTAAACTTCCATATGTTCAAGTTGGATTTAGAAAAGGCAGAGGAACCAGAGGTCAAATTGCCAACATCCACTGGATCATCAAAAAAGCAAGAGAGCTCCAGAAAAACATCTATTTCTGCTTTATTGACTAAGCCAAAGCCTTTGACTGTGTGGGTCACAACAAACTGTGGAAAATTCTTGAAGAGATGGGAATACCAGACCACCTGACCTGCCTCCTGAGAAATCTGTATTCAGGTCAAGAAGCAACAGTTAGAACTGGATATGGAACAACAGACTGGTTCCAAATTGGTAAAGGAATACGTCAAGGCTGTATATTATCACCCTGCTTATTTAACTTATATGCAGAATACATCATGCAAAATGCCAGGCTGGGTAAAGCACAATCTGGAATCAAGATAGCCTGGAAAAATAACCTCAGATGAGCAGATGACACCACTGTTATGGCAAAAAGTGAAGAAGAACTAAAGAGCCTCTTGATGAAAGTGAGAGAGGAGAGTGAAAAAGTTGGCTTAAAGCTCAACATTCAGAAAACTAAGATCATGGCATCTGGTCCCATCACTTCATGGCAAATAGATGGAGAAACAATGGAAACAGTGGTTGACTTTATTTATTTGGGCTAAAAAATCACTGACTGCAGATGGTGACTGCAGCCATGAAATTAAAAGACACTTACTCCTTGGAAGGAAAGTTATGACCAACCTAGACAGTATATTAAAAAGTGGAGACATTACTTTTCCAACAAAGATCTGTCTAGTCAAAGTTATGGTTTTTCCAGTAGTCATATATGTATGTGAGAGTTGGACTATAAAGAAAGCTGAGAACCAAAGAATTGATGCTTCTGAACTGTGGTGTTGGAGAAGACTCTTGAGAGCCCCTTGGACTGAAAAGTGATCAAATCAGTCAATCCTGAAGGAAATCAGTCCTGAGTATTCATTGGAAGTATTGATGCTGAAGCTGAAACTCCAATACTTTGGCCACCTGATGTGAAGAACTGACTCTTTGGAAAAGACCCTGATGCTAGGAAAGATTGAAGGCAGGAGGAGAAGGAGACGACAGAGGATGAGATGGTTGGATGGCATGGCCAACTCGATGGACATGAGTTTGAGTAAGCTCCGGGAGTTGGTGATGGATAGGGAAGCCTGGTGTGCTGCAGTCCATGGGGTCACAAAGAGTCAGACATGACTGAGTGACTGAACTGAACTGAATTGTTTTTGTTTAACTGATCTCTATATCTTTATTATATATTTATAACCTATTTCTCTCTCAAATTATTTCCTACCCCACTTTCTAACCCCTCCACTACCTCTGGCCCCTGACCCTCATTTTTCTGCTGGAGTCCATGCTGGACACACAAGAAGCATTTGGGAAGCTTCAGGTATTGGCTCAAGACCTCAGTGAACGAGGACATGAGAGGATCCCCACAATGCACTGCCATTTGGGAGTCACACATGCTCCGTGTTGTGATATCTTAAGCATATCCCATAGAAACCAAAAATAAATAAAGATAAAGCAGCATTATTAGGTTGTTTTAAGTTTTAAAAAACTTTTATTGGAGTACAGTTGATTCAGTTGTCCCTGGTGGCTCAGACGGTAAAGAATCTGCCTGCAATGTAGGAGCCCCAGGTTCAATCCCTGGGTCAGGAAAATCCCCTAGAGAAGGGAATGGCTACCCACGCTCATATTCTTGCCTGGAGAATCACATGGCCAGAGGAGCCTGGCAGACTATAGTCCATGGGGTTGCAAAAAGAGTCAGACATGACTGAGCAACTGACATTTAACTTACAGTTGATTTGCAATATTGTGTTAATTCCTGCTGGACAGCAAAGTGAATCAGTTACACATATACATATATCCTCTTTTTTAAAAGATTCTTTTCCCATATAGGTCATTACAGAGCATTGAGTAGAGTTCCCTGTGATGTATGGCTGGTTCTTATTATCTATTTTATACATAGTGGTGTATATTTGTCAGTCCCAATCTCCCAATAAAACATTTTTTAAAAGTATAGACTTTTCTAAGTAACAGTTTATAAAAGATGTTTTAATAGAAATTAATTTCTAAAGAAATAGACAAAAAGAAAATAATTCATCCAATGTTAGGGAATGTCACAGATTTTAGTTTGCTGGAAGCAATTCATAATTCCTGGCATGGTGGCTTTTCACTGACTTCAGATCCTTTCTTATTCTGTCTCCAAAGTGGTCTCTTATGACTGCTGCTCAGTATTCTCCTCTCCATCATGTCTATTTGCACCATCATACCTTGGGCCATATCATCCCTCTCTCCTTTCTGACTTTCCAATCGCACACATTCTTCAAGCCTGCTCCTTATTTCCCCATTTCTGTGAAACCCTACCTGACCCACTGCACCTTTCCAACAAGACTGAAATTCCCTCTGTGTGTTACCCCATAGATACCTATTAAAGGTACTCTCAGGAGACAGGTAGTGGAGTCTGAGGATGAACATTCCAAAATCTAGTGGCTGGGAATAAGAGCATTGCCTGCTCTCGGCAATCCCTCTACAAATGAGGCAATGTGCTTGGTCTGTTTAATAGGATCAAATAGTTTTCTATGAGCAACCTTTTCTTAAGCTGTGATCATATGACATGATCTTGTTCTCTAGAGCTATGCTAATCTATAGCCCATATGTATATGGAAAACAAATGGGCTGTGTGGCAGACTGGTTGGCAGTTTCCTAAGTGCTCACACATTGTGAGTATTCAGTAAGTACTTGCAAAGGGATTACTGGTTGTATTCCTAGCAGACCAGCCATTCAGTTGTATTCAGGTAAAACCTCATGGATTGTCACTATATTAGCAGAGTCACAAACCCCAGTGACCAAAGCTTAGCTTCAAATTGCTACTGCCAGCATGAGCGTGATATTAGCGATGGTTCACTGAGATTCTTCAGCTGAGTTCAAACTCCTCATCTGGTGCAAGTGACCTCCTGATGTGTGTATGCCTTGTCCTGAAAATAGTTCATGTGACTGCTGGATTTCATTCTAGCCATTTAGAATTTGGAAAGGTATTATATTAAATTAGACCATGTAGTTTCTCTTTCCTTCCTTCCTCCTTGGCCCCTCCCTTCCTTCCTACTTCCTTCCCTCTCTCTTTCTCTTCCTCCCTCCCTTCCTTCAATACTGCTTCTCTGGTAAGAAATGCTATACTTATGACCCTGTATAAACCTATATCTTCTTATATATCTTTACATGTTATGAAAAACACTTAGTCTACCACATGAAATGCTCTCTGATGCTTCCATTCCATATTTTATAAAAAATAATTGGGGTTTTATCTGCTAGATGTATTTTATAATCCACCAGTAGAACACAGCCTATCGTTAGAGAGATACTGATAAAGTAGTCAGTAGCCCTTTTAATTTGCTGGGAGAACCAGGATGCTGAAGGGACAGTAGCTAACCCTTATGTCCAGAAATGGCTCTGCACATGCTGAGCAACTTTTAGAGAGCATATTAATGACGATTCTGGGTATGGGAAACAGTAACTGATTTTGTTGTTGTTCACTTGCTCAGTCATGTCTGACTCTCTGTGGCCCCATGGACTGCAACATGCCAAGCTTCCCTGTCTTTCACCATCTCACAGAACTTGCTGAAACTCATGTCCATCGAGTCGGTGATGCCATCCAACCATCTCATCCTCTGTTGTCCCCTTCTCCTCCTGTCTCAGTGTTTCTCAGCATCAGGATCTTTTCCAATGAGTCAGCTCTTCACATCAGCTGGCCAAAGTATTGGAGCTTCAGCTTCAGCATCAGTCCTTCCAGTGATTATTTTAGGGTTAATTTCCTTTAGGATTGACTGGTTTGATCTCTTTGCTTATTGAAAGAGAGAGAGAGATTAGAATCCCAGAAAGGGAATGCATTTAGACCTCACAAAGGTCCCTAACCCATAACCTCATGAAGTGCCTTCTTTCTTTCTTTTTTTCCTCTCATCTTTGCTTCTCTCTTCTTTATGGCTGAATAGTTAAAGGTATCCAAGACAAGTTTCTCTGAGTCTCATGCTACGGTTTCTCAAGGCAGTCCTAAAGTCTGGGAAACGTGTCTTTGAACCAGCTTTGGTGAGGATCTACCCTGGTCTAATCAGCTGTAGACAGGGACAGAGCCATATAGTACAACATGGGCATAGGGTTCTACACCTAGAAGTCTGTGGATCTGGGAGGAGCCGGCTGTTGACTGAGGCAGGGATTATTGTGATACAGAAGGAGAGCTCCCAGAGTGCCCACTAGAGGAGCTGTGTTCATTTGAGCTAGATGAGATAACTGGGTTTTTGTGGCCCTAGCATTTTCAAAGGATGGTCGTGCATTTGTCAAGCAAATCACAGATGACTGTGTTTGACAGATCCAATATTGCTTTGAGGATAAATGGTGAAAATAACAGCATAATAATGGAAAATGAAGACTTTATTTACTTAATTGCCTAGAGATTAATTAAACAGATGAAATCTGTTCCACCATATTATGGAACCGTTTTCCACATTTATCCTAAACATACTGTTGGGGTTATTACTACTTTCATTTGTGTGTTCATCTATCTACTCAGCTGATATTTAATAATTCAGAGCAGAAAGGCACAATGCTAGGCGCTAGTGGAAAATAATTTAATCAGATCTAAATCCCATCTTTAAGGACAGTACAGTAAAGAAGGAGAAAAAAATTGAGGTACACAGATAATTGATGGTGGCATAAAACAAATTATGTATGAATCTAAGATCCATCTCTTTCTCACTCTGTACCAATGGTTAGGCAGTGTGCCATCTCAAAATGTTCACTTCCTCATCTGAAAAAAATTATACTGCCAATTTCAAAAGTTTGTTTAAGAATTAAGAGAGACAACATATTGAATTAATAATAAAAGGGGCCTTTCCTGGAGGTCCAGTGGTTATCACTCTGTGCTTCCACTACAGGGAGTGTGGGTTCGATTCCTGGTTGGGGAACTAAGATCCCACATGCCACATGGCCAAAAAAAAGATGATAATAACATTTTTGGTACATTAGATGCTCAATAAATATTACACTTAAAAAGTATTAGTTACATATAATGTGAGCTCTATATTGGTAAGAATTACATAGAGTTAGGTGTTGATGTATGCCTCTATTTGAAATGTTTACATGCATTTAGTTCTCAAAGAAACAATGAGAAGGGTGCTAGTATCATATCCCCAGTGTGCAGATTAGAAAAATGCAACAAGAAGAGATTGAGTTAATTGCCTGCGATCCCATGGCGACTAAGTGATGGAGCCGAGACTCTTACTCGGGGTGTCTGATTCCAAAATGCATGCTTTTAACTACCTCGCTGATATATACAAAGGAAGGGATATTTCAGCTTGGTTTGTAAAGGTTGCATTTCAGTCTCTAATGAGTGATTTTTGACTCTGACTGTACATCGTTATCACCCACGAGCATCTAAAAGCTATCAATTCCTGGATGATATTCCAGGGTAGTGTTTCTCAGAGTGTGTTCCCTGACCATCAACATCATATCTTTTATGTGTTTGCTAAGAATGCAAATTGTTGAGCCCTACCCCAGACCTCTCAAATACAAAACTCTGGGGGCTGAGCCCAACATCTGTTTTAATAAAAAGGTTCTGATGTATTTAAAATGTGAGAGGACTATTGCTCCAGACCAATGAAACCAGAATTTACGGGACTGGGACCTGTGCATTGGTATTCAATATTTTTAGAAAGTTTCTCATGGCATTAGAATGTTTAGTCAAGATCAGGAGGCTTTCATGGAAAGTGGTATTGAGTTGTGTCATAAGTGGGGAATATGTAGAGTGAGACCGAAGGAAAATTCCAGGTGGAGGGGCAGTTTGAGCCAAAATATCAAGGACAAGAATGTTGGTGGTGTGAGCTGGAGAAATGCGTTGAGACAAGATTTTCTTGAAATTTAACAGTCTAGCAAATCAGTTTGTCAAGCATTTGTCCTTTGTCCCCTTAATACCTCCCTCATGCACATACCAATATCCAGTTTTCTTATTTCTGGGGAAGACTTTTTTCTAGAATTCACATCCACAAGGAGAGAAAAACACACCAGAGTTTAGCTCTGTCACTTCCTCATGGCAGCCCATGTGCTGCAAAGAAGCTGTCCTGAAGTTCTAAACTGGATTTTACAGCCAAGTGACACTAGCTAACTGTGTGTCTTTGGGCAGTTGTGTGAAGCTCAGCTTTCTCATCTGCTTAGTGAAGGGGCTGAACGAGATCATGGTTTCACAGTTGTTGCGCCCAAGTCTCTTGGGCATGGCTGTCTGAGTGAGCCGTTCCTGGTTTCTGATAAGTTCCTGTGTGATCTATTGCACATGTTAGAACTTGGAGACTGTGTAGGAACAGAGAATTCAGTTGCTAAAAATAACTTTGAAAGCCATTTGGCCTTTTCCAGGTACTTCCATGAGTAGCATCTGGACTTCCGTCGTAGCATCTGTGAGCATGTGGTTCAGTCATAACTGTGAGCATGTGGTTCCAGGAGCCAGTTTCAGTTTCTTCCCTGGAGGCTTGGCTGTGGCTTCTTGTGTCCTTTTGTCCCCTGTCTCCTTGGTCCTTGCTCAGATCAAGAAGAACTCTCAATTTCGGAGAAGAATCCCTATCTTTCCCCTTTAGGGTTTCAAATGATCCTTGTGTGCTGATGCCGAGTTTGGTAATTGTTATAAAACTAAATATCCCCAGGAGGAAAGCACTTCACATGTTATTCAGGTCTGTGTAGATTTTTTTCTGTTTTCTCACCAGTTGAGCAATTTTCATGATAAAAGATGATCTGGGACATAGACAGGAAACTGAGATCTTGTTTGAGCCTAAGAAGTTTTCTTTAGGACCCAAAAGTGAGCTCATGGCTTACTCGGGGCCTTATGAAGTTTTGCCTGAGTGAAAGTGTTGTAATCATTTACTCAAAACATATTTGCTGATGGTCTACCAAGGATATTACCAAGAATTAAAAAAAAAAAAAAAAGGATCCTACTTCTTTGAAATTTGTATCTAAGTATGGAAGACATACAAGTGCAATTGCATAAGTGATGTGAGTAAACCATGCAAAGCAGTTGTTCTAAGACTTGGCTGTGCATGGAAATCACCTCGGAGCTTTAAGACATGCACATGACTTGATCCAACCCCAGAGGTTTTGATTTCATTGGTTTGGGGAGGGCTTCACGCCTCCGGATATTCCAAGGCTCCCCCAGTGACTCTTATGAGCAGCCACGTTTGAGAATCACCAAGGTAAGGAAGCAGATCAAATTCTTCAGTGAGATGAGGGATACTGCTGGAGGCAGAGGCCGACTAGCAGTGAAGCAAGGGTGAGAGGTATCTGGAGAAGAAAAGGGGCGGGGAGAGAGTTGGATACAAGGGCACTGCAGGCAGGAGGGATAGGAGTCAAGACAGCTGGGAGCTGCTCTCGATGGAGAACTAAGTCAGTCAGTCTATCTAGTTCTGGCCTCGTTCCTGTGTCATCTTAGATACATGTCCATTGCTCTGTGCCACAGTTTCCCATCCACTCAAATATAACTAATGATAACTGTTCTCTGTAAGTGTTTTGCTTTAAGGTCAAATGAGATGAGGAAAAATTAAAAGATAGTATATTGATGATCATTAGGCAAAAAATAAAGCACTAGAGTAAAAACCTCTTGCATTCAGCTTCTTTGGAGAAAGAACTGCTTCACATAAGTGCACTTTCTCTGTAGCTGAGCACAAGCTTTCTCCAGTTGCAGTGAGTGGGGCTACTCTCTAGCTGCAGTGCTTGGGCTGCTCATTGCAGTGGCTTCTTATGTTGTGGAGCACGGGCCCGAGGGCATGGGGCTCAGTCGTTGTGGTGCATAGGCCTAGTTTCCTGGCAGCGTGTGGGATTGAACTCCTGTGCAGACTCTCAACCACTGGACCACCAGGGGAGCCCACATAAATGAACTTTTTAAGTAACTGAAGTTTAGCCATTCAACACAATAATCATTAACAAAAATCATTTTATTTTTCCTAACATAGGTCATTTGCAGCCCTATTTTCTTAAACTGAGTTAACTGATGTCATTAGTCCCCTGCTTCCCGTTTTCTCTGCCTGCAGCCTCTTGGCGCAGATGTCAGATAGTGAACTGTGATATAATAACAGTTAGGGCCTTAGGACCAGAAGACACATAGTAGATTTATGGTGTGGAAGGTTGGGTTTTGGGTTCTTCGGTCTGTTTTTCATAAGTTTTCTATTTGTCTTGCTATCTGGGTACCAGCTGTTGATTCTCATTGTTTTAAATTTGACTTTTCCTTTCTAACTTGCTGCCTCTTATCTATTCAGAACTGAAAAATCAGAAAACCAATCTTTGAATGATATTGAAAATAAGAATAGAAAGACTAAGTGTCCAATTTTGCTGGACAGAGTGGGTTATGAGATGTCTTTAGTATGTGAATGTTTTCATGTCTATGTTGCCTTTCTAAGCTGACTTTCTGGGTCCTACTCTCACCTGGATATCTCATGCAAGACTGGGCTCTATATGTGGAAGGTTGGAGGCCCACAGGAATTAGATTGTAAAGATTCTCAGCCTTCCTTTTTCTGGCTGTTGGCCATAGAATTCTAAGGCTCCCCATTCCTACCACCAGAATTGTGTCCTTGTCAGACCAGATATTGAATATTTGTTACCAAATATTTATTGTTTACAAGGTAGAGGTAAGGAAAAGTAGATAGGTCCAAACTCAGGAGGGCAGGAGTGTCTGGAAGCGAACAGCCAGAAGGGAGTTTTATCCACTTTCCCCAGGGAGAAGAAAGTGGTATGGAATATGGAACCTCGGGTAGAAAGGAAGTGATAGAAATAATCAGGTGCGAGATGGTAGAGGGTCAATGACAGAAGTTTAGACCATCTTTACTATGGGGTGCATTATTCTGTGCTATTTTTGTTTCTATGTTTTTGAGAGCTGCTGACTCCCTGGCAGGGCTCCAGGACACCTGAGTTGTAACCATTACAGGCGGCAGCTGCCAGAGGCAACCTCTCTGCAGGGCCCGCGAGTCCGCATGTTCTGTGGGTCCTCATGTAGAAGACAGGCCTCCTTCAGAAAGTAGCGTTCTGAGTACTAATCCTGAATGCCTCCCCACCTTGTTGTCTGCTGTCCCTGTGGTCACTGAGCGTCTGACTCTCCTTTCCTCCCCAGGTCAGTGGCCGGATTGGATAAGGAGGCAGACCTGGTGCACATGGAGGTGCGGACAGCCGACGGACGTGAGTGCTGCGGCCCCAGGCTGGGCGGGGCCTCTGCCTGCAGGCCTCTCTCCTCCGCCCCGCCCCCGCCAATTTGCATTTTAATGACTTGGGAAGATGAAAAGCCCTGAGCTCCCTTGCCGCCATATCCATCTTTATTTCCTAGAGTGGGGGAGAGGCCTTCAGTCCCAGGGGAGACGTTTCATTGAAATAAACTCTCAGGAATGAATTTTCTGGGGATGGGAGTTAATGTGATGAATTTTGAGGCTCCTGTTAGTAATTTCCCGGCATCTTCAGTGTAATTCAAATAGGAATGTCCATAGCTCATCGTGGTATTTTGCATTCATGTGGTGAATTACAGGGACTGCAAGCTTTAAGAAAACTAAACCTTTACATAGTCAAGATTCCAAAAATCGTAACTGGAAAAATTATTTGCCAAACTATTTGTTCATCCGTTCATCAAATATTTAGGGATGGCCTACTGTGTGCCAAGCAAGTTTCTCAGCCCTGGAAAATACCATGCTGAGCAAGACCTCTATTGTCCCTGAAAATTAACAATTGAATCCAGGATTTCACACCTATGACCCCTTTGTACATCATGCACCTATATGTATCTTAAACAGAATTTAACTGATAAAGTATCATTTTGCACCAACTTAAGAGTAAACTGAAGCTGAAACTGAAAGTATCCATAGGGCCCTTTCCTGTCCAATAAAAAAAAGATCAACTTAAAATGTATTAAATATGTGAATATATATGATATACATGAAATATGTAAAATACATGAAAACTAATTAGCATATTCTAGGTCATAAATAGACCCAAATAATCCATGAAAATAACAGTGACCTACCAGTGTAGCAGATCAAAGTACCATACTGTGAGTTGAGGCTCTGGATTCTGCCACCCATTAACTATAAGACCAAAACCCCCTAACTTCTCTGTTCTCCGGCTCCCTATTATCCGGGGGCACTTATCCTTGCCCTGCTCACCTCAGGGTTATGGGTTGAATGTACAAACATAATGAGATTGTGTTTGGCCTGTATGCTGACATTAGGGTATCATTCAGGATATGTTAAGTAAAGAAGGCGCATGAGCTGTGTCCTTGGGAAATCTACTGCTTTTGAGGCCAAACACAGATGTATGATAGAAACATGTACTTTGGGGAATATGTTTTATTTGCTTTATTTTTATTTTTAAAAGAGTTAGAAGGCAATTGACATGTTACTCTATGCCTGTCAGTCTACTGAATTCCTTCCTTCCTGCCTTCCTTTCTTCCTTTTTCTTTTTTGATTCTTGAATAAATGTAAGTCTCTGAAGCATCCAAGAGTGAGGGATGACCCACACTCTTTGTACATTTTTTTTTTTAAACAGAAGAACTATTTAAGATTTAGGGAGATAATGCCACATATTCAAATTCAGTGATCATAAGTGTGGTGAAACCTGAATTCTAAATTACTCTTATGGCTGAGGAGAAAAAAACAATAACAAAAAAACAAAACAAAATGGAAACACTGGAGGAAGGATGAGATGGAGGGATTTGAAGGGGTGTAGTAGAGGAGCCAGAGGGAAGAAGACAGCAGCTCTCAGAAGATGAACCACAGCCCAGTTTTCAGGACAAACCCAGCCCTGGCCTTGATTGCATTTCAGCCTTTTTAAGCCGTATATGTGATCTGTGGTATCTGCCTGAGTGACCTTCTACCTGATACAGGAATCCCTTCTCCAACAACCTCTTCTAGTGTGTCCTCAGTTTCCATGAGCTCAGGCCTAACACATATCCTTTTCTGTTGATGGGCAACTCCCTTTTTTAAAAAAGTAATTTCTTACATTAAGCTTAAACTTATTTTCTGAAAGTTCAAGAATTCTGAACTTATTAGAATAAGGCCTATAGTGCAGGATTGCAGTGAAATTTTGTAAGATTAAAAATGCAAAACATAGAAAAGTTCCTGGCCTATTGTCAAAAATTGAAAAAAGCAGAGTCGACTTAAAAAATAGTCACAACCTAAAGTTGAGAGTTATGTTTTATTCAGTGGAAATTTTTGGGACTTCAAGCCTGGGAGACAGCATCTCAAATAACCCTGAGAGAGCTGATCTGAGGAGGTGGGTGGAGTAGTCAGGTTATATAGAATTTTGCAGCAGAGGGCAGGTAGTCTGAACATCAGAAGTATTTTGTGAATTAAAGAAAAGCCAGACATCCCAAATTAAAGAATATAGCACTTTTCTTCATATGGGAAGATGCAAGAGTCTGGGCTCACTGAAATCATTCCTTTCATATCTGGGGCCAGTATCCTGTGTTTTTCACATCCTGAGTTCCTCAGTGCTCACCATAGGGAGTGGCTGCAGCCTGGTGCCTGCCAGATCACAGGTATTCTCCTCCATCCTAAGTACTTTTAGGGCTCAGGAATTCACATTCGGAGGGTTGGAATTGCTGATAATGTGAAATCATTGTGTATTGATATGGCAGGAAACATTCCATTTCTCAGCAGACAGAAATATAAACAGGGATAAATGTCATGTGCCACACTTATGTTAAAGTATATATAGTATATATTAATTCTGTGTGATTTTTTAGGTTTTATAAAATCAATTTTTCAACAGTTCCAAGAATCTTTATTTCAACCCAGTGAATTGACTCTAACCACCCCTTTATTTAGAAAGTGCACATAAGACTGAGCTGAACTGGGGATATTTTATTTTGCATACACTAATGAAATGCATGATTTCTTTCTTCTTTGATGTGTGGTGAATGCTTTCTTACACACTCATGCATACACATACAGATATCTCTATCTTTTTGATCACTGCAACATGGCACAAAATATATTTTATTTCCTTCCCCCTCACCCCGATGTGGTAATTTAAACTTGAATTTGCCTTAGACTTGAATTTCACCAAATTCACATGGGTAGCCTAGTGAGAGAATAAAAACATGAACACAAAACTCTCAACACACTACAAATGAAAGAGAACTTCTAATAAAGATCAACTATGAAATATCCAATGCTAACATCATATTTAATAATGAGATGTTGAATGCTTCCCCTCATAAGTGTAGGAAAAAGTCAGGGATGTTTACTGTTAACTCCTCTTTTCAATATTATGCTGAAAGTCCAGTCAGTGCATGAAAAGTAGGAAAATGAAATGTAATTCATATAGATTACAAAGGAAAAAACTGAACTGTTATTATTCTCATTGACATGATTCTCTTTGTAGAATATCACAAGGAATCTGGGGGGGAAAAGCTTCTAGAACAAATATGGAAAGCAGGGTTATAGGATACAAAACATTCAGTGGAGAGAGGATGATAATTTTTAATGAATGGCTTTGGAAAAGTTTGGGCAACCATATGGGAAAAACAAACATTTACCTGTGATTTACAACTTACACAAAATCTAACTCAAAATGGATCATATTTCTAAATGTAGAATATAAAATTATAAAGCTTTTGGAAGAAAATAGAGGAGAAAATCTTTTTGACCTTAGATTGACACCAAGAGCAAAATTGATAAAAGATTGATAAATTAGACTTCATCAAAATTTTTAAAAAATTGTTCTTCAGAAGACACAGTGAAGATGGTGGGAGAAATTATCTGTAGGTTGTATAACTAACAGAGGGCTTCTACCCAGAGCACATAGAGAACTTCTAAAATATAGGAGTAAGAAACAACCCATTAAAAAATAGGAAAAAGGTTGAACAGAACATTTACCAAGGAAAACATAAAGGTGACAAATAAACACAACTATTTGTGTTTGTATATTAAATAATACCTAGATCCCTTGAGTCCTTTTGTAATTCATGTATTTAAAAGAATAATAATTTCTCTAAGAATCTTAAATCAGGCAAAATAGTGGATCTTAGATAATTTTTTTTTTTTTATTCCTCAGACTTTTCTTCATTATTTCACTTCTTTTGGCATATTGTAAAGTCTGTTCATTAATCAGCCTGTTTCAGACCCTTAACCCTATGTTATACATTTGCCAATTGCTATTTTGAAAATTATAGTCAAAGGGATCTCAAGCAGTGAATTCTATTTCTCTTCATCTTCCTGCATCTCCGTTCACATGGCCATTTTGCTCAACAGGTAGCATTCATGACCATCCTCTGGTGAGCAGTTTTCATTGCAGATTCCTGGGGTCCCCCCAGAGGTTTTGGTTTAGAGGGTTTGATACAGGACCTGGGAGTCTCCATATTATGAAGCGCACACTCCCAACGTGATTCAGGAACACTGCTGTGTGGCTCCTGTACCTTGCACGGTACTGAAGTCACAGCCCAGGGACAGTTGTTCTCAAGAAGCCTGGAGAAGGAGCCTTGGTACTGGGGTCGGGAAGTACTCTGCTCTGTAGCACCTGCAGAACAGCACGGCAGAAGTGACCGAGCACACCACAGCGTCTCCGCGTGTGTCCATTGGACAGCACTGCCCTGGAATGAAGGGACTGCAGGTGTGGCCTCAGGGAGTGTGGCTCTTCAGTGCCGTGGTGTGGCACTGACAATCCTGTTTCTAAACTTGGCCCCCGCACTCTGGAACAAATCCAAGGTGAATAGGCCCCTTTTCTTTTTTTGCTGTAAGAATCTCCGCTCTTCCTTCCCCAGTCCTGGTCCTCCTCTTTGGCAGTCAGATTTCCAGATTAAACTAAAACCGATGAATTCTCTCTTGGCTTGGCACAGTTTAAATAGGGCAAAGCCAATCAATTTGGTTAATAACAGTGTGAAACCTTTTTCTGCTGTGAGATTAAAGATTCAAATGGCTTTTTCTCCCATTCTCTTCTGGAAATCATCTCTCTCTGAATGTCATCAATGTCCCCTGTGAATACTCCTATTCATGTTCTCCTTCTCTTTCTTTCTCCTTCACTCACTTACTCAGTCACATACACATTCTCCATCCAAGAGACAACTGAGTGTCAATAGATTGTTAATGTGGTGTGCTAAGAGTTAGGGCTTCCCTGGTGGCTCAGCTGGTAAAGAATCTGCCTGCAATGCGAGAAACCTGGGCTCGATCCCTGGATTGGGAAGATCCCCTGGAGGAGGGAACAACTACCCACTCCAGTATTCTGGCCTAGAGAATTCCATGGACTGTGTAATCCATGGGATTGCAAAGAGTCAGACACGACTGAGTGACTTTCACTAAGAGTTAAGTTGGGGAATTAACCCTGTCAGTTAGAGTCTGTTTGACCTTGCACAAGCTTTTCTAACCTTTTTGTGATCTTCCAGTATTTCACATGTTTGAAAACACAAATGTAAGGGATATTTTTTGGTATCATTTTTTCATCAATTGTCTAACAAGGTTCTTATGTGGAGTAAAATTTACAATGAGCAGATTTCAATTCAGTGAACAAATATTTAACCATTAGGCCAACCCCAAAATGATGCTGACTGCTTTGTGAAGTAGTGAGTTTCTCTTCATTGGAAATTCTCAAGCATAAGCTATATGTGTGCCTTGTAGGACTCTGAAATAAGTGCACCTGTACATGAGCTAAGGGATTTTAAATGTCTAGACTTCACATTTCTAGAATAAAAACCCATAGCATGTGTAGTACCATTCCTTGTCTTGGAACCATTATCAACTCTTCATGAGTTACTGTACCTTCTCACTAAGCCAAGATTAAACCCACTACATCTTAACAGAGCACTCAGGCAGTCATTAGTAAGGCAAATAATTTTGCCTTAAAGAATCCACCTGCAATGTGGGAGAAACTGGGTTTGATCCCTGGGTTGGGAAGATTCCCCTGGAGAAGGGAAAGGCTACCCACTCCAGTATTCTGGCCTGGAGAATTCCATGGAGTGTATAGTCCATGGGGTCACAAAAAGTCAGACACGAGTAATTGACTTTCACTTTCACTTGATCAAGAATCTCGGAATTAAAAAAAAAAAAAATAGTTGGACTGGATTTGAAGTTTTCAAATTGTATCACTTTCCAAAAAGCACCAAGATATATAAAAATTGGCCCAAGGTCACACGTAGATAGTTTGTGACAGGGAAAGAACCAGAATGTGGATTCTGGTCTGATTCTCAGCCTGGTTTCCTTTTCACAGTTTAAATACACAATGGTTAGGATTACTGGTTCTGGTGTCCAATCACCTGGGTGCAAATCCCAGCTCTGTCACCTTCTAGAGCCATGGAATTCAGGTACATTTACTTAATCATTGCTTAAGATCCCTCATCTATGAAAAGGAATGATGATAATTGTAACTTCTTATCTGGGTTGCAATAATTCCTGCATGGCTCTTACATTCCTATAATAATCAGTTTAACACATATATTTTTTCATAGAACCAGACAACAGAGTGAGGGCTCAAAATGTTACTTACTGTCATCATCATTGTTACCACCTAGTCATCATATTCACAACCAGTGTATTTAGTGGGTGGAGCAGAAAGAGCCTTGGATAGAGCATTAGGAATCTTAAGGCATTTAAAATTGCTATGATTTCTAAATGTCTATAACTCTGTGAGATTACCCCCATGCCATAGGAAGGAAAAGACACTAGAATTTTCCTGTGGGTACTAAGAAGTTTCACCAAAACTCTGAATCCATAAGCACAATAGGAAGGAATGGTAGCTCTCTTTTCTTTTCTTGCTGTTTTGTAGTACCTACCTTGTCTCGGGTGCTGTATTGGGCATTTTTCGATAATGTCAGTCTATGTTGTTTTGCACTATGCCTACAAATAGGTTAGTCCCACTCCCCAGGCAAGAAAAGGGAGGCTTTTGGAAGCTAAGTAATTTTTCAGAGTTTCTTGGAATCTGCTCCATTTCACATATTGGCATTTGAGAGTTAATGCTGTTATTTAAAATAAATAGCTCCTGAGTATTTCTCTAAGAAAAGACCTGAAGAGCAGAATTTGTTTTTTGTTCACAATTTTAATTCACTTTTTAAAATTTTAACAATACGTGTATACCCAAAGGGATGGAAGTTGAGAGAATCATGGAAAGTATTTTGGTTTTTGTTTTTCTCTCTGAGATGGCAGGAGGCATGACATTTAGGATTGTTTGAATATTTAATACTCTTAAAAGTAAAATATACTCGTAAATCTGAATGTAACAAAAATGTAATGTAATTCAGTTCAGCTTAACTTGCATTGCAGTTCAGTTCAGTTCAGTCACTCAGTCGTGTCCAACTCTTTGAGACCTCATGGACTGCAGCGCACCAGGCCTCCCTGTCCATCTCCAACTCCCGGAGTTTACTCAAACTCATGTCCATTGAGTCAGTGATGCCATCCAACTATCTCATTCTCTGTCTTCCCCTTCTCCTCCTGCCTTCAATCTTTCCCAGCATCAGGGTCTTTTCTAATGAGTTAGTTTTTCGCATCAGGTGGCCAGAGTATTGGAGTTTCAGCTTTAGCATCAGTCCTTCCAATGAACACTTAGGACTGATCTCCTTTAGGATGGAATGGTTGGATCGCCTTCTCGTCCAAGGGACTCTCAAGAGTCTTCTCCAACACCACAGTTCAAAAGCATCAATTCTTTGGTGCTCAGCTTTCTTTACGGTCCAACTCTCACATCCATACATGATCAGTGGAAAAACCATAGCTTTGACTAGACAGACCTTTGTTGGCAAAGTCATGTCTCTGTTTCTTAATATGCTGTCTAAGTTGGTCATAACTTTCCTTCCAAGGAGCAAGCATCTTTTAATTTCATGGCTGCAGTCACCATCTGCAGTGATTTTGAAGCCCCCCAAAACAAAGTCTGTCACTGTTTCCACTGTTTCCCCATCTATTAGCTATGAAGTGATGGGACCAGATGCCATGATCTTAGTTTTCAGAATGTTGAGTTTTAAGCCAACTTTTTCACTCTCCTCTTTAACTTTCATCAAGAGGCTCTTTAGTTCTTCTTCACATTCTGCCACAAGTGTGGTGTCATCTGCATATCTGAGGTTATTGATATTTCTCCCGGCAATCTTGATTCTAGCTTGTGCTTCATCCAGCCCAGTGTTTCTCATGATGTACTCTGCATATAAGTTAAATAAGCAGGGTGACAATATATATACAGCCTTGATGTACTCCTTTCCCTATTTAGAACCAGTCTGTTGTTCCATGTCCAGTTCTAACTGTTGCTTCCTGATCTGCATACAGTTTTCTCAAGAAGCAGGTCAGGTTGTCTGGTATTCCCATCTGTTTTAAAATTTTCCAGAGTTTGTTGTGGTCCACACAGTCAAAGGCTTTGGCATAGTAAATAAAGCAGAAGTAGATGTTTTTTCTGGAATTCTCTTGCTTTCTCAGTTATCCAATGGATGTTGGCAATTTGACCTCTGGCTCCTCTGCCTTTTCTAAATCCAGCTTGAACATCTGGAAGTTCATGGTTCACGAACTGTTGAAGCCTGGCTTGGAGAATTTTGAGCATTATTTTACTAGCATGTGAGATGAGTACAATTGTGCGGTAGTTTGAGCATTTTTTGGCATTTTGCACTTACTGAAG
This sequence comes from Dama dama, assembly GCF_033118175.1. Taxonomy (NCBI): domain Eukaryota; kingdom Metazoa; phylum Chordata; class Mammalia; order Artiodactyla; family Cervidae; genus Dama; species Dama dama. The sequence continues at coordinate 72,131,391 of NC_083695.1, forward strand.
CTTTATAAAGTCAGTGCTAGGAGAGAAGCAAAGATGGCAAGACTTTAATCCAGGCTTCTAAGGAGGTGATTCTTTTGGAAAGGTTTGACACAGTGAGAAATGCTGGACTTCACCATGAAACTCATTGATGTAGATGGATGAGAAACTTGCCTTACAAAACTCCTGGTGGAGATGCAGCATATTGGGAAGACTAAGGATGCTGGGGTATCTTCTTCATACTCTTTCAGAATTCCTGAGTTCTCTGATTAACCTCTATGCAGCACAGATCCCAAGGCATGTTCACATGTGTAAATATTCCATCTCTGTCACTTGTCTGGGATTCCTCTGAGGGCAAGAATCAGACTTATATTCTCAGGTTTCTGGAAACTCAGGGGAGTGTCTGATGCACACCTTCTCTATACACTGTGACCAAATACAAAAGAAATGAATCAGTGAGTCTAAAGTCACCCCTTCTCACCAAATGAGACCCTTGGTCCACCATCTGCAAGATGGGGAGGCATGAGGCTGGCACAGTGGTGTGATGGTACCACCTTACAGCTAGTCAATAAAGTTATGAAGCAGATCTCTATTCACAGTGCAAGGAACAAAGCCTTTGACTTTTAGTTTTTGTAAGTAGAGGAGTGACTGTACCAAATCTTAGAAATATTTTAGAAGGGCATTTGATATTTAGAAATAAACCAATCATGAAGATTATGTGACTCTCAACCATTTGGTAAATCCCTCTCAGGTTTTACCACAAGAGTAAGTAACCAAATGAGAATTTCATTTAGTCTAGTCTTTCTGGTTTTAAGTTCAAAAGTAAGGATTTATCAGTTCAGTTCAGTTCAGTTCAGTCGAACAGTTGTGTCTGACTCTTTGTGACCTCATAAACCACAGCACGCCAGGCCTCCCTGTCCATCACCAACTCCTGGAGTCCACCCAAGCCCATGTCCATTCAGTCGGTGATGCCATCCAACCATCTCATCCTGTCATCCCCTTCTCCTCCTGCCCTCAGTCTTTCCCAGCATCAAGGTCTTTTCCAATGAGTCAGCACTTTGCATCAGGTGGCCAAAGTATTGGAGTTTCAGCTTCAACATCAGTCCTTCCAATGAACGCCCAGGACTGATCTCCTTTAGGATGGACTGGTTGGATCTCCTTGCAGTCCAAGGGACTCTCAAGAGTCTTCTCCAACACCACAGTTCAAAAGCATCAATTCTTCTGTGCTCAACTTTCTTTATAGTCCAACTCTCACATCCATACATGACCACTGGAAAAACCATCGCCTTGACTAGATGGATCTTTGTTGGCAAAGTCATGTCTCTGCTTTTTAATATGCTGTCTAGGTTGGTCATAACTTTCCTTCCAAGGAGTAAGCATCTTTTCATTTCATGGCTGCAGTCACCATCTGCAATGATTTTGGAGCTCAGAAAAATAAAGCCAGCCACTGTTTCCCCATCTATTTGCCATGAAGTGATGGGACCAGATGCCATGATCTTAGTTTTCTGAATGTTGAGCTTTAAGCCAACTTTTTCACTCTCCTCTTTCACATTCATCAAGAGACTCCTTAGAGCTTTTTCACTTTCTGCTATAAGGGTGGTATCATCTGCATATCTTAGGTTATTGATATTTCTCCCAGCAATCTTGATTCCAGCTTGTGCTTCCTTCAGCCCAGTGTTTCTCATGATGTACTCTGCGAATAAGTTAAATAAGTATGGTGACAATATGCAGGATTTATCAATGTCCACCAATTATAATGTAATTATATAATACCTTCCAAGAGCTTTCCCTACCTCAACATCCACATACAGTTTTTACTCTCTTTCTTAAAAATTCCCTTCTCTCATAGAACACTTCTCCATCCAGGGTAAACACAAGCACTCTCTCCTTTTTCAAGTCCTCCTTGATTATTCCAGCTCAGGCATGCTTTTTCTTGTCTGAACACCTATAGCATTTAGAGAAAATCAACAGTAATGTCAATCCAGAGTATGACTTTACTAGTAGGACTTGTGCTATCATGGTCTTTTGATTCTCCACAATAAAGCAGAACATTGCTTGCTATTAACTGAATGTATGAAGGATACTGAGTGTTAAATCCCCTTCTTTCTCTCTTCATAATAAAAAAAGAACTAAATTTTTTTGATCTTTTAAAATGTATGCTTTTAATATGCTATGTACCAAGCATATTTCATGCCTAATCTTATTTAATCCTGATGACAGTCCTGAGAGACAAATACTAGCTTGTTTGCACTTCACAGCTGAAAAGTGGTACTACTGCTTAACCAAGGATAATCAGCAAGTAGCAAGTTCAGGATTTGAATTTCACACTTTTCCTTATAGCATGTTAAAAAGCAGAGACATTACTTTGCCAACAAAGGTCCGTCTAGTCAAAGCTATGGTTTTCCCAGTAGTCATGTTTGGTTGTGAGAGTTGGACCATAAAGAAGGCTGAACGCTGAATAATTGATGCTTTTGAACTGTGGTGTTAGAGAAGACTCTTGAGAGTCCCTTGCCCTGCAAGGAGATCAAACCCATCAATACTACAGGAAATCGGTCCTGAATATTCGTTGAGAGGACTGATGCTGAAGCTGAAACTCCAATACTTTGGCCACCTAACTCAAAGAGCCAACTCATTAGAAAAGACCCTGATGCTGGGAAAGACTGAAGGCAGGAGAAGAAGCGGACAGTTAAATGGTTGGATGGTATCACTGACTCAGTGGACATGAGTTTGACCAAGCTCCTGTAGTTGGTGAAGGACAGGGAAGCCTAGCGTGTTGCAGTCCATGTGGTTGCAAAGTGTCAGACATGACTGAGCAACTTAACAACAACTTTCTACCTTCAGAGGCCTTTCTCTCACACCACAATATCCTTGAGAGATCTGGACTTCCTTTTTATTGGGCATCTTGTATTATTAAAACATACAAAAGTGCCACAGGCATGGGACTTCCCTGGTGTTCCAGTGGTAAAGAATCTTCCTGCCAATGCAGGGGTGGTCCAGGAAGATTCCACATGCCAATGGGCAACTAAGCCCTTCTACTGAGCCTGTGCTCGCGAGCTGGAGAGCCACAACTGTTGAAGCTGCACTCCCTAGAGCCTGTGCTCTACAATAGAGAAGCCACTGCAATAAGAAGCCCTCACACCACAACTAGAGAAAGCCTGCATGTCGAAACGAAGACCAGTCCAGCCAAAAATAAAATAAATGAATAAATTTTTTTAAAAAGGTGTCATAGTCATTAGAAGCCTATTTGGGGATCTTAAGTTATATGATAAATATCTGCTTTCGGTTTCATCATAGAATCTTTATTCAGCCTCATTTGGAGATAATGTCCCAAGTCCAAATTTAAGACCTTTGGCAAATTGGAGGCTTGAGCCAAGTGGTGACTCCTGCTCACCATACGACACCCATAATCTGCTGTGGCCTTCAGTCATTTCCACCGGGTAGCCTGGCCTGCCTGACTCATTCCTCTCCCCAAGCCCCCCACTTTGGTTCTCCCCAGGCAGCGGGTGCAATTGCACTTATTATTGTGTCTCTTTGTTTTGGAAAATAAAAGTATTGAGTCTGACCAAAGACTACAAGGGCCCTGACTTTTAAAACTCATTGTAGTGCCGCTTTCCTGTTGAATTGGACCTTTGGTTCCATGCTGGGCAGTGGCGAGCAGGGTGGGTGCTAGCAAATAGGACAAGTTTGGCAGAATAGCTCACCTACCAGGGGCCAAGGTTTAGGTAGGTTTTGGTTTTGTTCAGGGTGGCCTCGAAAACACCTGAATCTTTTTTCAAAGTGTCCAAGTGTGGGAGTAAATAATAAATAGACAGGGAGGAAATGAGCCCGTGGGAGGGATAAACAGATGTCCTCCTGTGCACACCTTTGATTACTGGTATAAGGAGCTTTCCAGGTTGCTTGCTGGCAAGAAAGAAGCGGGTTGTCATGTCAACACTTGTGGTTTCTTTACATGTATTTACAGCGTTTCGCTGGGTTTTAGTGCTTTAGGAACAAATTACTCAGGCAGTGTGGGGCCAAGAATATTCCTGATGGACAGGCCATGTGCTCCAAACGGTAACCTGGGCTTCTTGCCTTCCCTGTCCTCCCAGCCAGACGTGCAAAGCCAGGCCACTCTTGGCTTTCTGTGCGGACAGAGACAAAGAGGAAGAGGGCTGCAGGCTGCACTCAGGGAACAGGAAGCAAGCTGGTCTTACTAATGATTCAGGCGTAGGGGGATGGGGCGCTGTCTTTTCTCTAGAGGGTAGGGAGGGACCAAATCACAGAATCAAGATGCACAATGAATGTCTCCTGGGCTTGTTTGGGCTGTAGGTTTGCTTTGTTTGGCCTTGTACTGTTTGGCCTGTATCATATTTTAAATTTAAATTAGCTGTCAATTTTTTAAACATTAGGAAATTTCACACTTAAAAAGTTGGGACCTTTACCTTTATGTAGAAACTCAGAACATCTTATTCCTGCATCTCAGTGATGACTGATGCAGAGAAGCAGCTCTCCCATAAACAGGCAAGTGTTGGTCATGTTACTATAGTCCCAGCTGTTCCGCAGTGATCCCAGACACTGAGGCCAGGTGCCGGGTGTCATTCATCATCTTTCCCCAACTCAGTTTCCTCTTATGTTATTCGCCTGGCCCCTTAGACATTTGATTTCGATAGGCTAGTTGTAAAAGACCTTTTGTTTCACAGAAAAATATCTGGGCCTTGTCCCCTGTCAGTCAGAACTGTTGCTGGTTTTTGACCCAGGAGGGATTAGTTGAGGTTAGGGTTAAGAAACGATGCTGGCTCCTTTCCTCAGGTTCACCCAGTTTCCAATCCATCCTGCACCTGAGTAGCAGTTGTGAAATGGATACAGCAAGCAACCCAGATGGGAAGGCCTTGTTGAGGCAAGTGGTAAGGGTCATGGATAGAAGAAGAGAGATTCTGGAAGCACTTTAGGGACAGAATTCAAGGTTTGGACCAGCTGGGTTGCATGTCATGTGGAAGAAAGAAAAGTGAAGAGGCTTGAGCTGCTGGGCAGATGATGAGACTGCTGATGGAGAGAATAAACTCAGTGTTTGATGTGTCTGGGTGTAGGATACCAAAGCAAATTGACTTTGCCCAGATATAGACATTTGAAAAGTAGGGCTGTCACACGTAATGAATTCATTTCCTACCAAAACACGTTTCTTTGTTAAATTAGCATTGTGTTCATTAATAAATGTGTGTAATAGCTAGCTACAGATATGTGTGAACCCCTTCTTAGACAGCAGGGCCTTTCAGAATAGAAAATCTCTGCCTCATTCACTGCCATATTCCTGGTGCTTTAAAAATAATATCCACTACGTTATGTACACACAAGAAGTACTTGCTGGATCATTCCATCAATCACTTAATTAAAGAACAAGAATTAGGGATAGTTTAAAGTACCCTTGTTATAAACTCATTTTGCTCATTTAAAGTTTTGCCTTCATTTGTCTCTGCTGCTTTCCACTCCTTCCAATGTCGCCTCCAGTACTCACACACACCTGTGCACATATTTAAGTGGGCAAGTGCATTAGATGTATGTAGTAATGCATGTCATTTTAGGCAATAATAAAGAGTTCTCTGCTTTTAATCCTAAAGTGACCTTTACTTTTCACTTTGACCCATTTATTTTTAAAGCAAGGGCATGCAGAGGTTTCTTTATAGAAACACACCTGTAGACTCCTGGATTCCTCATTTAGTGCATAGATTTCAGGGCTTGATTGAGGAAGGTTCAGCTGCTAGGTCTTTAGAAGATTTTACAAGTAATTATATAATAAGTAAATATATTTTTATTGTAGACAAAATAAAGATGTGTATAAAATAAAAAGGAAAGGCCCCACTTCAACTCTGTCTCCCTAAGCTGATTCCTTTCCCCAGAATTAATCATAGCCCATTTGTGTAGGTATTCTTTAAAAACATTTTCTTTCTGTGCAGTTATGGCACAAACCTATATTTATAAAGACATCTTTATTTGATTTTTTTTTCATCAATTGGATCATGCTGTGGGTGCTCATGCGTGCTCAGTCGCTTCAGTTGTGTCTGACTCTTTGCAACTCCATGGACTGTAGCCCGCCAGGCTCCTCTATCCATGGGTTTCTCCAGGCAAGAATACTGGAGTGGGTTGCCATACCTTCCTCCAGGGGATCTTCCTGACCAAGGGATCGAACCTGTGTCTCCTACATTGCAGGTGGATTCTTTACCATGGCACCGTCTAGGAAGTCTCTTTTATTCACAGTATGGTGCTTTGTTACATCAGTACCTTTGATTATTTAAATGTTTCTTAGTTCATGGACATTTAGCCAGTTTCTGGTTTTTCATTGCTGTGAATAATGCCACAACGAACATTTTTGCCATTGCCTCTGTGAAGATATATATATGAGCATTTCTCTAGAAAACATCACTTGAGTTAGAATTATTGGTACAAGATATGTACATTTAAAATTCTGATAGATATTTCAAATTTGTTCCTCCAGAAATCTGTACCAATTTCTCTTTAACTGGTAGGATATAAGATTAACTCTTTCCTGCTCCCTTGCCTGAACTAGATATTCTTTTTAAAAATATTATTACAAGTTCTGTGGACAAGAAAATGCAATATCATGGTTGTTTTAAATTGCATCACTGTTCCCAGGAGGTAAAGCTCTGTGTGCTGAGAGCTTTGCTGACCATTTTCCCCTGTGTCTAAGTGTCGCTCTTCCCTCCCCTTTCAGATGCTCACTACCTCACCTGCAGGATCCAGGAATGTGCCGAGACTACTCGGAGTGGGCCTTTTGCCCGCTCCATTGACATCAGTTCCCTGGTGGTCCAGGATGAATATATATTCATTCAGGTGAGTCCAGATGCACCGTCACTGGTAGAGGGAAGATGCACGGGTGAAGTCAAACTGCTCACTAGGAATTATGAGGATGGCTTCCCAGAGGCTGTGAAGATGTGGAGCTGGGGTGCTGTCCCTTCTTTGCTTTGGGTACCCAGTCCCCTGGGGAAACCCCAGACTTCTGGGGAAAGATGAAGGTGTTATGGGTCATTATTGTTTACAGGGAACTTTAGTGGCCCTCTGAATCCTTTAGTGGAATTGCTGTTTTATTCTATCAATGGGGTGTTGAAATGACCTGGACTTGGGCTGGGATTTGAGATTAGTTGGAATCAAGTCTTATTAGAAATGAGTAATTAGAGATGAGATAAGTAATTTATCAAAGCCACATTCTATTTCCATCCAAAGTGACTTGTCTAATGTGGGAATGAGAATCTCCAAGAAGTTAAGCCTCTCTAGGATTTTATTTCTGTGAAAATCTAGGTCTCACTAAATCTTCCCCTTCCTTTCCAGTGCCTACCACCCCTTAAAATGTGAAGCCCCAAATTCTTGACTCCAAGAACTCTATGACTCTTAGAGAAAACTGGATGTACCTAACATTTTTAGGCAGGCAAAGGAAGCCTTGGTTTAGATTTTGAGTTTCACTGGAAGGAGATGCAAAATAGATTTAAAAATGAGGGGAAAGAAAAGAAGATGCTCTACTGAGTGATGGACTGTGTGTGTGTGTGTGTGTGTGTGTGTGTGTGTTTGTGTGTGTGTTACTGAGATAAATCATACTTGGATTTGAGGGCAAGTTTGATTCCTCCCTGGAGAAGGAAATGGCAACCCACTCCAGTATTCTTGCCAGGAAAATCTCATGGACGGAGGAGCCTGGTGGGCTATAGTCCAAGGGGTCGCAAAGAGTCGGACAGGACTGAGCCACTTCGCTTCACTTGATTCCTCCCAACCCCGCCTTTCCACCTTTCTCCAGTCCCTTGTTTTCCAGACTGCTTCCTCTAGGAAACAGTTTCCTAAAGTTTCTCCATGTTCTAAGTTTTCTCTGCCTCACTCCTGGCCTCTCTGTCCATAGCAGAACTATCTTCTATGTGAGACCTTCTGTGTATTTCCAAGCTGGGTACTACTTCCTTGAAATTTTGAAGCTCTTATCATCTGCTGTTCCTCTAGCACATAGGTTATTAGGCATTGTTACTTCAGTCTTAGTGGAGTTGTCTATTTCCAAATTGTGTTTTGCACTCTCTGAGAATAGGGACAATGTTTTATACACACATTTTACACTGAACCTTCACCCTAACAAGATGTCTTTGCAAATCAAGGATGCTCAATGACTACTTGTTTTATTGATTGACTCTACATGTAGCAGTTACTTTTTTTTTTTCTTTTTTACAAATTAGCTGCAAAGATTTTTGATGTCTAATATGATACAGGAGAGGTTTCACAGGTGGCGCTCATGCTAAAGAACACTCCTGGCAATGCAGGAGACAAAAGAGACACCAATTTGATCCCTGGGTCAGGAAGATCTCCTGGAGGAGGGCATGGCAACCCACTCCAGTATTCTTGCCTGAAGAATTCCATGGACAGAGAAGCCTGGTGGGCTATGGTTCATAGTGTCGCAAAGAGTCAGGCACGCCTGAAGTGACTTAGCACACATGCATGCATGGTATAGGAAACGTAACCAGCCATTCAAAAACCAGCTTGAAAGAAGGAGTAAAAGAGAGATTTCTGTGTTTACATAATCACTGGTTTCTCAGCTTGATTAAAAGCCAGAATTTTAGGAAGTTTTTTTCTAAATTTTGGCAGGTCATTGATACTACGATTTTCTTATTCAGTTATTTATTGAATACATACAATGCACAATACACAGTAGTAGGCACTACAGTTGGTGTTCCCGAGCTTTCTGCCTTTGACCATCTTAACCACCACCAGCTCCACCACCACCCACCCCTCCCACCCCACCTGCCACTGCCTGGGAGAACTCATGGTTTTGAACATCTTCTCCATGTTCTGATAACTCTTAAGTGAATGTGCTATGACCTCTATCATGTACAGCAGACCTACATATCTAACAGCCGTCTCAGTGTAGCTATTACATAGGTAAAATATAATTGCCATGTCCCCTTTGAATTTCAACTACCCTCAGGGTAGGGTAGTTGATGGTTGAGTTGAGTTAGTCTGCCAGATCATTCAGGGTAGAAACCTGGATGTCATCAGTTAAAATTAAATGAACCCACAGCCTCTGCTAATATCGCTGTTAGTTATTTCTCAAGTGTTTCCTTTCATTCTCTTCCCATTGTTATGGCCCCAGTTTCAGGCTTTATTATTGTTTTCTCAGTGTTTAATTTTTTAAGGTAAAAGCACAGGGATGATTTATGAATTTACCAGTCTGATTGCCCTTTCCTTAATGCTAATACTGAGTAAAATGATGAACATGGCAGAATTGTTTCTGGGAAATATGACTTAGAACTTAAAATGTTCAGATATTTTTGGTTTCATTTCCTTGTATTGCATAAAGTTTTCTGTAACTGCAGGCTTGCCGGGCCTGCCGGCTAGATGAACAGGTCGAGGACGCAATCACCAGAGCACCTGAGAAATAAAAGACTAGGAAAGATGGGGTTGAGAGGGACGGAGTCAGCTTGTGACTGATTCCGACGACTTTATTGAGGGGTAACATACATATATATACTAACAGGATTCACCAAATTTTAGATCAAAGACTTGCATACGTGCAGAACTGCAGACACTAGTTTTAGCTCAGGAGTTTTATCTTAACTCCAGCAGAGCATGGCACCAGCGTCTTACAATCAGGTAAAGACTACCTAGACATAAGCCATTCACAGGAGCCCGATAATCTTATCAGAGTCAGGAAAATGGGCAAATGGTGGCTGCAGCGATTTCCTTGAGGGAGGTGAGAAAGGCCAATTTGCACTTTAACAAATCAGGGGTGGCGGGACAGAGAGGGACCTTTTGATCTCTCTCAGGGCCGAGAAGGGGCCTGAGCAGTCAGGCCGGCTCCCCGCACAGGCTGATATCCGTATTTGTTTTCTAAATGTTCTGAAATAGTCTTTTTTTTAAAAAATATTATTGTTCTGGAAACCAATAGAGTTTTTTTCTCTTTAATCAGTATTAAAATTTCTTTTGAAAGAGATATGAGTTCCTAGTACTCAAAAAAGTTTATCGATTCCCTACTACATTGTAGACCCCCTGTTTTAGGTGCTGGGGTAGAGTTCCTGTTTTACATGCTAATGGGAGACAGGAAAAATATGTAGATAATGTGTGTATATACATACACACACACACACACTGATTGATATATATATATATACACACACACACTGATATGAAAGGCCATGACGGGTAGTGGCTAATGACCTGTAGTTTAGAACCTGACAGCCAGCATTTATTCTGACCTTTGTCAAATAGCTGAATGATCTTGACCTCATTAGGTTCATCTATAAAAAGAGGAAAATTGTAGTATCTACTTCATGGGTTGCTAAGAGGATGACATTTGTCAATCAAATCTATAAAGCACCAAAACAATGTTATATAAATGTTGCTTTCTCTTTATCTATCTTCTATATCATCTATTAATTTAGTTATAGAATATATCAGATAATGGCAGTGCTATGGATCAAAATAAATGAGGGGCCATGAATTTTGGGTGTCTGTAGATACTTCTATTTAGGATGACCTGGGAAGACCTCTTTGGTTGGGGATCAGGGAGAGAATGGCCAGAGTCTGCAGTCAGAGGGGGACGAGGAGCCAGGTCTCTTGTGCTCTATGCTTTCTTGAGCTCCTGATGCAGATGTGGGGTAGGCAGGTAGAAATTTGAGGCTGAGTTTAGAAGCAGGAATGGTGGAAAGGTAGGGGCTGGGGATATAAATTCGGAGGGTGGCAGTGTATTGATACTTCTGAACCACAACATTGAAGTCACCAAAGGAGTAAGTGTTGATAGAGAAGAGAAGAGATCTAAAGACCGGGCCACTGGGTACTCCAATATATAGAGTTCAGGGAGATGAGGGAAATGGCAAATGAGACTTGGAAAGTTTAGAGATGACATCAGAAAGGCATAGGCTGGTAGATTCCACAGAGTCTTGAAGGGTTTTTTTTAAGGATTTATTATTATTACTAAATAATAAGAAAGAAATGGGAAACAGTAAAATAACAATGCTCCAAATAATGCAAAAGACCAATGCTCTTGAGCAAAACATTGAATTTCATTAATAATGAAGTAAACACGGATTAAATGCTATTATTTCCAACTATCAATTGGGTAAGATGAAATGAAATAAAGTCAGTGGGTTGCAGGAAAACAATAATATACATTGCAGGTACAGATGTAAGTAGGTTGCCCATCGGTACTTAATCCGAGTCCTTTGCTCCTCATAGGTGGGTTTGAGGGTTGATTTTGATCAATGTGAGAGATATATCTTAGTTCTGACAGTGTATGCTTAGTTTTTAGTTATAATTGTTTATTTTTTAAAAATTATATGATCTGTTTTCTTTGCTTCCCTGCATATGTATTTCTTTGAGGATTTTGAATATTTGTTCTAAGATTTATGAATATAATGTTATAGAGTATAGCATATCTTCTAGTTTGTATAATCTATTGTTTTCCTCCTGTGAGCAGTTTAAAAGTTAGTGCATTGCCATGCCTTTCTAGTTCCTCTGCTTTCTCTTTAATTCCTCTACCACCCAGTTTTGATTGGTTATATTATCTTTTAGTGTTTGCTTTCCTATCTTGAAATGCAATTTCCTATTAGTTGAAATGTTTTATTAAGCACTGTTGAAAACAGGTAGAAAAAATAGTATGTGTGTTTATGATAGCCTTCTGTTTTCCTTCTATACAACCTCAGCTCGCTAATTAAATCATTTGTAATGTTTATATTCTGCTCAAACCAGAATTCCTGCATTTATTTTTATTTTAGTTTTGTAGGTAAATGAATTCAGTGCTCACCATCAGTCCTTTTACTAGAGTTTCCCATTTATTTCTTGGTTGTCCGAAATTTGTCTTTTAGTAAAGTCTTCAAGAATAATGAATTCTTGAATGCCGGAAATATGTTTGTTTATCCCCTTTATGCTTTAATATCATCTTTTAAGTATAAAACTTATGTGTTATTTACTTTCCATGGAAACTTTATTGAATGTTACTGTCTGTGGCTAGTCTCACATTTTTGCTTTCTATGCGTCTTTATGTATTTTTTGCCCTTGATATGTAAAGATTATATATATATATATATATATATATATATATATATGCTATTTTATTTTATTGGTGTATGTTTTATGATTGGTAATACTATATTGATTCTTTCCACTGGAATATGTCTCATTTAATTGGCTCAATTTCTCCTTCCTTTTTAATTTCTCAAAAGTTTCTGTGTTTTGGCTCTCTTTCTTCTAGACACTTAGAATGTGTACAATGGACAAAAAAAAACAAAGGGGAGACATCAATTTTTTTTCTTCCAGTATGTTTAACTCCCTGAGCAAAATGAGATTTATGGAAACAGTTTTATTCATACTATCCTTGAATGAGTATTTAGCCATGTCAGGCTTCCCTGGTGGCTCAGATGGTAAAGAATCTGGCTGCAATGTGAGAGACCTGGGTTTGATCCCTGGTTTGGAAAAATCCCCTGGAGGAGGGCATGGCAACCCACTCCAGTATTCTTGCTTGAAGAATTCCATGGACAGAAGAGACTGGAGGGCTATAGTCCATGGGGTCGAAGAGTCAGACACGACTGAGTGACTAGCACACACAGGCTTCTTTCTCCCTTTTTTGCTGCTGTTGTTTTTGAGTTTTTTTCATGCGCTTTGCCAGCTTATATTTTATCTATTTTTTGTTGTCTCAACATATCTCCCCTGAGCTCTTGTATTTAGGCTTTGACCTCTTGTCTTATAATGGTGATCTCATCATGTGAGTTATTTTGAATCATTAAAATTAACCAGTATGATCACAGTTTTTATTTACTTTATGGAAACTTTTTTTTTTTTCTATATCTGCTCTTTGTTTTTTCTTTTTCCTCTCTTCTTTAATTTTGTTGTTTTATAACTCATGTTTTCTTCTATCTTTATGTTTTTTATTATTACCTATTTTTTTTAATGATGTGAGCTTTGGAAACTTTTTTTTTTTCTATATCTGCTCTTTGTTTTTTCTTTTTCCTCTCTTCTTTAATTTTGTTGTTTTATAACTCATGTTTTCTTCTATCTTTATGTTTTTTATTATTACCTATTTTTTTTAATGATGTGAGCTCTTCCAGCTGAACTATTTGAGGAGGTTCATCTTGGGGATCAGGCTCTGATCAAGGTTATTTTACATCTTAATAAGAGTCCCCCTTGGTTCTCAGGGAGATTCTATAAAACTAAATTATTCCCCATGGACTATACAGTCCATGGAATTCTCCAGGCAGAATACTGGAGTGGGTAGTCATTCCCTTCTCCAGGGGATCTTCCCAACCCAGGGATCAAACCCAGGTCTACACACACCGCAAGTGGATTCTTTACCAACTGGACCATCAAGGAAGCCCATAAAACAAAATAGTATTAGTCTTTTAGTGGAACCACCTGAGTGGTTCTCTATCTAGCCTTACCTATCCAGCTTCTCCTTGTCACCAACCAGTTCCAGGAACATTTCCACTGCCAGTTCCTGGGCTACAGTTCCCTTTGTTCCAAATAATAGGTTGTTAGTTTTGCTCCTTTGAAAACATCTTTAGAGAACTCTATTTCTCTAGCTTGATCTAAGATTGCAGCTGCAGGCATTTTTGCTCTGGTGCCTGTCTGTACCCTGTTTGTCCTTCACTGCCTTTGTCTTCATTTCCACGTATGGTGTTTCAGGGTTATATTTTCCTTAAGTATAGAATTTGTGTTTTTCTTTTTGCATGTTTTCCTTGTTGCTCCGGGATGATTTATGAAAGAATAGGGGGAAGCACCATTATTACTTGGCTATTAGAAACCATTTATAAACCCTTATATATTTTCTGAAAGGTTACAATAAATGATTTTCTTACTCCCAGATCAGCACACCTCCAATCAGTTCACAACACTACTTCCAAAGTAATTTATTTAAAATAAAAATCAATGTCCTTGCCTTCAGTGGCTTCTCATCACCTATAGGTTAAAATCCAGTTTCCTTAACATTGCCTGTAAAGTCTTCTGCGATCTGGATCCTGCCTACTGCATCAGCCTTCTGTGAATTCCTTTCCTACCACTGTACCCCATGTACTTTTTTTCATATTTTACACTTCAATAAAAATAAACTACTTAGTTTCTATTCATGCACCATGTCATTTTTGCACTATGTCATTTCTTGCCTAATATGCTTTTCTTGTTTTGTTTTTCCCAGCTTGGAATGTTCCTTTATCAGACAAACTCAGTCTTTAAGGTTCAACTTAGGCAATGCCTCCTATAGGGTATCTTCCCTGACACCCTCAGGCAGATCCTATGCTGATTACTTATCTATGTGCATTAAGCCTCCTGCAACAAGTTCTGTAAACTTTAAGAGGAATGAGATTATGTCTTATTCATCATTGTTTTTCCTGCACTTGGTGTAATGACTGGTGCTCAATAAATGTTTGTTGAACTGAACTGAAATGAGAAGATAAGACACTGACCTCATTCCCAGGGAGTGTAGTTAGTTATCTTTTTAAAAAGCAAGGGAGTCTTGTTTCTCCAACTAACAATAGAAAACAACTTAGGGTAATTGGCAATTGCTCACTGCATAAGAAATGACCATTTGTAGAATGTCTCTGTATCTTTATAGAACTGCTGTCCAGGAATTATCCATTATGTTATTCAGTGTCTTTTTTATATTCATTCATTTAAATGTATTAAAATGCATTCTGCCCAGTGGGGAAAACAGACAATGAAACAAATATAATGGAGTGTGATAAGAGATGTATTTGTGGGAAGCACATGTTGCTCTCAGAGTGAGGAAGAGCTTTTCACCCCACCCTGGGTCAGTGCAAGCTTCCTGGCAGCTGGGCTGTAAGTATCAGTGAGACAGGTGAAGGACAAAGGGCACTGCAGGCAGGAGAGGCAGGGGTTAAATGAAGTGAGAGACCAGAGTGTATCAGGACCTCTGTCTAAGGACAGTTGCAATTGTAGGAGGAAATGAAATGGCTGGAAAATAAATTAGAAAACTGTCCTGGAGAGGCAAACCTTTTCTGTTTCCTGTCATTAGATATTGGTAGTTTTGTTTTTCCCTCTTTACAGCTGCTAAAAATTTCAAAACTAATTTTTGTGTCCATTTCAGCGGCTTCCCATTAAGCTCTATGATATTGTTTTCCTTACCACTGGTCATTTTTGATGACTTGGCACCTCTCTTCTATTTATTCAGTTGTTTTTTGTTTTTGTTTTTGTTTTACATTTTTGCTTGATAGTTGAATAGGTAGTCAGGAAGGGCTTTATGGAAAAGGTAAGATTTGCACTTTAGTGAGTGAATATCAACCTCCGAGGCAAGGAAAGAGCAAAGATTTCTCACTCTCTTTGTTGTGATAAAGCTGCTTCAGAAGACCTTTTTGTCAGAGCAGCAAACCCTCAAGAGACCACCAGCAGCCTCCAAAGTTTGAATCCACAGATTTGTATCTGATCAAACTATCATGGGTTTGGGTTAGGTTATATTCTTTCTACAGTGTCTGGAAGTCTGGCAAAGAACAGTCTTGGGAGAAAAAGCTATAGTTCACCCAGGCTTGGGTCCAGCCCAGTGCTCACGGGTGCCATCCCCGTGAGTCTTCCTGAGGCAGAGCTGGACACCTTGGATTGTGCTGCCACTGGCAGGGTCTGTCCTCCTTCCATGTTTGATTTCTCAAGGGGAGATTTGTAAAGGCAGATGATTTACTTCTATGCCGATGACCTGAGGAGCTAAGTCACAGCAGAACGGGTGTTCAGTGGCTTTGGTTTTTCACAATCTAGGGGACTTACCACTTAAATTTGCTAGCTTTTTAAAGTATTGATATCTTATATTTTGTTTAGTGACACCAGAGGTAGAACTCCAAAGGGGGAAAGCCAACAGAGCCTTGACAAAAAGGAGACGAGTCTATTCTTTCATACCTTTATGTGCCCAGTGTGTTTCTTCGTAGTTTGTATGTTGGCTCTTAGAAAATGTCTCTTGATCCTAACAAAAATGGAAGAGGTTGTCTGGGAGAGTGGGGTTCCAGGACTCTTAGCCCCTCCTTAAAAGTGTATTTCTGCTTAAATACACGTAGCCCCTGCTTAGAAGTGTATTGCTCTGTGTATCATGGTTCTTAGTATTTTTATTTGGCAAAAGGAATCTGCCACAGAGAAATGTTTGAAATCCACTGATGTTTTTGTAGCTGCTGACTGTGTAGGTCAAGATCAGGCATTTTTTGTGTGTGGACAGCTGAACCACTAGGAATTCAAGTAATATCCAGGTCTGCATCTGTCTCTTCATATTCATAAATGAAGTGCATGTTTTTGAGGCATAATTATTTACTCACAAGTGAATCATCATATACAAATGTATAGACATTTGAGAGAGTCGGTTGAATAACCCAAAACCTAGCTTACCTCTTCATAATGCAGTTCTCATAATATTAATTTTGCATAAAATATTCAGTCTCTCTCATTTGCCCCTCTACAGGTAAACTTCCCATGCCCTGTATAATTTCCTTTTTGTAGACATATTATTAGCTTTGATCCTCTATCTTGTATGGAGAAGGGTCCATGTACTTCCTCACTCAGCTCCTATAGTTTCGAGAGACCCCAAACATTCTGCCTCATCTTTTACTGTTTCATCAACAAAGAGGTAAAGGTAGCCATCTTGATGGTTTTGCTTAGGGAACCTACTGTGTGATCTCCTGCTGTTGGGGAAGCTGAGCTGGAGATGTACAGGAAGCTGTGAAATGTGTTCATCAGTCAATGCCTTTTCTGTGCAGGGGGTCCAGGGCCTAGGGTTTTGTAGTGAAATCAAAAGGAGTTAATCCTTCCCAGAAGAGCCCTTGTTTTAATGGGAAAATGTCTGCCTGAAATGCCTTCGTTCCACGTGGATAAAAGAGAAATCAGTTTTCGTCTGTCAGGGCAGGGGTAGAGAGAGATAAGTTGGTTTCTGTGTTCTGAGCCAAGATGGTTGGAAATCCTGTCTTTTCTCCTTATGGAATAGCTTTTCTGGTGATTATCTTGGAGCTCAGCAGTGGTTAGCAGTAAAATCCCTTCATTGATATGATTCATACCCTGGCTCTTAGGGAGTGTGTTGATGAAACAGGATCCACACCCTAATAAGTCATCACAAGAGATTTGTATGTTTCTTAACTGAGTTAAATGAAGCCTGGTCCTTTCCTCTCTTCTGGCACAGGAGGTAGCCTTGAATGTAATATGAATTCAGCCACTTATTGAATGCTTTAATTGTACATGCAATTGAATTTAAAAAAGAATGTATGATACTGACCTATCTTCAAATGTCTAAAGTATAAGAGAAAAAATCCATAATTAAGATACAAATAAAGTACTCTAGAGGGGTGGACAAAGCTAAAAATTCAAAGGAAGGAAGGCCACCCCAGCCCTGCCAGGTCCTCCATATCCACAAGAAGACTAGTAATTTAGTGCAGATCCTTCTGCTACTTAATGCCACTTTCATCTGCTGGTGACACTGCATAGAGAAGACCCCTCTATAGCAAGAGAATCTGAGAGTGGAGCAATGCCATACACACGGATGGTTCTCATATAATTCCAATAGTACAGTGAAGCCAGCGGGTAGTTTGGATACAAGTTGCTGTTAGTTTTTAAGAGTTCTGTGTATAAATATAGAAAAATAGCACCATTGCATTATTCCCATGTATTATTTGAGATAGTCTAGAAGTATTAGCAATTAACAAGTACAAGTAGCCAAATCACAGATGTTTGTTGAGCCACTAGAAATAAAAACAACAGAGCATGTTAGAGACAGAAGTTGTTGTCCCTCCTCTCAAGTACTTTATGATTTGAAAGCTGGTGGTCTGATGTGGGGAAATGATTCCTGAACTCAGAGACCTGGGTTGTAATCAGGAGTCTGCCCCTTACTAGTCGGAGAACGAACATTGGGCAAATCACTTGGATGATCATAGCCTTAATTTCCTGAGCTTTGTAGAATGGAATCATGCTAGTTGCTCTGCCTAAATTGGAAGGTTGTTGTGAGGATCAAGCAAGATAATAATGGCTTTGAAACGCTTTGAAAACAAGCCCTGTAAAATGCAAGGTTCAAGAGACTAATCTACATACAAAAATCAGCGTCACTACATTTTGTGTATGCACCTCCTCACTGAAGGGTTTTTATAAGCCTAGCATATAAAAGATTACTAATCTTTTCCTCAAATTCATCCTTTAATTATTCCTGGTTTCAACTCATATATGGACATGTGTGCATGATAAACTCGTCCCACATACCTTCTATACCCTTATCAAAGAAACCAACTTTTGTGTATAGATAACTGTAGATATACTGGGACTTAATTGTCTTTCAAGATTCTTGAGTACCTTCTTGTAGCATCTTGGTCCCCAGATTGCTTGGGTTTTGATACTTTAAGAGCCTGCTTTATGCACCCACATGAGTGGTAGAAAAGCCTCTATGGTGTGGCTACTATATCCCTAATAAATTTTTATTTTTCTGAAAGAAAAAAAAAAAAAAACCCTGAGGCAGAAATTAATAGAGTGCAATCATTCAAAGAAACTATTTGGCAATACTTTAAATGATGTTAATTTTGTCTTAATGGGAAAGATTTTGAATGTTAGATAAATAGCAATTTCATCATTAGGGATACATTTACAACACAGGAGTTTAAAGAAAAAGGAAAGAGTTTCAGAGATGATCTTCAAAAGAAATCCAATAAAGACATCTTCAGGTGAAGATTCTTGAAGCACTTTCAGACTATTAAGTGTTAACAGGTAGCATGAAAGGAAGGTGTTTAGCCTGTATCTGGGATCTATCTCCATACATAGAATGATTTTAGTGGCTTGATGTAAAAGTTGTTGTTAGTATTTTAAACACTTCCATGAATAAACATAAAATAATGATCTGATTGTGAGTAATAATATTTAGTTGACCCTTATGTAGAATATCCCATCTCCCATGCTTCTTGCTCATGTTTGCTCAGCAGTTAGCTGTACACAGTTCACTTCAGTTGCTCAGTCGTGTCTGACTCTTTGGACTGCAGCATGCCAGACCTCCCTGTCCATCACCAACTCCCAGAGCTTGCTCAAACTCATGTCCATTGAGTCAGTGATGCCATCCAACCAGCTCATCCTCTGTTGTCTGCTTCTCCTCCTGCCTTCAATCTTTCCTAGCATCAGGGTCTTTTCCAATGAGTCAGTTCTTTGCATCAGGTGGCCAAAGTATTGGAGCTTCAGCATCAGTCCTCCCAGTGAATATTCAGGACTGATTTCCTTTAGGATTGACTGATCTGATATCCTTGCAGTCCAAGGGACTCTCAAGAGCCTTCCCCAACACCACAGTTCAAAAGCATCAATTCTTCAGCACTCAGCTTTTTTTATGGTCCAACTCTCACATCTATACATGCCTACTGGAAAAGCTATAGCTTTGACTAGATGGAACTTTGTCAACAAAGCAATGTCTCTGCTTTTTAATATGCTGCCTGGGTTTGTCATAGCTTTTCTCCCAAGGAGTAAGCATCTTTTAATTTCATGGCTGAAGTCACCATCTGCAGTGATTTGCAGCCTAAGAAAGTAAAGTCTGTCACAATTTCCATTGTTTCCCCTCTATTTGCCATGAAGTGATGGGACTAGATGCCATGATCTTAGTTTTTTGAATGTTGAGTTTTAAGCCAGCTTTTTTACTCTCCTCTTTAATTCTCATTAAGAGACTCTTTAGTTCCTCTGTGCTTTCTGCCATAACAGTGCTGTCATCTGCATATCTGAGGTTATTAATATTTATCCCAGCAATCTTGATTCCAGCATGTACTTCATCCAGCCCAGCATTTCACATGATGTACTCTGCATGTAAGTTAAATGAGCAAGGTAACAATATACAGCCTTGATGTATTCCTTTCCCAATTTGGAACCAGCCCATTGTTCCATGTCCGGTTCTAACTGTTGCTTCTTGACTTGCATACAGATTTCTCAGGAGGCAGATAAGATGGTCTGGTATTCCCATCTCTTCAAGAATTTTCCACAGTTTGTTGTGATCCTCACAGGCTTTAGTGTATTCAATGAAGCCAAAATAGATGTTTTTCTGGAACTCTCTTGCTTTTTCTATGACTCAGTGGATGTTGGCAATTTGACCTCTGGTTCCTCTGCCTTTCCTAGATCCAACTTGAACATCTGGAAATTCTTGGTTCACGTACTTTTGAAGCCTGGCTTTGAGAATTTTGAGCATTACTTTGCTAGCGTGTAAATGAGTGCAATTGTTCAATAGTTTTAACATTCATTGGCATTGTCTTTCTTTGGGATTGGAATGAAAACTGACCTTTTCCAGTCCTGTGGCCACTGTCGAGTTTTCCGAATTTGCTGGAATATTGAGTGTAGCACTTTCATAGCATCATCTTTTTGGATTTGAAATAGCTCAACTAAAATTCCATCACCTCCACTAGCTTTGTTTGTAGTGATGCTTCCTAAGGCCCCTTGACTTCACATTCCAGGATGTCTGGCTCTAGGTGAGTGATCACACCATCATGATTATCTGGGTTGTGAAGATCTTTTTTGTACAGTTCTTCTGTGTATTCTTGCCACCTCTTCTTAATATCTTCTGCTTCTGTTGGGTCCTTACCATTTCTGTCCTTTATTGTACCCATCTTTGCATGAAATGTTCCCTTGGTATCTCTGATTTTCTTGAAGAGATCTCTAGTCTTTCCCACTGTATTGTTTTCCTCTATTTCTTTTAATTGATCACTTAGGAAGCCTTCTTATCTCTCCTTGCTATTCTTTGGAACTCTGCATTCAGATGGAAATATCTTTCCTTTTTGCCTTTGCCTTTCCCTTCTTTTCTTTTCTCAGCTATTTGCAAGGCCTCCTCAGACAACCATGTTGCCTTTTTGCATTTCTTCTTTTGGAGGATGATTTCAATCATAGTCTCCTGTACAATGTTACAAACCTCTGTCCATAGTTCTTCAGGCACTCTATCAGATCTAATCCTTTGAGTCTATTTGTCACTTCCACTGTATAACCCTAAGGGATTTGATTTAGGTCATACCTGAATGGTCTAGTGGTTTTCCCTACTTTTTTCAATTTAAGTCTGAGTTTTGCAATAAAAAGTTTGTAATCTGAGCCACAGTCAGCTCCCAGTCTTGTTTTTGCTGACTGTATAGAGCTTCTCCATCTTCTACTGCAAAGAATATGACCTTGTCTCAACTGCTCTTTGGACCTCTTGTTTTTTGTCCTAGGGCTGATTTGTTCCTAAATAGGAGACTTATGAGAGACCCTTTAGTCATTCTGGTGCAGGTGCCTACCTTGAATTGCAAGGGTGTCAAGGTCCTCTGTAATGATTTGACCAAGCAGAATCATGGGCCAGTGGATAAGATCTCCTCTCTTTCTGCATCAGAAGGGCAATTCTGAGCTTCGTCCTCTGAGTCTTTATAGAGTGCACAGTAGAGCGGCCCCAGTGGCTTACAGTAATGTCCTTGGGATGGCTTTCTCTCCCTCCTTGTCTCCTGCTTTCTAGTTCCACTCCTCCTGTTCCCTAGGAAACTTTCTGAAAAAACAAACAAAACCCAAACAACCTGTACAAAAGCCTTTGTCTCAGGCTCTAATTTTGCGGGGAACCCCACTCAGGACCACTTGTAAAGACTCTCTTTGAGTCCCTGCTATGCATCTAGATCGCAAAGAGTTGGACACGACTGAGCGACTGAACTGAACTATGCATCTAGGATTGCAGATCAGGTGGACGAGACAAGACAAATAGAATCACCCTCATTCCTGTATAAAATTTCTCAATCCAAATACCCATTCCCATCTCTTCTAACTGTTCAGGGACCTGGATTTATTGCTGATTCTTCTGTTCCTTCTAACTTTAACTTATTCATTCCTCTGATTTTCCATCAGCATTTAAATATTTTAAAGTATCTACCATCCTTAAAACAAAACAGAACAACAAGGCTTTTTTGAACTCTATACTCCTTTCTATAAATGACCCATCTTTCATTCACAACCAGGTTTCTTGAGCACAGTCTACATTCATTATGCCTTTTTCTCATTTTCTTCTTTTTTAAACCCACTTGAGTCTGACTTCTGTGTCTGCCACTTCATTGAAATTACCTTTGCCAAGTTCATCAAAGGTAGTTTGGAATGGAATCTGGACAACACCTGTCAATAATGACATTGGTAGACTCATCTATAGCTTTGAAATCTGAGTGCTCCTTCCTCCTTGAAGCAGCCTCTCTCATTTGCC
Organism: Dama dama; assembly: GCF_033118175.1. NCBI lineage: Eukaryota > Metazoa > Chordata > Mammalia > Artiodactyla > Cervidae > Dama > Dama dama. Next base: position 72,153,493 of record NC_083695.1, read on the forward strand.
TCTTTGATAATGTGCAGCCCATCTCCTCCCCGTACCCTTCAGTCTCTTCTTCCTTTCCTACACGGGTGCCTGTTCCTTTGCCCACCTTTTAAACGTGGCCTTTTCTCAGGGCCCTCACTAGGTTCCTTCTCTCTGCTCACTTCTTCCCTGTGATCATTCCCTCCCATCTATTCCTATAGCAGAGCATCAATTACCAACCAGATGTTGATGATTCCCCAATGTCTCCTGCTGAGACAGAGTGGCTCTGGGGAGGGTTCCTTTATTTACAGGATGCGCATCAATCTTTTTGGCAGGGCGATCTCTTCACTGTATTCAAAGCTTTGCTGCGCCTGTCTCTAATAAGTGAATCCAGTTTGCTTCTTCCCAGGAGATCTGCTGAGGCTTCATGGAAGTTATTAAATACAGTGCTTATTGCTTGCTAGGCCAAAATAGCAAGGAGTGTTTTTCCTTAATCTCAGAGAATTGTTCTGTGATTAGTTATGTATTAAAACCTAAAAGTATTTGCCTTTTTAGTAGTATATGGATGGGATATGTCTGGTTTAGGGGTGTCGTTTTTGTTTTTTTTTTCATTTTGTGTATTACCTCTAAGTAATTGGTAATAGCTACATAGAAAACTGTGTTACTGTGATTCTGTAGGAAAGACTGATTTTGTTAATTAACAGTATCTCCATGGGCATGAGAGGGAGGGGTGGTGACGAGTCTGCTGTGTAGTGCATCTTACAGGGAGAGTGGCACTTGGTGTCCTGTTATCCAGGAACCTCACGTGGTTGCATGCAACCTGTGTGTTCTGGTCTGGAAGGTTGGTGTACTGTCCAGGGCCACAAATATTTCTAAATTCAGCTCAAAGGAATGAGATCAGCTCCACAACTTTCAAATCTCTTCCGCTATTTGGAAATCTGCAAGTTCCTATTTCCAAAGCAGTGATTCTTCAGAATGATTTTCCACCGAGCCACCGCACCATTTTTTACCCACCAATCAGAAAGTTGGAAGAACTGTTGTTTTTGTTGGAAAAGGACCCCACGTTTATTTAGTGCCAAGTTCCTACCTGGCATGTGTGCATTTTATTTTACTTTATTCTACTTTATCTTCATAAGATCTCAGTATGGTACATAGCATCATCTTTATTTTGCAAAGGAGGAAACTGAATTTCAGGAAATTTTAGCGTCTCACCCTTTGTTGTATAGCTTAATAAATGGTAGAGTGAGGAGGATCTGACCTCAGGGCTGCCTGGGTTCATTAAGGGTGGCAAAACCGAACCATGATCCTCTCATTCATGTCTCCAATCTGAAGATCTTCACCTTAGCACTGAGTATGCTGGCTTTCTCAGTAACTTTTCTGGATGACTGTTAAAGGTGAAATAGACAGATGCTGCCCCTGTCTTGGTAGATAGCAGTGGCAGGAAAACTTCATTCCACTCCTAGTTCAGTGGCCTGTTTGTCAGGATCTGTTTCAATTTTGCTTCAGATCAGAAACTTTCTGCATCATTAACCAAAGAAAGGCTTAATGGAATTCAGTACAAGGTAATCATGCCTGCATCTCTGAGAGTTGTCCCTCAGATACACTTAGAGAGGATTATTCAAATACTCATCACTGGGGTACCACGGGGGTGAGTGGCAACATGGTTAATCATCATTACCATCCCCAGCTCCACTCTTCTCCAGCTTTCCCCACTTGCCTTGCACCTCTCTGATGCTTGATCCAATTTCCATGATGTATTTCAGGAAACTGTGTCTCTTGTATTCCATTCCAGGGTGCAGAAGAACTGTGGAATCATGCCCAATCAGGTCTCCCTGTTATCCTGCCCTTTCAAGTTCCTGCAGGTCTCTACCACACACTCTGCTAAGCCCAGCTCCCAGGAGGATCCCTTTTCTGGGGCCTTCTATTAAAGATAATTGTACTGTTGTAAAAACAACAGTGTTAATAATGAAGGTAGTTGGACTGTTGATTGAGAAGCAGACTATTAAGTCCAGTTCTCTCCCCATTACCATTCTAACTAGAATATATATTTCAGAGGTTCAGCTTTTAAAAATTTTAATCGCTCTTTGTTTAACTCCTTTGCTAGCTAATGGGGTAAACAGACATTTTGGATTTCTGCAAGTAGCTTTTAAGACTCAGATTCTGAAAATCCTCAGGGTCAGCCAGAACAAGATCTTCTTGGAGTTTTATAGTAGTGGAGACAGTGGGTAAACGATCAGCTTGATTTGATTGAATGCTTACTATGTACCCAAGGCTGTCTGAGACTGAAGTGTTGTTTGGTAGATTCATTCATTCATTTTCATTTAACAGTCATTCATTGAGCACTTAAGATGCTCCTATTACTGTGCTCAATGAAAGGGGTAAAATGGTAGACAAGACTGACAAAGTGGCTGTCTTCAGTTTTGTTAGTTTAGATGAAGAGATAGGACTGGATGGCCTAACAGTCTCCATGAGCTATGCTCAAAGCCGCTAAGATATGTGAGGCTCCTTCCCAGAGAGAGAAAGACCCATGAGGCATGATATGATCAGGGACATTTCCTAGAGAATGCAAGGCTCAAGCCAATTCCCAAAGAAGGGAATTGATTTGAGGAGTCCATCTTCAGGAGCAGCCAGTGCTCCAAAGAAAAGAAACTTCATGGCAGGAGACAGTGTCCACGGTATGGAGTAGGCGGCTGGGGAAGGGGTGGCAAGTATTCCTGCCTTTAAGTCTGGTCTCACCATAACTCAGTCTGTGACCTTGGGCCGTTATTTTTCCTCCCTGGAACTCAGTTGCCTTATCACAAAATGGTAAGATGGCATCCAAGTAGAGCTTTCAGACCTTTTGTTGTTGCTGTTCTTAACAGTGGGAACCACTTTTCAGACAACAATGTTCAAGGAATTCTATTGTGTAAAACAGATGCAGGTGGAATGGATTTAGTTCTAAGAGAGTGAAGAGTTTTATCAGCTCCCTCATTCACTCAGCCTCCTCTTCACCTTTTTACAAACACTCTCAAAGTATCTCTGTAGAATTCTAGAATGCCATAGAACCCAGTTTGGAAGGCAATGGACTGTATGATATGACTCCAGAAATTCCCTTCTTTTGGTAAAATTCCACAAGACTGCTCAGTCTACCAGGTGTTCCATTGATTCAGACACAGAGAAGGGACTACTATTTGAAAGTATTTCCCAACTCTTTTCTCCAGTGTCAGAAAAAAAATTTTTAAATTGGGATGCAGCTAATTTCTCAACAGAGTTGCTGAATCATTCTTCGTCTCTTTCCTTTCACATCCATTCACTGAGGGCTCAGTATGGAGATAGTGCAGCAGATCAAAAATTAAGCAGCAGAAAAACCCAAAAGTTCCTGCCATGGGAGGGTTTGTATTTAGTGGGAGAGAGAGAGATAATATATAAGCAAAACAATAAAGAAGAAAAATAATTGCATATGTGAGAAATCTGTGCAGAAATAGGCATGACTGTAAGAGCCAATAATAGCAAGAAGGGTACTTCATTCTTTTTTTATTCCATCAGTCCCTCAACACATTTTCCTGCAGTTACTACTACTCACAAAGCACGGGGCCCCACTGTGGAGATGTTATAGTGACCGCAAGACCGACCCTAGTCGTCTCATGGGAGCTTATGATTTAGATTGATTCTCATCTCTGATAGTCATTAGGAGGCAAAAATAAAATAATGTAAAAGTATAAATTAAGAAAAATTGCATATGTGTGTGCTTGTGTGTGCGTATAAAATATTCCCTGATTTTGCTGCTGAGGCTGGGACATGCGAAGTATTTTCATGACAGGCGGATTCACGCATCCTCATTCTTCCCCCTTCCTAAACTGGGAGTCAGAAGGTCTGAACAGAAATCAATTCCTGCAATTTATTTTTAACTTCTTTCTCCTTAGTCAGGATTGATTTTTGCCTTTGTGATCAATGGCAGAGAGAATAGCTCCATGGCTCGAGCAGCTGTTCAAGCCGTCAGTCTGGTCGACCCCACATCTATTGAACGGAGCTTTAGAAGCTGATTATGAAAGTAATAGGATGAAGATGTTTAAAGGATGGGCCTGATTACCCCTGCCTTCCTGGTGAAGAATGCCTTCAGGTGGGGGGTAAGGCAGTGGGACACCCTGTCATTCCCAGTGGGTAAAACCTATCATGGTGAAGCTGGGAAGAGGGGAGGCCTTGGGGATCAGCTTCTTGTTTGCCACCCTGACTCTCTCCCTCCCTTCCTTTTAAGCTCTTTCCTTTTCTTCCTCCTCCTATTTCATCCTTACTACATCAACTGCTGTTAGGTTCAGAACTGCAAGCAAAACATCTGTTGTAAAAAAAAAAAAAAGGGAAATTGATTGGTTCTTCTCTCACTGTGTTTCTCGGGCTTTAAAATTGTCTGATTCTTTAATCTCCATTCTCTCCTCCTCCTCCCTTGTTTTCTTCTAATCCAGCTTGTGTGTAATGGGAGCATGATATTAGACACTTACCCTCTCTCCCCCTGGCCTTGGAACCTCTCGAGGCTGGGCTAGATTGCTTCCAGTTTCTTCTGTGAAAAATGCTTTTGGAAGGAATGCATGATCCTGCGTGGTGGTAGTTCCAGTGAATGCAGTTAGAATGGAGAGGGAGCCGTACCCAAGGTCTCCTGTCTGGTTCTCCAGAATAAACGCCTACAATTTTACTGCCGGCCGCAGGTGGCAACTGCTTCCAGACTGCAGTGTGGGGAAATCATCCCAGGGCTCTTAGGACGTTGTGTTTATTATCTCAGGGCGCTGTGTAATTGCTTCTGAGGTGTTCTTTGTGGAGGCAGGGAGGGAAGGTGTAGAAGCAGTGACTTTCTTACTTCCTCTGAAATATCTGAAATGAGTCCTGTGAAGCGGACTGAACGTACCTCTTCTGTGAAAGCATTTTCTCTCTTAAGATTTGTCCTCGCCCTCCCTCCACAAGTTTTATCTCCTATCTAATTTTCTCTCTTATTGAATAATCTATAGTTCTTGGAGAAACAATTGTATATAAAGAATCAGCTATCATTTCTTGAGAGGCTAGTATAAGCTAGGCATATTATTAATGAATTTAATTGTTATGACATGGTATTTGGTGAGTCCTGCTCTTAATTCCATTTCACAGAAGAGGCACAGAGCCATTAAGTCATTTCCCAAGATCACACAGCCAGCAAAGAGTGGAACAGAGATTTGACCTAGGCAGACTGACACCAGAGCCTTCTTTCTCAATCTCTGCTCTTGTTCTGTGGTTCAAATAAGAGTCACGACTTAAACTTCCTTGTTTGCCTGAAGTAAATTGGGTCAAGAACTGTGTAAGGGGGCATGAGTGGGTGTGGAAAGCTTAACACAGAGTAGATGCTTAAAACAGGTTTGTGGCATCATTGAATGACAACAAAAATAAACTGACAGCAGGGGGTGGGGGGTGGGGGAAGGGATAGTAAGGGATCACATGTGCACACTGCTGTATTTAAAACTGATTACCAGCAGGGCCCCCCTGTATTTCACAGGGAACTCTGCTCAATGTTATGTGACAACCTGGATGGGAGAGAGTTTGGGCGAGAATGGATATACACGTATATGCATGGCTGAGCCCCTTTGCTGTCCATCTTAAACTATCATAACTTTATTAATTGGCTATATACCAAAATAAAATAAAAGGTTGAAAAAAAAAGAAACTGACAGCATAGGGTCTTAGGAGATAGGAACTGAAGAAAACATTCATGCTGAGGAAACCAGGGCCAGGAAGTGAAACGAGGAGGAACACAGAGATGTGACATTTTTGAGTCTCTGCTGTTTGTCAGGTGTGTGTTGGGCCTATATTTTGAGGGTTTTTATCTGCTTTGAGGTGAAACTGAGGTATAGGGGCAGTTAAGTGCTTTTTCCTAAAGAATCCTAATTGCTGATGGGCTGGGGGAAGTTTGGGATCCATGTCTGAGCTTCTGCTCTGATGTTTTTCATAAATTTTCATAACAAAGAACTAAATCAGTAACCCCAAAAGATGCAGAAAGATAAAATCCCTGCTAACCCAGCTGTAACTCTTGGATGTTTCCTTGAAGCAGAATCACATTCCTGATGTGAACCACCTCTGCAGAGATAAACAAATAAAATTTTAATAAGATTATTGAGCAGTGTAGTATAGACTTTTTATTGAAAGTGTCAAGTAAAAATGAAGCAGAGTGTTTATGTTAGATACTGAATGGCAAAAACCCTTAATAAAAGCTACACACACCCACTGTTTCTTGCCCTCATCCCAAAGTGCCTCCTGTGGAACTGGTCAAACACCATTGATCCACTCACTTGGATCTCCTGTCCTGCTGCCTCTCCAGCTCTTCTGGCCAGGTCCCGCCCCCCCGCCCCGCATCTTTTCTCTCCCCATCTCACTTTGATGTGTAGGTCAGTTCAGCCGTGATCTGGTTTCTCTAGTCTTCTATCCTCAAATCCATCTCCTCATTCAGCAAAGAAGATGTCCTTCAATGTGAGAATCTCCTCCCCTCCTAAGGCAGTGGGAGTGTAAATAACACTTAGACGGTAAAGAATCAGCCTGCAATGCAGGAGACCAGGGTTTGATTCCTAGGTGGGAAAGATCCCCTGGAGAAGGAAATGACTGCACGCTCCAGTATGCTTGCCTGGAGAATTCCTTGGACAGAGGAGGCTGGTGGGCTACAGTCCATGGTGTTGCAAAGAGTCAGATACAACTGAGCAACTAACACTTTTATTTTTCATACACTTATTACTGGTGTGTGTGCACACACATGCACACCACACTGTGGAGGGTGATACAGAAGAAGGCTTATGCCTACATCTCTGGAGTCAGGCAGGTATGAGGGGAATCCAAGCTCAGCCCTCTACCGGCTATGTCACTCTTCCATCTCCATGTCTTAGTCATGTTATCTATAAAAGGATGTAGGATGAGTATGGCCTCCACAGTGCCTAGCATTGATTCATTGTAATTCTAGAAGGATCATGAGAATAAGTTGAGTAAACTGTTGTAGTTCTGAGGTAGGGGTGTTGTAGCCACGTGTTCTAGGAAACAAACTCACTCAGAAGGACAATGCAGATAGTGGAGTGCAGTTTATTACACCGGCGGGCCCAAGGCAGAGTCTCCTGTTAGCCAAGGACCCTGACCAGTTTTTGTGAAAACCTTATATACCCTAAGTGTATGTGCTCAATCCCACCTCCCCAAATTCTCTGAAACTAGTCTGAACAAAGGAAAAGAAAGATACAATCAAAGTTAACCTGTGATTCGTATGCCTTAAGCCTAGGTAGTTAACAGTGGACAGTTATCCATAGGCCTGTGGTCATACCCCAATAAGCATAATAGAATTTATGATTCTATTCAGTTACACAGATAATTAAGGTATTTTTTTAGCGATGAAGAGTCTAGGTACGAGCCCTGGGGCTCTTCCATCCTGGGGGCTGATTTTCCAGCTTGTGTGTCCTTTCCATAGATACAGGGCACATAGCTCAAAGTCCACAGTCCAGCCCAAGATGGAGTCCTGCTTCCAAGATGGAACCTGTTTTGTCTGTTTCCTCCTTCAGGGGTTTCTCTATTTTATACTTCTTAGCGTTTGCTCTGCTCAGAGTACCATGGCATTGGCATTCATTCTGCATTGCCGTTGGTACATCTTACATGTTTGGCTTATTTTTACAAAGAAATGGTGAACTCCATGAGGTCACAGCCCACGACTCCTGTGACATCTAACACAGCCTGGGCACAAAAGTGCTGAATAAGTAAATACGTTCATTGATTGATCAATGTAACACATAGTAGAATTGGGGCTGGTATCCCTAATGAGATGTCTGAACCTGATTAATGTTCAAAGAACGATGTGAATTTGGCCAGACCTTTAATTAATATGTGGATTCGGCAGTGGATAGGGAAAAAATCTCTTGTAATCTGCTTCTTCATGTCCCACAGGAAAACACTCTCTCTTATGGCCCCTGGTTTTCCATGTTGTGGTGTTGCCAACCACTCAAAGGAGTATTTGATGTAAAATCAAGACCCACTTGTAGAAATCCATGCAATTATCTCTGCTTTGTGTTTTTCTAAGCTTGTTTTAGTGAATACAGAATGATGCAGCCTAGCAACATGAAAAGAGCCTCGGGCTTCAAGTCAGCAGTTTGGAGGTTGGCTGTGAGCCTTACCTTTTATGACCTAGTGGGGCCTGTCTGGGCCTCAGGGCCCCTGAATTCTAACATGGGGATGTATTGACAGTTAGAGTTCCCTGGCATGCTTGTGCTCCAGCCAAATGGGATTCAGTCCAGAGATGAAAACGAATGGCCCAAAGCAGAATGCTCTACAAATATGAGTTGTGACATGGGTGCCAGGTACCAAGAGGCAGTCAAAAGGGAATAGGACATGTTGTCTCCCCTCAAAGATGATATGAGACCCTCTTCTAGTAATCCTCTCAGCAGCTGATAAGTGCAACAAGAGAGCTACAGGGAGCCCTGAGAATCAGTGGAAGAAAGGCTGGATTCCAGCTGGGAAATCCGGATGGGGGAGGATTCTTTAAGGAGGTAGCTTTTGATGTAAGCCAGTGTGAATTTCCTTAATGCTGGTATTTATAAGGATCTGGGTCAGGATGAACCCTCCAGGAAATTGGTCCTAAACTAGCTATTCTCTGGGGAGGCTTTGAGTAGACTCTTTAGACTCTTTCAGGGTCGTGCAGGGTAGTGGACATTGTCAAAATTTAAAGACCCAAGTTCAAATCCAGGCTCTGCTGCTCTGAAGCTGAGTGACCTTACACATATCATTAACTTTATCAGTAAAGTGGGGCTGTACAGTGTCTCTCCACCAAGGTTGCTGTGCATGAGGGCAGACAGCACGTAACAAGAGGGGAGCACCAAGTCTGACTTTCCGACAGTGATGCTTCTGCTGGTGGAGGCCAGGACAGGAATGACACAGACAGTACAATGGGGAAGCTCCAAGAAATAGCAGTTGGCATTTTACAAGTATTCATGGCTCTCTTGGGGAAGTGGCAATGTTTTCTGAAGAAAACAGGTTGACAGATGGTTTAAATCCATCCACTGCTGTCCCCAAATTCACTCATGAGGGATGCAAATCCCATGTCAGAGAAGTTTGGCTGTTATATCTAGCAGCCCACGTTATCTCCAAGTCTGCCTAGAAATCCCATACCTCAAAGACACATCCCTGCTTCACTAGAAAATTAATGGCTTTGTTTGCCTTGCCCTTTTAAGTTCTTTAAAATACTGTGAACATATCAATAAAATTAGTCATTCTCTAAGCAACTATGTGCACCTGCCATTTATCCCATGTGGCTGAAGATATGTCTGTTCTATCGCTCTGCCCGTCCATTTCTTGCTTCTCTTCTCATATTCCATATTGCCTCTAACCTTTCAGTCTGCAGACCACTATAACCCCACAGGGTATATGTAGCTTCTGCCCCAATGGCAAATGTTAATGCCCTACACAATCTATAGACTGGGCATGTCTGGATCATCAGCTTGGTTTCTGTACTAATGCTGCCATAAAAGCTATAGACTGAGTGGTTTATGAAAAACAGAAGTTTATTTCTCACAAGTCTGGAAGCTGGAAAGTCCAAGATTAAGGTGCTGACAGATTTGGTGTCTGTTCATAGATGGTAAACTTGTTGCTGTATCCTCATTTGTGTTATGAGAGTGCTCTCTGGGATCTCTTTGGTAAGAGCACTAGTCTCCTCATGAGTCTCCACCCCCATGACCTAATCACCTCCCAAAGGCCGCACCTCCAAATACCATCACAGTGGGGATTAGGTTTCAACATATGAATTACAGGGGGATACAGAAACTCAGTTTATAGCAATTTGTCAGTGAAAATACTTCTAAAATCTTTGGGTTTCTGGATTCATAAACAGGTTAATCATAACATCCTATTCATTGTACTTATAGAATAATTTACAGATAATGTGAAAACATTTTACTATCTTATCTCATGTACTCTCTGTAAGAGAAGAGTAACTATTATTTCCATTTTATAGAAAAATAACCTTGAAACTCCAACAGACTATTTACTATGTCTAAAACTGCATGTCTGATACATGCATGCCTGATACATGATTGAGCTGAAACTAGAATCACTAATGTTACAGATACTGGTACCTTTTGCCTTTCTTCCTCCTCCTTCTCTCCCACTCTTGTGTTTTAATTATCTGAAATTCTAGAATGTTATATAAAAGACAGAGGCTAGTGTCTGGATTGGGAATATTTTAGCCAATTAATTGACCTCATGATATCTACCAGTATAAAGGAAATAGCCTATGTAACATCTCAAAAAGAAAAACTTTTGTATAAGTATAGGAGGACTATATAAGCTTGACTGCTTGCAATATCTTTTCTAGCCCTTTCTCAGTCTATCTTTTATGAAACCATGCTGCACTCACAGTGTAAAAGGAACAGGGGCATTTGTGAAAGCGGAAGTCGGGCTCTTTTGATAGTAAGTTGTAATATTTGTCTTTAAGGTTTCCCTAAGTAGTGTTTGCTTTTTCTGTGAAGCTCTGGCATCCTGATTTAGAACGCTCAATGTAGACTGTCTGAGTTTTAGCTCTTTTTAAATCTATTACTCTATTAGCTGGGAGTATTCAAATGCTCCCAAATTTTGTACTCCCGGATAACAATTCAAATCCATATCAATTTGTTTTTATTGCTGCACTTACCATCTTTGCCTGTTCATCCACCAACAAAACTAGGAGAGGACAAGCAATGAACTTCCATTTTTATGGGTAAAGTGGACATCCCAAGAACTTCTTTCAGTCCTTTTAGATCATAAAAGCTAGAACATGAAGATAAGATCTGTAACCGTTCGTGGTCAAATCTCTGGCACACAGCACTTCGGGTTGGCAGTCTCCACAAGTGAACCTTCTCCACAAAGTCATCCTTGCTGAGGCAGCGAGAATTTCAGTCCTCTATCCCTGGTTGGTTTTGACCAGGAAGCCCACTTGGCTACCTCAGCACTTCCTGAAGCCTCCAGTTTGCATGTCAGCTGTCACCAGGGTCAGTCACCGTAAACCCTCCAGTGTATTAGACCTATGCCTCTGTCAGCAGGGACAGGTAATAGGCATTGAGTACTTAGCATGTGCCAGGTTTAAGGTTAAACTCTTTACATGCCATGGTGGATTCAATCATCATGATAACATATCAAGAAAGTTCCAGAAAAACATCTACTTTTGCTTTATTGACTACGTCAAAGCCTTTGTGTGGATCACAACAAACTGTGGAAAATTCTTCAAGAGATGGTGATATCAGACTACTTGACCTACCTCCTGAGAAATCTGCATGCAGGTTAGGAAACAACAGTTAGAACTGGACATGGAACAACAGACTGGTTCCAAATTGGGAAAGGAGTACATCAAGGCTGTATATTGTCACCCTACTTATTTAACTTACATGCAGAATACATCATGCAAAATGCCAGACTGGATGAAGCACAAGCTGGAATCAAGATTGCTGGGAGAAGTATCAATAACCTCAGATAACGCAGATGACACCACTCTTATGGCAGAAAGTGAAGAACTAAAGAGCCTCTTGATGAAAGTGGAAGAGGAAAGTGAAAAAGTTGGCTTAAAATTCAACATTCAGAAAACTAAGATCATGGCATCCAGTCCCATCACTTCAGGGCAAGTAGATGGGGGAACAGTTGAAACAGTGACAGACTGTTTTTTTTGGGCTCCAAAATCACTGCAGATGGTGACTGTAGCCATGAAATTCAAAGACACTTGCTCCTTGGAAGAAAAGTTATGACCCACCTAGACAGCATATTGAAAAGCGGAGATATTACTTTGCCAACAAAGGTCCATCTAGTCAGATCTATGGTTTTTCCGGTAGTCATGTATGGATGTGAGAGTTGGACCATAAGGAAAGCTGAGTGCCAAAGAATTGATGTTTTTGAACTGTGGTGTTGCAGAAGACTCTTTAGAGTCCCATGGACTGCAAGACGATTAAACCAGTCAATCCTGAAGGAAATCAGTCCTGAATATTCATTGGAAGGACTGATGCTGAAGCTAAAACTTCAGTACTTTGACCACCTGATGCAAAGAACTAACTCATTGGAAAAGACCCTGATGCTGGGGAAGATTGATGGCAGTAGAAGAGGACAACAGAGGGTGAGATGGTTGGATGGTGTCACCAACTCAATGGACATGAGTTCAAATAAGCTCTGGGAGTTGGTGATAGACAGGGAAGCCTGGCATGCTGCAGTCCATGGGGTCACAAAGAGTCAGACACGATTGAGCAACTGAAATGAACTCAACATTAATATCTCCATTTCCCAGAAGAAGAAATTAGGAAGATTAAATTACCTGTTCAAGGTCACCAAACCAGCATATGACAGAAGCAGGATTCAAACACATGTCTGAGATCCTAACTGATGTACTATAATGCTTAACAATCAGAAGAGTCTTCCTTGACAATGGATAATTGGAAACTTATCAAGTCTAACCCCTTTACTGTATTTGAAAAACAATCTCAGAAAGCTAGGCCTTCTGATTCTTATTATAGTGTTGTGTATGGTCTAGCCATGGTCTTTGTAACATGCTTTTCTAACCCACCCCCTGTTCTGCACCTTGCTAGCATTCCCCATAGCTGGTGAAGGCTCCAAGAAGTCTCTTGGCAGGGCTGGTGACTGGGCAGTTGCTCTGTCAGTAGTTTTTTGGCCGGTTGTGTGGTGGACATGCCTTTCCTCCAACACTGCCCCTCCACATGCCTGTGTGCACACACATTCATACACAGAGCAATACTGGCTTCACATCAACTGTCTTATCCCAAATCTATTCTTGATGAAGCTATTTTTGGGGCTATGTTGGGGCCCCCATAAAAAAATTTGTATGGGAAAATCTGTTTCAAAAAGGTTCAGCCTCAGCAGGAGTGTTGTTAGGCATTAGACCCACTCCTTCTAGAAACAGGCAGATAAAACTGCATAGTTCATTAGTAGCCTAGAGCCTCCAGGACATAAAACAAGCAAACACCAGTTTGACAAACATTAAATTCAACATCAAACAGTCTAGCAGGGGAGATGGCTTGCTGATAGGTGTCTTCTTGCTCCAAATGCTGTACCCAGTTCTGGTTCAGACACACAGTGCAGTGCCTTAGCAGAAAGCTTTCAGAAAATGAGCTCAAGATGACAGAGGTGATGTAACCTACCATGTAGAAGCTCCCAGGCTATCCTGACACATAGAGCCACATCCTAATGAGACCAGGGGCTATTTATTGACTCTTGTGACCTGGTAGTCAGAAGCCTGCTTCTTTGTCCTTGTAGAAGAAATATGATCTTTAAAGGAATTATGTAGGAGGAGAAGAAGAGAAAGGTCTAACAACATCAAAATGTATTTTAAATAATCTGAATAGAATTAATGAGCAAAGAAATTGGAAAAGTTAATTGTGCAATTTAACAACTCGACTGTCCCCTTTCATTTTTTAAGAAGGAGGGAATAATGCAAAGGCTGCAAGAGAAATAAGTAACGTATGCCCATAAAGGTGGTCATTTCTCTTGTCTTATGTCCTTCACATCATCCTGGACCTAGCAAGGTCCTGTAGCTGGAAAAACTTCTAAATGTCAATTCCTATGAAGGTGACAGCTCTTGTGTAAGCTGAATTTATTTCCATTATGACCTCTCTTTATTCACCAATTCCAATAGCAGCACCATTGACTCCTATGCAACAACAGAACCTTGATTTCTCAGGGACAGGGAACTGACATCAAAGATCTGCCTTGTTGGTGGGTATCTTAACTGGGAAACTGGGAGTTGAGTGACAAGGATTCATTCCTTTCCACGGAGAGGTATGGAAACTCCAAATTGTCTGAGGGACCAGAATAAGGTTTGCAGTCACATAAACTTGGGTTCAAATTCCAATTCCAGCATTTACTTGCTGTGTGTCTTTGAGCGTATGGCATAAGTTCCCTATGCCTCAGTTCCTCACCTGATTATAAATCAGAAAGCTGGTTCATACTGAATAGTGCCTGGCATATAATAAATGCTCAAAAAATTATTAATATTTTTACCTTGTAAGGGTACTAAAAATGGTTTAAACAATAATAACAGTAATATATTTATTGTGGATATTGAATAGTAAAATGAAGCTGAAGCGCTCATTACATGATAGATATTTGAACATGTTAGTTTCTGCTTCTCTTCTCAGAAGCCATATGTCCACTTATGAATTCCAGAGACATTACAAGTTTTCTTCTCTCTGTGACAGAAAAAGGTTCAATATGACTCAAGGCCTTCTGGTTCCAATTTTGAGGGGCAGATTTCTCTCTCTCCTCCAAGACAAGTCATCATCCAGAAGCAAGCAGAAATGGAAAAAATAAAGGATATGTTGGTTTAGACTTGGTTACAGCAGGCATGAGAACAAGTCAGAAGAGACAGATGTGTTTAATGGCCAATGCATTTGTCCAAAGGAATCATTTTCACTGGCCAGGAGCCCAATTAAACCTGTAAAATGGAAATCCAGAAAATCAGATTAACGAGCCAGTCATTAGTGAGGAAAAGACCCAGCTAATTCTGTGTTTAGCATGACGGATGGGCCCAGAGCAAATAATTGGATGACATTCATCAAATGTAAAATAAAAGGTGTCACTGAAAGGGAAAGTGGTAATAATCGCTGGGATTTACAGTGCCAGCAAATTTGCTTGTAAGGAAGAGAAAAGTTCATCAAAATAGATTAATAGTTGCTAAACTTTATTCCTTCCTTGTGTGATTGCCAGAGAACCACACAGTTAATAGCGGAGAGGCAGCAAATGCACTAGGCTAGTATCATGCAGGGCTGGGAGGACTCTGCTCCCCAGGGGCAGCGCTAGAGCTTCTGTGTGGAGGTGAGTCCCTGGGACCAGCAGGGACTGGGCAGGGCTGGCGGGTGCTTCCCTGTGGCCACCGTTAGTCACTAAACAACAGAGAAAATCGAATCTGAAGGCTCTCCGGTTAAGTGAATGAATCACACTTCATTGTTCAGTTAGTTAAGTACTGACCTCCTGCCCTATGCCTGACATTTTTGGGGATGTGTTCATTCCTAGTTATGTGTTCAAGCATAGGCTGGAATTGTGCATGGCTGGGTCAATGAAGGGCTGTATGTTGTTGGACAAACTAGTGACCTCTTAGCCTCTATTTCCTGACCTATAGAGACTATATCCTCTATGGGTCAGGAATATATAATATAATGTATGTGTGTGTGTGTGTGTGTGTGTGTGTGTGTGTGTGTGTAAATGAGGTATGGTTTAGAAGCTGCTTACTGTAGCATCTTCCATGTTGTAAGTTTTCACTGCATGGTAATTACTGCTCTTCTTGTTTTTATTAACTCACCTCTTCTCTTCTAAGAAGACATCATTTTTAAGATGTAGCATCAATGCCATGATAGATTTTCTGGGAATGTAAATATATACACACATGTCAATTATAGAGATTTAAAAGAACATGTTTTAAAGACATTGGAATCAAGGAAATGTAGTGCTGAAATTACAATACAACTGATGACATGAATAAGATGAACAGAGGATTTGTCAGTCACAGGAGGAGGAGAGCAGGTTTAGAGCCAAACTTTACTAGGTTCATACTTGTCTTATCTTGGGCAAGTCATTCCATAGACTCTGAAGGGTTGTCAGTGGGGTTAAACTATTAATAGATAATTTATATAAGGGCTATGTGCAGTTCTGGAGCATGGAAGATGAACCCAATTGATGACAATTTTATCATTATTTTTATCATCATGCATCCACTGATTGCCTGCCATGAGACCAGCATTATTTAGGAATTAAGAAGTTATAACCTTAAAATAAGACATGGAGGGATCACTATAGGTATATGTACACCATAGGAGTAAATGTTGAAAGTGCTGTAGAAATGGAAATAACAAAATTCAGGAATTAAGAGGAGGGAGAAGTTGGAATGGTGCTGTCCACACCGAGGCCCATGGACTCCTGGGCCTTACTTGAGGTGTGAAGCCTCAGGCTGGTTTCTGCAGTATAGCCAGTGGCATGACTGGGACGGAGGAAGGGCTGCAGGAGCCCGCTGGGTGTCTCTGGGGGCTGCTGTGATGTCAGAGGTAGCAGATAGCCTCTGCGCTCCTTGGGCTTTGTGCAGCCGTTTAATACTTTAGATTATTCCATGGTATTTCTGAAGTGTAGTTCCATCTTTATGATATACTTAAGTGCAAACTCTCCCGGGTGGTATGTGTGAGCTTAATAGAGAGAGAGAGAGAGAGAGAGAGAGAGAGGGAGTCTGTGCTTGAATAGGGCTATAACAGGCACAGCTGGGCTGAGTTCCAGTGTCAGTGGGACTGAACGTACTCTCAAGGGGACCACTTTGCTTTCCTTCAACCCTCGGTAATTTGGAAACCCCACTGGCCTTGCTCTGTGCTACTGATGAGAAGTCTGGTGGAGCTGTCATCTTGCTCCTTATGGAGGTGACTGGATCTCCTGGGGAAAAGCGTTTTTAGTTGCTGAGTTCTGGCCAGCGTTAGTGCTGGGAATTGCCTCTTCTGATGCTGGGCTCATTCACTAAAGGTGAGGATGGTGAGGTTCAGGATGTCTTATAGAGAACTGATTTTTAAGCATTTGATAGGTAACCAGAGGATGTGTTCTGGGTTTAAAAGCTTTATCACTGGGCAAATGGTCTTCTTGTGGGGGTGATAAAAATGATTTAAAACTATAAGAGGTGGTGGTAATATAACACTGTGAATATGCTAATTGTCACTGAATTGTACACTTTAAAATGGTTAATTTTCTCTTATGTGAATTTCACCTTGGTTAAAAAAAAATTTATCATCACTAAACACAAAATTCAGGAAAGTAGCTGCATCTGAGAGGGAGGCAGGGTTCAAGACAGGTGAGGAGCAGAGAGGCACAGAGCTGTTTGTCAGTTGGCATTAAAGTTCTGCTTCAGTGCTGCTCTAAGTGTGGTCCCCAGACCAGCAGCATTCAACATCATCTGGAAACTTATTAGAAAAGGCAACTCTTGGACCCCACCCAGACTGATTGAATCAGAGGCTCCATGGGTGGGGCCCACAGTCTGAATTTTAACAAGCTTTCCAGGTGATTCTGGTGCATCCTGAACTTTCAGAACTACTGATCTGCTTCTTGGGTCTGCAGGTATGTTTGCATGTGTTAGTTTTACAATTAAAAGTAAAACCAAATTAAAGAAGCAAATAAATAGCAAACTAAAGAAGCAAATAATTGCCAGGATTAATGGTGACTGTGTTTAGAACCAAGGGTTACATTTTAACCAGATTCTATGCAATTGAGATTTATTTTAAAAAGGAAAAAAAAAAAAGTTCTCTGCAACCCATTGATCTTAATCTGTCAACATCCCACCTCTAAGTTGACAAAGAACAACATAGATTCAGAACAGATGTCTTACCCAGAAAAAGAAAAAAAAAAAAAGGTCTTGGAATACAAGACAAGAGTGATTCTAGTTAGAAAATAGAGATGTGAGGGCAGCAATGACCATCAGCCAGAAAGCTGGTCTCTCTTATTGGTTTCCAGCCTAAGTCTTTGCACCAGGTTTTTTTCACAGCTCTGCCCTCACACTGACTGGAACATCTGCTCTCCCTGGCAGCTTGTGGTGCCTGCTTTGTGGGCTTCCAATCTGCACAGGTTAAGGAGGAGCCACAGGAGATGCCATGCCTCAGAGTGAGGAGCGATGGGTGGCTTTCACTAGAAATGTAACAACCTCCCACTCTCAGCAGCCGTTATGGATGGGCACCAGGGTTGGACCAGATTTGGGGGACTGGCCTGTCTCCAGCAAGTGCTGGGGCCTTAGTGAGCACAGAGCCTGTGCCCCCAGTAATTGCCTCCTCAGCACAGAAGCCTGGCTGCTATTGTCTCCCTGCTATTTTCTCTGAACAGGCTATGTTGTCTTCTCCTGTGAATATTAATCTCCCCTGAGTTAGGGTAATTGGACCAAGAGCAGCCATCTGCAGAGCTATGCCATTCTGGCAGGCTTTCCAGCAAGTGCAGGCCAGAGGACCATTTCTTGCTGTAGTTTCTGGGTTCCACTAAGAATCCATCTTTTCTCTAGTGGGGTTTCAGACCTTGACGTCACCTGTCATGAATTAGTAGAACTGAGATTCAGGCTTAGGATTTCTGATTTTCAAATCCAGAGTTCTTTCTTTGACTTTTGATGCCTTTAATTAACTTGCACATGAAAAGAATCAACAAGTATCTGTTCAGTGCATGGATTTGTAAAAATAAAGGGGAAAAAATGTGCTCAGATGGGAAGTGAAATTAATTGCAAAGTAACGAGCTTTGAGCAATAGTAATTATCCAGATTCAGAAAAAAATTTCCTTGATAATCATGTCATCATTGCAATGGATTAAAAACTGTTTTTAAAAAAAAGAATAGAATATATAGATCGTGAGTATAGCCCATATCAATAGCTTCTCTGTTTTCTGTTGAAAATGTTTATTGTGTATGAATTCAGAGCATAGTGACCAAATAGAGAGCCCCTGCTCCCCCAGATGCTTTCCCCAGCCATGGGGAAAGACTGCTGGAATTGCTCACTTATTGTCTAAGTGCTGTGACATGGGAGTAACTTAGGGTGCCGTGGGGTTGGAGGATCAAAGGCAACAGGGAATATTCCCTTAAAGGTTGTCACAAACCTCCTGTGGTTATTGATGGAGATCCACCTTGCACTGGATCTGTAGCCCCATCTGACCTTTCTGTGTTTCCCCATGATCCAGGTAACAACTGGTGGAAGAGCCAGCTACTACGTGTCCTACCGGAGAGAGGCCTTCGCTCAAATAAAGCTGCCCAAGTACTCGCTGCCCAAGGTATTCATCACCTGCTGCCCTGGGGCCTGCCAGACAAAGCGGCAGGGAGAGGCTGTCTTTTTGGGCTGTGGAAGGTTTGATCCCTTTCTGGGAGACAGCAGGCATTCAGCCTGACTTACCACTGAGGGTTTGACCTCTGCTAATGTCAGTGATTCTGGGTTCTGTGTTCCCCTCCCAGCAGGATACCCAGGCAAGAGTTTTGATTTCCTATGACTCAAACATACAGTATAACCTTGGGTCGTTTCCCAGAACTGGCAGTGAAAGGAACACTAGCTTTGGAATCTCTTCTGTGTGTCCCTGTCTTTCACAAGGGCCTTACTGATGAATAGAAGGCCAGAATGGCCTAGGTAGAAACTTTATATGCATATGTGTGTGTGTCTGTGTGTCTGAGAGAGAAACATAGAGACTGTAGCTGATGGGTACATCCTACAACTGTGATCCTATACAATGGTCCTAATAAAGTCAATTACAGATGTTACAGAAAATGATAAATTAATGCCCATGACCCCTGGGGCTACATATACTTATATATATGTAAGGTGCACAGGTGAGTCCCATGTCTTTTATGCTTTTCTCTACATTTTAATGCTAAATATAAATGCACTGCTTGTACTTCCACTCCCTTCTGCCGCAATGAGTAATTAAAAAGGAATAATTTACTATAATGTTAATATCAAATCATGGCATTTTAACTCCTGTTTTGGAAAATCATGACACTTACTTTGTGGACCTCATCCCTTGTAAACAGTGGCTCCTGGGAGGAGACAGATCTTAGAACGTCAGTGTGAACATGGGCAGGCTTTAACTGAATCACCTATTGAGGCTGCAAGCAAATTCTCAGGTTGGACATATATCAAATGTAAAGTTACAAAGACTTAGCTCTCCAAGCTGATGCTAGGAAGCATATCATGAAAAGTGAAATGAGTACAGAGGTAGAATGGATTATGAGATAAGAAGGTAGATAACCATCTACCCCTAGTTGCTTTTATCCATTCATTTATTCATATAATCATGCACATATTCATTCATTTTTTCCCTTCCTTTATTCACCCATTGATCTTGTCTTCCTTCCATTTAGGTTTTTACTCAGTGCCATGCATCAAACTAAGCTTTGTGGTTAGAATGGTAAATAAGACACAAACATTCTCTACCTTCATAAAGTTTGTATTCTGGTAGAGATGGTAAACAAGCAATTGTGGGTATGAGAGGTGTTAATAGGCACAGAAGTTCAAGGTCCATTGTGACATGATGGTTGAAGCTCACCAAATACGGGTAGTGAGGGCTAGTTTTCTAAAGAAAGTGATGCTTAAGATGATCCAAGGAAGATGAGTTAACCCTGCAAATAAGTGTTCAGGAAGCTGGTAGAAAATACATACACTGGCCCTATTTTAAGAGAAGGCTTCCCAGGTGGTGCTAATGGTAAAGAACCTGCCTGCCAGTGCAGGAGATGTAAGAAATGATCCCTGGTTTGGGAAGATCCCCTGGAGGAGGAAATGGCAACCCACTCCAGTATTCTTGCCTGGAGAATCCCATGAACAGAGGAACCTGGTGGGCTACAGTTCATAGGGTTAAAAGAGTCGGACACAACTGAAGTGACTTAGCATGCACACACATGCGCACATGCTTTATTTAACAAACTAGAAGGCCATGTCAAGGGAAGGGGTTGCATAGAAGAGATGGAGACGTTGGCAGGGATCATAGTAAGTAGCCCCAGGGGCCACAGGCATTAATCTCTCACTTTCTATAACGTCTTTGTGATTGACTTTATAGGACCATTGTATAGGATCATGGTTGCAGGATGTACCCATTAGCTATTCTAAACCCAAGCACGAAAGAGGTACCCTGCTTGCAGAACATGAAGAAGGGGAAGTTCATGATCATGAGAATTACCTTTAGCAGCAATCTGGTGATTTCCATGTATTGGCCCAGGAAAAGAGTTTCAGGAACTTTCTAAACCACATTCTCCATGTAGCACCTATTGTGTTTCTTTATGTATGCCTATTTTATGTATTTTTAACCTTCTCAGGAAAACAAACAGTTTGCTCCCCTGGGCAGTATGGCTGCAGGTGGGAACAAATGAAGCCTGGCATCAATCACAACCCTAGAACACTCCATTAATGATTAGCAGCCCCATGGCAATTTACTGTGATGGACTACCATCCATGCAGCTCCTTTGATAGAACTTCATCCAGAACAGCTTCTCATTAATATGAGGGCTGCTGTGAAAATAGCTGGATGGTTATTGATCCCCTTTATTAGTCGGCATTGACCCGGATTTTTGTAACCTCAGACTAGGATGTGAGGACAGAGTGGGTGGAAGGAGATTGGTTCTTTCCATTGTTTAAAAATTGAAATGGCTTTTAAACAAGTTGTTGCCATTCCAAGTAGTGCCACAGCTGCTGCTGGGCATCTTGCTTAAACACAAAAACACAGAAAAGCTCCCTGTCATCATTGCCCTCACACCCCTACTCCCAGTCTGTTCAGAATATGCTCTCCTGGGGCACTCCTTGGCTTTGGAATGTTTTGCAGGGAAGGAAATGAAGGCCATTAATAATGAGCAGCTTTACTAGGGGCAACAACCTCGTGCTGAGTCTTCCATGACCCAGCCCTTGGACATCGAGCTGGCGTTCTCAAGCCAGTGTCATGAAAAGCATGCACCTGCAGAGGGCTTGGAGCCAGATGATGGGAGCCCTGACAGCCTCGGGAAAACACAATGGAGCTCATGAAGAGAATGAACAGAAACCAGGGCTTTCGTTCCAGCTCTGCCACCTGCTCATCTATGAGCCCAGATCTTCTCATCTGTGAAATGGGTATCATAATACCATGTGGCAAAGTTGTGAAGATGCAGCAAATGACTTGTTGTTGGTAAAGCATAAAGTGCTGGGCAAGTCTAAGCAACACTTGTGATCAGGGGAAATACTGCTGATGCTCTTAGCCTGCCAGGTGAGTTCCTGATGGGATCATATCCCAGGCTTCCCTTGCTTTCAGAGTTGCTTGCGTCACTGGACCACTCTGAGTCTCATAGACCTCCACTTGTCTCTTAGATTCTGGACTTATTCTTGACTTCCTATTCTAACAGTCATTTCTGCAAGAGAAAAAAATTGTTTTTTGCTGGTTTATTTTTACTTGGAACTCAGTTCATTGATGACAACGTTGAACTTGACTTGCATTCCAAATTCCTGGAAAACAGCAACATTTAGGAAATCCTCCTACCCCTTTGTGTTCCCTAACATGGTTTACTGCAAACCCCCCACCCCTGCTTTCTCCTAAATGTTCCTCATGTTTACCTTTGGCAAGACCAGATTCCTGTCCTTTTCCTCGTAAATGATTAGCTGAACCATTTGTCCCCACCGACCAATCTGGATCAAATGCTTGTTAATTCAACTGGACCAAACTTAAGTCTGACTTTTCTTCTGAGAATCACCTGACCTTAAGGAAAACAATTTCCTGTCTGCCTATTCACCTCATTCCCCACAGTTAATTCCAGCCTTGCTTTACTTCTCCTAATACAAGTGATTCTTTTCTGCCCTCACTCTGGGGGTGCTTGCAGATATTTTGATCAGAGTGCTTTTCCTATTACAATAGTTTTTTTTCAAATAAAATATCTCCTTACCTGAGCCTGGGTTTGTTTCTGACAGTAGAAATCCCACTTTTTTTTTTTTCTGGTTTCCTTTCCTGGATCCCCTTCCCTTGACATCCTTAAAATGTTGATGTTCCTGAGTTCTCCTTGCATCTGCTCGCATAAATCCTATGGTTAATCCCACTTTGAATAATGAAAGAGGAGGGGGAAAATAAGTTTCAGATAATTTATTATAATGATAGTGATATTAACTGTTTCCTTAATTTCCTTAGGATTGTTTTCCTTAACCTTTGCATTTCCCCAAATGCTGATTTAGCCTTCCTTGCTGTGTCACAGCCTTATTTCCTAAAGAATTCATCTGTAGTTCTAACCTCTTTTCTCACTTTCATTCACTCTTGAACTTGCTGCTAGTTCAAGTTCTCCCACATCCATCTCTCCACTATTCCACTAAAACTCTGTTAGCCATTGTTACTGCCTACATGCCAAATCCAACCAGACATCTCCATATCTTTATATTTTTTTTCTTTTTTTAAACCTCTCTGGAGCATCTGACACTGGTGGAAGAAAAATTAATACTTGGTGTGTAGATTCCCTTTGGCAGGTTTTTTTTTTTCCCCCTGATTTCCTTTCCTGGATCCCCTTCCCTTGCTATCCTTAAAATGTTGATGTTCCTGAGTTCTCCTTGCATCCTTCATGGTTCCTGAGTGACCTCATTCCTTCTCTTCATACCAATGAGTTCTATATCTATGGCTCCTAGGCTTATCTGTGCATTAAATTCTGAACTGCATTGTTAACTGCCTGTTAGAGGTACATCCCCTTAATGGTCCCATTTAACAACTGAGCTCAGAGTCTCTCCCTTTGGTCCCTTATATCTCCTCCTTCTCACATGTTTACTTATTTACTCCATTTATTTACTCAGGAAGCTTTTGTTGGATGTCTACCGCATGCTAGATACTCTGGTAAGTGCTAAAAATAAACTAATAAATAAGGGAGACATAGCTTCTGCTCTCTGGGAGCTTAGAGTCTAATGAGAGAGGCAGACATCACACAAATAATTATAGAAGTGATTATCAATCTTGATTGTAATGAGTACTCTAAGAAAAATAGAAAATTTTGTAATTCAGATATCTGAGATATTAAAGATATGGCCTTCTGCCTTAGCCCCTGTAGATGCCACCTCCTTACTACGTCACCAGTTCATTCCATAGGGTTTTTATAGAGAATCTACTTCCTCAGTTCAGCCCTTGTGCGCTCCTGCCTAGATGGTTGCCATGACCGTTTAAGGCTTCTCCTTGCCTCTAGCATCGCCCCCACTTAAATCCACTTAAATCTTCACAGTGCTTCCACACTGAATATTATCACGTAGAGAACTTGATCATCTTAAACAAAATCTATGCATTAACCAACTCTAATCCTCTCCTTCTGCTTCAAATCTTGTGTCAACTTTGTACTCTCTTCAGGGTAGAACTTCACTGTACCATACAGAACCCCTTGTAATGTGACCACTCTCTATCTTCATCATCCTCAGCGGAAAATTGCCTTCAGGCTCTTCTAGGTTCCATACATTCCCTTGAATGCTCCATCCTCCTTCTCACCTCTAAGTCTTTGCACTCCTTTCACCATTTTCAGGATGTCTATTGTAGTCCTTAGTCAAGTTTACAAAAGACTACACAAGTTTGTGATGTCTCTACCACCAAGTGGGCATCTTCTTGAAGTCAGGTCCTATTTTTTGTTCCTCTCTGTATTTATATATGGTGTTTGGCACAAGAATGAAGTTATACTGGGCCCAGGTTAAAGAAAATGTTTCAATAACACAGAGGTATTTTTATTATTATTCACCTAGGAAGTTGTAAGTTTAGATTTTTCAAAAAGCAACTATGATTCTTCCTAGTGACTGTATTGGGAAGGTGTAGGGGGAGTGTTATTTATAATCATTTAAATAAGGAAGTGACACATGCTTTGAAATTAGATTGGAGTAGCAAGATGAAAGAAATAAGTTTTATTGTCATTCAGATTCCTATTGGACCAGTTTTAAGTAACAATGCTTTTTTGTTGTTGTTTTTCTGGGAGACTTAATATTCTGATTCTTCGTTGACCCCTGTTCAACTCTAAGACTTGTTAGGAGAGATGACATATCATTCAGAGTTTTTCAAAAATTGACACCCCAGATTGCATGCACCAGCGTCATCTGGAGGGTTGTTCAGGTGGTAGAACCCAAGGTTCCACACCAGATACACTGAATCGGAATCTCAGGCATTGAATCCCATGAGTCTGCATGCTCTCAGGAGCTCCAGGTCATACTGACGCACACTGCATTATACACCCATTGGTAAGGAGTTTAACTTCTCTAGGTAGTCTTAGGCTCAGATCTTAGTAACACAATTTATTAGCTAAGTGACTTTGATTAGCTAAGGAATTCTCAAGGAGAAATCCCTTAACTCTATATACTAGAGAGTAGACTCTCATCCTAGAGCCTGGAATTCCTGCTCACCGGGTGACACAGTCCCAATGTAGGTCTAAACTAAGATGCACTCACAGCAAATCTGGCTGCTTCTAATCCTGACCATGCCCCAGTGTTTTAAGTTGCTTTTTTTCTGCACCCCCCTACTTCTTTTACATTAGTTTAGTCTAAAATAACTTAGCTCATTCATTTTTATGACCAAAACATCTGGGGAAAGCCAAGCATTTCTATTACATTTTTAACAGGGTAAGTGAATTTAATCCGAATTTCCTGCAGCTGCTATTTCCCCTCCTACTGGGTTCCTGGGTTTTCATTCCACACCAACACAACATGACTTCATCAGACGGCTTTTAAGAGTGAGCCTCGTTTCCGTTTTCAAGCACCTCCGCAGGAACCTGCGATTCTACAAGGTGTGTAAACACAAAGGAGCAGAGCAAGTGAGGGCTTAGTCAAGGTGACCTCGGAAGTCCAAGGCTAGAGGCTGAGATTTCACAGCGGATCTCCAGTAAAAGATCCAGACCTCGCTTTCTTATTTTTCCCACCTCCGAGCTGTCCAAATCAAACGAGTTTGCTTCTTTTTAAAATCAGCTCGAAGGAGCTCTCCATGGTTCTGATATTCCAGCCATGGCTGCTCCTGTTTTTTTGTTGAAACCATTTCTGGGAAAGGTTGGTCAAATAAGGTAAAAGCTAGATCCACCCTGCTTGTTTACTTACTGTCACTTCACTTGCTTGTGTCCCTGTCACCAGTACTTTCCGCATCAGTGACAAGGATGTCTCTCTGTTGCTTTTCCAGCATGCTATTACTCCTTGGCATATACACTTGTATATTAATAGTTATTCATTTTAAAATTTACTCTTGTTTTGTCAAATGTTTATCCAGGTCAACATTTCCTCCTGACAGTATAAGTTATTTAGGTAATGACTTGAGTTTGTGATAATATTTGTACAGTTCCTAGCCACATATGCAAACTGGGTTTTGAAAACTATTTTGAATTCTGAACTATTAGAAATGATTTTAGAAATGATCCAGTCACTTCTAAATACAGTTAGAATTAGGAATTAGGAATACAAATTAAAGTGGCTTCAAGGATAAAGATGGTAACATTAATATATAAAGGCAGATAATAGGAATCTTTGGGTATGCAAGGCTAAGACTTCACTAAGTACTGACTCAATCTAAAATATTACATTTTCAGGTATATGATAGAGGCTTTGGCCAAACCAAGGGTTTCTCTGGTGGCTTAGAGGTAAAGAATCCACCTGCCAATGCAGCAGATGTGGGTTCAATCCCTGGGTCAGGAAGATCTCCTGGTGAAGGAAATGGCAGCCCACTCCATATTTTTGTCTGTGAAATCCCATGGACAGAGGAGCCTGGCGGGCTTCAATCCATGGGGTTGTGAAAAAGTCAGATAGGACTTAGTGACTGAACAACAACAGCAATAATAGTCAAACCAAACAATTGTGATTTATATTCATTTCTTGGGTCATTCATTTGCAACTTCTGGTTTAGAGGGTCTGCCTGCAGTGCCGGAGACCTGGGTTCGATCCCTGAGTCAGGAAGATCCCCTGGAGAAGGAAATGGCAACCCACTCCATTATTCTTGCCTGGAGAATCCCATGGAGGGAGGGGCCTGGTAGGCTACAGTCCACGGGGTCGCAAAGAGTCGGACACATCTGAGTGACTTCACTTTCACTTTCATACAACTAGTTAGAAGCTAACAATTAGGTTAGAGTCGTGTCACAGTGGTTCAAACCATGGTTTGACTACTTATGAGTTATATAATCTGAAGCAAGTTGGTAAACCTCCTGTGTGCTATATTTTATTTCTTAGTAAAATGGAAATAATCATGCTACCTCCACTGTAGAATTATTTGGATTTTTTTTAATTGAAATAATGCATTTAGATGACTTAGAGGATGCCCGAATGTTCGCTGTTTTTATTGGTAGCTTAACCTCTTCACTCTGTTCAGTGAGAAAATGGAAGCTCAGGGAAGCTGACATACCCAATATCATACAGCTGACTTATAGTAGAATGCTGCTATGACCCAGAACCCTGAATTCAAGGTTAAATATCCTTTCCTCTATAATCCATGGATTTCAATTATTATGCTATTAGCAGTAGAACCCCCCCACCCCCGCCCTTCAGTCTTTTACTCCTAAAATATTACACAGAAATCCATGATATAACAAATCTAAGTAGTGCTGGTATGTTTGAAAGATTTGGAAACCCAGAGCCCCACCCGTTGGCTGTGCCTTTGGGCCACCCTTCTTTCAATCCCCATCTGAAGATTCCCAAGAAAGGCATGAAAACCACTATCCTAAAAATGTTGAAACCATAAATTAAGATCAAGTGAAGGGAGAGGCCCTGTCTTTTTTTTCATGTGTGGGTTTCCTCATACAAGGCTGTATGTCTCTGTTAGCACTAACACCAACTTTCAGTTATAAAAATAAAAAATGAAAGTGGATAAATCCCTTGAAGCCATGGAAAATGATACCCACCAAAGCCCCTTACACCCATCTTACTGTCACTTAGCAAGGAGCAGAAATCATGAAGCTCATACTTTATAGCCTTGGCCCAACACACAATTGTTTAACATTGCCTATAACTCAAGCTTTTCCTCAGCCATTTCATAAGTCATGGTAATTACTCTGGGTCCCAGTGGGCAAGGAGATATGGAGATCTGCTGCCTTATGGGCTTTCCATCTTCTTACAGGACATGCACATCATTAGTACCAATGAGAACCAAGTGTTTGCAGCGGTCCAGGAATGGAACCAGAATGACACGTACAACCTCTACATCTCAGACACACGTGGGATCTACTTCACCCTGGCCATGGAGAACATTAAGAGCAGCCGAGGTCTGGTGGGAAACATCATTATTGAATTGTATGAGGTATGTAGCCAACATTATCCTGCACTTGAATCTGCCTCTCTTTTTCATGAGTTCTAACAATATGAACGCAAGCATTGGAGTCATAAAGTCCTGAGTTCAGATATCAGCTGTGCACTTAGCAGTTGTGGTGATTTGGGGCAAGGGACTTAACTTCTCTGTGCCTCAATTCCCTCACCTGTAAAGTGGGGATGAAACATCTATCTCATAAAATTATTGTGAGAAAGAAGGATAATGTTTGTAAAACACCTTGTGTGGTAGTTGACTCAATAAGCCTTCAACAAATGGTAGCTAGAATCGATGTCTTAAATATAGCATGATTACAAGCCAGACATGAAGGTACTTGATGTCAGTTCTCTGTTAAGTACCCTTTTCAAATCTGTGCTTCTTTCTATGAAGTCTAGGTGGAGGGATTAGTACTATTTATAGGCTTTAAATTATTTGGAAAATCATGTTTTATGAGCAACTTTATAAGAGAAGAAGCAAATATCAGTGGTAGGAGTGAAGGCTCCTCTAAAATGCCACCAGATGCCAACACCTATGTGTGGGAAAGAACCGGCCTTGACTTAACATTGAAATTTTCTTTTTTTAAAATATGATCACCTTCATTGAGTTTATAGATAGATAGATATACATATTTACACACACACCAGTTAAAGAATAATTTATCAAGGTAACCAAGTGACTCCATTTAGAGACTATATTAAGAAAGCAACCTAATTGTTTGAGTAACCCTAATGATATATTGCATGTCTATACTTCTAGTAGCAATGTATGTGATCTTTCTCAGGGAAAGTACTTGGCTGACCATTTCAACTAGATGGATTGATTGGAGCAAAGTAGGTGTGTCTCATTATCTCCAACATTTACTAGTAACTTGTGATCAGACCCATAAATACTGTGCTGGCGGAGGTCATTCATTCACAGTTGCCTCTTGGGGGTGGTAGCTGCAGATTGCTTGCAGAAGTGACTTCCATGTGAGTTTTCCCCTTTGAGAAGTGGGAGTGGCTGTCAAGAGAGATGGGTGCATGGACTTCTGCTTTACAGTGGTCTCGTCTGAGCTTCTCATGTCAAAATTCCAGTATCCCCTACTCTGGTATCTAAGTTGGTTGCTCATTTACTAACAGTGATGGAAATACATAAGATCCCAATTATTTTACAAGGTAGAAGGAGGATTGCAAAAGGGCATGGGGTAAATAGAAGTATATGAAAAGGAGAGACATGAATGTCAGGGAAGAAATTACCTGATTTTCTAGGAAGTAGACCAGTGCTGAAATAATTCCCTTAGCAACAAGATTCCAGCTTGGGAAATGACCTAGATTTCTTCCCAAAGTTGTAAAGACCAGTAGAGATGACTAAAGAGTATAAATGGCTTTGAGAAGCTTACATTTTCATGCCTCTAATCACACCGGGGGGCAGAACTATACCTTTGTTATTGTTCAGTAAGTCGCATCTGTGGGAAGGTTTGGATGAATGTTCCCAGGATGGAGGCCATTCCTGTTTGCACAAGTAAGCCTATAGAGGTAAGAGGATTATTCATGCTCCTGTGGTCAGAGCCCATTAAGGGAGGTAGACGTCGCTGCAGATGACCTTTAGTTGAGAAATTCCTGTTTCTCAGACTCTGCTGATATGGTATAGAGTGCATTTTGCCACTGTGCTGTTCCTTTTCCCAGAAAAAAAAAAAAAAAAAAAGTTCCTGAAACTCTTTGGTCATTTAGAACAATCAGACATTCTGCTCTGGAGTATGAATCAAAATGAAGAATGTGCCAAGATACATGTGATTTTTTTTTTTTTTTTATCTTGTTGAAGTTGGTCTTGTTGAGGGGAAAAAAATTACATGGTGTCATTGCGTTCACATAGAAGCAAGATATATCAGGCTAGGTAACTGCTTTAGAACCAATTCTGTTGTCCTTGTTCTTCCTTCATGATTGTGTCCCTGTATTGTATTCAAGTCCATGAGGAAAGCAGGAAAGACAAGGGTCCTTCCCCTCAGGGAGCTTGCAGTCTAGTTTGTTGGGCTCTGTAGGGGTCCATAAATGAATTTCCTCTTCTTCCTGCCCAAGAGTGAAAACAATAGAGATAGAAGCAAAGGGTGAGACAAAAGGAGATCAGATGACAGCTTTATTGCTTTTAAAAGCATGAAGGAGGAGGTGTTCTTGGTAATACTGCTCCCCAGAATTGAACTCATCCATCCAGTCTCAGGCAGAACCTGTGAATCAAAAGCTCTCATATGGAAGCCTGTCTCCATAACACCACAGCCTTGTGATACAGAGGATGTGATCTTTGCAGGCAGATTCCAAAAATAGTTGAGTTAGGGATGCACTGCACCTGCCCAGTTCTTTTTCTCAATGTTACCAATCTGACTATGTCTACTCTCAGGAGGAAGAAGGGAAGAAGTGGAATGTCTAGAATGACATAAGCCAAGAGTTAGAGAGGTGGTATAAGTTTTTAAGTCCATGAGCTAACCAGTCTAATTGTGTAGAATAGACGGTTGTCAGGTACAAGAATGAATGCTGGATAAGAAGTTGGGATTCAGATTCTAAAAGGCGTTTAATGCCAAGGGAATAAATTGTATCCTGACACTATCTGGACCATGACCATATTGAAGATTTTTAGAGGGTGATGCTGTTTTGCACCTGGATATGCATTCTGTGATTTGAAGATAAAGCTCAATTTAATTGGTCTCTAGGGATCATTAGACTTTGACTTTCTTCACTGGAGATTCTCATAGAAACTGAGATTGTGTACCATATGGCCAGTTAACAAAGACACTATAATTTTTGTGGACTCTAGATGCCCTTGAGTAATGCAGCTGGAAAAAAACAGCATGCTTTTTACATTCAGTTTCATTTAAATTAACACACTTTTGTGAAGTGTATTTTGTTTGATGAGGCTGGTGCATGAGACCATCTACTGGAAAGATGTAAGTGACTCTGATAGGGTTGTGATCATGGTCTAATTTGTATGAGAGGTATAATTCCTGTATGTTTTAGAGTTACTGTAACAGTAAAGCTAATTCTAACTTGATGAATCTGGGGAGTCTTGCAGATGAGTAGGTTTAAATGATGAATTATTGGAGCATGGGAGTAAGGCATGCCTGAGTCCCAGCATGAGAAGAGAACCAGAGTCTGATGAGTAGAGGTACATTTTATTTTATGTGAGATGACCCTGGAAAATAATGGGGATAAAAATGTAAAGACGCTAGGAAAGAGCTTGACTAAAGAGCTTGACATTTATTCTCCAGGCTACTATATCTCTGTTTTCTCTTTACATCTAGCAAATAAATATATGCATGATTTAGTCCCTGTGCCAAGTTAATTCAAAGATTTATATTCTAGTGTAACAGGGTATCACATCTGCTTTTCCTTGTCTGAGATGCGTGTAGTTAACACAGATGTGAATTGGCTTGAGCTTACCATGGCCACTTGAAGCTACTGGTGTATCATTCTGTCTTCTATGTGAACCTCTTCTTGACGTTGGAAGGGGAACAAAGAAAGTAAGAATTTATTTGAGAAATTTACCTTCTAGTCTTTGGCACCAAGAGACCTTGGAGACCAATGGGGATCAGCCTCATCCAACTCCATAAAATCTAAAGGGAAATATTGTTCATTTCCTGGTCTGTTGGAGCAGTTTACTGCTAACGAGGGACTCTTGTCCACTCCCTGCTTCAGAGTGCAGTATTATCATGGCTGTAATTATACAATCAGGGGAGAAAATAATTCTTGAAGGCCAAATAAGAATCTCTTTAAGATAACAGAGCCCATTCCATCCAAGGTTGATGTTGACAATTAATGTAGTTCATTATGTGTGTTCACCATTACTCTTATGACATTCTTTTCATGTAGAGTTCTGTTGTTGTTTTTTCGTATCTCTAAATATAAACTACATTTCTTCTTAGTTGTTCTTCACTGATAAATCTGGTAACAAATATTATTTCCAACAGTCTCAATTGTGTTATGGAAACATGATTTGAGCTGCTGCATTTTCTTCAGTATTTTCCAACTTGTAAATCTTTACAGAATAACAGTGGTATACCAAATAATTTCTTAAATGCCCTTGTTGAATGAATATGTAACACAAGCTACACAGGCATTTTACAATCAAGAAAAAAAGAAGTAAAAAAGAAACAGGTGGAAGTAATTATAATGTTATATGTTATTTAACTAAAAATCTAAAATACTATCATCTAAGTATATGCTTAATATAAAAAATAACTAATGAAATAGTTTATATTTTTGTCATACCAAGTCTACAATATCCTGGGTGCATTTTATACTTCCCAAGCATCTCAATTCATATGCTAAATTTTCAGCATAAATACTTCATCAGCATTTACATTTCATAAAATTTACAGTAGAAAAGGTAGATTCACATACCCTGGTTATTCCAAGCATATTTAGAAGTTTGCCAGTAACTGGATCCGATATCAGTTTTAAATTTATATTTAAATTGGTTAAAATTAAATAAAACTAAAAGTCAGTTTCTCAGTCATGGCCACATTTCAAGTGTTCAGGAGCCCTATGGGGCTAGTGGCTATGGTATTGGACAGCATAACCCTTAATGATATATATGTATATATATATTTTTTTCTTATTTATCTATTATAGCATCTCCACGTGGTAGATATTATTCCCTACTGTGCCTGTGAGAATACAGAGATACGGTAAACTTGGTAACTTGACTCGGGTCACACAGCTAGTAAAAGGGAGAAGCTATCTGTGAACCAACTTATGTCCATTTGATGCAAAAGTTCAGGCTCTTCCTATTACACATTTTTTTCACATTCATTTTTTTAAATTGAGGTATAATTCATGTGCAGTAAAATTTAACCTTTATGGTTCTTTGAGTCTTAACAGAGGTATGTGCATCTACCACCATAATCAAGATATAGAACACTGGATATATAGGATATTGTCCCAAAACATTCCCTCTTATGGCCCTTTTGTGATCATTCTCCTCCCATCCAAAGTCACTGGCAAGCCGATATGATTTCTCTCCCTCCAGTTTTGCCTTTTCTACATTTTCATATGAATGAAATTGTGCAGTAGGGAGTCTTTTGAGTCTAGCTTCTTTCATTTATTATTTTGAGATCCACCCATGTTATTGAATATCAAGAGATGTTCCTTTCTTTCTATTGCTGCGTAGCACTGCATTGCCTGTGTGTATTCTTGTTTGCTCATTCATTTGCCAGTTGAAGGTTATTCAGGTTGTTTCCAGATCTGTGTGACTATGAATGAAATTTCTGTAAACATTCATGTGAACATAAGTTTTTCTTTCTCATGGATAAATACCTAGAAATAGAATTGCTAGGTCCAATGTGTGTGTGTGTGTTGTTGTTCAGTCACTGTCATGTCCAACTCTTTGCAATACCATGGACTCCTCTGTCCTTCACTATCTCCCAGAGTTTGCTCAAATTCATGTCCACTGAGTCAGTGATGCCATCTCACCATCTCATCATCTGCTGCTTCCTTCTCCTTCTGCATTCAGTCTTTCCCAGCATCAGGCTCTTTCCCAATGAGTCAGCTCTTCACATCAGGTAGCCAAAGTATTGTAGCTTCAACTTTAGCAACAGTTCTTCCAATGAATATTCAGGATTGATTTCTTTTAGGATTGACTGGTTTGATCTCCTTGCAGTCCAAGGGACTCTCAAAAATGTGTTTATGTTTATAAAACGTCACCAAGCCATTTCTTAAGTGGCAATATCATTTTGTTCTCCACCAGAGATGAAAACAAGTTCTAATTGCTTCACATCTTTACCAACACTTGGTATTATCAGGTGTGTGTGTGCATGTCAGGGGGGGAGTTGGGGAGTGTGTGGCACGTGTGTGTGTTTAGACATTCTTTTAGAGGCCTAGTGGTACTTTGTTAGTTCTGTTTAGATTTCCTAATGACTAATTATATCTTGACCTCACTATACTTGGTTGGATGGATAAAATGTAACTGAGTTACTCTTAGTTCTGGCCTCTTTGCCCATATTATTGATGTTTCATTGCTTTCCTTGTGTCCAGTGACTGCCCTCCACCCACTGCTTTATCTTGACCTTACATTACCCTTCTTTGGACAGATGGACAACTACTTATATACTCCACAGGGACATTTTACCCAAACTAATCTTCTTCAGCTCCTCACCACAGGTCCAACTCTAGGGACAGCCCAAGGCACACCATGATAATTGCTTTTCTCAGCAGAACCCCGGTTTCCTTGTCCTGAGGGCCCAGGGGAGTGAGCAACAGATGAGCATGCCACCTGGACCCAGTGATCTGCCAAGGGGCTGCTGTCTGTGTCCCCTTGCACCTCAGATTGATTCCCAGGGGAAAGTGGGTTGCAGGCCTGAGATCTTGTATCAATACTACCCTCTTCTGTAGGGACTACCACAAGCTGGTACCTTTCTCCTTGAGCTCTCAGGGCCAACAGCAGCAGCTATGCTTCTGATTTCAAACCACAGTGGGACACAGCATGTTTAAGTTTATCAGATTCTAAATGCCTTCTTGAATGGAGAAGCTAAAATGTGTGTCTTATTTTCCAATTTCTTTATACTGCATATAGTGAAGGTAAGTAGTGTTTCATGGAACTTTTGGAGATATATATATATATGTGTGTGTGTGTGTGTGTAGCTATGTGTATACACATATATGCATATATGGTCATGGGTCTACTAGATGGCAATGGAAATGGATTTCATACTTGGGCTGTGCTTGAAAAGTTAGAAAGCTATTGGCCTAAGATATAGAAAGCAGAGTACCCTCCAAACTTGCAGTCCATTTATTCAAGAGACGGAGCCAAGAAGCAATTCAGCAACAATGATGGGGCTTAGAAGAATCCAAATACAAATGGAAAATGTTCCTTTCTTCCCCCAGACAAGATTGAGATTTCTTTGGCATTATGTGCAGCTACAGGAGGAACACCCTCAGAGATGCATCTGGGTTCCCTCAAAATCTCTCCTTTCTGTATCTTTTCAGTCTCCATTCTCATGA
The DNA here is from genome assembly GCF_033118175.1 of Dama dama. NCBI lineage: Eukaryota > Metazoa > Chordata > Mammalia > Artiodactyla > Cervidae > Dama > Dama dama. The sequence goes on from NC_083695.1 coordinate 72,188,097, forward strand.
TTTTGCTCTCAGACTAAGTGGGGCATGCAGAAAATACCCACCTGAGTGGTGGAGTTCTTAGAGGAAAAATGCTAATGTAATACTGGCATATATTTTCCAAGCATGCTTATCCAGAAGAACACAAGAAGCAGCAGAGTGGCTAGTAATTCATGCTAGAATGCATCGAACTAGGAGGCAGGGGGTGCGGGTGACAGACAAGAGTCTGATTCTGACCTGTTTATGTTCTAGAAATTAGGTAGCAAGGCCCCGGGCGCATGATGGAGAGGGGCAACTGGCTTAGGTAAGAGAGAGATATGGCATCATTAACTGGTAATACACCAGAAAAGGTACCAGTCCTGTGTCTAAAGAGAATAACAAAAGGCCTCCATTAGGCAGAAGGGTCTAAGGAAACTCAGATTCCATTCCCTGTGAGGAATTATCAGTAACTGGGTTTGAGACAGACACCTTTGCAGTTGGTTTTAAAGACTGAGGTCATCTGAGGGCCTCACAGACCTTGGATGAGTGTGTGAGGTACCAGCCTTCCTGAAATGATGCTGTCTCTGAAGAGCTAAGGCAGGGAGGGTACCGCTGCCAGAGGGCATAACGCTGACACCACCGCCCCTCGCCCTACCCTGGCTCCTGTCCTTTTCCACCCTCTGTTCACAGTCGGATTCTAATCAATTCCATCACTGGCCCTTTGTCAAATTCCCCTAGTGGTGTCCTTCCCAAGTCTGTTCTCCTCCAGACATGCCCTGTTCATTTTTTGTTATTTATTTATTTATTTTGTATTTGGGTTGTCATTCTTTATTTTCTTTCAAGGCCAGTCAGGTTACTTAAAAAAAAATTTAAAAAAGCACTTCTCATTCATCAGCTAAATTATGTCATTAAAAAGCAAACAAACGAACAAAAAAACCCAGAAGAGCTGACGTCTATGAAAGTCTTTCCCTTTGCTCCCACTGAGATCCTCTCAGAACTCAATACACCTTAATTCATGAAGACCCTCAAAGAATGGGGGTAAGTATGAATACAATTAAAATTTCGAGATAGCTGAATGTTATCTAGAAAACCTGCTGAAGTCTTGCTTATATGTACCTAAACAATTTGAATTACCTTTCCTTTGGAACTTGAATGGAAGGTCAAGGGAATCTTCCTTTGACATAGATTGCTGTCATTCTAAATATCTCTTCTTATTGCTCAGATGTGGGCAGAGAAGTAATAAAAGTGAGTCAAATCTGTGCTTACTCATGAACCCTTCTGGATGATAAATCTCCTCACTCTATAGCTATTTGTGTTGTGTTGATGCTCTTCTTCCTTCAGAATATCAAAGGTATGCAAATCCCAATACACGGGGAACTCTGGCAAGCGTAGTCTACATTATCTGTGGTATCCTTTGCCAACCAAAGGAGGAAAAGAAAGGGAAGGGCTTATTCCACCTTTTTTAAAGTGACAATTGGCTGCGACCCACGATAAAATAAGAATTATCCAAAGTCCACAGTGAACTGGTGGCACAGCCAATGATAGGGGCCAGGTCACCAAGCTGGGTCATCTGAGATAGAAAACAGTTCAGTTCAGTCAATCAGTCATGTCCAACTCTTTGCAACCCCATGAACTGCAGCACGCCAGGCTCCCTGTCCATCAGCAACTCCCAGAGTTTACTCAAACTCATGCCCGTTGAGTCGGTGATGCCATCCAACCGTCTCATCCTCTGTCATCCCCTTCTCCTCTCACCTTCAATCTTTCCCAGCATCAGGGTCTTTTCCAATGAGTCAGTTCTTCGCATCTGGTGGCCGAAGTATTGGAGTTTCAGCTTCAACATCAGTCCTTCCAATGAATATTCAGGACTGATTTCCTTTGGGATGGACTGATTGGATCTTCTTGTACTCCAAGGAACTCTCAAGAGTCTTCTCCAACACCACAGTTCCAAAGCATCAATTCTTCTGTGCTCAGCTTTCTTTATAGTCCAACTCTCACATCCATATATAAGTACTGGAAAAACCATAGCCTTGACTAGATGGACCTTTGTTGGCAAAGTAATGCCTCTGCTTTTTCATATGCTGTCTAGGTTGGTCATAGATTTTCTTCCAAGGAGCAAGTGTCTTTTAATTTCATGGCTGCAGTCACCATCTACAGTGATTTTGGAGCCCAAAAAAATAAAGTCTGTCACTGTTTCCACTGTCTCCCCATCTATTTCCCATGAAGTGATGGGACCAGATGCCATGATCTTAGTTTTCTGAATGTTGACCTTTAGGCCAACTTTTTCGCTCTCCTCTCTCACTTTCATCAAGAGGCTCTTTAGTTCTTCTTCGCTTTCTGCCACAAGTGTGGTGTCATCTGCCTATCTGAGGTTATTGATATTTTTCCCAACAATCTTGATTTCAGCTTGTGATTCATCCAGCCTGGCATTTCACATGATATACTCTGCATATAAGTTAAGTGAGCAGGATGACAATATACAGTCTTGACGTACTCCTTTCCCAATTTGGAACCAGTTTCTTGTTCCATGTCCAGTTCTAACTGTTGCTTCTTGACCTGCATGCAGATTTCTCAGGAAGCCAATCAGGTGGTCCAGTATTCCCATCTCTTTAAGAATTTTCCACAGTTTGTTGTGATCCTTTATCCTTAATTATCTTATTTATTAATTTATTAAGAGAACATCTACCTCACTACTAATCAGAACACTTCAACTTACCACCATTACAGATTATACCTTGATGCCTTGAAAACCTGTATACAAGCCCCTTCTGAACAAAATCCTATGTTCTCTATTTTTATTTATTTTTAATTTTTATTGAAATATAGTTGATTTACAATGTTTCAGGTGTACAGAAAAGTGATTCAGTTATATATATATGTATATATATATACACACATATATGTATATATTTATACATATGTATATGAGTGTGTGTGTGTCTTCTTTTTCAGATTCTTTTCCATTATTATAAGTTATTGTAAGATACTGAATATGCTTCTTGGTGCTATGCAGCAGGTCTTTCTTGTTTATCTGTTTTATATATAGTAGTATATGTTGGTTAATCTCAAATGTTCTCTAGGAGTAACTACTTCAGTCATTATCAACCACTCCCACCCCAGAGGAAATGTTGGTAGTTAATTAAGGATAAATAAGTCAATTAAGTATAAAGTCCTCTGAACAAAGTACAGAGATGTGTAGAGTGGGGCAAAGAAGATGAGTAAGAGGGGGATGGAATATCTGGTTTGCGGTGGGAGGCGGGTGGAGGGAGTGGGGGAATTGTGTGGAGGCCAGCAGAAGTGAGCTTAAACTTCTCCTATAGACCATGTGGAATATGGCATTTCTCACCATGCTCCTCCTCTTTTCCTCTTGTGTACTCCAACACACTGTGGACAATCCTGGGGCATTTCTCCCTAGGCTTCTCCTAAACTATAGGCATTTTGCCCCAACATGGTTCTCCATCTCTCGCCCTTTTTCCTAGGTAGCAGGTATCAAAGGGATATTCCTGGCAAACAAGAAGGTGGATGACCAGGTGAAGACATACATCACATACAACAAAGGCAGGGACTGGCGCCTCCTGCAAGCTCCAGATGTGGACCTGAGAGGCAATCCAGTACACTGCCTGCTGGTCAGTGTCCCTGTCTCATGTGAGGCCACAGGGCAGACTGCTTACCTGGGGATGCTCCATCAGGGGCTTTATTCTACCAAAGAGGCCTTAGGAATGTGCCTGGTGCTGGGCAGGCATTTCCTACAACTCCTAGGGCATTGATCTGTGGACTCAGACTGCCATATCATCTGGATGGAAAGTTCAGTTGGATTCCACAAGCTTTTACTGAGAATATACTGTGTGCTACAACTTCTAGTAAGAGAAAGAAGCATAACAGAAAGCCTGTGCCCAAGGGTCCCAGGCAGAGCTCAGTAGTGGTAAATACCTATTAGCTGATACTGATATGATACCATTTGATAAGTGCTTGAAAATGGGCAAGGTAAGTAAAAGCTGCTTTAGAAGCCCAAGAAATGCAGGCTGGTATGTCCACATGGACAAGAGTTAATCTCTCAGCATTCCCAGGGTTCCAGCTATATGGGGTATTGACATAGACACATAGAGGATCTAATGTATAAGACATCATCTCTCTTCTCAGGGGCTGCAACTCCAAATGAAGAGGGAAGACAGATCATTAACAGTGAAATTCACAACCCTCACTGCCCTCTTAAAGAGGACATATGTGAGAAACATTTCTACAGTCCCAGAAATGATTGTTTCCCCTTCGCAAAAAAAAGTTGCCTTTTACTACTTACTGAATATTCCAGACATTATGTTAAAAACTGGGAGTATGGTGGTAAATAGGATTAATATGGCCATTTCCTTTTGTAGTTTTCAGTCCAGCTGCATGTTTTTGGCTTGGGGTACTAGGAAGGTCAGAGACATATGCCTGCCTGTGTCCAAGAACTGGTCACAGCTAGAATTCCCCCCTCCCCAAACCTTACCCATGGATTTCATCTTATTCTATTAATCTATTTTTCTCCTTTCCCCAATTTCACAATTTTTAATTTTTTTTTTTTATTATGTGTCTACATAGCTCTAAATCCCTAATCCTTTTAAAAGAAACTCAACTAGGGATAAATAAGTAAAGAAGACAAACTTATACAAGTTTCAGATAATGGCTTCAGACATTTTAAGTGAAATTCAAAGTAAAATTATAAACAGGAACCAAACACATGAAGCAGAAAGAGGGACCATCTGATTGAAAAAGAGGGTAGAGGGTCAAGACTGTCTCTCTTCACTTCCCCTTCCACTGCTCCCAGGGACCCCACAGAGCTCCAAGAAGCAGAGTGTGATGGCCATGGTCAAAGATGGGAGAAGGTCAGTGTCATCCTGTGGGTGAGAAGGAAGGAATGGTCAGGAGGCTTCATGAAGCTGACCATGAACTGGACCTTGATAGATAGAGTGGGGGTGAGAAAGGGAGGGGAAACATTCAATTGTGATGGGAGCAGGGACAGAAAGGGGCCTATGAATGGTGCTCAGGGCAGGTTCTGATGTGATTCTATCATCTGTTCAGGGAGAAATGACTCCGGCCCCAGGTCATCTCTTGGGGAAGTGAGTGAGTGACTCACATCTAACCCTTGCTGTTCCTGGAAGGTTGGCACCTGGGAGCCCTGTATCTGGTGTGGCAGGGATGCATGTCAGGAGTTCCCTGGAGTGAAACTACTTTCTTCTTCTCCATTTTAGCCTTTCTGCTCCCTACACCTACACTTGCAGATCTCCGAAAATCCATATTCCTCGGGAAGAATCTCCAGCAAGGAGACAGCTCCAGGGCTCGTGGTGGCTACAGGTAAGGAAGACTGAGCCGCTTCCTTACTGAGGGCTTCTGGCATATGCCATGACCTCTTTGTAATCATTTGAGCATCAGATAAAAGCTGTGGGCATTCATCCCAGAAAACAGGCAGAATTTGTGGAACTGCAAGGCCAACCTAATAACCCAGGCAAAGAGCTCCAGAACCTTGTAACTTTTGGTAAATGCAACATTTCACCATGGTCACAGGGCAGTCCCCTGTGTTAGCTAGAGGTCAGAGTTCCTTTTCAAGTCAACTGACTGATCAGAAATGTTGTTAGTAATAGGGAATTCTCACTTTAAGAAAATGTGATATATGAACTTCTTAGCTCACCAAGTATAAGTTGGGGTAGTTTTCTCTTTGCATAGAGTATTCTTTACAAAAGCTTTCACCCCAGAGCTGTTTTTAATCAGGAGGTCTCTGGTGCGTGTAAAGGTTTGTTTACACATGATTAACCACTTGGTTGAGGGCCTGGGGGAAAGGGCAGAAAAACTCCAGGTTGCATTGTTGGAACCACTGTCCACTGAACATCAATCAGAAATGAAGATAAAACAACTCCGAGATGAAAATGAAAGTCTCCTGGGGGAAGTGCTCTGATTAGCATGCATTTGATTTCCATACACCTTTTCAGGAATACATTAATGGCATAAAGCAAAGCAGGCCTGTAATCTTCGAAGTCAGAGCTCTGGTATGAAGCAGTTTTTTCTAATGAAAGTAGATAAATTCACAGAGACTTGCCGAGATAGTAAACTCATCAACCTGAAGCTCCAGGCCCTGGAGTTACTACTCTGCTAGCCATGACTTCCTTCTCCAACCCTTCAACTGCATGAACTTTTAAACACCACCAGTGACCGTCCACTCAAATTGGGGTGACAGCTAGCATAGCCTTCTGAAGATACCTCAGTCAACTCTCCACCCAGAGAAACTGGATCCACCATATTTAACATCACTGGCTTCAGGGAGCCCAGCACAGTGAGTGTTGAAGGCAGGCTCTGGTACTATGTTCCTGATTGGGGGAGTGACCCCCACACTCCATTATCCATGCCTGTTAGACCTCCCAACTGTGGGACTGCTATACTTTGCCTCTCCTCCAGGCCTACAGGAGGCCCTGGACTGGAGTAGAAGGAACACTGGAGAAGAGTAATCGATAATAAAAGTTACAGAGCATTGACTTTGGGTTCCCTGTGGGATGGAGTGGAAAGGGAGGTGGCAGGGGGTTCAGTAGGGAGGGGACATATGTATGCCTGTGGCTGATTCATGCTGATGTGTGGCAGAGGCCATCACAATATTGTAAAGTAATTATCCTCCAATGAAAATAAATTGTAAAAAAAGGAAAAAAAAATAATAAAATTTATCATTATGTAAATGCTAACTATGTAGCCAGGATTGCCTTATGTGGCTTAACCATTCTAAACCTTGGTGTTTTCATTGACAGTGGAAAAAATAGTACCGACATAATGGAATTGGAGTATTAAACAAAGCAATGGATTTCCAGTGTTCAAAACAATACCTAGGAGATATTGAATGCTCAATACCTGATACCTTTTATAATATCATCATTAATATTACAGAAATTTAGAACTGTTCTTATTGCACCAGAAGAATATGATTTGTACACCTCTTTCAATAAATTCCACAAATAATGTGCATTCACTGTGCATCTCCAGTATGAATGAATGCACTTAGGAACTCTGTAGGCCTGCTTTCCAAGCTGAGCTCTGACACTTATGAGACTTAAGAATTTGACCAAGTTCTTTAACCTCTGTGCTTCATTTTCCTCATCTGCAAATCAAGCTATCTTTCTCTGCCTTGTGAGGATGTTGTAGGAATTAGAGACTGGAGAGTGTGCCTACAAGATCCCGCTGAGGGCTCAGAGCATAGTCGGGAGGGTTGGGCCTCTAAATTACTCTAAGTTTTTATGAGCTAACAAACACATAGACATTCAAGACTGGATTCTGAAACTTCTTTTGCCCATACGCATGAGAATTTACTAATACTCTCCCCTTTGTAACTCTTGTAACTTTGCATAGTGCATTGAGAGGGACATAACACAGCTGACAAGATCCTCATGAAAAGCCAGTACTGGGTCACTGACAGATGCCTCCTTATTCCCAGCTTCTCTTTACCCTGCTTACTGGTTCTCCCTGAAGGTTGTTTCATTACTGGAAAAATAACTACGAACTTAACCGAGGATGCCTTCAGTGGTCTGGATGGACCTGTCTCTCCAGAACCGTCTTCCAGATCCATGCATATCTCCTGCCTTCAGGTGTCAGTGACCCTGGTCCCTCTCATCTTCACTCCTCACTGCCTCCTCCTCTCTCTCACTGGGACCAGGGCTCAGGGAAGCTGCATGGATGACAGTGCCTGCTGGGATTCATCTCTTACTCCTGTTGAGACCATCTCTGAAGGCAGATGGAATTCCAGGCTGGAGAGTTTGGCATTTGCCTTTTAGCAGCAGAAGCACCAGAGTACTAAGTATCCTTACGCTGTGGTTTCAAGCTGGTCATAGAGACTGTACATCCTCCCAGGGCCTTAAGGTGTACAGAGCACTTTCCTGCTGTGACTGCAGATGGCCCTGTGATGTGGATTTATGGGTGAGGAGGTGGAGGGCAGGAGAAACAGGTGTCCTGCCTCACTCACACTCCCTCTGCCTCCAAGTCTAGTCCATCCAGTAGCCATTCAGCCAGACCTAGTCCCGAGCCCCTTCACCTGCCAGATCCACAGCTAATCCAGGCTCCCTGCATGCTTCCTGTACACTCTGAATATTCACACAGAGACAACATTTATTGTCCCCTCCACAGAGGTGCTTTCTTTTCCTGCAGTGACTTTTGTACTGTCTGCTTCCTCTTCCATTTAATTACCCTGAGTGGACATCAGTGGTGGCGAGAGAAGCATCTCTAACCTCAGAGCATGTTAACCTCTCCCCATCTCTTTGTGTTTCTGTCTCTCTCTCTCTTTTCCAGGAGTGTCTAAATAAAGCCTTGGGAGAAAGGTGCCTTGGGAGGACATGAGGCTAAAAGTGTGTTGTTAACAGCTGCCCAGATGGGCAGCAGAACCTCTGTGATTGACCAGCTAAGCTGTTGTTGAGAGGAGCTCCCTGTTTTCCATGGCTCTCCCCCTTTCTCCCTCCTATCACAGCACTCCAGGCGGAATGAGCTACCTCTTCCTCTAACCTGGCCTGGGGCCACCCTGGGAGCCCTCCTCCAGTTCCACTTTAACCAGCATTCAGATCTTCCTTCTCTCACACCATAATCCAGGCTCTCCCTCTCAGAGGTTTCCTTCCTATAGGTCCAATTAGGGACTGAATGTGTTCAAAGATCAAGTCATCCTGGACACCTCTTTTCTGTCCTTTCCTCTGGGAACTGACTTTTGGTCTCTGTGATCAGTAATATTTCTTTCAGGGATCCTTTCAGTTGACCCAAGATATTTCTAAAACAAGCTTCACTGGGAGCCTTGGATTCTCATCATCAACATGCTTCCAAACTCAATCTCATTGAGCTTTGCAAGAGAGGTTTAAGGTTTAAGATATAAGCAGAACCAGCTCCTAAAGAGGATGTAACAGATGCTAAGCCCTGCTATGGCTGGCAAATTCTAGCTCTTGGGGACTATACACCTGCCTCCCTGTCTCTCTACCACCCTTGGTAGACATTACTAATCAATTGCCAAACTCTATTCTGTTGAAACCAAACATAGGCTCAGAATCTTTAGCACAATGCTCCAGGTGGCCATGCTTAAAGGACAAGTTATCATTCTCTGTCCTGTCCCTCTTTACTTTCTTCATTTCTGTGTCTTCCAAAATCTGGATCTGAAGATTCGAATTCCAGATTCTAGACATAACTCCTCAGAGCTGTTCACCATGCCTCCCCACTCCACTGTTACCAACTGCCTGAGCCCTGAGCCCTAGGGTTATTTTTGGAAGTCTGAGTGTCAAAACAAGTTGGCTAGCTGTGTGCTCCCTGATGCTGATGTGAGCTTGACAAGCTGTAACCTGGCTTTAATTTCTCATTTTGAAGCATTAAATGTCAGGAGCTCAATTAACATTTTCATTATTGCATTTTTATTGTGCTCTTATTTAGGCTACAGATGTGTGGGAGCTAACATTCCCTTCCTGCTATTTTTAAAGAAAAAATATCAGCCTCAGTGATAAATTCTTACATATGTAGGGTACTTTCCTGCTTCTAAAGACCTCCCCAAATGAACATCAACATCATAACATAATTCAATCACGTGTTTCCTCATTCATCTGTTGTACAATTATTTGTTGAGCAGCTCACTTTTAAGTTTGGGACATTTGTTCTGGGACCAGAGAGTTTGAGGGTAAACTTGGGCAATATGGATAGGCTAGAAAATCTTAACTACTTTCTTGTTTTTACAAATATAACCACAAGGTGATGCAAAGGGAAGAAAAAGAAGGGGAGAGGAAAAAGGTGTGAAGGAGTAAGACAGGAATTGTGGTCAGCCTAGGTGTAATCCAGGTGACCTCCTACCATGCTTGACGACCATGGTGGTGGCTTAGTTGCTAAGTCGCTAAGTCTTGTGATCCCAGTAGCCCACCGGGCTCCTTTGTCTGTGGGATCCTCCAGATGAGAACACTGGAATGGGTTGCCATTTCCTTCTCCAGGTGCTTGATGACCATGGTCTGTTGAATATTGTCATCTTCTTCTGGAAACTCTGTCATGACTACATATTCTGTACTGTTGGTTTATTCAATAGCCTGGCACACAAGAAATAATTTGATAGATTTAACTTGGAAACAGATACACATATGCACACACACACACACACTCACACACACACACACACACACACACATATACACCAGTTTTTCTTAACATAAAATTACATATGAGAAGAAAGATGTTCCTAGACTAGCATAGTTGTTTACTCTTCTGCTCTTTGCCATCATCAAGATCAATTTTGGAGAGATTAATGGTATACAGAATGAAGAGTTCAAGAGATCCAAGCCAATCAATATTTGATCTTTGGGTGTTGCCTTTTAAACAGGTGTCCCTCTTGTATTATTTATTTGTTTTTTTCCATGTTAGATTATCTTCCTGCTGGGGTTTTGATATGACACCAAGAAAAAGCTGTATAAATCTACCCTAAACATAACTTGGAAAACCTTCACTCTCTGCTATTCCTTTCCTCAACCCCAAGCACAGTAATCTGTAAAGTGCCTGACATTTTCAAATAATCTGCTTCTGTTTTAGGCAACATTGGTCCGGAACTCTCATATACCGACATCGGTGTGTTCATCTCTTCTGATGGGGGCAACACATGGAGACAGGTAACTGAGAGATTCGGGGACAGGGAAGAGATATTTAGGGCAAATTCAGCCAATATTTCTCTTATCTATGGGATTCTCAGGCTCATTGTGACTTTCTGTTTGTAAAAAAAAAAAATTGAAGCAGCAGTTCTGTTTGGTCAATGTAGCTGGAAGAATAGATGGGCAGTGGGGTAACATGGGAAGAGCTGGGCAAGGAATAAGAAGAACTGGGGTTTCCCTAGTTTGTTCGTTCTTCCATTCAACAACAGGTATGAAACAGTTACCAGATGCTAATTCCCATTCCTGTGTGAGGTGATACAGTCAATAAAACAATTTTGTATCATTAATGTGCCATGGGATCTTGGCAAGATCTTACCTTTCTAGATCTGTTTCTTTATCTACAAGGTGAAGGGTATAGAATACTAAGACCAGCAAAGCCATGGAAGTCTGTGGTGGCTTAAGTAATATGTGGGCCCAACGTTAGTTAAGTATGAGACAGCTTAATAGATATATGACCATATGAAAAATTAATTCAATTTTACAAACATTTTTGTTTGCAGTGCTGTCCAATAAAACTTTCAGCAATAAGGAAAATGTTCTGTATGTCTATATACTGTCCCTTGTGTTTGTTGCACAGTTGAAATGTGGCTAGGGTGACAGAGGAGCTAAATTTTTAATTTTATTTTAATCAGTTTAAATCTAAATTGTCTCATGTAGCTACTATATTGGACAACACAGATTTATACAATGTCAACTAGGTATCAAGTATAAACCTGAGGAGGCCATTGAATACTTTTGAGTCCCTTTTCCCATGGAGCTCAAAATTAAGTAGAGGAAACAGGTCCATAAATAACTGTAGTTTAGATTATGTTATTTTAGTGTCATTATTAACTTGCAGAGAAATGGGAGGAATTAATTCTACTTGGGCAAACTGGGAAAGACTTCATGAGAAGAGTTGACATTTTACTAAACCTTAAAGATGAGAAGGTTACTATCTGAAGAAGAAAAAGGATGAATATTGAATATCTTAATGATGAAGATGAATCAGCTATCTGAAATCTATCTGTACAACTTTCTGTTTGGGCCCCTTAGTGAAGATTTTTATTGCCATCACCAACATCATCATCATCATCACCCCCATTGCCGTCACTTTCACTACTACCACTTATCAAAAAAAAAAAAAAAATACCAAGGACATACTAGACACAACCCCTATATTAACTACTATAAGGCCTACTCCAAAGAATAAATTAAGATTCCTGCCCACAAGGGAATCAACTCAATGAGGAACAGACACATAAATAAGAACATACTTTCAAAATATAAGATACTCTCTTATGAGTGCCAAATGGGGTAGAAACTGGAACGTAAATTCTTCTGGTCCAGAAATTCACAACAGACAAAATATTGTCCCTGAATACAAGAAATAGCTCGCCTGGCCGGGTGGCCACTGCAACACTCCTTCCTTGTGTTGTCACCACTTCGGTTTCCTTGTCTCTTTTCCCAAACAACTAAGCATTCCAGCTTCCACTACAGTGCTGGACAGGGCAAGAGTTAGAAGTGGCCAGAATAATATTTTAGAAAGGATAGTATGAAGAAAAATAACTTCTTTCTTCTCCTCAATACTGAGAATCTTCTTGTAGTCCTTACTCTCAGACTTTGATCCAGTGCTTCTATTTATAGAGTCCACTTTTGAACTCAGACTCAGAGTCTATGTTTATATCTGGAATATAAAAAACAATAATCTTTAAGTCTTCTGTGTTTGAAAGCTCACCATTAGTGTGGACATTTAAAAGCAAATATGAGAAAGAAAACCAATTGAAAGGTTTAGGCCCGAGAGTCCATTTGCTTTTCTCTATGGTGTTCTCTGAGTTATATTTACAGGGGACACCATTCCTCCTATCCCCTCCTTTTTAACTCTGCTTATGTCTTTTTACCCTTTATAGTACGTCTCACTTAACCCACCATCCCAACCTCTCCATCCAGCTTGTAAGAGCCACCATTAGTGGTTAACAACTGGAGGAATTCTCTAATTCCAGTTTTCTCTAGAAGATCTAGAGGAGATAACTTTTTCTCTGGTGGAGAAAAATTTTTCTGTCTTAGGTTGCAGACTTAAAAGTCATAAATTGTAGAAGTGTTGCTGTATGTGGAGTTAGGTCTGAGCTAAGGCTCTGAGACTTGCATCATGGTAGGTGCTTAGTAAATGGTTATGCAGATGGATGGATGGATCACTGAATAAATCAATGAGTGAGTGGAAGAATTGATAGCTAATGGACAAATGAATGAATCAAAGAATGAGTAACTCTGCATCTCAGGAAGCATGGCGTCCCAGTGAACATTTAGCGTAAAGATCCCCAAGTGCTAAACTTAAGTCTTCATTCAACTAGCATGGAAACTTAGGATGTGGTGGCTAAGTCTGAGAACTCAGTTATCATGTAGACTTTAATGTCTACATGTCTAAAAGGGATTGTCCTTTAAGTTCCTAGAAAGTTTATAACTCGACTATAAGATACATCATCAACTCAATGAACATGAGTTTGAGCAAACTCTGGGAAATGGTGAAGTATAGGGAAGCCTGGAGTGCTGTAGTCCATGGGGTCGTAAAGAGTCTGACATGACTGAATGACTGAATGAGACACAGACCAGTTACAAATTAGCAAATGTCTCATTTGAAAAGATGAGAAAGAGAAAGCTGACTAGTAACATACTCAGATGACAAAGTTTTTTGAAGCTGTGTTTTCCACTGGGTTATCTAGTTGAGCATGGGTCTTGTTGCCTGAATTTCTTGTGGCGCACTGAACAGCGCTAGGGGAAAGAACCCTGGAAATGCCCTTTGAGTGGATTAGGGACAGTTGACAGTTATTTGTTCTCTGCTAGCCCACTTTTTCACCTATTAAATGGGGATGACATTGCTCGTCAAACTTCTTGATAGGATTGTTGGAAGGCTCAGAATCTAGATGAAACAATATATGTGAACAACTTTGTAAACTTTCAAGCACCATGCAAATGTAAGGTGTTGCTATGATCCTTGTTGTTGTTGTTGTTCCAGATCTTTGATGAAGAGTACAATGTCTGGTTCCTAGACTGGGGTGGCGCCCTCGTGGCCATGAAACACACACCTCTGCCAGTCAGGCATTTGTGGTAAGGACAGCTTCCTACCCTATTAATGAAAAACTTTTCAGTGGAAAATATTGGGACAAGTTGTTATGCATGGTTTTATACCCATTTTACCCATTTCTTCATCCATTTCTTTATCCACCCCTTCATATAATATATATTACATCCTCCAACTCTTAGGTAACAGTAGCTGACCAGATGATTTAGATGAGGAAGTATAATGAATAGTATTAAAATGCAAACATATTAAATACATTACTCAGCTACACGGCTAGTACCTGGCAGCACCAAGTTGGGTTTCTATCATCAATATGCTTCTCTTTTACCTGATAATTTTCCAGATACTTTAATAAGTACACAGAGTGTTATTACATGGTCTCTGTCCTCTGGGAGATCATAGTCAAGGTAACGAGTTTAGATCATCCACATATTATCAGAAATCTAAGCAATGCCTGCACGAGGATGCTGACTCTGTGCATTGCTGGAATCCTGAGGCTGGATGGAGCCCCCACGCCCCCAGTGTGTGAGCAGGGGTGGGGGTCTTCATACCGTAGGTGGCCTGAGGGCCGATTCTTAAAGAAAGGATGCCAGGAGCAGGAGCAGAAGTGATGGGAGGAAAGCCAAGGGACAAGAAAACTCTGACCAAGCCTGGAATTCAGGAGACGTAGGGAGTGCTCTGAAGATTGTATTTGGTTGGAATCAAGAAAGAGAATAAGTAAGGATGGGTAGAATTCAGAAGAACTAAAACACAAGTTTAATGCATTTGGGTTGAATCCGTAGGTAATTCTTTCTAGTACCAAGACCTCTCTCTCTGGTAGGAAGAGCTCTCTCTGTTGAGGACTGAGTGGGGCTTACACTTCTAGAGAGGACAGCTTGACTCTTAAGTTCATTAATTTATTTTTTTTAACCAAGAAAAGTAACATCTCTTAGCCCTTATCATTGTATTCTAAGCATTGCTATCCAACTTGGGAAAATTATTTAATGTTCTCTCAGGAAAATGCAACAGGATCAAATGTTGCTTCTCAAAGTCATTAATACAAAGTTTGATATTTCCCTTATTCCATGAAATATTTTTTTGAGGGGTTGGGAAAATAAATATTTATAGACCTCAGGAAAAAAAAATAGCTATATTCCTACTGAATTTTCTCTTATAATAGTAATGATAATATTACCCCAATTTGGCCACCTTGTTCACTTCAATCTACAAAAGATTAAAGACGATTGTTCAAACTAAGCTCTTGAAACAAAGTTTCTTCCACTTAGAGGATGTTGATACTGTCACAAATGGTACAAATATTTCCCTAAAGTTAGTTACCACCCATGGTGTCTACTTACTTGCCTACTAGTGAATGCCCTTTTCTGAAATAGTCCCTGCAATGGTTAAATGTCAGTGGCTGAGTGTGTCAGCAAACAACAATGGCACTTAACTCGTTCAAGAGTTTTTTGCACTCCTTTTTCAAAGCTGAGTGTTTTGTAAGGGCCTGACCTTATCATTATCATCAATATTTCCTCATAAACTTCTTGACTTTGTCTCTGGCTGGCTTATGAGTTGCACGTTTGTGAAAATCAAATGCAATTTCTTCATCACCAGTAGCTTCTAATTAAGTTACAACCTTCAAGGTAAACAAATAGCTTATTTTAAGTGGAAGAAAGGTTAAGGAATCAGTTCATTGTTCTTTTCTGTAGTAGGTCTCAGACTGACATTATTTTGGCAGCACACACAGATGTATATATATTTGCATAAGAAAAAGACATTGGCCTACCCACTCTCCTGCAAGGGTATAGTGGCTCTCAAATTTAAATAATAGCTATATCACCTTTCAGAAAAAATTGGAACCATAATTGAAAAGCTGGGGAAACTTTAGCTCAGCTAACAAGGCATGCTGTTTCCTATAAATTGAAATGATAGGTAGCTAGATATGCATGGAGACAAAACAGCATACAAATGAACCCATCCATTTGTGGCTGTGTACACTTAGATCCATTGAGATTAGAATTTAAGTGCTATTTCAGGTAAGCCCTCCATCCAGTGTTATTAGTATTACCTTTGTACCTTAGAAGCATTAGAGTGAAATGAACAATGGAGCCCCATGGAATGCGATGCTCTAATGAAAACTTATAATGGAGTTACTCATCAGCGGGTAGACAGGAATCCTACTGTTTGCTTAGCCCTGACAAACTGTCAGTGTCTCCTTTCAATGGAATGTTCTTGGAAACTGGAAACAAAACATCACCTGGCCATTTTCGTTCCTTTGCTCTTCTATAAGTGCTGTGAGCCCTGGAGTTTTTGTTCAGAGAAACATTCACATGAAAACAATAGTTCCAACCAGTACGTGCCTCTGAGAAGTGAAAGTGCATGTGCTATTCTTAAGGACTTCCATGTAGCTTCATTGCCGTCACCTCATGCGTTTGGGATAATGTAAAATGGAGCAATACACCTAACCGAAGCGAGGAACATTGATCATCGATGACCATTATAACTCTATTTCTGTGCTAGCGTATTCAGGGGAGGACTCTGATTGTTGTTGAAAGACTTTATTCCTTTTAGTGGCTCTCATCTCAGTATGATCAAGTCACCAATGCGTGGAGTTAGGAAGGGTCTTGGAGGAGGCACGGTACAGCAGACCCCTGTCTGACAACTCGTGAGACACCCACCTCGCCAGGCCAGCACGGAGCTGACCGACTTACAGATGGAGTCCCACCTTGTACGTCAGCTTTCGTTGTCAGAACGTTAGCTCTGTGCTGAACAATAATGAATCTCCTTTCTATTTCTGTCCATCAGTCCTTGCTCTGCTGCCCAGACCTATGCAGAGTAAATCTGTTCCAGAAATGGGTGTGAATTTTAGAGTCCTACACTTGGAAAGGACCTAAAGAGATGGCTCTGTCTAGGCTTTCTAACTTGTGGGAAGTTCTTGTGGGAAGATCAGATATGCAATTCAAGACTGATTCCATGCATTTGTTCATTTATTTCTCACATATTCATTGAGCCTATACTTTTTATCCAGTATTAGTGTAGGGGTTGGGATATGCCAAAGGACAAAACAGATACTCATTTTTTGTTGTTGTTGTTCAAATATTTGACTTTCCTTTTTAGAACAATTATGAGAATACAAATCTTTTCTACCTTATTCTATCTGTATTTTTTAATTGATATTTTCACGCATCTATCCACTTTCTAATTTCATTCACAGACATTACTCCTTTTCTGTAGGCAGCAATTATTTTTGTGTGCTGAACTACTTGGATCTTTCTTACTTAAAAAGTTAAAAGGCGATGGTAAATTATTCAGCTCTTATTCTTCTTTCCCTTAAGCTTGATTTAATTCATAGAACCTGTTTCTAGAACAACTTGTTTCTTAATTTTAATCACATTGATTGTCAGTTTTCTACAATGATTGAAACTGAACATAGTGTTTAGGATCTGGTGAAAGGATTCTTTCTTCTCTTACGTATGCTAGCTGTCTGTGAACACACCCTAGACTCACAATGACTTATTATCACAAAAGTGACCTTGCTGGAAAATATTTATCTTGTGATTGACAATCACCTAAGCTTTTTTTTTGTTTTGTTTTTTTCAGCTTGAGCTTCTCATGAGAATTATTCTTTTTCCTTTCTCTGGCTATGGGAATCTTTGCTTTTATTTTAAAATAAATTATTCTGCTTTAAGTTGGTCCTGTCTTACAAGTGACAGCCAAATCTACATGCCTGGCTTTGATCTCTCTCCAGAAATCTGGATGCATCCATCCAAAGGACTTCTTGACAGTGTTAAGCGTGGAAATCCAAAGCACATCTCAGCCTGGGTGGACTGAGCAGAAACAAAACAACAGAAAGCTTTGCTTCTCGATTCTTCCCATTTTCCTACCTCAGTTGCTTAACCCCCCAAATTCATGCTGTGTGTGATTTCTTTTTGTTCAAGCAAAAGTCTATTGATTTTATCTGTAAAAATATCCTAAAAGTCTTATTGACTTTACCTGTAAGAATAGCCTCGATCTCGCCATCTCTTTCTATATCCACTATTATAACCTCTGTCCAAGCCCCTTCTCTTATTTGGTCTCCTACAATTACCACACCTCCCCTTCCCCCCAACACCCCCCCCCCCCCAACACACGCACTGATTCATCTCCCTACATCCTGTTTGGGCCCTGACAGTCCACTCACCACAAAGGAATAAAAGTTTTCTTGTAATGGTTAAATCAGATCTTCTCTCTCTCATTTCAATTCGGAAGCAAAGTCATTTGTAATCTGCCCCAGCCTTGTTTTCTTGACTCCATTTCCTCCTATCAATCCCTCTTCCACTAATCTACTACCACCTACCGGCCTTCTATTCTTCATTTCACAACAGATCTGCCTTCCAGAATGGCTCTCACCTTGATCTTTGCATAGCAAATTCCTTATTATCATTCAGATCTCAGTTTAAATGTCACCTCCTCAGAGAGGACTTTCTTAAATTTTCAATGCAAAGTAGCTTCACTCTCTATCATATCACTCTATTTTAACTGTCTTCATGACACTTACTTTTAACATATATTTTTAGCCCATTTATCTACATGTTGTTTGTCTCCTCAAACTAGAATACAATTCCAGTGAAACTAGGATATTTCGTGTTCACTGCTGTATCCCTACACATAGGCTACTGCCAGAGCAGGCACATAATTGAATATTCATGGGTGAATTCTTCCTTTTATAGTCCTGTCTTGTCACTATTTAGAGGTCAGTGGTAACTTTACTCCTGTCTCCCTGGTACTGGTGATCTTATCATTTCAGCTTCACCTGTAGGCCTAAGAGAATTCCCAGTTCCTTTGTCTTGCCCATTAATGAGCTAAAAATTGAGGAGAAGGTGGGTCCTGTGGGGTTACCATTCAATATAGTTACTTCAGAACATTAAAAACTCCTAGTTAGTTATCTGAAAGAATAGCTTTCACAAATGGCAGACCCAAATTTCTGATACTCAAGAGATTAACTTTTATAATGTTGTATTTTTTGGATTTTCTTTAGGAGTTTTAGTTTTAATAATTATCATCTCAGTGTGAGAAATTTGGGTGCTAGAAATTACTGATCTCAGAAAGTCACTTGAATGGCACAAACTTGGGCTTCCTAGTGATACGCAGACCATAAATTATAGTCACAGCATTCATCCCTCAGCCTGGCTCTGGAGATTGTCCCCTTGTTTGTGTTCATTTTATATCAGCTGTAGACTTTGGTTATTATCTATGTTAGCCTTCACACTTGGATGTTGGCATTTCCTAGTTTTTTTTGCCTGATCCTATCCTTCCATTTAATCCATGCTTTTGCTTTTTCATGTAGATTCAGTTCATGCAGCATGCTTTTATTTTCCAACAACCTATTTCTCCACCGTGGGCTTCGTTTTTCTTCGGAACTTCCATCTCAGAACTAAGAGCTCAGAAGGCTGTGAATGGTCCCTCTGTTTTTACTTTGTGGTATCTTATCTTCATGTATAAAGTAAAGATGGTTGTCCTCTGCCCTGTTAATGGTAGTGATTTGAAGGCTCCTCCTTCCCTGGGATGCTGGTGGCACTCACTGCAATTTTTTTCTGCTGGTGTTAATAACTGACCTTCATCATTAAGGAAACTGAGAATGAGACCAAGACAGAGGCCTTTAATAACCACTTTGACTTCTTCCTATCAAGACAATAATTAGTTAATCCAAAGTTGTCAAAATAAACCAGGAGCTAAATCAATACTTTTTTTTTTTTTTTTACCTCCTGTACTTACCAGATAGAGTTAACTAGTTAGCAGCCATGACATATTTTGAAGCACCTGTGATTCATTAGGAATCAAAGCAAGAGGATACATGGCAGGAAAGGTAAACCCATTCCTAATTATACTTTCACTTTTAAAATGAAAAACTCATTTCTGTGAGAAGCAGGTCAGATTTGCCCAACTTCCTCTGGTTCCACATCAATGATTATGTAGCCTCAGCCTATTAAAAGAATAAGCCAAGTCTGTAAATGTCGAAGTGAGATCGTTAACTATCATCATCATGCTGTACATTAGATCTCCAAGAACTCATTCATCTTTCATAACTGAAACTTTGTACCTTTCTCCCTCCTGCCCACTCTCCACTCCCACCCCCTCATTATGACCAACCTTTCTCTATATCTCTATCTATCTACTAAAATATCATTTTACACTTTAAATAAAATGTACAATTTTTTAATGTCAAAGATATCTCAGTAAAGTTGATCAAGAGAAAATAAAAGTCAAGACTGATGCTGATAATTTAGGAACAGAGGATGAGATGGTTGGATGGCATCACCAACTCGATGGACATGAGTTTGAGCAAGCTCCGGGAGTTGGTGATGGACAGGGAAGCCTGGCATGCTGCAGTCTATGGGGTTGCAAAGAGATGGACACAACTGAGCAACTGAACTGAACTGAAAAAATTTTATGACCACTGTCTGATTTTGTTTATAAAAGCAGGCCTAGGTATACCAGAAATATAAAACTTGTTTCATGACAGACTAGTTTTTCTAGCTGAGTAAAGAGATTGACTTTCTCATTTTTAAGATCAGTTTATTTGGGGAGAGAGAATAAGGTAAAGAGCCACATTTGTAGAGACTGGACTGAGTAGGCTGACTAGTAATGGGGTCAGAGATTTGTATCTATTCATGGATGTTAGCATAAGTCATGCTTGAAAAGTGACTGGATAGATTAGAAGAGTTTTCTTAATCATTCCTTTTTTAATTTATATATTCATTTAACATTTATTTAGTACCATGTGCCAATGTTTCTGCTAATTACTAGGAATGCAAAAATGAATAGTATGGTCTTTAACCTCAAAAAGATTACAGCTCAGTGAGAGAGTCAGACGAAAGTTTTAAAACTGTATGTAATATCAGGTAAGAAGCATTATAATAAAGGTGATATCAAGGGCGTGGGAGGGGATCAGACAATGAGCAAAACCTATGTGACTCCTGAATTCACACGATTATAATGTTGAACAGAGGGATTCAAGGTGAGTTAAGAATTCAGTCAGCACTATGATGGGGAAGGCCTGAATGTTGTAGGAAAATAGTTTCTATAGTTGAACTCAGAGAACTGTGTGTTGTGGAGTCAGAGAAGGATTAAGAACTAACCAGGCCAAAAGGATCGCAGAAAATGAAGTAAGTAAAGCTGCTTTGGGGAAGGAGGAGTGTTGAGAAAAGCTTCTCAGAGAAGATGGTCTTTGAATTTTGTCCTCTGGTTAAATCAAGCAACAGTTGGGAACTCCATAATATCAAGAAAGGGATATTATTAAGGAATTGACCGCTCAAGATTGCTCAAATCTTCTTCACTAAGCAACATCCTTTTAAAGAGTTTCAGATGCTGTGTCCACAAAGGGCCGGGCCTTCTCTTCTCACTGGTCAAAAGATGGACCAGTGTTGCCCAGGATGTCTCAGGCACTCAGTACTTGTCCCTAAGAGCCCCTTAAAGTGACATCAGGGAGGGAAAATGATACTTGATCCATTCTGAACAAATAGGAAATTGCTATTTTTGATCTGAAAGACACACACCTCCCTTCCCATACGGTACACCCCACACTACTCAATTTATCCCTGTCAAAAACTCCAGAGACTGAGTTGATTGTGCTGTAAACTGAAGCTCAGGTTCCATTCTGAGTACTTGAAACGTGACACTCCATCCACTAAGCCCGCCTGCCTGGCTTGTTTTTTCTTTTTTTCCCCCCCAATTCTAGGATGTTGAAATATTTTTGCAGTTCTTGGGGCTGTCTCTGCCTGGGCTTGGAAATGCCGTTTTGATCAAATCTCATAATAATATAGAGAAGATTGAAAATTGAAGATTAATGCCTATTGATAATCCAGACTGCCATAAAATGAGATAAGAGGAGAATTTAATAACCTGAAAAACAGTTGTGAAAGAGTGTGGTTCTCTCTTCAGCTCTCTCTTCCATGTACTTGTTTCCAACCCAGGGTGAGTTTTGACGAGGGCCACTCCTGGGACAAGTATGGTTTCACTTCGGTTCCTCTCTTTGTGGACGGGGCCCTGGTGGAGGCAGGCGTGGAGACCCAGATTATGACGTGAGTACTTCTTTGTGGCTGAGAAGAATTCAGGGGCTTGGCTTCTGCTTCCATGGAGGCTGTGGGTTTTCCCCAGGGAGGCTTACACCAAAGCATTTCAGTCTCTGGGCCAGTTTCCTCATCTGTAAGATGCTCACACCCACAAATTCAAATGGATACTGACGGGATTGGAGAAGCTGGGCTTCACAGAAAAGTTAAGGTTTCTCATGGAATTAGTGTATTGTAATAAATTTCCATTTATCCAAAACCCAAGCAAACAGAAAACTTAAGGCTTCAAATGTGTTTTCTCTTTCCAAAACAGCTCAGTAAAGGACTAAGGATGGGAACAGAGGGAATAAAACAGCCAATTTACTGAAAACAGGGAATGTTTAAAGGGAACCTCCTGGAGTCTGTGAGACACATACACACACAGTTACTGTTGTTCCACTTCAGATTCATTTGCTGTGAAGAATTTTCCATAGTCCTTTACAGTGAGCATAGATGGTGGGGATATATATCTGAAAGCTACATAAAGTCCCAAAGTACTTTATGAATATTAAAGAAGATAGCTTGATGTTTTCTAAAAATATATCAAAATCTAATTCTCAAAAAATGGATGACCCATGTGTGTTTGTGTGCACTTGTGTATATAGAGGAGTGTGGGGAATAGTTATGGTAATACTTCACCAGTAATACCAAAGCGCACCTCACCTCACCTTCCCCACTCCCAAGAGACTGGAATACTTTACACTTTAATTATTCACTAGACAGAAAGAAGGGAGTCTTCTGAGCAAGATTAAGGGGAATTTGCTGTACTGTGGAGTTGTCACAGAAAGTTACAGAGTGCTTCTGGACTGGTTTGGGGGAAGGTTGTCTTTTTACTCTAAGAGAGACTGCTGTTCTTTTAACCTTTGTGTTCATTAATTTCTTTATAGCTAGAATCAGTCTTCCCGGAGAGACTGATGAGCTTTGAGGAGGAGGGAAATGGCTAATTCCTGTGCTTTACTTTTCCTCCAGAGTGATGTTAAAAAATTATTTTTAGCTGTGGATATGCAGTTTTGATCAAATGTTATAGTCTAGCCCGAGACTGGACCACTTTTACCATGTTCCTCACCTCCTCTTCCATCCTCATATCCAGAGAGTTGTCCAGCCACTTCTCTGAGCTTTGAGAAATACAGAAAGAACCCAGCCATGATGGAAAATGGTGCACAAATTGGGGAAAACAAGCAAACAAAACAAGTGGACAAAAGTCCAGTCCTAAGAAACTCAGCAGAAACACTGCAAAGGGGTTTCTTGTCTATAGGATTTGTCTACAGCAAGAGTCCTATAGGATTCTCAATGTCCTCATTATTTAAAAAATGTTCATAACAGAAAATTTGGCTCCACAGTATGTCTTTAAAATTATTTGGAACAAATGCAGCAAAGAGTGATTTTAAATTATCTTTAACTCTCTCTGAATTTTCCAAATTGCCTGTACAGACTTCCCTCAAACTTCAAGGGTTTGTAAAATGTGTCTTTTAAAGCCTTAACACTCATTTTTGAGCATGTTGTTTGTGTTTGGCACATAGACTCTATGGTTGAAAAGTGAAAGACATGATGTCAAACCCTATGAAGAACTATTGTAAATCTTCCCAGTGGATGTATTTCGTTTGTAACTGGTGTCCTTAGGTGCAAAGCTTTGCCATGACAGGACTTCTCTGGACAATTTTGTTGTACAGTGTGAGGATTTCCTGTAGAATTTGTTACTCAGGAAGTACAGCTTTAATTTGAGTTTTTCCAGCAATTTCTTTTCATTCCCCTAAAATATCCTCTAAAACAGATATCTTACCATCTAAATTTCTGGTTAAAATTTCTATGATAACAAATGAACTCTGTGGGTAAGCTGGTGAGTCGCTTGATTATTAAGAGTTAACAACATTGTATGCAAGTTTAGCTGTTCAGGCCATAGATAGTATTTAAGATATAGATGTTATTAATGCTTAGCATCTAAAGCTTCAGCATTTGGTGAATACACAGCAATGATGTATTGCATAAACACAAAGACTAAATATTCAAAGACACTATCATAATACAAATTTTATTTCTAAAATATAAATGATTTGAGAAATATGTAGATATATTTATATAATGAATATGTATGTGCAAGTATTTTTGTATATAGACATATGCACACATATACATGTACACATAGATACACATCTATATATGGAGAGATTTAGACAACAGAGATACACAAATGAGAGAGAAATTCCAAGGATCTAGGATTGTGGCAAAACCTTCATAAAGTTATACTACTAAAAAACTAGTGGTACCTTTTTGCCAGATACTCTTATTGATGAGCAAATCAAGAAGAAACCCCAGTCCTTGTGAACTTTGCATACTTGTGCATTAAATAAATATGACACAAATGACTCTGTCATGTTATGCAGAATACTCTGCCAAGAGATGAAAATATTTTCGTAGGAACTCCAGGAAGCACATTACAGAATACTAGGAATACCACCTTTTTTTGTAAGTTGACTTTTCCAAATTATTTCCCATACTTTGTCACTTAGCTATGAAAAGAATGCCTTCTTTTCTAGGACCTCCTGTAATACAACCACTAAAGGGTTTTAAGTTATGAGTTCCAAGTTCTATAGGGCAAAGGTACCTACACTTAAGAAGATTGTGCAATCTCCTTTGAATTTATCAAGTCAGATGTGGCTTTTCAGATCTGATGACAAGCCCTAGAAGATTGACACAGCTCTAGATCGAACAGTGACAATACAAATGGTCCTAAGGTTAGCTTTTCCCTGTTTATGTAGCAAAGAGATATACTAGTCCTCCTTTTATTCTGTGTTCTCATCTCTTTATGTGATTTATCCTGCGTGCTCTCCTATGTGGCCACTCTGAACTCATCTCATGCTTCTCTTGGGCATTACTTTGAATAATAGTGCTTATATACCAATCTCTACATGACTTGGCACTCCCTGGCAAGTTTAAGGCCACAGTTTAAATTCTGTATTTATCTAATCATGAACGGTAATACTTTTTTTTCTTAACTTCAGATGGGGTTTAGTTGGTCACATGGATATGAAGGAGGAGGTTGACCTCAGGGCTAAACCATTTACTGAAAAGATGATATGGCCCTTCTGTTTTCCTTTCCTCCCCATTAAGACTCCAAGGAGTGTGGTAGAGTTTTGTCCTCCTTCTACCTTGCTTATCAAGATCCTTTAAATGTTAGTAAGTAGAAAAGGAACTAGAATAGTGCATGAGTTTCTTATATGGGATTTGAGACAGGCAGGTGTTTGTCTTTAATGGAATAAAGATGAGTTTTGGAAGCAAACACCCAACTGACTAAACAATTCAAGCTTCCTATTTTTAAGTTTTCATTAAATTCAAAGTTTCTGTAGTATGAAAATGACCCAAGGCCCTTTTGATAGCAGAAGGGTAGTCTCTGGAATGATTGCCAAGAGGCAATTTCTGTCTTGATTTTAGGTTTAAAAAAGACTTTAAAACCAAGTGACCCACTAGGATGACCACTGCTTTTCTTCAAGGAATGGCCATGCAAAGACTGAAGCAGGAGTTCAAAAAATTTTATATATCCCTTACGAATTTCAAGGACAGGAAGTCCATTTCAGGACAAGATTGCTTAACCTTGCCATTTAACCAAAAACTTACTAATGATGTAATTCAAATAATGATGTCGGTTATTTGAATTCTGTATCTTTCCTCTTTCTTGTTAACCCTGACTCTGATGTTCAACTAGAGTCAGGCAGAAAGAAAGGTTAACTCATTCACACTGAGGTTTTATTGCCTTATCCTGTTACATTCATTTAAATATTTGTAAGTTTGTGATGGTTAATGTTATGTGTCAACTTGACTGGGTCATGAGGTACCTAGACACTTGGTCAGACATTATTGTGGATGCTTCTGTGAAGGTGTTTTTGGGTAAGATTAGCATTTAAATCAGTAGACCCAGTAAAACAGATCATTCTCTCTAATGTGGTGGAACTTATCCAATCAGGTGAAAATCTGGATAGAACTAAAAGGAACTAAAAGGCTAACTCTTCCCTAGGCAAGAGAGAATGCTTCTTGCCTGGCTGCATTTGGAATGGGACATGGCTTTTTCTTCCCTTTGACTCCAATGGAAACTTCCACTTTTCCTGAGGTTCAAGCTTGGGATTCCACCACTGGCCCTTCTGTGTCGCCAGCTTGCTAAACCACTCTGCAGGTCTTGGGACATGTCAGCCCCCATATATGTATAAGCCCGTTCCATATAATAAGTCTCTCTCTCTCTTTCCCATCTCTATCTTTGTGTCTTTTTCTATCGCTATCACCTATTCACTCTGTTTCTCTAGAGAGCCCTGACTACTACATAGTTAATTAATTCAAAAACATTTAATGAGATTCTTATTTTAGACTCCTTTATGGGATATTAAAAAGGTAAATATAGCTCTTTCTACCTTTAAGGAGCTCTCAGTCCAGTGTGTTGATGTGGGGGGAAATGAGATACACAATCTTCAGGAAATCCTAGTTAGAAAACCAGGATATAGGTAGAAGGAAGTAAAAACTTCACATATACGAAAGGTGACAACTGAGTCAGTCTGGAAGTTTCAATAGCAGTTCACCAGTAGAAAACCAATTTATAGGTAATAGTTCAAAGAAAGCACACATTTTTAATAGTTTTGCTGAGTACTATAACTGCAATGCCTAAAACGGGAGTAGGTGCATAGTAGAAATCAGTAATTATTGGTTGAAAGAATGAGTGACTTCAAAGCAAAGAATCATGAGAGCATATGACTGAGGTTAAGTGATATTAAGCAGTAGAACCTATGAAGGGTATTAGGTTATATTTAGGAATTTGACTTATATTCAGAGTGTTCTTGAAATTGAAAATATGGAAACATCACTCCTCTTCTCAAAACCCTTCTTCAAAAGTCTTCTCCAAAGTGGAAGGTTTCCATTGCCTTTCAGATAAAGTCCAAACTCATTGAATGGTCTACAAATACCTACACTGAGTCCATGTCTAGAACTCATTTCTGGCCCGCATGCTCTAATCTCCCTTCTCTGATTCACTGGTACCTTCCTGCCCTGGGGTCTTTGTCTGTGTATCCTTCTGGAATATACCTGTCTTCCCCACTTAATAACCAAGCTTCTAATTAAGTATCTTTCAGGTCTCAGCTTATGTATTAGTCTTTCTGGCACATCTTCCTTTAACCCACCGGAAAAGGTTGGGGCCCCATGTTATATGTAGTCCTACCTCATATATCTTTTCCTTCACAACACTTTAGGCAATACATATTAACAAAAGTGGCAGTTGGTTTAGTAGCTTCCCCTCCCTCTTCACCTACCCTTAAGATACAGAGATATGTGTGTACACGTAAACACACACACAGGCAAAAATGCAAACAAGTGCGCGCACACACAGACTTTAAGTTCCCATGAGGGAAGATCTCTGTGTACCTTATTCTTTGACTACTATTTGCATCAGTTTTTTACTAGCACTGAGGGTTTAACCATATATATGATTGATTGATTGAATGCAAAAATGAACGTTATAGACCCCAGATATTCTGAAGTGCTCTATGTGATCAGAATCCAGGAGTTGCAAATTATGGGAGCCTGGAGTTGGGGAGGAATCTGAGCGGTGCATGTCTCTGTGCAAATGTGCAGTGATGAAGCAGGGGGTAGAATGGCAGTGGGCACAGAAGGACAGTGAGAGAATAAGGAGCATCCCCGGAATTTCTTATTTCCTCCACCAGCCACAGACTCTTTCCAGCTTCCACTTCTACCAGAAGCCAAAGCTCAGGAGCATGCAACCTTCTAACACGGTGCTTTTATAGAGGAATTTGTGTGGGGGAGACAGTCCCCAGCTTGCAGGCATGGGATTTACTTGCTTTTATTGCTCTTTTTTCCACTGTCTCTTCAAAGGTTATTATTTCAACATCCTCCAGGTAACTTTGACAGGAACCATCTAGTCTAGTCTAATTCATAGTTCATAGTGAAATGTGACCATTCTTACTACTTAAGGCTGAGAATGGGGCTGGATGATTGACAAGCTGGAGGGCCTATTGCCGTTTCAAGCAGAGGCTTTCCAGTCGAAGAGGTGCCCGTGGCTGTTAGAGCACTTGGGTTTCTTTGGTTGGCTATTGGCCCCCAAATTAGTGTTTTAAGGAGAGTTCTCTTTTGCTTGGCTCAGATGTGACATCAGATGGAAAAACACTGCTTTTCTTCAGTCTCAAAGCAACATTTGAAATTCTTTCTTGATATGAAATATTTTAACCAGTTGGTTGTGATTTAGTTGATCCTTTACAGGGGCCAAGGAGAACCTGGCAGCCTGTCAGGAGAAAAGAAATCCCCAAAGGGAGAGGTTCAGCTTCCTTGGAAGAAAGCAGAGACTCCCTAGCAGGAGCAAGCGTCAGCCAGCCTGCATCTGCTCTACTCCTTCCTTTGTGTCAGCTGTCGTGCCGAGCTCTCTCTCAAACTTGATTTCACTGACATCTCACAGTAATCCCACCAGGTAGACTGGATCATTGTCCTTGGGCTGAATCTCAGAGAAATTAAGTGCTCAGCTCATACATTCAGTAAGAAGAAAGCAGAGCAAGGAATGTGAGTTTCAAACTTAGGCTCAAAACTGAAATTTGAAGAAAGGTACTAGAATTCTTTAAGGATTGTTCACTAAAGGATCACGGTGTTCGGGACAAGAAGGGCAGGGATGTTATTCACCAAGAATTTTACCCACTTTGCTACCAGACACGAAGTCACAACAGACCCATTCAAACACAACCTATCTGAAAAAATATGACAAACACATGAAAACTAGAAAACAAGTAAATGGTAAAGGGGTGGGACAAATTGCAGTTGCCATTAAATATCAAAGAACTGATTAAAATAGAATAGGTGCGGCTTTGTGTCTGCAGAGAGGGAGGAGCAAAGGTATCCAGATGTGGGGAGAGTATGAGCAAACATGGAGCAATAAGAATCTGGCCTGAAGAGGGGAAAGCAAGAAATGGGAAGGACCAGAGATGCTCTCAGCAAATTGTCTAGGGCCAATTGCCTCACTGAATCCCTGTATAAATCCATTTCTAATTGGCATAAATCTCTGATCCATTGTTCCACCAGCAGAACTAATAGCCGAAGTGAGGGGGAAGAGATAACATTTTTGTAGAAAATTATGCAAACTCCAAAGCTGCAGAGGCTTTAAAGAAAGAAAAAAAAAAAAAAGCAAAGACCTTCTATCTACTTAAGAGACTGTGACTGCATGCTTAGCAAGAAACATGTTCTCAAATACAGCCCTGGTGTAACACAGAGACCCAGCCCTGAGCTTAAATGTATTGTTTAGCCTCTAGTAACTGCATCCGATAAAGTCATTGGAAATTAACCAGCGCTGCTTCCATTGATCTGTTTTTCAATTCTCTGTTGTTTGCTGGAAGAATCTGATTTTACTTTGCCCAAAGTAAGTCATTCGAGTAATCAGCGAATCCAGTGGAACTCTTAAATCATCGCCTCTCAGGCTGGTTGCTGGATTCAGGTCCTTCAGGTTGTCACCAGACTTGCCATCCATTGAGAGGGCCTGCTTAGTAGGAGCCAAGGAATACAAAAGCAGAATGCACGCCTACATAGGGGCTTTGGATGATACTCCAAAGGGCTTTGGATGATTCTGGGACATACTGAAAGCTGGCAGTAGTCTGGAAAGAAAAGGCTTATGTTGACCAGTAGATTGCTGTCTGTGGTGAGTGGTGGCTGAGAGCATGGATTTTGTAGAGTCACACTCCAGGGACAGGTCTCAGACTGTCACTTACCATCTGTCTGATCTTAAATGTCTTACTTACCTTTTTTAGCTTTGGGTTCCTCATGTGAATGTGAGAATTAAGTGAAATAACTAACATTGGGTGACATTTGAGATGCTTTCAGTCTCCATAGTTTAATGATCAAGAAATGGGCCACCTGCAGGAAGAACTTTAGCCAACTAGGGGAGAGGTCAGCAGACTCTCTGTGTAAAGATTTTAGACTTTCCAGGGTCTTTCCTGCATCTACTTGGTTCTCCTGGTCCAGTGTGAAAGCCACCACAGACAATATACAGTGAATGGATATGTGATATGGAAGACAGAATGCAGTGTCTTCCAATGAAAATTCACTTATAGATGCTGAATTTTGAATTTCATACAGTTTTCATATGGTATAAAATGTGATTCTTCATTTGCCTTCCCCTCCAACCATTTAAAGTATAAAAATCATTGTTTGCTTATAGGCCGTCCAGAAGAGGCATTGGGCCAGATTTGTCCCATTGGCTATAGTTTGTTGACTCTGAACAAGAGGGTACATGCAGTCTAATCTTTTGTGGCTATGTTACAAATATCATTGAATTTTTGAAATGATTTATACAAGCTTCCCCTATCCATAAATTATTTTATTTGCTTATGAAGGAAGTGATCTCTTGTTATCCACTGGTGGTTGGTTCCAGGACACTGCTCACCACAGTGGGTACCAAAAATTCACAGATGCTCAAATCCCTTATATAAAATGACATAGTATTTGTATAATATCCTTCTACATACTTTAAATCATCTCTGGATTACTTATATAATATTTAATCCAATATAAAAGCTATATAAATAGTTTGCAGTGTATGGCAGAGTCAGGTTTTGCTTTTTGGAACTTTCTGGAATTTTTTTTTTTTAATGTTTTGTTCCATGGTTGGTTGAAATTGTGGATGTGGAACCAGCAGATATGTTGGGCTAACTATATTGAATTGACAAATCATTGGAAATGATTTCCTCATTTCCTCATGAGGAAGTTTCCTCATTTTATATGTTAGCCATACAGACAAATCTCACCTCTTTCAGGAAGCCCTCCACAGTTCCTCCAGCTCTTACTTATTGTCTTTCATTAAATTCCTACCTTAAGCTTCTGGGTTTGGACCACAGATAAATAGTTTGATCTACATTTTTCTTAATGGAACTAAAATTTTCAGTTGGAAACATCTTGTGGCATTGAGCCCAAATACCCGTCATCCTGCTTTTCACTGGTTGAGCTGTTTCTTGCCCGCCTCTCATCTGATGTGTACATCTTCTCCAACTTTATCAGCCTACTCATTGTTCATTTAAGTTGAACCCCTGGCTCCTGTATAATTTGGGGTTTGTGATTCCCAATATTGACTCTACATCCTTAATTTTATACATTTATTTTTTTTTCTAATAGTTCTTTTTGAAAGTTTTTAACATATAGTAAAGCACAAAGAATAGTGTTACAAACACTTGTGTGCCAACCCGTTGGGATTTAATAAATACTAACACGTTATCATTTTAGCTTTATATTTCTAAAATAAATATGCAGGGTATCCTAGGTATGCTAGCAAAGTAATGCTCAAAATTCTCTAAGCCAGGCTTCAACAGTATGTGACCTGTGAACTCCCAGATGTTCAAGCTGGATTTAGAAAAGGCAGAGGAACAAGAGATCAAATTGCCAACATCCGCTGGATCATTGAAAAAGCAAGAGAGTTCCAGAAAAATATCTACTTTTGCCTTATTAACTACATCAAAGTCTTTGACTATAGATCACAACAAACTGTGGAAGATTCTTAAAGAGATAGGAATACCAGACCACCTGACCTGCCTCCTGAGAAATCTGTATGCAGGTCGAGAAGCAACAGTTAGAATTGGACTTGGAACAACAGACTGGTTCCAAATTGGGAAAAGCTCTATATTGTCACCCTGCTTATTTAACTTATATGCAGAGTATATCATGCAAAATGCTGGGCTGGATGAAGCACAAGCTGGAATCAAGATTGCTAGGAGAAATATCAATAACCTCAGATATGCAGATGACACCACCCTCATGGCAGAAAGCAAAGAAGAACTAAAGAGACTCTTGATGAAAGTGAAAGAGGAGAGTGAAAAAGTTGGCTTAAAACTCAACATTCAGAAAACTAAGATCATGGCATCCAGTCCCATCACTTCATGGCAAATAGATGGGAAAACAATGAAAACAGTGAAAGACCTTATTTTGGGGGGGTTCAAAATCACTGCAGATGGTGACTGCAGCCATGAAATTAATAGACGCTGGCTCCTTGAAAGAAAAGCTATGACCAACCTAGACAGCATATTAAAAAGCAGAGGCATTACTTTGCCAACAAAGATCCATCTAGTCAAAGCTATGGTTTTTCCAGTAGTCATGTATGGATGTGAGAGTTGGACTATAAAGAAAACTGAGTGCCGAAGAATTGATACTTTTGAACTGTGGTGTTGGAAAAGACTCTTGAGAGTCCCTTGGACTGCAAGGAGATCCAACAGTCCATCCTAAAGGAAATCAGTCCTGAATATTCATTGGAAGGACTGATGCTGAAGCTGAAACCAATACTTTGGCCACCTAATGTGAAGAACTGACTCATTGGAAAAGACACTGATGCTGGGAAAGATTGAAAGTGTGAGGAAAAGGGCCAACAGAGGATGAGATGGTTGAATGGCATCACTGACATGATAGACATGATTTTGAGCAAGCTCCAGGAGTTTGTGATGGACAGGGAAGCCTGGGCGTGCTGCAGTCCATGGGATCACAGAGGGTTGGACATGACTGTGTGACTGAACTGAACTGATCCTAGGTAGAGTTGGAGTTGCCCTTGGAGTCCAAGGGCAAGATCCTTGTCCAAGATCCTTGGAGTTGCCCATTTCCAAACCCTTTCCTGTTGCTTCCTACACTGATCAACCACTGCTATGAATTTGGTGTATATCCTTCTAGTAAGGGTATTGATACTTTTAGTACATATTTAATTATCTATAGAAATATATGTGATATTGCTTTATTTTTTTTAATGTCTAATTATCTAAATACTATTATTCCTCTATATGTTTCTGTCACTGAGTGTTACCTATTTTGGGACAAATCCATCTGATATAGACACATAAATGCTGTGGCATTCTGTTGTGACATGAATAAGCATAGTTTATTTCTCCATTCTCCTATTGATGAACATTTAGGTTTTTTCCAGCTTTGCGCTATTGCAAACAATATTGTCCTATCTTTGTGTATGTCTCCAAATGCATACACAGAAGTTCTCTGAGCTGCATACGTAAAAATGGAATTGCTGGGTCATGGTGAATTGGTGTTGTCACTTTTATTTTTCACCGTGTTCTGTTTTACATATTGGTCATCTCTGCAGTTATAGTGTGATGTCTTTTTTAGTCTGAAAGATTCATGAGGTTGGCAACTGTCTTATTTGTCATCCTCCACAGCCCTGAATGTGGATGCCTGTGCATAATTGGGCTCAGCAGATATGTGAAGAGTGAGTAATACTATTATTGAACTGAACTGCAAACTATTTAAGGATAGGAGCTGAATTTTTTTCTGGTTCTTTTTGCCTCTTGGTTCAGGATTTGACACAAAGTAGGAGACAGAAATGACAAAGGAAAACCAGTCCCTCCTTACCCGGTTCTCTACGGCTTATTTGATTCCTCCTCTCTCAACGTTCATCTTGAACATCCATCTTCTCCCCTTTGGTTCCATTTCCTAGGTTCTCCTTCATCACCAACTCCTGACTTATCTTTCACAGGTTCATGGAACCCACTCCCAATGTTGTGGACTTTAAACATTCAAGCCCACTGAAGGAGCTTATTAAATTTCGAGAAAAGAGTCAAAGTTGTTTGGACATTGAATGATTTCTTTCAATGCATTTAAAAATCAACTTACTTTCTTTTGCCTCTTCAGGTCCAAAGCCTTTTAGTCTCTTTCTCAATCTTCCCTTCTTCTGTCCCAGTACTTATTTTCAAACCTTTTAATCCCTGCCTCTTTAACCATCTCACTCATCATCATATTGTGTAACTAACATAGGCCCTACCTGCAGGATTCCTTGCTGCTGATCCACTCTTTCTATTAAGGTCTAGTTTGTGTCTCACTTTTACTCAGTGCAATTCCTCTGTAGCTGCTGACCTCCTTTACCACGAATCCCTTCTGCACCCTAGTGGGAAAACACTCAGGTGGCATAGAAGCACTCAGAAAGTCGAGGATGTGGCCTGAGTTTCTGGAGACCAACAACTGCTGGCCTCCAAGCCTCAGCTTTCTACGGCACTGCTCTTTCTACTTTGATTTGAAATTGGTCCTTGGCAGCTTCCTCCATGGAAGCAGAGAGGAGGGCTTATGGAGGCAGGAGGCAAAGGAGGTGAGGGAGCCTAGGTCTTTCAGAGAGAACTGAATTCTCTAGGAACCCGTGAAGAAGGGCACAGGAATCCACCTGTATCAAGTTGCTATACGAGAACATTGATATTTCTGTATTCGGTGGTATGTGTTGAGTACCCGCTACAAGGTTGACACTGTTCTAAGTGCTCTAGGAGCTGAGCTAAGGCATAAAGAGTATAGTCAAGGTCTCTGCTGATGGAAAGGCGCTATGTTCTACAGCCTCTTCTACAGCCCTATAAAAGAAAGAGCAAATTTGTATGAGGTTTATTTCTGCACTAGTATTTATGGAATATTCTCCATAATCAAATTTTTAATGATGGTTGTGGTAATGGTGGCGGTGGTGTGTATGTGTCTGTGTGTTACAGAAAGAGAGAGAGGCGGGCAGGGAGAGAGAGATTTCAGGATTACTTCTAATTTCCAAAGTCTTTAACTCTAGTTGAGAGCTGTGATTATTGCTTATCTCTTAGTCTGAGAACGAAGAACACTGTCAGTCAATGGACGGGAATATCACAGAATATTAAAAGTGGTTACCTCCAGTGAGGTTTTTATGTTCCCATCTATAGATTTTTATAGTTTTCAATTTTTATAATGAGAATGCATTCTTTTTATAATGAGAAAATGGAAATCATTTATCAAAATGTACTCATGAAATAAAAAGTAGCTTCCAGATAATGAAAGAATAGAGGCTGCATTTAGGCATGTGTAGATGATTGTTTGCGTCACACTTACTCTACCTTTGAGGTCATGACCTAAAGGAAGGGAGAGTCTTAACTACCCACCATCACTCCTCAGTGCTAACTAATGCTCTGAGTAAAGTAATACTACATCATTTCAAATAAGAAAGCTACTAGAACCTAATCAAAGACAAGAAGGAAAAAAGATAAATCCTATTTGTAAAATAAAAATTCAGCGAATTACTAGATAGTGGCTTTGGATGAAGCAGTGCTCTAAATAATTTTTTCAAGGTCATCTGGTTAATTTATGCTTCATTTGTAAGTTATTGTGTATTTTAAAAATTAATGAAAGATTTAATTATAGCAGGGTTGCCTGTGACCTTTTGTGAAATGACTTCATCATAAATCTACAGGTATTTTAGAACTGTTTTCCAGGTTTCAAATAATTTGCTCTTAAATTAAT
This sequence comes from Dama dama, assembly GCF_033118175.1. Classification (NCBI taxonomy): domain Eukaryota; kingdom Metazoa; phylum Chordata; class Mammalia; order Artiodactyla; family Cervidae; genus Dama; species Dama dama. The sequence goes on from NC_083695.1 coordinate 72,223,070, forward strand.
GACCTCCAGCCAGTGAAAGGCGTCAAGGCAGGGTAAAAGGTTTGAGTTGGGATTTGCGGTTTCCTAGCAATGGCTAATTCTGAATCCTGGACGGAGGTGGCATAGAAGATGGTGTGTGACTCACCGGAATCCACAGCTCATTTAATTGTTTACTTAGAAGAATGAGAAATAAATCCAGCGTGTCAATAGGGGAAATTGCAAGTAGCCAGACTGTCATTGCAGAGCCTTTGACTTGAAGTGAAATGAAAGTCGTTCGGTCGGTGTCTGACTCTTTGTGACTCCATGGATACAGTCCATGGAATTCTCCAGGCCAGAATACTGGAGTGGGTGGCCATTCCATTCTCCAGGGGGTCTTCCCAACCCAGGGATAGAACACAGGTCTCCCACATTGCAGATGGATTCTTTACCAGCTGAGCCACCAGGGAAGCCCGCTTTTGACTTGGGGCGTATCTATCTACACGTCAATGTAGAGGCAACACCTGGACCAATGGAGCATCCTTCTTCCCTAGTACCCACAAGGATTCTCCTTCATTAGTGAACTGAAGGTCAATGCCTTCTTTCTAGCCTGCTGACCACCCATGAAGTCCAATTTAGATTCCATCACCCTCCCTAGTATCTCTGACCTTCACCCACCTTAGGAGCTTGATGAGAGCAGCAAAACTGTCTCTGGAGGGGGGCTTATTTCCCAGAGACCAGGATACATCATTGTCTATGTCATTCTGATGACTCATTTGATCCGTTAGACTATGCAGAGGAATGCCACATCTTAGCACATCAAAGATAATGCTCTTTTAGAAGAACCTAGTAGCTCAGTTTATAGTTCCAGAGTTGCAGGCTAGAGTTTGGAAAACCCAGAACTCTCTAGATATGAGAGCCTTAAGGAAAAGCCAGCAAAGTGTGGAAAGTGGATCTTGACTGAAGCCTTCCCTGGTCAACCATAGCTCTGGATGTGGTCACCTTCCTACCCTGTGTTCCTCCAGCAATTAGTCATGATACTATTGTCATGTATGATGTTCCATGACTCAGCCTGCAAGATGCAGAGGTTTCCCATGAAAAGCAGTCAGTCTGCCAGGAGAAAGACTTGGGGTTCAGGTGACTTGGATTCTAGTCGTTTATGTTCTTGAGCAGACCACTACCTAGGCTTTGGTTTCACCATTTAGCAGGTGAAGGGTTTCAGCCAAAGGTTTATCCCTGAGGACCCTTAGTCTCGAGCACTAAGACTTTATAGCTTGGTTTGTTCATTTTCATGCCCCAGGGACTTCCAACTAGAGGCCAAGCCAATGAAGATTGTCATAGTACAGGTATAGGTACATAATGCTCCATGTAGTAAATGCTTTAGAGCTTGAGACAAATTGGGCCATAATTGGAGCTCTCTAGATAACACCTTCTCTGCCTATTTCTCTTTTCTTATTTACAACAACTGCTTTCAGTTTTATATATTTCATGGTGTTTCTGTCTTTTATTTGAGCAACCTAATAGACCCCCATACCCATACGTCTGTGCCAAACAGTGCAGTCAGATGACTGCTAATGAGTCACAAAATGCTTGAAAAGGGATATGAAGTCTTGTTTAAAGCACAGTGCTGAGAACCATGTCATAACATCAGTAGCAATCACGTCAATTGGACTCCTGGCTCCATCACCTATTCACTGCATAACCTTTTTATATGAGCTATTTAGCTTCTTTGAGCCTTAGCTTCCCTATCTGTTACATGAGAACAATAAATGAGATAATTCACACAAAGTGGTTAGCACATTATAAATTTCAATAAATGATCACTAATATTGGTGTTTTTATTATTATTGCTGTTATTTGATTGACTTCTGCTAGAATACCTACTGTTTGCAAGGTCTTAAAGTAGGGCTAGTGGGAATATAAAAGCATAAGATGTACTATCTGCCCACAAATCCTCAGGCATCCAATAAAAGATATGAAATGAATTATATTTAAGTCCTATTATATAAAATATGAAGTAGTAGTTTAAAGTATTCATTTCTTAATTTCTACTATTATAAATATACAACACTTTTAAACCTCAAAGTTCTGCTAGGTCATGCCATTATCTTCATTTTGCACATGAGAAAACTGAAGTCTAATTAATATGTATACAGAACTTCCCATTGGTCCAGGACTAGGCCTCGCATACTGGCCCATATGAAGTCAGCATCTTTTATGTTGGATCATTTCCCAGACAACACATGGTACTGTGCAAGGCAAAATTTGTGTAAGTTGAAGACTTGTATGAGTTTAAAATCTAGTGAAGACAATACTATATATATAGGGACATATTTTATGAATTATGATACCTGTTAGAAGTGCTAAGGATGATACTCAGAACAAAAAAAATGCTACAAGAATTCAAAGTAAAGAGGTCATTTTTTCTTTATAAGAAAGGAATAGAGGAAGAAGAAAGATTAGAGCATAATAGAAAAGTTAGCCTTTAAATTAAAATAAAAAAAGAATAATCCATAAAGAAGATAGAAAAATCTCAAAATCTGTGGAGTGCTATGATTACACAATACAAAAACCCACAAAGACTCGAGGAGAAATGGAAGATTTAAAATATCATAAAAATGATGTGAAGTTAATAAACTTCACATAGACCAACAGTCCAAAAGTTCGTGTGGATATGAATGACACTATTAAGAAACCTGATTTAAAAGAACTATATACAACCCTCCATACAACAAATAGACAATACACTTTTAGAGAAAACATTTAATATATTTTTTAATTGACTACATACTGGGCCAAATAGAAAGGCTGGACTAATTCCAAAGAACTGATATTTTTGAGATTATATTCTCTTTAAGCATTACAACTTGATCAAAATCTTTAAATGATAAGAAAATAAATTTTAAAACCTTCATCTGTTTAGTTTTATTTTTGAAAAGAGAAATCAATATGGTCACTACAAAATGCTTGAATTTGAACAGTTTCCTCTGCCTTAATCTCCCTCCCAAGAAACACTGCATGTTATTTGCCTTGAGGCTTGCAGAATGGGCAGGAGTTGGACATATAAGATAAGATGTTGGGGAAGGCATCCCAGGTAGAAGAAGAGCAGGTGCTAGGAAGTCATGTTTCCTTTACTGAAACAAATGGAATTCTGTCTGAGCATGAGGAACACTATGAAGTAGCAGGACATAATACTACAAAGGTAGATAGGGAGGCTTTTATATCAGATTCACAGTTCTTAGTGTCATATTCATGGCTAAATCTTGTAAGAGTTCCGGAACAAGAGTAGGTGCCTTGGAAGTTTTCTGCATAGAAGTTGAAGTTGAAAAGATGAGTGTCATAGAAGGACATTAGGGGACCTCTTGACCCACATGTGAAGCACAAATGCCAAGTGTAGGGACAGAGAAAAAGAAGGCTTAAGTTATCAGCAGAGATGTGAAGAGGAGGGGTAAGGAGAGAAGTACACTTAGAGAAGAGGAAGGTGGAAAGTATGGTGTTTGAAAAACCGAGGAAGCCCTCTGCCTGGAGGAGATTACCATCTGTCCATACAGGGAGTCAAAGGTTTAGAAGAGAGATCCTTTAGACTTTGAATACATAGGAACACTTTTAAGAGGAGATGGCCTTTAAATCGGAGCTTGTGTTAGTTTTAGAGCAGGCAAAACCCATAGGAGGATATTTCTAATGAAAAATATGGAAAAAAAACAAGGTGTGTAATCAGGAGTATATGTGGGTGTGGGTGTGTATTTATGTATGTATATGTGTTTGCTAGAGACTCTGATAAGCATTTCACAGCTATCGTCATCAGCACGTGTGTGTACACACAAACCCAAGTACCTATGTAGAGTAGGCACCTGTAGAAAGGGAAAGAGACCAGTTTGGCTAGGATAGAGAGGGGAGAAGGAAGAAAATTTGGAAAGGAATATGATGGAATGGCATAGGATGAAATGCTAGTTCTAGGAATGTGGTCCTTATTCTATAACCTGCAATTTCTGAGCAGGTATGTAGTGTCGCTGAAATAATGCTCTAAGACAACAGTCTGGGAACAGGTGGGGGATAGGTTTCATGAGGATGTAGGTGTAAACTAGTGAGGCAGGAAGTACTGAGAGCCTGAAATATAGTCCTCAGCAGGAGGAAGCACAGCCAGTAAGAGCTTTGGCTTCACATGAATGTCAACTTGATTCCCAACTCAGTCTTGACCTTGAGCATGGTCCTAGGGCCACAGTTTTCCTCATCTGAAATGGCTGTGCCTAAGATTCTCAGGTATTCTGTGGAGGATTCAGGATGATAATAGCTGAGGAACATTCAGCAGAGTTCCTGGAATCTGATAAGCATACCATCAATGGTAGCCATCAACAGTAGGCGTTATTATTTATCAAGGCATAGGAGTGGAATACAGAAGTTGGTGGATGTGAGAGATTTTGTAGAAGTGTAAGAAAAGGATTGAGTGCCAGACTAGAGTTTAATAGCGAGGACAGGCTGAGGGCTAAGTCTCTGCTAATGCATTAGACTAATGTTTCTAGCCTAATATTAACAGAAAGAGGAAAATTAGGAAGAAACTGACAGAGTCAATTTTGGCCTTGTTTTCTTTCTTGAGGCAGATGGAGATGAGAGAGCTGGTGGTTCCAGGAATTCAAGGTGCTAGTGCTGGAGTCACCGAGGAAGATAAAGGAAGGGAGTCCTGGGGCAGGTTGATGACAGCATAATATTATCCTAGTTGAGTTCGATCAAGTGTTTCCTTAAAAGTCAGTCTGCAGTGACATACCCGCTAATCTGACTCCCCAAGAACTGTTCTTTCGTTTACATATTTCCAGTGGTTTCCTAGTAATGAATTCTTGTCTTTTTCCTCTTGGAAGAATTGTGGTTAGCCAGTCTCTCCTTGAAATTTCTTTCAGCTTTCACAACTGTATATAAAGTTAGTGCATTTGGGGGTTGAAAAAAGCACCCAGTTACTATGCAGGGGAGAATCAGGTGACCCAGAGTTGCTCTCCAGTAAAGAGGAAAACATCTTTACAGAGCCTGCTCCTCTAATTACACTTACTGTGGCATTGTTTCCACCTAAATTATAGCAATTATATACCAAGATCCCCTTTGAAATCATTTAATTAATGAGTAGCTAACTCTCTGTGTGGATGGAATTCTAATGAAGTCTTTTACTTTTATAAACTACCTCCCTCCCTCAAATTAATCACTTCCCTCCCCACAAGGCCTACTCAGGTCTGGATAGTGGATTAGAGAAGGTGTGTTATTTAGGGTCCCAGCAAATCACAGATGTTTGTGGAAATCCTAGTGCAGTCCATGATAACAAGAGGTAGAGATACTGCTGCTATTTTTCCTGAGATTGTTTTTATTTAAACACCAAAGGACATACAACTCAACCATGTTCTTTGGCCCAGAAATAAGGCCAGATAAAACTATCACCCCAATTTTGGAAGAAGTAGACAATTTTGATAGATTAATTCTACCCATTAATCAACCCAGAACTCTTTATTGAGCATCTGTTATATGAAAGAAGTGCCAGTGGAGACAAAGATTAATGACTCTAATTGTTAAATCCTTTGTGTGTGGGGTCACCAGGAGATAGTTTGTTCACCTGAAAGTAGGCATAAGGATTAAAAGAAAATAAACTCTTGGAAATTGTTTTTAATGACCCATGTTTCATCTAGACAGTTTTTGCATCCCATCCTTTTAGAATATGTGTCACTGAATAAAAATGTTGTATAAGGAAGCTGAAAGCTTGAGAGATGAAGTGATTTGCTCAAAGTCACCTAGCTAATTTAGTAGTAGACAAGGACTAGGAAAAGACAAGTCTTTTATTTCCTACCTGGTATTGCTATGCCCAGACTACCTGTATGTTAAAAGTTAAACAACCACATAAGAGCTCAGGTGGACACTTTGTGACCAGAGTCACAGCAGCACAGACATAGCAACAGAGGAGGTTAAAAAAGGATGGAGACGCTCTCAGGTTTGTGAAGCCCAAGAAGAAGGTGAATCTTGAGTGGAGCCAAAAACTCTCATGAAAAAAAAAAATATATATATATATATATATATATAGGTGACAAGGTAAAAGGAAAAAGAAAAACAGAAGTAATAAATTTTAATTGATTTTTCCTGAAAATCCATATTGTGAGAAATGGCTCTGAGAATTCATTTATTTTGTTCTCTGGTTGGGAGCAACTTCTCCAGAGGAACTAAAGGGTAGCCTACCCCTTTCCAGACAGTCATTTGTATTTTTGTATGACTTATCTACTCCAAGGCCGTATAGAAGATATCACACACACACACACACACACACACACACACACACACACACACACAAGACAAAGAGAGCCCCTGCATTTGAGGTGAGTATTTACCTTGGAGAGGGAATTTTGAGCCAACCTTGTTGAAACCTCTCGATAAGCAGGGCCTTGGGGATGAGTCTGTGGGGGTCTCAACAATGAGAATGATGGAGATAGGAATGAACACTTATTATCAACTGGGGTTTTCAAGATATTTCCAAACATTATCTCAGGGTTTTGATTATGTTGATGAAAATATGCTTTGAGTTAAGTAGGGGGACTAGGAATACATTTCTGAAAAAAAGAGGTCAGAATAGTTTATGTTGATAATGGCAAGAAAGTATGGCTGTGGATGACCATGGTTTGGTTATGCTAGGAATTGGCTTTTTTTGGTCAGACTTAAAAATGAAGCCATGCTCTAGGAATTGCCTTGTTCTACTAGTACTCAGGAGTCAGCCATTCTTTGTCAAGCAACTACAATCCAAAGGCTTTATATGGTCCAAAGAAGTACAAGAACCTTCCCAGTTTTGTGGAGCTTTCTAACTCATTGATACAAATTTGACCAAAAATACAAGAAAATTAAATACAATTAAATTAAACTTTTTGTGTCCCAAAAAGTTACCACAAGTGGGATGAGTATGCTATTCCTAGTTTATTGGTCATAAGCTCAGGGGACCATTTCCCTAAGGAGATGAGGAGTTTTTATCTGCAAAATTTTGTTCTTGTACTATTATTTAGAAGCAGTGTAGGCTTTCTCTTTCTCCAATTCAGGACCAAGTAGATCTAATTAGTGTTTATGACCCCAAAGTGAGGGGCTTGTTTTCTAATCCCTCTGACTTCTCTACTAGGTTCTCACTTCTACAGATCCCATTGTGAATATTAACATATGTTCTAAGGTTAGATATGCAAAGGGTTGAGAAATGCTTGACATTAAGTAAGTCCTTATTTTATATCCTACTTAGTTTGCTGTGTTTCTGTCATTTCATCTTCCACAACATTAATCAGAAGATCAGTAAGTGAATTCAGTATTGAACAGAATCAGGGAAGCCACATCTCTGCCAAAGAGAGACCCTGTATCGGAGTCACTCATGCCCCAGAGGAAGGAGTCCACCATGAATTGATAATGGATAGAGAGATGGGAAGTACATCAGTGTCTGAAAATTGCCAAGAGATTTTACCCTACTAATCTTGGCTGGGGTCCAGTGAGAAAATGAACAAAGCTAGTAATGCTAGCATTAAATGTTTAAAATTTTCCGTCTGACACATGAAAGTGACCCCATGGGAGAGGCAGACTAGCCAGCTCTCAAATGGAAATATTAGTGAGTGAATTTAGAGTTTGGGGAAAGACCTAGGAAACATGGTACAAGGAAATCTGTTATAGAAACCAAAGAAATGTAGATGAAAGGAAGTGACCTGCCAAGATTGCAGAAGAGAAGAATCTGAATTAGTCCCCAAGTCCCGACTGGGCACCTACTGTGATCAGTTCTGAAATGAGCACGCTGGGATCAGAAACGGATATCCCAAAGAGTTGGGAAGACCATGGACCTGTTTAGAGTCTCAGTGTCAGTTCAGCTGTGGAGTTGGATGTTGCCTGCATCCTTCTCAGCATCAGCCCTGGGAAATGATGAAGCCTGAGGGTGAGATTCTCTGGTTACTAACTCTTGAGCTATTCCTTTCCTGTGTGGGCGACTTTGTCTATTAGAACAATCTCTCCTATTTTGTAAACTTCTGAACTTTTATTTTCTGTCATTTTTTAATACCAAAGACACCTCCCTAGAGCACCTATTTATTGGTCTTCACTCCTCTCACCCTTCCTAAGTCATCTCCAGGTTAACCAGCCATAGTGTTTACACCACTCCTTGGATTGGTAGCTGAAAATTGGCCTCAAATCATAACACCTTTTGTATTATTTCTTTTTTTTAAATTATTTTATTTTTTATTTTATTTATTATTTTTTGTATTTGTGCCTCCTCTAACAAATTACTACAAATTGGGTGACATTTAAGAATAAACCTTAATTTATATGAAACTGAAAAAAAAATAGAATTCATTCTAAGCTTGTTCTATCTTTTGGTGGCTCCAGGTGTTTCTTAGCTTATGTCTGTGTAACTCCAGTCTTCACCTCTGTCTTCACATAGTCTTCACTTCTCTGTATGTCTCTCTTCTTTGTATCTCTTATAAGCTTACTTGTCATTGGACTTAGGGCCAGGATGATTTTATCTTGAGATTCTTAACCTACATCTGCAAAGACTTTTTTGCAGTTAACCTGTCACATTCACAAGTTACAGGGAATAGAATGTGGTCATATCTCTTTGGGGATTCACTATTTAGTACATCATCTTAATCCCTCTGTTTTTCAGTGGTCCTTAAACCTTGGGAACTGTGAAACCTATTGAAAATCTGGTAAAAGATATGTAACTTCTCCATAGATAAATAAACACATCCCAATAAATGCATATTTTTATTTAAAATTTCAAGAGATAAAAACTCCACCACCACCACCACCAAAGCCCACAAGTATTCTGGAGATACTCAATCTATTGTCTGCATTAAAGCTGACACCCAACACTAATTTTCCTTTGTGATATAGTTAATGTAAAACAGACCAGGACATTGCCTCTTTGTTCTAGACAATATACAGAATTAATTAATTCATTCATTCATTAATGCATTCTAAGATTACCTTAAGTATTTTTGGTCTCTGAAGTGTTTACTTATGTTAATCACATTGTATATGAAAATTCTTAAGCTACCATCCTCATTGTCATCATCATCATTATTTATTCTGAGCTGCAACAAGTCGCATTTCTTTTATCCAGTACTTATGTAGTTGCCAGGGAAGGACCTGACAGTTTTTTCCCTGTTACGTCACATGTTATTAAAAAATTCAGCCTGTCTCTTCAGTCTGTCGAGACCTTTTTGGTTCCTTATTCTGCCATCAAACATATTGACTGTTTCTTCCAGTTTTGTGTCATCAGAAAATGCAATTTCCAATGATGACCATTATTTCCATGTCGTAAAGTCATTAATAAAAATGATGAACAAGAAAGAGCAGACAGCTGCAGATAGCAGCTGACTACACACCCCCTCCCTCCTGGTTGATTTTAATGCCTTAATTGGGTACTGTTCAGCCACATAATTTTACTAGCATCTGGCTTATATTTTTCATCTTTTCTTCAAGACTGCAACAGGGCAGACTCTGTAGATGCCTCATTGATATCCAGGTAAATCATGTGCCTCATATTTCCTTCTTCTGTCTGCCTAGTTATCCTACAATAGAAAGAAATGGAATTAATCTGACATAATGTATTTTGTGATCCATACAGTAACTGTAAACTATTCAGAGTAGGCAGAAGTGTTTATTTTTTGTTTAGTAATATCCTGTTACTCAGGGTACTCCAATCAGGGAAGACTTTCTAGAGGAGGTGGCATTCGAATGTGAGAGGATTTAGATAGGTTGGATAAAGAGGGAAGATGACATTCATCAGTTTCTCCCACTGTTTGTTTATTTTTTGGTGAGCTCTTACCCTTATTCTCCTTTCTTAAAACAAATAGAAACTTTTTATGAAAGATAAGTGTTTTGTTAAAGATTGAAATTTGATTGACTCATGACCTTTCCATGAACTGAATCAGATCTATTAGTAAATGGTAGAAATACCTTAATATAGACTTGGCATGGATTTATTATATTTGCTACTAAATGTAGCAAGAATGTCATAGAACAGAAGGAATGGCAGAGCAGGTACCCCACATAGTACTGGCCACACAATCTAGGATATTCTAACCCCTCAGCTCCTACTAGTCAGGAGTGAGGTAAGGTTCATGCAAAGACCATACAGTTTTACTAAAGGAGAAAACCAGTCTTTCCCTCGAAGTCTGTTTAATTTTTTTTTCAATGATTTAAAAAGCTTTATTTAATGTGTAAATGATTACTGTTGTTTTTCAGTCCCACCCAGTGGTGTCTGACTCTTTGTGACCCCGGGGACTACAGCACACCAGGCTTCCTGGTCCTTCACAATCTCCCGGAGTTGGCATAGGCTTATGTCCATTGAGTTAATGATGCCATCCAATCATCTCCTCTGTCGCCCCTTTCTCCCTCTGCCCTCAGTCTTTCCTAGCATCAGGATCTTTTCCAGTGAGTAGGCATTTTGCACAGGTGGTCAAAGTATTGGAATATTACTTTGAATATTTGAATTTAGTAGCTGAATATTCAGGGTTTATTTCCTTTAGCATCTACTGGTTTGATCTCCTTGCTGTCCAAGAGACTCTCTATAAAGAGTCTTCTCCAGACCACAGTTTGAAAGCATCAGTTCTTTGGCACTCAGCCTTCTCTATGGTCCAGCTCTCACATCCATACATGCCTGTTGGAAAAACCATACCTTTGAATATATGGACCGTTGTTGTCAAAGTAATATCTCTGTTTTTTAATACACAGTCTAGGTTTGTCATAGCTTTTAAACATTAAAAGTCATTTCCTACAGTGTATTTTAAGTTATATTATCTACAAAACAATTCTTACTGCATTTCACAGGTTTAATCCACTCCACCCCTCCCAAAGCTTCCTCATCTTTCAGATAACAGAAGGAAATGTCTCTTGAGGGGAGTTAGTATTTTAGGTGTCACCATAAGAATATTTGAACTTGGGAAAAGGAGAATTCAGAGCTAGGACTCTGATTAAGTCTTAACTGGGATGGAAGGCATCCAATTCCTTGAAAGACTTCAGTGAGTTTTGGTTCCGGGCATGACTGGTCTCCCCTTTACATCACTGTGATAGATGCCTTGCATTGTAATTATAAGACATGCCACCCGAGTGGAGTATGGGTGATCAGTCTTTTTTTCTATTTTTCTAGAAACAATTGATCATTCATATTTATAGGGCTATCAACTGCTGGACTTTGAAAAGGTCAGTATTGATTATCTAAGTCATGCAGACAGTGTGCTTCTTTGATTTACATAAATATGAGTTCCTTTTATGAGATGACTGATTTTTCAGGGAAGAGGGAGAGAAGGTGATATTCATGTGAGTTAAGTGATGAGAATTTCAACTAAAACATGCTTAGATTCAGTCAGAATTTTGGAGTTGGCAGAATCATACTTCAGATTAGCTAATCCAACACCCCCCAAAAGAAAAACACATACATAAAGTTTACTTTACAGATCAGAAAACTGAAGCTCTGCCTTTCGACATCAGTGGATATAATAGTAGTGCTTACATTAAGAAGAAGGCTGGCTATGTGTCAAATTATGAGTAATAGTTCTACCTGTGTAGAAGACTGTAGACAACTGGAAAAGCTTTTCCTTCTGCATACCTTTTTATACTTCATATTCTTCCTATAAAGCACATATATTAATTTTGCAAATGTATGTATATTTAAAAGCAATTATATATACATATGTGTGTGTGTGTGTGTGTGTGTGTGAGATTTTTAAATCCACAGTGAATACTGTGTCAGTTGGCTGGAGTTGTGTGGGCAGTGGACTTTCCCATCAATGGACTTCCAACACTTGGCTTTGGAAGAATCATTAAAATCCAGGCTCTAATTCAGTCTTTGCATTTTAGTGACTGACTATGGGACTCTGCTTGTCTTTCTCCTTCCTCCCGTAAACGCTTAGAGTTTTTGGCCACTTCAGCCTCCGCTCGGAATGGCAGTTGGTGAAGGTGGACTACAAATCAATCTTCAGCCGACACTGCAGCAAGGAGGACTATCAGACGTGGCACCTGCTCAATCAGGTAGAACACCAGGTTGGGAATCCTGGCTCCTAGAAACAGGGGCCACTGCAAGCCCTGTTTGGTCCCGTTGGGTCTTCCTATTTGAGGAGGGAAGTAGTGGGCCATCTGGGGATAATCGTGAATTATGGGGGTGGGATTGGAATTCATACACCAGGTTGAGCAGGGGCACATGATATTTTGGAGCTGCTGGGCACCCTGGACTCCTGATCTACTCATTGAAATCACCAAGCAGCCTGGAACAGAGGCAACAGTGATGACCTGGGGTTTTAGTGCTACCCCTGAAAAATGAAGTCCAGAAAACCAGCACACCCTCCAATGGTTTGATCGTCTTACCTTCTAATGGAAACAGTGTAGCATTTCTCAGACCATCCTGAAGTCAGGGCCCAGGAGCACTGGGAACAGGACCCCAAAGAAAGCTGAGGGTGAGGGACTCTAGCAAGGCAGATATTTAGTGCTATGCAACACAGGCAAAATTCTTTTGTCTTCGGAACCATTGAGTCCTTGTAATTTGTACCAATTTCTTCTCCTTTTGTTCTTGACTAGGAAAAAGGACTCGGGCATGGTTGTTTATCATAGAGAGGGAACATATCAAGTCTACGTCAGTTTCACTCTGAAGATGATGTGAAACAGTGGGTTACTTTCCACTGGAATTTATGGCAATTCAGGCAATTGCCAAGTGGTCTGTGGGGATGACTGAAGTGTTTGCATTCTCTGTAGAGGTGGAGAAGCAGACATCACTGGCCAGGTTGGGTGGAGGGACAGTAATAGGCCAGTATCCCACAGTGTTCCTCTTGCCTGGTAGTAAAAGATCAGTCTTTTAATCTTGGATACTCCTGAATGGTTCCTGGGAGGGAGATTTCTACATAAAGTGACCAAAAGAGAATGCAAAGGCTAATGGCGGCTTATTTCATTGTCTTTTGTGTGTTCCTGCCTCTCTCACTGTGGACTTTCTTCCTAAGGGGGAGCCTTGCGTCATGGGAGAAAGGAAAATATTCAAGAAACGCAAGCCAGGAGTTCAGTGTGCGCTGGGCCGAGACTCGTCGGGGACAGTGGTCTCAGAACCCTGTGTCTGTGCTGACTGGGACTTTGAATGGTGAGTCTCTTTATGTCTTGTCACCAGTTCCAGCTGGACACTGACTGCTTTGGGGGATGAGCGTGAAGATGACGTTGAGGAGGTAGGCATGACTCAGCTGGCCCGCCAGCCTGGCTGCCTCAGGTCCTGGCCAGATGGTGTGTCTGCAGCCCCAGAAGGAGGAGGGGGAAGCTTTTCACAGGGAAGATCATTGTCCTACCAGAGCAGTGTGTCCGAGGGGACTTCCTTGTCTTCCGCTTGCAGCTGTCCTGGGAAGTCCCGAAGAGGAGGGGCTGGGCGTGGAGAGCTTAGAGAGCTGCCACTGTGGGCAGTCACCTCCACATACATGCACTGGAACTGCGATCTTTCCAATGAACTCTCTTATCGCCATTTCTTTTTTCCTCCCTCTAATGACAGCCAGAGACAATGACTTTGGATCTCACCTCCTAGCTAATGACTCACAAATTTCCAAATAGTTACCTCCAACTCCAGCCTGTCACTCCTCTTAGATGAAGACATTTGTGTTCATCTATTTACTCAGCATCCATCTTCCCTTGAATTGGTAACAGGGATTTCAAACTTTATGTTGCCAAGCAGAGTTCTTCCTGAATGCCCACTATGAGAAGCAGTTTTTCCAACTTCTCTTGAGCTCCCCCAACCCAGACCAGGTTTTCCAAATTCGGTAAAACACATAGACATCCATTCAGTCCAAATCCCAAGAGAGCTTAATTTTTCCCTTTACCCTCAGGTGCAGGTCATCCAGAAGTCCTTGCAAGTCTCTATTTCCAAAACACATTCCAACACAAAGCACTGCTACCCATGTCCATGGTGATCTGGATCACCCCAACAATTTACTGATTCACACTCTCTGCCAATTCTGGTCACCTTGAAATCCATCCTTATTGTTCAGTTACTAAGTCATATCCAATTCTTTGTGAATCCATGGACTACAGCAGGCTTCCCTGTCTTTCACTATCTCCTGGAGTTTGCTCAAACTCACGTCCATTGAATCGGTGATACCATCCAACCACCTCATCCTCTGTCACCCCCTTCTCCTGCCCTCAATCTTTCCCAGCATCAGAGTTTTTCCAATTAGTTGGCTCTTTGCATCAGGTGGCCAAAGTATTGGAACTTCAGCTTCAGCATCAGTCCTTCCACTGAATATTCAGGGTTGATTTCCCTTAGTATTGACTAGTTTGATCTCCTTGCTGTCCAATGGACTCTCAAGAGTCTTCTCCAGCACCATCCATCCTTAGAACAAATAAAATTATATTTTAAAAACCCAGGTCAGCTCTTATCATTCCTATGCTTTAAATACCCCAGTGGCTTCCCCTTTCCCTTAAAATATAATATAACCTTCTTTATTTGCTGCACTGTAGACTATTGACTTACTAGCACTGTTCCTTAACTTCTTACTATTCTCTCTTCATTCACCGTTTTGCAGCCATTCCACTATCTCCTGCACCTTGATTAACCCAGACTCATTCCAAGCAAAGGAAACACAAGTACAAATATTCCAAATCTCAGGATGACTGGCACTGTTGGAGCACTCATACCTCAGCAAAAACCGCAGCTCAGAAATGCCTTCTGAGACCATCTAACCTCACCCCTACCCTGGCACTCTCAGGCATATCACCCCGTTCAATTGTCATCTTAGTATTAATCACAAATAAGAGAGACTGTGTTTTTTATTGCTTTATGATTTGCCCATCTTTCCCCAGTAGAATGTAAGTGCTGTGAGTGCAGGAATGTTTGACTTTCTTTATTTTTGTATGCTCAGTGCCTCCCCAATGTAAGGACAAAACAGTTGTACGATGTTTCTGAATGTTGTTTCTTTTAGCAGGGGCAAAAACCTTCCCAAATGTGGGAATGAATGATCCTATTAGTAACTGCAGAGTGATTCCATGCTAATCCCAATTGGATGAATTCTTCCTCTGTGTCATATTCAAAAGCTGAAGTTCAGTTTATATATTTTCATTATATTAATTATAGGTTAAAAGACAAAGCTAAAGGCTCAGGTAACAGCCTATAAACATGGAAGGGGCAGGACTATGACAGAGTTGCATTATGGTTTTGTTATTGTTGTTGTTTGGTCACTAAGTCGTGTCTGACTCTCTGTGATCCCATTGATGGTGGCCCACCAGACTCCTTTGCCCAGGGGATCTCCCAGGCAAGAATACTGGAGTGGGTTGCCATTCCCTTCTCCGGGGGATCTTCCCAACCCAGGGATCGGACCTGTGTCTCCTGCATTGTGGGTGGATTCTAAATGGTATCTAATAACTAAATTAAGTCCAAATAGGCACAGAACAGCTGCCCCTGCCCAACAGCCTCATTCTCATTTCATCCAGCTTGTTTCTTGATTATGTTTGGGTATCCACCTTCCATTTCCTGCTTTCTACTAGGACTATACTCGTAGTAGCAATTAAAGTAGACGATCTTGACTGCTCCCAACCTGCTGTTCATCCCTGCCTTGAAAAGCTTGACTTCAGGAAGAATCATCCAAAAGGATTGTGCTAAGTTGAATTTAATTTTAATGGCAGGATCCTATCTGTGGTATTTTTGACCCTTTGGAAACAAAGGCTATTTTCATACTTGGGAAGAATAATTTTAATTATTAACCATAATCCAGAAGCATAGTCATAGCAGTGTATACAATGGCCCCCTCAGATTTATGGTACATGACATATTGATGTCAACCTGAGTATTCAGAATGTCAACATCAGGCTTCCTTGTGTCCTTCTGCAGACTGACTCTGCAGAGGAACACTGTCTTTCTGTATGTCATGCCACATTTTCTCCTGTGTCTCTCTGAGTTGTTAGACCCTCACCCATTTTTGGGAAACCTCATAGTTGAAGGAAGAATTGTAACATAAATATTTTTCCTTCAGCAATTACTTTAATATTTACTAGTCTGGAAAAAATAAATCCCAGCTCTGATACTCAATTTCTGACCTTAGGAAATTTTTTAATCTCTATAACTTCACATCCTGGGCTATAAACTGCAGATGTATAACATGTATCTCATTGGGTCCTAGGGAGGAATAAATGAATTCATATTCATCGTTAATGTGAATAAGGAATTTATCCTAATGGTGTACATAGCTTTTGCTGTTGTGGTTATTGTTAATCTTATACCCCAGGGTTAAGTGGTCCCCATGGTATTTTTAGCAAGTGAACTAGAACTTATATATCCATATAAGCACTATGTTTAGAGTTGTACCTTTGGGTGTTATCCATTTATTTCAGTGGTGATGGCTTTGCTTAAACTATTTCTAAATGCTTCTTTGGAAACTGCTGTCAAAATGCATCTATAAGTGAAGAAGTAGAGGAAGGGAGCCCTTGCTCTATGGTTCTCAGCTTGCCAATGCAAATACCACCTGGACCTAACACATTGTAATGTCAGTGTCATTACTATGATATTTTAATGAGAAGAAAATTAGCATCTGGAATATAAATTACTTGACTGAGATCACATAATCTGAGAGAGAAGGAGATGAGGAGCAAAAGCAAATCTAGCCAAATTCCACATTCTCTTCTCTATGTTATACCATTTCTCAATAAATCAAACAAGTCTTTGTTATTTTAGATTTACTTTATTTTTCAAAAGAAATAATAGTCCCCAAATTTGGTTATTCTAAAATTAAAACTCATCCTCAAATGATCTAGGTTAACTGCTGGTGATGATGTTTAATATAGAATGTGCCATTAACTCTAAACCAGTGCCAAATCAAATAGTTTAGGCCATTGGTACTAGAATTGTAAAGCCCATGGAGTTGCAAAAGAGTCAGACTTGACTTAGTAACTAAACAACAATAATTAGAATTGTAATAAGTATATGGCATTCCAGAAGACTTTATAGAATTCTAAGAGGAGATATATAAGATATGATATGTTTGCCTTTCTATAGCCAATCATGCCTCATTTTTTAAATTTATTTTTTTATTGAAGGATAATTGCTTTACAGAATTTTGTTGTTTTCTGTCAAACCTCAACATCAATCAGCCATAGGTATACATATAGCCCCTCCCTTTTGAACCTCCCTCCCCATCCCACCCCTCTAGGCTGATACAGAGCCCCTGTTTGAGTTTCCTGAGCCACACAGCAAATTCCCGTTGGCTCTCTATTTTACATAAGGTCATGTAGTTTCCATGTTACTCTTTCCATACATCTCACCCTCTCCTCCCCTCTCCCCATGTCCATAAGTCTATTTTCTATGTCTCTTTCTCCATTGCCGCCCTGTAAATAAGTTCTTCAGTACTGTTCTTCTAGATTCTGTATATATATATGTGTTAGAATACGATATTTATCTTTATCTTTCTGACTCACTTCACTATGTATAATAGGCTCTAGGCTCACCCATCTCATCAGAACTGACTGAAATGTGTTCCTTTTTGAGGCTGAGTAATATTCCATTGTGTATATGTATCACAACTTCTTTTTCCGTTCATCCGTAGTTGGACATCTAGGTTGCTTCCATGTTCTAGCTATTGTAAATAATGCTGCAGTAAACAATGGTATCATGCCTCATATTAAAAAGAAAATAGAAGAACTTGAGTCTGAGGTAGGGCAAACACACACACAAGACTTGAGGCTGGCTTAGTTGTCACAATCTGAGAAAAAAAGCCAAAAAGAAAAAATCATATGACCTAATAAAGTATTTAGGCACTACTTTTGAATATGGCAAGGAGAGTTTGACTTCTGAAATTCATGGGATTTTTTTTTTTTTTTTTGCTATTATGATGATGTCTTGGACAAGGGGCTGAGTATTTATTTTTTCTTTTTAAGTCAACTTCAGTAAGCGTATTAGTCATAAATATAGTTTTTCCATCAAAAACAGTTTGTCTGTCGTTAATGATTGTGCTGGAAAATCCATGAATGGCAATAGTTTCCTAGTCCTGCTTCCTTCTCACGGCTCCTTGCTACCAGAAGTTGTTAGCTGAGAAATATGAAAAGCCCAACTTGGTTAGTATAAGCCGTTCTGCACATACTGCCTAGTTGTTTCCCTAAATCAGATCAGGTAATGCTCATTGGACTGGTACAGGCAACTTTTATATCTCAGAGACAGCAGGGAATGGAGACTTGGGAGGATGGATTAAATGCCTTGATTCTGGTAAAAAAAAATTAAGGAGTGCAGCCTGGATTCACAAAGCAAAGGTATTTTCCACTTGTAGCCCTTCTCTACTTGGAGAAGAAAGGCTTTATAGATTCTCAGATGCAGCTATTTGTAGGGAACCATTACCTGGGTTCGATCCTTGGATTAGGAAGATCCCCTGGAGAAGGAAATGACTTCCCATTCCAGAATTCTTGCCTGGGACATTCCATGGACAGGGGGGCCTGGAAGGCTACAGTTCCTGGGATGTCAAAGAATCAGACATGACTGAGCGACTAAGGCTTTCACTTTTCATTGACTTTTGCTACTCTCACTCTTCTATGCAGAGTGGGTATCAGTAATAAGTATGCATTTTACATAAATATGGATGTTTCTGCTTAATAGCCTCATAAATCCCCCAGTCTCAGGTTTACTGTAGAGAACCACTCTAAAGCATCCTGCATCATGGCACTGGTGAGGGGCCAGGGGCAAATCCTCCCTGAGAAATAAGCAGACTAGTGGGTCGTTAGAAAAGGGAGAGTAAGAGGTCTCCTCTCAAGTCTTATGGAGTCTCCTAGGAAGTAGTTGACCCCCGGGAGGTCCAAGTGCATTTGTTCAGTGAGAAACCAGTGTGGACTAGAAATTATGCCTAGCTATTCTCTTTTATTACTCACTCATCCAACCACTCACTCAGCAGTAGTTTTGCTGAGCATCTACTATGTGCCAAGATTTTTAGATGGATGATCTCACTTAATCTCTCAACCAGAAGGAGAGTCTGTTATTTTAGGCATTTTATAGGTGAAGAGATGGAGATACAAAAAATGTTAATATATTTACTCAAGATTATAATAGTCTGACTCCAGAGTCCTAAGTCTCAGTATGTCTTAGTGGTTATTCTCCATATCCAATATGGCTCCAGATCCACAGAGTGCGTTTATCAAGTGGTAATGTAGATGAGTGAGGGGAAGAGACTTGGGTATGCCATTGTACATAAATTCAGGGATGTCTGAAATCCACTCAACCTTATTATTCTGCATATAGAGTCCAATCAATTGTATTTTTTCTATAGACAACACATTGTAGAAAAATCAAAGATGTATAAACCAGAGTTATTGGATACAAAGAAAGCATGACAGCAAATAATAAAGAGTATAATTGTGTGTTGAATTTCATGATCCAGACCTATGCTGTACAGTGTAGTATCTACTAGCTATGTGTGGTTATTTGTGTTAAAATTAAAAACAGCGAAGCATTCATTTCTTCAGTTAGCCACATATTGGGTGCTTAATGGTCACATGTGGCTAGTGATTACCATATTGGATAGCACAGACAGAAAGTTCTTTAGGACAGCATTGGTCCTACCTGAAAGTATTGGGAGTGTTCAGAACAAAGAGCCCACTAAGGACTGGAGTAATGAGAGAAGGCTTCCTGCAGGAGGTGGTGATGGAGCTATATAGACTTGCTGCTAAGTAAGTATGAGGAAAATGAGCAGCATATCTAAGAAAGCAGTTATACGAAGGCTGTTGATGCATAGAGGGGTAAGGGCAGATAGGTAGCTTGGTGTTAGATTAGGAGAAAAACTTGAGCCATGATTGTTTGGTTTTTCAAACCATTTCTGAAATGGTTTGGATATAATTATCTTTCTACTTCTATGCTGCATTTAGGCTTATGCCTTACAAAATGATGATTTGTTTATTATTATTCCATTGTTTTTGTTGTGATTGCTTCTCTTTGCTGAGTGTTCATGCTGTGTCTGCTAAAAACCTCTATCTGATCCCAAATCGACCGCACTCTAATGTCTCCTAAAATGAGACAGAGACATCTGTGAACACTCATCCTAGAGCCTTGAATCCCAAATGGGAGACTGGAAGAACTGGGATCAGTGAGTCTTGATGGGACTGTGCATGGTCTGAGAGTAGGAGACTCCCTACCCCTGGGCCAGCAGAGACCATGACTTCTTGGCCAGCTCCAAGGAGCTCAGAATGACATCGGGCCTCAAAGCTGGCTTAAAACTCAATAGTCAAAAAACTAAGATCTTAGCATTCAGTCTCATCACTTGATGGCTAACAGATGGGGACACAATGGTAACAGTGACAGACTTTATTTTCTTGGGCTCCAAAATCACTTCAGATAGTGACTGCAGCCATGAAATTAAAAGACACTTACTCTTTGGAAGAAAAGCTATGACCAAGCTAGACAGCATATTAAAAAGCAGAGACATTACTTTACTGACAAAGGTCCA
Source organism: Dama dama (assembly GCF_033118175.1). NCBI lineage: Eukaryota > Metazoa > Chordata > Mammalia > Artiodactyla > Cervidae > Dama > Dama dama. The sequence goes on from NC_083695.1 coordinate 72,243,436, forward strand.
CATAGTCAAAGGTATGGTTTTCCCAGTAGTCATGTATGGATGTGAGAGTTGGACTATAAAGAAAGCTGAGTGCTGAAAAATTGATGCTTTTGAACTGTGGTGTTGGAAAAGATTCTTGAGAGTCCCTTGGACAATAAGGAGATCCAACCAGTTGATCCTAAAGGAAATCAGTCCTGAATATTCATTGGAAGGACTGATGCTGAAGCTGAAACTCCAATACTTTGGCCACCTGATGTGAGGAACTGACTCATTGGAAAAGACCCTGATGCTGGGAAATATTGAAGGCAGGAGGAGAAAGGGATGACAGGGGATGAGATTGTTGGATGGTATCACCAACTTGATGGACGTGAGTTTGAGTAAACTCTGGGGGTTGATGATGGACAGGGAAGCCTGGTGTGCTGTGGTTCACAGGGTCACAAAGAGTCAGACATTACTGAGTGACTGAACTGAACTGATGATTAAATGCGTATTTCATGGGCTTATACTAATGGCAAGCCAGGGATCAGAAGTCTCAGTTATCACCTTTGGTTGACATCCCAACAGCTGTGTACAATCTTTAACAAGTCATTTTTTCTCTTTTTCTTCTCCTTTTCATTCTGTGAACTGAGGGGATTGAACCCAAGTAATACTAGTGTCCCTTCCTTTTCTGACATGCAGAAACTTTTTGGTTTCTGAGCCTTTCTTTATCTCTCCCCTCTCAGGATTGTCTGAGGCTTCTCTCTGGGTGGGATTTTGAGGACACACATTCCCCTGGAAATGGACAATTTTCCCCTAAATTTTTAGAAGTTCTCAACCCATTTACAGTCAAAGAAGACACAGAGGTGACTTACTTCTTAAAGAAAACTACCTGTGTGTTTGCAGAAGCTGTGGCAGCTTCCTTCCCTGAGGCAAATCGAACTTTCTGGTACATTCTCTCCAAATGTCACAATTCAAGAGAAAAACACCTTTCCCCAGGAAGCTGGAGCAGCAGCTGGCCCTGCTTATTTGCTGAAATCATAAAAACTTCAGAGCTGGGAGGGGACTTGGACAGGATGAGAGATTTTATTCAATAGTATACATTTAGCAGAAGGTAATGAAGAAGCCCACAGCTTGGGGGCAGCTAGTGATGTTTCCATTAATGTTATTAAATATTAATGCGGTGCTTTTTCTCTTTGGGGCAAAGCAGCATGGCTGGTGCGCCTTCTTTAATTACTGAATCACTAACAGGTAGCAGAGCTGAATATTACTGCTAAAGATGGTTACACTGAGCAAGGGGCATGTGACATTTCTCTCCCTCATAAAGCTGCTTCAGAGAGCACCCTTCCTTTGAAAATTACAAATATTTCTGGGATTAACAGGACATTCAATAGATTTACTGCATAAAGCTATCAGGGGATTTACTGGTAGTGCAGGCTCATCACAGCCCAACTCCTTCTACAGGTAAATAATACTTTGAAATCAGATATTCAGTACTGTGCTGGAAAATATTTAACTACTGGCTCTCTGGGCTTCCCTGATAGCTCAGTTGGTAAAGAAGTCGCCTGCAATACAGGAGACCCAGGTTCGATTCCTGAGTTGGGAAGAGCCTCTGGAGAAGGGATAGCCTACCCACTCCAGTATTCTTGGCTTCCCTTGTGGCTCAGCTGGTGAAGAATCCACCTGCAATGCAGAAGGCTTGGCTTTGATCCCCAGGTTGTGGAGATCCCCTAAAGAAGGGAAAGGCTACCCACTCCAGTATTCTGGCCTGGAGAATTCCAGGGACTGTGTAGTCCATGGGGCCACAAAGAGTTGGACACAACTGGGTGACTTTCACTTTCAATTTTCTCAGGAAAAAAGAAGTAAATAAGCCCTTATTAGTAGTGATTGGTGATTGCTGTAAATATCCCCATGATATACGATTTCATGCTGCCAACATGACATCACTGAATGAAGAATTAGGAAATACAACATGTATTTCTACTATACACAGGTACACAGACATAAATGACTTCAAGAGCATCTAATGATTATATCATGTCATTTTACAGGTAGTATTTATTGCATAGAGTAATAATAAATGCAGCATAATAATGGGGAATTTCTGTGTTTTAGGTATTATCTTTTGAATATAAGTAAAAATTTTGTATACATTTTAAATCATTATTTAAACTCTATTTAACAACCTTAACTAACTCACAAAGTTCCTGGAATTTTAAGTAGGCTTTCATGGGCTGTTAGCAGCTGGTACAATACTAAGTCCATATGAACTCTCAGGGGGAAGATCTTCAATCATTAATTGGGAGGCATGGCAAAAGATTACCTTGACAAACATGTCCCATTCTCCTTTTCTTCCAGTTTCATTTAAACTCACCCTGTTGAAGCTGGTCTTGAGCGTCACCTTTCTGTGTGGCCATCTGCAATGACTCCAGCTCACACTCACTCCGCAGGCATGTTTTGCGCTCCCTGGGATGCTCTGTGGTACACACTGGGAAGTTAACCATGGGCTCACAGTCTCCCTGCAGAAATAGACCAATGCAATGGGATAATTAGTGTGATTATTTTAAAATGCAGTGCTTCTGCTGCTGTTAAGTCGCTTCAGTCGTGTCCGACTCTGTGCAACCCCATAGATGGCAGCCCATCAGGCTCCCCCATCCCTGGGATTCTCCAGGCAAGAACACTGGAGTGGGTTGCCATTTCCGTCTCCAACGCATGAAAGTGAAAAGTGAAAGTGAAGTTGCTCAGTCGTGTCCGACTCTTAGCAACCCCATGGACTGCAGCCTACCAGGCTTCTCCATCCATGGGATTTTCCAGGCAAGGTTACTGGAGTGGGTTGCCATTGCCTTCTCCAAAAAATGCAATGAGAGTACCATTCACCCACTAAATATTTGTTCAAGACCTGCAGTGTCCTTTTCTAGACCCTAATATTGCTGAACAAAACCAACAGAAGTAACTGCCCTTTTTAGCCTTGGTGTTTCCCAAAATGGTGGAGCCACAAAAATTTGGTCTCAGAAAGCAGGGATGGCTTCATCAGGCATAGCTATTGAATGATGCTTAGGAAACTGGCTAATACAGAAAAGGGTAGAGTGCTTCAAAAGCTCCGGGGAATACCAAATACAAAGACAAAGAAGGTTGAAAGATTGGTCTGAGTTTGGTTTGGAGGAAGGTTGTGAGAAGTAGGGTGGGATCAAACCCAGCAGATATTTATATAATCTCATCCGTCAATTGGTACTTCTAAACTGTACTGCTTCATACTGTATTACACTGTACTCTGCTTCAGACTGTATTCCTCTGTTCTTTTGTTGGATTGGAGTCATGGTGTCTTCGTCTCTCCAAAAGACTGAAAACCCCTTGAGAATAGGAATGATGGCCCTTCTTTCACAGGACAAGGCACATATGTAATAAATAAATGCAGAATTAAACTTCTCTTCCTCTCTTCCTTTCATTCCTATCCTAGTTGCCCGCATAGACAATTTGCCTCTATTTTCATTGATATTTAATTAAATCATGTCTCAAAGAACATGGGAATAGAAAAAGAAAGGGGGAGTGAGTCAGGAAAGAGTTATTTTCCTGTTGTTGCATGTTTCATTAACACTCAGTGAATTGACATTCAGAGGTCCTGATTGTCTGCCATGTCTGTGGGTTTCGGGAAACCCTTGGATGCTTGACTTAGAAAGACATGACTTCTGCCAAGTGAAGCCACCTTCAGTGACCTGGGGTTGGTTGTAAGAGCAATGCCTACTTTCTTACTCTTTTTCTACCTTGGCATTTACAATTCTGGGAGTTTTATAAAACCTCAAGAAGTAAGGCAACACCATTTACATTTCCAGTGGGAGCCCTCCTCTCACACCACACACTGGTCTGTGACTCCCTCATTTTGGAGTGCTGAGGGAAGAAGGGGATCATACCTGACCTTTCTTCATTTTATTATGGCTCGTGTTTTACAAAAACATGGGGAAGAGCTACAGTCTAACTTTTGTGGATTTTTTATTTGTTTGTTTCCTAAAGGAAACAGGAGGCTTGTGTTATAAATAGTTGGGGAAAGTTTGAATGCAAATGCAAATGTGTATATGTGTTTGAGAGAGAATTTCCAGAAAAAATGAAGATAAAATTAATGAAATCCATTTTGGAATAATGTGTAGAACCATATCACATAAATAAATCTTTACTTGTAAAATCATCTTCTTGATTGTCATCTTTTATTTCAGTAAATCCACTGTGACCCAAAATATGCTTTTAAGCTTATGACATCCCTCACACCCACCCAACCTAGTGTACCTTACACATTCATACATTTTAAACCTGGACTCTTCATTTGCTAATCCACTATGTCTTCTGTACACTGGACTCCAAATGACTGAGTCTGAAAATCTGTTTTCAAAGCATGAATTTTGCTCCTACTGGGAATATTTAAAGAATGTGTTTGGCTTTGGGGATGGTTAGAGAGATATATTTGTGTTTATATGTGTTTGTGGGTATTTTCACATTTGTGCATCTACAGCAGTATTCAATGTTTATTTTCTGGACAGTGACTATGGCTATGAGAGACATGGAGAGAGCCAGTGTGTCCCTGCTTTCTGGTACAATCCAGCATCTCCATCTAAGGACTGTAGCCTTGGTCAAAGCTACTTTAACAGTACTGGGTAAGTAATTTACCTGAAGGAACCCCACTCACTGTCTTCCTATTTCACTATTCACTAGGTTGGAATCAGAGGAGCATTGCTACTGAAGCAAGAAAGAACATAGACAGAGTCTGTTTATAGCAGGTGGCTTCTGAAGAAAGTCAAGGGGTTCTTTAGCTGAGACCTTTTTTGAACATAGAAGAGATTTCTTATTACCCAGATTTCAATACCTTTTGCTATTTGCCTCTGAAATATCATAGCTGTTATTTTAGTCAGGTCTTCTCTTCTGGAAGGAGATGCCACCATGTTTTCCAGACCCTGATAGAAATAAATTAACACAAGTGGTGTGCAGATATTATGGTGCTCTTTAGTGATAGATGAGCTGAAGCTCTTGTGGACCAATGATGGAAACAGAATGGAAAGTCACAGTCCCATCCTGGGAACTCCTGGAATAAGAAGCTCAAGGCACACTTTCTCTAATTGTCAAATTATGTATGTTTCTCTTTTTTGTTACTTATTACTTCCTCAGATGCTTGAAAAAAAATTTGCCATGATTTGTTGTCTTTCCCCTTTACTTTGCCATTTCCGTGACCAAGTACAGATTTGGAAAGCAGATTGGTGGCTGAAGACAGTGTTTTTACAATTTTTATGTGCTATGAATCACCTGGGGATCTTGTTAAAAGGCAGCTCCTAATTTATGCGATCTACAGTGGCATTGAGATTCTTTATTTCAACAAACTCCCACACATTGTTGTCTTTGCTGGTCCCAGCACTCATCTTTGAGTAACAAGGGACTAGAATCCAGTCTCAACTCTTCCAGTGGATGGATCTTCTAACGTCTCACACAAGTTACTCACCATCTTATTATTTTTACTTTACCTGTTTGTAAAATAGTGGCCAGAGTACTACCTGCATAACTGATGTCTAGAGAGAAGAAAAAACATGATGGAAGAGATGTATCAGGTGGTCTGAGATACTCTGAGAAGTATACAATATTTCAGCCAAATATTTGGTTCTTAGGGAGCTATTCTTGGGATCTGAGCTGAGGTTTAAGCACTGTTGACATAATTTTATTGTAGATGACTGTCTTGGAAGTTAAGTCACTCAAACTACAGATCCTGCAGAGTGAAATTTAAAGACATGAGGTGTTGGAGAATAAAGTGCTCTGAAGTTTGAGGAAGAGAAATGTAACAGGCATATATGACCAGTTAGGCCAGGGGTCAGCCAGAGCACACCTGGACATAACAAGAAGGTAATTGCATTAGGGCTTCTGGTATGATCATGTGATATGTGGACCCAATTTTAAGCAAGGTCCGTGTGCCAAAACCGCTAACAGCCAAACAAATAAATCAAGAAGATAAAAGGGAAAAACTACTATTTTTTTTTTTAAAGGTTCTCTAAAAATGCCTACACATACCTCTAGGTTATTTAGATGTTGGCTTCTATTACAAATCATCCACCAGCTGGCCATAGTTAAAGAGCAAGAGTGGATGATATGAAGTGTACATTAAGATGTGACATCCTCCAAAATGTCTATCACAGGTAAAGCTCAGGATATTCTAAATGAATAAAGGTCAGCAAGAAGCTATAGATTACAAAAATTTGATTATATAGACCAGTACTAATTGAAAGAACTCTACTATGAGTCACATATATAACTTAAAAATTTCTAATATCCACACTGAAAAATATTTTAAGTGAAATTAATTTAATAATATATTTTACTTAACTATATATTCTTATCATTTCAGTGAGCACCACTAACCACATTTTAAGTGCTGAGTAGCCACAGGTGAAAAGTGATGAGCGTATTAGACAGGGCAGCTCTGGACCCGCTGTGAACTCAGTTGACAATTAAAATAATATGTGTCTACAAGAGGATATACTATAAGTTCACATTAGCAGTAACTACATATAACACTTGATTGACATCCTCTTGAGATCTGATGAAGATGTTGGGCTAGTAGTTCAGCAGTATGTGGGGGTCAGGGAGAGACACAATATCAGGTACAGTGGAGGACCAATATCATTCATACAGAAATTTGCTTTCAAGGCCACCAGAAGAAGGCAACGTGGTTAGACTGGTTAATTACTCCTGACACGCAGAGTGGAAGAAGATGTGGTGTGAGGATGACGATGAAGATGGTAGTGGTGTCTGTGGTGCATTTAATTTATGTGGTTTTACCAGAACATTGATTTTATGCAGCTTTACAGATAGTGATATGCCTGGAAATAAAGTCCATCATGCAGGTCAGGGCTGTGGGCAAGCTCTTGCCTTGGCTTCACATGCTTGGGTCAGTGGTCAAGAGAGATGACATGTTATCACCATGCCCAAAGATGCTCTTCCCTTAGAAGGTCACTGCTGATGGGGAGATTTTCCCATGCCGGCTTCTTCTCTGAGACAGTTTTACCACAGCAGGATCAAGCAGAGGTTTCACACTTGTGCTTCTGGTCTGGTATTAGCGATGAATGGGAAATGAAATATTAGCAAGGAGAGAAAATCTGCTATAAAAGAGTCCAGTGGCTCCAGAGTAAGAACTGGTAGGCGTTAGGGGATGCGATGGTGTCCTGAGGGTCAAGGGAAGACAGGAAAAGGCTTCCTGAGTAATCAGAGTTAGAAGAAGGCTGATCTTCTAGCTGCTTTCTGGCCTCAGGGAGGTAGGAACAAGTGTCTCCCTCACAGGGAGAAGAACCTGCTTTCTTGCTTCCCTAGACCAGTGGATCTGCCACCTCCTGCCTCGTGCGTGAGTCAGATATTGATTTTTCTTGGCTGGTTTAGACACTGATCTGATCCGTGGTTCACCAGGTAGGATCGATAATAGTGTTTAAAGAGCTGCTCTTCCTGAGATGAAGGGATAGCGGCTTCTCAGCATTTGTTTAGCTTCCTAAATGGCTGTCTTCTCTGGGACTCAGATGTCAAGCGCAACTGTGTGGAATCTCTGTCTCACTCTTGCTTTCTTGCACACTCTACCATACGTGCTTCACACGAGCACACATACATGTGATAAACCACACCACTGACAATGATCAATACCCTTTAGGTACCGGCGAATAGTGTCCAACAACTGCACAGACGGCCTGAGGGAGAAGTACACCGCCAAGGCCCAGATGTGCCCTGGAAAAGCCCCTCATGGCCTCCACGTGGTGACGACCGATGGGCGCCTGGTGGCGGAGCAGGGACACAATGCAACCTTCATCATCCTCATGGAGGAGGTAGGGAGCTCTGAGGTCAGAACTCACAAACGGGTCATTTCCCACATCCAGATGGGAAGGGAAGAAAGATCTTGTGTTCCCACTAGTCCTTAAATCAAAGTCAATAGTGAGAGGCAACACTTGTGTGATAAGATGGAAGGGGTAAAAGAGGGCTTGGGATGTTTAGGGACCCAGTTCCCTTCATCCCACAATACAGACCTAGGCCAAAGGGGGTCCCCTTGTCTCTGAGCAGGTGCAGATCTGAATATATTCTTTGAGGTACCCCTTTAGGGCCTGCACTGTTGAAGGACTCTTAATTATCATTAGACTGTATACTATAAACATTGCCAGAATGGAATTCACATTTCTCCTGTTTGTTCCAGGATCCTTATTTTTTTCTTTTACCCTTAACCCCACTAATTAGAAAAGCCCACAAGACTTCTAGAGAGTCTTGAAAGTATGAGTGTGAGGATGGGGGAGGGTGATCCCAATCCTCTAAACTTATTTTTCTAAAGAATGTCATATGAATTGACTTTCCATCAGCTGCCTGCTCCATTAGTTCACTTTTTAGGTCATTTGCAGTCTGGGGAGCAAAATCAGACTGTATTCATTCATTCTGGATAGAATAGCTCTGCTGTATGCGTCTTTGCTTCCTATATGAGCTGTTTCATCTGTTTCCAAACCAGGGAAGTTTTCAGGCACTCCTTGCTGAGGCACTGGGCAACGAAGTTTGCCTGATTTACAAAACCATCTATATTTAAATGCAAATTACTATGTGCTCTTGAGATCTTGGAAAGAGACCAAAGCAGGCCAGGAGTGTTTCTCCACCCCCTCATCCCCTAACTGTGAATACTTTAGAGATCTTTAAAGTCTGGCCTGGACAGTGAGGGCTCCTTATCCTGGGTTGGCAGTTTCTTTAGCCTTCATCCACCCTGGGTGCTTAAATTAAAGAACTTTAATATTTAGAGGAGGTCATTATCACATTCCCACTAGGGAGTTTCCAGGATCAGCTCTATTAAAACCTTCTCTTGAATGGATGTGAAGAGCCATGATCTTATCCATTTGAATTGCCTTCAGTTCATTTCCACTTTAATTTATATTCATAAACTCAAGGGTAGTTGACATTGTGTTGGGGGCAAGGTAGCACCTATCAGTATTTTACTCACATCTGAGTTGCCACGGGGGAAGAGACAGTGAAAGTGTGATGAATGCACATTCACTGGGCAGGAGAATTGGCTCATCATTCCAAAATGATGTATTTCTCTTTTTTCTTCTCCATCAACAATCTTTGTAAATAAGCAGAGAAACTTGATTCTTCTTTTTCATCTAGAACCCTTATCTTATGGTTAGGTTCAGTTGAATTTATCCAAAGTGTCAGTCCAATCTAGTGGGATGAAGTACAAGAAAGTACAATGTACCAAAGTACAATGAAGTACAAGAAAGGGTGGGGTTCAGTATCAGCTCTTAGGAAGCTAAGGATCAACTTCGGATGACGGCAAGATGCACTCAACTAAACCACTGACATCACCACTTCAGGTGAACCTAGGTGGCTCTTGGCATCCCTCGAGGCAGAAATACCTGTGAGCTGAGATGGTCAAAAAATGCTTCAGGGAAGAGGGGGCTTAGGCAAGTTTAGGGAAACCCACGATCAACAGAGCACAGGTATATTTTCAGCTGCTATGCAGTATTTATCTGTAGAATGGAGATAATCATCTTTTCTCACAGTTATTTTGAAGGTGGTATTATATAATATGTGCTAAGTGATTAGCATAATGCTTGGAACCTAATGATAAATACTAAAAAATAGGAAAATTTTAATAATAGCATGGTGGTTGAGAGTACTGACACCAGGCTACTTGGGTTCAAAACTTGGCTCTTTCACTATTGGCTACAGAGACTTTGGTCTAATTCCTTTATTTCTGTCCTTATTTCTAAAATGGGAACAGTAATACTTTCTACATTTTAGAGTTATGAGGGGACTAATTGCTTTGAACTGAAAAGAAGTTTTATCAGTGTTAGCTGTTAGTACTACTATTATTATTATCATGAAACAAGAGAGGAACAATTAATGTGTATGAGAGCGCGAGGGACGCCCTTGGCTTCCCCACTTCAGAGCTTCACAGAGGCTCCACCTTCTCTGTAATTGCTAATATCAGCCACATCGGGCTACCTGAGTTTGGGCATACAAGGGCAGTAGACCCATAGTACCTGTTTGCAGTGCCCAGTAGCTATCAGATAGGAGTCTGATGTTTGTGTTGAGAGTGTTTCAGGAGGGTGTTTGGGGGAGATTCAGGCCTCAAGGGGTGATGCCGAAGGCAGAGGACCAAGCATCAGAGAGGAGTCGGGCTGGACCATGGAAATGGACCCAGGCCAGCTGCTATTCCCCTTTGCAGGGTGACCTCCAAAGGACAAACATCCAGCTTGACTTTGGGGACGGGATTGCAGTGTCCTACGCTAATTTCAGTCCCATTGAGGACGGCATCAAGCATGTGTACAAGAGTGCAGGCATCTTCCAGGTGACGGCCTATGCGGAGAACAGCCTAGGCTCAGATACAGCGGTCCTCTTCCTGCACGTGGTTTGTAAGTAGCTTGAGCCACCCCTCTGCTCCCGGTTGACTACTTCTTCTGTTCAGACTTCCTGAGATCCCTCGCTGAGCTGGAATTGGTATGACTACTACCACAAATGACAGATGTGAGTTCATCCGTGTTGGCGTTTCATGATGCTGAAGTAGACGGACTATTTTGAAAGTTTGGAAAGTGTTACCACCTAGTCTCTCCTTTTCAGCTCCACTCTGTTCTGATATAAGTGTGCGCATGCAAACACATCTTCAGGTAAAAGTCTGTTGCATTGGAGGCTGCTAAAATAGAGCAAGAGAGAAGTCATCTGGTTCCCAGCCACAGGCTCATTTTCAAGCTACTCTGAGTGAAGGCGGCACAAATCAAAGTAAATTGTTCCCTCTGTTGAAATAGCCAAAGAAGGATTAAAGAAACACATGCCCAAATTGTTTTAAATGTAGAACTGAACACATAAAATAACTTAATTCTTACACCCAAGGTTACTTCAAGTTTATCCCAGATGTAAATAATTCTAAGAACTCCCCAACAGTTTTGTTGTCCTAGAATTTGTTTCATGGTTGTTGGCTGTTGCTTGAAAAGTGAAAGTGTTAGTCGCTCAGTCGTATCTGACTCTTTGTTACCCCAGGGACTGTAGCCCATCAGGCGCTCTGTCCATGGAATTTTCCAGGCAAGAATGCTGGAGTGGGTAGCCATTCCTTTCTTCAAGGGATCTTCCCAACCCAGGGATTGAGCCCCAGTCTCCCACATCACAGGCAGATTCTTTACTGTCTGAGTCACCAGGGAACACACCAAACAGTTGAAGTTCCAAAGTAGTGTGTTAGTCCTGGATGTATTTTCTGTCTTCGATATCCTGGAACTTGACTTAGATAAATTGAAATAAATAAATTTAAATATGATTTAAAATGTTGGGTTAAGGAAATGTTGTTTTGGGACTGTTATTGGTTTCCTATACTTCATAGTGATAATCATGGGTCTAAGGACTACTGTAGTTTTTACTTATATACCCCACAATAGTTTAGAGGCTATGCTATATCTGATGGTCTTCTCAGGTGGCTCAGTGGTAAAGAATCTGCCCGCCAGTGGAGGAGTCACAGGAGATGCAGTTTCAATCCCTGGGTTGGGAAGATCACCTGGAGGGGGAAATTGCAACAAAACTCCAGTGTTCTTGCCAGAATAATCCCATGGACAGAGGAGGCTGGCGGACTGCAGTCCATGGGCTCTCAAAGTTTCAGACATGACTGAGCGATTGAGTACACACACTCATACATGCTACATATGGTGAAAATTAAATGCTTTAAAAGAACCTAGGTGAACATAAGAGACACTTTTTCTATTAACAACTCAGTAAAAATATAAACAACCTACACTTAAAAAGTCCCTGGCAAACAGTGACCTAGCTGGTCTCCTAGCGTTCTGGTTACACTAATAGTATAAGGACCAGCAGCCATGAGGGAAGTGCATGGAGAAAGACCTGGACAATATATCCTTAAGGACACCGAGCTACTGGACCATGAGATAAGTGGTTTCTTCTCTGAATCTTCTGAACTTCAGTTTTAAAATGGCTTAATTCTAACTGGCACCTTGCTCCATAGGTCTCTTGCAATAGTAGTAAATAGGAATTACAAATAGCACATCCAGTCATTCACTAATTTATTCAATGACTATTTGTTGAGTTCTTAATATATTGCTAGATACTGGGGACAGTAATAGAAAGATGGCTCCACCCTTGTAGAGTTTACATTCCGGTGAGGGAGGGAAAGCACTGCTAGAAATGGGCCATCAATCGCCCAGTGGTGATAATCACACCACACCATCTATAATATTTCTGTGCCAGCAGCACCAAGTCAGAAACCCAGGTGGGTTGTGTGCAGGGTGTTTACAAGCCAAGTTTAGAGCAAAAAAGACCTGTATTTGAATACTGATCATATCCTTTTGTGAAATGTTTAATATCTGTCAACTTTCTTAGTCTTTACAGACTTGTGATCCCTCTTCTATAATATTTAGATTATGGTGAGGCTCTGAGAATCAAATTGGATTATGTGTATGTGTCAGGGTCCCCAAGACATCCTCTCCCAGATTTAGTGATTTGCTGGAAGGACTTGTAAGTCTCAGCATATAGTCATACTTCAGACTTTGATTCATTACACTGATCAGCAGAGCAAGATCAACAAAGAGAAAAGGCCTGTGGGACAAAGCCTGTAGGAAACAAAGTGCAAATTTCCAAGAGTCCTCTCCCATGGAGTCCCACAGGACATGCATAATTCCTCCAGCAATGAGTTAGAGCAACACGTGTGAAGGGCTGTTTACCAGGAAAGCTCACTGCAAACTCAGTGGCCGTGGCTGCTACTGAGGACTGATCAGACAGCCACCCTCTGCCTAGTGCACAAAATTTCCAGACTTCCTGAGGAAAATATTTTTTTCAGAATAAACATGTATGTGTGTGCGCTTAGTCTCTCAGTCATATCCAACTCTTTGCCACTCCATGGACTGTAGTCTACCAGCTCCTCTGTCCACAGAATTCTCCAGCAAAAATACTGGTATGGGCAGCCATTCCCTTCTCCAGGGGATCTTCCTGACCCAGGGATCAAACCCAGATCTCCTGCATTGCAGGCAGATTCTTGACCATGTGAACCACCAGGGAAGCCCTAGAATAAACCATATTATTGCCTTAAAAAAAAAAAAAAATTCTAGGCAGAGTGAACCAGTCCTATCAGCTAGCTGTTGACTGGAAACACTCTCAGAGCCAAGTTCCCTTATGCCAGAAAAGGGCCAGTCTTACACACAGGTCTTTTTTAAAAACAAATTCACTTTCCTCTGTTCCAGCGACCTGCCCCACCCATGTTCCTAATTCTCCCAAGAGTGGACCTTGTCTGCTGGGCACAAAGACCAGTGTACTTCAGTGGAAAAAAAACAACAACAAGGAACAGGTTTATATTGTGGGTTATGGGCATGAAGGAGGAAATGTTCCTTGAAACTTTTATTCTGCTCATAATTCCCTCCAAATCAATCATGGCTGCATTTATCAGACAGTTATTATAGTGGAAACTGCTCTTGTCCTCACCTTGGGCCATTAGCTAACAAAAGTAGCTATTAGCCACCCATAATAACCAATCTCACACAGATTATTAGATTTTTATTAAAAAGAACACTCTTTGACAGTGAGAATTTTAGGAGTTTCCTGTATTCCCTTCTGAATCTTCCCAGCTCTCTTCTCTCCAATCCATGGTTTATCTCTAGATTGAAGCCTGGAGCTTCTGGCTCAGGTTCTTTGCTCTAAAAAGCTGTTTCGTGTTGTTCCTTGAGATTATGTTTACCCCAAAGTACTTGTCCTGAAACTAGCATATATGTGGCTGTGCTTGATGGTGTTCTAATTCATGGAAGCTCCACCCCTTTTGTGTTTGGCATGAATTTAGTGAGAAGAGGACTTCCCAGGTGACGCTAGTGGTAAAGAACTCACCTGGCAATGCAGGAAACGTAAGAGACGCAGGTTCAATCCCTGAATCGGGAAGATCTCCTGAAATAGGAATTGGCACCCCACTCCAGTATTCTTGCCTGGAAGATTCCATGGGCAGAGGAGCCTGGCAGGCTACAGTCCATAAGGTCACAAGGAGTCAAATAAGACTGAGAGACTGACACAGTAGGGAGAAGGAGGTCTCATTTTATATTTGAGGGCATCAAAATACCCAACAATGTAAGTCTTAGATGAGTGGAGATGTCTGTGTAGCAGAAAACTGAGAAGCCTGTCCAGTGCTGCGAATCATAGCAATGTCGAAAAAGTGCAGGTTTCTCATGAGCTGGCCCGCAGGATGGGCTCTGCACATTTTGAGGGAGAGAGCTAAGAATAGGAGCATTATCTAAAATATAGTTCAAATGAACTTATTTACAAGACAGAAACAGATTCACAGACATAGAAAACAAACTTATGTTCACCAAAGGGGAATAGGGTGGGGGTAAATTAGAAGTATGTGATAACAGATGCACACTACTGTATATAAGATAAATAAGCAACAAGGATTTACTGCACAACACAGGGAACTGTATTCAATATCTTATAATAACCTAGAATAGAAAAAAGAATATATGTATGTATGTAGGTATGTATGTATAACTAAATCACTTTGCTTACACCTGAAACTAATGCAATATTGTAAATCAACTATACTTCAATTAAAAAACAAAATAGAAGCATTGACCTTGAGGATAAAGGGACTCTATTCCTATCTCAGGGAGAGTGAGAAATCTGAATGTGGGCATGAAGAAGGACTCAGAGGTGTTAAAGTAAGACCCAGGTTTCTCATCTCCCTCCGAGGATATGGCCTGGTCAGGGAACCCTTCCCATTGCCATATTCTCTTCCACAAAGATCAATAAAACACAAACAGCAAAGAGAGTTTAACCAGATGAACTCCTAAAATTGAGTGAAGAAATGAAAAGTAGCCAGTATTTTCTCACACCTGTATTGTTTAAATTCTAGCCCACAATCAAACCAGACTTACTAATTGAAAATAATTAAGCCTTTAGCCAAATGTATATCTGAAGTGACAGGTTTGAAATTATTTGTTAGAAGAAATCTTGAAATGCTGTATGCTTGGGGTCAGCTGAGAGAGCTGCAAGCAGAGCGTGTTTTCACACAGTAGATACACAGATTCTTGAATACTTTGTTGATTGTTCAGAAAAATACCATCGGGACAGTGGCAAGCAGGTCTGGCTGATCTCCTCATCTGATCTCAGTTCCTGTCCAAACACCTTTTCTCCCGATATAAATTTACCTATGACACCAGGAGGTATGAATGTGATTCACAATAATGCCCAGTCTTGTAAGAGAGACTTTAACCCAGTGATAAACAGGAGCCATGATAGTGTGGTGGTGGTGGAAATAGTGTCAGCCCATAATTAGCTATGTGATACTTTTAATATCCCCAGATCACCTTCATATGTTCTTATTTCTGTAAGGAAGGCAAAGGACCGTGTGACAGCCTGTGGCTCAGACAGTAAAGCGTCTGCCTACAATGCGGGAGACCTGGGTTCGATCTCTGGGTTGGGGAGATCCCCTGGAGAAGGAAATGGCAACCCACTCCAGTACTCTTGCCTGGGAAATTCTGTGGACAGAGGAGCCTGGTAGGCTACAGTCCATGGGGTTGCAAAGAGTTGGACACGACTGAGCGACTTCACTTTCACTTTCTGTAAAATAGAAGAAAAGGTCATACAGCTAAAATTAAATAGGAGCAGAAGTAAAAAGTATCTTTCTGCTTTCTGCCTTTTAAACTGAGCCATCTCCAAAATAACCAAGGATGTCATTAGTGAAGGCCTGGTGGCCTGGAAAATGCCCCACCCATGAGAAGAACTCAAGGTCCCAAGGATAAAGAGATGTCCTTGCTACAGCTGTGACCTTTAGTTACTTTAGCTCTTCAACATTATCATGTTAGAAACTAGAAAATGTGTTCCAGCAAAGTGTGGGCAGATAACCAGAACATTTTAGTTGGATCTGGTGAAGTAGAAAGGATGTAAGAAAGGGAAAAGTGGAGGAAGGGAGCAAAGGGAGGAAAGGAAGTGGGTGAGGAAAAAAAGAAAACGAAAAAGAAAGGGGTAAGGGCTGGGGAGAAAATCCCACGGAGTTAAAAAAAATAACATATCTGCCCCACAAATGCAGTGCTGACTCATTAACATTTTTCTTCAGTGTTTTCCTCCTCTCATATTATTTTGAAAATGAATTAAATTAAAATTCTCACTTATTATGCATAGAATGGGTTCCAATCTATTGTCTTACTTGCTAGTTTAGAGCTTGAGACTGCTTACATCAGTTTTCTGAGGAGCAAAAAAGAAGAGTTTGGTCACCTTTTGGCAAACAGCTTTTAAAATTATTATTATTTGGGAACCTGGCATTTATTTCTCTTCGATTTAAGGAGACAGGCTTTTTCCTTTTTAGAATACAGCCCTGCCAGCTTCTGAATGACACCCACTAAGTTGTGCAGATGACAGGCACAATGGCCGATTGTTGAACAAGATGGGACCAATTAACAATTGAGGATAATGCAGAGGCCTCCATACAATGCACCGACCCCCAATCACAATACAGGCTAATCAGCAGACATGCAAGAGATCGCTCTTTATCTTCCTATTTATTGGCTAAGTGTCCGGTAAACTAGCTTTGTCCTTAGATTTGTGGTTCATAAGCATTTGTGGTTGGGATCATCAGATGGAAGTTAAGTTCAGATGTCACTCAATCTGAAGCCCGAATTGAGTTCCCTGTTGTTTGCAGTGCTTCATTTCAAGCACATACACACACACATACACACACATCTCAACATCTGTGAGTTTGCGATTGTTGTTTTATTATAGGTGATGGTAAAGATAAAGATTCTGGGAAGGTGAGCTTTTGTTTATTTCAGGAATAGAAACACTGACATTGTTCTCCTTTTTCCCTTAGGTCCTGTGGAGCATGTTCATCTCCGAGTTCCATTTGTTGCCATAAGAAATAAGGAGGTCAACATCAGTGCAGTTGTGTGGCCCAGCCAACTGGGAACTCTTACGTATTTCTGGTGGTTCGGCAATAGTACAAAGGTTTGGCCCTTATCAATTAGTATCTGCTTAGATTTGACCCTTTCTGATTGGTATCTGCTTAGATGTTCCCATGTTCTAACTTCTGTTTGATGCTGAGATCACAGGGGGATGTGGGCAATAACAGATAAGCTTGAAATCCATGGCAATGAATATGACATACCTTCCCACACCAAGTTCATTGCTATAACAAGAGAACTTCAAATAATCCTAAGAAAGAAAAGATTATACAAACCTGGTTGTTCTCGCTCCTCTGACCAATTTTTCTAATATTCATTTTGCTCTGTTTTTTTTTTTTTTTTAATCCTAGCCTTTCTACTCATTAGGTGTATAACATCAAGAAAGTCATTTAATGGTAAATAATCTGCCTGCAATGCAGGTGACTGGGGTTCAATCCCTGGGTTGGGAAAATCCCCTGGAGAAGGGCATGAAAACGCATTCCAGCATTCTTGCCTGGAGAATCCCATGGAGAGAGGAACCTGGAGGTTACAGTCCATGGGTCGCAAAGAGTTGAACATGACTGAGCAACTAAGACACACACACACACATCGAGAAGGTCACTTCAGTTCAGTTCAGTCACTCAGTTGTGTCTGACTTTGCGACCCCATAGACTGCAGCACCCCAGGCGTCCCTGTCCATCACCAACTTCCAGAGTTTACTCAAACTCATGTCCATTGAGTCAGTGATGCCATCCAACCATCTAATCTTCTGTCATCCCCTTCTCCTCCTGCCTTTAATCTTTCCCAGCACCAAGGTCTTTTCTTTTTTTTTTTTTTTTTTAATTTTTTTTATTATTATTATTATTATTTTTTTTTTCCAGTGGGTTTTGTCATACATTGATATGAATCAGCCATGGATTTACATGTATTCCCCATCCCGATCCCCCCTCCCACCTCCCTCTCCACCCGATTCCTCTGGGTCTTCCCAGTGCACCAGGCCGGAGCACTTGTCTCGTGCATCCCACCTGGGCTGGTGATCTGTTTCACCATAGATAGTATACATGCTGTTCTTTTGAAATATCCCACCCTCACATTCTCCCACAAAGTTCAAAAGTCTGTTCTGTATTTCTGTGTCTCTTTTTCTGTTCTGCATATAGGGTTATCGTTATCACCTTTCTAAATTCCATATACATGTGTCAGTATGCTGTAATGTTCTTTATCTTTCTGGCTTACTTCACTCTGTATAAGGGGCTCCAGCTTCATCCATCTCATTAGGACTGGTTCAAATGAATTCTTTTTAATGGCTGAGTAATATTCCATGGTGTATATGTACCACAGCTTTCTTATCCATTCATCTGCTGATGGGCATCTAGGTTGCTTCCATGTCCTGGCTATTATAAACAGTGCTGCGATGAACATTGGGGTGCACGTGTCTCTTTCAGATCTGGTTTCCTCAGTGTGTATGCCCAGAAGTGGGATTGCTGGGTCATATGGCAGTTCTATTTCCAGTTTTTAAAGAAATCTCCACACTGTTTTCCATAGCGGCTGTACTAGTTTGCATTCCCACCAACAGTGTAAGAGGGTTCCCTTTTCTCCACACCCTCTCCAGCATTTATTGCTTGTAGACTTTTGGATAGCAGCCATCCTGACTGGTGTGTAATGGTACCTCATTGTGGTTTTGATTTGCATTTCTCTGATAATGAGTGATGTTGAGCATCTTTTCATGTGTTTGTTAGCCATCTGTATGTCTTCTTTGGAGAAATGTCTGTTTAGTTCTTTGGCCCATTTTTTGATTGGGTCACTTATTTTTCTGGAATTGAGCTTCAGGAGTTGCTTGTATATTTTTGAGATTAATCCTTTGTCTGTTTCTTCATTTGCTATTATTTTCTCCCAATCTAAGGGCTGTCTTTTCACCTTACTTATAGTTTCCTTTGTAGTGCAAAAGCTTTTAAGTTTCATTAGGTCCCATTTGTTTAGTTTTGCTTTTATTTCCAATATTCTGGGAGGTGGGTCATAGAGGATCTTGCTGTGATTTATGTCGGAGAGTGTTTTGCCTATGTTCTCCTCTAGGAGTTTTATAGTTTCTGGTCTTACATTTAGATCTTTAATCCATTTTGAGTTTATTTTTGTGTATGGTGTTAGAAAGTGTTCTAGTTTCATTCTTTTACAAGTGGTTGACCAGTTTTCCCAGCACCACTTGTTAAAGAGGTTGTCCTTTTTCCATTGTATATCCTTGCCTCCTTTGTCAAAGATAAGGTGTCCATAGGTTCGTGGATTTATCTCTGGGCTTTCTATTCTGTTCCATTGATCTATATTTCTGTCTTTGTGCCAGTACCATACTGTCTTGATGACTGTGGCTTTGTAGTAGAGTCTGAAGTCAGGCAGGTTGATTCCTCCAGCTCCATTCTTCTTTCTCAAGATTACTTTGGCTATTCGAGGTTTTTTGTATTTCCCTACAAATTGTGAAATTCTTTGGTCTAGTTCTGTGAAAAATACCGTTGGTAGCTTGATAGGGATTGCATTGAATCTATAGACTGCTTTGGGTAGAATAGCCATTTTGACAATATTAATTCTTCCAATCCATGAACACGGTATGTTTCTCCATCTGTTTGTGTCCTCTTTGATTTCTTTCATCAGTGTTTTATAGTTTTCTATGTATAGGTCCTTTGTTTCTTTAGGTAGATATACTCGTAAGTATTTTATTCTTTTTGTTGCAATGGTGAATGGTATTGTTTCCTTAATTTCTCTTTCTGTTTTCTCATTGTTAGTATATAGGAATGCAAGGGATTTCTGTGTGTTAATTTTATATCCTGCAACTTTACTATATTCATTGATTAGCTCTAGTAATTTTCTGGTAGAGTCTTTAGGGTTTTCTATGTAGAGGATCATGTCATCTGCAAACAGTGAGAGTTTTACTTCTTCTTTTCCTATCTGGATTCCTTTTACTTCTTTTTCTGCTCTGATTGCTGTGGCCAGAACTTCCAACACTATGTTGAATAGTAGTGGTGAGAGTGGGCACCCTTGTCTTGTTCCTGATTTCAGGGGAAATGCCTTCAATTTTTCACCATTGAGGGTGATGCTTGCTGTGGGTTTGTCATATATAGCTTTTATTATGTTGAGGTATGTTCCTTCTATTCCTGCTTTTTGGAGAGTTTTAATCATAAATGAGTGTTGAATTTTGTCAAAGGCTTTCTCTGCATCTATTGAGATAATCATATGGTTTTTATCTTTCAATTTGTTAATGTGGTGTATTACATTGATTGATTTGCGGATATTAAAGAATCCTTGCATTCCTGGGATAAAGCCCACTTGGTCATGGTGTATGATTTTTTTAATATGTTGTTGGATTCTGTTTGCTAGAATTTTGTTAAGGATTTTTGCATCTATGTTCATCAGTGATATTGGCCTGTAGTTTTCTTTTTTTGTGGCATCTTTGTCTGGTTTTGGAATTAGAGTGATGGTGGCCTCATAGAATGAGTTTGGAAGCTTACCTTCTTCTGCAATTTTCTGGAAGAGTTTGAGTAAGATAGGTGTTAGCTCTTCTCTAAATTTTTGGTAGAATTCAGCTGTGAAGCCATCTGGTCCTGGGCTTTTGTTTGCTGGAAGATTTTTGATGACAGTTTCGATTTCCTTGCTTGTGATGGGTCTGTTAAGATCTTCTATTTCTTCCTGGTTCAGTTTTGGAAAGTTATACTTTTCTAAGAATTTGTCCATTTCATCCAAGTTGTCCATTTTATTGGCATAGAGCTGCTGGTAGTAGTCTCTTATGATCCTTTGTATTTCAGTGTTGTCTGTTGTGATCTCTCCATTTTCATTTCTAATTTTGTTAGTTTGGTTTTTCTCTCTTTGTTTCTTAATGAGTCTTGCTAATAGGTTTGTCAAATGAGTCAGTTCTTCGCATCAGGTGGCCAAAGTATTGGAGTTTCAGCTTTAGCATCAGTCCCTCCAATGAATATTCAGGACTGATTTCCTTTGGGATCAACTGGTTGAATCTCCTTACAATCCAAGGGACTCTCAAGAGTCTTCTCCAACACCACAGTTCAAAATCATCAGTTCTCCAGCACTCAGCTTTCTTTATAGTCCAACTCTCACATCCATACATGACTACTAGAAAAACCATAGCTTTGACTAGATGGACCTTTGTTGGCAATGTAATGTCTCTGCTTTTTAATATGCTGGCTAAGTTGGTCACAGCTTTTCTTCCAAGGAGCAAGTGTCTTTTAATTTCATGGCTGCAGTCACCATCTGCAGTGATTTTGGAGCCCCCAAAAATAAAGTCTGTCACTGTTTCCACTGTTTCTCCATGTATTTACCATGAAGTGATGGGACTGGATGCCATGATCTTAGTTTTCTGAATGTTGAGCTTTAAGCCAACTTTTTCACTCACCTCTTTCACTTTCATCAAGAAGTTCTTTTGTTCATTTTCACTTTCTGCCATAAGGGTGGTGTCATCTGCATATCTGAGGTTATTGATATTACTCCTGAAAATCTTGATTCCAGCTTGTGCTTCATCCAGTCCAGCATTTCTCCTGATGTACTCTGCATGTAAGTTAAATAAGCAGGGTGACAACATACAGCCTTGATGTACTCCTTTCCCAGTACCAGTCTGTTGTTCCGTGTCCAGTTCTAACTGTTGCTTCTTGACCTGCATACAGATTTCTCAGGAGGCAGGTCAGGTGTTCTGGTATTCCCATCTCTTTAAGAATTTTCCACAATTTGTTGTGATCCACACAGTCAAAGGCTTTGGCATAGTCAATAAGGTACACAAAGGCAAAATGGTTGTCTGAGGAGGCCTTACAAATAGCTGTGAAAAGAAGAGAAGCTAAAGGCAAAGGAGGAAAGGAAAGATATACCCATTGGAATGCAGAGTTCCAAACAATAGCAAGGAGAGATAAGAAAGCCTTTCTCAATGATCAGTGCAAAGAAACAGAGGAAAGCAATAGAATGGGAAAGACTAGAAATCTCTCCAAGAAAATTAGAGATACCAAAGGAACATTTCATGAAGAGATGGGCACAATAAAGGACAGAAATGGTATGGACCTAACAGAAGCAGAAGATATTAAGAAGAGGTGGCAAGAATACACAGAACTGTACAAAAAAATACTCAGTTGCCATGTAATAATTCCTTTTAAAAAAGAATGGAACAATGCCAGTTTTGTTTGTTTGTTCAAGATGAACAAAGAGAACTTCAGCTCTTGCATGATAAGAGTAAGATATGATTCATTCCTGCTCTTATTTTAACATAAAAAAGTGTTTTTTACTGAAGTAGAGTTGATTTACAGTATTGTGAGTCCTGCTTTTGTTAAGGGAGGCAGCATTATATGGTGCTAAGTAAAATGAAGCACCATATAATGGTGCTTAGTAAGAAAACTAAGATCATTGAAAAAGCAAGAGAGTTCCAGAAAAACATCTACTTTTGCTTTATTGACTACTCTAAAGCCTAGGCTGTGCAGATCACAACAAACTTGGAAAATTTTTCAATAGATGGAAATACCAGACCCCTTACCTGCCTCCTGAGAAGTCTGTATGCAGGTCAGGAAGCAGCAGTTAGAACTGGACATGGAACAACAGACTGGTTCCAAATAGGGAAAGGAGTACATCAAGGCTGTATATTGTCACCCTGCTTATTTAACTTATATGCAGAGTATATCATGCGAAATGCCAAGCTGGATAAAGCACAAGCTGGAATGAAGACTGCTGGGAGAAATATCAATAACCTCAGATACACAGATGACACCACCCTTATGGCAGAAAGGAAAGAACTAAAGAGCCTCTTGATGAAAGTGAAAGAGGAGAGTGAAAAGGTTGGCTTAAAACTCAACATTCAGAAAGCTAAGATCATGGCATCCAGTCCCATCACTTCATGGCAAACAGAAGCGGAAACAATGGAAACAGTGAGGAAGTTTACTTTTGGGGGCTCCAAAATCACTGCGGATGGTGACTGCAGCCATGAAATTAAAAGACACTTGCTCCTTGGAAGAAAAGTTATGACCAACCGAGATAGCATCTTAAAAAGCAGAGACATTACTTTGCCAACAAAGGTCCATCAATAAAAGCTATGGTTTTTCCAGTAGTCATGTATGGATGTGAGAGTTGGACTATAAAGAAAGCTGAGTGCCAAAGAATTGGTACTTTTGATCTGTGGTGTTGGAGAAGACTCTTGAGAGTTCCTTGGACAGCAAGGAGATCCAACCAGTTGATCCTAAAGGAAATCAGTCCTGAATATTCATTGGAAGGACTGATGTTGAAGCTGAAACTCCAATACTTTGGCCACCTGATGTGAGGAACTGACTCATTGGAAAAGACCCTGATTCTGGGAAAGGTTGAAGGCAGAAGGAGAAGGAGACGACAGAGGATGAGATGGTTGGATGGCATCACCGACTCAATGGACATGAGTTTGAGTAAACTCTGGGAGTTGGTGATGGACAGGAAGGCCTGGCGTGCTGTGGTCCATTGGGTCACAAAGATTAGAACAGGACTGAGTGACTGAACTGATTATATGGGGGAGAGAATATCCACTGAGGGTTCAGAGATAAAAGGGTTAGATTTCTAGCACTGCTGCATGTTGTTTGTGTGAGCTTGATCAAGTGGTTCAACCTAACATTTAATGCACTCAACTGCAAACTGAGAGACTAATGCCTATGTCATCTTGATTTTTGTGAAAACCAAGTAAAATAATCTGTGTTTCCCTGGCATAGATTCAGTTCAGTTCAGTTCAGTCTCTCAGTCATGTCCGACTCTTTGCCACCCCATGGATCACAGCACGCCAGGCCACCCTGTCCATCACATAGATTTGGTACTCACTAAATGATGCTCTTTTTTTTTTGGGGGGGGGGGGTGCTTATAAAAAAATGGCAGTTAGGATGGGTTGATAAAAGACAATTAGATTTATAGGACCCCAAGGATAATTTTCTGTTTGTATCATTTGTGCTGTGTACTTTTAATTTCTTAATATAGGCTATGATGCTTTTTCATTTCTGGTGTTATTGTTCACTGGGACGATAGGTAAGGAGGTTAGTTAATAAGATGCCCATTTGGTACATTAGAGTCTTGAAGCTCCCTATGTGAGATGAGCATTCTAAAGGCAAACATCTGGTTCACTCTTGAGCCAGAACCCAGGCGTCCTCACTCCCATCTGTACCAGTACCTTTCCCAGCCCCAGGATGCTTTCTTTGCGTCACTCAGTTTCTCTGGGAGCTCACAAAGTGAAGTGAAGTAAAAGATACTCAGTCATGTCCGACTCTTTGCAACCCCATGGACTATACAGTCCATGGAATTCTCCAGGCCAGAATACTGGAGTGGGTTGCCATTCCCTTCCCCAGGGGATCTTCCCCACCCAGGGATTGAACCCAGGTCTCCCAAATTGCAGGCAGATTCTTTACTAGCTGAGTCACAAGAGAAGCCCAAGAGCTCATAGACCCTAAACTTCTGCTTCAAACACTAGCAGACATAAAAATGGTGAAAGAAAATGTTTTCTGGGAGGAGAACATCTGGAAGAGAAGGATTTTAAGTTCATTTCACCTCAGAGGATGTGAGGTTTGGGCTGTCCAGCCAAGGGCTTCTTTTCTCATAGTGTTTGTTCACCTGGTGGACTTTCCAGGGAGATGACTGTGTACAGAGGGCAGATCTTGGCCATCATAAACACAATGATTTACTCAACTGCCCACAAGGAACTGAGGACAGTGCTTCTCTGTGGAACCAGTTTTTTTCTTTGTGTGTTGATTCTATTACCTGAAATAACAGACTGTGTCTAATAAATATTTGATCAATGGAGAAGTGGACAGTGTGATTGGAGAGTCATTTCTATTTTTCAGATAATCATCTGCATTAGTTTGAAGCTCAGTGGACTTTTCTCTAAGTCAAGGATAATAACATCTAATTCATGAACATCACTGAGTTATTATTTGAAATTATCTACCTCTCTGTCTAATTTATATTGTGCCATATTATGAGGGGGAAATTTTTAAATTGCAGAATGCCATTGTAGTTTTTTGTTTTTTTTTTTTTTTTTTAAATGACGATGAGCTGAAGTATTCCTTTGGTTAGGAATTCCATCTATAATGAGCACAAAGTGTTGTAAAAATACTTAGATATCAAAGATCTTGCTGCTTGGTTTTTGTTTCCAAAGAGCCAAGAGAATGGGAGTACATTTGAGGCATTC
Organism: Dama dama; assembly: GCF_033118175.1. Classification (NCBI taxonomy): domain Eukaryota; kingdom Metazoa; phylum Chordata; class Mammalia; order Artiodactyla; family Cervidae; genus Dama; species Dama dama. The sequence continues at coordinate 72,268,438 of NC_083695.1, forward strand.
AAACAGAGTGGTATTGAAATGAGACACGCCTGGCTTGGGGTCTTGATACAGGTGCTTCTTTGTTCTGTGTCTTTGATCAAATCAGGTAATTTCTCTGTGCCTCAGTTTTGTTCATTGTAATGTCAGAGTAAGGCTAGCAGAGACTATATTCTAGTATTGCTTTGAAGATTAATAAGGAAAGGTACTTAAGTGCTTAGAACATATCTAAGCACCTGAATATATCAGTCACTGTTGTGCTTATCCTTTGTATCAATGGGATATACCTCTTGGGGGGCAAATCTGACATGGTTCCTCAGATTTCTCTCCCACCTCTAAGCATGGTTATTCTGCCTAGTTAAAAAAGATATATTTTCAGTGCTTTTGCCAGCATCAAGACGGAAACACATTAAGGTGGCCAGAGTGCTGAAAAGTTGATCCAGTGAGAATTTTCCTGGCAAATGAGTTTCTTTGGGTGCTTGGTGAGTGCTCTGAGGGTCAAGCTATTTGGCTGCCCTTGATAAACAAACTAATCTGTGAAAGGAGCTAATATTAATTTTGAGCATTTATTTCTACTATTGTCTTTATATACATTATTGTATTTAGTCATCAGAATATCACTGATGAAAGAGAAATTGGCTTGTGTGTGTATAGCTGTGTGTTGTGACCAGGTAAATTGGACAGTTTCACCCCAGTGGTTGAATTAAGTCAACCTCCCAGTAAGAATCAGTTGAGGGTCTTCCCTGTTGGTTCAGTGGCTAAGACTCCTCTTTCCCAATGCAGAGAACCTGGGTTCGATCCCTGGTTGGGAAACTAGATCCCTTGTGTACAACTAAGAGTTCACATGCCACAACTAAGACGTGGCGCAGGCCAAATGAATAAATAAACAAAATTGTATTAAAAAAAGAATCAGTTGACTCCCCCCCAAACATTTATAGTCAACCCTCTGTTTGGTGCCCTTAGGAATAGAAGAACGCTTTGTCTCTGCCTTTAAGGAAATTACATTTCTGATAAGAAGGAACGATGAATACACACACAGTTATTGGTGATCAAGTATGATGATGTATATATAAATGGAAGAGATCAAGTGTTCCTAAAATCCAACTGTAGGCCCATATACCTGCAAACCTATTAGCAGATGTGAAATTATATCAGTAGTTCCATGGATCTTTCTCAAGAACTTGTATTTTGTGCTAGCTGTTATGAGGAACACAAAAACAGTGTAAATTTCATTTGTTCCCCTTAAGACACAATCTATTTGAGAATATGAGGTTAACACCTAAGAATAGATACTATAAGCTATGGTAATAGGAATATAACTTTATTTGCCCAGCCAAGCAGCTCAGGGGGTGATGGATGCAGGGCTTCTTGGTCTTAAAGCAAGTCGTGTATGGAGCTGGTCTTAAGCTGGCGTTGAAGGAGCAATAGAATTGGGGCAGAAAGGAGGGAAGGGATTTGTATGCAGTGGTAAGGCTTTGGGTGTGTTTTTGTTCTGTGTAGATTGATTCTACCAAAGTGGGATTCATTTGGGATAAATTGCATAACAACTAAAATTGGAGAGGATAGGTGACAAATGGCTTTAAATGACATAAATGAATACATTTTATTTTGCCATAGAAATTCAGATTTAGAACAGGATATTGTAAGATAGCAGGCTTTCCAGGTGGCTTAGTGGTAAAGAACCCACCTGCCAGTGCAGGAGACTTAAGAAAAGTGAGTTTGATCCCTGGGTTGAAAGATCCCATGGAGGAGGGCATGGCAACCCACTCCAGAATTCTTCCTTGGGGAATCCCATGGACAGAGGAGCCTGGCCAGCTGCAGTCCATAGAATTGCACAAAGTCAGACTTGACTGAAGCAAGTGAACACACATGCACATGTTATTGTGGAATCTGCTGAAACTTTTAGGGGAGATAAGCATAGTGATTGCATATTCTGTCTAATTTGGGAATAGCAAGTTTTTATCAAGGTATACATTTTTTTTTTTCAAGGTATACATTTAAACTGTGGACATTTTATAATATTCTATGTTGATTTACTGTGTTTGAGAAAATGGTGTAGGCTGCATCCACACATTTACTTGAAGCTCCTGGATCTATTATTCAGGTGGATATCTTCTAACTATGTAGTCGCTCAAGAGCTTTGCTGATGTCTTGCTGGGCTTACTGGATAGTATGTGATCTGTTGCACATGAGGGACTCTTTGTGGGCAGGGATGTAACCCACAACCTACGCAGGTCAAGAGCCTTGCCATGGGCTGTCCATGCAACTTAGACAAAACACAGAGAAGTCAATTGGCCGCGTGTTGAATTTGTAGGCCTCTAAAAGGCCAATTTGCTGGGATTAACAGAGGTCTGGCTTAATAAATGTGTCTGCTTGCCTAATAGATTTAGTAAATGAACCTTAAAATACTTGATTTAATTTAGTGTTGTGCACTAGACATGGGTGGCCAGTGAAGAACTCAAGAATTCCGTGGAGTGTTCCAGCTTTGCAAGTGAGGTGAAATCAGCCGTGATGCCATAATAGCTGATGAAAAACAAAAGCAATTTGAAAAACAAAATTAGCTTCTGCCATCTCTCTAGCGTGGACGCCTATGGTCTACTACCCTGGAGGCCAAGTGTGCTCATTTAACACAGTTTGCTGTGGCTCAGAGCCCTGACTGGCTGGTGGAATGGCATGCTCCCTCCCACCTCAGCTGGCATTTCCTTGCTTGGTTCCTGGATCTGCTAGGAAAGCAGCCAGAGGAGAGAAAGTCAGATCTGCTGGAACGGGAGGAATCCGTCTCCTTTCAGGTTGCCCAGCCCAGTCACCTAAGTCTAAGACAAGAAGAGTGTGCAGAGAAAGAAGAGTGGGGGCCATATAGACCCTTGAGTGCTGAAGATGATGTGGGAGTAGTTCAGATTCCTTGAAAAAAAATAGTGAAAGTCGCTCAGTCGTGTCTGACCCTTTGTGACCCCATGGACTATACAGTCCATGGAATACTCCAGGCCAGAATACTGGAGTGGGTAGCCAGATTCCTTGAAGAGACCACCATTAGGGGAGAAAGGATCCTGATGGTGAGAGGTAGGAAGAGATTAGAGATAGCTGAGGGCAGTAACCAAAACAGAAGGATATAGTTATGGTCAGAGAGAGTAATTTATGGAAGCAAGAAAAAATAAAAACACATCAGTTATTCCTTTGCTGTTTTGTTTCTCTCCCAACATTTTATTATTAAAAACTTCAAACACAAATTAAAATTGAAATAATTTTACGTTGAGTATCCATATACCCACCACCTGTCATTGGAGGAGGGCATGGCAACCCACTCCAGTATTCTTGCCTGGAGAATCCCCACGGACAGAGGAGCTTGGTGGACTTCAGTCCATAGGGTTGCAAAGAGTCGGACATGACTGAGTGACTGAGTACACATAGTCTATCATTAACATCTACTCTGCTTGTTTTATCATGTCTATTTATCTGTCCATCCTTCTATCCAGCCATCAACTGATCTTAATTTTTTAAAATTCGTTTCAGAGTAAATTTCAGACACCTATATGCCTAATCCTAAATGCTTCAGGCTACAAATCATTAGCTAGAGTACTTTACTTATTTACACTTTTTCCCCCATGGAAGTATGAAATGTGTCAGTCATGAAATGGACAGATCTGAAGTCTGTACTTCCTGAGTTCTGAAAAATATACATACCTATAACCCAAACTCCTATCAAGATATATATTATTAGCATTGCTTCCAAAAGTTCTCCATACCCCTTCTCAGTAAATTCCCACCCCAAACCCCAGAACCAGTCACTGTTTTTTCCCATCTTGAATTAGACCTATCTTTTCTATTAATAAAACTTCATATTCATACCATATGAATTCTTTTATATAAGGTTTCTTTAATTTCTTATGGTCTTGGGACTCATCCACTGTTATGTGTATCAATATTTGTTTTTTTATTTTGTTGAATGCATATACTTTGGCTTGTTTATTCATTTTCCTGTTGATAAATTCTTCTAGGTTCATTTCAGTTTTTGGCTACTATGAATGTAACTACTATGGGCATTTTCTTCTGTTTGTGGATACATGTTTTCTTTTATCTTGACTAAATTTCCCAGACTTCAATTGCTAAGCCATAAATATAAAATAGCATAATTACCTTGGAAAAATTATTACAATTTCTTATAAAAGTGAGCTTGTTCCTACATAGTTGCACCATTGTACATCCCATCAAAAATGTATGAGAATTCTAGTTGCTCCACATCCTCAACAATATTTGTTATTATTTTTAAAGAAAATTTTGTCATTCTGTTGGATATACAGATGTGTCTCATTTTCCTTCCAAAGAATACGACTAAGGTAATGAAACAGTTGAAGGTATTCTGACAGTCAAGCCCTAACGGGTTGACTAGTAGGAACTAGAAAATTAGCCGAAAGCCATTCTGTGTGTTCTTATTGCTGAATAAGTCCTTACAACTTTGAGCTAAGGCCCACAGTGGGGACAGACTTTTCCCAAGGTCATTCATTAAAATAGTAACAGAGCCAGGGTTTCAAGTCTCTGTTCTTGTTACACCAATGATGGCAACTCAGTGGCACACAGTTTTCCTTTATTCCATGTCCATGGCAAATATTGCCATGTTAAGCCCGACTTGACTTCTCAACACAGGACACTAAACAGCCACTGTTGGTCTGTTGGAGTTGATGTCCATCACAGAATCTACTTGTACCTCATTTGTGGTTTAATTAATGAGTTCACATCCTTGTGCATATCATCACAGAACCATAAGTATGAGGCAGCATGCTTGGACTCTGGGTTTACCCTTAGTTAATAAAAAAGAGTATAACTCTTTCCACACTCACTTCCTTTCATTTAGCAGAGAAGAAAGGGTGTCAGCGAGCTTAGGGCAATGTCTAATCCTGTCTGACTCTAGCCATCAGCTTGGTTATAAAATAGAGAATAGAATTTTAAAGCCAAGAAATCAAATTATTGCTTCAGAGGCCCAGGTGAAAATTCTGAGCTAGAAAGGGATATCAGTCTTGCAGAAGGGATGCTGTAGTCTGACTGCTGTATCTCTCAGCCTCTGCAGCATCTAGATACACAGATGTGCTGTGTGAACACTGGCTGACATCCACATTCTTAAAAGGCAAGTCTGTGCATCCTCACAACTGGTGACATCATTGCTCTATCCTGTTGTCATCCTAACCCACAGAGAGGAGATGGGGTCTGCTCATTTGCACTTGTGACATCTATTCATGAGCTGCCTTAGAAAAGCCTCCTACTAGAGTGCCTTACCTTGCAAACACCAGATAGCTTGAGAGGACATGGGCCTCAGGATAACCACTGAATAATGACACTTTAATCTCAGAATCTGCATTCTCTTCTCTCCAATAAGCCCTTGCTTCTACTGAGATCCTAATTTCTAAGGGAAAGCTTTTAATCTTTCTCTCTATCTTTGGCAAGTCCCTATCTGTTATGATCAGGGAAAGAAAACAGAAAAAGAAAAAAGATTAAAAAGTGAGCACAGATTTGCATGTTTATCTGTTTCCCAACTTATTTAAATTGTTAGAAATGTCTTGCAATGGAACACACAGATATGATAAAACAAAATGTCAATAATATGTATATACAACTTACATATGGATCCTGCTAGATGTAAGACAACATGCCAAAGGCAGATAGGTGATTCAGAAATAAATAAAATATGGTCACCTCTCTCAAAAAATCTTACAGCCCAATGGAATACATGATAAAAATATAAATCACACAAAATGTTAGAGGAAAAGAGAAAGTGATCACCTATTCCCAGAGTCACTAGGAATAGAGTACAAAAGGTGCTTCTACTTTGCCCCAGGAGAAGTAACAGAAAGATGGGCAAAATCCATGGTGCCCAGTCTTATCTTCACCTCTTAGAATTAGCATTTTACAGTGCACTTCAAGTATATTAATATGCTTCCTGGATACTAGCTATATAATTTAGAAAGCTGTGCAATTTTTTTTTTTCTTCTTCTTCAAGTTAAGATCCCTTGGGGATATGCAAATACGATGCAGATTGGTGACAGTCTGATTTACAGGAAAGGAGGGAATCTGATATTCCCATAAAGGACTAAGGAAGTGTTTCTGCTTCTCTCTTTTAGCCCCTCATCACCTTGGATAGCAGCATTTCCTTCACATTCCTAGCAGAGGGAACAAATACCATCACTGTCCAGGTGGCTGCTGGGAATGCCCTCATCCAGGACACAAAAGATATCGCTATTCATGGTAGGCCCTGTGATGCCCCTTTCTGCCCAGTGATCCCCTCCAGCCACCCTAGTGGCATTCACTGACTGCTTTGGAAATTGCCCAGGCCATGGGAAAATTATGTAGAAAGGTATCTAAAGGTACTTCCTTCCTTGTCCTTGAATAGATACTGAGATTGTTACAGAAGTAGCTACAGATAAGCATTGTTTGTCTTCCATGATATGTCTGCATCACAACCTGATGGTCTCATTAGACAGGGATAAACCATAAGTTGAAGAGATGCTGAGCTAAAAAGACTATCATCGAAGCATCTTGATCTGTTGAACCGCCAAGGTATCTGTAACACACATGTAGCATCCATTCTTTGTGAGGTGTGAACCAGTGATTTCAAAAGCTGGAGGAGTTACAGTACCTGCTCTTGAGGAACTCATAGCTTAGGTACTGAGATGAACTATGCGTAACCGGTGTGTTTTGTTCGTTGTTGGAGACTCTAACATCTTTGGCTGCAAAGGATAAGGATAAGGCTAAGAATATAAGGATAAAACAAGGCAGAAGAGTGGTAAACAGAATCACCATCCTGTTCTCAACCCTGGAGGACCATTCTTAATTATTAAACTAATTTTCAATCAAACTGTGCTTCTACCACCATTCATTGAACCTCCCTCAGGCCCTAAAAACAGCCACTTATAGAAAGAAAAAAAAAAAGCCTAGAAGAAAATCCTAGAAAACAGGGTTTTCTAGAAAGTTATACTTAGGTATGTGATCCTTTGACTCAGTTTATATCTTCCACTTCACCCCAGATGAGTGCCTTTTCCTAGAACTCTGCAAACTTGAGGTTCAGGCTCTATCTTTGGGTACCTGGAAGGCTTTAAACATTTTTATTGGAGTACAACTGGGAGTTTGGGGTTGTGGATGTAAACTATTACACTTTGAAGGGATAGACAAGAAGGTCCTACTGTATAGCATAGGGAACTATATCTAGTCTCCTAGGATAAACCCTAATGGAAAAGAATATACAAAAGAATGTACCATATGTATAAAACTGGGTCACTTTGCTGGATAGCATAAATGAGCACAACATTGTAAATCAACCATACTTCAATTAAAAAATTAAAATACAGAGAAGTACACAGATCGTGTTTTGGCTTCATGAATTACCACAAAGTGGACAGACCTGTGTATCTACCAATCAGATCAAGGAACCAAATGTTACCCACAGCCTAGATACAGCATTTTGACCTATTTTCTAACCCCCTGAGGCAGTTTCTAGCAGTATCGATGGAACGAAGGGAAACACAAGAAAAATCTCCATTCTAATCTAGCTCAATTTATTAATGCTTTATTGTTGCCTTTGCATGATACTACCTGTAGCAGCAAAAGTCTCCTTTTCCTCGAGTTTCACAATTATCTTGCATTTTGGATGTTTATTTACAGGAAGAAATTCTTTAGATTTTAAAAACAAAAAAAGTGGTAGGAGCACAAACCTACTTCCAGTAGGTGACTTCCAGTCACCAAATCCCACTTCATTTAGAAGCCAAGAGACAGGCTGAAAAGACAGAATTGAGATGAGGCCACATGGAAGCCCTTTTCCAGAAGCACAAAGGTGGTGAGGTCTCCCCACCGTATCACATCCTCTCTCAGCCTCACTCACACATGTTGTCTCCTTGCAGAATACTTCCAGTCCCAGCTCTTGTCTTTCTCTCCTAATCTGGATTACCACAATCCTGACATTCCAGAGTGGAGGCAAGATATTGCCAATGTGATCAAGCGGGCTCTGGTGAAAGTAAGTTGACTTTATCTTTGCTTAAATCTTCATGAATAAAGAACCAGATGGTGTGGTCCTAGAGGCATTTTCATGGATTCTGACCACCATTCTACAGTTAAATAAAGATGATTGCTCTGTAAAAAGAGAGAGAAGGATAGAGGAAATGAAGGATGGAAAAGAAAGATGGAGAGATTCAGAAGAGAGAGATAAAGACAGAGAATCAATCCCATGTTTCAAGATGGGAAATTGGCACCATCTTTCTCCTACATTTTTCTAAGACAGGAGATTGACCCCTTTAATAAAATGATTGATGGACCACTGCTTAAGTATATACTAATGTCATTCACTCATTTGGCCCACCAAAGTTTAGAGAGTTTTTGTTTGTTTGTTGTTTTTGTTGCTGTTTTTTAAAAATTTATTTGTTTTTTAATTGAAGGATAATTGCTTTACAGACTTTTGTTGTTTTCTGTCAAACCTTAACATGAGTCAGCCATAGGTACACATATATCCCCTCCCTTTTGTTGTTTTTTAACCAGACAGTCAGACCTCAAGATTTCCATTGGCAATACGTTGCAGTCAGAACGTGACAAGCTAGGAAATAGAGCATGCCAGCAGACTCTAGGGTTATAGTTAGGACCAAGCCTGGCATGCTGCAGTCTGTGGGGTCACAGAGAGTCAGACATGACTTGGCAACTGAGCAACAACAGCATATTTTCCTTAGAGCAAGTTGAAATGGTTTTGTTAACCATTTGCTCAGGCCTAGGTGCTAGAATATAATGATGGATAAAACATGGTCGATTCAAATTTAAGTCTAGTGTGCAACTAGTTCTATGAGAGAGGCATGGCCAGCATTTCAAAGGAGCATGGAGAAAAGTGCAGTTCACTCTATCCAGAAAAGTTCAGGTTTGACACATATTTGTGATTCGGTCAATACTTGTGAACTAGTAGAATAGTCTTTGGAGGGAATACTTGAACTCTGTTTTAAAGGATAAACGGTAGTTAACCGAGAGAGGATGATGTCTCTCAGGTACAGTGAAAGCATGTGCAAAGCCATGGTCTATGGTAAGTACAGCATATTTGATAAATGACAGTTTATTTTAGCCAATCTATAAGTTATAAGGGCAGGTGTGACTGACGTTATGCTGGGATGGATCGATCATTTTGTGAAGGGTCTGAGCAGCTAAAAGGGGTTTAACATAGGCTCTGGGAAGTGTGAAATGTGTTCTTTCTTTATTATTTAGGTTAAAAAAATATTTTACTTATTTATTTCTCTGACAAAGCAAGAGATTTTACTGGGAAGTGGTGCCTGGGTGGAGAGCAGAAGGGTAAGGGAACCCAGGAGAACTGCTCTGCCACGTGGCTGCAGTCTCAGGTTTTATCGTGATGGGATTAGTGGTTTTATATTTCAGACACCCATTCTTGTGGTAATACAGAGGATGGTCTCTAGAGGTGGGAAATGAATAGGGGAGGGGATGATTTCAGAAGAGATGACCTGTGAAAAGACTACTGCACTTGTCTAAACCAGACATAAGAATAAAATCCTGAAAAGGAAAGATCCAAAGGCTAACTTAACCTTTTGAGCAATAGAACTGGTGACTAATAAAATGTAGTGTGAATGAGGGGGAAGGAGAAGCTTTCTGATTATAAGAGTAGGAAGGAGAGGATTTTCCTTGCCATTGATCAAGATGGCAACTGTGTAGGAGAAACATACTTGGGGAACAATGATGATTTGGTCTTTTATGAGCTTGGAGTATCTGAGAAACAACAGGGTAAAGATAACCAAGAGAGTTAAAGATATGGATTGGAGATCAAGTGAGGTTTCTATAGGAGGTAGTGATACTGGAACTGAGGCCATGCAGGTCTTTAAGTCTGTCCCCAACCCCCAGCCACTCTGAGAAGGAGAGGGGTCAGGGCAGAGATGGATACTGATGCCCTCCAAGGCAAAGGAGAAAGATCCTGGGAAGGACATGGAAAAGAAGCTGCCAGAGAGGAAGAAGAGATAAAAGATAATAATATAAGAGCATTCCTGTGAGTAGCTGTCTATAAGAACTATACCTCATATCTGTTTATAAAAACTTGTTCGACAAGAGGGATGAAAATGAAATTGATCTTGGGTGCCTTTGACTATGAGACATCTAGGATTGTGCTGGATTCGTATGATTGGAGTTAGGTCCTTCCATGTTCCCTGAGTGATGCACCCTGTGACCACTCTTCCCTGGGACACAGGGTCACACCTGCCAGGACACTCTTGGGCTTATCCCGTTTTCTCCATTGGGTGATTATCTGACCTCAGTCTGTTTTCTGAGAATTACTTTCCCTGCCTGGTTAGAATAAATCCATCTTGCCTCCCAGCAGGGAACTGAGGCATCTGGCAAAACCTCCTCGAGCTCCCTGGAGATGTCTCCCCGCTTTGGGGGGCTTTCCAGGCTTCTGACTGCCACTCACTAGTTCTCTGCAGTTTGGCGTTCTCTTTTTCCTTCATCACATCCCTGAGAGTTAACACCAGTCTCTAGTTCCAAATACAAATCGGAGCTGAGCTAATGGGAGACAGCCCCTCCACTTATTTCAGGCCAGTGTCTATTTATTCTTTCCTCACTGTCAGGCATCATTTGGAACAGTGAGGTGGCCATAGAGACCACCCCTGGCCCCGAATATCTGGGCAGACATACAATAAGAACCTATTAGAGAAAAGACTGTAGCAGAGAGATATACCTTACTGTGGGCATGATCTAAAGTCCTTTCATGGAAATCTGAAGTGCTAGGAGCAAGAGGCTGACATGGAACAGGTCATTGAAGGTGAGATAGTCAGGGGAGACTTCTAGCAGGAGATGAGTATTTCTGCCAAATCCAAAACTATATTTATATATGTGTATATCATATTTGAATTGACAAAAGGTTTGTTCTGGATAAAAGACTTGCAGGAGACACATAGGAAAGAATAGGACTACTCTTTACAGGGAAGAATTCAGAGTTTTATTTTCCTGAGGATTTTACCTTCAGATGGAAGCTTACATTTAGTTTTTATCAAAAAGCAATATAATCCTTTTACTAAACCCTCAGGAATAGAAAAATTCATTTAAAATTTCAGCATCTTAACTCAACTTTTAGTGTCTTGTTTTATTTTTCATGTGTATACATTTTTATTTTTATAGAGTTGTAGCCAAGGAAATGTAAAGAACTAGATCAGAATACAGCTCTCATTAAGCATTTTTCCATGTTGTCTCACTGTGCTAATTATCATCTTTATGGTAGCATAACCATTATTTACTTAACTTTTTTGACTATTTAATATTTCCCATTTATTTGATATTATAAGTAATGTTATGAGTGTTTCTTCCTCCAAATAGGTTTTCCTATATTTTGGATTATTTCTTTAGGACAAACACTCCAAGTTACAGTTTCTGAATGCAGGGTCTGAATATGTTTATGACTTTACAGTAAGCCTTTTGAAAAATAAATTGGCAATGTGTATCAATTTTTAGTGCTGCTAGCAACAGTTGAGGAAACCTCTTAATTGAAGCTGCACCAGTATTAGCTATTTTAACTTAATAAAAAATCCTGCTTTAGTAAGTGAAAACAAGAACAGCTTTGCTCTTTTTTTATTTGCATTTTCCCATGTTTGTTTATAACTTCTTATTCTTCATTTGCAGCCAGTCTGTTCATGTTTTAGCTAGACGCTCTAGTCTTCTTAGTGTAGAAAAATGGAAAATATGGGAGGAGTTTTTGCTGATGTTGCCAGCAAACAATATTTTGCAGATCATTCATAGTAGTATTTTAGTTTCCTGAAAGATGTATGTAAGTGCAGAGGAGGTAGAGAAACTAATTCTCTGCCTAGCAGTTCTAGGGAAAGCAAAAGGAAAGCCTGAATGTGTATTGGAAACTGTGCCTTAAATGCTGTATTAGAAATGCATGGTCAATATCCTTGTTATTGATTTGGGGAAGGCTGGATCCTCCAGGACCCCACTCTTCAGTCAAAACGTCTTTGCAGGTAACCAGTGTCCCGGAAGACCAGATCCTAGTTGCCGTGTTCCCTGGCCTCCCCACTTCTGCAGAGCTCTTCATCCTTCCCCCCAAGAACTTGACGGAGAGGAGGAAAGGCAATGAAGGGGACCTGGAACAAGTAAGTGAAAGAAAACTTGGCTAAGACACTCTCCTGCACCTCACCCTCTAAGGGAACACAGAGTATTTCTAGCCCGAAAGGTAGATTGAACCCTTTCCTGTTTGTCCACCAACCTGTCACTCATTGTCTGGCACCAGGGCTTTGGAGAACAATCAGCTTTACCCAGAATAAACACAAATGCACAAACACTGGTGCATTTAGCCATACAGGAAAGAAAAGCACTCCTGAAATCATTCATTCCAACAGTTGCCATTCTTGCAACTTACTCATTTCTCCCAGCTAATGAGTTGTCCTGGTGAAAAGAGATGGGAGTGGGGGAAGAAGAGAAGAATTTTAGTTTCCCTCTCTATTTCTCAAAAATGTGCTTCCTGTCTTGAAAGATCCTGGTCAATAGAAGTTCTGCCTCTAGGAAGAAAATGAACTGCTTTTAAATGTGTGTTTTTGGAGAGAGATGGATTGCCTCATCTTGCTTTGACTAAGAAAGCAGCGTTCCCCAAAGGGATCATGATTTACTGTCTTTATCAAATGGCATATAGCTCTTATGATCTGCATATCAGCCTAGAAGTGAAGGCAGCAGTGGTCCCCATGTCTCCATCTCTTACTCCCTGCTCTTGCTGGGGTCTTACTTAACTGGGCTTTGCTTTACCTTCCTATGCCTTCTTGTGATGAGTTACAAATAGAAATAAGTGAGAAAGAAGCTGCTAAAAACCAGCATGAATCAAACACATTTGCTCCCTTTTGAATTAATCAATGTACAGACATCTCCCAAGTCCCTCTGCTACTCACCTAGCTGTCACCCCATCCCACGTTGGGCACAGGCCACCAAGGGCAGCACAGATGCCATCATGGTCAGTTTCTCTGGAAACGAAGTGGATCCTTGCATTACAGGGCTGCATATTGAAATCGGCCAGATATAAATTCAGCTTCTCAATGCATACATCACTTTTACAAGACCTCTTTATTCTGAAATAGCAAGTGGCATGTGTGAACTATATTTGGAAGCTACAATATCCATCCATTTAGATAAATAGGTAATTACAGTGATGAATAGCAGCTGTGATATTAAGGCACGGACAGCGAGATAAGAGTTAGGGACAACAGCCTCAGCCTGCCTCAGCTTTCATGTGGGAATTACACAGCGATTAAATCGATGTTATGTGTTCTGAGACTTGCTGGGGAAAAGTAAAGAGGAAAAATTATCCCATAAAAAGGAGGCAGCTTCTGCTTTGATGGTTGCCTCCCATTGTCTCTAAAAGGGAAACAGCAGAGGAGTGGGCTGTGGTGTACATGCCTGCTTTAATCCTGGCAGGGGCCTCCATCCTGTGTGTGTTGCTTGTTCACATTAAAGAACGAATGGTGGGTTGACTTTCTTTCATTGGGACCCATAACACGTCTCTCTATGGAAAGTTATACAGGCTTGGATGAAAAGACACTGAACTGGGAGTTGAATGAAGCATCTAAGTCTGTTGTCAACTCAAATTCCCTAGGTGACTGTGGACACACCTCTGTCTCACTATCCTCTCCAATAGCAAATAATACCAACTCGTCCTTGGCTTCACAGGGCTCTAGGGGCTGGGAGAACCAAATGGATAAAAATGTTCCAATATCCTGTCCTCTTGTTGAATAGGTTATGTTTTGCCTGTCGACCCCGGTTTCTTTCTCCATGAGGGGGCAGCATCACATGACATTTCTTCTCATGCAGCTTCTGTCTCTCTCTTTTTCCTCCAGATCGTAGAGACTCTGTTTAACGCTCTAAACCAAAACCTGGTCCAGTTTGAGCTGAAGCCAGGGGTTCAGGTCATTGTGTATGTCACACAGCTGACCTTAGGTAAGTGCCTGAAGGCGTATGGGGTGGGGAGACGGGTATGGAGACCTGATATCCTGGAGATAAAAGGGAGGAGATGGTTACCAAACTCTTTCCAATAAATGCTCATAAATGGCTTTGTGTAGTGATGGCAAGGAAAGATTCATTACATCTTTCTTGAGGCCTCCTGTTAGGGTGGCAAGAAAACATCTTTAGAAGTTGCTTTGCTATTGAATTCCTGGATGATCTTCAGGAAAACCTACAATTTCTTTGGGTCTTGACTTTATTATGTTTCTTATGTATAACCGTTTCTTATCTATAACGTAGTTCTCAGTCTCCCTTAATTTCTACAGTTATCTGATTCAGTGAATCTTGATTGGGAGACCAGATCAAATAACTTCAAAACTCCCTTCAATTTATAATGTTTAAATCTAACTGAAAAGAGGGACTAGCTCTGGGTGGTTGATTTATGAAAGAAATTCTAAAAAGGCATGTCCCATTGGACACCCACTTTTGGCTCTCTGGAAAAACCTATTTGCTAACTGTTTCTAATTAATGAAAGCTTTTTAGATGTAGAGGTTCCACATGTGCCCATCCAGCCATGTTTTACCAGAATAGAATAGAGGAAGAAACGGAAACACTCTATCACCTATAATCACACTGACAAGCACTGAGGTGTCTAAGAAAAGGAGCATTCACACCCTATTCCTGCTCCCCTTAGCTGAGTACAATTTACAGCAGGAACAGCAGGTTTCCCCAGGCAGAGCAAGGAGTTTACTTTCCCTAAGAAGCTGTGATCAGGATGCCATCATCCTTGAAGCCAAGCTTCCTCTGCCCAGATAGCATGCAGGGCAATCGGAGGCTGTATATAAGGTTAGAGAGCTGCTGGCTTCACTCTCCAATGGATACTCCCCCAGCTGATAGCTTCAGAATGAGCAAGTCTGTTCTTTCCTCCTAGCTCCACTGGTGGACTCTAGTGCTGGGCACAGCAGCTCAGCCATGCTTATGCTCTTGTCAGTAGTGTTTGTCGGCCTGGCTGTGTTTCTGATCTACAAGTTTAAAAGGTATGTGCTGCCATCACTCAATTTTAGGCAATGGGACTAGGTTCTTGGGGGCTGATTCTTCCTGTAACTTACATTGCTAAACTCATCCCAAATATGTGATATTAACTTTCCCTGAAGCTGTATTTGGCATTGCAGAAGAACAGGAATGTTTTAGGATCAGTGAGTAAATGGACTTAATATGAACTCTCTCCAGTTTATAATTATGTTGAATTGGGAAAATGAAGTGGCTTAGATGGTAAAGAATCTGCCTGCAATGGGGGAGACCTAGATTTGATCCCTGGGTCGGAAAGATCCCTTGGAGAAGGGAATGGCAACCCACTTCAGTATTCTTGCCTGGAGAATTCCATGGACAGAGGAGACTTGCAGGCATCGTCCATGGGATCGCAAACAGCTGGACACGACTGAGTGACTAACACAACACTAGGAAAACGAGGGGTAGCCTATGAACAGTTTATTTTCATCTAGAGAAGTTTGAGGGGTTTTCAGACCTCATTTAAGTTTCTATAGCAGGGTCTCAAATATTTAGGAGATCTTTTTCTACAGCTTACCACTCATTTAGGGTGACTAAGTAGAGAAATGCGTGTGTGTGTGCTCAGCCGTATGGGACTCTTTGCTACCCCAGACTCCTCTATCCATGGAATTTTTCAGGCAAGAATATTGGGAGTGGGTTGTATTTCCTCAGTTCAGTTCATTCAGTCGCTCAGTCGCATCCGACTCGTTGCAACCCCATGGAATGAAGCACGACAGGCCTCCCTGTCCATCACCAACTCCTGGAATTTACCCAAACTCATGTCCATTGAGTCAGTGATGCCATCCAACCATCTCATCCTCTGTCATCCCCTTCTCCTCCCGCCCTCAATCTTTCCCAGCATCAGGGTCTTTTCAAATGAGTCAGCTCTTCTCATCAGGTAGCCAAAGTATTAGAGTTTCAGCTTCAACATCCGTCCTTCCAATGAACACCCAGGACTTATCTCCTTCAGGATGGACTGGTTGAATCTCCTTGCAGTCCAAGGGACTCTCAAGAGTCTTCTCCAACACCACAGTTCAAAAGCATCAATTTTTCGGTGCTCAGCTTTCTTTATAGTCCAACTCTCACATCTGTACATGACCACTAGAAAAACAATAGCCTTGATTAGATGGACCTTTGTTGGCAAAGTAATATCTCTGCTTTTTAATATGCTGTCTAGGTTGGTCATAACTTTTCTTCCAAGGAGCAAGTGTCTTTTAATTTCATGGCTACAGTCACCATCTGCAGCGATTTTGGAGCCCCCAAAAATAAAGTCAGCCACTATTTCTATTGTTTCCCCATCTGTTTTCCATGAAGCTATGGGGTCAATGCCATGATCTTAGTTTTCTGAATGTTGAGCTTTAAGCCAACTTTTTTACTCTCCCCTTTCCCTTTCATCAAGAGGCTCTTTAGTTCTTCTTCACTTTCTGCCATAAGGGTGGTGTCATCTGCATATCTGAGGTTATTGATATTTCTCCCGGCAATCTTGATTCCAGCTTGTGCTTCATCCAGTCCAGCGTTTCTCATGATGTAGTCTGCATATAAGTTAAACAAGCAGGGTGACAATATACAGCCTTGATGTATTCCTTTCCCGATTTGGAACCAGTTTGTTTTTCCATGTCCAGTTCTAACTGTTGCTTCCTGACCTGCATACAGATTTCTCAAGAGGCAGGTCAGGTGGTCTGGTATTCCCATCTCTTGAAGAATTTTCCACAGTTTATTGTGATCCACATAGTAAAGGCTTTGATGTAGTCAATAAAGCAGAAATAGATGTTTTTCTGGAACTCTCTTGCTTTTTTTCATGATCCAGCAGATGTTGGCAATTTGATCTCTGGTTCCTCTGCCTTTTCTAAGTCCAAGTTGAACATCTGGAAGTTCACGGTTCATGTATTGTTGAAGCCTGGCTTAGAGAATTTTGAGCATTACTTTACTAGCACGTGAGATGAGTGCGATTGTAGGGTAGTTTGAACATTCTTTGGCATTGCCTTTCTTAGGGATTAGAGTGAAAATTGACCTTTTCCAGTCCTGTGGCCACTGCTGAGTTTTCCAAATTTGCTGGCATATTGAGTGTAGCACTTTCACAACATCATCTTTTAAGATTTGAAATAGCTCAGCTGCAATTCCATCATCTCCACTAGCTTTGTTCGTAGTGATGTTTTCTAAGGCCGACTTGACTTCACATTCCAGGATGTCTGGCTCTAGGTA
Organism: Dama dama; assembly: GCF_033118175.1. Classification (NCBI taxonomy): domain Eukaryota; kingdom Metazoa; phylum Chordata; class Mammalia; order Artiodactyla; family Cervidae; genus Dama; species Dama dama. Next base: position 72,285,592 of record NC_083695.1, read on the forward strand.
CATGATCACACCATCGTGGTTATCTGGGTCATGAAGATCTTTTTTTGTACAGTTCTTCTGTGTATTCTTGCCACCTCTTCTTAATATCTTCTGCTTCTGTTAGGTCCATACTGTTTCTGTCCTTTACTGTGCCCATCTTTGCATGAAATATTCCCTGGGTATCTCTAGTTTTCTTGAAGATATCTCTAGTCTTTCCCATTCTGTTTTTCTCTATTTCTTCACACTGATCACTGAGGAAGGCTTTCTTATCTCTCCTTGCTATTCTTTGGAACTCTGCATTCAGTGGGTATATCTTTCCTTTCTCCTTTGCTTTTTGCTTCTCTTCTTTTCACAGCTATTTGTCAGGCCTCCTCAGACAGCCATTTTGCTTTTTTGCATTTCATTTTCTTGGGGATGGTCTTGCTCCCTGTCTTCTGTACAGTGTTGCAAACCTCCGTCCATACTCCTGGGCATCTTCCTGGTCCAGGATCGAACCCGTGTTTCTTGTGTCTCCTGCATTGGTAGGTGGATTGTTTACACTGCACCACTTCAGATGTTAAGTAGAGAAAATACAGCTGAAATCTGGTTACACACATACACATAAATACTTGTATAGTGGTTATCCAGTATCTCCGTATAAATTTACATGCAGAAGTATACATTTTTTAATCCTTCTCCCTATTTTTCCTGTTTCTAAAGGTAAATTGATCAGGAAAACCAAACCCCACATGTATTCAAAATTTATTTTTGAAGACCAGAGGAGAGATGATATAATAGGATACTCATTAAAAACATGAAATTGAAATCAATAATTCTGTACCATTATTTAATGCATCTACCAAGCATATATTGGTTAAGAGCGTGAACTCAAAAATCAAACAGACTCAGTTTTAACTTTTAGTGCTTGCAGCCTTAGGCAATTGAATCTACCTAACTAAGCCTTCATTTCCTCACGTGTAAAATGGAAAAGCAATTATACTTTATAGGTTTGCTACATGTTTTCAAGGTAAAGATATCTACATCCAGTTCAGTTCAGTCGCTCAGTCGTGTCTGACTCTTTGTGACCCCATGATTCGCAGCACACCAGGCCTCCCTGTCCATCACCAACTCCTGGAGTCTACCCAAACCCATGTGTATGTATTTCTAGTACATAATAAAAAAAGTCATGAAAGCTAAGCTATTACGAATAATAGCATGCCTCCGGAAGGCGCCTCCTATGTCACAAACAGGCACATAGCAGGCCCATATGTATCAGTGGCACAGAAAGATGCTTCACAGAAGTCTGTGTAAAGTAAAAGTATCATCATTTATTGTCAGTTGAATTTTGAAAGTATAACTTTGGCATTTTTCTAAACTCCAAAGGTAATGCTTTTAGATTTTGGAAGAGATCCGTGGTAAACATGCTTCCCTCTACCTCCCCTTCCCCAGCACCTGTCAGCTCCCTGCTAGTGGATTTCTCAGGCTTAAGAGAGAAAAAAAAAAAAAAAGTTTTACTCAGTATACATCTAAGCACTAGCCAAAGAGCAGAAATCCTTCAACACTCTCCACTAGAAGGACAAAGGGGGTTTACCTTCCTTCTCAGTATATCGACCAATACTTGAGTTCATGTCCTCTTGAATCATGATGTGTCAACTCACCTTCCATGTTCCCTTTGAAGAATTCTTGGGACAATCCTTCCTATCCAATTAGCAAAGATTCAATATATTAATAGAAATGACCTGTTCAGAGCAATACCCACTTATGGAGTGGGTTTAGTTACATGCAAAGCACATTTTCATTCATTCAAGGGTTTGCTTTTGGGGATGTCTGGTGGTTGCTGAGGCTTGAAGATCAGCTAAACCAAATCTGTCACCTTCTTGCTCCTAAAACTCCATGTTTGCTGCGGACAGGGGTCAGTAGAAGTCCTGCAAAGAGGTATTTGTGTCAGGTGTCTCTAAATTAAGGCCAGAGGTATCCTGTGACTTAAGAAAACTTTCTCTTCTCTTGTAAACATTGCTAAACTCCCTAGACAGTCAACTTATTCATGTAGCTACCTCTTAATGTGCAGACTTTAATACTTGAATCTATGCCAGGTAATGGCATCTCTGAATTATTCTACCTCTGTAGAATAATTAAATACCAGCCAACCCTTTCTTAAATACCAGCCAACCCTTTCTGTGTCCCTGACAGTGAATTAGGATACAGGAAACAAATATTAGTTAAACTGGATAAACAATTTGAGTCAGTTAAGAGTAATCAGTCATCAGTTAACTTTTCTTTTCCAGTCACTTTTTCTGGAAGCCTTTCTTCCAGTGCCCAGGCCTGTGGCTGAGGTCCTGTTGGATCTCCCTGGATCTCCCTTTATTTCTTTGTTCTCTTGTCCCTCTCACTACCCACCTGGTACTCCAGTGATGGCTATATGGAGGTTACCTGGCCTGCTGGCAAGTAAGGTCGAGTTCTTATCCATGGTTCCCAGAGTCTCCTTTGCTTTTTTCATTTCTGTCCAATAGAACTTTCTGCAAAGATGAAAATTCTTCATGATCTCTGCTGCCCAATACAGTAGCCACCGGTATGGTGAAAAAACTGAATTTTCTATTTTATTTAACTTTAATTAATTTAAACTTAAATAGCTACAGCTGACTAGCAAACACTTGGAAAGCATAGGCTAGGGGAAGTGTCATTCTTTTTCTGTTTCCAGATCACTCACTAGGCTCTGTTTTCAGACCCCAAACTTTCTCTCTGCCATCTCCGACATTAACTCATTAAGCCAGTAATTCATTCAGCAAACATTTATTGAGTGCCTGCTCTGTGCCAGGCATTGTCTATAATCTCAGCATCCCAAGTGGTCACTTAATAGAAGGGGAATAGAATTATTTAAAGGAATCTTGGAGACCATAGTAACTCTTTTCTCCTTCCTCTGTTAAGGGCCTATATTTGATCTTATTCTTGGATAGTGACTGCTATTTTCTGATATCTTAGGCAATATAATAAAAAATCATTTTGTGATGGCTTTTATTTTCTGAAAGTTCTGCCTAATAACACCTTCTTTCTAGACTATAGATTTTTTTTTTTTTCTTATTGTCCAAGAAAACTTTTGAGTTGTTGTATTTTCTAGTCTTTTTTCTTCAGTAAGGCTTTCTTGATAGTGTGAAGTCTACTTTGCTTCTTCTAAATTATTCTCACAAGCTTCTAACACTTAATCATAGTTGGAACAAACAAGTAAAGGTGAAATTTATATAGATGACTTGGATTGATCTATCTTACTCCTCTTATTAAGAGCCTCTTATTAAAACTTATATGAATGTATAGCCCAGGATGTGCCTCTAAACTTCATTTCCCACCTTTCTTTTCTGCAAAGTGGGGTTTAGTCTTGACTTATAGTCTCAAAAGTCTTACAGGTGAATGTGTTAAAAAATGAATAGCAATTTGAAAAAAAAAATGCTGCCAATTGTGACATAAAACTCATTCTCTTCCAACCATCTATTAAATATATTGGGAAAAAGTGCATTTTCAGATATGCAAATAAAGTGAACAATCTTTATAACGGCAAGTATATCCAAATTCTTACAGGTATCAATCATTAAAAAGCAGGAAGGGGGAGACAGTGATCTCTGGCTGAAGCTCTGAAGCACCCAGACTTGTGTGATCAGGAGTGGTTTGACTGCCCCTGGCACCTAATAAATATTACAGTTGATCCCAACATTCATGAGTAATGTGTACTTTTATGATTAGAAGAAATCGAAGTCGTTAGGCTGCCTTTCTATTTAGATAAGAAGAAAGTAAGGGCTAGCATGAAATTTTAATTACTCACATTTAGAGAGCCTGTGGTTTGCTGCCTCACACATAATCTATTCATTTAAGGTTCTTGTAAATTATATTAAGCTAGTTTAGACCAGTAGGAGTCAAGGGACATCTCCCTTAATGTATGGAAAGCAGCCATTAAAAACATGAAAATTGGATGTCCATGAAAGGTAGAAACTGTCCATGTTTCAAACATATTTTGAGGTCTTTCCAAATTAGCTACAGAAGACCTTATTAAATGCCCCACATTCTACCTCGTTGTGGGGTTGAAGCAGGGAAGGGAATGTAGATGCTTAAAAATACAACTGGTTGGTACTAGGGCAACAGAGTGATTCTGCTTCACACTTTCACAGAATGTTCTGGATTGGGATGGGTTCATATGTCTTGAGTTTTAATAACATCTATGCCAGTAATCAACTTAATGAAATGTGTGAACTTCAGGCCAATTTCCCCACCATTTAATGAGGTAAGACAGGGCTCTTCTACCTGTAAAATTCTAAGATAGAAGTGTGGTCTTTTTGTTTGAGGACATAATAAATGAAAATAGAGCATTGGCTTTGAGGTCATTTATCTATTTATTCAACAAATACTTACTGAATATAAGCCACATACCAACCACTATGTTAAGTGTATAGCATTGAAAATGGAAAATGTTGACCTTGCAGACATGGGGCTTTAGTGGGAGAGAAAGACAGAAAACAAGTCCGCACACATGGCTTATTCCATCACCCTAAACCAACACCCTGTTTATTTCTTTCATAGACACTACCCTGTTACTACACATTTATGGTGGGAGAGTTTGGGTGGTCAGGAGAGGCCTCTCAGAGTGGCCTATAAGCCAAATTCTGAAGGGCAAGAAAGACATTATCACAAAAAGAGTAGATGGTGTGTTACAGAGGGAACAGTTTATTCAAGGTCCCCAAGGTGGGGACGAGCCTGATGTATTAGAATCTTGAAACTCAAAGACTGGGTTTCAGACTAGTAGCATCAGCACCAGCTGGGAACTAGGCTGAAATGTAGAATTTCAACCAATCCTGTTCAGAACTCTAGAGCAACAAATGCATTTTAATAGGAACCTGGTGAGGTACAAGCACATGGAAGTTTAGGGAGTGTGGAATTAGAAGAAATCAAAGGAAGCTATAGAAGCTGGTGCACAGTGGGTCAGGAAATAACAGAGATGAGTCAGGAGATGAGTACTCCTGTAAGATTTCAGTCTTAACCTGCCTGCTTCTTCAACCTCGAGCCTGTCTGCCTTGTTTACAAACCTACTACTTTGGTGTCTTTGAAGGAAGTTACTTCTCTTAATCGTTGCCTTATATAGCGTCACTGACTCAATGGACATGAGTTTGAGTAAACTCTGGGAGATAGTGAAGGACAGGGAACCCTGGCGTGCTGCAGTCCATAGTGTTGCAAAGAGTTGGATACAACTTAGTGACTGAACAGAGAACAGCAAGCCTTACCTTAGTCCTCTCCACAATCCTAAGAGAAAGCTATTGTTATTCCTGTTGAACAGATGAGGAAACTGACTATGGAAGTATTTAAGATACTTGGTCCATGGATGGTGTTCTGAAAATGGTAGCAGTGGCTATAAGTTTTTTACCTCCTCTCCTATTTATAAAGGAAACCGATGTGAGTTAATTAAACTGATGTAAACTTAGAAAAAGCTGTCTTTTCACTATGATGCCACCTCATAGTCTCAAAGTTCAGCTCCTTTATAAATGTAATAACTGGTAAATATTTTAAGGGTTTTAATGCACAGCTGGTCAATAGTATTGCCCTTCTCTTTACACTTGCTGGTTTTGCCCCAGAAAAAGGTGAATTCCTTGGGGATTTCTGTGGTTTACAATTCCCCTGGGCATCTGGGTCCCTCCTTGTGTTCGTTGACCTCGTGAGGACAGTATCTGGGTGGCCAGCCCCTTTCCCTGACTTTGATCCTGTTTAGCTTCCTCCTCCCCTTATCACCCAGGATTTCCAATTGCCTCATTGTGGCATGCCCTGTGATTGTAATCTGATTTTGCTCCTGCCCCCATGTAGGAAAATACCCTGGATTAACATCTATGCTCAAGTCCAACACGACAAGGAGCAGGAGATGATTGGGTCAGTGAGCCAAAGTGAAAACGCCCCCAAGATCACGCTCAGTGACTTCACCGAGCCCGAGGAACTGCTGGACAAAGAGCTGGACACCCGGGTCATAGGTATGTGTGCTGGAATCCCCAAACTCCTGATTCCTCTGTCCTCCAGACAGAGTCAGCCAGCCCATGTGGCCTGTCTTTCAGGTAGGGCTAATCTGGAGGGTGGGGAAAACAAACAGTTGCCTCAGTGACATAAAACCTGACATAATCAGGTTTTAAAGTGTCTGCCTCCTCTGACCACATGAAATTGGCAGAACTTTATTTTTTAAAAGTCGATCAGGATCCAAAGTGCTGGAGTCTGAGTGGGAAAGGGCTGAGGCCAACTATCCATTACTATTGGACTTTTTTTTTTCCCTTTAAGGCAAAAATATTATGCATCCTAATAATCACACAAATAGGGACTCTGCCATCAGAGAACCCTGGATTCATTTTCTTGCTCTGTCAATCTGCTAGCTCTGTGATCTCTCTGTGCCTCATATTCCTCATCTGTGAAATGGGAATAACATTACCTGCCTTGTAAGACTGTTGTGATCATAAAGTGGCATATGTCATTAGCACAATGCCTGCCGCATAAGAAGTGTTCAGTTCCTGTTGGCTAGTACCATTGTGATCAGAAGAGTAATGATGGCAAGATATTGATGCTACCTCGTATGCTGGTGTGGGGGAGGGCACACATTAAACATAGGCTAGATAAGGCAGTGAACTGATAGGATAGACTACCCAGCTGCCCTGTTTGATAAACACACATCAAGGTGGCTTGGTATTTAGCAATAAATGAAGCAAAGGTCCCCCCTCCTGTGACACGCATATCCTTACCTTCTCTTGTCTTCTCTCCCCTGCAGGAGGCATCGCCACCATTGCACACAGTGAAAGCACAAAGGAGATCCCCAACTGCACTAGTGTTTAATGCCAACGAGCCACGTGGTCAGCCCTCTTTCTGACTTTTTATTTTTGATGATTCCTATTACTCTTATTATGGAAAAATGAAAATGTCTTTTTTACCTATTGTTTACCAAGGGCCCCATGAATAGCAGGCAGATGCTTAGCTTTGGGAGGCAAAGCATACTTAGCTGATTATGAGCCACGAAGGATAAATGGCTGTTTTTGTGCTAAGGGCAAAGGATGCGTCTTCCCATGGCTTTCTTACTTCATTCTGCCATTTATAGTGCAAGAAATCTTGTTTCCCTTGTGATCTGTCTTTTTATTTTTTAAGTTGGATTGGTTTTCCACTAACCTCCCATCCTCCCCCTGCCCCGTACAACACCAAACCACCAGTATCCACCTCCTCCCTCCCAGCACACCCACCTAAAACATAAACCATTTCCCAGTTAGATCTGCAGGAGATAGGTTGGTGGGGAGTGAGTGTGGCTGCAGAAAGTGCACACCTGTCAGAAGAGACCCTGCCTCATGCACGTCCATTGCGAGGCTGCAGATGGCTTATTGTAGATAATTACAATGTAAATAGCTTTTTATTTCCTAAGATATAATTTAATGTTTAGTAAAAAAGAAAACTGAAAAAAGAAAGATGCGTCTGTTGGCTTATGCACTCACCTTCCGGAGCTGACCCACCCCCAGGCCTGCTTGATGCGTTGGGTTCTGGATGCTCCCCAGTTGTCTGTCGCACTTAACTCTTGCATCTCTGTGTCCCTGCCATCACTGGTTTCTATTTCTGTATATAAAGTGGGGAGGGGGAGTACTTGTTTGAAACAAACAACTGGTAAAGGGGGAACAAGAGTGACATCATAGAACGTATGAGTTTTTGGTCCCATCCGTGATGTGGAAGAAGTTGCAAGGTGAAGTCCACTAGAATCTTCAAACTGAAACCCAGATGGGCAAACAAGGCTTCCCCTCCAGAGAATGAGGTTGAGGATAGTTATCAGTCTGAGGTTTTCTCTAGAGAAGCCAGGCAATGGATCTGAAAAAAAATGGCATTCTGTTTTCTGGTTGGATTCCATGGAATTGTATAATGCTTAAAGGGAATTCTCTGGCTATTCTTAACTCAGAAAAGTCTCTTGGGCACTAGGTTAAGCCCAGTGAGTGCCTCAGCCTGGGAGCAGTTAGAGGTGGGAAGGGAGCCAGCACAAGTGGACTCATGTGACCATGCAAACCCTGCAGGCCAAATAGGGGTCTAGCCTTTAATGATCTTAGTCAAAGTTGATTTTAACAAAGCTGTGCTACTTGCTTGTCAGATATACACAACTTCCTTAAAGTCAAATGTCTGCCTTCAGTTCTCTTAAGATAGTTCTTGCATCTGGGGCGAGTAACTTTCAAAGCCAGTGTTCTCTTCTCCCACACCCCAGCCCCTTCACACATTTCACATGTCAGTTCTTTTTAGGAGGGTTGCTTGAAGCCATGCTGTAGCACTGTTTTATTTTGGACTCAGCCTGAGCACACTTGTTTTAAAGAAAAGGTATACTGTATATATGTATGGGAGGAGAGGCTAAATTTTGTACCTGTCCATTTTTGTGGGGTATTGTTCACAACCTTCTCTGTGAGACACTGAGAGAGTGTGACCTCGAGAAACTGGACTGGCTACAGCATAGAATTAGGACTATTTCTAAAGATCCTGCTTTTTCATTTCAAGGGTTAAATGGGGCAGACAATTGCAATACTTGTACTAAACACTGGAATACAAATGCATGAGTCATATCTATATATACAGTATATGTACATATACTGTTCTTGGTTTTATTGTTCCATTTGAATATTTCTACTGTAAAAAAAAAGACAGTGGTTTTGAAATTGTTGAAAATAAATGTATTTTTGTACATCAAAGCTATATACCTGGCTGAGAGTTCTCTCTTTGGGCAGTTATCTTGATCTTTTGTATCATTCAACTATTGCTGCAATAATTCTCCATGGGTAAAATAATCTGACAAGTATATAAGAACAGATATTGATGTTTTGCTCGTGAGTCTTCAGGTTGGCTGTGATTTGGCTGAGCTCACTTGGGGTTGACCAGGCTCTCCTGAATGCACCCTTCCGTTGGTTCAAGTCTGCTTATCATTCTGAGACCAGCAGCCCCCCGGGGTATGTTATTTTCATGGTAGATCACAGAATTCAAGTGAGACCAGCCGCATACTCTATCCTCTAGGGCCTTGGCTCAAAATGGCCCCTCTATTACTGTCACTGAACTTTTATTAATTAAAGAAAACCATACAGCCATGTTCAATATTAAGGGGCTAGGGAAATAGACACTGGTTCAAGGTATTACTGAATTACATGACAAAAGGTGTGAATATATAATTCTAATCTAGGGAGGGTAAGAAGAATTGAGAACAATAGTTTAATTTAGTCTACCTTTTCATTTTCTGTGACTCCATGGGTAGGTTTTATTAGATGGCCCATTTGAATCAGGATCCAAGTTTCCTATCTCAAATATTTGTGGCCAGGGCTTTTGAGCAGAAGTCCTATAATCCCAAGGCCTTTGAGTCTGACACAAGCTCCCAGTAAGTGATAGAGGTGGGTCTCCACCTCAGATCTGAAAGATTTCAGCAAGAGAAATGAAAAGAGGAGGGGAAACCAACAAGATACATATCCTTTTTATTTTTTAATTTTTAAAAAAAATTGGAGTATAGTTGCTTTACAATGTTGTACAACAGAATAAATTAGCTATGTATGTCTATATCTATATCTATCCCCTCCCTCCTGGCCCTCCCGCCCACCCATCTAGGTCACCACAGAACACAGGCATCCGTGTTCACTGCAGCAGTATTTATAATAGCCAGGACATAGAAGCAACCTAAATATCCATCAGCAGATGAATGGATAAAGATGTGGTACATATATATAATGGAATATTACTCATCCATAAAAAGAATGAAATTGGGTCATTTGTAGATATGTGGATGGATCTAGAGTCTGTTATACAGAATGAAGTAAGTCATATATCCCTTAATGAACCCTTTTTTATTCTGATTGATGTATCAAACTGAGCAACAAATCTCTTTCCCGCACTGAGTGAGGAATTTGGAAGGCGGAATGGGTGGCTCTCCTGCACATTAGGTAGTAAGGAGTGAACCAAAACCTAGAATAAGGGCTATACTTAGATGTTTTAATGTTTTAGTATTCAAAATATGCAATAAATTTCCATGGATCCCAGAAACCCAAGAAACCAGAAGTTTTGGTCAATAGTTTCCCATATTTTGGATATAAGTGACTATCCTGGAATTGTATTTTCTGAACTCGCTTGAAGATATAGGATAAAACAAAGACGGTTTTCTTTTGTTCTGTGAATGCATTTTAAAATTATGTATTATTCTTGGTATAACTTTTCTTGAGTTATACACATCTTTAAAAAATTACAGATATTGAGAATGTCATTTATGGTACCTCTGAAGAAGTTGTGGTTTTGGGTCTAACTTCAGTGGTTCATAACATAAAGTGGCTCCCATCTTTAAGGGATTTTTTAATGGTTTTGAACTTCTCCAATAATGTGGGGTGTCTTATAGTCCTATCCTAAGTCAAAGGAGAATTTGTTAAATGAATTGGCTTTTGCTTTCCATGAGATCTGAGTTCTTCCCATCTTAATTTTATGTCCTGGTTGATGAAATTGCCTCACCAGATTAAAGAGGATGAAAATGAAATACAGTGGTAAAATGGAATGAGTCAGTTGGTTCATTTGAGCAAAGTCATGCTAAGAATATAGCCTCCATCCCCACCACCAGCATGGGCCTGTCAGATTGCTCGGTGGTAGACAGGGAAAGGCAGACAGCAGAGAGTATGACTGGCTTTGTAGAGAGTTCTATGCAGGGTCTCTCACTGGTGGTGAGGGTTCTCTGTGCATGGGAATTGTCTTCTCTAAGGCAGTTCTGGACCAGAGAAGGAAGCCTTCTGGAGCCAGAGCCCCAGAATCAGCACCATAAGCTGATTCTCTGAGGATCCTCATATGCACTGAAGTTTGAGAATCACTGCTCTGTCTACCACTAAAATAGCTTAGAGAGAATAAGAGTCACTGGGGTAAAAGCCGCCTCCTCTAGCCGCTGTTACCATGATACAAGGCATCTTAACCTATAGAAGTGAGAACAGTTTCCAAGTTTGCTCATTTTCTCCTGGGCAACAGCTGCAACTCTGGGCAAGTTCCCTGATTGAGTTACCTAAAACAAATCACACCGGGAGTCAGGGTGGTGATGGACTGTGCCCTGCAACAAATAGTAAGTCAGGAATTAGAAGAGCTCTGACTGTCAGCAAGTCATTCTAGACCACAATTTCTACATTTGTAAAAGGAAAAAACACCTTATGGTCTGCCTCACTGGCTAGTTTTGATTTCCACAGATGTGAAAGTGAAAGTGAAGTTGTTCAGTCATGTCCGACTCTTTGCAACCCCATGGACTATAGCCCACCAGGCTCCTCCGTCCATGGGATTCTCCAGGCAAGAATGCTGGAGTGGGTTGTTGTTTCCTTCACACACTGCCAATTCCACAATTACCAAGAGATCGGTACTTAGGAGTGCTTAGGCGAACTCTCTTCTTCTGTAGAGGGATAAACCGAGACTCAGAGAGGAAAGTGACTTCTCTAAGGCTACACTACAGATGAGTGCAGAGCTGAAGATAGAATCCATATCCTCCTCCTTGTAGGGCAGTATTATTTCTATCACATACCTACTCAGCAAATGCAGAACTGATGCCCTTGTCAAGAGTCAGCAGAGAGTCTGATTGGGTATGCAGTATGGCCCCCATATTCATAATGTACAGAATGCTTTAGAATCTGACTTCCCAGGTGGGCTCATCATTCAAGGGCTCACCTCCACTTGCCATCTCCCTGCTGACCCACCTGTTTAGCAGCCTATGGCCTGATGTCCTTGCTTCCCCCACTGGGCTGAAGTAAGGCTGTTCAACAGACAGCGACCAGGCTCCAGCTTCACACACCCTGCTGCTTGCCTTTCAAAGCATTTGGCTTTGTTCAGATGGCCAGAGAGCAAACACAAGCAATGAGAATGCCTCATCCTGGCACACACACCAGATCCTGCCAAATTCTCTTGCCCGGTCCAGTGTTACAGCCACAGGGGACCAGATGTGGCCCAACAGTTACCTCCCGAAGTACCTGCATCACCAGGTCCTTAAGCTTAGCTTCTTTACCGTTAACTTTACAGTAGCAGAATTAAATTGCTCTTTGCCTCTGTGTTTTCAGACCATATTATCATTATGAGATATCAGTTCATTCAAAGAGAAACCAATGGGACATTGTATACAAAACAGGAGAGTCTCTGCCAGTGTTCAATTTATTCAGAGACTCAAAATCTCAAAAAAAAAAAACTTGACAACACTGCTTTTAAATTATCTCAGACCTGGAGGGGTACAATGACATCATTGGAGTCTGGTTTCCCTATCTATAAATAGACAATAATGATGTTTACCTTGAAGTGCTGGAACAGTGGTCAAATAGAATAACTGGAGTGCTCACGCAGAGTCATTAAGTCATGTCTGACTCTTTACAAACTTCATGAACTGTAGCCCTCCAGGGTCCTCTGTCCATAGGATTCTCCAGCAAGAATACTGGAGTGGGTTACCATTTCCTTCTCCAGGGGATCTTACTGACCCAGGGATCAAATCTACATCTCCTGTTTGATAGTGGGGTTCTTTACCACTGAGCCATCAGGGAACCAATAATTGGAGTAAACACACCTGAAATAACTGGACCTTAGCAGAAAATAATTGAGTCTGAGAAGCTCTAGTTGTGTTGTGCTAGATCCTTCTCGTCTGTCCTTCCTGGCCTCAAGTTATAAAAGTTAATGACCGGTCTCTTGCCAAGAGCCATTCTGCTAGAGAAAGAATTCAGAATTACTTAACATGTCATCATCCCCAGCTAAAAGGAAGAGATTTTTGGTTAAAATCCACTATTTACACCTTGATCCCTAAAGTCACTGCTTATTTTATTGCTTTTTGTTATTGCTGTTGATATAACTGATCTAATTTTACTTGGACTATATGATGGGGACAAGAAATGGACACTTCCAATCAGGGCTGCCAGAAATGCCTCATAAAACTGAAGACTGGAGGTTTTCAGGTCCTGAGCCATGCTTAGACTTGCAGAGTGCAATGTTGCCCTGGAGAAAGCCACTCCACTGGAGATAAACTGTTTGGCCATGCTTGTTAATGGTTTTGACTCCAACCTTTATAACATAACTTGCTTCTTATTTACATTCTCTTCTCATACAAAGCTTTTGTGATCTACATTTCTAGGTCCTGGTGTCCCTCGAAGCCTTTCTGAGGGTCACTGATTGAGTTTATCTCCATGCATTGAAAAATAATCAGATAAAACAATTATCTGTAAAAAAAAAAAGCATACCTTTTATATAAATGGAGGTACCAGAGAAATGATTTCTTTCCTTTGACTCTGGTCACAGCTTAAGAAGAGCTCTTTCAGAGGGTGAGCACAAGACACAGATTCTTCCCAAGATGTCAGCAAAGACGGAAGAAAATAGATCATGACAGGCACACATGCCATCTGTCATTATGGCTTAGTCCCTGGGGAATGGCGCTGTTTGCAGCCGTTGGAACTGAGCTAGAGAAAGTGGGGCCTCCGGTGATTTACTCCTGAGAAAGCATGTGGTCCAGTCCGTGAAGAACAGAAACTTCCGCTGCAATGTCTGTGGCAGAGTGCCCCACGTGCTGAAGGCTGCTGGGCTCCAGGGATTTCGCCACACCAAGAAAGCCCCGCTTCTCCTCCTGGAGCCTCTCCTAGAAGCCTCTTCTTACACAACAGGGTCTTTTCTTGCATATTCTCTTTTGCAAAGAGTTGTCGGCTATTAATTGGCACTTACCCTGGGTGCTTGCCATTTACCTCTGCAGGGAGTAAATCGTGTGCTGCTGCAGCTGCTGACCTGCAACACCCCCTGAAAGGAGTTCATGATGGAGAGCAGAAATGAGGTTGTCTGTGCTCTGGGAAAACCTGGCAGAACAGGTCTTCAGATAGTTAGATATTTTCAGGAGTTGATTTTGTGAGCCCAATTCTTATATTGCCTCATATCTAGAAAAGCACTAAAATCCTTCATGGTGATGACTGATCCTTGTGATGAGCTGAAAACCCCTGCAAAAAAAAAAAAAAATGTGTGCTTGAGTGCATGTCCTCCCCCTTTGCCAAAGTCATGTACATACTAACCTTCCCCTGTCTCTTTGGAGAAGTTTCTCAGAGCTATCTGAGATGCTGTCTTCCAGGCTAAGGTCCTCATTTTACCCCAAATAAAACTTAACTTACAACTTCCACATTGTGATTTTTTTTTTTTTTTTAAGTTGAAGGGTTGTCGCTGCCCGTGGTCCAAGACTGGCTGCCATTAAGACTGTGTTCGAGCATGGTGGGTGTGAAGAGAAAGGAGGCCATGCAGAAGCAACAGAAACAGAACAGAATTGTTTTTCTTGTCACTAATCTGTCTTTCTTGGTTTCCAGGTAGAATCACCTGGGAAGCACATAATTGTCTCCATAAACAACACACCTGGTCCTTGGAACACCAGAATGGTTTTCTTACACTGACCTTCCAAAATCTTATGGTTCAATTAGAGAATTGCTGGGCTTCTTCCATTGGCAGCTGGGATATTCTGAGGGTGGGGTGCCAAGAGAAGAGGAGGAGAGAGATGAGGTGAGAGAAATAAAGTTAATCTTTGTCAATTACAAAACTCTCCTTGACACATTCTCATTTCAACCTGTCAATTTCAGACTCCTCTGTGAGGGGAGAATACAGATGCTCCCCAGATTTCTAATCTGTTTATAATGGTAACAAGACAACCCTCGGCAGCATGTGCTCATCACGAGCTAATCACCCTCTGCTACGCCTCGTGCCTCCTAATTAGTGGCATGTTGGTTGCCTACTGATCAAGTTGGAGCCTCATTCAGGCGATAGGGAGGGCAGGTGGGGGGAGGAAAAGCTCCAAGTCCAGTGGAACTCAGATCTTGGTAGGCTTTTTAACAACGGGCGGGCTTCATACCTTCCCTTCAAATGCATCCTTTTGAAAGAGGCAGCCACCACTTCCATGGGTGCTAACAGGAATATGGCAGGTCTCCAAATCCATGTCTCCTTAAATTCTTGTAAGTATTCAATTTTCTATAGCACTTTCTCGCGGGACAAAATGCTCTGATAATTTAGAGAGAGTTAATAGAGTGATGGAGAGGGTTAATCCTTCCATCCAGAGGAAGGATGGTGGTAAAAACTGAGAAAGAATTAGCAAAGTAAATGACATTTACACTAGGCATTAAATATGTTGGCATTGCTCACATTTTTCTCTATCTAGCATTTTCCTTTCCTTTCTTTCTCTAGCAAAGTGATAGAGCTCTAAAAGTTGAGGAAGTAGCAGAACAGGAGGATGAATGGGAATGGGGGAATTGTAGGAAATTGGCTAGAAAGACAACTAGGAAATAACAAAAATGTCAGCCGTTTAGAAAAATGCTGACCTTATTTGCACAGGATAGCTTGTATTTTCTATATGAACTCCAATGTTTTTGATGAGTGCATGTTCACTTCATAACTTAAAAAAATAAAGAAGAAAGTGAAAATCACATTAAATGTTTATAGTGGTTTTCCAGATCTAGTAGATTTCCAGGTATTTCATTAGAGTCCCTTTTAATACACTTTTAAAAAAATCATAAGAGATTGTTCTGCAATACTGATTATTAAGCATAGTTAAAGTAAGAACATTTATAGGTCAAAGATGCACAATAATTTCAAGAGACTTGTGGTAGCATAATATCTACTAGAGAATGGTTTATTGGTCTTTATAAATGGAAAAAGAAACTAATTACTTAGGTCTTTCACAATGAGTATTAAAAAGATACAGGAAATCATTACTCAAGATTCTTGGCAAAAGAAATGGGCTCTTATGTTGCTCTGTGCTACTCCTTTGTCTTATTCCTTTCACAAAAGTAAAAAAAAAAAAAACTTTTTCGTTGAGCAATTTTGCTGGCACCATCCCATCTGTAAGTAATTTGCCATTGTTAACAAATGTTGGAACCAAACAACACCAATTAAGGTTTTAAGTGGCTATCAAACATGGTGAGAGATTCTGCGTGAACTGTGAGGTGAAGAACTCAGCTTGAGGGAGGCATTGCCTAGTGCTAGAAGACATTTTGAAAAGAAGGGAAACTTGGAGCAAATTTCTCCCGAGATTTAGTACCCACCTGACCATCTGATACAAGGGTGACAGCTAGAGGTTTAGAATTGAAGCTACAGAAGCCATGGACCTGGATGCAGTCACCCACGGGAGACATCAAATGGAAAGTAAGCATGTTCACTCTAGCCCCAGCAGCTTTGGAAGATAGACTGCTCTTTAAACAATTTTTCATTTATAGTATATGTTTTTTATGGGCATTTATCAGTGTATCACGTAACTTTCCTTTGTTAAAATGAAGTGAAAGTCAAATCAAATGTTTATATTGGTTTTCCAAATCTAGTGGATTTCTGAATTCTGAGCTCTCAGAATTGCCTCCACATTCAGGGGCAGACTCATGATGCTACCAGAAGGGTTTATCCTTTGAAGGGCTTACATGTTGGTTCGATTCCAGCTTCTGCCTTTCCTCCCTGTGTGGTCTTGGGTGAGACGCTCATCTTCCCAAGCCTCAACTTTCTCCTTTGTCTTATGAAGATAATGAAATAGGAAACATCTAGAGTATGACAGTTTGGGCTTAAGTGAGCATACCCTCTGCCATCACCCTTCTGTGCTTTCATAGGACACATGGCATCTGGTCCCATCACTTCATGGCAAATAGACGAGGAAACCGTGGAAAGAGTGACAGACTTTATTTTGGGGGGCTTCAAAATCACTGCAGATGGTGACTGCAGCCATGAAATTAAAACATGCTTGCTCCCTGGAAGGAAAGTTATGACCAACCTAGATAGCATATTAAAAAGCCGAGACATTACTTTGCCAACAAAGGTCTGTCTAGTCAAAGCTATGGGTTTTCCAATAGTCATGTATGGATGTGAGAGTTGGACTATAAAGAAAGCTGAGCGCAGAAGAATTGATGCTTTTGAGCTGTGGTTTTGGAGAAGACTCTTGAGAGTCCCTTGGACTACAGGGAGATCCAACCAGTCCATCCTAAAGGAAATCAGTCCTGAATATTCATTGGAAGGACTGATGCTGAAGCTGAAACTCCAATACTTCGGCCACCTGATGCAAAGAACTGACTCATTTGAAAAGACCCTGATCCTAGGAAAGACTGAAGGGAGAAGGGGATGACAGAGGACAAGATGGTTGGATGGCATCACCGACTCAATGGACATGAGTTTGAGTAAACTCTGGGAGTTGGTGATGGACAGGGAGGCCTGTCGTGCTGCAGTCCATGGGGTCACAAAGAGTTGGACACGACTCAGTGGCTGAACTGAGGACACCTGCATGTCAGGGCCCAAGGGGCTCCTTGCTAAGGTAGAGGCAGTACGGGGAGGCTCAGACCCCCAAGGAGTGTTCCTCAGTCCCCTCGGCATTGGGTCCCTGTTGCAGCCCATTTTCCTCCCTAGTGTAGGAAACAATGGAAAACAATTAGAAAAGACAGCCACTAACCCAACACCCCACCTGTTCTTTTGTCCAGTCTCAGAAAAGAGCCAAGATAGCTATAATTTTGCAGAGGCAAACCGAGGGCTGGGACAGTGAAGGAGACAAGCGGCCCTGCCAGCGAGGAGGCTGGTGGGCTGTTGGAGGATGAATGCTGCATTTCTAAACACAGCCCTGCCTGCCAGCTGAACAGCGCCTTCTCTTTATAAAAATCTGAGACCAAGCGAGGGCCTTCCAGGAGCCTATCATTAACTTTGCTATTATGGTTATTATCAACAATGTGCCAATTTTCCTGCATCTTTTAGGATCTTTCAATTATGTCATGCTGAGATTTTTCCCCTCCCCTTCTTTCTCTTGGCCTCTCCCCTCCCCCTCTGTCCGCCCTCCCTCCCTCTTCCCCAAATGCCAAGGTTTCCTTTCTTTTCTCCTCCCAAATTGTTCTCCTTAGAAAAGAATGGCAGTGACAGGGCTGAAAATTCAGCAGGATTTGGCATCTCTCTGACTGGAGAAAGAAATATTTGTATATTATTCAACGTCCTCCAAGTTATTCATCAGAAGTTTCATTTTTCACTAAAGTCTTTTCCTTATCTTAAACCCACTGACATGAATATATATCATGAAGTTAAAAAGATTGAATTACACTTCGCTGGCTACTGCTGAGATTCATGGACGCTCCAAGCCCCAGCTAGTCCCTGGGTGTACCAAGCTGCTGCATTTTACGTTTGCCTTTTTTTTTTTTTCTTTTCCCTTGCTCAGCGAACACACACTAACAGGGCTTGTCTCTTCATTGTGATATGAAAATGATTGAAAATACACTCAGAATTGCTTGATGAAAGACCTTTGCCAAAAAGGAGAACGTCTCTGTCATTTGAGTATATTTCCCAGGGGCCCTGAGATGTGCTTGAGCTGGGTTTAATGGGATATTTTGGAGCCCCATTGCTGCCTGAAGCTTGTGTGGGGGGTGGCTGGCCCCAAAGGGACCATGGAAGCCCCCACATTTTGGTGCAGGTTACAATGCTGGTTGGTAAGCTTGTTTTCCGATGGCTGGGGTACCTGGGCAAGTAGCATCCTGGTGGGTCATCCATCCACCCACACCATTGTTACTAATGATATTCCCATGGAACATCACCCAACAGGCTGTATTCCTCTCCTTAGGGCTGTTCTAACAGGTTATCATACACCAGGTGACCGAGGACAATGGGAATGGATTTCCTCACAGTTCTAGGGCCAGAAGTCCAAAACCAGAGTGTGGCCAAGTTTGGGCTCTTTCTGGAAACATTGAAGAGAACTTCATCCCCTGTCTCTCTCCTGGATTCTGCTGCCTGCTGGCAATCCCTGGCATTCTTTGGCTTGTACCTGTACCTCTCCAGTCTCTTCCTCCATCTTTGCATGGCTCGTTTGTGTGCTCTCCCTTCTGTCTCATAAGGACACTTGTCATTGGATTTAGGGTCCATCTGATTAATCTAGGGTGATTAATCTCATCCAAAGATCCTTAATTTTATCTGCAAAGATCCCTTTTCCAGCTAAGAAATGTGTCACATTCACAGGTTCTACGTGGTTATGTCTTTTGGAGGGTCACCATTTCAACTCACTATAAGACCCATGCCTAAAAATAAAGATGAACAAAGGTATAGGTAGAAGGATGAAAGTTGGAATAAGCAGAATATCTGTGTAGAAACTCCCAGCACCCAATACCAGGCTCCGTGATCCACTTCTTTCCCCTAACGCTTTCTTCCCCATCAAAACTTACCATGCCAGGGTCCCTTTGGCTTTCTAATATGAATCCAGGCTGTCCACTTGGGTTTGTTTTTCTGATCTGCATGTTTGAACTATTATAATCGCCTGGTGTCTCAGCTTAGCCTAGTGGTTTCTCGTTGACAGAAACTTCCCATTGATACCCCTGTCCCTACTTCTCTTCAAAGAAGGAGAGAAAGTGGTCTGATTGCTCTACCTAGATTCTAGGTGTTATAGATTCTAGAACACAGGTTGGCTGAACTTCCTTGGTTAGTTACTGGGGTCACTGTACTGCTACGAGGTGGCTGGCCCTCAGCAAAATGTTTTCTTTTGTATGTGTTCTTGTAGTTTTCTATATTTTCTTAAAATAGATTGAGCCATTATATCCTGTGATTTCACTGGTGCTTACAGGAAAGGTTGATAGAGAGGCTTCATAAAAATCTAGGCTAAGTCACAGGTATCACTCAGGTTTCTTAAAACATGCCGCATTTAGAGTTTGTGGCCCAGGTCTTAGGAACAAGAAAGTAGTAATTGGTTTCCCTTTGTCTTTTCCTGTGAGACTCTCGGGAACCTCTCAGGTAGCAGTGTTTGAGACAAGAGTGGGATGTTTTTGATACACTGTCCTATTTTACACCATCTTATTTCTATAAAATCTTACCATTGCTCCATAGCATCTGCATCTTGAGTTGAAAGAGCTTTATTCCTCTTCATCTGGTGGAGGAGAGCAATTTCATGCAACTCTCTACCATGTAGGAGC
This sequence comes from Dama dama, assembly GCF_033118175.1. Classification (NCBI taxonomy): domain Eukaryota; kingdom Metazoa; phylum Chordata; class Mammalia; order Artiodactyla; family Cervidae; genus Dama; species Dama dama. The sequence continues at coordinate 72,305,451 of NC_083695.1, forward strand.
AATTATTCAGGAGTTAATGCAACCAGAAACTACAGCTGAATTTAGAAGCTGGAAAAGGGCATGCTGTGGGTACATAGATAAGTGAGAGGAAAGACAAGCTACACCACTCTTCCCAACACATACACACAGCTGAACGACACTTCTGCAAATCTAGCCCTTCTCCAGAATGACCAACATGCTATACCTCAGATGTACCCAGGATTGTTCTAGTCTCTGGATTACCTGAGTCTGAGAAATTCTCAGACTCTCTCCATCCATCTAAATCCAGCCCAGTTGTGACTCCCTCAGCAAGCCTTCCTAGCAAGTCCAGCTCAATTTTCCTCCCCTTTCCCTGTTTCCCATGTGTTTGCTCTACAACCTGGAACTGTACTATCACCATTTTTTTCTCCCCTTTCACCATGAAAGAGGCAAGAGACAGAGAGATGTAGCAGAAATGAACAAAGAACTGAGGTCAGATGTCCTAGATTCTAGTTCCAAGTCTTCCCAAACTCTTTGATTGTCTTTGGCTAGTTATTCCATCTATCTGGCCATATTTCCTTTTCTATAGAATAGGATTCAGTTTTTGAAGAGAAATGACGTCTGCCCTTTCTGTCTTGTCAGGCCATTGTTTGTGTCAAATGCGATACCCCATCCTGTAATGAATTTAATATACTAGCTCAGAGCTGCTACAGCGGTGAGCTGAGTATGAAAGCAATTTCCTGGCTTTCCCCTGTGCCTGTTTGCACTTCTTTGACTACAGCAGTGTGCCCGACACCGGCCTCTGTGAGTGTTGGCTGCTAATGCCTCACTGGTGCTCCTGCCCCAGAGGGGTCACCGTCTCTCTATAACACCCCGACCTCCTCCTGAATGGGGCACATCTGTGGTGCCATGGCCTATCACAGCAACAGCCCTGCCTCTACTAGGAGTTTTCTTCTGTGGCTGCTAAGCCCTCAATCTCAAGAGTGATTACCGACCACATAAGCTGAGCTTTCTTGAAAGTGACTGTTTACTGGGAACATCTGGTGTGTGAATGGAACGTTTATGTTTCTTCTCTTCCCTCCCTCCAGTCAACACTAAGTGGCACTTTCAAAGGCTGCCCTGCTTCTCTCCCAAGGACTGGAGACCTGCTTCATTATTTAACTCCAGATTTTCATCACTGCACAAACTTTTTGTGGAGCCCTTGTCTGGAGAGAGGAGGTATGACCCACAACTTCAGAGATTTTCTTGCTAATTAAGTTTCCAACATCTCTGTTTGACAAAGAAAACACTACAATCTTACCTTGTTCAATTTTTGCTAATTAAGTAGGACCAGCTCATTGTTCCTGACAATAATTGTTATAAGACCCATGAATTTCTCTATTTTTGCATCAATAGGTCTGAATATATATTCACACATACATACACACCCGGACTCATATGTTTCTATATATATACATGGAAGATATTACCTGGGACCCTTATGTTATAAAGAAATTATCCACTCATACATTATCTTTTACTTAATTAAATCCAGGCTTTTCTAGGTTTTTCTTTGCAACTGTTCTCCCCAAAGTCCATAACTACTAAGAGTGTGATTGGTGAATGTGTAACTTTAACTATTGATTGCCTTGCTCTTGCTAGCAGTCTGGATCAGTTTCGGTGGGGCGGGGGGGGGGGGGGTCTTCTGTATTATGCCTCTCCTTGATGTAAAGATGAAGACCACAGAAGTAGAACTGGGTCTTATCTGTCACCTTTGGCTGGTGACTTTGGCAAGTGAATTCACATCACTAAGCCTTAATTTCTTTTCATCTCAAAGTGTAAACAGCAATAATAGTAGGTGTTCCATGGTACTATCTGAGGATTATATGAGAGAATTATTGCACCCCACTTAGCACCCATTTATCAAATGCTAATCTGAGTGCCTCTGGTCTGTACATTATTCTTGTGACTTGGTTTGGAACTCTCAATGAAACAAAATACATTTACATTTTATAGGAATTATCCTGACCAAATCAGTATATCCCTCTAGTTACAACCCAGAGGTAGCGACAGACTGTGGCCCTGTAGCAGAGAGAAACCAGCCTTCCAAGTGGGCTAAAATATGTACACTGCCTGTAGTGATGAACTAATGATTAGAAACAGAAGTAAGCTGCAAGCACCCTGTGATCATCTATGGGAGTCCAAGCTGCCCTTGGTTTGCTGACAGAAAATCAGGCTGCCCTTCAATTATGGCAGAAATGCTCTACCCCCACACTGTGACTTTAGCTGCTGTTTCTAATTCTCCTGTTCTCCCATTTGCAATGAACCCTTAACACAAGTTTTTCTTTTCTTTTTCCCACTCTGAGAATTATTTGGGGACAGTGAAAATAGGGTCTTAATCTCTATCATCTTGCATCTCTGATTTCCTCTGTCTGCTCTTTGCCTTCTCTATTTTCACTTGCTTTTCCAGCACATGCTCCTGCAACTGTAAGGGTCCTAGAAGAAAGTTTCTAGCTCCTGCAAGCTGAGAGTTCTAGAAGGAAGTTTCAGATAGAGGGAATCTTGTTATTGCAGTTGTTTTTTTCTTGAACAAGCCAGGTACTGTCTTTGTGCAGATTTTGAGTGATTGTCCAACTCTAGCCCCATCAGCTGAGACCTGGCTAGTGGAGTATTGTGTAGAGATGACCATTCCTCCTGGTGTACATAGAGATGAGGCAGTTCCTCTGAGAAGGTGGTGGGATGGCTACTGCTAGACAGACCATGTAAATTTCATACTTTTCTTCCCCCCTGCCCCAAGTCTGCTGCATCTTTTATGAGTTAAAAATGAGCAGAGAAAATATTCTCTCTTGGAGCATATGTTCATAGGTAAGGGCAAGGTACTCCCTAAGCATGAAATTTAGATTCCCTTCTAAGCCAAGAGCGAGGAAAAATTCAACATGCAGGAAATGAAATTAGCCATCTGTAGAAAAACCTACCCTAAATGATAAGCAGTTGAACTTCCAGGTTCAATAATTTGGGTCTCATCCATCTCAAGAGAGTATGGTTGCTTAGCAGAGCTAAAGTTGATGCTTTCTGCACCCTCCATGTAAAGATGGAATGTGCTAACAGAGGGTAGTTTCTGCACAAAGACAAGGGAACGAGGGTCCAAGCAGTGTCTTGGAAGAAAACTATCCAGCTCTCCCCTTTCTGGAAGGGAAGGGCTTCTCATCAGACCTGAACTCTCTGGTTCGTTACCCTTGCTATTTTTGCTTCTACCCCCAACAAATTTGACTTTTATACGTCTAACTTTGTTCCCCATTGCTATTTGAAAGTGCTTTGTCCAAGTGTATCAGTGATTCACCTCATCCCAGGCACCAAAATTCCTGGACACTTTCTAAACTAAACAATAATTTTAAAAGATTAACAGAGCAAAGTGAAACTCTTCCTTCTGGAAATGCCTTTTTACACTTTCCTTTGTAAAACTCCCTCCTGATACTTCAAGCCAATGTGTTCAAATCTCTTTACCTCGCCCTTGTTTTTCCCTTTCTCCTCCTCTAACCACCCCCTGTCATTCTGTGTGTGTGTTTTAACCTCTTTTCTCAAGATTCCGCTTTCATCACTCTGTCCTGGGCTAGTGTATTTACCCCAAGACCTATTACCATCTGCATTCTATTAACCCGGAAACTTCACTGCAGGCTCTAGAATGCTAGAAAGTCACAGCCTCTCCTCTGGTCTGTGTATCCATCCTCTGCTCCTGTACTCAGCGATGCGCCAGTAAATCTTTACCAACCAGCTCTCATGGGGAGAGGAAAGACGTGCTCCAACGTGAAGTCTGCCAATTTCCATGATGTAAATATAGTGATCATGGTTGATTTTTAGCTACCAACTGACATCAACTAGCTCACAAAATGACTGAAAATTAAACAGTTGGCTCTCAACTATTAGACATCGCAAACTCTACCTAGTCAAAGCTAAATGTCCTGTGGCCTGTGTAACTGTTTTCCTCCTAAGTAGCAACCAGAGTCGTCTGGACTGACACTGTAATCACCATGACAGCAGGCTCTTTGCTGCTCATATTTTCTGTTTTATCCCCACCGTCTAGAACTACTCTGGTACCTGGTACACAATAAATGTTTGTGGAATGGATGAGTCAGTATAGACAACATTCTTCTCTATTTTGGGGGTCTACTTAGCATTTTAAATAATGAATTAGAATGCTTATTCATATATCAGATTCCTGGGCCCTTAGAAAATTATTTTCTGATGAAGGATAAAATTGAGTTCTGAACCTAAAGGCTGAGAACCTAAAAATGACCCATGGGAATTCCCCGAAGGCCTGTGCAGCCAGATGTCACCTTACTGTTTTAGTGCCCCAATAAATGTCCTAAAGAAAATAACATGAACTTGTTTACAGAAGTGCTATAAATCAGGGAGCATCACCATATAAAAATCACTTGAAAGAGACTGAGTAACTGACAGAGGTGCCTGATAGAGTGGAAACTGCATGGATTTGAGATATTTCTAAATTTGTGTCAAATTAGTAAACTGAGAGTTTGGATGAATTCCTTAACCTTTGTTTTGCCAACTGTAAAATGCTTATTATAATACCTATCTTGTGTTATGAGGGAGCAAATCTTGTCTGTAACACAGCTGGTGCATGAAAGTGTTTCAAAGATGGCAGGTTATAATCTTAATGATGTAAAGAAATCATTGTTCCAATTTCTAGCAGATCTAGATTTTAATTTTGTTCCCTACCAATCATTCCTGAGTGATCTATACAAAGTAGGTATCCATTACCCATTTATTGAATAAATGAATGTGAAAATGATGGGGAAAATGACGAAGTGAGAGGTTAATGACTTATCCTACTTCAGAGGCAATGAGTTGCTTTTTGTGGAGACTAAGGATTTTTTGAGGCAAACAGGAACAATGTCACATGAGGACCCTTATCTGAGGTACCTGCTGATCTGGCTGCCAAGGACAGAGAAGATATTAAGTCCTCTTATTTTCCCAGCTGGCATTGCTTCTGTTAGTGGAGGAAGGATCAACATCTCTGCAGCTGGCTGTTCTCTGCGCCAGGGCTGAAGCACATTGCAGGAAGGATGGAGACTGGTCTGTCATGCTCTGCTGCAATGCTGCTATCAGGGGGAGGCAGATTCTCCCTGCCACTGACAGTTCCTTGGTTTCTATTCAGGCAATCAGCTATGCCTTCATGGGACCCCTGAGCTGAGAAACTAGCCCTGCTAGGCAGAAACAGCAGATACAAAGGCTTCTAAGTAGACTCTGGCATAAAAAATTCAAAAGACGTGATTAGAGCAATTTTCTTTCTTTCCCAGATGTGATAAAGTCCTCTTGTTACTCTGGGGCTGGCTAGAAAATTCCTCAGGGAATTTCCTTTATCTTTTAAACCAAGGGACTCCCTGAAATGTGGCTCTAGCTAATTTTGTCAGCCACCACTAACAAACTCAAAGGCAATGCTTAATAACAGCAGGAGCCCAGATATAGTCTTCTAGAATCCTAAGGACTAAGTCCTGTACTTGAGAAATCCCCCTGACTTCACAGCACCCGGTGTGAAGTTCAGTGGCTCAGGACAAAGTGGGTTGAGGGAACCAGCCATAGCAAATAGTTTTTTAGGAGGCTAATTTTTCTTGTTACCTATAGAGATGGGGAAGAGGAGATCCCTCTTTTCCCACCTGCTTCTCAGAGGTATCCCAACTTGGGTCACTCTGTGACAAAATCCTAGTTATCTCAGTGTCCTTCTGAGTTTTATCATGTTCTGAGAATTTAAACTACTGGACCACAGCCAGGACTCTCTGGCTGGAAGATGTGCTTTGCGGGCCATATAATTGTTTAAACTGCTTTATAGAGACATAATTGAAGTATAATAATTGCAAATGTCTAAAGTATACAGTTTGATAAAGTTTGACATATATATATATATATACCTATTAAACCATCATCACAATTAAGGTGATAAATATTTCCATCACCCTAACATTCGTCATGCTGCTTTATCATCCTTCTCTTTCTCCATCCCCATGCTCAGGCAAGCACTGACCTGCTTCTGTCACTGTAGATCTGTTTGCATATCATAGAATTTCATGTAAATACAATCTGACATGATGTACTTTTAAGGAAGGTCTGGCTTTCCTAACATCACCCTTTTGAGATTAATCCGTTTTTTGGTGTGTATCAATAGTCCACTACCTTTTAATTGCTGGGTAGTACTCCATTGTGTATATATACCACAATTTCAAAATTAAAATCCATTCACCTGTCAATGGGCATTTGGATTTTTTCCCCTAGTTTCAACTATTACCAACACATCTTCCATGTATGTTTGCAAACAAGTTTTTGTATGAACATTTGTTTCATGAATTTGTTTCATGAAACATGTATGTTTTCAATTGTCTTTGGCAAGTATCTGAGAATGAAATAGCAGGATGGTAGTTCTCTGTTCACAAATGTATGAACATTTGTATGTTTTCAATTATATTTGGCAAGAATCCAAGAATGAAAAAGCAGGACGGTAGTTCTCTGTAATGCTTATTTCTTTTCTACTAGTAATGTATACCTATTCCACTTATATCATGAACTCCAATACATGGTACGGCTAGTCTTTTAAACTGTAGCCATTTTAATGCATATTCAGCAATATCTCAACATGTGTTTGATCTGAATCTTAATGATTCATGATGTTCAACATGTTTTCATGGTTTTGTTCATTTACATATTGTCTTTCATGAACTCTCTATAAAATATTTTGTTTAAGTTGCTTTTTAAAAATTTTTATTTATTCATTTTATTTATGACTAGGCTGGGTCTTCATTGCTGCAGGGGGTTTTCTCCAGTTGTGGTGATAAGGGCTACTCTCTAGTTGCAGTGCACAGATTTCTCATTATGGTTGCTTCTCTTGTTGCAGAGTGTGAGCTCTGGGGCACATGAGCTTCAGTAGTTGTGGTTCACAGTCTCTAGAGCACAGGCTTAATAGTTGTGGCACACAGGCTTAGTAGTTCTGCAGCAGGTGGGAGCTTCCCGGACCAGGTATCAAATCCACGTCTCATGCATTGACAGGCAGATTCTTTACCATTGAGTCAACAGGGAAGCCCAGTTCAAATTTTAAATCATGTTGTTTGTTTTCTTATTAAGTAATTGCAGAAGTTCTGTATGTATTCTTGATACAGGTCTTTTATTCCATTTACATCTTGCTAATATTTTCTTCCTCTCTGTGGCTTGTCTTTTCACTTTCTTAATGGTGTCTGTGTTAGTTTTCTATTGCTTTGTAGCAAATTGCCATAAACAGTACGGCCTTATACATCACCCATTTATTAACTCTCAGATCTGTAGGTTATAAGTTTGGCACTGTGTGACTGGCTTCAAGTGTTAACAAGGCTGTGTAGCTTTCCAGAAGCCCTGGGGAAGAATCTGTTTCCAAGTTCACTAAGGTTATTAGAATTCAGTTCCTTGTGGTTGTAGGACTGAGGTCCCTGTTTCTTTAACACATGGTCCTATCCATATCTTCTGACCAGCAACATTACATCATTCTTGTGCTTCACATTTCTCTGATTTTCCCTCTGTTTTTTTCTCTTCAGTTTTTGAGGGTTCATGTGACTACACTTTGTCTATGCAGAAATTCAGGATAGTCTGTATATTTTAAGGTATGTTGATTGTTAACCTAATTTAGACACTGCATTGTTCTCTTTGTCATATAAGGTAGAATATTCACAATCATTCTGGGGATTTAGACATGGGATTTTTTGTTAGGGATTGGGGCATAATTCTGTCTGGCATTGATTATGCTGAAGTTCAATCTAAAAGGATTTTAATTATGATGAAGATCAATCTACCAAAATTATTTTGTTTTTTCTCTTGTGTGTTTTGTAATCCTTGCCTACTTCTAGGTTGCAAAGATTTTTCCTTATATTTCCTTATAGAAGCTTTTTATAGATTTAGGTTTTGCATTTAGGTAGGTCTATGACTCACTTCATATATGCTGGATCATCAAAAAAGCAAAAGAGTTCCAGAAAAACATCTATTTCTGCTTTATTGACTATGCCAAAGCCATCGACTGTGTGGATCACAATAAACTGTGGAAAATTCTTCAAGAGATGGGAATACCAGACCACCTGACCTGCCTCTTGAGAAACCTGTATGCAGGTCAGGAAGCAACAGTTAGAACTGGACATGGAACAACAGACTGGTTCCAAATAGGGAAAGGAATACATCAAGGCTGTATATTGTCACCCTGCTTATTTAACTTATATGCAGAGTATATCATGAGAAACACTGGGCTGGAAGAAGCACAAGCTGGAATCAAGATTGCCGGGAGAAGTATCAATAACCTGAGATATGCAGATGACACCACCCTTATGGCAGAAAGTGAAGAGGAACTAAAAAGCCTCTTGATGAAAGTGAAAGAGGAGAGTGGAAAAGTCGGCTTAAAGCTTAATATTAAAAAAACTAAGATCATGGCATCTGGTCCCATCACCTCATGGGAAATAGATGGGGAGACAGGGGAAACAGTGGCTGACTTTATTTTTTGGGGCTCCAAAATCACTGCAGATGGTGACTGCAGCCATGAAATTAAAAGACGCTTACTCCTTGGAAGGAAAGTTATGACCAACCTAGACAGCGTATTAAAAAGCAGAGACATTACTTTGCCAACACAGATCCTTCTGGTCAAGGCTATGGTTTTTCCAGTGGTCATGTATGGATGTGAGAGTTGGACTGTGAAGAAAACTGAGCACCAAAAAATTGATGCTTTTGAACTGTGGTGTTGGAGAAGACTCTTGAGAGTCCCTTGGACTGAAAGGAGATCCAAACAGTCCATCCTAAAGGAGATCAGTCCTGGGTGTTCAGTGGAAGGACTGATGCTGAAGCTGAAACTCCAGTACTTCGGCCACCTCATGTGAAGAGTTGACTCATTGCAAAAGACCCTGATGCTGGGAGTGGTTGGGGGCAGGAGGAGAAGGGGACGACAGAGGATGAGATGGCTGGATGGCATCACCGACTCATTGGACATGAGTTTGAGTAAACTCTGGGAGTTGGTGATGGACAGGGAGGCCTGGCGTGCTGCGATTCATAGGGTCACAAAGAGTCGGACACAACTGAGTGATTGAACTGAACTGATGACTCACTTCAAGTTAATTTTTGCACGTGTTGTAATATGGCCGTCAATTTCCTTCCCTCCCCCATATAGATATATGGTTGTTTTGGCACTATTTGTTGAAAATACTCCCCTTTCCCACTTGAATTGAATTGGATTGTTTGTTTACTCAAGTGGTGACAGTTCTCTACATGTACTTGAAATAGATGAGTTTTTGCAAGTATTTTTATCCCAGTCTGTGGCTTATCTTCTAAGTTTCTTTTTAGTAACTTTCAAAGAGCTTTAATTTTATGATGTTTATTATATCTGTTTTTTCTCTTATGATTTATGTTCTTTGTGTCTTATCTAAGAAATCTTGATCTAATACAAGGTAACAAAATTGTCCTCTATGTTATTATGAAAAGTTTTACATTTAAGACTATAATTCACTTTGAGTTAAATTGTGTGTTAGTGTGAGCTGTGGACTCAGTTTATTTTCTTTCTCTCTTACTTATTTTAATATGGATTTCAAGTTGTTCCAACATAATTTCTAAGTTGAATTTTCTTAACTTATTTGTCAAAAATCAATTGAGCATACATGTGTGGGTGTATTTCTGGACTCTTGTGTGTTCATTTAATCTATGTCTTGATTACTGTAGCTTTGTAATAATCTTGAAACTGGATAGTGTGAAATTTGCAACTTTGTTCTTCTTTATGGAAATTAGTTGGCCTATTTTAGTTCCTTTGCTATCCCATGTAGATTTTACCACAGTCACTTCTAGGTGATTGTAATTGCTTTGAATCTATTTATCAATTATGGAAGAATTGACATCTTAACAAAATTAATCTTCCAATCCATTATTGTGGCATATATCACTGTTTAAGTATTCTTTGATTTGTCTTAATAATGTTTTATAGTTTTTAGAGTAAAATCATTGTCTGTATTTGGCATATTAACACCTAAGTGTGTGTGTAAGTCACTTCAGTCATGTCTGACTCTTTGAGACTCTATGGATTGTAACCTGGCAGGCTCCTATGTCCATGGGATTCTCCAGGCAAGAATACTGGATTTGGTCCCTTCCTCCAGGAGATCTTCCTGACCCAGGGACCAAACCCACATCTCTTATGTCTCCTACTTTTTATGCTTTTGTAAATATTACTTGTTTTCACTACAATTCCCTGATGTTTGCTAATATAAATGTATATGTAGCTTTTGTGTAGATTCTTTGTAGCTATCTGAGCACAGCTCCGTCTTCCTTTTTGATAGCTCACACTGTATATTTCAGCCTTTTCATCTCCCCCAAATTCTGATCTCTGCCTTAGCAATTCAAAAGGACTGTGACAGCCTGCTTTAACTCCAACCCTCTGTACATTGTCAGGAAATTATCCCCAGGTAGATGGTTGGACAATTTGCCCCTCACCTTTTTAGTTTCCCTTGGCTCAGAAATCCCAAACTTATACAGTCCATTATCTAGTGCTCAAAAATATTGCCTCATGTATTTTGTATATCTTTTTAGTATTTATGTTTAGAGAGTTAGCTCATACCAGTTACTCCGTCATGGCTGGAGGTAGATGTTCCTCCCATAGTTCGTTTAACCAGGTGCTATATATACGTGTGTGTGTGTGTGTGTGTGTGTGTGTGTATGTGTGTGTATAGTTTCCTACCTTAATTTTACCTATGTTTCAATGAAGGTCCTATGTTGTACATATGTGAGTTTGTAAGATAAATACATAAGAATGGAATTGTCAAGAGCACTTAATTTTTACTAGATATTGACAAATCACTATAAGCATTTGTAATTCCACAATCATCATAAGTGGGCACCCATTTCATAGCTCCCTGCAGAATTTTGCAGATCTTTGCTTAATGGAACGAACATACTCATAGAAAAATAAATGCAAATGATTCTCCAACATTTGAAAGGTGATCTATTTCACCCATATATTTACATATTCTAAAGATACTATTTCTCACCTATATAAGGTTAGTAATATCATGTGAAGCTTTCTTATAAGAAGAAAAGTCTGCATATAGATGTAGAAACAATAAGCCAAAAAAATTTTTAAAAATGTAGCAAAGTCTAGACAGACTGGGGGAATGGAAGCTCCATTTTTCCCCTGCCATGTGCTGCTAAGAGTTATCTGAGAGAACAGTAACCATAGCCAAAGTATCCCTCAAACCTCTATAGGTTGCTGCCAATCCTTGGCTACCCATTCAGTACCGTTGTCCCTTACTGCATTCCAAGAACTGACTTGTGTCACTGGCATTGCCAAGCGCAAATGATGGATTGCCTGAACTGCTTCCACCAACAAAAAATCTGCAGAACGAAAACAGAACCAAGTCTCAGGCCAAATTCTCAGCACATTTCCTAATTACCCTGTTAAATCTTGTGCAGGGCTGTGGTGAACTCGCTCTGATCCTGGCAGCCGACTGCTAGGAGGGAGAGAAGCTTTTGGGGATTTAGAAATTGTGTCTTATTTTAGATAAGGGAATTTGGATTCTTTCCACCTACTGGTTTTCAAGGTCCCTTTTTGCCATTGGACATATTACGCTCAGTAGAACACAAAGAAGTTTAAACTCAGGATCTGCAAGCTAGACGGTTCTTATCCTAAACATAACTATGTATCACCAAACAGCTCTATTTAGATTAGAGTGTCCAAAAAATATTTTTAACAAAAATATAGCTTTTCCTCCTTCAGCCCTTAGTGGAAGATCTCTTATCTCATAGAAACTTGGGAACCAAGACTAGACAATCTAGATTTGGGAGACTCTAGAGTTGTTGCTGGAGAAGGAAATGGCAACCCACTCCAGTGTTCTTGCCTAGAGAATCTCGGGGACGGCGGAGCCTGGTGGGCTGCTGTCTATGGAGTCTCACAGAGTCAGACGTGAGCAACTTAGTAGCAGCAGCAGAGTTGTTGCAGGAAGAGGGACCCCTTCCAGGGCCCAAAACTGGGCTCTTGTCTAACACTCGGAAATGAACTGTCCGAGGAGGCACATGTGCTGACAAAGCAAGAGATTTTATTGGGAAGGGCACCCGGGTGGAGAGCAGGAGGGCGAGGGAACCCAGGAGAACTGCTCTGCCGTGGCTCACACTCTCGGGTTTTACAGTGATGGGATTAGTTTCCGGGTGGTCTTTGGCCAATCATTCTAATTCAGAGTCTCTCCTGGTGGCGCACGCATCGCTCAGCCAAGATGGATGGTAGCGAGAGGGATTCTGGGAAGTGGATGGACACGCGGTGTCTCCTTTTGACCTTTCCCGAACTCTTCCAGTTGGTGGTGGCTTATTAGTTCCATATTCCTTATCAGGACCTCCTGTCATAAAACAACTCATGCAAATGGTTACTATGGTGCCTGGCCGGGGTGGGCGGTTTCAGTCAGTGTGCTTCCCCTAACAGAGTCATCATGCATATGTTTGAATCTCAGCTCTGTCCCTAATGGGTACATAAACTTGGGTATTTATTTATCCTTCTATGCCTCAGTTTCTTTATAAAATAATATTATAAGTAATAATATTACTTATAAAATAATAAGTAAGTAATAATATTACTTACTTATATAAGTAAGTATAATAAATATTCAAGATGTTGAATAGTAATAACTTATTTATTTGAAGTTATTATCATTATTTCTGTGATTATTAGTTATGTTTGATAACTGTGAATAGAGACACCATGGAGAACGGCTCCGAGAACAGAGGGACAGTGACTGCTTACATGTTAGTTAATAAGTTAGCCAAACATTTTAAATGGCAACTATATCCTCAGTACATTGCTAGTCTGTGATCCTCAGCTATGTGTGTTCTGTGGTCCATTTAAAATAAAGTGGATAATATATGTGAAGATCTGATGAAAGAAGGAGGATATCACAAAAATATCACTATTGTTATCAATATGTAACAATTCAAGAACTGCATTCTTAAAACAATCAACAAAGAAGTCAAGAATAGGTTTACACTGAAGTCTGTGTGTTACTTTGCTTTACTTGGACTGTTTTAATAGACTCATAATGTCCTTTGGAAGGAATTAAAAGGGTGAGGCTTGACTCGTATCTTTAGCAAGATCCTACTCCAATTCATCCTACTGCTCAGGCAGACAGATGTGTCCTCTGAAATTCATGTCTGGTCTTATCAACCCACACTAAACACCTTTGAAAACTTAGCAGTGACTTATATGACTACATTTAAATTTCATGGCATATTTTGTGTTTGTCCTGCTGCATTCTTATACTTCATGCTCACCTACACCTTCCTCATGTTAAACCAAACTACTCACTGTTCCCCTGGTAAGCTGGTGTCAAATGCCATGAATCTTACATCAGAGGAAGTTATTTTGCTTCTATCTGAAATCTCACAGTTCCTTGCCACTACACATGACATTTGAAAGATAAAATGTCACCATACATTTTCCTGCATGACTGTATACACACATATACATGTACATGTAAGTGCGTACATATAACACAATACAAAATGTTATAACCTAATGGTCAAGGCTTTATTTCTGGAGTTAGTTCTGGGTTTAAATCCTGTTTCTGTCACTTACTATCACGTTTAATGAGTGAAGGATTTCTTATAATATGTGCTCCAGACTGTAAAGTTCTTTAATTCAAGGGAAAGTGGAATGTGGACTGAAGGAATGGGAGAAGTCTTTCTAGAGCAGTTGAGAGAACAGGGTTGAGTCTTCAAGACTAAAAAGGATAAGAAACATTAGACAAGAGGGCAAGAATAATGCAGACAATGTGCTTTGCTTATGAAGAGAAAACACAGAGGACTGGAACAGTCTTGAATCTTTGGCTGTGATTTGGCTAAATGAAGCAAACAACATTCTTTAACGACACAAGACTCTCATATTCCACACTTGAAAAAGCAAACTAGCTACAAGAGTAGCTGTCGGTCCCAGGTTAGATATTTCTCAATGAAAATGGGAATCTCAACTTGAGAATAACTTTGCTCCCTTGCAAAAGCATTGTCATTGCAGTGAAGTCAGAAACCTTGAACGTCATCTGCGATTTTTTAGATTGCAAGTCAAATCTTAATGGGGTGAAAGAATTTGGAGTGAAGTAGATGGAGTCCTGGACTGAGTAGGCCATTATTCATTACCTGGAGACTTTTTAGCAAATTACCTACCTCTCTATTTCAAGTTCCTCAGCAAAGAAAAGGATAATATCTGACCTATTTTCACTGCAAGTTTTTTGTTTTTGTGGTTTGTTTTTGTTGTTAGTATTTTAGGTGTAAATACACCTGAAATAATTAAAACTGTTTGCAAGCTTATTTGAGGTAATAGTGTGGGGGAGTGGTACTGTATCATTTAGAGAGCAGAAACAGAAAGTACTGTGGTCAGCACCTCTTACAGACGCTAACGCTGAGGAAATACCTGCATTGGCTGTGTTTCCAAAGGTCTTTTCGGCCATTGTTAAAGCTAGGAGGTTGATACTGAGTCTATTCTTATATCTGAATGTCTGTGTGTTTAATTGTAGAGGTGTCCCTTATGAAAAACTCAGATCTCTTTGAAACCACTATGGAAAAGAATACTATTATTAAGATGGTCAGTGTATTGGACTGAAGGTGCTCATACTTAGTTCACAATCTTCTCATTAAGAGGTGGACCTATTTTTCTTTCCCTTGAATATGACCTGGCTTTGCTTTGACCAAGAAAGTACAATAAAATTAAAGTGATATTGAGCTTTTTCCAGGTGCAGCCTTTTTTTTTTTTTTTTCTTTTCTTTTTTTTTTTTTTATTATTATTATTATTTTTTTTTTTCCAGTGGGTTTTGTCATACATTGATATGAATCAGCCATGGATTTACATGTATTCCCAATCCCGATCCCCCCTCCCACCTCCCTCTCCACCCGATTCCTCTGGGTCTTCCCAGTGCACCAGGCCGGAGCACTTGTCTCGTGCATCCCACCTGGGCTGGTGATCTGTTTCACCATAGATAGTATACATGCTGTTCTTTTGAAATATCCCACCCTCACATTCTCCCACAAAGTTCAAAAGTCTGTTCTGTATTTCTGTGTCTCTTTTTCTGTTCTGCATATAGGGTTATCGTTATCCAGGTGCAGCCTTTAAGAGAACTGCCAACTTCTGTCTCAGGCTTTTCAAGTCCGAGGTCTTCATGTAATAGTTGGACTTCCTGCTGGAGAGACCAATGAAAAGACCAGAGATTGAATGGAGGAGGACTCAGCTGAGCCCAAACTTGTCAGGGTTAGATAACTCTGACTAAGCACTGAGCATGTTTAAAAAAAATAAAAACAAAATATGGCTGTCTCAGATTTTCAGAACCTTCCAAGCACTAGTTGACCCTATTCTGCATTATGTGGAGCACAAGAATTTCCCAGTTGACCTATTACCAAATTCCTGGTCAAAAAATCATAGGATATGATACAGTGATGGTTGTTAAAGCCACTAAGTTTTGGGATAGTTTTTCCTTTTTTTAAATGAAGCCTTTTTTCACAAGCAAGGTGCATGCAAAGAAACTCATATAGCAAAATTAGGAAGTGATGGACCAAATAGATCAATACCATTGCCATGCCTGTAATTAGTTAATTGAACCATCAGTGAAAAGCTTATTAATGCAGTTTTCAGTGAGAAGTTTGCTTTGTTAATTTTGAAGATCATTTAAAGTGATAAAAAGAGGGAACATATTGTATAACTCAATCAATGCTGGTTTCTGACAATAGTTTTCTTGTTAAATTTACACCAGATAATATCATAGTATAAGGTACATATCATGCCCAGATTCCACTTTGAGGCAAAGGTAAATGCAGAACTCTTTAAAAATGCTTAATAATTACTGTCAACCATCTATGCTCTCACTTGCCCCTCGGAAACTGTACACATCTAAATTAATTAAGCTTCAGAATGCCTCTGTGATGCGGAAAAGGAATAACAAGGAATCATTTTACCCAGCACTGAAACACAGTCACCTCTTGGGTGAACACAACAGCTGTTTAGCAGCTGTAAGGGAATCCTGAACTATCATTCTGGGCAGCCATGCTAAAGAGGATAACGGATCTGATTGAAATTGCAAAGAAAATTTGAGTAGACAGGATGCAATTACCTGAATTGGAGCCCAGCCAGCTCACCAGGGCTAAGTGGCAAGTGACTGGGGCTGAAGAGCATGTCTTCTGCATATTTCACCAGATTACTGGGACCATTCAGCGCCCTGTGTGGACAATAATCAGAGGCTGTGTAAGCCTGTGATCCTGAACCTGCATTACAGCTCCCCAAAACACATTTCTTTCTAGAACGATATGGCTATTCTGTTAAATCTATCTGGGAACCAAAGTTCATATGGGCACTGAACATAAATGTGAACAGCCAAAGTTATGCCCCTAACCCTAATTGCTATTGGATGTTAAACTGTTAAGTCACTCATCGTAACACAGTTTGATGCACATATTTTAAGGATCTGAAAAATAATAAAGTGGTTTCTACACTGATATACTTACACATATATCAATATGATGACTGTTAAGCCATAAGCATACAAGATAAATGACATTTGTGTTTAAATTCAAGAGGCACTGAGGATCACATTTCCCTTTAAAAATTCAAAGAACAACTAAAGATAAAGGAACTAACCGTAAAGTCTGTCTCCTTACAGGAAAAACAAGGGTTTTTAGATGATACACATTCTAATAACCTACTCAACCTAAAATCTGATAAGTTTCTGCATCTGAAGAGCAATTGCTGGCTTTTCTTTTTTTATTTATTTTTTATTTGGACATATATTTGATTTACAGTGTTGTGTTGGTTTCAGGTGTACAATCATGGTATTTAGTTATACATAGATGTATTCTTTTTCAGTTTCTTTTCCCACGTAGATTATTACAGAATATTAACTACAGTTCCCTATTCTGTACAGAAGGTCCTTGCTGATTATCTATTTTATATGTCAATTTCACCCTCCTATTTTATCCCTCCTCTCCACCTTCCCCCTGCCCCATTAACATACATTGTTATCTAAGGCTGTATCAGTTTGTTTTGTAAATAACTTCATTTGTATCATTTTTTTTTAGTTTTCACATTTAAGTGATAGCATATGATATGTCTCTTGATATGACTTACTTCAGTTAGTATAATAATACCCAGGTCCACCCATGTTGCTACAAATGGCATTTTTCATTATTTTTTATGGCTGAGTAATATTCCATTATATATATGCACCACATCTGCTTTGGCCTATTCCTCTGTTGATGGACATTTAGGTTGCTTCCATGTCTTGGCTATTGCAAATAATGCTGCAATGAGCATTGAGGTGCATGTATCTTCTTGAAGGATGGTTTTCTCCAGATACATGCCTAAGAATGGTATTGCTGGATTATATGGTCGCTCTAAAGGCTCTAGTCCATGGGGTCACAAAAAGTTAGACACAATTGACCACACACACACACACACACGATTGCTCTAGTTTTAGTTTTATAAGGAATCTCCATACTGTTCTCCATAGTGGCTGGCTTTACTCTTAAGTAAAACAACTAATTTTCTGAAAGCATTTTTAAACAAGGCCACTGATTAAACAGTATTAATGAATTAAAATTAATTTACCTAAAGAAAATACACTACTCAAAAAGTTTTTAAGTCAGCCAGTTACAGGACCCCTATGCCAACATCAGAGAACTGGGGTTGTGGAATTCTATACTTGACTTCCCATGTAATATAATGCACTTATACTCTAATGAAAAACGCCCCCTACCAAGTGCTTAGAGGAAGTGAGATGAGAAAACAAACAAGAGGATGGACTTAAAGGGTCTTCCTGCTTAGTAAAGGTAAATCATATGTTCAATGAAATAATCTTTGAACTTTTCTCCTTCTTCCCATAAAAGATATTCAAAATAAAAAATGTTTCATTATATCTATTCAGCTTGCTCACATAAAGTTTGGATGCACTAAAGCACTTTTTTTACTCCAAGTGTGGTCCGCAGAGTTGCAGCACTGGCATCACATGGAAAATTCAGAATCCCAGGTCCCACCCCAGACCTATGGAATCAGAATCCAGATTTTGACATGATCTACAAGCAATTCATAAGCACATGAAAGTTTGAGATGCTCTGCTTTAGCATATTATGTTTTTGAAGCCTGCTAGACCCATATACATCATTTAACCTTGTTTGACTCAGTACTTGTCTTTGAATATCATCAAGGACCTAGACCTATATATGCAATAATAATTTACCCCTCATCATATTCAGTTGAGACTTCCCTGGTGGCTCAGATGGTAAAGAATCTGCCTGCAGTGCAAGAGACCCAGGTTTGACCCTTGGGTCAGGAAGATTTCCTGGAGAAAGGAATGGCTACCCGCTTCAGTGTTGTGTACTAGAGAAGACTTTGAGAGTCCCTTGGACAACAACTGAGCTATCAGGGAAGCCTCGATATGCAGATGCCACCCCCTCTTAAGGCAGAAAGTGAAGAAGAACTAAAGAGCCCCTTGATGAGAGTGAAAAAGTTGGCTTAAAACTCAACATTCAGAAAATGAAGATCATGGCATCTGGTCCCATTACCTCATGGCAAATAAATGGAGAAACAATGGAAACAATGACAGACTATTTTCTTGGGCCCCAAAATCACTGCAGATGGTGACTGCAGCCATGAAATTAAAAGATGCTTGCTTCTTGGAAGAAAAGCTATGACCAACCTAGACAGCATATACACCATGGAATATTACTCAGCCATTAAAAAGAATTCATTTGAACCAGTCCTAATGAGATGGATGAAGCTGGAGCCTCTTATACAGAGTGAAGTAAGCCAGAAAGATAAAGAACATTACAGCATACTAACACATATATATGGAATTTAGAAAGATGGTAACAATAACCCTATATGCAAAACAGAAAAAGAGACACAGAAATACAGAACAGACTTTTGAACTCTCTGGGAGAAGGCGAGGGTGGGATGTTTCGAGAGGAATCGGAGGGAGGTGGGAGCGGGGATTGGGATGGGGAAGACGTGTAAATCCATGGCTGATTCATATCAATGTATGACAAAACCCACTGAAATGTTGTGAAGTAATTAGCCTCCAACTAATAAAAAAATAAAAAAAAAAATAATAAAAAGCAGAGACATTACTTTGCCAACAAAGTTCCATCTAGTCAAGGCTATGGTTTTTTCATACACATCATGTATGGATGTGAGAGTTGAACCATAAAGAAAGCTGAGTCCCCAAGAATTGATGCTTTTGAACTGTGGTGTTGGAGAAGACTCTTGAGAGTCCCTTGGACTGCGAGAAGATCTGACCAGTCCATCCTAAAGGAAGTCAACCCTGAATATTTATTGGAAGGACTGTTGCTGAAGCTGAAGCTGAAACTAAAGCTCCAATACTTTGGCCACCTGATGTGAAGAACCGACTCATTGGAAAAGACCCTGATGCTGGGAAAGATTAACAGCAGGGGGTGAAGGGGGCAACTGGGGATGAGATGGTTGGATGCCATCACCGACTCAATGAACATGAGTTTGAGCAAGCTCCTGGAGATAGTGAAGGACAGGGAAGCCTGGTGTGCTGCAGCCAATGGGGTGGCAAATAGTCGGACACAACTGAGCAACTAAACAACAAATATTCAATTAATATTTTCAGCAGTTATGTACTGTTCATTTTTTTCAAGTAAATGTTGGAATAATTATTTTATTGTTGATTCTTCCGGGTGTTCTATTTAAAGATATATTCAAATTACAAGTAATAGCTTTGAAAACCAGAAATTCAATAAACTAAAGACCCTTTTTGCTCTGCTTTCAATTTTTCAACCACAGCAATTATTTCTCTTATGCTAAAGGACTTATGTGTTTGTGATGCATCACCATGTTATGTAGGCCTATAGTGGGTTGTAATTTTACATAAACTTATTCCATTTAGCTTAATAGTATTCATTTATAACTCAGTTTATAAAACACTCTTCACTCGAGAGTAATAAAATTGCATTTTGTTAACAAAACATCTGTAATTTAGTTTTGTTACTGAGTCATATTAGCATCATTATTCAAAATTAGCGAGGCTTTACCATATAAGTCATGGCTGCAGACATCAGCCACAATTGTGTATATAATACAAACACTGATTTTAAGATGTAGAATTTGTTTAGATGTGGCACTCTCTAGGAGTACACAAAGCATGCTTCTTCAAGCCCAGAGGACCTGATAAACACTCTTGGAGCCACTGTGTCCAGAGTGTAGAGGAAATCTGATTCAAACTCTTCTTTGGGCTGGGCTTGTGCATCAGCTGTCATTTTAAGAAAGCATTCTATGTGAAGAAGTTTGAAAGTTACTCATTTTTGTCTAGTTTATCATCCACCAAGAACACGCCTTGGTGAGCAGAGACAGTGACTAATACAACTGGCAGAAAAACTAAGATTATTCATCTTAAGTTTGTGACAGACATGTTTTTAAAAAGAAATGCAGTAAGTATGTCACTCCAAGGAAAACAAGTTAGAATAGATGTTACCAACGAAAAGTTGAAGAAAATTGAATCTGAAAACTTGTTTAAACCACCATGACCTAAAACATTAACAAAATTTTAAGACTTTTCTGATGAGATCTGTGGTGATATTATTGAATGGGATTCATTTGATACTTTTTAATGAAATATGTCTATATTTAGAATATCTTCATTACTCAATGATCCAAGATTTTCCATTCAAAGGTTTAAAAGGAGCTACCAAAATGTATGATAGACTAGTTAGCTAATTTTAATAGAGTAGTAAAAGTTCACTAATGTAGCATCAGATTCCACATTGTAACTAATTTTTTATCGTGTGTGTGTGTGTGCTCAGTGATGTCCAGCTGTCTGTGGCCCCATGGACTGTAACCTGCCAGGGTCCCCTTTCCATGGAATTTTCTAGACAAGTATACCAGAGCAGATTGTCATTTCCTACTCCAGAGAATATTCCTGACCAGGGATTAAAGATGCTATTTTTTTTTTTTTTTAAATAAACTACCACTTCTCTAGTTTTGATGTAGTATCAGAAAATAATATCCACCATTAGCCAAAAGAGTATCAAAATATTCCTCCCATCAATATGTGGCCATGTTTTCTTATATTTCAATCTAACAATATATCACATCAGAAAAAATGCAGAATCAGATACGAGAATCTGGCTGTCTTCTGTTTAGCTGAACATTAAAGTGATTTGCAAACCTGTAAAAATGTCACTCGTCTTGCTGCTTTTTGTTCTGTTTTGGAGACATATAAGAAGAGACATAGAAGGAAAAACAAAACAAACAAAAACAAGTGTCGTTAGGAATCCTGGAAACGTCAGCTGCCACACAATCCATGTTACCATCTTTGGTTCAGGTCCTGAAGGTTGTCAATGATGAGACTTCTCAGGGGATGGGGTGGCCCCTGCTCAGAGATACTAAGAGATGGAACTAGCTTTCCTGAGAGGTAGTGTGTTTTCCGTCACTGAAGATGTCCAAGGGTGTGTGGGATGACTTAGACCACAGACCTTAAAAATCAGCTGGGAGTCATCTTAAAATGCAGATTCTGATTCAGTGATCTGCCCTGGTGCCTGAGATTCTGAATTTCTAACACGTCCCTAGATGCTGCTGCTGCTTTTGGTCCATGGAACACACCTGAGGGCTTTCCAGTAATTAGGAAAGATGAAGCTGAAGCAAGCTTTCTAGGTTATAAGAATCACCTCATATTCTTGTTAATCCAGCTTTCTAGCTTCCTCCCCAGGAGACTGTGACTTAGTTGATTTTGGTGGAAGTCTGGAAACTGTGTTCTTTAAAAGGAAATTCTTATGATTAGTTCAATTGGAGAACACTAAGTAGATGATCTTCCATGATCTTTCCACAGTGTAATTCTGTATTTCCCATAGCGCTAGCTATTGATTTTATATCTACATTTTTTGTTAGTTTTTGCCTTTTGCTTTTGTCTTTTTTTGTCTCAGAATCAATAAGATTTCTAAGGAGGGAATCACCCCCTTTTATCTTTAATAACCAAGCATAAGCTCTCCGTATATGAACCTGCTCTCATGGTTTGGTGGTTAAGTGATTTGGGTAGGTGATATAATTTTATTTGTATAACAACTCTGTGAGTTTCATATTATTTCCCTCATTTGTGTGGATTAAAAACTTGGTAGAAGCCAAGTGACTGGCTCAAGGTCATGCAGACACAAGAAGTCGTGAGGTCAGGATTTGGCTCTCATCTCGGCCTGTAGCCTGGCTGCTCAGACACTAGACCCCTGATGCCTGCAGTGCATCCCCCTCTGTGCGTGCAAGTCACAGTGCCTGCACGCTGCTCACACCCCTGCTCTGTCCTTACCACCATGTCTCCTTTTAATTTGGCTTTACCTCTGCTCCTCAGGACTTCGTGTTCTTATGTTAGTCTTTGCTCTCCCCAGGCTCCTAGCCCTGAATAAACACCAGCCCCGATTCTGGGGTCAGGGTCGCTCTTTCTAATCTCTCTCTCTGGTCTTTGTGAACATCCACATTCATCGGGGTCTGGACAAAAGGCCAAATTGTGATGCAGTGAGGTTCTGATGACAGGCTCCTCAAAACAGCAGTAAAATGCATTGCCTGAGCTCTTCTTCAGTCAGAACCAACCATCCTGCATAGAGCTATGTGGTGGGCTTGGTAGGATGGGGAAATTAGCCCTCATAGGCGGTTAATAGTGACTTTGGCTAATTTTCTTTTCTGGATCTTAGTGATAATTGGTATAAATTCCATGGAGCTCATTTTTTTTTTTTTTTTTTATTAACTTAATACAGATGCATTGAGCACCTACAATATACCAGGCACCATCTGGTAGCTGGAGGTACAATACTGGTCTAAAGCAGACAAGGATGTTGTGTTCCTGAAGTGATGATCCAATGAGAGTCAGATTTTAAACAAATAATCACAATAATGACAGTGTAATTGCATGCCAGTAGCACAACCATTGGGGGCTTCCCTGGTGGCTCAGAGGTTAAAGCGTCTGCCTCCAATGCGGGAGACCTGGGTTCGATCCCTGGGTTGGGAAGATCCCCTGGAAAAGGAAATGGTAACCCACTCCAGTATTCTTGCCTGGTGAATCCCATGGACGGAGGAGCCTGGTAGGCTACAGTCCACGGGGTTGCAAAGAGTCGGACACAACTGAGCGACTTCACTTTCAGCAGAACCATGAAGCAAAGGAATCCAGTTCCTTGAGTTATAACTGTGGAAATGGAATTAATTTAAAGGCTCAGAAAATAATAATAGATAAACATATATGCCTGGTGCTTATGCACCTGGTGCTTATGCCTGAATACACTGTATTCAGTGGCTTTTAATCAAAATGTATTATTAATATTTTATGCAATTTATAAAGTTTACTTTCCATGTGCAGTTTGGACTATATTCCCTATGTTGCACAGTATATCCTGGAGTATCTTACACCCAGTAGTTTGTACCTCTCACTCAACATTGAATGTGAGTGATCTCAGGCTGTCCTAAAAACAGCTATCTGAGCAAGTTAGCTCATAATATTGGTGAGAAAGCTGAGGCTCAACAGTAAATGCTTAATCTCAGTATGTGCTTCCACTGACCACTAAAGCTCCCTGCTGGCTGCTCATTCCATCTGGTCAGAGCCGAGAGAAATCCTGCAGGATTCAGTGTGGAACAGACTGCTCCATCCTGCTCCCATGTGAGGTTCTCTGCCAGGGTTCCCAAGTGCTAGTTCTCTTTGAGGCTAAAGGTTGTTTATCTGAGATTTTTAAGGAAAGATTTGCTTGGTTTGAAATTGTGTGTAGCAATTGCTAGCTAGGAATTAAGAGGTCAGTAAGATTGAACCATTCTGTGCAAAGGAGGTGGGAAAGGCAATGGGAGCTGGTCTCTAAATCAGTAAAGGCTTAAGCCTTGAGGAAATTTAAATGCAAACTAAAAATGTTTAGCACCTTGATCCCCAAATCCAAAAATAGTAGCACTACTACTGAACCAAATCACCCCACTTCAGTTTGCAGGGCCTGCTCTGCCTTTGTTCATTCTGAATCATCACAGAAAGATTACAAGTCAAGTCCACTCAATACTAGGTGCTCTTATATCTTCCTAATTCTTTATTTAGTTTTCATGAAATGCATAGGTTTTCATTTGCATAAAACTTTGACATTTTTCTCAATGGGTTTGCATGCTTGCTCAGTAGCTCAGTCGTGTCCAACTCCTGGTGACTCCATGGACTGTAGCCTGCCAGGCTTCTCTGAGCATGGGATTGTTCAGGCAAGAATACTGGAGTCTGCTGCCATTTCCTCCTCTGGGGACTTGTCTTGAACAAGGGATCAAACCCACGTCTCCTGCACTGGCACCTGGGAAGCCCACTTCAATGGGTTTACTTAGGGTAGAATCTGATACCCTTAGTCTTGTGATTATGACTTTACATATTGTAAATCGAAGCTACTAAGAGCTGAAAACAGTGGATCAAAACTCCAAAACTCATATAGCCCATCAGTAACCTAGCTAGGATTGCCACAGACCTCAGGAGTTTTGATCCTATGTACTTCCTTACTAAATAAAAGACCATCATTCACTGTAAATTAATGAGACCATTTTATTACCCAGAATTAGCTTATGCTGTAGACTTGCTTGAAAATGCAATAATTGTATATAAGATTTTAGGTTATAAAATGTCAACAGAATATGTAACAGAATGATC
The DNA here is from genome assembly GCF_033118175.1 of Dama dama. NCBI lineage: Eukaryota > Metazoa > Chordata > Mammalia > Artiodactyla > Cervidae > Dama > Dama dama. The sequence goes on from NC_083695.1 coordinate 72,330,047, forward strand.
CATCATCATATGGATTTCAATGTATGTCAGGGTAACTTGTATTCACTGATATAAACAACTGCTATTCATTGACCTTGAAATAGCAGGAGAGCCAGTGTTCCTGTCCTATGAATAGTATAAAGTAGTATCATGCAGAATATTACCTTAAACTTAAATATGTATGACCGTGTGCTTCTATGCCATAAAGGTGCCATGTTTTAAAAAATAAGCACAGTTAATGCAACAAAATTAACCATAAATTATTTCACTCTTAACTTGGATTTCTAGAATATCATGCAAGTGAATCATAGTCCCATTAATATCACTGAAAACTCCCCGTGTCACATTTCTACTGAACCACTCTCTGAAAAAACACAGCCCTCCTGCCTTTTCACCTAATGATCCACTACAGATATTGCAAGATTTGATCTGGGGCATCAGAGTTCCCTCTCATATGGTGAAATTAGAAAGATAAAGTCTAAGCTCAAACAACCTAATTCAGGACAGGAAAATGGCTGGGATCAGTACAGACTGTTTGATATTTTTACACCATCCCAAGTGTAATTCAGGTCTCCCTGAGCAGACTGCACAGCTCTATCTGATGGACTCCAGGGACTCAGCATGTTGGATAGTGCTTTGGATGAGAACTGGGGGAGAGCAGGTTGGCCAAGGAAGCCCACTTGCATTCAAGTTCAGAAACATTTAGAAATAGTGATGTTGAAGACCCTTCTCAATATTTCATAGTATTTGCAGTATATTTCTCTCGCCTTCATTCTTCACTCATTAATTCCCCAAGAATGGATTGCACGCTACAGTAGACGAAGTTCCTTGTGAGATACTACTGGGGGTGTCTTGAATAACTGTGTCTACTCTTTGATGTCACTGCCCTGGTCAGTAGAGGGTCCCTCTATGTTTCCCACTGGTCTTCTGGTGGACACTTCACCAGTCCATGCTCACTAGATAGGCATGTGTTTTGAGTGGTCTCTTGCAGGAATTTAGTGTTTTCTGAATTACAAATAGTGAGATCGTCTGTTCTCTGTTTTGTTTTTAAGCTGCCTCTTAATTTCTGTTTCTATCCTTGTGACCACTTTTCGATTTATTAGCATATGCTTATCAGAATTCCCAGAGGCTAAAGCAGGTTACTGTTTAGAAATGCCACTGTTTAAATTCCAAAGGATACAATTAAGCAACCAGCAAGAAGCTAAGCACAGGGCTCCTGTCTGGTCAGAAGCCTGTGCCTGCGTGCGTGCTCAGTCGTGTCTGACTTTTTGTGACCTTATGGACTGAGCCTGCCCGGCTCCTTTATCCATGGGATTCTCCAGGTAAGAATACTGGAGTGGGTTGCCCTGCCCTCCTTCAGGGGATCTTCCCAACTCAGGGATTGAACTCGTGTCTCCTGCATTGCAGATGGATTCTTTACTGGTGAGCCACAGGGGACGCCCTGGTCTGAAGTCTTTAAATCTCTGTAAATCACCTAACATGACTGACCATTCTGGTTTGCCCTGGACTGGGCAGGGCAGAGCAGGATTGGGGGTGGATAGTCATTGCAGATTGAGGGACTTGCTGTGATAAAACTGGGACAATCCCAGGCAAACTGACTTGATTGGTCAAAATATAATTGGCTGCAGTTATCACGAAGGGCCCTAGGCTAAACTTGCCCCTGCATAGGGGGCAAATCCCATTTCTGGGAAGAGGAAGCTGCTTTTTGAAATGTCCTGGTTCTGCTTCCTACTCTGCCATAGTCACTGTAGACCAGAGGGGATCTGCTCTTTAAAACTGTTGGGACTGTGATAGCAGTCCCTGCTCTTTGCTTATTGGTCCTGTGAAATTTACCACGTAGATTCTTATTTACACAGAGGAATCCATGAGAGAGAAAAATGCAGGTCAGCTCGTGCACCAACTAGTCCAAGAAATCATAGTCCCTACTGCGGAATGCAGACCACTGTAGGGACCTTGCTGGAAATCTCAGGGAGAGGTAAGCTCAGCAGATCATAGAGCCCATTTTTCTTATCTTTCTAGACTTGGGATTGAGTATGAGCCTTCCTTTCCCTAGACACAGCACAGATGTAGATCTCTAGCACCTAGACAGCTGACTTTTCATCTTGACTCTGTCACTCTTTATGTAACTTAGAGCAAGTCACTTCCCTTGGGCCCCTGTGTCTTCATTCATCAGATGAGGATGTTAAAGTAGATCATTCTTAGTTTATGTCAACTCTGGACTTATAGATAAGACTTTCAAGGGATCAGGATCCTTCTCAGTACTTTACATGTTTTAATTCATGTAATCCTTGCAACTGCTTTCAGAAGTAGGTACTATTATCATCCCAATTTGATAGATGCACATTTGTTTTCAGATCCACCCTCTATAATTTCCCATTCTGTTGGAATACTTGGAAGACCAACTTCTGTGAGTGCCATTCCTTCTTTCTGGTTTCTGTTTCAATTCTGCCACCAGGGAGCAGGAAATTGTAGGAAAGGGAAAGAGTGAGGTTGGGGTACTTATTCCCCAACTCCCTCACTGTGGGGTCCCCTTTGGATGGATGCATCTCTTGACTGAAACTTGCATCTTCTGCCAGCCAGCCATCCCCACACAGCTCTCCTCTCTCTGTGTGTTCCACCTTCTCCCTCTTTAGCCCTGGGAAGGGAGCAGATCCTGGCACTGTTAACAGTTGAGATACCAAGTCTTTCTGTGTGGTTCCCAGGAAACTTCCCACACCTTTGTGAAAAACCCTATTATTAAACTTTCCTCAAATTCCCTAGTCTTTATCCTAAGTGGTTGAAGTAGAATTCAAAATCCAAGGATGGATTTCAGAACCCACGGGGGTAGCGTCCATGTTCTGTTGCCCTATAAAGTCAGTGATTACTTGATGTAGAACCAGGTTTAATTTATCTCTTAGTCTCTGAAACTGTTCTGACACTCTATGAAAAGTAACATTAGCACTTCTGGGGATTGTATTAGACCCCGCCTATATATGAATCTTGTACCATTAAGTAATTCATACAGAAAGTGATGAAGAAGGAAATGGCAACCACTCTAGTATTCTTGACTGGAAAATCCCATGGGCAGAGGAGCCTGGCAGGCTGCAGTCCGTGGGAGTGCAAAGAGTTGGACCTGACTGAACACGCACAGAAAGTGAAAAGTGCTATAGGCTTTGGAATCAGACAAACCTACATTCTAATCCCACACTTACCTAAAGGTGAGGTCATGGTAATTTACTTAATGTGATTACGTTTTTCTGCATCAAAAGATCTGCAGAGTTTAAACTCCTTTTTTAAACAAAAATATGATAATGTTGAAGCATCCAGTTCCACACCTTGGATAGTGTAGGGGTTCAGCAGACGTTCATTGCTTTTCTCTTCTCCTAAACTTTTACTCCTGAATTTCTTAGTAGGCCATCATTATGCCCCATTTGAGATTTTTGCTACTATTCTTTTTGGGTTTCTGCATTTTCCCATCTGAAAGCAAAGACTGAGACATTTCTCAAACTGCTTGCTGAATAAATACATAAATTAATTTTTGGACTAGGCTTCTTTTTTTAAATATTTGTTTCTTTATTTGTCTGCACTGGACCTTAGTTGTGGCATGTAGGATCTTTTTCAGTTGAGGCATGCAAACTCCTAGTTGTAGCATGTGAGATACAATTCCCTGACCAGGGGTCCAACTCAGACCTCCTGGATTGGGAGCATGGAGTCCCAGCCATTGGGCCACCAAGGAAGACCCTTGACAGGTTTTCTGACCAGTATCCAGATATCAAGATTTCCTAGGTCATCTTCTTTTCCAGAAGGGATTTTTTCAAATGAAGATCACTGATATATTCCTCAATGTATTTGACCCTCCTCCTCTGGATGTCTCTACTACAGCAGAGGTACAAGAAAAAGTAATGTGTTCTTACATATACAAAATAGTTTTTTGAAATACAAACTTGTTTGCCTACTAATATATGTTTCAACATGCTTCCCTGGTGGCTCAGTGGTAAAGAATCTGCCTGCCAATGCAGGAGACAAAAGAAATGCAGGTTCAGTCCCTGGGTTGGGAAGATCCCTTGTAGAAGGAAATGACAACCCACTCCAGTATTCTTGCCTGGGAAATCCTATGGACAGAAGAGCCTGGCAGGCTGCAGTTCATGGGATTGCAAAAGAGTCAGACAGAACTGAGTAACTAAACAACAACAACACATGTTTCTACGAACTCCTATTTCATACCCTGAGGCTACGGACTGATAAGAAAGAATGAGATGAATTTCAAGTCAGGTCATCTGGGTGGCTGCCATTTTTCATCTTGTCTAGGAAAGGCCTCTGCTGCTGCTGCTAAGTCACTTCAGTCGTGTCTGACTCTGTGCGACCCCACAGACGGCAGCCCACCAGGCTCCCCTGTCCCTGGGATTCTCCAGGCAAGAACACTGGAGTGGGTTGCCATTTCCTTCTCCAATGTGTGAAAGTGAAAAGTGAAAGTGAAGTCACTCAGTCGTGTCTGACTCTTAGCGACCCCATGGACTGCAGCCTACCAGGCTCCTCCATCCATGGGATTTTCCAGGCAAGAGTATTGGAGTGGGGTGCCATTGTCTTCTCCGAGGAAAGCCCTCTAGAAGGTTACAATTCGTAGGGTAACTTTTTCATCTCATATTTGTTGGTATGCTGATGAGAAACCCTTCAAAATCCTTGGCCTTTCTATAACTATTGTCATAAATGGGGATTGCACATCTTGCTTTGTTTCTAAGTAGGTTAAATTATTTCAAGAATCAGTGGTTGTGTACTCCTAATTTACTCTGTTCATAAATTCCCCAAATTTGGGGTGTTATAAAGGGAAACTGAATTAAAGAGAATATAAAATTGAAAAAAAAATGTAACTTGTGGGTGAATCAGTGTATCACTTGTCTCTTTAAGGTGACTCTGGGATTTATGGGCAATAAAGTATGAAGAAAACCTCTCCCAGTTTACTTACTGTTTGATAATGTGTGAACTGAGTTACCCTGTTAGAGTGTCAGTTTCCCTTTATAAAATGCAGGAGTTGCATTGAATGGTCTATAGCATTGTCCTCAACTCCCATTTGGAGAGTGAATGATTCTTTGAGATGCTGCCCTGAGCGAATTGTTAGAATACCATTAAATAAGCACAATGAAGGCCCCCTACCAACTGGCTCTGCAGATTAAAAGAGCCTCAGCAGTAACTTTCCTTGAAAAATGTTAAACATTTAAAATAACCACACTTGTGAGGAGAGTTGTGTGGCTCTGTGATTAGAGGCTGGAGGGAAGAAATCAGACCCCCTACAAGCGTGAAACTGCTCTCTGCAAGAGAAAACCAATGGTTGTTAACCATCACTGTGATCTTCTCTCTTAAGGCACACTTTTGAGTATTGAGACCAGGCTAGGATTTTTAAAGAAACCTTTCCTTATTTTTCTTAGGCTTCTTCTCTCCCCTCCCCCACCTCAAAGCATCTCATACTTGAGCTTCTAATGAGAAAGTTAATGTTTTTGCAAGCTGGTGGCATCTGACATGTAAAGATTCCACTGAGGATGTATTTCCAAATCCTTTACGACCTTAGGGAGTGGTATGTAATTGTTGCTATAAAGTAAGGTGTGACAGTAACCTTGGGGATTTAAAATCACTACAGAAAATTGAAGAGTAAATTCCTCTTAATAAAGCAGTGCACAGCAAGATGCCAGGGAGCAAGAAATTAACTCACACGGCAGCTGTTGCTTAGGAGGCAAGAGAGAGTTCCACGGCCAGGACCCATCCTGGGAGTATTCTCAAGATACTTTTTCTACCAACAGCCCCCTGCCCTGTTTCAGAAGTGGCCTTATGACATTCCGGATGAAAAATGCTGAAAGCAAAATGATTCCTCTGGCATAAGTAGCAGAGGCAGCAATCTGGGGAGGTGGGTATGGAGGCAGCAGGGAAGATAACAGCCTTGAGAAGCAGAGTCTTAGTCTAGGGCTTTCCTCTATGACTTGGTCTTTGAGGACTCAAATCATATCCCACCAGCCTCAACTTCCCCAGGACTAAGTCTAACATTAGAAAGCATGGTGACCTTTACTTCCCCAGCACCTGGAGAGAAAGATAATGTCTGTTGCCTTGAACATGGAGAAGTCTACAACAAAGAAAATATGAGAAGCTTGAGCAGGGAGGCAGAATATCAATACAAATTATAGTATCAGTATGGTAGCCCTGCTGTTCGAAGCACTTTGCATTGTGTTAGTTGTTAACAATTTCTTTTCTTTAAAAACTGAGTGTAGACAACCTATCAAGGCAAAAGACAATGAAAACACCAGTCAAGCCAAGGGATCCTGCCCTGAAAGGACAGGGATGTAAGGTCCTGCTGGATACAGGACCTTTGTCAAAAGATTTGATGTGGTGAAAGACCCAAATTCAGGGAAGGTTGATATTAGCTGGAGTTGGTTGTAGCCATTGCTTTCCAGGGACTGTCACTCTCTTGATCATTTCTAATAACTCATGATTACTCATATTATCACTCCCCATCCAGACACCTGCATATTCACCCCAATATCTTACTAGAGTCTGCCAATGGCTCCCCAAGATCCAACACCTCTCTTTTCCTAGCCCTGATGTCCCTTGCTGTCCTCCCCCAACCTCTTGGTTTTCTCCTGTTCTAAACTATATTAAAAGCAACAAAGGGTTGGGTATTAGTATAGCCTCTGTAGTCTGACCAGATATGGCTGAGTCACAATTCTGCTTTGTATAAGCAAGTTATTTCATCTCCTCCAGCATCAGTCTTCTCATCTTTCAAATGAAAAAAGGATTGCTAGGAATGTTAAATAAGTCCAGGTAGAGAAAACATTTAATAGAGTGGCTGATATAAAATCAGAGCTATGCATTTTTACCTATTATTATTTTCATTGCCAAGTACTTTTTGTACTGACTCTTGAATTGTTTTTTGACATTCTCTCTAAAAATGTTTACCTACTTTATTCTCTGTCTCTCTTGATTTATCCAGCATATCCTTAACTCAGACTAAAGCTACTGAAACTTTCTTGACCTCTGTTTTCTCATCTGTAAAATGGAGACCAATAACAGTAATTCTCTCATGGTTTTGTCTTCCTGTGCCCAGGGGTCTCATCAATAACCCCCATCCCAAGCCCCAACTTGATGTCATGCCACCTCTTCCAGGAGAATCCAAATGCTATGGACAGCTCATCAATTTCCCTGAGTCATACTTGCCCTAGAATAAACAGCCTAGTTTTATTTATTCATTTGAGTTTTAACTGCTCCTCATATGAAATTATTTCCTAGCTTTTAGCATCCTGGCTTTTCTCTTTTAAACGATATGATTGGTTCATATGTAACCAAAGACATGTGGAATACATTATTCCATAAATGGTCAGCTCAGATAAAGCAATACTGTCTCTGATAGCCTTTATTTTTCACATTTTTTTCCTAAACTTTGCACATCTCAGAGTAAAGCACAGATCTCATTAAAGTTTTTACATGTCACCTTCTATTGTTTCCTCATCTTGAGTATCCTACCCACAAAAGCTGATATCCCTAACTCAAAAGACAAGACCTCACTTAAATTTGCATTAAATATCACACTTAATGTGATGCACATTTAATGAGATGCAGACCTTCATTTCAGTTGGTGGGGATTTTTGTGAATACTAATTTTGTCAATCAACATATTAACTCCCAGCATTTTTCATCCATAAATGTAATGAACCCTCACCATTCATATGTTAACCTAGATCCAGTGATAAAATAGTTTAGACAGGGCCAAGATATTACAGGTGGCACTAGTGGTAAAGAACCTGCCTGCCAACGCAGGAGACATAAGAGACGCAGATTCAGTCCCTGGGGCGAGAAGATCCCCTGGAGGAGGGCATGACAACCTGCTCCAGTATTCTTGCCTGGAGAATCCCATGGACAGAGGAGCCTGGCAGGCTACAGTCTACAGGGTCGCAAAGAGTCAGACATCACTGAAGCAACTTAGCATGCACACAAGATATTACAAACCTTCTTCCTATTTGTTAACCACCAAAAAAAAAAAAAAAAAATCATCTTTGGTTCTGTTTTTTCAACCAATGATTCGTCTACCTAATTGTTCTTATATCTTGCCACAATCTCTCCATCCTGGGCCCAATTACTATATGACACAACTTGTTACTGTTCCTACTGGCTCTCAATATACCACATCATCATGTTTCCTTAAGGCAGTAACTAATCCTCAGTTGTTTATAAACTTGAGCACTGGAGTCAGATAGACTCTGTTGAATTCAGCACCTACTACTTACTAACTGTATGACTGTGGACAGGTTATGTAAGCATTCTGTCCAAAAGTCACAAAGGAAGAAACTGAAATGAGCAGGGAATACCCTATTTTATAGGGCTAATGTGGTATCTGTGTGGATAGAATATGATAAAGTATATCAAGTACTTATAAGAAGCTACTTGCATACAATAAGGACTCTATGAATGTTAGCTCTTTTTACATCTATAAACATTACAACTTCACTGAAGAGGATAAAAGAAAAAATGAGATTAGATCAGATTTTCAGATTATCAGAGATCTGAGATTATCAGATCTTTAGATTAATATTTAGATCAGATTAGATCTGATCAGATCTTTGCTGATTTCTACCATGCTTGTAGACTTTATGTCTATATTCCTTTCCTTAATAGCCCTGGTTTCTATTTGTAATCACTCATGGGTTGTTGTGATTAATTATTAGGCTGTGCCAGGGCTTAGTTGCAGCATAAAAGATCTTTAGTTGTGGCCTGTGGGGCTAGTTCCCTGACCAGGGATTGAACCCTGGGCTCCTGTATGGGGAGCCTGGAGTCATACTCACTGGACCACCAGGGAAGTTCCTATTGTGCTTATTTAATTACAGTTATCTTCCTCCATGTCAGCTGGGCTCAGCCCTGCCTCTCCAAGTACCTTGTGCAGTATCAGGCAGGTGTTCAATGTATATCTGTTAAATGAATGATCACTGTGTAATTTGTACTAATGATGATGGAGGTACAGAGAAGAATCAGCAATAGTCATCATTAACCACCTATGAGGGCTAATTTCCCCATCCACCAAGCCTACCACATGACTCTGCACAGGATAGCTGGTTCTGATTAAAGAAGAGCTCAGACAATGCATTTTACTGCTGTTTTGAGGAGCCTGTCATCAGAACTCACTGCATCACAATTTGGCTTTTTGTCCAGACCTCATGAATGTGTATGCTCACAAATACCAGAAAGAGAGATTAGAAAGAGTGAATCTGACCCCCAGAATCAGGGCTGGTCTTTATTTAGAGCTGGGAGACCTGGGGAGAGCAGATGCAAAGGTAGGAACATAAAGTCCTGAGAAGGAGACATAAGCCAAGGTAAAGGGAGACATTATATTAAGGAGAGAAGAGCAGAGGATATGAACAGTGTGCAGGTGCCGTTCATCGCTAGCAGGCAGAGGGAGATCGGCATTGTGTGTGATTAGGTGTCTAGTGTCTGAGTGTCACTGGCATCAGACTGAAATGAGAGCCAAATCTTGACCTCCCGAGTTCCTACATCTGTATGATCTTGAGCAAGTCATTTGGTTTCTATCCATTTTTTAATCAACACAATGAGAGGAATAATATAAACCTCACAGCTACAGAGATAAAATTACATCACTGAATGAAATAGCTTACCCATCAAATGATGAAAGTGGATTCACATATTGGTTGCTTATTTTGGTTATTAAAAATAAAAGGTGGTGATCCTTCCTATAGAAACGTGAAGGTCCCTGAAGCAGCACATCTAGAGAAAGATGGAGCTAGGTATCTACTGAAAACTAGTCTAGAGCTAACCCTACGAGGAACATAGAGAGCAGGATCAGGGAAAGTCACTATTGAAAACCATCTTAAAGATCATTTAATTATTATTTCCCCCAATGTGCTGATTATAACAATCACAAAGCTGAAACAAAAATTCCAGACTTCTCATAAAGAAGTAAGGTGTCATCCGCAGGGCAGGAGCCTAAATATTGATGTCAACAAGAGTACCAGGTGATTCTTGTGATAAGATGAACTTAGTAGATCCTGCCTTTGATAAATTACCTTTGATAATTACTTGACTTTAAGCTTTCTCTAGTCAAAGTGTGGCCCTTAAATCAGCAGCATCAGCATCACCTGAAGAGTGGAGAACTTTGTAGAATCTCAGATCCCACCCAGACGTACTTCACAGAAATCTACAGTTTAACAAGCCTCCAGGTGGGTTGTACGCATGTTAAATTGTAGCTGCGTCCACCTAAGATACCTCCACCTCCTCTTGGACCCAGTCAGAAGCAGGGGCATCTCTTTGCCAGGAAAGTTTTTGCTACCTCCTGGCACTTCCAACTGTTTAAAATAAAGCAGCCACAACCTTCCCTACAGAGTCAACATCATTGAGAGTGTTTTGGAGTCTGAGACAAAGGTTGCACCATGGGCTGATAAAAGCTGACAATTCCAGACACCTACAATAGGTAGGTAGTAACTCTCTTCTACAATATTAATCCTTGGATCAAAAAGGTGTTTGTGTTTCTGGTTTGGGGGGGATTTTAAAAATATGGTAAAAAAACATATAATGCAAATTCGCTGTCTTAACCAGTTTAAAGTATACAGTTGGGTAGTGTTAACTCTGTTGTCATGCAACAGAGCTCTAGAACTCTCTGCATCTTGCAAAATTGAAATGCTAGGCTCACTGAACAGCACTTCTGTTTCCCGCCTCCGGCCACCTGACAATGAACTGCGGGTATCTTCCAAAGGCATACAGCCCAGCGACAGCTTGACGGCGGTCTTGGGAGGCCCCATGTTGTATATTGTGTGCCGTTTTAAGATACTAAGTTTTGGGGAATTCCCCGGTGTTTCAGTGGTTAGAACTTGGCACCTACACTGCTGAGGCCTTGGGCTCAATCTCTTATAGGGGAACTAAGATCCTGCAAGCTGCATGGCATAGCAGAAAAAGAAAAAAAAAGACATGTTTGTGGTAATTTGTTATGCAACCACATGAATCAAGTACATCTGTGGAGTGTTTGCTTTTTGGAATAATACTTAGACACTGTGTAAATATCCCATTCTCTAATTTTTTACCTAATGATTTTATTATGTTATTTACATGAATGTCGAAAAAATTATTCTACATTCTTTTTGGTTTAATTTTGTTGAAGTATAGTTGATTTACAATATTATGATACTTTTAGGTGTAAGTAAGTGATTCAGTTATATATATATATATTTCAGAATATTCTCTATTATAGCTTATTATAAGATATTGAATATATTTCCCTGTGTTATACAGAAATACCTGTTGTTTATCTACTGTATGTACAGAAGTTTATATCTGTTAATCCAAGACTCTCAATTTATCCCTCACCCCTTTCCCCTTTGGTGACTGTATGTTTGTTTTCTATGTCTGTGAGTCTGTCTCTGTGTTGAACATAGATTTATTTGTATTATTTTTAGATTCTACATATAAGTGATAACATATGTCTTTCTCTGCTGACTTAATTCATTAAGTATAATATTCTCGAGGTCCATCCACGGTGCTGGAAATGACAATATTTCATTATTTTTATGGCTGAGTAATAGTCCATGGAAACCCACTCCAGTATTCTTGCCTGGAAATCCCACAGACAGAAGAGTCTGATGGGCTACAGTCCATGGGGTCACAAGAGTTGGATATGACTTAGCAACTCAACAACAAAAATATTCCATCATAGGGAAAGGGAAAGGAAAGGGAAGTCGCTCAGTCATGCCCGACTCTTTGCGACCCCATAGACAGTGGCCTGCACCAACCTCCTAAGTCCATGGGATTTTCTAGGCAAGAATACTGGAGTGGGTTGCCGTTTCCTTCTCCAGGGAATCTTCCCGACCCAGGGATTGAACCCAGGTCTCCTGCATTGTAGACAGACACTTTACCATCTGAGCCACCAGGGAAATCCCATTCCATCATATATGTATGTATATATATGTATACATATATATATGCCACATCCTCTTAGCCAATTGTCTCTTGATGAGTTTTATCTTCTCTGTGCCACAATCATTATTACAAATTGCATGGTGATCATTGAGGCCTATGAGAGCTCAAGTCTCCATTTCCCTTGAGTTCCTGCCCGGCCCCAGAGGAGGTGATTCCAGAAGCACGTGAGGCCCTTGCCATCACAGGGAACTTGTGTAGGGTCCACAGTTCAGCCTAGAAGTAGCCCAAGATTGCATCCCTTTCTCTGATGTGTTCATTCCAGATCTAAGTGTAAGCCTGTGGTGTGGCATAGACAGGGGCTGGGGTGCTGTGGCTGCAATAATTGAGGTGGCTGTGCTGTCACCTGGGATCAGGGCTGTCCACCGCAGACTTCTCCCGGGACCTGTCTGCCCCAGGCCCAGCACCAAGCTGTGGAGTGGAGTGGGTGTCTCCAGGGTGCTCTCCCGGGGAGCGGATTGCTGAGTACTGCCAGGGCCTGTCTGCTCGTAGCCCCCGCACATCCCCGTGGCCCTCTGTGGTGAGCACGTGGCCCGTGTCTCCCACAGCGGGACTCACTACCACCCTGCCCGCGTGCGTGGACAGTGAGCTCCGGCCCTCCCTCCTCACACCCCAGGCCCTCTGGGTCGTCTCTGAGGAGCTGGACTGAGTCCTCTCCCAGGGCTTGTGACTCAGCGCTTGGCCACTTTTGCGGTGCCGCCTGTCTGGTATGCACACCGACAGTGTCCCCCGCCCGACTCGCTGCCCCCGTGTGTGTGCTAACCACGGTCTCCACGACCTCAGCTGGATCCACTCCAGGTGTCCCTGTCTGTCTCTCTGCAGCTGGACCAAATCTTTCCCCTGATCTCCCTCCGGGCTGTGATGTGGAATAAGCAGGCTGGGATGTTTGCCTGTTTGGATTGGGAAGTGTGCTGAAGAGGCAGATTCAAGTGCAAGGCTTTTTCTGCCCTGATTGTGGGCAAGCCAGCATGGGGACACTCCTTGCAAGTAGAGTCTAGGCTTCTCCAGGCCTTCTGCTGGTCTCACTGGATTTCCCAGCAGGCAAGGGGGCTTGCCTTCTCTGTACAGGATCCCCTGACTGGGAGGCCTGGACTATGGGTCTATTTGTTCCCTCCCCGAGGTAAGGGTCCACCTATATGCACCTTCTGTTTCTTACAGATCCCTGCCAAGGGTGCCAGTCCTGACCTGATGCTTTTTTCGCCATCCTACCTGATTATGTGAAGGTCATTCTTTTAGTTTTGGTTGCATAGGGGATTTTCTGCCAGGTTCGTTAGTTTTCTGGGAGAATTGTTCTATATGTACATGTATTTTTGATGTATTTAGTGGGGGAGGTAAACTCCATGCCCTCCTACTCTACTATCTTGACCCCCTCTCCTAGTCTATATTCTTAATTGCCAAATTTCAGTGTGGAATTGGTAGTCCTCTCCAACGACAGTAACTGGCTATTACCTTTTATGGTTACTATGGACTCATGGGTTTTTAATCCACTAAATATATTGCAAATAGTTAGTCATTCTTTTTGTTCCACATAGTTTTTGAAGCATCATATCACTTACTTAATTTGCATGATACATTTATTTAAAAAAAAAAAAACAGTAATTGTGCATTTTGTAAATGAAACCAAAGGTCTTGTACTAATTTCTCTTCTTAGAAGAGAATGATGTACGTTTTCTATTATTTAGGAACTTCAAGATTCTGGGCTCCATTTGACCTTCCAGAACTCTAAATACAGGCAGACTTTTGGCTGATTCAGATGTGAATCTGGCTATTTTGCATTTGGTAATGTAATCCCTAGTGTTGTCTTTTGAGGAAAGTGAATAACTGTGAGCAGATCATCTATAACAAATCTACAGGTTAGAAGTTCTTTCAACATTTGTTTCTTACAGTAAAAACATTCCTACCTAGTTTTATGAAGCATAGCTTCACTTTCAAACACACAGTAAGTTGAGGATTGATTCCTGTAGTACTGAACTTTCCAGTGTTTTCTTTTCATAAGATAGCCTCATTCTCAAGCCCTGTGCGGGTGCATGTTTTCTGAAGGATCTTCCTTAGACTCTTAGAAACACTGCCTTCCTTAAATGCACTCTCACCTGCTCTTTCATGAAACTGATGAAGCCTTTGTTTTTGTGTGTTCTGTCCAAGGAAGTCTTCCATGCTGGAAAAGGGAAAAACTGGAAAACAGAAAACTCAGCTTTTGCAAGTAGACTAGAAAACATTATGAATTATTAATGCTCAAAATGCAGTAGGTGATTTTGCACCAAACACAATTACCACGTGCCTTGGGAAGCAAGCCTAGTCTATTGCTAAACTAAGAAAACATTCACTTCTAGTTTCCATGACAGTAGAAAGTAAACACTGTACAGGCTCAGAAGAGAGAAGTTTCCAAAGAGATCTGAGAAGTGCTAGAGAATAGGGAATATATATACACATATACACACACTATCTTCACAAAATGTAAAGTCATTAAGAAAATGGAAAAGGAGATTCTTGTGACGTTTAAGAGATTTGTACTTTCTTTTTTCTCTGAAGTGCAAAGAAGTTTGCAGACCCAAAGAGCTCAGCAATGCCCCCACTGTTGTCTAACTCTTCTAAGAAAGAGTAGAAATGGTAGAAGTTATCCTGAGCTGTGATCTAGGGATCTTAGCCTGAGCCTTGGATTCCTATCTCTAGTTTTGTATTCCTCTTTTTATAGTACAAGATTATCTTCTCTTCCCTGTTCATTTTCATAAGCCCACATGGAAATTATTTTGATATACCTGTCAAAATAGTAAACCAAACAGAATTTACTATGGAATGATAGAGCATTAGAACTAAAAGAGTTCTAATAAATCCATGAGTCAAATACTTAATTCCTATTGGTGTTTTAATAAACAATGAGTGAAGCAGCTTGGTTTATTTTATGGTGGTCACTTAAATTATATTACTTCATTGCCTACCTACACATATGAAAGTGTTCTTTACTCCAGAGACATGCTGAATCTGACTTTTCTTGAAACATGTGGTCACTCAGACCTGCTTTAATTTTCTTTCTTTGAATTGACTTCTGGGAAAAGAGCCAAAATACCTTCTCTTGTATTAAATGACCATAGGTGTGCAACCTCAGAGTCTAGGAGACAATCAAGGCAGAAGATATGATAAACCTAGAATATAGGAAAAGTAAAGGTAGCAGCAGCTTCTTCTTAACTCAGAAAAGTATAAAAATAGAGCCAGAAATCCAATATGAATATAAGAAGGCCAGATTTTAAAATGTTGACAAGTATTTCACTTTTTAAAAACACTGGATAGGCTAATACTGCTCAAACTGGATCCCACCCAAGGGCAGTTAACTAGCCATCTGATTTAATTTGTAGGTTATTGTTCCATTTCTGGAAAGGAAATGTCCTAAACCAGTTAACTACAAAACTTTGAGCAGAACCTACTTCTCCAAACTTCCTGCGGGAAAGTATGTGAATACAAACAACCCCAACAAAGGAAACAGCATGAACTATAAACTGTGTCCCCCTGGACTCTAAATCTTGCTGATGATTTGTTCCTTCACTTTTGTTGTTGTTGTTGTTGTTCTGAGAGATAATCTGGTCAATCATGGAGCAGAGCTTTTATTCTGTTTTTAAACTTTAATGTTGGTTAAAAAATAATAATGCATCTTTAAGGCATGTGTTATGGTGGTAAATATTTAAAGTCTCATAAATCCACCATGCTGGAGATTCCCAAGTCAGTAAAAATGAAGAGCGACACTGGAGTGTGCATATCCCCTTTGGAAGGGTTATCTGAGGATGGACTGTACTCTCTCCAAATCCTCTTTTCCCTTTGCCTTAGGTCAGAATTCCTCATTTTTCTAGGTAGAAGCAATTTTGAATGTCCATAAGAAAGCCTCCTGCCGTTTAAAATTCTCCCCAATTTATGGATTTCTTTTTTCATGATGAAACATAGTAGGTGAGGCATCTGAAATATAATCCACAGGAAAGATTGATACTCATCAATTGCATTTCCCCTTATCCTTTTCATCTGGACTGAAGGACACTCACAAAACCTTTCTACCTCTTTTTAACACACTGATCTGTTATGCCATTATATCTTGGCTTAAGTTAAAATGAATGTTGTGTATATATTATATAAACATACAAATATGATTTATATATAGCTTATATACTGGCATATTTTGTTTGTAAACATATGAGATATTTAATATATATTTATATATTTTGCTCTGGTTTTCCTGTATAGAGTGCACGCCTGTGTGTCTTCTGTAGCATTTCTTCAGTACCAGTGTGAACTGTAGTGGTTGTGTCCTCTGTTCAAGGGGATTCTCCAGGCAAGAATACTGGAGTGGGTTGCCATGCCTTCCTCCAGGGGACCTTCCCAACCCAGGGATCGAACACAGGTCTCCCACATTGCAGGCAGATTCTTTACTAACCGAGCCTCCATGGAAGCCCAAGAATACTGGAGTGGGTAGCTTATCCCTCCTCCAGGGGATCTTCCTGACCCAGGAATCAAACTGGGGTCTCCTGCCTTGTAGATGGATTCTTTACCAACTGAGCTCCCAGGGAAGCCCAAGTCTATGAGATATTTAATATGTATTTATATAGTTTGCTCTAGTTTACCTGTAGAGAGTGCATGTCCGTGGGTCTTTTGTAGCATTTCTCCAGCACCAGTGTGAACTCTGATGGCTGTGGGGTACCCTTAAGGAAGGGATATTCCTTTCTGGCCTATTGACCTTCATACATGGTTCTGTACATACTTAGAATCTTCTTGGAAGGTAAAGTTACTAGAAAATATAACAGAAGGAAATATAATTGTTGCAGACAACTTTTGAGATATCTGTGAAACTTATAGAAACCATCTTCATTGAAAAAACAGTCCTATCACACCCTGAGTCCACCTCATCTAGCAACAGGGATGAACAGGTGCAGCCATATACATTGGCCATGAGTGGATATTGAGCCAAGCTATTAGAGAATTTATCACTTTGGAATTCTGAAGTGTGCTTCCTTCAATAGTAATTATATATACTTGGGATCTATACAGCATTCTTCTCCACCAGGTGATGGAGGAGAGAGAATAATGAAGCAGACACACAGAAGCACAGACCAGAGACCCAAATGTGAAGCTGAGAAACTGCTCCAGCTTGGTTTATGATATCTTTTCCATTCCATGTTTTAGTTATTTGCTTAGGCCAGCAATATTCTTTGTCCTTGAGCTTTGTGAGATAATCCTTTTATCTTTAACACATAAGCACAAAGTCTATTTATTTGCTTAAACTTCCTTGAAATCACTTTTCATTTGCAACCAAAAATACATTAGGCAGAAATTATTGTACATACTATATTTTATTTTTTAGGCCGTGAAGACTATAGATTGTCATTGCAGGTATTCATATCTGATTTTGAAAAGTATTCAGAACCTTGCCCTTTCAAAAATGATATGAATTTAAGAAGAGGTGAAAATATGCTGGGAAAGAACATGATATCAATTTAATATTTATATACCAATGCGTGGCTTAAAAAAAAACTGTTTAATTCTCCCTGAGTCTCCATTTTAACTCTTAAGTGTTCAAAATAATTATTTCCATTTTATAGTGGAGAACATTACGGCTCAAGGATGTTATGTGAATCCCACTGCATCATAGCTGCCTCTGCGCAGGGTCTGATACAGAGAGAGGGTCGACATACCCTGAGCAAATGTCTAGCAAGCATTCTGTATATTAGGTAGTTTATTGCCTTTTTCAGGACTGGGGAGGGTCAGAGGTAAGATGATGTTACTCATTGGTTTTATTGGCAGAGAGTCAGTTGGATGCAAGAAATACACAAAGTAGCAAAGAAAGATTTTTTTTTTAGATCTTGTAGTGCGTATCTATTTGTAAATCAATAACTAATCAAATAATTAAAGAAAATGTAAAAACTCATTTTTCAATTACTTGGTACAAGGTCCTGTGTGCAGAAAACCACTTTAATAGTCACAGAAAATAGTAAAACATACACGGCAGCATAGGTTAAACAACATAGCTGAAGACAGAAGTAAGAAGTTACCCTACTTCAGATACATATATATACCCTTCAGTGCATAGCATTTTAAGTGTAAATTCAGGTCTACTCAAACAACACTTTTCAAAATAGTGTTAAGTTTGTCCATTGCATATGCTTAGATCTGTCCTTACACAGAACTGGCCAGTGAATGCATTTGCTGGGAAATCCAGTGTTCATGTATCTTCTTTATTGTAAGAGATAAATTAACAACTGTGTGCATGTGAATGAGGGTGGGCCTTTTCTGGCAATGTGGCTTTGGCTCTGAGAATCCATGTTTGCTTTTTGGAAGTCTCTTTTTTGATGTGTGGACTCCAAGTGCTTCAGCCAGCCAGACATTCATTTCTCTGAAAATAAGACAAAATACGGAAAGTAGCTGGTTATGTTTGAGCAGTGTGGAAAATACAGTGGGTACTTAAGTATTCAGTAAGAGCAGGTTTAATCCAAAAGTAACAGAAAAAACAGAAACAAGGGAAAACAACAATTTAAAAAAAAGCCCAAAGCACAAGAAGGAATGAATAAGGGAATATTATCTAATCTATGTTGTCTTCCAAATAGTAAATACAACTGAGAGTCCAGGAATTTGAGTTAATGATCTCTGTTTCCCATCACACACACACCCCTAAGAGCTCAGCGTGTGTATGAGCATGTATGTGTTCTTTGAAACATGGCTAACTCATAAATCGCAGGAGCTCTGATTGTGGGAGATACACGGTAGTAGGAATAATGGTAGGAATAAAGGCAGGAATAATGGCCAAGGATCCCATCAAATTGACTGGATATGGCTTAGAAGGGGAGTAGGGCAGAAAATGCAGAGTGAGAAAAACCTCCATTTCCTGGGCAAACACAGATTCTCTCATAGTGGAGGGTCTGAATTGGAAATTGATGTCTTTGAAGGTGTTTTTCTAAAACCAAGTCCTCTACCTATTTGTAGTTGAGAGATTAATGGACTCTAGAAAATAAAGTTAAGGATCCCGTTAGATGAAATGATACAGCTTGACATAAAACATCTCTCAGTCAGGATTAATCTTGTCCCATAGGTTTGTGGTACTTTGCATTTATGTTATGAAATTTATCATAATCTGCCATGTATTATGGAGAAGGAAATGGCAACCGACTCCAGTATTCTTGCCTGGAGAATCGCAGGGATGGAGGAGCCTGGTGGGCTGCCATGTATGGGGTCACACAGAGTCAGACACGACTGAAGCGATGTAGCAGCAACCATGCATTATATACAAAAATGGAACTGTTATTTGTTTGAGAGGCCATGCTGTATCCGGCACTTTCTTATATTGTCTCATTATAAGTGACTCATAATACAGGATATCCTGTTTTATAATTTGTATTTTACAGAGGAAGAAATTGAAGTGTGAGAGGTTAAATAATTAGTAAGATTTCCTTCCAAACTTTAATTCAGATGTGTCCATTCCCACTGTTCTGCATATGCACACCTATCTAGAGAGAGAGACAGTTCACATCTTTGTCAGCTTAATGAATTATTGTGCGAAGTAGATGCTCAATAGGTCTTGAGAAATTGACTCCAGTGAATACACAGCAATTAAGTATACCATTTTTCAAGCTTAAGACTCAAATTATAACCTTTAGAAGCTTTATTCAAATTGCAATGCAGCAATGAACATCAAATTGGGATCAGTTCATTTTTGAAGAATAGAAAAATTTCTGAAAGCTCACAAGAGAAATAATTTTTCACAACTTCTCAATATTTAAATCAAGAATGAACTTGCCTTATAGATTAACAGGTGGAATATGTTCCTAGTCACTCTGCTAAATTTTTGAAATGTTTATCTGTCTCAAATTCCCTTTGTCTCTGACCCTAACACCAATGGAATGCCTACCACTTCCAGTGTCAGAGCTAATGCCTTATGTAAAATTATAGTCATCCAAAGTCTTCAATTAAATTGCTCATCTGCACTAGGAATAAATAAAACATAAGCCTCCATTTTTTTTTTTCAGGCAAGGATACTGGAGTGGGTTGCCATTTCCTTCTCCAGGGTATCTTCCTTACCCAGGGATTGAATCTGTGTCTCTTCCATTGCAGGTGGATCCTTTACTGTCTGAGCCTCCAGGGAAGCTCCACAGTAACACACATACACATAAATCAGAAGATTAATCTACACTAAAGAAGATCTAAGCATCAAAGGAATTCTACATGCAGATTTGGAGGGGAGAAGAGTGGAAGGGTTAGATACCAAAGAGAAACTTCTGAACCCCATGATGCTGCCCAAGGCTGGTTCTGAATTAGAATTACATTTACTATGTCTGAATGACGTAACTAAATAGAATCTAAAACATGACTAACATAAATGGTGTTCTGTGCTTCCTATGTAATATAATCAGAGTGCTAGGCCAGGCGTGTCTCCAGGGCTAGAAGACCTGTTGAGTTCCTGAGTCATCTTTGGGCTGGAGAATCTATTGAGAAATAAAGTTTTGGAGGTTAATAAGAACTGGGACCCTCAATGTTTCAGTATTCAGCAAGTCTGCTTTGCAACTGATATCCTAGCAAAGGTCATAAACAAAGAAAAATTTTGAAAGTTGTGAGAGAGAGGAAATAAAGGAAGATAGAAGAATAACCCTGAATTTGAGACATAATCTAATTTGGTACAGACAGAGAATGAGAGGTGTAAAAAATATTGGGACAGCACCATAAAATTGCAGAATTCTTTTATGTTTCTTCATTGGATGTTTGAAAGAACCTCAAGAGAAAACTATTGTTATGGCAGAAAACTAGATCCAGAGAAGTCAAATTCACCCAAGACAAACAGCTAGAACATGGTAACCCCAAATACACTTTCCCCTCCTGGGTCTACATCTTATATTTCTGGTGGCTTATGCTTGCTGCTGCATAGGAATGATGAACATAGAACATTCTGTAATGTAGGTGCTCATTCTGTCATGTGAAACATAGAAAAGACTAAAGTAGTCAAGACTGTCTACCAGGAAAAAGTGAGATTTGAGTTGACTTGTGTGGAAACTGGGGTCAGAGGAGGGGATGGTTGAGAGTGGGGCTTTAAAACTACACTGCTTGAATTTTTAACTTCACTGCCAATTTGCAGCTGTATGAACTTGGCAGATTAATTAACTTCTTTGTACCTCAGATTTCTCATCTGTAAAGTGTGGATAACTGCTGTTTGCAAAAATGGCTTAAGATTGCTAAGTGTATAGATTGGTTTCTGACACTGCACACGCTCCAAAAATAATAGCATCATTGCTGATCTCTAAAGAGAGAGGCAACTCCTGAAGGAAAGTGTTTGTTTATCCACCCACCCAATTCTATAGTATTTATTGAGAGTCCCCCTGAAGGATTTCCCAAACGGTGCTAGTGGTAAAGGACCCACCTGCCAATGCAGAAGACATAAGAGATGCAGGTTCTATCCCTTGATCAGGAAGATACCCTGGAGGAGAGCATGGCAACCCACTCCAGTGGGTTGCCTGGAGAATCCCATGGACAGAGGAGCCTGGTGGGCTACAGTCCATAGGATGTCAAAAAGTCAGACAGGACTGAAGAGACTTAGCGTGCATGCACGCATGCACTTGAAGGATAGAAAAGCACTGTCCATGGCACTTTACTTAATCTAGGTAAGGTTAGGATTGTGCTGCTTGCATGCTCAGTCATGAACATGAACTCTTTACGACTCCATGAACCCACCAGACTCTTCTGACCATGGGATTGTTCAGGCAAGAATACTGCCATTTCCTATTCCAGGGGATCTTCCCAACCCAGGGATTGAACTTGTTTTTCATGTGTCTCCTGCAATGACATTTGGTTTCTTTACCACTGCACCACCGGGAAGCTCCAAGGTTAGGGTTTGAGGAGAAAACAACATGAGCGAGGTTAAGAAGAACAGGGGTGGGCCCTGTTCTAGTTGCTTTCTTTATTTAACACAACAATACCACAGAGTGTGTATTAGTCTCACAATTTGGAAACCGAGGCACAAGATAATTTAAAAACTTGCCTAAGATCAAACAGCTCATAAGTGAAAATCTAGGACTCAAACCCAGGTTGTCTTGTTCCATAAACTGCACTCCCCATCCCTCGATTGCCACAGCCAAAGGACCTCTAGGATATGGTACTGGCTCATAAACAGGCTACCTAATATAGTGTGATTTAAATCTTGATTTTAGTCTTTGATTTTCTAACTAGACTGCTCCCATCCCTGCCCTCGTGAGTACTGTATGACATTCCACTATCTAGGATAAGGCAGAGCATCGGTACGTAATGTTGTAATGGATACACCGAATTTCATTTCTTCAGCAGTCAGAGAGAAGACACAACTGTCATAAGTGTAAAACCTTGGAATGTCAAAGTGAAAGTGGACTCAGATGATATATAGTCCCTCTTCTTCTTTTGACATGAGAACTAAGTTCCCAGTAGGTAAAGGAACTTATTCAAGATTATGTGGCAAGCTAATGATGCAAATTTGGTGAAAGCCCATGTTTTGTGACTTGTGTACCAAGACACTTCCCCACAGGGCAGAGTCAGATATCCTAGATACTAGTTTAAGCCTTAATCCTAAATTTCACTGTTAGAGAAAAAAGAACTGTATCATCCATCAATTTCACTTTTGGGTATGTATTCAAAAGAATTGAAAGCAAGGTCTCAAAGGCATATTTTTTGTTTTTTTTGTTTTTTTTTTCATTTATTTTTATTAGTTGGAGGCTAATTACTTTACAATATTGTAGTGGTTTTTGTCATACATTGACATGAATAAGCCATGGATTTACATGTATTCCCCATCCCAATCCCCCCTCCCACCTCCCTCTCTACCCGATCCCTCTGGGTCTTCCCAGTGCACCAGGCCCGAGCACTTGTCTCATGCATCCAACCTGGGCCGGTGACCTGTTTCACCCTAGATAATATACATGTTTCAATGCTGTTCTCTCAAAACATCCCACCCTCGCCTTCTCCCACAGAGTCCAAAAGTCTGTTCTGTACTTCTGTGTCTCTTTTTCTGTTTTGCATATAGGGTTATCATTACCATCTGTCTAAATTCCAGATATATGTTTTAGTATACTGTAATGGTCTTTATCTTTCTGGCTTACTTCACTCTGTATAATGGGCTCCAGTTTCATCCATCTCATTAGAACTGATTCAAATGAATTCTTTTTAATGGCTGAATAATATTCCATGGTGTATATGTACCACAGATTCTTTATCCATTCGTCTGCTGATGGGCATCTAGGTTGCTTCCATGTCCTGGCTGCGATGAACATTGGGGTGCACGTGTCTCTTTCAGATCTGGTTTCCTCGGTGTGTATGCCCAGAAGTGGGATTGCTGGGTCATATGGCAGTTCTATTTCCAGTTTTTTAAGAAATCTGCACACTGTTCTCCATAGCGGCTGTACTAGTTTGCATTCCCACCAACAGTGTAAGAGGGTTCCCTTTTCTCCATACCCTCTCCAGCATTTATTGCTTGTAGACTTTTGGATAGCAGCCATCCTGACTGGCATGTAATGGTACCTCATTGTGGTTTTGATTTGCATTTCTCTGATAATGAGTGATGTTGAGCATCTTTTCATGTGTTTGTTAGCCATCTGTATGTCTTCTTTGGAGAAATGTCTGTTTAGTTCTTTGGCCCATTTTTTGATTGGGTCACTTATTTTTCTGGAATTGAGCTGCAGGAGTTGCTTGTATATTTTTGAGATTAATCCTTTGTCTGTTGCTTCGTTTGCTATTATTTTCTCCCAATCTGAGGGCTGTCTTTTCACCTTGCTTATAGTTTCCTTTGTTGTGCAAAAGCTTTTAAGTTTCATTAGGTCCCATTTGTTTATTTTTGCTTTTATTTCCAGCATTCTGGGAGGTGGGTCATAGAGGATCCTGCTGTGATTTATGTCGGAGAGTGTTTTGCCTATGTTCTCCTCTAGGAGTTTTATAGTTTCTGGTCTTACATTTAGATCTTTAATCCAGGGGATATTTGTCATATCTATTTTTTATAGCAGTGTTATTTTCAATAACCAAAAGGTAGAAGCAGTGCAAATATCCGTGGATATGTGATGGAAAAACAAAATGTGATGTATACATACAATGGAAGGAAATTCTGACATGTGCTATTATACAATGTGGATGAACTCTGAAGGTGTTATGCTATGTCAAAGAAGTCAGTCACAGAAGGACAAATATTATACAATTCCATTTATATGAGGTACTTAAAAGTAGTCAAATTCACAGAGACAGAAAGAATCATGGTTGCCAGGGACATGAGTGAAGAGGTAATGTGGAGTTACTGTTTAATAGATAGAGTTTAAGTTTTGCAAAATGCAAAATGTTCATCCTGGATAGATGTTGGTAAAACTTATACAATAATGTGGATATACTTAATGCCACAGAACTGTTCATTTAAAAAGGACTGGGATGGTAAGTTTTATGTTATATATGTTTTGCCACAATTAAAAAAAAGAAACAAGACTAGGAACTCCAAAAATGTTAAGGCAGCTTAAAGTTAACACGTTTCAAGAGTGTAGCCATAGTCTTCTGTAAGAATTCTGGTTTTGTTCTGATATCTTACCTTGATTGCATTCAGTTACATCACAGAAACAACAATTCTATGTTGAAAGAACTATGGAAAGTAATTCAACATCTGTAGATTACATTTACCTTTGGTCATCTCTAGCCTGAAAGCTAATATGTTACCTTTTACCAAATATCTACAGGCTTTCAAAGGTATTTTTTCCATTAACTGGAAGTCACTCCTTCTCTTTTGAAATGCACTCTTGGGAAAAACATACAAACAAACATACAAAACCATATTGTCCGTTCAAAACCCCTCAAAATGCTACTTAAAGCCTTCCAAATCTTTTTGGAGACACCAGAAACATTCACAGTTACTTGCCCCAGAACAGGGCACTCTCAGCCTGCCCTGTGCCTGCATTAATCTTTTAATTTGTTATCGGCATGCTTGCTTCAATAATTATACTGTGTGCTCTCTCAAAGTAGGTACTATCTTTCATGTCTGTATCTCTTGCATTTAGAATATTATACCTCATAGAATTAGTCTTAGCAAATTCATTGAGTGACTATATGAAGGAAAATAAATTCTGAGACTGGGCATTGCATGTCTCCTTAACGTCTGGCACTCACAGCGCTTTAAAAGCTCTTGTCCCTTGAATCAACACACTAGTGCAGTTGAAATTGTCTTTGACATCTAATAAACCCAGTATCCTGCCCTGGGCTCACTCAGAGTTGCCTTCAAATATGTAAAAATGTCAAGAAAGATGGCTTGTCCTTCTGGAAGAGGATGGCTAAGTGCATAATTAAAAATTGATACAACTTTTTCGTTGATGCAACAGTACTTTGCTGTTTCTCTCCCTGTAGCATATAAATGGAGCTGAACACAGAAAATTGATTGGTTCTCAATTGTTGGCATCCTCTTCCCTCCTTTTCTATGCTGGAGGTAACAGAGACCTTGATTTCTATCGCTCCACTTTTGGAACGAATCCCACAGTTACTGGTTTGCAAGATCTCTGCTCAAGCACAATCTTATTCTGTACATGTGTCATGAGATGTGAGGTTTCTAGACAAGCATTATGTTATTGACAAGCCTCAAAGAGATGGGCAAGCTTCTCAGTGGACAAGGTAGAAAAAGGATAGTTTTCTGTCCAGGTGGCCTTAATTTTTTGCAAGTAGGTGTTTTTATAGTTTGAAACTGGTCAATCAGATGCTGGAAATGGAATTCCCAATCATATAAAAATGTAGTAAAGGTGGGATCATTTAGGCATAGACACTGTTTTTAAGGGGCTTCCCAGGTGGCAGTAGTGATAGGTCACACTCCTGATTCCACTTAGGTTTTCTTCTTCCAGACCAGGTTTTTACCTCCAAATTCTTTTAAAAAATAATATTTTTAGCTCTTGGAATACTCTAAGGCAGATAGGCAGGGAGATGGAAAATAAGGGGTGGGACACAATAAGTCATTACAATGAAAAAGTAATATTGGAATTAATTGAAGAGGTTGGAATCTGGCCCATGGGATTCAGCCAGTGTGCTTTACATTCATTGTCAGCATGGGGTTTCTTTCCTTCCTGCCTTCCTTCCTCCCTTCCTTCCCCTCTTCCTTCCTTATTTTCCTCCTTCCCTTCCTTCCTTCCTTTGGCCTTTTCTCTTGATCTCATTTTTTGGGGGTCTATGTGTGTTTTAAATATCCTTCAGGCATGAGTTATCCGTGTTCATCTCATGCTGTTTGTATAAGAAACTAAACGAAACACATAAAATGATAGAAAAATAGAGTTAGACCTTAAGACTGATAACTCCAAATCTGGACAGACTTTGTATGACTCCAGAAAATGTATGTAACCCTTTGAAGCCTCATTTTCCTTCCCTGCCAACTGTTGAATTCCATCTTCCTTGCACACATTATGGGTTTTGGTGATAGTCTCAGTCTGAGAACACAGATTCCACGGAAGCTCTGAGTGGGTGGTAGTGGCAGAGGAAGGGGCAGCACTTGCAGGTGGGGACCTCAGGAAATGCTTCACAGGGAGACCAGCAGGGGGACTGGGCTTTCTGAGGGGAGGTGGGGTCAGCTTAACAGAGGTGAAAGTAAGATAGGGGAGCACACTTCAGGCACTGGAAGAGTAACTTAGGACACTGAAAGTAGGCAACCTAGGAGGATGTTTGAGAGAAGTTTTAAAAAATTCAGAAAAGGATGCTATACATATTTGCATGCCAATTTTTCTTCTCATCTATTAAAAAAACAAAAACAAAACCCCTCACTGTAGCTATGAAAGAATATCAGGCAGCTTTGTTATTAGTTCAATGTATAAGGAGGAAAGAAAGAATGCAATTAAATTGTCAATAGAGCCCTCCCTACATTTGGCCTTTCAATACGTCCCTCCCAGGGCCGCCTCCCTTGGCAGCATTGATTGGGTATTGTTAACCTTTATCTATCTCTTGTTTATGTTTCTCTATTAGAGCCAAACATCAATAGGAAGCTTTTAGAGAGGACAGCTGCAACCAACAAAGAGACATTGGGAAAAGGTCAACATCTTGGAGACGAGGTGGGCTGTTCTCAGCCAGGCCTGAGAAAACCAGCTCGGGCTGAGAGAACAAGGTCAGGGCTCAGCACTTGGCAGTATTTTCGGGAAGAAGCACTACAGGCAGTAATTATTAAGGCCTTCTCCATCAGGGCAGCTATCAGAAGCAAATGCCCAGCCTAAAGAAGAGTGCAAGGCGAAGAGGATTCATGGTCATGAACGGATGCGAAGGCGGTGAGAGCACTGGATGCGGCCTCGGCACTGGGGGAGGGGCAGCAGGGGAGCCGTGCCTACCGCTGCCTGTGGCTTTACCTCTGCCCCACTTCGTCCCCCATCCAGGCTCCGTTCTGCAAGGCTGGAATGCCAGCTGTCATTTCAAACAGCAGGAAACTGAGGCCAGGAGAGATTAGGAGACTCATGTAGGTCCAATGGCAACAATGCTACACTTAGGTTTCTATGTTGAGAACAGACATCTGCATCTGAGAAACACAAGAGACACCTCCCCTTCTGCAAAATCTGGTCTATGCAATGTCTCCCCAGAACTATCTTTTCCTTATTCAACTTTTATTGCTGTTCAGTTGCTAAGTCATGTCCAACTCTTTGAGATTCCATGACCGTATGGACTGAAGCACACCAGGCTTCCTTGTTCTTCACCATCTCCCAGAGTTTGCTCAAACTCATGTCCATTGAGTCAGTGATGCTATCCAACCATCTCATCCTCTGTCGCCCTTTCTCCTCCTGCCCTCAAATATTCAACCTTGTTAGGGGCAAAAGCATCCCTTTGTTACATGGCATTTGCTGAGATGTTTGCTGCCATGGGACCGTGCCTTTGTCTGCTAAGCCTTCCTGTGTGGCTAACAGCACACAGCCAGACTTGTCTGTCCAGGGTCTAATCTGGTCAGATAAAGGCAGCTTCTTTACCTACACAGAGGTACAGGAGAATCCCATGTCCAAGCCTTTCCAGTAAAGTCTAGATTTCAATTATCCTGCTTCTATGTCCCATAAATCTGCTACTTGTCAGAAGGCATGGTCTGATTCTGAGTCTGGCTACATTCATGGTTGCAGTGATGGCACTTCCTGGTAGGTGGCTGGGGTCATCAGAGGACCAGGTGTTTGGTTACTGGAAAAAAAAAAAAAAATGATCAAGAAGAGCTTTCCCTCCAGCCCTCACCTTATATGGACAAATTTCCAAATACATCTCATAGGTGTATATTTCAAGTAGACAGCGGTGTGCTACAGCTTGGTAACTGGCTTCTTGATCAAAGAAGGAATAAAAGAGACTGTTTATAGGCTTTTTATGGATGTTCTGACTTATGAATTATTTTATCCTTAAACGTCTTGGGGATGGGGAGGTTATGACTGCTTCATAATCTAGAAAGATACAGCTTACAAATGCTGAACCCTGAAAAGCCACCTTCATATACCCATTTTTTTGGCTAAGACCCTGATTAAAATGCAAATATCTCTAAATGGAAAAATATAATAAACTGTGCTGGTCATCAGCGATTTAATGCTAATGTGGCTGTGAGATTGCCTTTTCCTTTCCTTACCTAGACAGCCAGCTGTCATTAGATTTCTATTAAGAATAAGACATATCAGGCCTGATGACTATGAGGAAGAGAAAGTGAGAGACCAGAAATTCAGCCCTGACTGAGAAGCTCTGTCATGAGCATATTGATAGAGTATCTTGAGACAACATTAGAAGGAAGGACATTCATGTTGTTCATGTTTTTATCCACATTATATTGGTGCTAAAAAATTTACTGGTCTCTCTCATCCATCTCTACATTCAATATGTATTTTTGAATATTCTTAGTATGTTGGTCATAATGCATTTCTTCATTTAACCTTCACACTAGTTCTATATGGTAAATTTTTAACCTCATTTTTTTCTTTTTTTCTTTTCTTTTTTTTACAAAAAAGGACATCCAGACCCAGCTAGCATTCATAGTTATAATACATAGAACTTTCATCCTTTAATTACCAGACTCATAACATGTGTCAATGAGATTCCTAAAATTACAAGGCCAATAAGAGAGAAAGTGTAACTTTGAATTAATGATATACTTGCCTAAATGAATACTTTATCCCCTCAATCTCTGCTTTGAAGAGGACAGTGAAAGGGAATTAGAGAAAGGAGAGGGGACTGAACCAGAAAGAAGAGGGGTCATCTAAGGTCATCATCATTCTTTAGTCCTAATGATAATCTTAATGAAAAATATGGACAAAGAGGACTTATCACTACTCATCTTGGTGCAGTGTCTCTTAAACAAAGAACACGGCAAGATCACATTTTCAAAATGTCACTGATTCCCTAACCACCCTCCCTCTGCTAAGAGCTTTGCTATTTTCCTTCATTCGGAAAGCGAATTTCCTGATTGGGGCTGGTTCCCCTGCTCCTTCATCTTCTCAGCTAAAGGGGCCAGGGGAACTGCCCTTTTAAAGTCCTTGAGATAAGGATTTGAAGGAGATATCATTTCTATCCTTGACACAGAAGACATTGATGCAGTAAAAGGTTCGAGAGTGTTCACCTGCCCCGTGGACTACCCCAGACCAGGCACAGGAGGCTCTACAGTAAAGAGGTTTTGCTGAGATCTGCCCACACATCCTAGGGATACAATTTCTCTCTAGGTTGTCAAGAATCAAGGCTCAGAAGAACAAAGAACACAGAATTGCTCTAAGAGGATTTGGGAAGCATCAGGGAAGAAAACCTGACCTCCCTTCTCTCTGAACTCAAAGGAAGCCCCATCCTTGTAAATAGTGCTGTCTTAATAGGCTACTGATGACGGAAGTGGGATCATTAAGTCAGATCTTGGGGGTCTGACAGAGGCGGGATGGCAATACCAGTCTTTTTGTGACTTACTGGCTATTTTCTGCTATGTGCTTCCTCCCCAAACCAGCAGTTTGCCAAGGGTGGAGTTTTGCAAATCACAAGTAAATAAACACAAGACTTTCATCCAGGAGGCTGAACAAATGGAGTTTGAGGATGGCGAGCAAGTGGCTGTGGACTTGCAGGGCTCGGTCCCGCCCTCCTCATCACAGGCATAGATCAGGCTCCAGGCAAGAATACTGGGGAAGCTTAGCTCTCTTCCCCCCACCCCCCTCCCACCCCTGCCTCACTGTTGCTGTGTTGTTCTGTACTGCAAAAAGTCAAGAAACAGGGCCAGGAAGCTCATTTTGGTCTTCCTTGAGCCTGACAAAATCACCTTCATTGAAAACACATCTAATAATTGTTTTAAATCATGGGAAGCCAGTCTGAGGACTGCAAAAATAATTAAATATCAGGGTTGAGGCATCTTCACGAAATTATGGGAAGCAGCTTTGTGCTATCCCAGGCTGCTGTACATACTTAGGAAGAATGTCACTCTCAGCCTGGTGCTTTCATTAATGATATCAGACAACATCAAATACAATACAGGAGCCTACAAAAAGGGATCAGTGTGCAGGGTCTTGAGGCAAATGGCTAGACAGATATTGCTCTCTTTGATTTTCTGAGTACCATCTTTCCTTCCCTCTTCATTTACAAATCCAAAATCCAATTAACAGAGAGGCAGCGGCAGCTTTTGGGTGGAAATCATGGAAGAGACAAGAGCAATGACTAAGGTATACATAGTTACTTTCTGAAGTCATGTAGAGCTGGGGCTGTGTCCGCCTGAGATGAGATGAAGCATGCAAAGATTGACAATTTGGTAAAAGAGAAAGGGGTTGACTGTTGAGAAGATAAACCATGAAAGAAGGCTGCTTGCCTCTGGTTTCTCCTGATCAAACAAAAACATCTTGCTAACAGGGTTAATACTAGATTTCTCTCCTAGTGCAGAATTAGAAAACAGGAAGTTTTTCAGGCTAAGTCAATGTTTGCAAAAGTCATGAATATAAACACAATCAGATTCATAATGCATTGAATATATATAGCCCTTTTATTTTGAGGTGCTCTATAAAGTCACAGAGAGTGTCTCCTTAATCCTTCCTTCTCTCTTTTGTGAGATGAGGTGATTAGCAGACACAGGCAGAGAATTGAAGATCAAACCAGTGGAAGTGTCAGAGGAGGAATCATCACTGCCCCCACCTCCATGGCAAAAACAACTAGAAAAGTGGTTATTCTGGGTTTTGCACTTTTGCCCAACATAGGAAGCACTTGTATTCATGCCTCAAAATAAATGCATTTGCAGATGTATTTCTCCTGTCCTATCATATTTTCGTCAAACTATAGAAAATGGAATAAATATATTGCTTTATAAACTATAAAACTCTAGCATTTCATGAATAGGTTCTTAAATATATGCAGTGTTTCTACAATAACCAAGGAAAATAGTCTGTAAGTGTTTCTTGCCGTAGGAGAAAGACAAATGTACACCTTTCAAAGCTTGGAGGCTTTCTTCTCACCACTTCCTAAAAGAATGTTTTTAAACAACTGTTTAAAGGTTTGGAAGTGGTATATCCTGAAAATCAAGATAAAAAGAGATAGGATTACTTGACACAAGGGAACGAGAGATAGGAGAAATGTTATAGGGTAGATCTTATGCAGAGAAAGGTCTTACAGAATTAATAGTAATCAGGAATCCTTTATCCTAAAAGGAGAAGCAGACAGATTTTTTCCATAGCTGTACAAAAGACTCAAATAGCAATGAGTTTTACCACTGTGGTTACTAACCTTAAGATTGTCCATTTTGTCCATCACCATTGAGACATCCTGAGGTCCGAACCACCCCCATTGCTCTCTTGGATTGCATTAACCTGATAACTGGCCACTAGATTTTCAGTTGTTTCCTTTTCCAAGTCAGTTCAGTCGCTCAGTCATGTCTGGCTCTTTGCGACCCCATGGACTGCAGCACGCCAGGCTTCCCTGTCCATCACCAACTCTCTGAGCTTGCTCAAACTCATGTCCGTTGAGTCGGTGATAAATAGCAACTGGAGCTGTCTTTTGAAAACACAGTTCTAACGATTTTCTTTTTCTTAAAATCCTTTAAGTATTCAGTTATTTTCAGTGCATGGGCCAACTTGTTGAGTTACAAACAGCCTGTAAGATCTGTTCTGTGCCATCATCCTCTCCATCTGGACCTAGCACTTTCCTCCACCCTTCTTCTCTGTGCTCTAATCAGATTATGTTCAGTTCCTCAAGTATATCATGAAACTTCCTTTTTCAGCTGCTTTTCATATGTTGTTCCTTCTTCATATAATTCTCTCCTATTTTTCAACTGACCCACTGCTGCTCACCCTTCATAATCCAGATAGACTTGATATTCCCATCATATGCTCCCATCATATACTTCCATAGTATCCTGCCTTTATCTTGTCTAACATTTATCATACTTGTAATTACCTGTCCCATTAAGTAGAAGTGACTTGAGGGCATAATTGTCTTATTTGCCCCTATATAGCCTTAGAATTTTGGTTGGTGTCTTGTCTTAGAATATGATTTTAATAATTATTTGCTGAATCAAAAGCTGAGACTAGTTGGTGCTCAATAAATATTTGTGAAATGAGTGAATGGATTAAAAAGTGAGATTAGCAGAAAGGATCACAAAAAATCAGGTCAGTTGGATATCTTCCAAATATGTGAACTTGAGGTCATTCTATCTAGTTCTCAGTCTTACATTTCCATCCCAAATTCTGCATATGGGATTCAACGTGGGCTGGTTACTGGGTGTAGTTCATAATTGAAAAATAAATATTCGGTAAAGCAACATTAATTTCAAATTAGCTAGTTCAAATTTTATGATGATCTCAGCTTTTTCACCATTTGTAGAAGGAACGTTTCCTGGAGGGTTTCATGGACTGTAGCCCACGAGTCTCCTCTGTCTGTGGAATTTTCCAGGCAAGAATACTGGAGTAGGTTTCCATTTCCTTCTCCAGAGGATCTTCCCAACCCAGGGATCAAATCTGAGTCCCCTGTGTCTCCTGCATTGCAGGTGTGTTCTTTACTGCTGAGCCACTGGGGAAGCCCAAGCATTTCATTAATCAGGCCCTTTAATAAACTGCTGTTGGGAGTTTGGATTAGGCATATCAACAACATTAAAGAAGTGGAACCTGATAACCCTATTTTGAGGAAGCTTTCCTAGTAAATATTATAATAATAAAAATATAGATAAAGATTTTCACATTATTGTGCTCAGTGTAACCATTTTTACAATGACAAAGAAGTTGAAACCACTGAAATGTCAAAGAATAGTAGACTGAGTAAATTATGGCACACCCACACTGTGGCAATCAATAAAATAATGTGTTTAAGTAATTTTCAAAGGTAGAGAATGCTTATGATACAAATATTAAGTGAAATAAGAATGCAGCATTATAATCAGAAAGACTTTGACACTGCAAAAATTATATTTGCGATCATAGAAAATATTTGGAAGGAGATATACCAAAATGTTTATATTTGTGTGGGAGTGTTTATGGGTGCCTTTGACTTCTTGCTTTTAGATTTTCCTGTCTCCACTTGTCAACTCCCACACCAGCCATTTACTGACAACAGAAATTCAAAAAACGAATACCCTGTGTCTGACACTGATGGAAAACCATCTGTGTTAATTTACCTCATCCTGACCACACGCAGCCTGGTGCATACTAAGTGCTCAAAACACAAGTGTTGAACAACATATTAGAATATGTATCATTATTATCCTTCCTTTAAAAATGAGGAAAGTAAACAGAGTTTAGATTAATGATATACAGCAAATGATGAATTTAGAATTCATAACCAAGCAGTCCTATTTAAGAGCCTACTCTTGGAAAAATGTGGTGGTCAAAGAAGTTATTAATACAGAGGTGAGTATCATTTGGCAAGCTTGTTACTACTGCAGATTCAGGGTCTGCATAGAGGTTTTGATAAATGGGTCTAGAATGGAGTGCGATAATTTGTATATTAACTAGTCCCTTCAAGTGATTGAGAATCAGCCAATCTGTAGGACTAACATCTGAAACAAAGAGCACTGGTTTGGGACTTAGACAGATGCAGGTTTGAGCCCTGGACATTTACAGGGTGATTGGGAAGATTGCATAAATTTTCTAATTTTAGATTTCTCACCTGTAAAATGGTGACACTAACAAACTCTCCTAGAGAAAGTGTGAGGAGTCAATGAAAATAATATGTTGCTTACTTAGCACGGTACCTTGCCAGTAGTAGTGAATAAATGAATTATCATAGAAACAGATGCATTAAAATTTGTATTGTTAATACTAATGATAAGTTATGGTTTGTTGAGGTATAGTTAATGTACTATATTATATAAGTTATACAACTTGGTGATTTACAATTTTTAAAGGTTATATGTCATTTATAGTTATTATAAATTTGGCTATAATCCCTGTGTTGTATAATAATATATCATTGTAGCTTACTTATTTTATGCTTAGTGGTTTGTACCTCTTAATCCTGTACCTCTGTCCTTCCCCTCCCCCTTTCCTCTACCCACTGATAACCACTAGTTTGTTCTCTGTATCTATGAATATGATTCTTTTTTGTTATATTTATTAGTTCATTTTTAGATTTTTACATATCATGCAGTATTTTTCTTTCTCTGTATGACTTATTCCACTTAGCAAGATACCCTTCAAGTTCATCCATGTCATTGCAAATGGCAAAATCTCACTCCCTTTTATGGCTGAGTAATATTTAATTTTGTGTATGTGTATCTTCTCCATCCACTCATCTGTTGACAGACACTTCTATCATCTGTTACCTCTGTATCTTGGCAACTGTAGGCAATGACACCACAAACATTGGGATGCATATATCTTTTTGAATTAGTGTTTTTTTTTTTTTTTTCCAAATATATACCCAGGAGTGGAATTACTGGATCATATGGAAGTTCTATTCTTGGTTTTTGAGAATCCTCACATTGCCTTCCACAGTGGCATTACCAATCAGCATGGTATGCAAGTTTCCTTTTCTTCATATCCTCACCAACACCTGATGGTTAACAATGTTGATCATCTTTTCCTGTACCTGTCAGCCATCCACATGTCTGCCCTGGAAAAATGTCCATCCATGTCCTCTGCTCATTCCTTAATCAAGGAATCAATCAATCTTCTGTCTTCTTGCCCTTGAGTTGTATGAACTGTTTATTTACGTATTTTTAATAGTAATGATTTCTCAATCATAATATTTGCACATATTTTCTCCCATTCAATAGATTGCCTTTTCACTTTGTCAGTGGTTTCCTCTGCTGTGCAAAAGCTTTGAAGTTTAATTAGGTCCCATTTGTCTGTTTTTCTTTTGTTTGCTTTAGGATCCAAAAAGTATTGCTATGATTTATGATAAAGAGTGTTCTACCTATGTTTTTCTCTAGGAACTTTATGGTTTCTGGTCTTACATTTAGGTCTTCAAACCATTTTGAGCTTATTTTTGTATACTGTTTTAGAGCATGTTTAACATTCTTTTACATGTAGCTGTCCAATTTTCCCAACACCACTTATTGAAGAAACTGTCTTTTCTCCACTGTATATTATCTCATCCTTGTGGTAGATTAATTGACCATAAGTGGATGGCTTTATTTCTGGGCTGTCTATTCTGTTTTATTGATCTATATGTCTGTGTTTGTTCCAGTACCATACTGTTTTGATTGCTGCAGCTTTGTAATATAAGCTGAAGTTAGGGAGCATGATTCCTCCAGCTACGTTCCTCTTTCTTAAATTTACGTTGGCTATTTAGAGTCTTTTGCATTTAAAAAAATGTTTAAATTAAAAAAAATAATTTTTAAATTATAAATTAAAGTACATACTTTAATAATAAAAACCTATTTCTAAAAATTGTCAAAATAAGTACTAACAAAGATCACTGATCACAGATCACCATAACAAATATCATAATAATGAACAAGCTTGAAATATCATGAGAATTACCAAAATGTGGCACTTTAAAAGTTATTGTAAATGTAATTTACAATAGTGTAATTTTATTATTATTTTTTGTTTGTTTGTTTGTTTCAGTGGGTTTTGCCATACATTGATATGAATCAGCCATGGATTTACACGTATTCCCCATCCCGATCCCCCCTCCCACCTCCCTCTCCACCCGATTCCTCTGGGTCTTCCCAGTGCACCAGGCTGGAGCACTTGTCTCATGCATCCCACCTGGGCTGGTGATCTGTTTCACCATAGATAGTATACATGCTGTTCTTTTGAAATATCCCACCCTTACCTTCTCCCACAGAGTTCAAAAGTCTGTTCTGTATTTCTGTGTCTCTTTTTCTGTTTTGCATATAGGGTTATCGTTACCACCTTTCTAAATTCCATAGTGTAATTTTAAAATGTACCAATTTTAAAATTATTTGTTCTAGTTCTTTTAAAAAACGCCCTTGGTGTTTTGACAGGGATTGCATTGAGTCTGTAGATTGCCTTAGGTAGTATGGTCACTTTAACAATATTGATTCTTCCAATCCATGAACACAGTGCATCTTTTCATCTGCTGTGTCATCTTCAACTTCTTTCATTAGTGTCTTATAATTTTCCAAGCACAGGTCTTTTACCTTAAGTAGATTTACCAATGACGAATTATTAATCAATACTAATTAACAGTATTAGTAATGAAATGTTAATTTACTATAGACATACCTCATTTTGTTACTCTTCATTTAATTGTACTTCTAGATATTGCATTTATTATGAATTGAAAGTGTGGCTTCCTGTGTTGAGCATGACACAGATTATCAGAGTCATTTTTCCAACAGCATGTGTTTACTTTGTGTCTCTATCACATTTTGGTAATTCTCATGATATCTTGTTTATTATTATGATGTTTGTTATGGTGATCTGTGACCAGTGATCTTTGTTACTACTTGTTTTGACAATTTTTAGAAATAGATTTTTATTGTTAAAGTATGTATTTTTTTAGACAAAAGGCTATTGCACATTTAATAGACTACAGTATGGGATAAGCATAACTTTTATATGCTCCGGGAAACCAAAAATTTTGAGCAATATTTGCTTTACTGTGGTGGTCTGCAACAGACCCCACAATCTCTGAGATCTGCCTATATGTTAATTTATTCTTATTGTCATTATGATTAGTGTCATTTTTGCCTTTGTGAAAGCCAGCTATTGGCTCCAAGTATCTGTGGAACAGGATTCTTATAACGGTGACC
The DNA here is from genome assembly GCF_033118175.1 of Dama dama. Classification (NCBI taxonomy): domain Eukaryota; kingdom Metazoa; phylum Chordata; class Mammalia; order Artiodactyla; family Cervidae; genus Dama; species Dama dama. The sequence goes on from NC_083695.1 coordinate 72,367,041, forward strand.
TGACCTAGCTTAAGTCCCACGGAGCACCCCAGAAAATTCAGTCTGCAGCAGAAATAACAGAAGAGGCTATCACTTGTTTACTTACAGTCCATGTAGCAGGCTGCCAGTGCAACCTCACCATTATCAATATGGATTTTGAAATCACCCAAGGCTAATAGCCCAAATTAATAGCCTTGGGGTGGCTCCAGAGCAATTGAGAAAGAAAATCCATAACTTCACTAAAGACGCCAGCAGCTGTTCAGGGAGAGAGGTCTATATTAATTAAGAGCTATGAACACTCTAAAAAGTGGTGCATTTACGAGAGAGAGACAGACAGTTAAAATTAACCAAACACAAGAATCCCACAAGCCGTCCAGGTTAGGAAGCAGAGGGAGCCTCCACTGGAGAGCCTGGGCTGGAGGCAATCCTGCCACACACCCATGGCAGGAAATCCCCCCAGGGAATTAGATGCAGTCTGCATCCCATTGCTCACAGCAACCTCTAGGGTAAGCCTGTCCTTCTAGCATCAGCAATAAACTTTGGGAACATTCAACTTTGGGATGTGTGTAAAACTCTGTGGTCCTTTCTTTCTGCAACAAAATCATTCAACTGCAATGGCCTCCTTTCTTGAGGTCCCTCCTGGATACTTTGCAAGGCAGGGGACTCGGCGTGGAAGGAAATGGGCTGAGGATGTTAGAGCAATGATCCTTATCCTTCAGCAGCCTCTCACAGACTCTTTGCACACAGGGGGATTAGTACCTAAGAACACTTCCCAACTCAGGTGAGAAAAGTACACACACTTAGGAGAAGCAGTGGTGTTCAGAGAACACAGTGATCAGTCTATTTACACTGGAGGAGTGAGTGTGGTCTGAAAGCAGGTGTCTTGGGTTTGAGACTCATTTTGTCATTTCCTACTTGAATTAACTTAGATAAGTCACTTGACCTTCCTGCATTTCTCATTTGTAAAATGAGATGCATATCACTTGCTTTGCAGAGATAATGTAAGATTCCTTAAGCTAATGTATATTAAATACATTATTCACATTTTAATTATATTTTCCTTCAAAGTACATTTCCCCCATGGAATCTTATTTTGTGATAGCTTTAAACACTATTAGTGTTCTAAAGAAAAGGCATTTTTATTTCTTGCCAGGACCACTCTCCTAAAAGGCAGACTGTAAATAATTTTGATATCTGATACGCATATCAAACTTAACATGTCCAAAACTGGGCTCTCGAATTCCATTCCCCATCACAGATGGCTCAGGCCAAAAACTGTTGGATGATCTTTCCCCTGCCTTTTCACAGCCAGTCCAGCAGCAAATCCTATCATCTGTCTTCAAAATATGTCGAGAGCTGACTCCTTTTCAGCATCTCCATCTCCACCCCTCTGGGCCAAGGCACCTTCATTTCTCATGTGGATCACCACCATCACTTCTTAACCAGATACCTTGTTTTCTGCCTTTACCCCCTCCCAGTTTGGTAGTTTCTTCTCAGCACAGCAACCATGATGAGCCTATTGAAATGTCAGATTCTGTGACCACCCTGTTCAAAACTTTCTGGTGGTTTCCCAAATGAAAGGCTTTGACCTACAAAGCCTCAGATGACCTCCCTGCTTCCCTCACTATCACCTCTTTGGCCTCATTTTCTCTTACCTGTTCACTCTGCCTTCTTTATGTTCCTTGCACAGGATAAGTAAGCTTCAGCCTCAGGGCTTTTGCACTTGCTGAAATATTAATACTTCCTGGAATATTTTTTCCTCGGGTAAGTATATAGGTTAGCCTTTTGTTGCTTTCAAATTTCTGCCTAAATATATCAGAGAGATAGGCTTTTCCTGACCCCCTGTTAAAATAGCACCTTGCCGGTCTCTCCTGCATTTCTTTTCCCACTTACCTGCTTGCTTTTCTCCATGGCATTTATCATCATTAGCCATATAATTAATTATCGACTCAGGGATTGAACCTGGGTCTCCCACACTGCAGGCAGATTCTTTACCGTCTGAGCCACCAGGGAAGCCCAATTAATTATCTTGTCACCTCCCGACTAGAATATGAGATCCAGGAAAGCGTTACATTTCCTGTTTTGTTCCCCACTGTAATCCCCCACACCCAGAGTGGGCTCTGGTCCCTGAATGATAAACAATCAAAACATAATTCAAAATCAATGAATGCAGGGATGAATGACTCTTGTCATTTGAATTGATTTATCTCTGAAGTCTTTTGGGAAGTTCTTACAAGTCCAGAAGTACTGAGGATGCATAGACCGTGTGTTTGTTTTATATGTGTTGTGTTTATGCTTGCTTGTTTACCTGTTCATATAGTGGGGGATCAAGATGAGAGGAGAGATGTATAAGGCCTCTTGTCAGTGTACTGGTGTGAGGAACCTCAGCACAGCTCTTGATAGTCACTCATTCAGAGTAAGGAGAGAAGCCAGCAGGTTTTTGGCCAGGGCTGGGCCTGGAGAAGGTGGAGAAGCCAGTTGTACCACTTACCGGGAGACTTGCTCTGGGCCCAGAGGACTTTCTGAGCAGGGTCGTACTCAGACGCCCTCACGCCTCCCAAGGTGACCTGGGAAGAGGGACTCCACACCCCTGTGAACTGCACACACAGACTTCATTTCTGCAAATGAAGCTGTGTTACCTCTGGCAAATTATTATACCTAACTCTTTAGGACTTGGGCTTTTATTTGTCAAATGGAGGTAATGCTAGGTTAAGGTAAAGTTAGTTATAAATGGAGATAATGCATACAAAGGGTCTAGTTTTAGGTCAGTCACATAATAACATGCTCAATGTGTTTATTTTTGATCTGATCATCTCAGTTAAAAAGATCCACAAAGTCCTTGATATCTGAATTGACTTCCAGAACTTCCTTGTGAGGCATAATTTAGATTTATAACTCAATATAATACCTTTTCTTGAAATGCTGACCTATAAGAAAGTGATAGAGTTACAATTCTAAATTATTTCACAAGAAAAATTTAAAATATTTATGTATATATATGCATATACATATATACACACATATTTCTGCCATAACATCTTTACTAGTTGCCTCTAGTTGCCCCAGTAGCACCCCAAATAAATATATCCCAAGCTCCATTCTTTCTAAAAAAAGGAGTTGCACATGGTGATTAAGAGCCTAGGCTCTGAGAGCTTAAATAACTTACCCTGTGTCACATCACTAGCTGCACAAAATTTAATTTCCATGTCTGGAAAATGTGGTAACAATAATGCGTAGGACCAGCTACATAATTTACGGAACTTAGTGCAAAATGAATTCAAGGTCCCTTGTTCAAACAGCAGGATAAAGCCCTTACAGGTACTAAGATATAAAGCTTTCTTCTTTCTTCTACAGTCTGTCTCTTGAATTGTCATGGAAGTATTTATGTATGTTTTTTATTTTCTTTTTTGCTCTTTCCTCTCATGCACCCTCAGGGATGGAAGTATGTAGATTCTCACACATGGCCTGGGGACCCACCCTGCAAGGGCAGGTGGCAGTGGGTCAGTCACCTGCCAGACCAAGGCAATATACCCCCAGTCAAACACCTGCCCAGGGCCTGCCTTCCCAGCCCTGGGCCAATGGTGACCTCCGAAAGTTTCCATTCTCTGCCAGGATGTGCTTGCTGCCTGGGCTTGGGGAGACGAGGGCCTTGTCCCTCACCTTGAAGCACCCCATGGTGCTGCCAGCCCTGGACAGTGGGCAGGGATGGCCACATGTGCCCTGGCTCCGTCCTGTTCTCATGTAGAATGGAGGTCCCTGCTGGGGGCAGAAGATGATGGTGAAAAGCAGGCCTTTCCAGGTCAACATGACCAGGCCATGGCAGTGGTCATGGGGCAGGGATGGAAAGAGGGAGGCCTGGTGGGACCAGAGTACCGGCGGCTGTGAGAAGACAGCTGAGAGCCCATCTCAGAGAGGCAGAGAGGCCCGGGGAGGCAGGACTATGCGTGAGCTGAGGCTGTAAGCTCCAGGCATGTTCCATTGTCCCATCATTACATCCAGTCATACAATGATCAAATTATTCGGGATTTCAAGACAGGCGCCCCAGAGTCTTAAACCCCCAGTGCAGGGCTCTTCTGACCTGTTGTGCGAGCTGGTCCTTTGCAACACACCTACAAAACCAGTCTATCCCAGCCACACAGAGTGAGGCGAAGTGAGCTCAAAGACATCAAGTGCATCGTCTGTCATATAGCGTGCTCTCAATACAAACCATCACCAAGATTGTGTTCCAATAGTCCCTAACGCTGCTCTTCTACCTGTGACTTGCTCACAAAAGAGGACATCTTTTAAAAAGGCAAATCCAATTGTGCTGTTGCTCAGTTTTGAAGGTTGAAGTTGCTTGTCTTTCTCTGATAATAAAGCTCGAATTCTCCATGTAGTCTGTGAATCCCTGGTGTGGTCCTCCTGAGACCCACCTGACCCTCTCAACTCAGGCTCTTCCCTCCTGCCTCACTGTCCTCTAAGTTTGCTACTTTTCATTCTGAGGATCAGCCTTCTTCACAATTAGGTTCTTGACCATAATAAGGGAAGGGAGGAGTTCCAGGCAGAGGGAACAGCCCGTGCATAACCTCACTCATGTTTAGGTTTGAAAATATCACTTTCTCAGGAAGGTTTGCTTTGAAATTTCTGGCTAGCTAAAACAACCTCCACACCATGACATGCTCTATTAATATCCTGTAGTTCTTCTTTATAGAACTTCTAACACTTCTAAGTAGAATAAACTATTAAGAGATTATTTAATGTGTCTCTTTCCGATTAAACTTCAAGCATCATGCAGGCAGGTCCTATATATCTCTTGTTCACTGCTATATCCTGGTGCCTAGATGGGGGTCAGGCATACTGTAGATTCTCTGTAAATATTTGTTGAATTGATAAAGAATGATCTTTTATACATTAGGTTTTAGAAAGAAGGTTATCTTGGTTTCTTTTGATTCTTGCTTGCTCTCCTGGACATTCTAGATGTCACCACTTTTGGTATTAAAACCTTGTCTTCAGCTATTTCCCAGTACTGTTTTCCCCATTCCCCTGTATTATCTTTCCTCAGCAAAAGATATGTATGTGTTTCTTCTCCATAATCTTTAATTCTCAACTTCTTCCCCCTGTCATTTATCCAGTCACTACTGCTAAGTCGCTTCAGTCATGTCCGACTCTGTGTGACCCCATAGATGGCAGCCCACCAGGCTCCCCCGTCCCTGGGATTCTCCAGGCAAGAACACTGGAGTGGGTTGCCATTTCCTTCTCCAATTCACGAAAGTGAAGTCGCTCAGTTGTGTCCAACTCTTAGCGACCCCATGGACTGCAGCCCACCAGGCTCCTCCATCCATGGGATTTTCCAGGCAAGAGTACTGGAGATCCAGTCACTAGCCCTTCCTTATTTATTCTGTTGGTAATGACAGAAGATGAGACAGTTATATAGCATCACCGACTCAATGGACGTCAATTTGAACAAACTCTAGGAGACAGTGGAGGACAGAGGAGCCTAGTGTGCTGCAGTCCATGGAACTGCAAAGATTTGGACATGACTTAGTGACTGAACAAAGTGTCTTTACAACAACACTTTCTATAATTTCCTGTAAACTGTCTTATATTATTTTGAGGTAGAAGGGATCCCGTGATGCAGCTTGTAGAAGAATCTCTACAGAAGGAAATAGTCTCATAAATAAAGAAATATACTGTTTTTTAAAAAATAACTATGTCATATAAGCACTGCTGAATTGTGAGTTTCAGCTGTCTGTATTACACAGTTTGGTAATCACAGAACAGGTGCAGAAAACAAGGCCCAGAATACATAGCCACTGAGTTTCAGGAGTATTTTGAGATGGTCCAGAATATATTTGTCATTGTCTACAGCCTAATAAGAAAATAAGCTTTCATTTTTCACCTCACATTTTATCTCTGTCTATAATAAAGGGATGTATTAATTTCATCTGTGAATACAGATATGATGGTTTTATCCTATGGCTATGAATGGTGCTTTCAAGTAAAGAATCAAAATGATAAACCAGTGTAGTAATTTACCATAATTACAGCCCTGAAATATTACTTGGAATTAGTCATGGCAGTAATACATGGCTCGGGAAGTTTTGTGAAATCTGCAAAGTGAGAGAGAACCAAAGATGGGAGGAAGCAAGACTTGAGGACATGCAAAGATTGTAGCCACTAATCCAGGCAGTTGGGGGAAATAAATGCAAGCTGGAAGGCTCTGGGAAAGCTCTACCCTGGGAGGAAATGCCCTTGTTTTCTCTGCAAAGCCCGCCAAGTTTAGGAGACTTGCCACAGTTTAATTAAAGTCTGCAGCTGGTGTGAAAGCAAAGGAGAAAAGAAATTAGGGCAGCACAAAAACTAATGAAAGTCTAGGATCTCATTTTAAACTTTTCTCTCCATTATGAAAGAAATATGACTTGTCAGCGGTGGCCCCATTCACCGTGACAAAGCCCTCAGGGAAGGAACGTTCTGGACACAGAGAAAAGACCTGCAGTCAGGTCTCTTTGGACTTGACTACCACTGCTTTTTTTCAGTAAAAACTCATCAAAATCCTTTGTTTGGTTTTTTGAAAAACAAATTAGTAAAAGAGGGCAGTGCAAATTGAACAGCTTTTAATGACAGGCAAGTCCAATGAAACTCTGAAATGAAGAGCTAACCTTGGCAATCAGAGCTCGATTCACATTCAGGCTTTATCAATGGTATTATCAGGGTCTCAAAAAAAAAAAAAAAAACAACAAAACAAGACCAATAGGATATATCCTATTAGGGGGGTTTATGAGTTCAAACTCCATATGGTAAACCAGCAGGCTAGAAATGCAGGTGAGAGGTGACCTAGTCTTGAGTCTAAATTCTATAGATCAGGCCAGGCAAGCTGGAAACTCAGGCAAGTTTTTTTTTTTTCCCCCTTAAATTATTTTTTAAATCACTTGAATTTATATTGGAAGATCACTTCAGTTCAGTTGTTTAGTCATGTCTGACTCTTTGCGACCCCATGGACTGCAGCACGCCAGGCTTCCCTGTCCATCACCAACTCCCAAAGCTTGCTCAAATTCGTGTTCATCAAGTCGGGTGATGCCATCCAACCATCTCACCCTCTGTTGTCTCCTTCTCCTTCTGTCTTCAATCTCTCCCAGCATCAGAGTCTTTTCCAATGAGTCAGTTCTTCGCATCAGGTGGCCAAAGTATTGGAGTTTCAGCTTCAGCATCAGTCCTTCCAATCAATATTTAGGACTGATTTCCTTTAAGATTGACTGGTTTGATCTCCTTGCAGTAAAGGGACTCTCAACAATCTTCTCCAACACCACAGTTCAAAAGCTTCAATTCTTTCACACTCAGCTTTCTTTATAGTCCAACTCTCATATCCATACATGACTATTGGAAAACCCATAGCTTTGACTAGATGGACCTTTGTTGGAAAGTAATGTCTCTGCTTTTTAATATGCTGTTTAGGTTGGTCATAGCTTTTCTTCCAAGGAGCAAGTGTTTTTTAATTTCATTTCTGCAGTCACCATCTGCAGTGATTTTGGAGCCCAATAAAATAGTCTCTCACTGTTTCCACTGTTTCCCCATCTATTTGCCAGGAACTGATGGGACCGGATGCCATGATCTTTTGAGTTTTAAGCCAGCTTTTTACTCTCCTCTTTCACTTTCACCAAGAGGCTCTTCAGTTCCTCTTCATTTTCTGCTACAAGAGTGGTGTCATCTGCATATGTGAGGTTATTGATATATTGGAGCATAATAGATTTAAAATGTTTTGTTAGTTTCAGGTGTATAGCAGTGATTCAGTTATACATATACATCTATCCATTCTTTTTCAAATCCTTTTCCCAGTTTGGGTTATTATAGAATATTGAACAGAGTTTCCTGTGCTGTGTAGTGGGTCCTTGTTGGTTATCTGTCAAATATGGTGGTGAGTGTATATCAATCCCAGACTTATAGTTACCAAAGGGGAAAGGTTGGGGAGAGTGATGAATTGGGAGTTTGGGATTGACTTCAAACTGGGTTTCTATGTTGCAGTCTTGGGGCTGAATCCTTTCTCCTTTAGGAAACCAGTCTTTGTCTTGGCCTTCAACCAACTGGATGAGCCCACCCACATTATGGAGAGTAATCTCCTTCACTGAAATCCTACTGATGTAGATGTTAATACCTCCACAGCAACATCTAAAATATAACCTCCGTGGCATGTAAAAAATACTTTCACAGTATCTAGTCTGATGCGTGACCAAACAAACAGGTACTATGGCCTAACCAAGTTGACACATGAAATTAACTATTAAATAACCTAATATGAATAATAATATACTAATTTAATATTTATATAACAGTTTCATTTGGCCAGGCACAATGAACTCATTTAACTCTCAAGAAACACTATGATCTGGATAATATCATTATTCTCATTTAATGGTTGAGATAACTAAAGTAAAGGGAAAGTTAAGTAACTTCCCAAGTTCACAGATAATAAGAGGAAGAGATGGAATTTGAACTCGTGTAATCTTACTCCAGAATTTGGGTTCTTAAGCACCACAGTATAATGAATCTGGGCAAGTTAAATAACTTCCTTGAGCCTTCATTCCTTTATGAGAAAACACATGTAGCAGATAATGTGTGGTTTGAGGGGAAGATTAAATTAGAAAATGCATGTAAAGTTTCAACCATAATATCTAATAGAGACTGGCTTCTCAATAAAACTTAGCTCTCTTCCCAACCTTAAAGTTGATTGCTTTTATATTTGTGTCTTAAGTTTAGAAATCTCTTCATTCTAGAAAGCCCAATAAACATTGAGTTCTTAGTGTTATTTGTTGTTTTTTAGTCACTAAATTGTGTCTGATTCTTTTGCAACCCTCTGAACTTTAGCTCACCGGTCTCCTGTGTCCATGGAATTTCCCAGGCAAGAATTCTGGAGTGGGTTGCAATTTCCTTCTCCAGGGATCCTCTCATCCCAGGGACTGAACCCACATCTCCTGCATTGGTGGGTGGATTCTTTACCACTGAGCCACCAGGGAAGCCCATTAGTGTTATTACATGTAATTATTTTTGTAATTATTTGTTTAATATTAGTTTTTCTCGGTAATTCCAAAGATTTATTTAAGCTAGAACCTATGTTATCCCATGCAGTTCTTTAGCACTAAACTTGACACTTGGCATATAGTAAAGACTTCAATTCATGCAGTAAATCAGTAGATAGATTTAGAAATTAGTGTCTTCTCTTGTTAGTTGATAAATAAACTGAGTCACAGGGTGATTGAATGACGTGCTCAAGGTATATGCAATCTATAGACTGGTATATCTAGTTGTCCAGAATTCCATCATTTTTGTTTGTTTCCTTTCAAAAAGCAGTGTTGGATATAATTAGAGGCATATGCAATCTGAAGGTTCATCACCTCCCTGCCCAGTTGGCATATGAGAAACTTTAAGTAACCCCCATGCCTGCTTTGGGTTGTGATCAGCATCTGAGAGTTGTTGACACTGGGGGACCTCATTTGGAGTAGGCTCCTTCTGATCAGGCGGGTGAAGAGCTTTAGAACTCAGTAATCAAGGGGTCAGTGATTCATGCAAAGTGTTCTACAGTTAGACACAGATAATTTGCCCTTCGAAAAAGAGAGAGGAAACCCTCACCTTTAACCAACTTTCATTTCTCTTGCTCTCTCACTTTCCTGGAAACTGATGAGAAGTACCTCTGTAATTTAAGCCTAATGACAATTAAAATGCAAAGCCATTACCTGCTTTTATTGAATTGTCTTCTCCTTTACGGACTAACTGAAGGAGTGACACGTTGCTACAGAAAGCTGTGTGTTCACCCCCCACCCATCTCAGCTTTCTTCTGGCTAGGAGTTGCTGTCTTTGCTGTGGGAGACTGATCTTGAACTTGAAACACAGCAAGGGGACCAGTTCTGGCTTGGCCCTTTAAACTCCAAGTGGCCTCAAGAACATGACTGAAGCTCTCTCTGCCTCACTTTCCCGACATGGAAAATGTGGGTGATAATTTTACCCTAATCCCTTCATGGATAAGTGAGATTTCAGTGAGGTAATCTATGTAAGAGTCTTTTAAATAAGACAATAAAACATATAAATAAAAGCAGAGTATATAAACATAAGCTATTATTATTATCATCATGGATTTTTTTGAAAGGAAAGTACCTTCTACTTGGTATCATTTCCTTTACACTGTAAATTCAATGTCCAGCTTTTAAGTACAAGTAAATAGATGAGCCATTCACAATCCTCCAAGTGTTACTATCTTCTAGTCATTCTGAATTCTTTCAAACTGCCAATATTCCAATCATTCTTTATTTTTTGATCTTCTGTAGAGTCTTGATTCCTATTTTTTTTAATACATTCTTTCACATTTCCATGAACAACATCTCAAACCAAAGTCTCATTGTTTTCTAATAGATACTTCTTCTTTCTTTCTCTCCTAAAGTGATCTTCACAGTGGCTTCCCACTTGCTGGAGAAAAGTCCAAACCCCTTAGAACTCCACAATTCTGAACTGCCGAGACATCCTTGCTTTCTGTTTTCAGTTTTCATAAAGAACTGCTCTGCCCCCAAATTTGCTAGTTTTAATATTTCCTCAAAACTTCATTGTGGCTTCTGAGAGTCCTTCACAGATTCATTCATTTCTTAGCCTACAAACGATTCATCACACTGGGGTCTTATTCATCAAACGCTAGGGTCATCATTTTTCTCCCTCTCCTAAAATTTCTAAATTTGTGGTCCTAAAAAGGACCACACTGTCCTTAGACCAATATCCCTGAGAGGATCATAAAGGTCTTTCACAGTGTTCTTAGTTTGTGAACGCCAACCCACAATTCTTCCCCAGACAAGATATTCTTACCAAATTTGAACATCCCTCATTTCCTGATACTGTTCCTGATCTTTTCCTGATTCAGGTTCTCTTCCTGCCCCTTCTCTGTTTATCAAAATTCCAGCAATCTTTATGAAAACAGCTCATGTAAAAATCTCCCCACAAAATTTTCTCTGTTGCTGCATGTTTTCTTTCACTGATCTCTAAGAATACAGAGGAGGTAGGATGGTGTAGGACAGGCAATAAGATAGTCTAGAAGTAGAACAGCATCTGGGGTCACCCAGACCTAGGGTTGGAATCCCAGTATGGCCTTTAATATTGGTGAGTCCTTGGGAAAGTCACATAATTCCTTGAGTTTCCTTTTCCTTATCAGTAAAATAGGAATAGTAATTATAACCTTACTTGGATTGTAGTGATTGAATGAGGCAATTTATATAAAACATCTGCCATGTAATAGTTATTCAGTAAGTGGTAGCTACTGTCATTATGAATACTGCCTCTGTTGCTCATTTGGTATCTACCATATGCCACCTTGTGTTATTGCTCAACTACTTTATGAGTTTATATCTGTCTCCTCTTAAAGTGGCTTTCAGAGACGTGCTGTGTATTCCACTTATTTTGAATGTCCTGGAGGGGTAAGCAGAGTGATGGTGTCCTCTCATTTATTAGAAACCTAAGAAGCCCATCGCTTGAAAAATTCATTTCAAGAGTATGCCTTGCAATTTTAAGTACATACAGTTAAATGAATATTTACCAATGCTTATAAAGAGTTGCGAGGTGGAAAGCCTTTTGGCTTCATTTGGCATGTTCATTAAGCATCACTTTGTAGTCCTATCGTCTTGTTGGGATGCCATCATTTGAAGCTTAAGAAGGGACTCAGACCATCCCTTGGGGTGATAACAGATTATTGAGTCCCCTCACCTCAACCATGCTGAAGCAGAATGTTTTATAGTTTATATACATAATGAACACATTGGGTGCTTCATAATGACTCTGACCTCTGAGAGCTTTTGATATAGGGGAAGCTGAGCAGTTTTGAGCCACATTGTACCTCTCTGAAACTTAATGTATTTTTAAAAATGTAAAGTATCATAGTTCTTCGTCCAAGAGCTTGTAACAGAGAAGCTCTTAGCCCATTGTCTGGTATATAGTAGCTGCCTATATCAAAAAAGCAAGAGAGTCCCAGAAAAACATCTATTTCTGCTTTATTGACTGTGCCAAAGCCTTTGACTGTGTGGGTCACAACAAACTGAAAAATTCTTCAAGAGATGGGAATACCAGACCACCTGACCTGCCTCTTGAGAAATCTGTATGCAGGTCAGGAAGCAACAGTTAGAACTAGACATGGAACAACAGACTGATTCCAAATCGGGAAAGGAGTACGTCAAGGCTGTATATGGTCACCCTGCTTATTTAACTTATATGCAGAGTACATCAGGGGAAATGCTGGGCTGGAAGAAGCACAGGCTGGAATCAAGATTGCCAGGAGAAATATCAATAACCTCAGATATGCAGATGACACCACCCTTATGGCAGAACATGAAGAAAAACTAAAGAGCCTGATGAAAGTGAAAGAGGAGAGTGAAAAAGTTGGGTTAAAGCTCAACATTCAGGAAATTAAGATCATGGCATCTGGTCCCATCACTTCATGGCAAATAGATGAGGAAACAGTGGAAATAGTGGCTGACTTTATTGTTTTGGGCTCCAGAATCACTGCAGATGGTGACTGTGGCCATGAAATTGAAAGACACTTACTCCTTGGAAGGAAAGTTATGACCAATCTAGAAAGCATATTAAAAAGCAGAGACATTGCTTTTCCAACAATGGTCCATCTAGTCAAAGCTATGGTTTTTTCAGTAGTCATGTATTGATATGAAAATTGGACTATAAAGAAAGCTGAGCACCGAGGAACTGATGCTTTTGAACTGTGGTATTGGAGAAGACTCTTAAGAGTCCCTTGAACAGCAAGGAGACCCAACCAGTTCATCCTAAAGGAGATCAATCCTGAGTGTTCATTGGAAAGACTGATGTTGAAGCTGAAGCTCCAGTACTTTGACCACCTGATGTGAAAAGCTGACTCATTTGAAAAGACCCTGATGCTGGGAAAGATTGAGGGCAGGAGGAGAAGGGGACGACAGAGGATGAGATGGTTGGATGGCATCACCGACTCAATGGACATGAGTTTGGGTAAACTCTGGGAGCTGGTGATGGACAGGGAGGCCTGGCGTGCTGCAGTCCATGGTGTCGCAAAGAGTCGGACACAACTGAGAGACTGAACTGAACTGAACTGAAAAAAGATGTAGCTGTTATTATCCTTGTTATGTTGGAGGCTGTGATGACTGTGTACCCAGGAAGGTGGCTCATGCTGTACCAGCTAGATCCTTCTCAAAGACTAGTCTTGAACCAGAACCATGGATGTTCTCAGGCTTTCTGACTGAACAACTCAATTCAAATCTGCATTTCAAGAACTCCAAAGTTCTTGGAAGGTACGTTGAAGTTTGGGAAGCCCCGGTCTAGATCAGATTCTGAACTAGTAGGTGTAGGAAGGGCTCCAGCACTCTGCATTCCTGACAAGCTTCCAGCTAGTACCAGTGCTGTTCATTCCACACAAGTTACCCATTTGGATCACTGATTCCAAACTTGGCTTCACATTAGAACCATCTTGGAAGTAGGCTTTGGAAATACGGGTGACTGGTTTTCACTCTCAGAGGTTTCACCGGAACGAGATGCAGCCTCATTCCCCAAACTTCTAAAGTGAATGAGTAAATTCTAATATATGGAAAAGTTTGAGAATGGCTACTGTGGATTAATTCCATTGGAACGTTTTTTTCATACATTAATCAAAAACAGCATTTCAACCCAGATACTGCATAAATCAATTATTTTTAAAAAATCCATCACTGAGATTCTACTGGAGATATTTTTGACATAAAAAATGTAAACATGTATGTGTACTAACAACAAGACATATAGATCAATTTAAATCTTTTTAACTCGCAACCTGTTCTTGCATGACAATAACAAAACAAGGTTGAAAGCCTGTGAAAGATACCGTTGCAAGATAGAGTTAGGTTGTGGATTGAGTTGAAGGATTTTGGAAGAAAGCATCACAGAGCACTTGAAACATTAGAGAATCTGGGCGAGGTATTTCTGCCAGCTTTTCACTTGTCAGTACATCAGAATTAAGGTTGAGCCACATAAATTGTTAGCAATGTCAACTTTGATTGTTGCAATATGTTCCTAATCATGGCTGCCAAGGGTGGATCTTGCTGACTTTTGCATCTTCCTTCCCAAATCTCTGAAGAATGATAGATGGAGACTTTCTTTCCAACTTGTAATTGATACATTTATTTAGAAACAAGTGATACTTTAGTGGGAGGACTTGTGTGAAAATATTCCACCTACTGGTAAGACCTGTGAAAAATCTTACTGGGAGTTTCATCTTTAGAAAAGATTGTAGTATCTCATCAGGCTAGATACATTTTTCTAATTTTTTTGCAAGAGTGATATACTTTAAATAAATCTATTAGATGCATCATGACTCTAGACATTTCAGTGGTCGACGAAACTCCAGCTATGCCTTTCATGTTAAGAAAACCCTGAAGTTAAAAATAAGTCCCTAAATTTTTTTTATTCACATTAACTAATATATCAGAAACAAGAAGTGAAAGTGTTACTCACTCAGTTGTGTTCGACTGTGACCCCATGGGCTATAGCCCACTGTCCATGGAATCCTCCAGGCAAGAATACTGGAGTGGGTTGCCATTCCTTTCTCCAAATATACCAGAAGGCAACTTTGAATACATATAGTATGTTTTCACTTTTTAATAATTTAATTGATGCTTACACTACAGGAAAAAAAACGCAAAATAAGTTGCAAAAAATATTTACTCTTTGGGGAAAGCACACTGGAGTGAGGTTTAAGTTGTAATTGGTAAAGCAGTGTCACTCATACAGGCTGGAGTGGAGGAGGGGTGTTTGGCATTTTGTGAGTTATGAGGCAGCCTTATCTTGTTGGCATATATACAAAATTGTAAAGTGACCTTGTTTTGTCTCATTTTGTATTGGTCTCAGAGTTATTTTTCTGCTGTTGGTGTTTTGAAAGATTGTTTATGTCCAACAGGTCACTAACCTAGCCTAGCTATGAGCTGGATATCCAGCCAGCTCCCACGGACGCAAAGGCCTAGCTGTCTCAGGGCAGTTCCTGTATGTTAAGGGCTGGTTTGTTGTTGTGTTGTTTTGTTTTCTCAATAGTGTATTAAGATAGGTAAGATCCCTCAGTCCTAGTTCCTGGTATCTTCAGGGCAGCAATGTATTGGGTTGGCTGGAAAGTTTGTTTGGGTTTTTCCATAAAATGGTATGGAGGAACCATAATGAACTTTCTGGCCAACCCAATAAAATAGAACAGATCATGTGTCTAATTCCATGCTTGGCAGAGAATAGAGAATCATCACTGGGCCTGTGTGTGTGTATATGTGTATGTGTGTGTATAACCTACTACACTATGGGTATAACTCAGAGAAAGAGAGAGAGAATGTCACTCACCAAAAGCAGACATAGACCAGAGAAGGCCTATTCTTTCCAGAAGGGCTGAAAACTGAACAGTAGTGGTTCAGGAATGCTTCTTAGATCAAGTGGAAAAGACTTGAAACTTTAACATGGGAAAGAACCTTTGGAAAAGGCCCAAACAGATTGATTGCTTAAATTCTTTTTCCTTAAGTTTAGTTCTTCAAACAGCTCTACTTCCATCCTCAAAATAAGGGACTGGTTTATCCTTTGCTCTCATGAGCCATCCAACTAAGCAGTCAACAAGTTCTGTAGCATCTACCTCCACTATAACTCTTATGGATTTAATGATGAAACAATACAAACATATATAAATGCACAGGAATAGTGTAACCAACAAAAAATTCTCCTCATTTTAGTCCCCTCATCTAAATATATTAACCTTCAGGATGTAAAAATATCAACTGTTTCTCCCCCTTCAAGTTTTTTTTTTTTACTTTTTCCAAAAATTATTTATAAATATAGAACACATAAATGAAGAATCAAAAATACTGTAAAACTGTCACAGAACACTTTCTCTTTTCTAGCCCCCACTCTGCCTTATTCCTGAATCTCTTATTCTGTAGAATCAATTACTATCAATGATTATATATATATATATACATGCATATATACCCATATTTCTCTAACTCTTTATCTCTATCTCTTTCTATATAAATAAAATTTGGATTGATTCCCATGTTTCTAACAGTTAGTATCCATGATGCTAATTATATTAATGATTACAGTATCTATGATACTATTAGCAATTATTGACTTGTACTTTTGAGCATTATTTCTTCACTTGATAGTGTAGTAAATAAGGATTTAATATCCTTAGACCCTGTATCAACCCTTCCCACACCTCCCCTTCCCCTCTTCTCCTCCCTCCATTTATAAAATATAATTACAATCCAGTTTTAGTTAAATATATGTTGATGTGTTACATTGTATGATTATGTAAGTATTATTCAATAGTAGGGTACTATGATTATATTTTTAGTCTGGTATCATTTTCTAGATTGGAGTTATTGATTGCTTTTATATAAAAATTTGCTTGCTTTTCAATATGTAATCATTTTTTTCAAACTCTACAAAAGGAGTATAGATTCCTTTAGAATACCTTTTCCTACAGCAGCTGAGATAATATTTACTTAGTTATTTTTCTTTGAAATAGTCTTCCCTCCTGGGCCCTCCATCCTTCACTTCTACTCCAGACTGGTTGCATTCTGAACTGCATAGCTAATCTCTTGGGACTTCTCTTCACTCGCCTTTTGGTTGAACTAATGTTTGCTGGATGAAGTGCCTTTGTCTTTCTTGGTCTATTTCCTTGTTTTGGAGAGACACAGCTTCAAGTAATTTCTGAGAATGATACATGAGAGGAAATCATGAGGTTTTGTATTTCTGAAAATGTAATTTGCTTCCCTCATACTTGATTGATCCTTTGGCCAGGTATGGCATCTTATGTCAGAAATACACTTTCCCTTAGAGTTCTGAAGACATTGCATCATTTTCATTCAGCTTCTAATGTTGCTACTGAAAAATCTTAAATCATGCTAAGTTTCAGAAAGATAGAAAATTGTGAACAATAGTGGTTAAGGAATGATTCTTAGGCCAAGTAAAAAGACTTGAAACCTTAAAATGGGAAAGAAGCTTTCCTGTTCCTTTGTGGGTAATCTTGTTTGTTTGCCAGCTAGGATATTTTAGGAACTTATTTTCATCCCTGGTGTTCTAAAATTTATATTAGAGAACAGCCACTGAATAGTTGATGAGAAGATCTGGAGTGGATATCATTCAGTGATTGCTTAGTCTTAGAAATTGCACTGTGGGGATTTCAGTGGCTATATTTTGAATCTGTATTTTATGTATTCTTTTTTTGAAAAGAGAAAACAGCAGCTTTTATCTTTAGCCAAGTCCAGGCCGAGGGTTTGGTGTGGATAGCTGATTGTTAGATAGGGGAGTCAGTGCCAGCATTCTTGGGAAAAATTACTTGTGAGTGGTGGCTGGGGTCACTTCAATTCAAACCTTCTTATTCCCACTGCATACTGTGCCTCCTGCCCCTACAATGGAACTTCTCTGGGTTATATTCCTTTATAGGATTAAAATTAAGCACCTGCTGGGGTGAAGAAAATGTAGTTGCCTGACCGGGTGGAATAGATCATAGATCAGGGTGCTGACTCCTACCAACATCTCCCCCTTTTGTCTCTCCCCGTGCGTCTGTGATTGATGCTGAGTTCTGAGTTCTAATTGGCTCACACCCTGCGGGCCTTCCTCTGCTAAAGCACTCAGGTTTCTTAGCAAAACAGATTCCTTCATCCACTTGCCTCATTCCAGAAACTTCTCAAAACCCCCTCTCCTTGCTGCTCCTTTTATGTGTTTACAATTTATTTTTATTTATTCTCTGACATTTTTATGGGGTTCCCTGGTGGGACAAAGATAATTCATATGTGCAATGAGAAGTCTTTAAGCTTCTCTTATTTCTCAATTGTCATTTGTTGCATAATTGTCCAGCCATATACCCAGAGTCCTTTACACTGATGTTAATTATAGCACATATAACAAGATATATTTTAAGTCAGTAGACAGAATACTCTGGTCGTTACCAATAAAAGCCATCTCATCACAGTGCATAAAATTTCACTAATGATAAGCTCATTTTTTTTAAATCATATAAGCTTTTCTAAAATAGTCTAATACTGGTCTCAAATGTTTTGTGGAATATGTAGTAGACAATATATAAATAATAAATGAATGTCTGTTATTTATTAATATAATACAGTAACAACAACAACAAAAACTCCCAATCAGAAGCAATGTGGTCTTTGGACAATCTGAGAAATAAAGTTTTTGGACTCCAAGGCTCTGTGGAGCCTGTATTTTCAGAATGCTCAGATAGCTTTGAAAACTGACTTGAATGGAAGACCCACTGGTGTTTTCCACATTTAGTACTATGAAATTATCATACAGTATTGCAAAAATGAGGCTGGATTTCTCAGGCTTCTGGGCACAGTCGAGTTTTGACGGTGGTGTGCAGGAAAATGAGAAAGAGAATGAAAAATCCCCACGCACTTAGCAAATATCCATCCTGCTCTAATCTGCCACAGAACCTCTGGATTTCTCCAGTATTGATAGCCCTCTTTATACAAGTGAATTCTGAAAGCTGTCTCATTAATGCACTGAATGGATAGTGGTGTTTAACTGATGCCATTTTCCAGGTCTCTCTTATCAATGCATAATGATCCATCACGGAGGTCAATTTCATTCCTTGGCATTTCTCACAGCAGAATGTTTCTTCTAGAAACCAAAGCTGCCCTTCCATTTCCCTTTATCATCACTCTTCCCCTCTTTCACGGAGGAGTTGCTCCTGCCCTCTCTCTCTTCCTCTCTCCCTCTCTCTGAATTAATGCCCTCTGGGCTCATCTTTATATCACTTATGATGTGTTTGACAATCACCAATTCCTCCCTGGGCTTCAGCTCACAGGGTAAGTGATGGGAGGAATGAGCTTTGCTGACAGATTAGAAGGTGCTTTGTAACAGGGGGAAAATAAAATCAAATGCCTGTTTTCCAGAAGTCCAAGCTATGTTGGAACGCAGAAAGGGCAAGAGAGAAAAGGAATAGCTGGGACAAGGTGAAAATACAGTCTAAAATATAAGAAGCAAACACCTGAAAAATGGCATCAATTGGTAAAACAAAGGAGACACTGCTCTAAGGCTGTTTAAGGATGTTCTCTACTTCTTGGTAACCCACTGAATTCCAGCAAGAAAGCTACACAGATTTAGAAAATGGAGAAGTGGTTAACAAAATGACAGGATCACCAATGACAGTATCGCTAGTAGTCACGTATGGATGTGAGAGTTGGACCATAAAGAAGGCTGAACCCCGAAGAATTGATACTTTTGAATTGTGGTGCTGGAGAAGATACTGGAGAATTCCTTGGACTGCAAGGAGGTCAAACCAGTCAACCTAAAGGAAATCAGTCCTGAATATTCATTAGAAGGCCTGATGCTGAAGCTCCAATACTTTGGCCATCCGATGCAAAGAGCTGACTCAGTGGAAAAGACCTTGATGCTGGGAAAGATTGAGAACAGGAGGAGAAGGGGATGACAGAGAACAACCTGGTTGAATAGCATCAACCAACTCAAGAGACGTGAGTCTGAGCAAAACTCCAGGATATAGTAAGGGACAGGGAAGCTTGTCATGCTGCAATCCATGGGGTCACAAAGAGTTGAATATGACTTAGAGACTAAGTAAAAACAACATCGCCAATCAAAGCAAGTTCATGCAGCCATTAAAATATTAGCTATGAAAAAGCATCATAGTGTGAAAAATGCTTAGATTGTGATAAGTGAGAGGGTGGTATAAAATTACAAAAGCAGTGTGACCACAGCTAGGTAAAACTACTGCACAGAGCAAAGGATGAATCTATACCAAGAAATTCAATCTAGCATAGTTAATCGGTAGAAATTCCTATATGTTTCTGTTTTAAATTTTTCTATATTTTTCACAGTTATTAAAGTACATGCCACCCTAATTCTTTTAGGGAAAAATGTCTATTTTTCATAAGGAAGAAGTCTAAGCAAGCCTCTGATCCTAAAGGAAGAAATTCAAACTACAAAAGCATGAAGAAATACAATTGAGTGTGTTAGCTATTCTGGGCCTTCTGTCTAATGAAAATGGAACCAAAGAAAGAGCTGAAATTGATGAGAAGGGCAAAGACCCAGTAGAGGTTTATAGGAATAAAGTCTAAAAGCTAATGGAGTAAGTTAGATAGCAGTTCGTAAAAAATATACATATAAAAGAATTGAGGGGAAAAACCTCTTTGAATGTCAGAAATATATGATCATTTTAGGAAAATCATTTTCCCTTAGTTTTTATTTTTATTTTAAAAGGTCATAGGTGCTCCAGAAACATGGAAGAACCATGAAATATATTGAAAAGGGTCTAGGAACCAATTTGGAGTAGGAAAATGTATGGATAATATATCTATCTCTTAAGTAAGAATTAATTAAACTATGATACATGAAACTGTTAGTAGTATACACCCATAAAAATGACAAATACCAAAATTATAGAAGCATGAAAATGCCTACAAAAGATATAAATAGAAATGCCAAACAACTGTATGTAAACACTGACTTCAACAATGTGAAATTTTATGTGTATATAGAAATATGTAAATAGTTATGCTAAGGGGGATGAATCTTTATAAAGTTTCTTTTCTGTACAACTGTTTCATATTTAACAGTTTTGTTTTGTAAGAAAGATTATGGATATGGCCAGATGCATACAAATATTGGAGCCCAAATTATTTGCCACTAGAATAGCAAAAGAATCCAAATATAGCATTTTGGAATATTTGGGATTACTTTGAGGATGCTTTAATTGTGGGACATATAGCAAATGACTTAAGGATGTTTGCTTTGTTAGAAGATATGGGAAAAGAGGGAAAGGAGCATCCTCAAAATACTATGCTATGCCCTGGACATAGGAATATATCACCTACTTGAACCCATTGGCTGTAACTAGTTTGCCCAGCCCGTATCACTTTCTTAAAATTAACTTTTAGTGGAATATAGTTGCTTTACAATGTTGTATTAGTTTCTACTGTACAGCATAATGAATCAGCTATAAATATACATATACATACACATATACAAATACATCTACATATACATATACACATACATATAAATACACATATATACACATACATATACATATACATACATACATACACACATATACATGCACACATATATACACATACATACATACACATATACATACACAAATAACACACATATGCATATACACACATATACAAATACATATGCATATACATAACATATACATATGCATACACATATACACATACATATACACACACATATACACATACATATACACACACATACACATACACATATACACATACACATACGGATACATAGATCTGCTCCCTTCTGGACTTCCTACCCTTTCAGGTCATCGCAATGCACCCTTTGCCATACAGTTGGTTCTCATTAGGTATCTATTTTTATACAAGTATCAACAGTGTATATGTGTCAATCCCAACCTCCCAATTCCTTCCACCTCCCCCTTCCCCCTTGATTTCTCTCCATTTGTTTTCTATGCTTGAGTATCTATTTCTGCTTTACAAATAAGATCTATACCATTTTTCTAATTTCCACATGCATGTGTTAATATACAATATTTGTTTTCCTCTTTCTGACTTACTTCACTTTGTAAAATACTCTCTAGCTCCAGGAGGTCCACCCTTAAGAAAGCTCCCTAGGTCCATCCTTGAGAAAACTAAAAAGAGGACTGCCATGTGGCCCGTCAATCTCACTACTGGGCATATACCCAGAGAAAACCATAATTTAAAAGGATACATGCACCCAAATGTTCATAGCAGCACTGAGTCACTTTTGAATGCTCTTTCAATACTGCTGGGTGCTGTCCTCCCAACTTGAGAAACGTTCCTCTAACATTCAATTAAAGCACCAATGTCTTCCCATGGACCTTAGAATGACTAAAGGTCACCAGCTTGCAAGTTCCCACCTGATGGGATCCTGGTGGCCTTTTAGGCTCATCTGAGGTTTCACCTTCTGCCACCCCCGACTCACTCTCATTCCAAGTTGTCCCCTGCTTCAGAAGTTTGCTATTTCCTCTGCAGGTTTTGTTTCCCCTGGTTCTTCAAGGCTAGCTCTTCATCTTTCAACTCTATTCAATGTCATTTCTTCAGAGAGGTTTTTCCCATTATCCTCTCTGAAATATGCCTCCATCCATCCCCATCCATTTACTATGCTGTGATATTCCCAGGTACCACTGGGTTTACTCTCTTTACCATACTTATCATGAATAGTACATACCTTTATTGTCTGATATCCATTTATTTATTTACTTGTAGCTTCTATTTTTGTAGCTTGAGTTCTATAAAGTCAGGGATTTCATTGTTGATAACCATTTTATCTGCAATGCCAAGCAGGAACTCTGGCATATAATATGGCCTCAAGAAATATTTTTAGAATTAATGACTTCCTGATTGACTGATAGATTAAATGAATGAAATGAAATATTTTCTCCCTTCCCTTCCATCTCATGAAGTGTTTGTTAGTGAGTCTTGTGCCTAGAGATACCACAAGCTTTCTGAAACCATAGAAATGACATCTCTATTATTTGTAAGTTATTTGCATTTTCTCTGGATATCTGAAACGCCAAGGTAAGACAAGATAACAGGTTTAGGTCATGCAGATATGTATTCAAAGCTTGTGTTAGCTGTGTGACTTTTAGTTCCTAAAACATCAACTGGTCTCATTCACCAGTAGTTAATAGGTTATCAGTAAGCACACAGTATTGAAATAAATGATATTATTATACAATCAATATTATCCCCCCAATATATCATCCATTTTAAAGTGACTTCAGGTGGTGATTGACATAATTAGTCTATGCGGGGTTACTTTTATTCATGTAACTACTTGGTATAGATTATAGTCAGATTTTATTATATTAGTTATCATATACACTATAAGACTATCCAACTTTAAATTCCACTTAAGGAGTTTCATTATGTGAAAACTCAAAGAGTCTGTAATGAATTTCTCAAAACATAGAACCCAGTAACAAAACTGTTGTTTAGTTGTGTCTGATTCTTTGTGACCCCGTAGACTGTAGCCTGCCAGTCTCCTCTGCCCATGGGATTTCCCAGACAAGAATATTAGTGTAGGCTGCCATTTCCTTCTCTAGGGGGATCTTCCCCACCCAGGGATCAAATACACATCTCCTACACTGGCAGGTGGATTCTTTACTGCTGATCTGCCAAGAAAGCCAAACAAAACATTTTAAAGTTTTGTTCTAAGTTTATGTACAAGAGTAGGAAATGAGAAACATGGAAAAATAAGAAACCCTAACCTGGAATGAACTTGAGTGTTTCTATCTCAGTGACAAGAAATCGTACAAACTTCATGCTAACACAGTATCAGATTTAATTGGCAAGTAGGTCTTAACTTCTGCCCCACCCATTCTCAAACAGGAAAGGTCAAATATTCTTCTCTTACTACGGAGGAGAGGAGGGAAAAGGTAGAAGATAGATAGAGGCCTGAGCATCTCAGTTATTCTTGCAAGAATTCAATGCCATATCTCATATGGAATTTTTTTGGATACCACTTACTGATGGATGACAGATTATTACTGTATTAATGAGAAAGAATAGCGTTCACCTCTCCTGAATGTATGTTGCAGGTGAAGCAAAAGCTACACTCCTACGTTAGCCCACTCCTCTTAGCCTTCTAAGAGGATCATCTAAAGAAATGGTGACTAAGCATCATTTTCTGTGTAGTTGTGGCTCTTTAGTCTGCTCGTAAGAAATGATAGCTCTGTTAGCTTTGGCATAGTCATTTGAAGTTTATTGCAACTGGTTTGTGTTAAGATAGTGTGACAATCAGGACAGGCTAGATTATGCTGTGATAACAAGTAATACCCAGACCTCTGTGGTTTTAAACAACAAAGGCTTCTTTCCTTCTCTCATGACACAGAGTCAGTTGGGGCTCTGCTACTACATTGTCATTGTCATCGCTTTGAAGTAGAGGCTGACAGGGCAGTTGTCATGGGAGAGAGAAGAGAGAATGTGGCAAATCATGCACTGGCACTTAACATGTCACACAGGAGTGTCTCACATCTGCTTCCTTGTATTTCATTAGCCGAGGCAAGTGACACAGTCAAGTCTGACTTCAAGGTGGCAAGAAAGTAAAATCTTCCTACAGAAAGAAGAACTAGATCATGGTAAATAGTAATACAGTCTACTAGGTTGTTAAATGGAAGTTTGGAATCCTAACTCCTGGGCTTTATTTGTGAAGCCACACATACCCACATTCATGAATACATGTATGTTTGTGTGTATATATATAGTATGTGTGTGTGTATGTGTGTAAATCCAAGTACATTCCCATGGCCCAGTGAACAATTTTATTGCTACGTATCTTCTTTTTGTGTATACATATTTTCAAAATTTTCTATAGCATAGCTTTATTGTTTTAAGTCTTTAAAAATTTGATTTTGTTGTTACTTCTAAACAACTGGTTACATGGTTGAACCCAAAGTCTAAACTTAGATTCCATTATCCCCATAACTGAAACTGATGGGCCATGCAATTGCTAGGATATAGCCATGCAGATGAATCAGATCAGCACCTCACAGGATCAGCTATCTCTGAAATAGATGTCTTTCCCACACAGGGCAAGAGGTATTTGTACAAACTTGGTTTGAATCCGGTCTCTTAATGCAGTTTAAGCTGTGTACTCTGGGGAGTTGCTACTAATAGTTGCTCAGGTTTCCACACTCTCATAATACACCTGAACAACCAAACAAGTGTAACAAGGAGGAGTAAATAGGACAACTACAAAGTGTTCTCTGGAGAGAGATGATCACATAAATGAAAAGTGGACATCATATTACTTACTGTCATGGCAATCTCTAGATCTTAGTCTCAAGGTCCATCCTGAACCATGTTAAGTGGAATGAACTTTGGAAATGTGGTTTACATTAATTATCTTTTACTTATCTGTTGATGACAAACTGGGCTCCTGGCAAATCTTCTCCCCTGCAATGCACTGCATGCCAATTGCCAGCTAGGGTTAGAGCTCTCTAGTAAAGAAGGTATGTTTATGACTGTAACTCAATTCTGGCTCATTTTCATAATGATATTTTATGATGATGCAGCTGGATTAAGAAAAAGGTCTGCTGCAGATAGAGAATGCATAAGAAGTGCCAGAGCTGCAATATGTTGTTACCTTGCCACCTTATATTTGTATAACATATGCACAGCATAACAATAAAAAGTAAATTAAAACTGATGAGACACAAAATGAAGCAAAATGAGGCAAAAGGAAAATAAGTAAAAATGTCAGATGGAGCCGGGTATAGGTTGGTCTACCACGCACATGCCTTCTGCACATCTGCTAAGCCAGCCTTTGGGCTGGAGCTGTTTCTGCACCAAGGGGAAGAGAAAAACAAACCCATTTCATAAAATACAGTGAACAAAGTGGGCTTCCCAACTGGCTAGTGGTAAAGAACCTGTCTGCCAATGCAGGACACTTAAGAGATGTGAGTTTCATCCCTGGGTTGGGAAGATACTCTCAGGGAGGGCATAGTAACCCACTCCAGTTTTCTTGCTGGACAGAGGAGCCTGATGGGTTACAGTCCATAGGGTCACAAAGGGTAGGACATGGCTGGAGTGACAGCATAGCACACAGTGAACCAAGTATTAAAAGCATTTAGGAGTCAAGTTATTTCTGGTAGAGGAATACAAAGAAGTATCCATCATGGATTGTTTTAGACATTGATTTCATGAGGTGTTTGCAAACATGAGCCCAGGAGTCAAACTTCTTGTGTTTGAAAGTAAACCTCTAAAATTTCTTTGCTGTGTTCTCTTGGGCCAAACTATACAAACTTCTTCAGGCTCTTTTCCTCATTACTAATTGTGAATAACAGCGCTAGCTTCATATGATTGTTTTGAGGATATGTTGGATAAGCTATAAAAGAAATTCAACATTTTGCCTATTCATAATAGTAGCTAAAAGTTACTGTTTTTCAGTCACTAAGTTGTGTCTGACTCTTTGTGACCCCATTGACTGCAGCACGCCAGGCTTCCCTGTCCTTCACCATCTCCCAGAGTTTGTTCAAACTCATGTCCATTGAGTCTATGATGCCATCCATCCCCTTGGGAGTTTATTTTTAACAGAAGCAAAATTTTTCACAATTTTCACAATAATTTTTGCTAACCAGAGCAACATGATTCAAAGTACACACGTGTATTGTGATGGTATCAGGACAGATTTCAGTTTAGTGACTGTGAAAGTTGCTCAGTCATGTCCAACTCTTTGCCACCCCATGGACTATACAGTCCATGGGATTCTCTAGGCCTATAGCTTTATAGAATAGCAGGTGGGTGGGCAACACAGCAGGTAAGTTTTGGGTGTGTAAACTGGGAGTATATTTAGGAATAGCTGGAGAAGCATTTCTGTCCTGAGTATAAAACATCAGGTTTGGCTTAAAGAGGTTCCTTACAAAATAGATTGGGAAAATTCTAGGTTAGTAAGTCAAGGCATTTTTCTTTACTTCACAAAATCTCATGTATTTTTGTACACTGCTGTGCACTCTGAATCAATGGAAGGGAATATAATGTAATATTCGCCAAACCTGGTTGACCAAAGAATTGTTTCTTCACTGGACATCTTGTAGATTTATGTCCCAAAAGACACAGGAAATGCTGATTGAGGGAGGTGACAGATTTGCACTTCATTCAGGCAATGGGTCATAAATACTGTCCCTAAAAGCTGAGATTTTGAGCTTGAATTTAGGATTCCGGCACAGCTACCGTCTGACTCTAGTTAAACATGTCATTTCTCAGCCTAATTGGAAGAAGTGATTGACATTAACCTGTAAATATTGAAGCAAGTAAGGAAGACGTGTCATTGATTAATCTATATCCTTTTAAACCAACAAACTGTTTTTGGTTAGATCTATAAATCACTTACTTCTCCTCTCCTCCCCTCTCTACCTCCCTGCCTCTGTGTTCTCTGAGATTTCAGGTGGAATCTTATGGAACTGTGAGATTCATCCGCCAGTCAATTCAGTGGCTCAGTCATGTCTGACTCTTTACGTCCCTATGGACCCAAAGCACGCCAGACCTCCCTGTCCATCACCAACTCCTGGAGTTTACTCAAACTCATGTCCATTGAGTCAGTGAGTTATTTCTCCACTGATCTCCAGTAGCATATTCAGCACCTACCGACCTGGGGAGTTCATCTTTCAGTGTCCTATCTTTTTGCCTTTTCATACTGTTCATGGAGTTGTCAAGGAAAGAATACTGAAGTGGTTTCCCTTCTCCAGTGGACCACATTTTGTCAGAACTCTCCACCATCATCCATCCACATAGCTTATAGTTTTATTGAGTGAGACAAAGCTGTGGTCCATGTGGTGAGATTCATTACTACTCTTTAATGTTTCTTGTTAATGGTATACATCTATATAAGTTTAGGTGATGAATACATGCAACATATGCTAACTGTAAAACATAATTCCAAATTTTACAGTATAAGAAGAAAAAAGCTAAAAAAGAAAACTTTTCTTTTTATTAGGTCTTGTAATTTTTCTGATCATTCCTTTAACTGAATGAGTATATAAACATGTACTTTAGAAAAAAAAAACACAACATAATTGTATAGTATATATCTTTCTATACTTGGCTTTTGGACCTTGAAATATTTCCTGTGGATCTTTCTTTGTCTTTGTCTCTTTATTTCCTTTGATCATAGACAAAAAGAGGACCCATGGAACTATAAAACATGATTTCATAAGGAGAAGTTTGCATAGGGAGGCATGAATTGAATAAAATTCTGGGTTGAGAATTTGGGAGTTTTATCGGAAATGGGAGTTACCAATAATTCCTAGACTGGCAAAGAGCATTAAGCAACAGCATTTTAGATCAGTCTGGCAATGAGAGGTGTGATGAAATAGCATTTGTTATGATACTTGTTCGTCCTTTAATGCACTGAGGATTGTAATTTTTTAAAAATAAGTAAACACAGTTGTAAACTGTGATTATGGCCATCAAAGTCACCCTTAAGTTTTGGTTTGTTTCTTGCTTGTCTGGGAAAATACTCTCAGTTTTGAAAAACATCAGAAAGTTACAAACTTTCAGGTTCTCTGGAAGTTAGCTACCATGTCAGTCTTTTCTATAAGAAAAAGTTCAGCTGGGGAGTTTTCTGGGAAGGATCTTACTCTTCCTGGACCAATGAGTCCCCTGAGATGTCCAGGATGTTTACAGATGTTTACCATCTGAGTTAATGCTTTGGGGAAGTAATACACTCACATTTTGTCTGCCTGTTTCACCTCCTCCAAACATTAGGACGTTTTGTCCTCCCCAGTGCTGTTTGTGACCAATCACATTTTCTGCCTCTCCAGCATCTCTCCGTACCTCACTGCCTGTCATTCCTGATGAAAATCAATAAAGGCAATGCCTTGTTTGCTGCGTGTCATGTTTGAAGAGGTGCATGTTCCTCTGGTTACCTTTAACTGCGGAAAGGGAAGACTTGTGTGCACGCCAGCTAATTGGTGTCAAATCACATCATCTTGCAGTGTGGAGACAGGCACAGATCAGGGTGGCCCAGGATTGTCCCTATCTCCACTCCACCAGGACCCAGCTGGTATTTCAAAGTTACCACAATTTAGCACTGAGGACCCCCACCCCCAGCTCCATACCAAAACAAATTTTGCTTTGAATCGCCTTAATCTTCAGGTCAAAAACATTTCAGGGACTCGAACAACTGAGTCTATCTAATTACTGCAGATACTTTCCCTTTTTTGGTAGCCAATTCTAGGAGGAATTGTGCTAAATGTCGAACTTAGCATGAAGGTTAATTATGATCCTGGAACAGCTGTGCCCCAACTGAGTCCCTTTTCACCTGCGTTTTTTTGTTAGGTGCCTCGATCCTCATGCACTCAAGCTACTTGTGTCTTAAACTTACAAGAAAAGAGGATAAATGAGTCACTTTGAAAGCAACCTCTTCATTTCAGAGTTTCCCTGACAGAGTCTTCTGAAATTTCTACTTAGCACTCTTAGAAAATGTGATTTCTTATTGAAAGGAATGTCAAAGAATAGAGCTGGTGGTCTCAAGATACAAATAATTTCCACTCGAATTCTTGGAGTACCATCCCAGGAACCTTTCTACCAGGAACACTTTCCCTAGGTTTCTTGGCTCCTTCTTAGGCTGCATGTCTCAGTTCCAAAGCACTCCTGACCAACTCCACTCTATCTAACGCTCCTTGACTTATCCTCTGCCACAGGAGAAAATATGAACAAAATAGAGGGTTCTGCTTTGCTGCTTGATAGCATGTGTACAATCTTTAATTATTTTTGTTCATTCATTGTTCTAATTGTGTGTGATCTGTTTCCTTCACTGGAATGCAAGGTCCCTACTGGGATGGGGAATTTGCCTGTATTGCTAACCACTGGCTGATCAGGGCCAAGCCCATGGTAGGTTGCCAATTAATGTTTAAGTAAAGGGGAAGAAGTAGTATAACTCAGCCCAGGTCCAGAGATCTCAGGCCAGGAGAGCTGGTGGT
Organism: Dama dama; assembly: GCF_033118175.1. Lineage (NCBI taxonomy): Eukaryota > Metazoa > Chordata > Mammalia > Artiodactyla > Cervidae > Dama > Dama dama. The sequence goes on from NC_083695.1 coordinate 72,396,481, forward strand.
ATAAGTTCCAGTCTGAATCTGAAGGTCGGAGAACCAGGAGACTCAATATGTGAGGGCAGAAAAAGAGGGATGTCCCAGCCCAACAAGAGCAAATCTGCCCCTCCCCTTCTTTTTATGCTATTCAGTTCCTCAACAAATTGGATGATGCTCACCCCTAGCTGGTGATGTAGATCTTCTTTACTCATCTACTGATCCATACGCTAAACTCTTTCTGAAACACCCTCTCAGGCACACCCAGGAAAAAATATTTTACCACCTCCTTGGGCATCCCTTAGTCCAGTCAAGTTGACACGTCAAATTAGCCATCATAACTGATGTCCATGGAATCTCAGGACCACTTCCTCTTCTGATGCCGGCAGTCCTCTCTGCTGCCATTGGCCTGAAGGCTATGCCTTTATCTGGTTTCAGATGATGAGATTAGCTGCAACTGTTCATGCTGTTAGGCTTGTGAGTGGAAAATGGCCAAGCTTCCTTTTTATTACTCGTGCATTTGTCATAAGTTTTATATAACAGAAAAAAAAAAAAGTCAGCTGCAGGACTCAGGGATGAAGCATCCAATAGGGAAGGTATTGGCAGCCAGTCCTGTGTGTGTGTGTTGAGAGGTGAAGGAGGGGGCAGAAGGAAAACAGGCTGGCTCTTCTCGAGCAGAATATTCTAACTTCTGTTCTAATTTCACCATCGATGCGCAGCTTGCCGCATGGCCTCCTGCGTCAGGTTGGCTGCCAGCTTTAAACACCAGCTTTAATTAATTTAGTCAGAGATTTACAAGAAGAAAAATGAAAGAGAACTAAGCCAAGTGCTTAACTTTAATTCAAAACGAATTACCTGATTTCTTTTAAGGAAAAGCTCCTTAAGCTTCACAGAAGCATTGGCAGCTTTTTCTATTTTCAAAGAACATCTTAATACGTGGTTATTTCCATGTGACTTTCAGAAGCTACAATTCCTTCAGTGTGAGCCTAAAAAGCTTGCATGAGGACTTTTTTGTTTTTAACTGCTGTGGAGCTAGGAAGTGCTTCTTGGAACTACCAAAACCCCCTGTTTTGAGAAAGTGCTGCTTTAGGGCTGATGCAGCATGTTTTGAATTCTGTGTGTGAGATGCTGAAATGCATTCAGATTAGAATCTATCATGGCAGCCCGAAGAGATGGTCTGAAAGGTACCTATCCGTTTGCTCTGAGATGATCTGGAGGTACTTTGCTCTTCGTGGCATATAAAACTTGCTTGAGATACTTGTTGAACTGTAGATCACTTGGTCAGACTCCAGGAACTCTGATAGAGGATATAAGAAAGGGCTTCCCAGATGGCACTAGAGGTAAAGAACCCACCTGCCAATGCAGGAGACTTAAGAGATGCTGGTTAAATCTTTGGGTCAGGAAGATCCCCTGCAGGAGGGCATGGCAACCCACTAAAGTATTCTTACCTGATGAATCCCATGGATATAGGAGCCTTGTGGGTTACAGTCCATGGGTCAGAAAAGTAGGACGTGAAGCAACTTAGCACGTGCAATGTAAGCACGGAAGCCCATGAATTTTCATTTTTCAATATGCCAGAGCATCATGATATGATGTATTTTAGAAACATTGCTCTTGGAGGTTAAAAGAAAATAATAGGATATAATCCTTAGTGTGTTTAAATGTAGTAAGTATATTACTGAACCTGCCTTCTAAATGGCCCCCAGTCAGGCAACTTCTTCTCAACAAGTGGACATTGTCTTTCTTCTATTTAAGACCTTCAATCACTCCCAATATCATTCAATATTCCTTTCAAATGTGTCTGCTCAGCATTTGCTCTTCATTGTTCAGAACAATGACAATAGTGTCACCCTGTTGTATATTGTTACCCTGCTTATTTAACTCATATGCAGAGAACATCATGCAAAATGCCAAGCTGGATGAAGCACAAGCTGGGATCAAGATTGATGGGAGAAATATCAATAACCTCAGATACGCAGATGACAGTACCCTTATGGCAAAAAGTAAAGAAGAACTAAAGAGCCTTTTAATGAAAGTGAAAAAGGAGAGTCAAAAATTTTACTTAAAACTCAACATTCAAAAAACTAAGATCATGGCATCTGGTCCCATCACTTCATGGCAAATAGATGGGGAAACTGGAAACAGTGACAGACTTTATTTTCTTGGGCTCCAAAATCTCTGCAGATGGTGACTGCAGCCATGAAAATAAAAGACGCTTGCTCCTGGGAAGGAAAGTTATGACCAACATAGACAGTCTATTAAAAAGCAGAGACATTACTTTGCCAACAAATGTCCGTCTAGTCAAAGCTATGGTTTTTCCAGTAGTCATGTATGGATGCGAGGCTTGGACCATAAAGAGAGCTGAGTGCCAAAGAATTGATGCTTTTGAACTGTGGTGTTGGAGAAGACTCTTGAGAGTCCCTTGGACGGCAAGAAGATCCAACCAGTTCATCCTAAAGGAAATCAGTCCTGAGTATTCATTGGAAGGACTGATGCTGAAGCTGAAACTCCAATACTTTGGCCGCCTGATGCAAAGAACTGACTCATTTGAAAAGACCCTGATGCTGGGAAAGATTGAAGGTGGGAGGAGAAGGGGACAACAGAGGATAAGATGGTTTGATGGCATCACCAACTCAATGAGCATGAGGTTGAGTAAGCTCCATGAGTTGGTGATGGACAGGGAAGCCTGGCATGCTGCAGTCCATGGGGTCACAAAGAGTCAGGCATGACTGAGCAACTGAACTGAACTGAAATGTCCAGAACAATGCTTTATAAATAGAGTGTGTTAAACCTGCAGATTACTGGCTATGCTGAATCAGATTTCCTGGACCTCACGAAGAATCTTCCTTAGTAAATTCCCTGGTGATTTTGATGTATATCAAAGTTTCTATTTGAGATTTTCTCTGGCCTTTTCCCCGCCATTGATTGCATGCATTTTCTGTAGCAACCACACTAATCAGCTTAACATTTCTTCAATATCTCAGACTGTTTCAAGTCTTCTTGGATGTCTCACCATATCTCTCAACCAGGTAACTCTTCATGTCATTCACAAACTTTACTGAGGTCCCATAATCTCCAGGAAGACTTTTATGCCTCTCCAGTCTGAAACCCATGCATCTCTTCTGTGTTCTCCTGGCACCCTCTAAATATCTCCAGCTAAACCTTATCCTGTTGGGTAGACATTGTCAGTTTACTCAGAATTCCTTGAGATCCCAGAGCATATATCATTTATATGTATCTGAATCACCAGTAATCAACACAGAGATTGTATCATATGCAAGTGTTTAGTTTAATGGCTGTGGAATGAATGAACTATAACTATAATGCAGAACAGTAGACCAATAGTTATATATAGAAAGATGTGGCTTTACATATAAAAAATTATTCTTGACTGGAAAAGTTTTTTAATGTGATGGAATTGATTGGAGATGATTATTTGAAAGGGGTGCATGTCGAGCCTGACCTTGACCAAAGTATATCATGAGAAGAAAAGGACCAGTCGGCATAATCAATGGGAGGAAGGTTGAGGATTCTAGCACATAGATACCCCAAGAAAAGCTAAGTATAAATGAAGTAGAGAGGTCAGAATTTGGAGCAGAGGGTCAAAGCTCTAGAAAAAGAGTTTATTTAGACCATGGATGCTGAGGATGCTGGTTTGCTTTAGAAGTCTTAGTTTCTGCTCTGAGAATGTCATCTGAAGATTAGCCTTATCTGTGCAGCCTTAGCTCACAGGCTACTTCACATGAACTGTATGATTCCTGGGCAGAAATCAGTGACAATGATCTATTATCGTATAAATCTTTCCTTTTCCTCTTGCTCACCTTGAGGTAACTCAGCTCCATGATTTATAGCTGCTTTTTCTGTAGAATGTCAAGGAAAGATGTCAGACTATGAGGATTTCAGTTTGCTTCTACTGTAAAGAAAGCAATTATCTTGTTCAGAAGAATATGAGAGAGATTGAAAGAGAGATGGATAGGAGAGGCAGAGATAAAAGTAATGAGAGAAAGAGAAGTTTAACAGACTCTTGGCAGTATTTATTTTAAGCATGTTTATTTCTTAAAGAAAATTACAGGTTCATGTCTTTAACTTTTCATTGAGAAACCCAAAACTTTGAGATGAGAAGTTTTGAGAGGAAAGAGTAGATTTTGAAGAAAGAAAAGAGAAATATATAGTAAAGATGGTCAAGTAATTTAGCAAGTGAATCCATAATTTAAAGGTGGATTATTTCCCATTTTTCTAATTTCTTCTGTAGATCTATGGTACCATTCTGCATCTTTGGTTGTGAACCAAGTTAAACTGCATGATTTTTTTTGCCACCCCCTCAGGTTCTTCACATCATTGTTTCTGCCTTATCTCTAGGATTTCTTTTGCCAGGATCTCTCAATCAAAGCTCTCCATCAGATCACTTATGGATCATACCATTCTAAGCAGCACTGATTATTTGGACCTTACCTTACTTCCGGGCTTCCCAGATGGCTCAGTGGTAAAGAATCGGCCTGCTAATGCAGGAGACATGGGTTTAATCCCCGGGTTGGGAAGATCCCTTGGAGAAGGAAAAGGCAATCCACTCTAGTGTTCTTGCCTGGGAAATCCCATGGATAGAGAAGCCTGGTGGGCTACAGTCCATGGGGTCACAAAAGAGTCAGAAATGACTTAGTGACTAAACAACAACACAAAACAACAACCTTATTTTTAGATTAGGTCTTAGTTTTAGATTAGATATAGCAAAACTGAGATTTTTGAGGGTCATAAATGTTGAATTTCATGATAATCGGAAAATTAAGAAAAAAATTAGATATCAACTAGCTTTAGTAAATAATTCTTGAAATTCTACAGTGCTGGATGGAAGACCATCTGGCTTGTAGAATAGACTTACAATAGGTAATGGGTTAATATTTCTTTTCAAGCCTTCTATATCTTGATTCCAATCTGTCATTTCTCTATTCATCCAGATCTGAAAACTTGAAATCAATTTTGGTATTCTGTTAACCTATCCAATTTGTCACTCAATTTTGTCCCTTTCAGCCTCTCCAAAGCTGTTCAGGTCTCTCCTCTTCCCTTTAGACTTTCATTGAGGTCAATGCAGATGCCTTTTGACAGTGCTCCATGCCCTCTTTTCCTCTGCCTCCACGTTTTATTCCCACTGTTCCTAGACTTTTATTTATTAGTATATAAGTATGATTATGCTATAGCTTTTAGTGTTTTCCCATAATATACCATTTTCACGGTCTTAAGTTCTAGTCTTGAGGATCTAGTCTTTGTACCTACCCAGCCTCAAGTTTCTTTTTCCTCCTTATCACATACCCACCTCTTTGTGGCCAGAACTACCTACAGATCCTAGACTGTCACAGGCTCTCTTGTCTGCAACATTGTCCTCACATTGTTACAATTATTTGCAATGTGCAAGTCAATCTTCATTTGGCCAATGCCTAGGCATCCTGCAGGATTGAGCTCCTCCAGGAAACCTTTAGGTAACACACCTCTGATTGGCTTTCTTCTGTGCTGCAAGGGTACCGTGAGCTAAGAATATTCAGAAATTATCACATCAAACTAGAGTTGTCTTTTGTCTGCTTCCTTTACTGTCTGCAAGTTCCTTACAGGCATGTCTTTCACCTCTGTATGCCCTGTGTCTAATAAAATGACTTGTCCGTTTGTAGTCTGTTGCCTAGAATCCTTTCTTTCAGAAATCACATAGGTATCACTTTATATGATTCTGATATGTCTGATCTTGGGCCCTTTAAATTTAGTGAGGGATATAAGACCAGGCCAGGTTAATCAGTTGCTTCCCCAAGACTGTTATGAGAGGGCTTTGGGAAAGACATGCTCCTCTTCTAGACTCTAAAGCTTTAAGGACATCTAAGCTGAACCTCTGGAGAAGGCAATGGCAACCCACTCCAGTATTCTTGCCTGGAAAATCCCATGGACGAAGGAGCCTGGTGGGCTGCAGTCTATGCGGTTGCTAAGAGTTGGACATAACTGAGTGACTTCACTTTCACTTTTCACTTTCATGCATTGGAGAAGGAAATGGCAACCCACTCCAGTATTCTTGCCTGGAGAATCCCAGGGACAGAGGAGCCTGGTGGGCTGCTGTCTATGGGGTCGCAGAGAGTCAGACACGACTGAAGCGACTTAGCAGCAGCAGCAAGCTGAACCTCTGATGGCTGTTTTCCCCTTTTGAATGGAGAAAATTGTCTTTAATAAGACAATGAGGCCCATAGACCAAAAGAAATAGAACCTGCAATCACAGGAGTTGAGAGAAACAGAGTGAGACAGCATTTGAGCTTTTTATTCAAGACCTTGTATGGAGGCATAGATGAGATTATCCCATATCCCTATTCTTCTCAGTTATATAAGCAAATAAACACTTCAAATACTGTAATGAGAAAACAAAATAAATGATGAAATCTATCAATGTTTATAGAATGGATAAATTAAAAAACTATTTTTCATAAGGTGAAGGGAGGGGAAAGACAGGGTTAAGAAAGATTAGGGCATCAGAAGGCATATGGTAGTCAATTAGGATAGAATCCATACCCTAGGATAGCTTCCAAAACAGGCAGAAAGACGGTGCACACACAGAAGGAAAGGGCATGTGTAAATCAGTGGCTTATGGACTGAGGATTTGTTGCTGAAGAGACCCGGAGCAATCTGCGTGGCATGAGGTTCTGGGCATGAGGTTCAGTGCTTACAAACTGACAAGTCAATCCTTCTGAAAAAGGGAAAATTAGGATTTAGCATCATAAAATGCATTTAGTTAATTTATCTCATAGTTCCATTTATAGCATGCGCCTAACTTAGGGTTAAATTTGTAACATCTCTGTAGAAGTGTATCCTGACAGATATATATTCAGAGTTGCACTTTTGGTCAAAGAACAAAATGATGAAACCCGCCAGGAATGGGCTCAGAATACAGTGAGCCTGACCAGGTCCCATTTGTGACAGTGAGTAAAATGTTGTAAAAAGGGGCACAGACATTACACTCAGAAGCCAACTTCAGTTTCTGACCCTCTGTGACTGAAAACAGCTGAAGGAAGGCCATGCCACAATGCAAGGGACAGCACCAGCCATGGGAACTCTGTCCTCTGTCTGCCCTCCACGCGGCAGTTCTGGGAATTCATATTCACTTCCTGACTCTCTCAGCTTAGATTTTGTACGCACAGAGGGTAGGAAAACCCTTTTCCCCCTTTAATAAAGCTGATGATAGATAATGCAAATGAGCTGGTTCTAGCAGATTCTTACTCTGCATGTGGAAGTCAGTTTCTATCTTAGGACGACGATGTGAAATGTACTTACAAATCACACAGGGATACTAATTCTAACCATGATTCACTTGGTTACAGAACTAGTTACATGACTAGCAGAAATACATATCTTTTCCACTAAGAACTAATCATGCAAAAAGGGGGTATCTCTGAGGGACCAAAAAAAAAAAAAAAAGGGTAGTTCCATAGCTAAAGAGCAAATTAATTCACTTTTAAAAATCATAAAATCTTCCATCATCAGCTTGAAAAACATAGTAATGAATATGAGCATTTGTGCTTTAAAAGAGAAAAGCAATAAGTGAATTTTTATAATGTATGACCAGTTGATCTAATGAGAAAGGAGAGGGTCCTGAAACAGAAAAAATACTTGAAGTTTGTCAAAGTTTTAAGTGACAAAGGTATAGCCATTCCCTTCTCCAGGGGATCTTCCCAACCCAGGCATGGAACCTGGGTCCTCTGTATTTCCTGCATCGCAGGCAGAGTCTTTACTCTCTGAGCCACCAAGGAAGGCCCCATTAAGTATCTGACATTTGTCTAATATCACCCATTTCCTGGGGGAGAAAAACAAGCAAAGAGTAACAATCACTACGCCACAGATCAAGTAAAAATAAACAAAATTTTAGCATACAAAGTTAGCAAGTATTTTATTTTCAAACATATTTTAACTTTTCCCTAAATTTAAAATCTGTAAATATTAATTATTTTCATAATTTCAAGGGAGAAAAATAAAATGTTTTCCCATTTACTAAAGCATTCTACAATATATACAGTTGTGAAGATAAAGTTATTTTCTCATCAGGCAATCCTTGCATCTTTTAGAAATTTTAGGATCTTAGCACGAAAGACTCATTTCATTATTAGCATCCATGGGTGTAAATGGTTTCACACAGTTGTCCATCACCCAAATGATAGAATTTTGAGAACCGCAATGTTGATATCTGTCTTGTAAACTGAAGGTAATGATGGGGGTCTCTTGTGATGGTAAAAGGCCCCTACCACTCTCCAAACAGCACCAATTCAGATCTTTTCAAATTCTTTCTCTAATGAGGTACCAATCATTTAACTTGCAATTTGTTCTTCATAAAAATCTCTTTATTTTGCAGACGTTTAGAGAGCTTTATGTTATCATCCTTCAGGGAAATAAGGTTTGGAAATTTACTACTAAGTGTAGATGAAAAACTTCTGGAGATTTTACTTTAGGATTTACTAGCGCTTGGAAGGCCAAGTCTCTCTTGACAGTGGTTGCATTTAGTAAAGCTTCACTTTTTCCAGAAGGTGACTGTGCTCTGAAGGAGACACTAGACAAACTATTTTTATAGCATCACAGTGTGCATGTACCCCTCATACATTGGTCCCTTCCTATCTGCCACCAAGATAACACAGATCTGAACCCCACCCAACTGATATTATCTGTTACTCCTCCCTATGAGACTTCCCACGAAGCTCAGTTGGTAAAGAATCCACCTGCAATGCAGGAGACCTGGGTTCCATTCTTGGGTTGGGAGAATCCCCTGGAGAAGGAAATGGGAACCCACTCCAGTATTCCTGCCTGGGAAATCCCATGGACAGAGGAGCCTGGCGTCTGTCCTTGGGGTCTCAAGAGTCAGACACGACTTAGCGACAAAACCACCACCACCACCTCCCTACCTGGAGGAGGGCATGGCATCCCACTCCAGTATTCTTGCCTGGAGAATCCCCATGAACAGAGGAGCCTGGCGGGCTACAGTCCATGGAGATGGGCAGGCTACAGTCCATGGGGTCACAAAGAGTTGGACATGACCGAACAATTAAGCACAGCACAGCACCACCTCCCTATGAAGATTTCTTTCTATTCACTGTTTTATTAACATGTGAACACCACCTCCAATCCTGTCATTTCCAAGTCATGGAGATCCGCCTTGCTTTCCAAAGAGTTCAACATGTGTTAGATGAACACTAAAACAACCGGAAAATATTTAAAAGTTTTGTGTGTATAATATATGTACATGGGGCATGTGTGTGTGTGTATGGGGGGCCTGCTTCAATTCTTTCTGCCATTTAAGTCATTGCAACCTTTGAATGACAGCTAGAAGTATGACAGAGAACACTTGCTAGGAGTAAGAGCTGAATTACATTACTTTGTGGGTAGAGTTACAAGGCATAGGACAATCATTAGAAATCACTGCAAGGTATAATTTTTAGGTGTGTACACATAAGTATGCATTGTTTAGCCCTGCAGCTAGTTGGCATTGTACCTTTGTTCCATTTGTATGTGTATTTTGCTCTGTAGGAAACCTGGAGGACAAAACATTACCACTAATTTGTTAACATTCTTGTGATTTGTGCTGCAATACATAGAGTGAGAGCAAGCTTCAGTGTTGAAGAAAATTCATCATTTGTATAACAGGTGTTTTAATAACAAGAGGTGCTCAAGTTTAAATGCCCAGAGCCATAAGCTGAAGGTAAATCCTTATCTCTGATGTGGGCATAGCCTCTCCCTCACCACATAAATGGCCACTCACTGTGGCTTCTTCTTCTATTCATGGTCACTTCAACCCAATGAGGGACTCTGTGGCTGGGTATCTGTCAAAAAATCCCTAATTGTTTTTTTAAGATGTTGTCTTTATGAATAATCCCAATAAATATGCCTTAATAATTAATTTTCAGCCATTTAACATAAAAAGATGTCATTAAAATTAAATTAGATGTCTAGCCTCAGATCTTAATGGAGCTTATTACCCCCCAAATGCAAAATCCACTTTCAATTAAAACTCTTTGCAGCTATAAATGTAATAATAATTGCACCACCAACCCACTTATATTTCTCTCCGATCATCCTGAACATGTCTCTCATCTTGGCACTGTAGGAAGTCTTTGTGTTGGCAGGATATTAGCGAAGCGTGTTGTAGTTAGCACTAATTAATTCATGTTGGTCTCTTCACGATCTAATGAAACAAAATTAAACCTGTATTTTGTTCATTTGGTTCATAGTTTCCAAATGAGACACCCAATGGAGGCTGTGTGAAGGGCATGCAAACTCTGCATAGTTAGCTCTTTGTGGCTTCTTTAATTTTTCCAAAGGGAAAACCCTGAATATCATGCCAAATGTAGTGATAATGATTATATAACAAAAAAACAGAATGAATTGTCAGAGTGGCTAAGATTTTTCAGAACCTATTTCTAGCTATGAATTTAGAACTAGGCAGTAGTTTCTCCTTAGAACTGACATTTAGGGAATTAAATTAAAGCACAAAACTTGTTCAAGGATTGTGTCTTTGTATAATATGGGAAGGGTGATAGCTACACTGCCAAAATCACTTGGAAAATGGAATAATTATTCAAGTAATTTAAAAATCTGACTTTTATTGTGAGAATTTGCAAAATTAATATACATTTGGACATCATGAAGGCAATATTTGCCATTCTTATTTGCTTGGTTTTTCATTTTTATTTGGTTAAGGGAGAACTTTCTTCAAATAGCAAAAGTTAAGTTGGTTATAATTTCATAGATTTGCATACACATTAGATCCTGCAAAATGTAGTCAAGAGGCAAGTTAAAGTCGATTTTTTTTCCTGGTTTATTTTTACCAAGCATAATTGTATATATAGTTTGGAAACTGTTCTGTAATATTTCCCAAAATGAGCATGTGGATCCTGTGATCTCTTGAGACTAAAGTTCAAAATTATATAATTTAAAATGCAGCCAAATAATAAGCAGCCAAAATTTTATTCAGAGGAAAATTCATAATCCTATAGGTTTAACACTTGTTACTAAAAGGCATAAAAATTGCTAATATTTACATCACACTTATTGTGCACTGGTAAGAAATTTCTGATTCTATACAGAAATTCCTTTAGACAAGGAGAGTAGGCTACTTTTTTTCCTTAAACCACAGGCTCAAGTGCAATCAGTTCAGTTCAGTTCAGTCACTCAGTCGTGTCTGACTCTTTTCGACCCCATGAACTGCAGCATGCCAGGCCTCCCTGTCCATCACCAACTCCCGGAGTCCATCCAAACCCATGTCCATCGAGTCGATGATGCCATCCGACCATCTCATCCTCTGTCATCCCCTTCTCTTCCTGCTTTCAATCTTTCCCAGCTCAGGATATTTTCAAATGAGTCAGCTCTTTACATCAGATGGCCAAAGTATTGGAGTTTCAGCTTCAGCATCAGTCCTTGCAATGAACACCTAGGACTGATCTCCTTTAGGATGGACTGGTTGGATCTCCTTGCAGTCCAAGGGAATCTCAAGAGTCTTCTCCAACACCGCAGTTCAAAAGCATCAATTCTTTGGCACTCAGCTTTCTTTATAGTCCAACTCTCACATCCATACATGACTACTGGAAAAACCATAGCCTTGACTAAACGGACCTTTGTTGGCAAAGTAATGTCTCTGCTTTTTAATATGCTAAGTTGGTCATAACTTTCCTTCCAAGGAGTAAGCATCTTTTAATTTCATTGCTGCAACCACCATCTGCCCAAACAGTGAATCAAGAAGAAAGAAAGGGAAAGATGGACAATGGACTATCATCTGAGATGGTTGGAAATAGCCAGATTTAAGCAAATAGTACAGATTTTGAGGTCTTGTCCCTAGACAACTGTCAAAAACTTATATGTAGGATAATTTTTCCATCAAAATTCTTCACAATATAACCACAATAGTGTGTAAACATTGACTATTTTCTAGGAATAAGGATGTGTGAGATTCATATTTTGTAGAGAGTTCAGATTATTATTGGGTATTGCCTATCACCTCCAGTCAAGCACAATCCTCCAATCCTCTATATTTTTTATAATGAGTCCACTGTCTTATTCAGTGTAATGACATTACTCCCTTCCCATGACTAATGTAGGAAATCACGAAGTTATTTTCACTTCCTCTTTTTCTCTAATTTCTCACATCTCATCACTTACCAAGAGCTTTTTTTTGTATAGAAATTTTAACTTATAAATCATTTTTATGACAACTTCTACCCTGTTTTTGTCTCAAAACTTTTCTGTCATATAGGAGATCAGTATTGGTATTGTTATATATTTAATTGCTGATAAATAAAAATAAGACTCTAAAATGTATTTGTGTCATACCGCATTTGATATCAGATAAGAAATTTGGATCCAGGCTGCAAACTCCTTATGCATGACCTGAAAAGTTTTCTAATGCTTTTTATTTCTCCCATCTGCTAACCTACAATTGCTAGTTTTCCTGGGACTCTATTAAGAACTTCAGACACTCTGAGAATAGGAAAGGGTATAAGGCCATAACTAATTCAAAACAAAAATAAAACCAAACCGTAAAATAAGATGAAAGAAGGCCAATATAGACCTAAGCTTATCTAGGAAGTTTTAATGCTTAAAATATTGAATATTGTATTGTTTTTATCTTTTCCTCATTTATTTTACATTCCTGTTTTACTGGTAGTGTAAGAACAGGGTTCATCTTTCTATCAGTTAACCTATTAATCATACCAATACATTGGTATGTACATATATATGTGTGTATATATATATATATAAACTACATGTATCTCTTCCCAGGTTACACAGTGTATTATTGCCTGGAAAATTCCATGGACAGAGAAGAAACCTGGTGGGCTATGGTTCATTGTGTTGCAAAGAATCAGACATGACTGAACACACACATACACACACACACAATACATATGAATACATAATTATTTTATCTATTATATGTGTACGCGTGTGTATGTAAGAAGCTTTTACACATATGAACTCCTTTGATATCTACTATGTTTCTCTCTGACTCTGTCTCTCTTCCCCCTTCTCACACACAAACACAAAAACAGCATGCAATTTACCAGTATGTTTTATCAAATTCTCAGGTGGCATTTTCAAAGCCACTGAATTCCTTTGTCATCACTTGTCATATATGTTAAGAAAAAGTCTTAAGTCCCTAGAGAAAGAAGACTTAGACAGCTGGATTTTCCTAAACAGAAAAGTTCTGTTGGAGATAGGTCCAATTCAATATTTGTTACTGCACACTCTCCAAGGACTTAATTTTCACTTAAAGATAGAAAAGGTTTGGAAATTCCAGTCTCAGTTCTTTCATTAAGTGTGTGCGTGTGTGCTAAGTTATTTCAGTCGTGTTTGACTCTTTGCGACCGTGTGAACTGTAGCCTGTCAGGCGCCTCTATTTATGGCGTTCTCCCAGCAAGAATACTGGAGTGGGTTGCCATTTCCTCCTCCGGGGATCTTCCTGACCCAGGGATCAAACCCTTGTCTCTTGCATCTCCCTCATTTTCAGGCGGGTTCTTTGCCACTAGCGCCTCCTGGAAAGCTTCATCAAGTAGTTGCTGTTAATTTCCAGAGGGAAGGTTAGAACTAATTTCCAAAATTCAGCAGCTCTTCACTGAATGCCTTGGGCATCCAGGACTCTGCTGAACATGTTGGTGGATAATGAAACAGGCAAGAGCTCTTTTGGACTTACAGTACAGTCATGGAAACCAGGTTTCAAGCAAAATGAAAACAGTAGAAAGCAATGAGAAATAAAAAAGGATAATCATAATAATCATAATCATAATCATCAAGAAATAAAAAATGATACTGATACATTTTAATCATATTGACTATTTTACTAATATGAATTCAGAGACAGAAGATGCTAGGGATTATAGTTAGTAATCAAGGAATCCCTCCAGAAGGACTTTTACAAAGGCAGCCATGCTCACTCTTGTTCCTGAACAGTATACAGCGATTACAATCAACCAGGCCTTTTAAATTGTCTATTTGTGCAAGTTACTATGTACACAGGATTTGAGCACCATCATTACAGAGTCAGTATTGCCTACCCACATAAGGCAAACACCAATAGAAAAGGATATTGCAAATCATCAAATAAAGAATCTGTAAAATTATGGCCTCTAGGTCAAGTGATGTTCCTTGAACCTTCAGACTAGGTGGTTTTCATGACCCATAAAGGTCCTCCTGTATGGCCAGCGAGTGTGCCAGTCCCCCTGGTAGGGGACCAGCTTATTACCATTGCTCAGATTTCCATTACTCTCTGAAGCAGAAGAAGTAGAGATGATCAGGCTGGCTACTTCTCATAGAGTGGATTCCATCTCCTCCAGTGTTTCTGCTGCTGCTGCTAAGCCGCTTCAGTCATGTCCAACTCTGTGCGACCCCATAAACGGCAGTCCACCAGGCTCCCCCGTCCCTGGGATTCTCCAGTTAAGAACACTGGAGTGGGTTGCCATTTCCTTCTCCAATGCATAAAAGTGAAAAGTGAAAGTGAAGTCGCTCAGTCGCGTCGGACTCTTAGCGACCCCATGGACTGTGGCCTACCAGGCTCCTCCATCCATGGGATTTTCCAGGCAAGAGTACTGGAGTGGGGTGCCATCGTCTTCTCCGCCAAAGTCTCTAGCAGCCTGATGAACTGAGTAGATGCTTGAAAAGGAGTCTGGGAAACCAACGACATGAGAAACTAATTCAATTCTATTCTATTTGACTGAACTGATTTCACTTATCTATGGAAATCATCTCAGATGTGGAAAAAGGAATTGGCCAATTCTGCCATCTTCAGATAGATGTAAAGTTATTTCATGAAACCAAGTAAAAGAGAGTGGAGGGTTGTGGTGCTGGCCAAATGCTCCAGGACCTGGATTCCTAGTTGCCAAGTGCCTCTGGTTTTCACTGTGTGGTTAATCTAAATAGGAGGAAGTTTATCACCTGAGAACTTACTAGAAGTACAGAAGTTTAGATTCCACTTCACCTCTGCTGAAGCAGAATTTGCATTTTACAAAATCCTCAAGGATCTGGTATGCACGCTTAGGTTTCAGAAGCCCTGCGCTAGTGAACATCTAAACCCATGCCTTCATGAACTTAGTATCTAGTACGGAATATGAATAAGAAAAAGAGTTATAAGAATACTCATAACAATGGCTGACATTTCTTGAGCAATGATTAATTATCAGGCATTTTTCTAAGGGTTAAATTTTTGCTCATTATGTTAACTTGTTTAGCCTTTATTTTAAACTAATGGTATAACACTATCACTCTCATTTTACAAGTAAAGAAATTGAGACACAGCAATTATATTTTAACCAGAGGTAGGGTTAGTAGCAAATGATGATGTTGAGGTTAAAATTGAGGATTGTTGGGTACATTGTGACCTCCTAAACTCCTACATCCTATTAATAATTTCCTAGAGAATAAAATCAGGCTTTCAACTGAAAGAACAAATAACCCAGGCTTCCAGAGAGGTAATGAGTAAGGTGAGATACAGACATGAAGAATAATTAGCCAAAGCAACAGTGTCCATTTGACAGGATCCAGTCCTTCCTTTATTCTACTGACTCAGTTGACCAGTTCCAAAGTCTGTCCCTTAGTCATGCCAATGTCATTTCTCTTGCATCTTCTCTTTCATCCTCTCTGCTTGTGAATAGGACCACCCTTTTCTCAATCTGTCCCTCTTTTCTTCTGCCTTCTCTGGGATGCTTGTTCCCAGCATCAGGATAATGATTTAAATCTCTTAAGCATGTGCAATCTATGTCTGTGAGCTTTCAATTTTACCCTGGCAACATTTACACCTTTGAATGAAAGAACACTTTCAACTTAAATGTTGGCCCGACAAGGCGCATCTCTAGACAATGATCAATGAGATGTACTCACTGCTTCTCAGATTAACATGCTTTCCTTGTGAGATCTGCCTTTTTTGGAGTCATCAATAGCTTGTTTAAAAAGGAATAAACACATTTTGTATTAGCACTCCCAGAAGGAATGCCTCCGAATGAGGGAACTGAAAAAAAAGAGAGCTGTTTGCTGGGATCAGATCCTGGGTCACAATGGCTCAGAGCCCTGTCTTTTACACTCTGGCCTTTCCTTTAACAAGTCTGATGTGCCTCAGCCTCTTCCGATTACAATAATTGATATTGATCTTGCTTTAAAAATGAGTGATTCCTACAGACATGTGAGAATTTTCCTCAAAATAATTCAGTTACTATGAAAAGTCTTCATTTCTCTATTTACCTTCTCCCCCCAGATCAGAGGAACTCTAAAATGTGCTCACCCAATCCCTGTCTTTCTCTTTCAGCGTGTTACATTGAGTTTAATGTCCTTCAGACCTTGAGGTATGCAGAACATGCCAGGCACCTAATCATACTCAGTGAATGAAAGCTTGTGCTCATCCTCATGCAGCCCAATAAAACACTCAGTCTTGGTTATCCATGCCAACACCTGAAAGAGTAAACCATCTCCAAGTGACCCCTCCTTGGATTTGCGCTGCACCGTGTTAGTGTTTTTGTTGTCATTACTGTTGCTGGGGCACTTTGTGAGTAAAGTTTTCTGTCTTAGAACATAGGCCTATATCCAGGCCCCAAACCCTAATAAAACAGGAAACTGACCTGACAATAAAGACTGGTAAGTTGTTTCATATTAGCAGGGAACTAATTCATCAGTAAATATTAATAGGACAATGGACTATCAAATTATAAATAGGGTGATTTCTAACTCATAACATAACTTGGAATTATTTTTAAAAGCTAAAAATAAAGCCTCAAATGAACCAGAATAATAATATACAGATAACATTTATCTGATTTCTGGGTGGGGAAGATTTTTAAAATAATGTTATGCTAATGGAAGGTATTTGAAGGTAAGGTCCAAGAATAGGGGTTCTGGCTTCTGACAGATCTTCAGAAAGCCAGACCTACCTCCTACTGACTGTACAACATTTGGAGTAACTGTTTAATCTTTGTAATCTTAGTTTTGGAATTAGTAAGATGGGTGCTATAATAATATTTACTTCCTGTATCTCTTTTTTAAAATGTAATTGACCTACAGTTGATTTATAATGTTGTGTTGATTTCTAACATACAGCAAAGTGATTCAGATACACATCCACATATATTCTTTTCCATCTTCTTTTCTATCATGATTTATCACAGGATACTGAATATAGTTCTCTGTGCTCTGGAGTAGGACCCTGTTGTCCACCCATCCTATGCATAACATTAGCATCTGCTAATCCCAAACTGCCAGTCTATCCCTCCACCACCTACACATCCCCCTTGGCAACCACACGTCTATTCTCTATGTGTGTGAATCTTTTTCTATTTTGTAGATTAGTTCATTTGTTATATTTTAGATTCCACATATAAGTGATACCATGTGGTATTTGTCTTTCTCTCTCTGACTTAGTATGATAATCTCCAGGTCCATTCAGGTTGCTGCAAATGGCATTATTTCATTGTTAACATTGTTACCCTAAATGTTCAATAATAGGGTATGAGTTATTAAGTCATACTATATTTTATGTTGTTTCAATAAGTTATATCTATATGAAAAATAATTTTATAAATTATTTTAGTAGAGTAGAAAAAATTAGTATTTAGTCACACTACTAAAAGGTTATGAAATGGTACATAAAACATCATACCATTATCATACCATTACTTAAATATAAAGAAAGTGTATGTAACACATTACCAGTTCGGTTTTACTGAAGTACACAAACATGTTTATAATGAGATATAGTAAAATTACAGATCATTTTTCAGTGTATATGTCTTATATTTTTTCTTTTTATGCTTTAAGTTTTTATACTTTCCAAATTTTACTCAATAATCTTTTTAATCAAAATATAAGACTGAAGATTATAGCATAAACATGTTGCCCTAGAGAAGCTTCATGCAGATAAGAGAGGATTGTGCATAATCTTAGAGTGGGAGAATCTTTATCCGGAGTGAAATTTAGTGATGTTGATCTTTCTAACACCAATGTTCTGTTTGAGGATCTTTCTAGTATAGATCATAGAGTTTTGAGAGACGGTGTATTGTGAAATCTCTAGTTTGTGCATATCTACAATGTTTGCTCCTCTTGGTGGTGACCTCTAATATAAAGAAGGATTGGAGAGTCATATAAAGTAGAGTTGGAAGGTATCTGAGAGATCAGCTTTCTCATGACCAGCTTTATTAACAGAAATTTATTTTTAGGACCTCTCATTCTGTATCTGAAACTGCCCCCATGCCTAACACAGCGACACAAGAAAGTCAGTCAGTAATACTGTTGAATGATTCAATAGAATTATTTCCTTCAGTGGCCTTTGTCTACAGACTATTATTATACTAATACTTTCCCTGGGCTTCCCAGGTGGCACTAGTGGAAGAGAATCCACCTTTCAATACAGGAGGCACAAGAGATGTGGGTTCAATCCCTGGGTCGGGAAGATTCCCTGGAGTAGGAAATGGTACCCTAATCAAGTATTCTTGCCTGGAAAATTCCATGGGCAGTAGAGCCTGGCAGGTTACAGTCAATGGGGTCACAAAGAGCTGAACATGACTGAGCACTGTAGTTTCCCCTGAATATGCTGAAATCTGCTTTTCCCAAATGTCGAATGTAGACTTGTCTCCTTTAGTTTTTTCCCTATCTTTTTATGGTACTTTCTCAAAATATCATACCTTTACCTCTGAATCACCAGCTTGTTCTTTCCTGTTAGTCAAAATTATGAGGGAAATAGCAGTTAACTCATTTATTTGTCAGATAATTTATTCACCAAATACATCCATTGTGTCTTGACACTTTGCAAATGGGTAAGAGATGAGACTACATGTTAAGACTAAAGTATAGGCTAAAATACATGTATTTAGTAATTATTAAAATATAAGTGGTAATTGAATATAAATCTTGTACAATTAGAGAAAAGGATGCTAAAGGAAACACAATACCAGAAAAATTAAATGCCCAGAAATATACATTTTCTATACTGCTTGTTCATTCTTAATCATAGAGATTAGCATTGGAAGAAACATATCATATTTTCCAATTTTCTGTTTTGAACAAGGAATGTGGTCTTGTGTCTTGGTTTCTGTTTAATTTTGTTTCCTTAAGTTTTTAAATATTTGTTTGTTTCTTTCTTTATTATAGGTACTTCCAGGACAAAATCTTGTGATTTATTATAATTTCAACAATTTTCAGTATGGTATTGCATTGATAACAGGCCCCCATAAATTAAGTTGATTGGTGATTAAATGGGTCAATTGCATTGTATGTCAGGATTCCTAGATCTTCTGGAACACTTTTGTCTTTACCCATATCTTATACCTATGTGGGCAGACAAATCTTTCCTCGTATATTTTTAAAGCAGATTATAAAAGTGAATTTTCTACCCAAATGTCTTCCAATGCCTCTACCTCAGAGATAATAGATACTGTGGGAGTAGATGAATATTATTACTGGAGGTAAAATAAAAATATTAGGAGGATCTTATGTGAAGAATCTGAACAGGTTATTGCTTTCCTTAATTACTAGCAGGTGGGAAATCCAAAGATGAGGATATCATAATTGTAATAGTCCAATAATTGGTAAGTGGGAGGCACTTAGAAAAAATAGACTAAAAAAAAAAGAAAAAATAGACTAAAAGTTTCCCCTTTTAGCAGGGAATTAAAACAACAAATGAACCTTTAAGGAATAAGCAAGTTAAAAAGCCAGAAACTGTGTTTTTTTATCTTAGACTAATACCCTATTATACATTTACCAAAAGGAGAAAGTCTTCTGGGATGTTCCAGAGCACAGTGCCCTAAAACACTTAGTTTTACTTGTAGTCAAGTCAGTAGAGCTAATTATTGTTCTTTGGTATTTTCAGATGTAGTGGAGTTGTTTCTAATACTTTCACTGTTACATAAAGAGAGTAGCATTTAGTGCCATTCAATGCTCTGAAAATAAGGGTTAAAAATGTATTTAAATGAAGTGGGTTTGAACTAGCCCTCTCAGAGGAGCTGTGCTATTTACAAATGTTTCATCTCTCTCTCCACTTTTATTATTAATAATATTTTCTGCTTATATCTTCTTAAACATCTTATAGTATTTTAAAAATGTTAAATTTCTAGCTCCCAACGTCCTTGCAAGGTACCATTATATTTATTTCATATGCTTTAACCTGAGCTGCTGGAAACAAATAGAATAAACATTACAACACTTCAACATAGTGAGGAGAAGGACCAGATACAAGAGGATGGCATCCTTATCATTGCTGCAGGATTTGACATCACCTTGTTCAGAATCATTCAAAAATGACAGAGAAACTCCAGACAAAGCACTAAGTCAAAACTAAGCATGGAAGAATGTTTGGGTACATGAATAGGCTGACTCTGGGACAATCTGGGAAAATAAATCCTGATACCGTAATTCTTGTATTTACAAGGAAGGTCTTCAGAGATGAAGAGTTTTTGAGGCAAGCAGAAGCCTTGGGTCACTGGTTTATTTTATCAGAAGGCTAAGAGTAGCCATGGGCTTCTGAGAATAAGAATGTGTAGTTTTGATAGAGTTCTAATGTTGTCACCTGAAATCAATAGGATTGGAAGATGTCTTGGAATAAGGCATTTTCCCCGACACATGTATTGGAGGCAGATGAACTCAGAGCATCAGGGAATGTTTGGTAGCCAATACATTAATGACTGCCTCTGTGAGTACAGGTTATGCAGCGGTAAAGAATCCTCCTGCCAATGCAGGAGACTCAGGAGACACAGATTTAATTCCTGGGTCAGGAAGATCCCCGGATTAGAAAATGGCAACTCACTCCGGTATTCTTGCCAGGAAAATCCCATGGAGAGAGGAGTCCGGTGGCCTATAATCTAGTCCTTGGGGTTGCAAAAGAGTCAGACACGACCGAGCACACACACATGCACACATTTCTTCCTTCCTATGAGTGCTGGCTCCATTGGCTTGGACATTTAGAAGAATTAGGAAGCTCAGTTATATAAAGCATCCAAAATAAATGCCACCTATTCTGGAGTTTAATTTTATGAACCTTGATTCTTTTGTTCCATAATCTTCCTTGCATCAGAGAACCCATGTATCTGCCCAAAATTTATTTGGAATTTTCTTGAGTTCTCAGTTGACAAGTGGTCTTCAATCATCTCGTAAGTTTTTACTTGCCTTCCTTGATAGAGTGCTGCTGTCAGTGTTCATGCCTATGATGAACTTCCCTGACTTCCTGTTCATCATAAATAAAAGGAAAGTGAAATAGCCTTTTAACTGCTGCCTCCGCATTGCCATTTGGTGAGGGTCTTGAGGTGACCTTAAGTACTCTTTTACTAGTAAAGAAAAGAAAGCCTTCATCTTTAGGCTGATGATCATCTTCTTGAAACCATCAGCTGCTGTTTCCTCTATTGGAAACATTTTCTCACTGTTTTCTCTTACACTGAAAAAAATCCGGTTATCTGGTAGAGCTCAGTTCTAAAGCTTCCCCTAGGAATACCTGTTGGATCCTCTCTAGAGTAAGTGGCATACTTCTGGTCTTTCATCCGTATCAAGCCCCATCATAATTCTTATCACGTTTTACTATTACTGATAATTTAATTGATTTATGTCTCTTCTTGCCTTTAACTCCTGAAGGCAGACATATATCTACATTATCAACCTCTAAGTCTCTGGTACCTAGTTCTCATCCCTTGGTATATACTCAGCAAATACTTATTCCAAAAATGAGTGGATGGTTGGATAGATGGATGAATACTGGCTGACTTAAGATACTTTCACTTAGCAGACAGTATGAACAAAGTAGAAATGATGCCTTGGTTTGTGACCTAAACTTTACATTGTATATTAATTAGCTTCCTAAATCTGCAACTTTATGGATACTGGGAACTTCTGAATAGTAGGCCCTGATTATTTTGGATATTTATGTTGGACTCAACTGTCTGGATCTACCAGACTGTATTGATTAGTGGAATTCTCTTTTACAATTATTATTAGATTTTCTGGATTCATCTGGTCACATTACTTGTATATCTTAAAGGGATAATAAACAGATTTCCTCCCAAACCTCACACCTCCTCAAAATATGAGCTGTTTTTATTTCAATAATAAAAATATCTGTGGCTTTTACTTTTTATTCTGTAGTGTTTTTCCAGCATATATTTATCAATTATCTAAAATATTCTGGTAAAAATATGAATATATGGTTCTGACCCAGTAAAACTTATGTGATGACCAAGATAAAGTAAATATAGATATTATAACTACTAATTAGTTGTTATTTGTTATCTTATTTTAAAAGTTGTGTATAATACCATTGTGAAACTACTTGATTTAGCATGAATCAAACTGGAAAGGAAAGAGAAATCCTTTCTTACCACATGGCTAAGAAATAAATAAATCATTTTAATGCAATGTGTAGAATTCTAAATTTTATATTGTAAAATAGTAATCTAAGTCAAACCAACCACTTGATCAATATTATTTAAACTAACTCAGGTGTTATATGCTGGGTTTTACTGTTTTATGTGCTCATTAGTACAGATTTGGTTGAGAAAATTTTCCCCCCAAGTATAAGCTTTGATTCACCTGAGCCTTCTATCTTCATGCCTTTTCCTTTGTCCTCACACCTTCCACAGAAGTTCACTGCAGGCAAATATTTGTTAGACACAAAATATAAATTTCTTTATTAAGTCATAGATTTTGGGACCATGATTTTGCCAAGTTTAGAGGTTTTGAGACAATAAGACCAATTCCAAGCTTTTAATATTGCAATAATGTGTAATGTGAGACCTGTAAACCATGAGATTCCATGTCTGTGAAACTGCACAATTAGAAGACAGAACGTCTTTGAAATTATGAGAATTTGAAATTCTAGATGTACAAGTAAGAGCCCTACTTCTACTTTTTAGTTTTGCCTTCACATTTGCTTACCTCTCAAAAAAAAAAAAAATTCCCTTGTAGGATAATTACTTGGCCAGGTGAATTTATTTTTGTGTTTGATTGCCAATCTATAGTTAATACATGTGTTCATCAGAAGTTCTGTCATGTATAGACTTTCATTTCCCCTGCAGTCCCCCAACATTAGTAACTTGTCCCAAGCATAAAAAGGCCCTTTGTCTTGGTCAACCTAGAAAGAGTTCATCATGATAAACTTCAGTTTTTTAGATACTTTTTGCTCTCTGATCTTCCATGGTTCTAAAGGAAAGCGTGATTTTTTTTTTTTTTTCTCCTGTTGATTTCTTGACAGTTTGGTGAGACTAAAGGTCTTTCATCTTCTACCTCCTAATCAGAAGTTGAACCGTCATTGAGTTCCTTATTTCAGTTATTATGCTTTTTAGCTTCCATTTTATTTGCTTTCATAGTTGCCAGTTATTTGCCAAAATTCTCTCCATTCAAATTCTTGACTAGATATTTTAAAATTCAAAAATCACAGTTATTTTAAAATAATCACTTCACAACTCCAATATCTGGATCCCCTTTGATTCTGTTCTTTTTGTCTGCTTTTTCACTTACTCTTGATCAATCATATTTCTTTGCAAGCTTGTTAGCACACTTACTGAACTATAATTTCTCAGTCTCCTAATCCACTATTCTCTACCCTACTCTGAGGAGGAAATCTGAGAAAACTTGGCTGATTTGGCCACTTTCTTCCTATTAGGCTCTGCCTATACAAGACCTTAGGGGGAGATAGTAAAGTTGCAGGGAGAAGGGACTTTCTCCTGCTTGTTTGCTTCCTGTTTCTAGCAGCATCACCATAACAGTGTTTTTTCAGTTCGGAGTAGGTATTTCTTAAATAGAAGCAATTGGTTGCAGTTTCTAACTCTTCAGACAAAGAACCAGCCTTAATATTGCTGCTCAGAGACTCCAGCCCTGGCCAGGCATTGTTACTTCCTAAGAAGTCTGAGTCTCAGCCCCATAGGAGTCCTCCTCCAAGCTCAGAGACGATGCTAGCCAAGAAGCATACATGTGTGCTCACTCAGTGGTGTCTGACTCTGAGACCCCACGGACTGCAGTGCAACAGGCTCCTCTGTCCTTGGAATCTCCAGACAAGAATACTGGAGCGGGAAGTCATTCCCTTCTCCAGTGGATCTTCCCAACCTAGGGATCAAACCCAGGTATCCTGCATTGCAGGCAGATTCTTTATCATTTCAGCCACCAGGAACTTAGCAGCAACCCCCTCTTAATGTCTTGATCTCTCTCTTTGAGGGGCTTCTCTTCCAAGCTTTGTTGAAATTATTTCGGACTTGTTTCTCCTGTTCATCCAGCTGTAAATAAGATGGCTCCTTTCATATCTGCTACCTTTGTGACATTTTGACACATTCCTTTCTGCCTTCCAGTTCTTACATTTCCATTAAATCATTTCTACTGAAATACATTGTACAGTTTCTGCTTTCTGAGTGGACTGTATCATAGATACTCTGTTTTCGGGTGTTTTCTTGTTTTTGTTTTTTTGGCTCTTTTTTTTAGTGGACACTAGACATTTTGCATTGCATGGTTTAGAGATAAAAGATAAAGGAGGCCTGTTGATAGAGGATCTCAGTTTAGTTCAGTCAGTCAGTCGTGTCTGACTCTTTGCCACCCCAAGGAATGAAGCACACCAGGCTTCCCTGTCCATTACCAACTCCCGGAGCTTACTCAAACTTAAACTCATGTCCCTATAATTTGTGATGCCATCCAACCATCTCATCCCATGTCATCCCCTTCTCCTCCTGCCTTCAGTCTTTCCCAGCATCAGGTTCTTTTCCAATGTGTCAGTTCTTTGCATCAGGTGGCCAAAGTATTGGAGCTTCAACTTCAGCATCAATCCTTCCAATGAATATTCAGGACTAATTTCCTTTAGGACGGACTAGTTTGATCTCCTTGCAGTCCAAGGGACTCTCAAGAGTCTCCTCCAGCACCACAGTTCAAAAACATCAGTTCTTTGGCCCTCAGCTTTCTTTCTACTCCAACTCTCACATCCATACGTGACTATTGGAAAAACCACAGCTTTGACTAGACAGACCTTTGTTGGCAAAGTAATGTCTCCACTTTTTAATATGCTATCTAGGTTGGTCATAGTTTTTCTTCCAAGGAGCGAGTGTCTTTTAATTTCATGACTGTAGTCACCATCTGCAGTGATTTTGGAGCCCAAGAAAATAAAGCTAGAGGAGCTCCTTTAATCTAATCAGGGTTTGAGCTGATTCAAAGCTGAACTTCATTCCTTATAGCAGTGGATCTAGATCTGGTTCACACTTAAATTTACAAGGTGGCTTGACAAGTTCACAATTAAAGTCTCATTTGTGAATGAGTCCCTCTTTTCTGATGGCTCCTAGACTCTATTTGTGCCCCCAGACCTGTGAGACTGCCAATAATTTTATCTTTGACTTTATGCTCAGATTTTTTAGCTTCTCAGCTGTTGCTTTTTGAATTAGCAAATACCTCAGAGGAAAGCATTACTGGATGTTGGACTCACCAGTCTGGGCTTCCCTGTTTTCTGAAATGTTGGCCTAAAATTTCTGACTTCTTTGGTAGCTCTGTTATAACTCCAGAAAGTTAAAACAGATTGTCCAAGTTGTATATTTTTTCTTAGTGGCAAGTTTAGCCTAAAACAAAATGACATTCCTTTCCCCCCTTTCTGATACCAAAGGGGATTTCACCAGTCCTTCTACTGTCTTTAAATTGCACCCAGTCCTCTGTAATGACATTATTTTCCTAACAGTGCTATTAGATGGAATTTAGAGATGAATCCTCTGGTCTTGTCATGATTTCCTGATGTTTCATTTAAAATTATAGTCTCCTTAGAGAAAGCAATCAAAGGAATCCACCTAGATATCAAATGTAATTTGAATTGGACTGATAGAATATAGGTTAGTAATTCAAATTCTTTTTATTTTTGGACTAGGGAAGATATCAGGCAAAGATATTGGGTTGGCCAAAAAGTTTGTTTGGAGTTTTCTCTAAGATCTTTTGGGAAAAACCAAATGAATTTTTTGACCAATCCTACACAGCGGCAAACATCGTCTTTGTTTTTATGGTATAATAAATTATCTATTTCAGGTACTTATAGTTATCACCAAAACTTCAAACTGTAAATCCCAAAGTGACATTGAAATTACAAAGTCTGCATGTATCTATACAATCTGCCAAACTAAGTAGCTTTTTAAAATGATGTTTGAAGAAAATGTTTAAATTGTATCAGCTTAAAATGGAAACATATTTTGGGTAAAGGGTAGGAAATGTAATATACCATAAAAATCTCAAATATGTTTTAAAATTGTGGAACAGACTAATTGACTCTGAATAAAGAAAAGAGTATAAAATTTTATTTTTGACATTGCAATACTTGTCTACAGTTTCCCGATGCCTATAATAAGCATGTATAATTGTGATAATCAGAAAATAGTTTTAAAGGGAAATAAGAGAGAGGCAGAAAATGGAATGGGTAATTGCCCAGGATCAGAGGAGGGGGAAACAGGAATTGTGATTAATGGATATACAGTTTCGGTCACGCAAATGAAAAGTTCTAGAGATCTACTCTACAACACTGCATTTATAGCTAACAGTACTATTGTTGTTTAGTTGCTAGTTTGTGCCCAACTCTTTTGCAGCCCCATGGACTGTAAGCTACCAGGCTTCTCTGTCCATGAGATTTCCCAGGCAAGACTATTGGAGTGGATTGCCATTTCCTTCTCTAGGGGATCTTCTTGACAAGAGATTGAACCCACATCTCCTACATTGGCAGGAGGATTGTTTACCCCCGAGCCACCTGAGAAGTCCCATAGTACTAAACCATACACGTCACAGTTGTTTAAGATGGTAGATCTCACGCTACTTGTTTCCTTACCGCAATAATGCAAAATGAAAAGCACTGTGTAAAGACACAAGTGTATAGACCAAACAAAACAACTTTTCCAATTTTATTTTCCTCTTTAATCTCATTGTAAAGTGATTTTTCCATAATCATTTGAGACAGTTGCAATGAACTTATTTTTAATGTGGAAAAATGAGAAATAGAATGAGACCCTCTTTAAAGTGTTAATTAACAATCTACTTAGCTTCTCTGATTTGCATCAACCTCATTAATAATTATAATATCCTCTCTGCATTTACACATCATACAGCTAACTCTACCCCAATTGCTTCTCACTGATATCTGAGCCTCTGTCAGACCATTTGCATGAAGTAGATTCAACTGCATGTCTGCTGGAAATGGACAAGGCAAGTCAGTTGTAAAGGTGATATTTGTTGGTGAAGGTAGACAGCACACGTTCATTGGGGTGAGAATATAGAAGAGTGTGAGAGCATCATGGCAGTTACTTCACTAAATTACACACACAGATAGTCTGTGGCAAAACCATCTATGCTTTACACGGGTTCATATGGAACTATGGATCAGTATGCTAAGTGTTGGAGGCAATCTGTTATTTAAAGAAAGGACAATTTCTTTTTGTCGTGAATGCAAATTGTGGAATACTCTGTGGCAAGTAGAAGAAAAATCATACACAATAAAAATGAATTATCTTAAAAACAGGGCTGAGTATAAAAAATTGGTAAATAGAAATAATTCTATTATATATTATAAACATTAAAAATACATATGAGAAATATAGAAGTTAAGTATACAGATATAAGGATAAAATATTTTAAAATAAATAAAAATTTTAAAATATCCTCTACGTGAAAGTGAAAGTCGCTCAGTCGTGTCTGACTCTCTGCAACCCCATGGACTATACAGTCCATGGAATTCTTTAGGCCAGAGTACTGGAGAGGCTAGCCTTTCCTTTCTCCAGGGGATCTTCCCAACCCAGGGATTGAACCTAGGTCTCCCTCATTGCAGGCCTATTCATTACCAGCTGAGCCATAAGGGAAGCCCATGCATTTTAAAAAGTTACATACAAATTTACAAATATGTTTAAAAACCATTAAAATAATTGTCTGTAGCTGGGAGAAAAAATGTATTCAGAAAGGGAATACACGGGAAAAATAAATGAACAAGTTAAAAATGGAGGAATCCAAAGATGAGAGTGTTCTGGGGTAAGGAATCTGAGTAGCTTTTCATTTGTACTTTTTAAAAAGAAAAGGAAAACTCAAACGCACAAACCAAAGAGAAAATAAATTAAGGGAATTTGGTCACATTACAATTCTCATTAGGCTAAAGGCAAGCTGACTTTTTTTCATGATTTTGTCAACTCATTGCATATTTGGTTCCAGAGTTTGGCTGTCTTAAATGAAACATGTTCTGGCTATTTTGAATATGTTGGGTAAAGATATGGGGCTTAAATTATAGTTTAGTTTTTCTAAGTGACTAGTTCCTCCCAATCATTATGAGCGATAGCTTCTTTTCCAAATTGCCCTTGGATATGATTTTAAAACAGTTTTTCCAAGCAGCAGTCTAAGTCACTGAGCATACTCTCCAATAGTGTTTAATTATATTTATTCAGAAGGAAGTTTGATTGTAATTTTCTTTGACCTCTCATTTTCATGACACCGCTGGCACAGAGCAAATACGAGTTGAGACCTGACTCATTCTTCAGTATTTATTAAGCTGTAGCCAAACCAGTCCTGCTCTCCCTGATTATCACTGCAGCGTCAGGACCATAGCCCAGAGTTGTTTAGTGGAGGTGGTTTATTGTTGGAATGCGCACAGCCAAGAGAGTAGTGAGGACTGAAATCCAACCTGCATCCTACTCACCTGGTTAAGAGCACACAGGCTCATCCTCTCAGAGTGGAAATCCTTTCTCTAGTTCATCGGGAAGGAGCCACATGAGCAGCATCTGTGGGAGTCCCCATCTCTTTGTACCCTTGTTCCTTCCCACCACTGTTTAGCTCCTGACTGGGGAAAGGAAAGAGCATCAGAAAGACTTCTCTTCCCCATGGAAGATGGAGGTATTTCTCTCCATCCAAAACGAAATGAGTGGAGCTTGGAATGTCTACATGAGAGCACACTGGGGTCTCACTCCCACCCTGGTAGGTTGTTCAGTTATGGAATTCTAAGGCACTGGGAAGGAGAGGAAAGTTTTAAGCTTTTGGTAGAGCCTGACACTTGTTCCCTGGAGTTGGGGAGAATTCCCAGAGAGACAAGGAACTGCTTTTTCCCTGGAGATACTTGAAAGCTTAATCACCCAGAGCAACAGAACACGTTGGGATCACTGGATAGTGTGCTTAGCATGAAGGGGATAGGGACTCACACTCAGCCTAATTCTCATGGGGAAAAGTTAAGGGTTAATTACCCTAAACCAATCACAGTCCAGTTCTGTGGCAGAGATTGAGCAAATCCTGACCAAACCCAGAGCACATAGATGCTACACAATGATGTGAGAGGAACTGTTTCCTGAAGGAAAACCTGGGTGATGTCAGCAAGAGGATGTGCATGGAAATGAATGTCAGGGGGAGCGCCAGGGCCCTACACTTGTAAGGTTTGGGTTGATACATGAGCAGCCCCTTGTGCCTTCAAGTGAGGTCAAATAAGTCTTGAATACAGTCAAGGCAAGGGATGTGAGATGGTCTACTTGGTTTCCAAGGTTGGAGGGAACCCACCTAGAGAAAGGAATGGATATGTAGAAATTTCAGGGCTGACAAAAGGTATAGCTGTTCCTCTCCATGCCCTCCTTATTGGAGGAGCCAGAGTGAAAGAACATCAGCCTCAAAAAACCACTCACATATTTGCAGAAATCACTGTGTTGGTGGATATGTCAGCAACAAATGGAAATCATGGTAAGATCATGGATACCTTCCTGCCACTTACACCGTTCCTTCTTTTTTTACTCTTCCCCATCCCCTGCCCCTACAAGGAGGGGCTAAACACAGAGGTGGGAGGAGTGAGTAGGGATTCCAGAACCAGCTCGGTATCCTCCATCCCTAAAATACTGGAATCTTGATTCAAAATCAAACCACAGGTTCCATTCACACTCCAAGTCCTCTACAATGAGGCCCATTGAAAGGGAAGGAGGAGATGATATCGGAAATGTATTTGAGACAGGAGTCTTAAATCTATCCAGGATGAATGTTTAAGGGGTCAGAAAGAATTGTTTGACAGAATATGGTTGAACACAGGGAAGCAGAAAAGGATAATTGAACCATTTTATTTTTATACTCAAATTTCAAAATGTTCAATAAAATTGAAAATGTTCAGTATTAGGTAAACCTCTGAATATAAATACTTCCACTTGAACCTTAAGAAAAGACACAGAAAAATGAAGGTGCTTTAAATTTGAAAGCTATGTATTACACTGGAGGGTTTTTCTGGCCTTTAAAAGCTTTCCCATCAGCTATTTCCCTGAAGAAAGTCCTTTACAGGATTGATGTAAGGGGAATATGGGCCACTTTTCAATCCTTCTGTCACTTGTTTATCCAACAAGGATTTTTTACACTCTGTGTGGGCCCTGGCAATAGATACCCTGTATGTTGAAGTAAGGAAGAGATTCAGTATGGTAGAATAAAGCTGTCATACAAAGAGACTGGAGTCCAAAAAGTCAAAACTGAACCAAAAGTCAATACTCAGTTAGTGAGCAGTAAACAAGTTCCAAATGGCAAGAGGGGATCATGCCACTCTTGTATTAAAGCTGTTAATAACATCCAAACGCTCTTAGAATAAATGCACCCATGGTGCAATTATCTTGAGTGATCTGGCCCTTCTAGACAGACATCTAATTTGTGTCCTTTCCTTTTCCTGTATTCATTCTACAGTGCTCTCATGGCACTTCTTAGGAAATGTTTGGTTCTTTTCTGCTTTAGCATTTTGTCCTTGAAGTTTACACTTCCCCAAACCCTCTTTGCTGGCTTCCTCAGATGATCAATGCAGCTCAAAGTTTACATAGAGTGACCAAATCATCCTGGTTTGGCTTGGACTGTACCAGTTTTAGCTCTCAATATCCCCCTCCCTAGAAATATTTTAATTCAGGGGTTGGTTGTTACCTCCCCAGAGACACATTTCCTCAGCTCCTTATTTAAAATAGCTTCTAAATAAATCCAAATTGATTTCATTATAATGAAACAAAGGGTCCAATAAAAATTCACTGTAACCAAAGCAAAAAAACAGATGATGTAGTGGGCAAAAAAAAAAAAAAAAAAAAAGGCAACTTTTGTCATAGATAAGAGTTAATACTTAAAGAACTTCTAAAAAGATAAATGATAGTTTACCCTATAGGATGATGAGCTAGGAAATAAACAGAGTTTATGGGAAAAAAGCAAACTGAAAATAACTCTTAATCACAAGAAACCACACTCAACCTCACAAAGGAGATGCAAATTAAACTTCAGTCTGATGCAATTTTTCATGTATCGGCTAGGATTCTAAACTTTGCCAGAATACCCTGTTTTTGAGGTTATGCTGAAGATGATGCAAAATGGTATAATACATACTGTCAGAAATTTGACAATATCTAGCAAAATAGCATATCCATTTATTCTTCCACCTGTTGATGCCACTTTTAGGAATCTATTCCTAAAATAAGATGAACAAAAATATAAATCCTAATTATCTAAGGATTGTCAGTAACAGCAAAAGCTTAGATACAAAGGTGGAGCTAGTAATTAAATTGTTGATCCAGTAATTTTTGAAAGTGAGTATCAGATATAATTCCTGAAGCATTGTTCAATGAAAATAGCAGTCGTTGATTAGGTTAGGCTACCAATGCATGTGCAAGCTGTGTGCCCATTCTTGTCAGACTCTTTGCAACCCCATTGACTGTAGCCTACCAGGCCCCTCTGTCCATGGAATTTTCCAGCAAGAATACTGGAGTGAGTTGCCATTTCCTCCTCCGGGGAATCTTCCGGACCCAGGGATCAAACCGTGGTGTCTTGTGTCCTGCATTGGCATGCAGATTCTTTACCATTGTACCACCTGAGAAGCCCAATGTTATGGCAAAAACTATATTGAACAGAGGATAAGACAGTGGAAATTTATTTGTGTACAATCTTTCACATGCTACCAGCTGGAAGGAGGAAGACAGGGTCACTTTTAAAGCACAAGGAATCTTTTAATTTCCGCTAAGTGAAGCAAGACATTCTAATGTATGATAAAATGAGAAATAGAAATTTCTTACCCAAGTCTTCTTCCATTTCTCCCTTATATATGCAGAGTTACATATAATGTTCAAGCTAAATGAATCCATCTCAAGAGCAGGGGAATTACTGGAATATTAAAACTGGAAGGGAACTTAGATGTTATGAAGTGTTTTATAACTATTTTATAAAACCATTAATTGTATAGAAGGGAAAATTGAAGCCCAAAGCCAAATACTTTTTATAAGATTATACAGCCAGGGTTGCAGCCAGATGTATTTAGACTGAATCAACTGTCAGTGAGCATTTTAACTACCACTTCTAACTGATATTAGGAGAAAACTGAGAAACAGAAATAGAGCAAAATAATGAGAATGTGGGTGTAGGCAGAACATGAAAGGTCACTAAAGATGAGACCACTGGCCTCGTCAATTTATTTCAAACTACTTCTTGTCTGGTTTCCATTCTCTTTCCCACTTCAAATCTCCAGTTTATAGAGAACTAATGTACATTTACAACCCTCTTAATCCCCAACTATGGACTATATCTCCTATGTTCTAGATCTATGTATAGCAGCCTTTAGGCTCTATTCTATTTTTGTTAGATAAACGGCATATTTGTAGGTAGAGTAGACATTCATTCGTGACCTTTCCAGATCTCATTTCCATTCACCTCCAGTTTCAGTAACACTCAGATTTTCCTTTGTGGAATGACTCCTGCCCCTAGCACTTCTAGTTTGTGTTTGGGTAAGATTTACTCTGTGCTGACATCAGAACTGGACTCTGATTGCTCTAATGCAGTCAACAATAATTTATTTGCCCTAGTGATTGGTAAAAATAAATGGGCATCAACACTAGTTGAAATTAATCAGTGCATGGTAGTATCTTAGTCATAGTGCTTGCGTAAGAAAAGTACATTTAAATTACATTGGCCCATTAGAACTAAGCCAAGGACTTGTGTTTGTAACTTTCTCTTTATGTTGTAGTTCCTTTCCTCTCCTGTGGTTATCTTTCCCTCCCAGAAGTTGTTAATAATTATGCTATCTATATAGTGTGAAACGGTCTTAAACAACCCCCCCCAAAAAAAAAAATTACAAAAAGAGAGTGAAAAGATAGGAAAAAATTAGATGATATTTCCAAACTACTAGATCGAACCAAC
Source organism: Dama dama (assembly GCF_033118175.1). NCBI lineage: Eukaryota > Metazoa > Chordata > Mammalia > Artiodactyla > Cervidae > Dama > Dama dama. Next base: position 72,429,544 of record NC_083695.1, read on the forward strand.
CAACCATCATACCCATCTATCTACAATTGAACTTATGATGTACATAAACCAATACATTCTGTTATTGTTTAAGTCCATTTGAATTCGAATTTCAGTTATATGAAACTAAAAGCATTGAAACTGATAGTGGAAGCAATATGATTCAGGGACAAATATTTTCATCAGATCCAGATTCCATGCTAGCAACTGACTGTGTGACCTTGGGGTAGTCATCATAGCTTTCTACACTACATTCTCCTTTGCTGTAAATTTGTAATGGAATATTTCTCTTGCCTGATATTATGAAGTATCATGAACACCACATGAGATACTGATTTTGAGTGGGAAACCTGAAAACTCTGTGCAATTCAATTGTAGGTGATATTACCATCAGAAGATCTTGCAACCATAACACGCTTATTATAGAACATTGTTTCTTTTTTCTTCATTGCTGGAGACAGGAATAATTTATCAAGATTTGCACTTCTACAAAGCACTTGATGAAAACAAGAGTGGAAGTTTCTAAAGCAAAGCGAATTTCATTAGGCTGCTTAATATGGGTATTTATAGCCAAATTGCTTCCCAATTGACTCTGCAATCCTCATTTGTGATTCATAATTCTTGGTGAATAATTGTAATTATCATCTGTTTAATGAGACTGATTCCCTTTCTCCCCCATCTTTATTTTCCTTTTGGTAAAAGCTTGCATTCAATGCTGTGTAATGTCATAGACAGTCAGTCCATTAGGAAACTGAATCCCTGCCAAATACACAGAACACCAGGCCGAGAGGCAGAAGAGAAGTTCCAAGTATGAAGCAGGACAATGCATATCAATTAATCTATAAGTGATGTTTCTCCTTTCAGATACATACACTAGCAAATTTTTTTATGACTAAACTGAGTACAGAGATGTCTCTATTTATGATTGAATATATGTGTTCACCCACCCCAAATTCATGTTGAAACCCAAAACCCAGTGTGATATTTTTGGAGGTGGGGTGTTTAGGAGGTAATTAGATCCTAAGAGTGGAATTAGAGGTCGTGTATATGTACTTCTAGTGGCTCAGATGATAAAGAATCAGCCTTCATTGCAAGAGACCCAGGGTTGATCCCTGGGCCGGGGAGATCCCCTGGAAGAGGGAATGGGTACCCAGTTCAGTATTCTTGCCTAGAGAATTCCATGGACAGGAGAGCCTGGCTAGCTATATAGTCCATGTGATCACAAAGAGATGAATATGACTGAGCAACTAACATAAGCCTCTGGCATACAATAGGTTCTAAGTAAATGGTCTACTTTTATTCAACCACAAACAAGTGAGCAACTCCTGTTTTTAAATACATAACCAGGAAAAGGAGATGGAAGAGCTAATCGATGATTCATTTCAGAGACTGATTAAACTCATAACTCATTCAGCTAAGATGATTCAGCATCATTATCATACACAAGCTTTAAACAAGGTGATTATAGGTTTGTTTGTTTTGCTTTGCCAATGAACAGAAGAATGTTCTAGGCCGGAGAACTAATCTACCAAGGAAACTGGTCAACCACCTTGAAACAGCCAGTGATGCATCACTTTACTTTGCTTATTGACCTAATAGAGACATACAGTCATAAGTTAAAGAGTTGGATTTTGATCTTCCTCAGTAAGTTTCGTACGTTGTATTTATTCTTAAACAACGTTACTTCCATTACCTTATCTGAGGTTTAGTCTCCATAGATTTTAGGAAAAGCAGTACCCCAAGCTCCTTTTTGCAGATAAGGAGATGAGACTCAGACAAGCAAAATGACTGGGTCAATCTCCCAGAGCTGGAATCTTCACTCCTTTTATCTTTTTAGCTCTACACTATACTGCAGATGGTGAGTGCAGCCATGAAATTAAAAGATGCTTCCTCCTTGGAAGGAAAGTTATGACCAACCTAGATAGCATATTAAAAAGCAGAGACATTACTTTGCCAACAAAGGTCCGTCTAGTCAAGGCTATGGTTTTTCCAGTGGTCATACATGGATGTGAGAGTTGGACTGTGAAGAAAATTGAGCAGTGAAAAATTGATGCTTTTGAACTGTGGTGTTGGAGAAGACTCTCGAGAGTCCCTCGGACTGCAAGGAGATCCAACCAGTCCATCCTAAAGGAGATCAGTCCTGGGTGTTCATTGGAAGGACTGATGCTGAAGCTGAAACTCAAGTACTTTGGCCACCTCGTGTGAAGAGCTGACTCATTGGAAAAGGCCCTGATGCTGGGAGGGATTGGGGGCAGGAGGAGAAGGGGACGAGAGAAGATGAGATGGCTGGATGGCATCACTGACTTGATGGACATGAGTTTGAGTAAACTCTGGGGGTTGGTGATGGACAGGGAGGCCTGGTGTGCTGCAATTCATGAGGTCGCAAAGAGTTGGACATGACTGAGCAACTGAACTGAACTTAACTGATACTGTCTTCTTGGAAAAAATTCATGTAGTTATGCTTAGAACAGGGATTCCCAGGTGGCACTAGTGGTAAAGAAACTGCCTGCCGATGCAGGAGACATGAGACATGGGTTTGATCCCTGGGTCAGGAAGATCTCCTGGAGAAGGGCATGGCAACCCATGCCAGTATTCTTGCCTGGAGAATCCCATGGACAGAGGAGCCTGGTGGGCTACAGTCCATGGGGCACAAGGAGTCAGAAACAACTGATGCGACTTAGCACATACACATGCTTTTAACAGCCAGAAGGAGTTGATTAATAAAATGAAATTATACTAGTGGCATATGGAATGAAATGGCAAAGAAAAACCTACACAAAACCCCATATTTCATTTGTGAGAAAGGGAAAAAGAGAATCATTGTAAATTCTGATTGTGAGAAATAGTTAAAACAGCTAGCATTTATAGGGAACTTGCTATGCGGCAAATATGTTAAAATTTTTTGATATTGTTACTTCAGTAAAATCATACCACTATGTAAAAAAAAAAATGGAATCCATTACAATTTCTTTACACTAGGTCACAAAGATGTTAAAGAAGTTATCCTAAGTCACTGGGCTGGTCACTGAAAGAGTGTAGATTTTAACCTGAACTACCCATCTCGAGAACATTCATTCTTAAACATTCATCCATTGAGCCGATGATGCCATCCAACCATCTCATCCTGTCACTCCCTTCTCCTCCTGCCTTCAATCTTTCTCAGTGTCAGGGTCTTTTCCAATGAGTTGGCTCTTCACATCAAGTGACTAAAGTATTGGAGCTTCAGCTTCAGAATCAGTCTGAAGTATTCAGGGTTGATTTCCTTTAAGACTGACTGCTTTGACCTCCTTGCTCTCAAGAGTCTTCTCCAGCACCACAATTAGAAAACACTAATTCTTTGGCCCTCATCCTTCTTTATGGTCAAGCTCTCCCATCTGTGGGTTATACCAGGTGGCGCTAGTGGTAAAGAACATGCCTGCCAATGCAGAAGACATGAGACATGGGTTTGATCCCTGGGTCCGGAAGATCCCCTGGAGGAGGACATGGCAATCCACTCCAGTATTCTTGCCTGGAGAATCCCATGGGCAGAGGAGCCTGGAGGGCTACAGTCCATAGCGTTGCAAAGAATCAGACATGACTGAAGTGACTAACACACACACACACACACACACACACACACACACACACTCACATCTGTATATGAATACTGGAAAAATCATAGTTTTGACTGCATAGACTTTTGTCAGCAAAGTGATGTCTCTGCTTTTCAATACACTGTCTAGTTTGTCATAGCTTTACTTCCAAGGAGCAAGTGGTTTCATTTCATGGCTGTAGTTATTGTCTGCAGTGATTCTGGAGACCAAGAAAATAAAGTTTACCACTGTTTCCATTTTTTTTTTCCCATTTATTTGCCATGAAGTGATCAGATGATGCCATGATCTTAGTTTTTTGAATGTTGAGTTTTAAGCCTGCTTTTCACTCTTCTCTTTCACCTTCATTGAGATACTCTTTAGTTCCTCCTCTTTCTGCCATTAGGGTGGTCAGCTGCATGCTGTGGAGAAGGACATGGCAACCCACTCCAGTACTCTTGCCTGGGAAATTCCATGGATGGAGGAGTCTGGTAGGCTACAGTCCATGGGGTCACAAAGAGTCGGACATGACTAAGCAACTAACACACACACACAGCTGCATGCTGCTGCTGCTGCTAAGTCGCTTCAGTCGTGTCCAACTCTGTGCGACCCCATAGACAGCAGCCCACCAGGCTCCTCTGTCCCTGGGATTCTCCAGGCAAGAACACTGGAGTAAGTTGCCATTTCCTTCTCCAGTCAGCTGTATATTAAACATTATTTTTATTTCTCAAAGCAGTCTTGATTCCAGCTTGTGCTGTATCCAAACTGGCATTTCCCATGATGTACTCTAAATAAAAGTTAAATAGGCAAGGTGACCATATACAACTTTGACGAACTCCTTTGCCAATTTTGAACCAGTCTGTTGGTCTATGTCTGGTTCTAACTGTTGGAATATGAGATCACCAAAAACATGCATTGAACATATACAGACTCATGTATATGCACCTGACTTCCACGTGGCACGGTGATAAAGAATCCCCTGCCAATGCAGGAGACATAAGAGAAGTGGGTTTAATCCCTCAGGAAGATCCCCTGGAGTATGTAATGGCAGCCTATTCCAGTGTTCTTGCCTGCAAAATTCCATGGACAGAGGAGCCTGGTGGGCTACAGTCCATGGGATCGCCAAGAGTCGGACATGACTGAGCATGAGCACAGATGGATGAACTCGAGGTAGCAAGGGCAAGCATTAGAAGATAGCTCAAACTGTGATCAACTTTGCCGACTGGTTTGGTGAACACTCACCATTAATTATGACCCAGATTGAACATGGTTTTGTGAATGTGAATCTACTCAGTCTGTTGATTCCCATGGGCCTTTGGTAGGCGAAAATCCCTCCCCCGTTATCTGTTATTCCACTATTCAAGACAAATATTTTATTCACATAAACTGTTTTACAATTAAACTAACTACTGTACTTGTTCCCAAACAGTTTCAATTCCAATCTTAGAGGAAAAACCCAGCATTGTTTGAGGTATTTTTTTTTTTTTTGATGTTTATTTGAAAGAATTATAGTTCCAGAAGAAGTTACAAAAATAGTAAGCCCCAACTCTTCATGCAGTTTTTCCCCATGGTTACATCTTACCTAATTATAGCACAGTATCCAAACCATAAAATTGACACTGGTATAATACAAGTGTCATTTTATCACATGTGCATTTGTGTAACCACCACTGCAATCAAGGTATATAACTCTTCCACAATCATAAGGACCTCCCTCACTCTGCTCCTTTATAATCAGGTTTTATAGTTTGGTTTCCCTAACGCTTGGCAACCACTAATCTTATTTCCACATCTATAATTTTATCATTTTGAGAATGTTAAGTAAATGGAATCATACAGTATGTGACCTTTGAGATAGGCTTTTTTCACTCGATAGTGCCTTTAAATCCATAAAAGTTGCTGCATGTATGAAGTGTTCATTCTTTTTCATTGCTGAGTAGTATTACATGTCAATGTTCATCATGTGGTGTCACATACTACATGAACCACAGGTTAACCATTCACCTAAGGGTCATTTTGGTTGTTTTCAGTTTTGCAAACTGATTCAAAATTTTTTTCATATGTTATGTTCATCGTTAGTATATAGAGGCACATGATTTTTGTATGTTTATTTCATATCCTGTGACCTTATTAATTTTAGGACTTTTCTTTTGGCAGATTTCTGGGAAATGTACACCACCTCCACATTACAATAGAGTGCTGCTTGGCCCAGTTAATCTTGTGACTTGGTTGGTCTGAAAGGATTCAGTTCATGATGGACAGCTGTGGCCCTGTCATCATTTGATGTCTCATGTTATAAAGTGCAGTATCTGTCAGGGCCAAGCAGCATGCCTTGTACCTTTTGAGCAGTATGTATTTCTCTGGTGCAGGAGGGGATGATCAGCACATCTGGACTTGATTAATTCTACAGTAACATCCTTTCCCATCTTACGACCCATACTGCATTTTGGGAGCCATAGTGGTGAATTAAATGAAGATATGACAGAGACTAATTTCCTTCCTTGTTTATGTCTTTGAGTGTGGCACTATATTTGCCAGTTCACCTATTGAAACCGTGCATGATGATTAGACAAATCTGTTTCACGTGCCTTTACTAATCAGGTCATTTTAAGATCTGCATTTCTGAGGGGCAGGTAATCCAAACAATAGATGTTTGCCAAGTTGTTTTCTAGGAACCTGGAGTCAGCCGCCTCTGGTTCAAGCTAAATTGCTTGAGACTGACTAGGACCACTGACCCTTCAACTGGGCATGCGCCAGTGTCCTCTGGGTGACCTTTTGAATATGTGTAGGCCTGTAGATTAGTTACGCCTGCGCAGAGTGATTACCGCTCCTGTTCCCAATCACCGGTCCCCATGCTCGTCATGCTCAGACTGCCCTGCTTCTTCCAAGCCCTTTGCCTTCTGGGAGGCAGATTTGAGGTTGTTCTCCACTCCCTACACTTGGCAGCCTTGTGGATAAACATTTTCTTGGCTACAAACCTTGGAGTCTCCGCATTTTCGCTTGCTGTGGATCCAGCATGATGAAACTGGTTCAGTAACACTATCATTTTTGAATTATTGTCTTTTTCGGTGGATGGGTGGGTGGTGCTATATATCAAAAGTATGCATTTAGTCTACCCAATACAATACTTCTTACCCTGTCTAGAAACCATTATTAAGATTCTTTTTTTTAAAATTAATTTTGATTGGAGTATAGTTGCTTTACAGTATTGTGTAGGCTCCTCTGTCCGTGGAATTTTCCAGGCAAGAATATTGGAGTGGGTTGCCGTTTCCTACTCTAGGGGATCTTCCCAACCCAGCGACAGAATATGTGTCTCTGGTGTCTCTTGCATTGGCAGGTGGATTCTTTACCGCTGAGCCACCTGGGAAGTCCTGTTAGTTTCTACTATACAGTGAAATGAATCCACCGTACATATACATGTATTCCCTTGCTTTTGGATCTCCTTTCCATTCAGGTCCCCGCAGTGCATTAAGTAGACCCTGTGCTAAGCACTGTGTTCTCATTATAGTTGTGGTATTGACACATATACACTGTTGGCACTGTGTACAATATCAGGGTTCTGATAACTACAAGGATTTCCATTCCGAAAATACATTTAAAGACTAAGAAAATGATCACCGAGTTTGTATGTGGGCACAGTGGATCCATTGTGAGTCAGACCTGGCCAGAACTTCCTTTATGACCTACATCCCATATGCTTCCACTCTAACTGGAGGTCATGGGTATTGATGGCCATTCAGATCATGTGTCTAAGAATCCATGTGTCTGAAGAGTAGTCTACCATATGTTCATCTGAGTAAGTGACCGAAGAGGTATCTGAGAAATTATTACTGCATTAATTTGTAGCACTACTTCACAGTCCTTAAAAAACATCCCCTTCTTCAATGCTATGGGTTCTAAGTATGAAAAATGGCTCAGGTCAGGATATGGGTTAAAAGATCATACATTTTTACTTGGTGTGTCTACCCTTAGCCTTAAGTTTTCCATTGTGACTTCATTTGGTTGTATGAATTAAGCAGTATCCTTCTTGAATGGTCATCTATGTTGCCTCTAGGTAGACCATATTCTCTAACCATCTCCATAGCTCTTTGCAGGTTGGGCATCTGTGCCACTGATCTTGATGAGTATTGAGGTCATTGTAACCACTTGATTTAGATGGTAAGGCACTGCTTTGTTGTTTAGTCACCGAGTCATGTCCAACTCTTTTGCTACCCCACGGACTGTAGCATGCCAGGCTCCTCTGTCCATGGGATTTCCCAGGCAAGAATACTGGAGTGGATTGCCATTTTTCTACTCCAGGGAATCTTTCTGTCCTAGGGATCTAACTCTTGTCTCCTCCATCAACAGGCGGGTTCTTTATCACTAAGTGCCAGGGAAACCCGAGGCACTCCTACCTAGCCTCTCTTATTTGGGGACTTTATCATGCTTTATTGCTACCAGGGTACCCAGTTCTGTGACAGAATATCATACCAGCAGCTCTTCTCTCAGTGAGATTCTCAGCATTCTGATGCTCCTCTCATCAGCACAATCATTATTACTTTGGTCAATTGTGCATCTTCTGAATTTTCTCACAGAATATCATCAGCTGGTATAGTATACAGTTGGCCCTTTGTATCCATGGATTCTGCATCTGTTGAGCCAACCAACCACTGATCAAAAATACTAGGAAAACAAAATTCAGAAAGTTTCAAAAAACTAAACTTAGATTTGACACACACTTGAAACTATTTACATAGCATTTACATTGTATTAACAACTATTTACACAGTATTTACATCGTATTAGGTATTACAAATAACCTAGAAGTGATTTAGAATAGAGGAGAGGATGTGGTTAGGTTATATGCAAATGCTGTGCTGTTTTATATAAGGGGCTTTTGGTATTCACTAGGGTCCTAGCACCAATGCCCTGTGGATACCCAAGAAAGACTACATATACTGTAGAATGGTCACTTCTCTGAGAATTTTGCTGTCTTCTTTTGTCAGTGAGGGGCTTCTGGTAAAGAATCCTCCTGCCAGTGCAGGAGATTCAGGAGACACAAGTTCTTTCACCGAGTCAGGAAGATCCCCTGGAGGAGGAAACGGCAAGTGACTCCAATATTCTTGCCTGAAAAATTCCATGGACAGAGGAGCCTGGTGGGCTACAGTCCATGCATGGGTCACAAAGAATCGGACTTAACTGAACTGACTGAGCATGCACTCACCATCAGGGATGACTTATAAAGTGCCTGGTCTAAATAAAAGTGAAAAGTGAAGTGAAGTCACTCAGTCATGTCCGACTCTTTGCGACACCATGGACTGTAGCCTACCTCCACCCTTGGGATTTTCAAGGCAAGAGTACTGGAGTGGGTTGCCATTTTCTTCTCCAGGAGATCTTCCCAACCCAGGGATCGAACCCTGGTCTTCTGCATTGTAGGCAGATGCTTTTACCATCTGAGCCACCTTCAAGGAAAGAGAAGCTACTGTCTTTTAAGAAGACATTATAATCACTTCAGAAGACCCTGCAGATTGAGGGTAATCCTGGAGTTAAAAGCTCTGAACTTCATCTCCTAATGCTTTTAGGGTCCTGATATTGGTATCAGGGACTTTACATACAGATCTTAGAATTCAGCCTCCTCTGAAGCTCTATTTCTGTTAATATTATGCCTTGTTCCTTATTATGGGGGAAAATATTCAGTCTTTGAACATTATAATGTTAGCTATAGACTTTTTTTTGTAGATGTCTTTCATCAAGTTGAGAAAGAAAGAAGAAAGAAAGAAAGTGAAGTAGTTCAGTCATGTCCGACTCTTTGTGACCCCATGGACTATAACCTACCAAGCTCCTCTGTCCATGGGATTCTCCAGAGGAGAGTACTGAAATGAGTTGCCATTTCCTTCTCCAGAGGATCTTTCCAACCCAGGGGTCGAACCTGGGTCTCCCACATTGTAGGCAGACCCTTAACCGTCTGAGCCACCAGGGAAGCCAAGTTGAGAAAGGATCTTTTAATTCCTAGTTTTTGAGAATTTTTATCAGAAATGACTGTTGGATTTTACTAAATTTTTTTTCTGAATCTATTGAGATGATCATATGACATTTCTTTATTTTGGTGATAAAGATGAATTGTGTATTAAACCAAACTTGCCTTTCTAGGATAACATCTTGCTTAGTCATGATGTACTATAATTTTTAAGGTTTCTGATCAGTTGACTTTCATTTTTTAATTTTTATTGAAGTATAATTTTCATATATTGTTAGAAATGATTTGCTAGATTTCAAAAGAGAAGCAAGATCCTCTATGACCCACCTCCCAGAATATTGGAAATAAAAGCAAAACTAAACAAATGGGACCTAATGAAACTTAAAAGCTTTTGCACTACAAAGGAAACTATAAGTAAGGTGAAAAGACAGCCCTCAGATTGGGAGAAAATAATAGCAAATGAAGAAACAGACAAAGGATTAATCTCAAAAATATACAAGCAACTCCTGAAGCTCAATTCCAGAAAAATAAATGACCCAATCAAAAAATGGGCCAAAGAACTAAACAGACATTTCTCCAAAGAAGACATACAGATGGCTAACAAACACATGAAAAGATGCTCAACATCACTCATTATTAGAGAAATGCAAATCAAAACCACAATGAGGTACCATTACACGCCAGTCAGGATGGCTGCTATCCAAAAGTCTACAAGCAATAAATGCTGGAGAGGGTGTGGAGAAAAGGGAACCCTCTTACACTGTTGGTGGGAATGCAAACTAGTACAGCCGCTATGGAAAACAGTGTGGAGATTCCTTAAAAAACTGGAAATAGAACTGCCATATGACCCAGCAATCCCACTTCTGGGCATACACACCGAGGAAACCAGATCTGAAAGAGACACGTGCACCCCAATGTTCATCGCAGCACTGTTTATAATAGCCAGGACATGGAAGCAACCTAGATGCCCATCAGCAGATGAATGGATAAGGAAGCTGTGGTACATATACACCATGGAATATTACTCAGCCATTAAAAAGAATTCATTTGAACCAGTCCTAATGAGATGGATGAAGCTGGAGCCCATTATACAGAGTGAAGTAAGCCAGAAAGATAAAGAACATTACAGCATACTGACACATGTATATGGAATTTAGAAAGGTGATAACGATAACCCTATATGCAGAACAGAAAAAGAGACACAGAAATACAGAACAGACTTTTGAACTTTGTGGGAGAATGTGAGGGTGCGATATTTCAAAAGAACAGCATGTATGCTATCTATGGTGAAACAGATCACCAGCCCAGGTGGGATGCACGAGACAAGTGCTCTGGCCTGGTGCACTGGGAAGACCCAGAGGAATCGGGTGGAGAGGGAGGTGGGAGGGGGGATCGGGATTGGGAATACATGTAAATCCATGGCTGATTCATATCAATGTATGACAAAACCCACTGGAAAAAAAAAATAAAAATAATAAAAAATAATAATAATAAAAAAAAACAAAAAACAAAAGAGAATTATTAAGTCTGAATTCATGAGGGACACTAGTATTAAGTTTTGTTATATCTTTGTAGTATCAGGATAATTCTGGTCTCATTAAATGAAGTGGAAAATGTTTTAAAATCTAATTTGGAGAATAATCTATCTAGATTGTCATTATTTTTCCTTAAATATTTGTTGTAATTCACCAGTGGCACCATCTGTGCCAACGTTTTCATTGTGGAAAGATTTTTAATTACTAATACCATTTATTTAATAGATATATGGCTATTAGTTTATTTCTACTTGATTGAGTTTTGGTAGTTTATATCTTTCAGTGAACTTGTCCATTTCATCTAAATTGAGGGCTTCCCCAGTGGCTCAGCAGTTAAGGATCTGTCTGTAATGCAGCCCTGAAGGGGACGTGGGTTTAATCCCTGGGTTGGGAAGGTCCTCTGGAGGAAGAAATGGCAACCCACTCCAGTATTCTTGCCTGGAGAATCAGAATCCCATGAGCGGAAGAGCTTGGAGGGCTGTATATAGTCCATGGGGTTGCAGAGTCAGACAGGACTAAAGTGACTTAGCAGGCAACTCGTCCATTTTACAGATGTTAGGTTATTTATAATATTGTTTTATTATCCTTTCTATGTCATAAGACTCTTTAGTAATATCCCCCCTCTTCTTTATGTTGATATTGGTAATTTGTATTGCCTTTATTTTTTCCATTTCTCATCAGTCTGGCTATACATTTATCTATTGTATTGATTTTTCTCAAAGACATAGCTTTTGGTTTCTTTTGTCTCTGTTTGTTTTCATTTATTTTTGCTCTTACTTTCTAAATTATCTTTATGTTGTTTACTTTGTGATTAATTCTTTTTTTTCCTAATTTCTTGAGATAGAAGATTAGCTCATTGCTCTGCAGTCCTAGTTTATACAGTAGGCAATTAGTGTTATAAAACTTTCTCTAATTGCTATTATACTTACATCTCATAAATTTTGATATATTGTGTTTCCAATTTCATTCAGTTCAAAATATTGTCTGTTTTCATTTCCTTTTTGACTCAATGGATATATAGAGATATTTGATTTAGTTTCTGTATTTGAGGGATTTTCCAGGTAGTGTTGCTATTGATTTCTAATTTACTTCCAGTACAGTCAGAATATATGTTTCTCATTTAGGTTATAGTTATGATTGATTATGTTTTGGTAGAATCCTGAACATTTTAGATTTTATATTAGGAGATTCTAAATCTTATTTAACTCTTCTCTTTTAGCAAGCAGAAATTCTGTTCCATTTCAGCAGATATGATGTCCCGCTTTTGTGTTCTCTAGTTTCAATGACAATTTGGCTTTGAACCTTTGCTGGGTTCTCCTGGGCTGCTTTGTTCTCCTGCTGCCTCTGGGGCTTCTGCCTGATCCCAGCTGATGTTGCCCATGGAGTTGAAGTGCATTTACCTGTGCCTGGTGAGGGGAAGGAGATGCCTCACCTGTGTTTCAGTGGCTGCTTTCTTGGGTCAGCCTGCCTAGTGCTAATGAAATTTGTACCGGACCCTTGCTGGTGTCAACTGCTGGGACAGAAGGTGCTTACTTGGGTCTCTTTTTTTCTTTTAGGGGTGGGGAGCTCAGGTCATCCTCTGCTCTTAGGTAGAGGGCCAGGAGATGTCAGTCTTCTGTCTCCTTCTGCCACAATGTGTAAGGAAGCCAGATGGGGGTATCTGCTGTTTACCATGCAGGTATGTGCGCTTAGTCAACTCAGTCGTGTCCAACTCTGTGATCCCATGGACTGGGGCCCACCAGGCTCCTCTGTCCTTGGGGACTCTCCAGGCAAGAATACTGGAGTGGGTTACCATGCCCTCCTCCAGGGGATCTTCCCGACCCAGAGATTGAACCCAAGTCTCCCGCATTGCAGGCTGATGCTTTAGTACTCCCACTTTGAGGAATTTTAGAGAATGCTGTTCTTTCCTGGCAAGTTGTTGCTCTGCTGGTGTAGCTGTAGTAGGCCCCTTGAAGGGGCTGAGCAGAGGACAGGGAAAAATGAGTCTGTGTCATCTTCTCTGAGACTAGACCTCTAGGTATCATTTACTGTTTTATTTATTATGAAACAAACAGTGCATTGTTACTATTTTTGCTTTGGATATTTAATTATGTTGTTTAAAAATAAAGAGAAAAGTGATATGTTTAGTTACATATTTACCATTTCTGGTGATCTTTATTCCTTAATATGGATCCAGATTTCTATCTGAGATCTCTTTTCTTTTATCTTAAGGGTATCCTTTAATATTTCTTATAGTGAAATCTCCTTGTGGCACTGGCGGCAAAGAATCTGCCTGCCAATGCAGGAGACATAAGAGACACAGCTTCGATCCCTGGGTTGAGAAGATCCCTTGGGGGAAGAAATGTCAACCTGCTCCAGTATTATTGCCTGGAAAATTACGTGGCCCGAGGAGCCTGGAGGGCTACAGTCTATAGGGTCACAAAGAGTCAGACACAACTGAAGTGACTTAGCACGCATGTAATGAAATCTATTAAATTCTTTCAGCATTTGCATATCTGGGTATAGAAGTCTTAGAATTCTAGGTTTAGAGGGTTTCTTAGTTTATTTTTCCAGCAGAAACTTTAAATTGTTCTCACTGTCTTCTGGTTGGCATTGTTTCCAATGAGAAGTCTGTTGTCATTTGCATCTTCGTTCTTTAGTACATATGTATCTTTTTTCCTCTGTATCGGATTAAGATTTTCTCTTCATTACTGGTTTAAAGAAAATAGATTATAATGTTCCCTTGTGTAGTTTTCTTTTGCTTGGAGTTTCTTAAACTTCTTGATTCTGTGGGTTTATATTTTCTATCAGTTTAGGGAAACTTTTGGAATTAAATTTTCTTTCCTAATCCTTTCTGTTCTCTCCCTCTTGGATATCAATTATATAGTTTGGGATGCTTGAAATTGTCCCACACTTTATTGATATCTTGTACACTTTTAAGTGTCTTTTTATTCTGTGTGTTTTAGTTTGGATCATTCCTATTGCTATGTTCAAATTCATCTTTTCTTCTTCAGTCCTTTTCTTCTTTTCTTTTCACTTATTCCAATGTACTTGTCATTTCTGAAATGTGTTTTCATATGTAGAAGTTCAACTTGGTCTTTCTGTTATATATTCATATATGTCCTTAAAGTATTCATATAGTTCTTTCAGTTCAGTTGGGTCACTCAGTTGTGTCCGACTCTTTGCAACTCCATGTACTGTAGCATGCCAGGCCTTCCTGCCCATCACCATATAGTCGTTTACCTTCTTTTATATACAGTATATAGTTATGTAACTATTTTAATGCACTTCCCCATTACTTTTATCATCTGTGTTATTTCTGGGTTCGTTTTGGTTGGTATATTTTTCTCCTCGTTATGACTTGTATTCTCCTGCTTTTCATTCCTGTTATTTTTTCCCTAGATAGTATTATGAAGTTTACATTGTTGGATCTGACTATCTATGCACTTATTCAAATATTTTGAGGTTTATTATGGAATATAGTCAAGCTATTTGAAGAATGACTTATGAGATTTGCTTTTAAAGTGGCACCAGAGCAACCTATAGTTTTGAACTTATTATATCTTCATATGAGGATTATATTAAGCATATATATATGAGATTATATTAAGCATATATAATATGAGATTATATTAAGCATATATATATGAGATTATATTAAGATATAATAAGTTCAAGACTTATTATACTTATCAAGACTTATTATACTTATCAGTACTTATCAAGTATTCTTCTGAGTATTCTACCTATTGCCCACTGTGTTATGAAAATTTGATAATATGACTGGTTGGAACACTAGTTATTCCTCTCTCTTTGTGAGCACTGTAAATTTCTTTGCCAGCTTTTTACTGATTGTACTTTCCCAAGCCTTGAACAGTTGCTTCAGATACATGCTCTGATCAGTACTTACCTGAAGACTTATAAGTGGGAAGTGGGGCATCTGTATATCTCAGAATATGATTTGTTCTCTCTCTCTCTTTGCATCTCTCTCTCTCTCTCTCTCTCTCTCTGCATCTCTCTCCTGCCTGGTACTCTTTCTTATGATTAGTCTTACTCTATTGACCTACTTG
Organism: Dama dama; assembly: GCF_033118175.1. Taxonomy (NCBI): domain Eukaryota; kingdom Metazoa; phylum Chordata; class Mammalia; order Artiodactyla; family Cervidae; genus Dama; species Dama dama. The sequence continues at coordinate 72,444,632 of NC_083695.1, forward strand.
GAAACCCAACATTAGTACTGAACTCGGGGAGGGCAACAGCCTCTGCCCACGTTCCTCTAACCTGCACTGCAGCCTAGAAACCCTCCCTAGGTGTAAGCTGAGGTGCAGTTATACATCTTTCTTCATTTGTTGTTCCTCTCCTGGGGATCTCTGTCCTGCTCTGCCTGTTTTCCAATACTTGAAAATCTTTGTCTAGTTTTTTGCTTTTTCCCCCTCCAGTTTTCATTATTTGGCTAAGACAATTGGGTAAATTCAGTTCCAATTACTTTATCTTAGCTAGAAACCAGGATTAAAATTTATTGTTTTCTTTTGAATACCTTGAATGTTTCTTTGGCTGATGTCTAGTTATTGTACATGTCTTATTTTACTGTGAATAAGAACTCATTTTTCCATTATGCTCCTTGATTTGTTATTACTGGCATAAAGGAAAGGCTATTCATTTTTCATGTGTTATCTTTAAGTCTGAATGTGCTGTGCTTACTTGCTTAGTTGTGTCCAACTCTTTCTGACCCCGTGGACTACAGCCTGCCAGGCTCTTCTGCCCATGGGGATTCTCTAGGAAATAGTACTGGAGTGGGTTGCTGTGCCTGCCTCCGGGGAATCTTCCTAAACCAGGAATCGAATCCAGATCTCCCACATTGCAAGCAGATTCTTTACTGACTGAGCCACCAGGCAGGCCCAACAAATACTGCATGGGTAGCCTATCCCTTCTTCAGAGGATTTTCCCAACCCAGAAATCGAACTGGGGTCTCCTGAATTGCAGGCAGATTCCTTACCAGCTGAGTTACCAGGGAAGCCCTATATCTGGGTAGCTTACCAAAATAAACTTCTTCATTACTCACAGAATTTTCCCAGTGATCCTCTTAGGTTTTCTGAAGGAGTGTGTGTGCTCGGTCATGCCCAACTCTTTGTGGCCCTGTGGATTGGAGCCTATCAGGCTCTTCTGTCCATAGAATTTTCCAGGCAAGAATATTGATTTGGGTTGCCATTTCCTCTTCCAGGGGATCTTCCCGACCTAGGGATCAAGCCTGTATCTCCTGCATTGGCAGTCATAGTCTACCATTGAGCCACCTGGAAAGCCCTTAGATTTTCTAGGGCAATAGTTAATATTATTTATAGAATATACATACTGCTACTTTCTAAAAATATTATACTATCTCACATGTCCTTTTGTTTCATTGACAAGATTATTGTTGTTGAATAATAGTAGTTTTGGGCAAAAAAAAAAAATTTGTCCTTGGTTTTAAAAATCCAGTGATTTTCTTCATTAAATATGATGTTTGCTGTAGATTTAAGGAGGACATTATTAAGTTAATAGTGTTTTTCTGCTCCTAGTTACTAAAAATTGGTGAATTTCATCAAAATATTTTAAACATTATTTGGGCTGTCTTTTGTTCCTTCTCTTTTATCATTAATACTACAAATTGCACTAATAGATTTGCTAATGATAGCTTATATTTGCTGTTGTTCAGTCATCCTGTCAGACACTTTGAGACCCCATGGACTGCAGCACACCAGGCCTCTCTGTCCCTCGCCATCTCCCAGAGTTTTCCAAGTTCATATCCATTGCATCACTGATGTCATCCAGCCATCACATCCTCTGATGCCCTCTTCTCCATCTGCCTTCAATCTTTCCCCCAACAGGGACTTTTTCAGTGAGTCGACTATTCACACAAGGTGACCAAAATACTGGAGCTTCAGCTTCAACATCAGTCCTTTCAGTGAATATTCAGGGTTGATTTCCTTTAAGATTGACAGTTTTGATCTCCTTTTTGTCCAAGGGATTCTCAGGAGTCTTCTTCAGCACCACAGTTTGAAGGCATCAATTCTTTGGTGCTCTGCCATTTTTATGGTCCAGCTCTCACAACCGTACGTGACCACTGGGAAGACCATAGCCTTGATTATAAGGACTTTGTTGGCAGAGTGATGTCTGTTTTTCAACACACTGTCTAGGTTTGTCATAGCTTTCTTGCTAAGAAGCAGTCGCCGTCTGATTTCATAGTTGCAGTCACCATCTGCAGTGATTTTAGGGCCCACAAAGAGGAAATCTGTCACCTCTTCCACCTTTTCCCCTTCTATTTTCCATGAAGATATGGGGCTAGATGCTATGATCTTAGTTTTTAAAATTGTATTTAGTTTTATTCCAGCTTTTTCACTCTCCTCCTCCACCCCTATCAAGAGTTTATTTAGCTCCTCTTCTCTTTCTGCCATGGTGTTATCCACATATCTAAGGTTGTTGATGTTTCTCCTGCCTATCTTGATTCCACCTTGTAACTTATCCAGCCCAGCATTTCTCATTACTTGCTCAGCGTATAAGTTAAACAAACAGGGTGACGACAGCCCTGTCGTACTCCTTTCTAAATCCTGAACCAATCAGTTGTTCCATACAGGGTTCTAACTGTTGCTTCTTGACTTGTATACAGTTTTCTCAGGAGACAAGTAAGATAGTCTTGTATCCCCATCTCTTTAAGAGCATTCCACACTGTGGTGTTGGAGAAGACTCCTGAGAGTCCCTTGGACTGCAAGGAGATCCAACCAGTCCATCCTAAAGGAGATCAGTCCTGGGTGCTCACTGGAAGGACTGGTGCTGAAGCTGAAACTCCAATACTTTGGCCATCTGATGCGAAGAGCTGATTCATTTGAAAAGACCCTGATGCCAGGAAAGATTGAATGCTGGAGGAGAAGGGGACGACAAAGGATGAGATGGTTGGATGGCATCACCGACTCAATGGACATGAGATTGAGTAAACTCCGGGAGCTGGTGATGGACAGGGAGGCCTCCTGGCGTGCTGCAGTCTGTGGGGTTGCAAAGAGTCGGACTCAACTGAGTGACTGAACTGAACTGACAGTTAGTTATGATCCACACAGTCAAAGGCTTTAGCATAGTTAATAAAACAGAGGTAGATGTTTTTCTGGAATTCCTTTGCCTTTTCTATGATCCAGTGATATTTACCTTCTTTGTAAGAAAAATCCTTATTAATCATAATATGTCACTTCTTTAAAGTATAGTTGGATTCAGTTGTATATTAGTTATCTAGAATATTTGCATATGTATTTATATGTTACACTGATTTCTGTGTTTCACAAACTGAAACCCAAAGAAACCAATATTCTATAGATTTAGTCTCATTGTAAGATACTTACATATAGTGCTCTATTTTGATAGCATTCTAAATTTATACACATCTAAGCATAATGTTATGTGGGCTATGTGGATCAGCACCCTACAACTGAGAACTTTTATCAAGTCCAATGTCCTACTTTGCTTTTGTGCTTAAGATGGCATTCTCACCAAGGTTAGATTGAAAAATGACAAGGTGTACAGGCAACAAGGGACAGAAAAGAGTGAAGAACTGGGTCATTCTTAAAGAACGTATTAATATGGGCATATCACACCCAGAAGAATTTAATCATGACAGTTAATGATGTCTTAAAGTTACAGGTATATACATTGTGTGATTAGGAAGCCCCCAGAACTTCCTATACAATCTTGGACCTGACTCTAGATTAAACCAGAATCCATAAAGCTGGGGCTTGGGCATCAGTTGTTTTTTTTTTTTTTTTAAATAAATATTTCTAAAGTGCAGCCAGAAATGAGAAGCACAGATATAGTCTTTCCCTCAAACTATTAATTTGTAAAAGTAAATGAAGTTATAAATAAGTGATGAAGATTTTATCTACTTCTAGGCTAGCAATAAAAGATAAAATAGCCATTTAATGCCTGCTTTCAAAGTACCACAATGCTAATTTATTTTCAAGTGAATTTGGCATATCTACAGACTTCTTGTATGGCACCTGATTAAAATTGATGTTTGAAGAGTGTGAGATTGCTCATTAGCAGAGTTTTTGAAAAATTATTAGTTCTGATGATTTGTAACTAGTAAACCAAACCTTGAACTTTTTAGTAATTTAAAAAAAAAATATGTATGTGAACAGGCATATTCATTATTGGTTTTATTAAGCTCAATGTCTAAAAAACAGAAAAATAGTCCTTTCCTCTATCAAGTCCTATGCCACTTATTTACCTTAATGCAATAGTTGAAATTGGGTAACTAGAAATACATTCTATAATTCATTTTTTATAGGTATGCATTTATTGTGTATTTTTTTTAGGGTTTAAGGTGAAAAAGCTAAAGCTAACATGGAATTGGTGACTCAGATGGTAAAGCATCTGCCTACAATGTGGGAAACCCGGGTTTGATCCCTGGGTTGGGAAGATCCCCTGGAGAAGGAAGTGGCACCCCACTCCAGTACTCTTTTTTTTTTTTTTTTCCAGTACTCTTGCCTGGAAAATCCCATGGACGGAGGAGCCTGGTAGGCTACAGTCCATGGGGTCGCAAAGAGTCAGACACACGACTGAGCGATTTCACTTTCACTTTTCAACCTACTTTTAGCTTGTACATATATAAGTAGTATGTGAATCAAAATGTGGTTCTGCAGTCACTCTGTGGGAGAGGACGAGGGTGGGATGGTTGGGGAGAATGGCATTGAAACATGTATATTATCATATGTGAAACGCATCGCCAGTCCAGGTTCGATGCATGAGACAGGGTGCTCGGGGCTGGTGCACTGGGATGACCCAGAGGGATGGGATGGGGAGGGAGGTGGGAGGGGGGTTCAGGATGGGAACACATGTACACCCATGGTGGATTCATGTCAAAATATGGCAAAACCAATACTATATTGTAAAGTAATTAGCCTCCAAAATAATAATAATAATAATAATTTAAAAAAAATAGTGGTTCTGTAAGACTTATTTTTCTGAAAAAGGGCTCATTTATTAGTGTTAATATGTTTTTTTCCAAGCTTATCTTTGGCTAAAATTCTTTCTGAATTTTACTCAGTTGCTATAATTTTAAATAATATGAAAACCAGGCCATCCTTAATGCTATGTGTTGCGAATCTCTGATAAAACAAACTGGGCCTATTTCTTTTGGAGTGTGTTGAAACTATCTCTATGACATCCCTACATTTATACATTCAGGTTTCTATCTTCTATTGCAATATAGCCTCTAGATTTTCTAGATTATAAAATGTAATTCAGTATTTACTTATAATTTTTTGAAGAATTTATGAATCTGTAGTCATATTTCCTTTATTATTCTTAATGTTATTATTATATGTTCTTGTTCCCTTTTTTCTCTCTCTCAAACCATTTTTGGGAGGTGAATCAGATTTCCCAGTTTTATTTTGAAATATATAATCTGTATCACTAGGTCATGCTTTATTTTAAGTGGTTTTTGTCTTTTAATGAGCATTTTTGTATGTACATGTTCTATTATACATGTTACACAACAAATATAAAATGGTATTTATTTTCTTTTGCCTTAAGCTAAGCTCTCTAATCATTAGATTTGTAATGTCACTGACTTAATTTTATGAGATTTACAATAGTTACCCTGATACCTGTATTTAAAGAAGAGGAAAGGATGAAGGAGGCAGATACAGATGGAGATGTAATATTATTACTGATCAGGAATGCTTGGTTCAGAGGTGTGGAAAGAGAACCTATAGGAATATAAAGTTGTAAAAATGAAGTAAAACATTAGGAAAAATAATGTACTTATTCTTTATTTGTTCAAGAGAGTCTTAAATGCCTACCCTTGGTGGATGGTTATATCAAAAAGCCTTTAGACGAATCTCCATGATAGTAAGAAATGTATAAAGTAGGATCACTGCAGACAGTGATTGCAGCCATGAAAATAAAAGACACTTGCTCCTTGGAAGAAAAGCTATGACAAACCTAGACAGCATGTTAAAAAGCAAAAACATTACTTTGCTAACAAAAGTCAGTCTAGTCAAAGCTATGGTTTTTTCAGTAGTCATGTATGGATGTGAGAGTTGGACCATAAAGAAGGCTGAGCAGTGAAGAATTGATGTCTTTAAACTGTGGTGCTGAAGAACACTCTTGAAAGTCCCTTGGATAGCAAGAAGATCAAGCCAGTCAATCCTAAAGGAAATCAGTCCTGAATAGTGATAGGAAGGACTGATGCTGAAGCGGAAACTCTTATACTTTGGCCACCTGATACAAAGGACTCATTGGAAAAGATGCTGATGCTGGGAAAAATCGAAAGCAAGAGCAGAAGGGGGAGACAGAGGATGAGATAGTTGGATGATCATCGACTCAATGGACATGAGTTTGAGCAAGCTCCAGGAGATAGTGAAGGACAGAGAAGCCTGGAGTGCTGCAGTCCATGGGGTCACAAAGAGATGGACACAACTGAGTGACTGAACAACAACAAAATCATATTTTATTTGCCAAAATACACCAAAATTGGAATACCAGAATGATAGAGTTTTGGAATACAGAAATGGAAAGTCAGTTTGAAAAAAAAGCAAAACAAAACACTGTAATTTTCATAATTAGAAAACATTTTGGAAATATTAGGAGTTATAGGTATATATATTTATACACATTTAAAAGAAATACCAGGGTTCAATATAATTTGAATACCAAAATATCCATCTGTGTTTTTCTTTAACAAATTAATTATTATGAAGTGATTTACAAATCCTATGTGCCACATGAATACTAAGTGATTAGGCTCAAAAGTGAAAGTAGAAATATCAGTATTTATAGGGTTATATAACTTAGAATATTTATAGGGTTGGAAAAGAAATTAAAAGTACCAAAATGACAACCAGTTGAAAGTTTCTAAATATCCCCTTGATCTGAAAACAATAGAAAGTTTGGGTCCTGTATTTTTTAAAAAATCATTTTGTTTGTTGGCTTCAAATATCCTGGGAATTTAATAACCCTTTAGTGCCCCCAAATGGCCCCACAATAGGAACTGAAAAACACAAATATATGATCACTCTTGATGAGGCAAAAACTGATCCAGTTTATTATTATCTTCACAAATACTTACACCTGTACATAATTCTACACTAAGTACTAAACTAATATTGTTGATTAGATTGTTAATCAGGAAGGAGCAGAGTTCAGACGACCAGAAGGGTCATCTGTGTTTCTGATTGTTTCCCTACAGAGAGTAACCTGCAAGGATTCCTAGGAGTCCCTAACCTTATTTTAAATAATTTGATCAGATTGTGTTCCTCTAGGCTGGGAAAGCCAACTCCTAAAACTATGCCTTGCATAAAATAGGCATTTGGTATATATTTACTAATAGATGAGTTCATTGATGCAGACAGTAGGAGAGGTCTATTAGGACAGCCATTGAAGGAACAGCAGAGAATACCAACTGCAGGAAGAAATTTCACTCTCTATTTGTATCTCATAATTGAAGTTTCCTTAAAAAATAAGTTGAGATTTGACTTGAGCGTTATTTGCCGCTAGAGTGAGACAAAATTCCTGAAGGTCTAAATCCCAATTTTCCACCACCCTTTGGGTAATTATACTTACATTAAAAAAAAAAAAAAGTCTTAGTAGCTCAGAGCTTCATGGACCCTTCATATGGTTACTCCTACTGATGAGGAAACTGTGGCCCAGAATTGGTGAACTGGCCAAGGTCATGTAAATCAAGCTCTGATGTTCTTTCCACTGCACCTATAAATGCACTCTGTCAATCACTGATCTTATCAATGACCCTATCTCAGCCTAAAATGTTAATGATTTTAATACAAGGAAAGCATGAGTATCCAAAGCATAAAATGACTTAAAATTGCCCAGTTAACTCTTTCCCTCCTTATTGCACAGATAAGGAAACTGAGGGCTGGAAAAGACTAGCAATTTCCCCATGGATATATAATAATTTATATGGGTAATGATGCAGTCATCAATGAAAAGTGAAATTAAGATCCGTGTAAACACTTAACTAAGACTGGGACGTGTTAATGCATTTTAAATTAGTGTTCCTATGGGTCAGCTATAGATTTAGAAGTTTTTATTTTCCTATCATGAAAAGACTTAATTATTCAGATCAAGCTACCCTAAGAGACATGCAACAAATAATAGATGGCTGATCTATTCATTGAGGAAATTACTGAACACGAAATTGTTTCTCAACAAATCTACAGTGAAATAGCAATTCAACTTAAAATTGCCAGTGAAATAGCCTTAAAAAGCTGAATTTTCCATTTTTTTCATCAAAAGCTTTAAACTCTGTACACTTTAGACACATTTCTTCTCTAGATACCAAGTTTTTCCTGAAACCTTTCAAATAACAATGGCAAAATTAGCTCATTGTGTAATTTATCCACTTTTTTCCAGCTTTATTTCAGTCTCAAGGAATCACTCTTTGACTCAGATTCATCAACATCCATTTTTTTTTATAATATCATCTTTTGCCAATAAATGTGTTAATTAACAGTGCTCCATTATTGTCTTCCACATTTTTTCTTTGTAGCTAATATCTAATCATTAAATTCTGGTGCTGGTGCATTATTAGAAAGAGATAGTGTAAGATTTTTAGACAATAACAACTTGTTGGAAAGCCAACAATATACTCCATCTTCACATGATCCTTAAACAGCTTCTTGACTGACATGTCAAGAGGTCTAGTTACATCATAAGGAATTTCACCCAAGTCTGTGCATGCTCAGTCAATGACTGCCACCACTCTGTGACCTCTCATAGCTTATAGAAAATGTAAGATTTCACCCAGAATTTTTAAGATGCTTGTATTTGAAAGAGGAGCAAATGATTATTTCTGAATTGAGGAAATACCCTGCATTATTTCAGACATCAAACCATCCGCTTTCTATCCTCTAGCATGGAGAAAAACAAATATAGTGAAAGCAATACACTCTCTTTTTCACCCTCCATCCCCTAATATCTCTGGTGCTTGCTAAGTCCAGTGTGTGCCCCCCTGCTTCAATTTCCATGAATTCAAGGATGGGCAGATTTTTTGTGTAATATTCAAGTAGCCCTACATTAGACTTTTCATTTGAATCCAATTTTATGAACTGCATCAAGGCTTTTACTCCAAATTTCAGTCATCTCAAGGTCAATGCCATTTCTAAAGAAACCACCTGTACATTAACAGTGTAAAGTACTCTTATCCACAGTTTGCCAGAGATGAGGTTCTAAGTAATTCTAAAAAATGGCATGATTTTTTAAACTTGCAAGCTCCAGACAATACAATATCCTCTCCACCACCCCCCACTCCCTGAAAATTACAGAAAGCTCCTTCAAACCTGATGTTACTCTTTGCTATAATCCAAATGCATTCTCCCTTTGCCCTTGGAATGGCAGTTCTAGAACCCTCTGACTCCTTCAGATAAGCTGTTGATTGGCCACAGAAGGTTCCCTGAGCTGGGATTGCAATAGACTTAGTGGTGAGAGGACAGAGATATTGACAGACTGTATGTACAGTGTCTGTTCATTGTACATGGTGCCTAGGCAGATGAGTTTTATAAGCCCTGTTCTAACCATATATATTCCAAAAAGTGTCTCTTCTCTCTGCCTTCCCGGTTCATTTATTTGGAAACTTTTCTGGCATTTGGCAGGCTCAATTTTACCCTTTTCATTTACAAAATATGGGGGAAGGGATTAGACAACTTGATTCTGTGTAAACAGTACATACTTTATATATTTTTTTTTTCATTGAATGACTGAGTAAGACATTGTTAAATTATTCCATCATCCTTCAATCAGTGGAACATGATTACTGAATCTCCACTAATTAAAATTGCTTTTCAGCAAATGGATCCTAAACACAACACCCAACTTATATACATTTAGAACAAAAGACAAATGAACATGTGGGAGGAGCCTGGGCCCAAAAAAGAAGCATCCTTTTGGGGGGACGGATTTCATTCTTCCTCATGGATGTTTTTGTTCTTTGTCCCATTGAACTGCTTACAGCTTTGCAAACTGGCCGCATTTCCTCCCTGTGGCTACCATACCATTTTAAGGTCTATATAACTTCAGTTCCCAAATTTACTCCTCCTTGTGGTTTACACTTTTCAAAAGTATCAGTGCACCTCTCTGACCCTAACTGAAGTGACTTAACACATGCACACCTCACTGACCTCTGCTCTTCCATAACTCTCCTATCTACACTACAGGTTACTTGCATGTCTCAATTCTCTACTTTGAATCTGTAATCATTTTCAGATAGAGATCTCTTCTCCGTTCACCATCTCCAACCCCCTAGTGATAGACAAAGTGCTTAGGATCAAAATGGTTTTAGAAGGCACCTACCTGTTCTCAAGTAACTAAAAATACAGATTGTTAAAAACACAGATGCTAAGTTGAATCTGACTCTTTTGATCCCCTGGACCGTAGCATGCCAGGCTTTCCTGTCCTTCACTATCTTCCAGAGTTTGTTGAAACTCATATTCATTCATTTGGTGATGCCATCCAACCATCTCATTCTCTGTCATCCCCTTCTCCTGCCCTCAATCTTTCCTAGAATCAGGGTCTTTTCCAGTTAGCTTTTTGTATAAGGTGGCCAAAGTATTGGACCTTGAATATAAAATGTATCATAAAACAGAAAAAGTGAGATTGTACCAAGTTGTAATTCTTCAGTTGGCTCTACTGAACTCTGTTTTATTTTAAAATTTTCATGGCTAATTATATTTTGGAAATACTGCATTATTATATTTTGTATTATATTTTCACATTCACAGTGTACATTAATGTGTTAAAACACCTAAGAAATGCTTTCTTATAAACACCAAATTAACTTGAGTTATTATTTAACTTTTGGGTCTTTTTTAATGTGTGCTGTGCTGTGTTTAGTCTCTCAGTCGTGTCCTACTCTTTGCAAACCCATGGATTGCAGGGGTTGGATTGCAACCCACTAGACTCCTGTGTCCATGGGGATTCTCCAGGCAAGAATCTTGGAGTGCGTTGCATGCCCTCCAGGAGCTCTTCCCAGTCCAGAGATCGAACCCAGGTCTCCTGCATTGCAGGCAGATTCCTTACCAGCTGAGCCACCAGGGAAGCCCATGAATACTGGCATGGGTAGCCTATCCCTTTTCCAGGGGATCTTCCTGACCCAGGAATCAAACCAGGGTCTCCTGCATTGCAGGTGGATTCTTTATCAGCTGAGCTACCAACTGGTAATATTTGTGATATTAGTCAAATAAGAGAGCTTTTCAGAAATACTGTGTGTAATATGTGTCTTGTACTTTTACAGAATTAGTAAAATCTAGGATGCCTGTTTTTCATAATAGTTAGGTTGCTCCCTATCAGTTTCTTGCTGCCAACTACCTTTTCAGGCTCATCTGTTACTCCATCCCTCTCTTTATGTGTGTTGCAATTCATTCTCATTCCTCCACATCTTCATCTTTCCATCCCACTTCAGGACCCAGGATTCTGATCTATACAGGTGACCCCAGCTGAGCTTCCAACTGGTTTTGGCCAATGGGAGACAGCAAAGAAATATCAGAGTACTGGAAGCTACGGTGGTTGTTCCACAAATTGTCTGTCTCTGTTGGGCTGTGTTGGCAATGGGTTTATTTCTCTTCCAAAGGCCAAAATTCTATCAGGTGTTTCTTTTCCCCTTGCCTCTTCCTGTCGTAATTACTTCCTACTATTTCTGTCATGGCATGTTCTATAATTTCATGTAACCCTTCCAAATATCTTGCCAAATCCCCATTAGACTCTCTTTAATTGTAATTTTTAGCCTGTTAAAAGAAACTATAGGCCCTGAATGAAGTCACTTGTGCTGAGCCCCATATTAGCAAACCAATACTCAATACCTAAGTGCAAACTTCAACTTCTACCAAGAATACGTTAACCCAGTCAGTCTGGAACTTCCTGGTTAGCAGTAATGAGGTAACCCACCTGAGTCACCCCTTCCATCCCCTTTACTATTTGCTAGGTTGGATCCTATCCAATTCATGAATCATCGCTGTTGTTGTTCAGTCATGCCCAACTCTTTGCGCCCCCATGGACTACAGCACACCAGGCTTCCCTGTCCTTCACAATCTCCCAGAGTTTGCTCACACTCATGTCCATTGAATCGGTGGTGCCATCCAACCGTCTCATTCTCTGTCATCCCTTTCTCCTCCTTTCTCCTCCTGCCTTCAATCTTCCCCAGCATCAGCGTCTTTTCTAATACATAGGCTCTTTGTGTGAGGTGGCCACAGTATTGGAGCTTCAGTTTGAGCATCAGTCCTTCCAATAAATAGGGTTGATTTCTTTTAGGATTGACTGGTTTCTCCTTGCTGTCCAAGGGACTCTCAAGAGTCTTGTTAAATAGAGTTAATTCAATCTTAATTTTACTTGGGTGAATTTTGCCTGTTTTTTGTTTCCTCCTAGGACCATACTTGCAGACTCCCAAACTGTTATGTTATCATTCCAGCAACCACACAGATTTTCACTTCTTTCTTCACACTGGTCTCTGAGGTTGGAATGCCATTTCACTCATCTTCTAATAATAGGCATCCTCATAATCAGTCAAGGTCTATTCTGACTGCTGTTTTTTCCTTTCAGTTTTTACTTCTTTTGAAAATTACATCTACACCTTGCTCCGGATTCCACTTAGACTGAACAGACTGTCCCACTAGCTTGTAACCTCCCCATCAGTTCAGTTCAGTCACTCAGTTGCATCCAACTTTTTGCGACCCCATGAACTGCAGCACACCAGGCCTCCCTGTCCATCACCAATTCCCAGAGTTTACCCAAACTCATGTCCACAGAGTCAGTGATGGCATCCAACCATCTCATCCTCTGTCATCCCTTTCTCCTCCTGCCCTCAATCTTTCCCAGCATTTTCAAATTTCCCAGTCTTTTCAAATGAGTCAGCTCTTCACAGCAGGTGACCAAAGTATTGGAGTTTCAGCTTCAACATCAGTCCTTCCAATGAACACCCAGGACTGATCTCCTTCAAGATGGACTGATTGGATCTCCTTGCACTTCCAAGGGACTCTCAAGAGTCTTCTCCAAAACCACAGTTCAAAAGCATCAATTATTCAGTGCTCAGGTTTCTTTATAGTCCAACTCTCATATCCATACCTGACCACTGGAAAAACCATAGCCTTGACTAGACAGACCTTTGTTGACAAAGTAATGTCTCTGCTGTTTAATATGCTGTCTAGGTTGGTCATAACTTTCCTTCCAAGGAGTAAACGTCTTTTAATTTCATGGCTGCAATCACCACCTGCAGTGATTTTGGAGCCCCAAAAATAAAGTCAGCTACTCTTTCCACTGTTTCTCCATCTATTTGCCATGAAGTGATGGGACCAGATGCCATGATCTTAGCTTTCTGAATGTTGAACTTTTTCACTCTCCTCTTTCACGTTCATCAAGAGGCTCTTTAGTTCTTCATTTTCTGCCATAAGGGGGGTGTTATCTTCATATCTGAGGTTATTGATATTTCTCCCATCAATCTTGATTCCAGCTTGTGCTTCATCCAGCCATGCATCTCTCATGATCTACTCTGCATATAAGTTAAATAAGCAGGGTGACAATATACGGCCTTGACATACTCCTTTTTCTATTTGGAAAAAGTCTGTTGTTCCATGTCCAGTTCTAACTGTTACTTCCTGACCTGGATACAGGTTTCTCAAGAGGCATGTCAGGTGGTCTGGTATTCCCATCTCTTTCAGAATTTTCCACAGTTTATTGTGATCCACATAGTCAAAGGCTTTGGCATAGTCAATAAAGCAGCGATAGGTATTTTTCTGGAACTCTCTTGCTTTTTCAATGGTCTATCAGATGTTGGCAATTTGATCTCTGGTTCCTCTGCCTTTTCTAAAACCAAATTGAACATCTGGAAGTTAATGGTTTAGATATTACTGAAGCCTGGCTTGCAGAATTCTGAGCATTACTTTACTAGCGTGTGAGATGATTGCAATTGTGCAGTAGTTTGAGCATTCTTTGGCATTGCCTTTCTTTGGGATTGGAATGAAAACTGACCTTTTCCAGTCCTATGGCCACTGCTGAGTTTTCCAAATTTGCTGACATATTGAGTGCAGCACTTTCACAGCATCATCTTTTAGGATTTGAAATAGCTCAACTGGAATTCCATCACCTCCACTAGCTTTGTTTGTAGTGATGCTTCCCCATCACTGAGCACTATATATTTGACTTAGCAAAGTCTGTATATGGGTTTGTTGAATTGAATTGGAGGTGAGACATTGCATACAGCTGCTAGAGGGAAATATATTAGTAGATCTAACTCAGGTTTTCTCAGATTTCTTAACTCCCAACCACATGGGTTCACTTTCTCAGTAAAGTGTTTGATGACAACAAAAGTAAAAAGCCCAAAATGTCTGTCACTTAAGCACTTGAGAGAAGCAAATGTATGACTTTCTCAAGAAAACTTATTATAGCAAGTTGACTACATGTCAGCAAGAGATGGGTCTCAGAAGCTATCAACACCCTGCTGTATAAATACAGTGTACTTTGGAGAACCATTCTTCCATCATTCCATAGCAGTCACTTTCATTCCAGGTGATGATGTTGTGTATGCTATTCTTTTCATCTCCATCTAGGTTGTAGGTCATTACACAGGATAGGACCAGTCAGTTAAATCAGTCAGTCACAGTGGGCACAGTGATAGTTCAGGAGTGGTCATTTGACTTAAACAGGACTATCCAAGATGTTGCTGAAACTACTGGGAAAAATATTCTCTTGCTCTAGGATTTCTAAGCTAGAAGGCTGATATTCTTCATTTTAGTTAGGAGAAGAGAGGTTATGTTAAAGTAACAAAATCCACCAAATCACCCAATAAACTAATCAAAGATTTATTTCTATATTTCCCTTTCTCACTGAGTCCCTGGTAGTAGCAAGCAGCTCTCCTTGTGGTGACTCAAGTATTCAGTCGGATTAAACCTTCCATTTAAGAGTGGCACCATCTGGGACTCATGACCTTATCTGTCAATGTTGCAGGTAGAACGAGACTGGGAAGGTTTGAGCATGAACTTCCACTGGGTCACCCTGATAGTGTCACGTCACCTCCTCTTTCAGCATGCCATCCAGAACTAGTGACAGAACATGCTAACTGGAGGAAGAAGGAAGGTTGGTGAGTGTTACTACCTCTACCAGAGCTTCTAACTTTTCTTTTCTTTTTTTTTTTTTTTTTAATTTTTATTATTATTATTTTTTTTTTCCAGTGGGTTTTGTCATACATTGATATGAATCAGCCATGGATTTACATGTATTCCCAATCCCGATCCCCCCTCCCACCTCCCTCTCCACCCGATTCCTCTGGCTCTTCCCAGTGCACCAGGCCGGAGCACCCGTCTCATGCATCCCACCTGGGCTGGCGATCTGTTTCACCATAGATAGTATACATGCTGTTCTTTTGAAAAATCCCACCCTCACATTCTCCCACAAAATTCAAAAGTCTGTTCTGTATTTCTGTGTCTCTTTTTCTGTTTTGCATATAGGGCTACCGTTATCACCTTTCTAAATTCCATATACATGTGTCAGTATGCTGTAATGTTCTTTATCTTTCTGGCTTACTTCACTCTGTATAATGGGCTCCAGCTTCATCCATCTCATTAGGACTGGTTCAAATGAATTCTTTTTAATGGCTGAGTAATATTCCATGGTGTATATGTACCACAGCTTCCTTATCCATTCATCTGCTGATGGGCATCTAGGTTGCTTCCATGTCCTGGCTATTACAAACAGTGCTGCGATGAACATTGGGGTGCACGTGTCTCTTTCAGATCTGGTTTCCTCAGTGTGTATGCCCAGAAGTGGGATTGCTGGGTCATATGGCAGTTCTATTTCCAGTTTTTTAAGAAATCTCCACACTGTTTTCCATAGCGGCTGTACTAGTTTGCATTCCCACCAACAGTGTAAGAGGGTTCCCTTTTCTCCACACCCTCTCCAGCATTTATGGCTTGTAGATAGTAAAGTTGCAGGATATAAAATTAACACACAGAAATCCCTTGCATTCCTATATACTAACAATGAAAAAACAGAAAGAGAAATTAAGGAAACAATACCATTCACCATTGCAACAAAAAGAATAAAATACTTAGGAGTATATCTACCTAAAGAAACAAAGGACCTATACATAGAAAACTATAAAACACTGATGAAAGAAATCAAAGAGGACACAAACAGATGGAGAAACATACCGTGTTCATGGATTGGAAGAATTAATATTGTCAAAATGGCTATTCTACCCAAAGCAGTCTATAGATTCAATGCAATCCCTATCAAGCTACCAACGGTATTTTTCACAGAACTAGACCAAAGAATTTCACAATTTGTATGGAAATACAAAAAACCTCGAATAGCCAAAGTAATCTTGAGAAAGAAGAATGGAACTGGAGGAATCAACCTGCCTGACTTCAGACTCTACTACAAAGCCACAGTCATCAAGACAGTATGGTACTGGCACAAAGACAGAAATATAGATCAATGGAACAGAATAGAAAGCCCAGAGATAAATCCACGAACCTATGGACACCTTATCTTTGACAAAGGAGGCAAGGATATACAATGGAAAAAAGACAACCTCTTCAACAAGTGGTGCTGGGAAAACTGGTCAACCACTTGTAAAAGAATGAAACTAGAACACTTTCTAACACCATACACAAAAACAAACTCAAAATGGATTAAAGATCTAAATGTAAGACCAGAAACTATAAAACTCCTAGAGGAGAACATAGGCAAAACACTCTCTGACATAAATCAAAGCAAGATCCTCTATGACCCACCTCCCAGAATATTGGAAATAAAAGCAAAACTAAACAAATGGGACCTAATGAAACTTAAAAGCTTTTGCACTACAAAGGAAACTATAAGTAAGGTGAAAAGACAGCCCTCAGATTGGGAGAAAATAATAGCAAATGAAGAAACAGACAAAGGATTAATCTCAAAAATATACAAGCTTCTAACTTTTTGGAACCATCCCAAATCTATGTAGAGACTGTGTGACAAGGAAGCCAAGTTTCAATTAGCAAAGTACAGAGTCAAAGATTAAAATCTCTGATGATAACAGTTAAAATTGTCTCCCACAGAGCATCCCAAATGGCAAAAGCTATGCTTATGTATATGTGTGTGTGCATTTGTGTCCTATACACATTAAGCATAGAAAATAGACATGCACCCTATGGCAGAAAAGTCATTAAAAAAAAAGAAGAACAGTATGACTGAGAAACCTAATTTAAGAAATTGTCATGGAATTCACGCTGCTGCTGTAGAAACTTATCTACTTGTAGCTTTCTGTTCTCTGCCACATGGGTGAATAAGCAAGGCAGGTGACAGGAAAAGTAGACCTTTATAGTTAATTAGAAACTGGAAAAGCAAAGCCAGAGTTACCCTTAACTTAAAAGTTACAAATCTTCTAGGGAAACAAATAGGATGTGGTTTGTTGAGATATATGATAAGCCGTCAAAAGGAATCTATCAGCAAGCTGTTCTCTGCCTTTGAAACCAACTTAAAGAGTGTTTGAATTATGTAGAGTCAATCATGGGTTTCTCTAGTGGCTCAAGTGGTAAAGAATCTCTCTGCAGTGAAGGAGATACAGTTTCGATCCCTGGGTCGAGAAGATCCCCTGGAGAAGGAAGTGGCTACCCTCTCTTTATTCTTGCCTGGAGAATCCTATGGACAGAGGAGCCTGGAGGGCTATAGTCCATGGTGTTGAAAAGAGTCAGATATGACTGAATGACTAACACACACACACGATGATTGCAAAAGGAATTTCTAATCTGTAAACTCCAGTAATAAAAACAGTTGGCTTTTACTGAGCACCTACTGTGTTGTAGGCATGTGCTAAATGCTTTACTTAGATTATATCAGCTTGCATTTATAATAACACCCTGAGTTTGATAAGATTATTGTATTATACAATTTAGAATATGGAGGCATAAAGAGGTTTTATAATTTGTAGAAAACTGATGAGAAATTCTGACTTTACTGAAACAAAGTAAGTATTTGTAGGTAAAATCAAATTATCCCTAAGTATTTATATTTTAAAAGTCTCAGCATTTATCATGTGTTATCAAGAGCATCTGAAAAATACCTTTTTGAAAAGATTATTCTTGAATTTTTAAATGCAGAGTTCTAATTTTTTGAAATAAGAAAGACAGTGACTGGAAACTGCTAATTTCTTCCCCAGATCCAACCCAGTGCTGAAGTCTTATAATAAATTCTAATAGTGAGCAAAATACCAGAAAAGGAAATGAGTAATTTACTGTCTGCTAAACTCTGCAAACCTAACAGATTCAAAGACTTTACCAGTATTAAGCTCACTCTGAGAGAGGTTTCCTTGGCCTGAGGTTAAGTAGAAGATATTTTGAATTGAATAGCCTGAATTTTAATTCTGGTCTACCCATCAATTAGCTACAGGATCTTTGGCAAATTAGTTAACAATTTAATCGTCAGTTTTCTCACCCATAAAATAGAAATGATAATAATACTAATAGTATCTCTCCTTTGGGCTTACCACAATAAAGAGATAAAATGACCCATGTAAAAGGGATTATCACCCTGCCTGGCATACTACAGGAGTTTACAAAATATGAAATATCCTCATCATTAATGTCATCACCATTCATTGTCATCATCAGAATTGTCATTATCAGCTGTAACCTCTTTTTCAATTAGACGCACTGAAACCACTAACTTGGGTCAATTATCATCTTTTCAGTGATCTTTTTCAGTTTCTGGAGGCTGCCTGAATTCAAATTCACTTTGTTGTCAGTTTTTTGTTAGCTATTTTTTTTTTCCTTCCTCAACTTTATTATTAGGGACTGAAAAAAACAGTGATTCAAAGTTAAGACACTTAACACTAATAAGATATAATTACCCTTTAACAAGCAGAAGTTAGTGCTTTTTGAGTTGCAAGCACAGGATAATTGGAACACATGATTCAGAGTTTGGATAGTTCTGTTGCATTGAGTAAAGCATCAAAAAAAAAAAAAAAAATGAGGGGGAAAGTTTTGTGTTATTTTCTATCAACAGAAGGATATTTAATGTTGTTTACAGGTATGCTTGAAATTTCAACTTTATTCAACTGCAAATCTACTTATTTGTTTGGATTAAAGAGTTCAGTAGGCAATTAAAGACAAGAAGGGAAATAAAGTAAAACATGGACATGATAAGATAAACTAAATAGCAATGAATTTACAGGCATAAAACTCACTTAGATATCATTAAGTTATTTCCTTAGAGATAGTCTTATACTGAGATGTTGTTATAGCATCCTTGCCTTCATCTTTGGTTCCTTCTACCATTTCTCTTTCTTCCCTCCCTCGTTCCCTTCATCACTGAGCAGAACCCAGTCCAATGCTGGGGACACATATATGAGCATGAGTGATAACGGGTCCTCTTTGCTGTCGGTCATGAATATTTATGTAGTGAAGAACACAGAAAGTAAATCAACAGTGATAAAGTAGATGAAGTGGGGCAAGTCACTGAGCACATAATAGAGTTATCACATCCAAACTTAGATGTATGGGAAAAGCTTTCGGGAGGAAGCAACTTCTGCACCAAAACTAGCAGGATGAGAAGTTACTTACATTGGATATAAAAGTGAGGAAAGGGAGATTTTAAAAGGTGAGTAAATAGCAAGTATGGAAACAGGAGACCCTAGATGTATGCTGAGTTCTTGACATCATCCATAACAGTGTTAACATGGAGGCTGGGGATAGATCAAGTTTAGAGAGGTATGGAAAGCGTTGACAGGTCTTAAGTGTTGCTCTGTGATGATCACACTTAAGTTCTAGGAAGATCACCTTAGCTATATTATGGAGAATGATTTTGAAGGATGTGAAGCAAGTTCAGCAATAGCAGAATCAATAAAGAAGCTATTGCAGTGATTCAAGTGACATTATGACCCAAACTAGGATAATAGAAATAGGGAAAAGAAATGTATATGGAGTCAAGAAATGACAACGACTGTAAAATCAACAGAACTTAGTGGTTTCTTGGTGGGAGAAGGGGTCATTTTTGAGTAAGAAGAATAAGACTTTAAAGAGGTTGCCAAGGTTACTGGCTTAAGGAAATGGATGGACCTATTTATGGAGATCAGGAACCCTGGAAGAAGCATAACACTCATAAACAAAAAAAGTAGAATTTCGAGGATCTCTCATAAGGATGAGAAACAGGAGCTCACAAGAGAGACTGAGAATGAACAGTCAAAGAGGCAGGAGGTAAAGCAGAAAACCATTTTGTCATAGCTTCCAGGAAAAGAGGGGGTTTGAGAAAAGAAGGTTGTATGTGGGCGTGCATATTGGGAGTCAGGGTTTTAAGACATTTGCTTGTTGAGGAGCAGAGTATGAGCAAACAGAGCAAATGAGTACGAATGTCTCTTTCCTCTCTAATTCTAAGTGGTATGTAACAAGCAAGAGATGTCTGCCTTTGTAGGCAATAGTCAGAGTTGGGGGCCTGTCCTTGCCAACAAGACTCAGAGAAACTGAGAGCTCTTTGGAGGAAAGATAAACAGGGATTACTTAAACCTAGTGTCAAAGTTCCTATTAATAATAAATACCTATGTACCCAGTGTGTGATAGAGGCAGAGGAAGGGAGAAGAGAGAACAAGTCAGGACTGAGAAATGTAGTTGTGAATGCCCATGAAAATATTCTTTTCAATCAAATGACTGACCACCCTACTGGCAAAGTGGCATCTTTTTCCCAGTGGTAGAGTAATGCCACTTGATTTGTTGCTTCAGGAACTCAGCATTGGGAGTGGCTAAAACCACTTGAGTGGTTAAGGAAAGCTAAACAAAGATGCTACAGAGATGTCTGTTCTTGTTCCCAAAGCATACAATTGGTTATAACTACAGCAGTAATAATCATACTCATATTCCTAATAAAGTTTAATGATAATATTTATGAAGTGCAGTATTATAAATCAGACTTTGTGCTAAGTGTTTTACTTGCATTAATACTTAATGCTTATAACTATCCAACAAAGTTACTGTGATTAGCCTAGCTTTAAAGATGAGAAGATAAGAAACTGAGATATCAACGAATGTGCCTGAGCGCACACGTCTGCTGCATGGTAAAATGAGGACTTGAATCCAGTCCATTCTGCCTTTTCACTTTGAATGGTAATGGGAAAACCTTAATTATTATAATAAGAACACTATGAGACAATTCAAAATTGCACAATAATTATTATGCTCAATGTTTTATTGTTATCATTGCTTTTAATCTCCACAATCACAGCATGAGGCAGGCACTATTGTACACCCATTTTATTATTTTTTGCAATTTTCATTTCTTTATTTTTGGGTGCACTATGTTTTCTTTGCTACGTACAGACTACTTTCTCCAGTTGTGGAGAATGAGGGCTACTCTCTAGTTGTGGTGTGCGAGGTGGTATCTCTTAGTGCAGAACACAGGCTCTAGGGTGCTTGAGCTTCAGTAGTTGTGGCTCATGGGCTCAGTAGTGGTGGCTGGCGCACAGGCTTTGTTGCCCTGTGGCATGTAGAATCTTCCCACGCCACAGATTGAACCCGTGTGCTCTGCCTCCAAGGCAGACAGATTCTCAACCACTGGACCACCAGGGAAGTCCTGTATACCCATTTTACAAAAATAGACTCAAGTCAGGAAACTGTTGAATGTTACAGAGTTAGTACACTGCAGAGCAAAGACTTTATCCAAGTTGTCTGACCTTATTAGATCATATGTACTCCACCATCTCCCTGTTGCTTTTTAGCCTGTGATACATATCAAAGATGCCTGGATCTGAACTGGACAGAGGCAGAGTGTAGTAGTAATAAAAAAAATTGATTTTTGGCCTTCATTTTTGCTTCTCTGAAAGGTGACATACATTTGGTGCATTGTTTACCTCCTTAAAAGAAATAAAGTGTGGTCACAACTCATCTGAAAACCTGTGATCTATTGCTAAGCCTATTGCTATTCTTTTTAAGAAAGATGAATCAGAGAGCTCTGAGAGGAAGAGGGGGCATTATACTTTTTAAAAACAATTCAGAATAATTTTCCAGCTGAACATGTTGTGAAATAAACTTAGCATCCAGGCAAGAGGCTGCCAAATCATGTCTGGCTCAGGGTTTGATCCTACAAAGTGAATGTCTGTCTGGATTGGCAGTGGGGACCAAGGAAAGGCTTGAGACATCCTTTCAAGATTATTTTCCTTCACTGAGTTTTGAAGAAGGGCACTGATCTCTTGATCCTCGATCAGGACATGTTTCCATCATGAAAAATGTTATCTGGCTAGTCCTTACCACTAGAGAAAAAGAAAAGGAAGCTAGAATTCCTCTAAAATCCCCACAGCTTGCTGGGAGCTACTAGAGCCAGGCAAGAAATGCTTTTTATCTCAAAGCTGAAGCCAGCAGGAAAAGCTTTTAAAAAAGCATCACCATACAATTTATGCTAAATAATAAATGTGCAAGGGATTCTGTTAGGGATGCATGTTAGAAATTTCATTAGCTGTGTTACCTGGGGTTTCTATGGATATAGCCCATAGATATTCCTTCTATAAAATAATAGTGGCTTCCTGTACCCATTTCTGCTATATTACCACCTCCACATGGTTCACAAGAGACATGGGCATAGGCATTCAACATGAATGTAGACTGATGTTTTCCTTGAGCCTCATACAAATTCACACACACACATACACACACACTCCTGCCCCAGCTAAAAGTGAAAAAATTCCAAACAAAAATAACTTTAAGGACATTTTGTCACACTTTCTCTTCCTTTGTTTTCTATCGTTCATATAAAATTTATTAAGCATATTCTTCTCATCAGGTACTCACCAGGTGCTATGGGTGATAAAATGGTGAATAAGGTATGGCACTTAAACTCAAGGAGTTCATAATTTATTGAGGCTAACTGTGGAGTATACACTTTACAATAGTACAAAGCAGACCATGCTATTTGTTACTATAATAAAGATACACACAACAATCTTAGGGGGGGCACATTTGAATGGAATAGTTGCTGGCATTAAGCGTTTTGATCCCATGTCTCTAACCACTTTACTAGTTCTGTAACTTTGAACATATCCTTGGCTGCACTAAACCTCAGTTTTCTCATTTGTAAATTGAAGATAATAAGAGAAAGTTTTCTTGAAGATAATCTGAGAAATAAGCAGTCAATAATTATTAGGCATTGCACTTATAAAGGGGGAGGTGGGGAAGGCATCTCTGGGGTGGTGACATGTCAGTTGACTTTGGAGAGAGAGTCGTGTTTTTAATAGGGAGGCAAGCCTCTCACAGGAGGCTCTGAGAAAGATTTCCCAGCTAAGGGACAGCGTGAGCAGACTGCCGGTTGTGATCAGCTGCAGGTAAGCAAGTCAGTACATTCTCTTATTTCTCCTGCCGTGCCTGGCATCTCTCACTGTTAGGATCGCCTCTTTGGATTTGTGCAAAGGAACTACTTCCAAAGACCAGAATCAAACCTGACATCTAATGTCTAAATGTGTGGGAGGTCTAGCGCTCATTTTTTAATTCATTGCTAACCATTAATGCTCAGTCATTTTATCCAGTTAGCCAACAAGAGCCTTAGGAAGGTGAGTTTGAGGCCAAGCGGAAGCACTCCAGACAGCACTGGGATGCGGGTGGTGCCCTGAGGTCACCCCCAGTGGTGTGAGGCCACTGCAAACCTGGTGGACTTGGAAGGGCCAGTAGTAAATGAGCTGCCTTCACATTCTCCTAAAGGCCAGTTCAGGCTGTGTCTGTCAGCCTTGTCTAAGTGGACGGAAAGCTTGAAGGGGAAGGTGAGCCGGGAGAGCTGCTACTGAAGGCCAAGTCCTCAGCCACAACCATAAATTACTCTCATTGACTTTCAGTTGAATTTCTCTTATTCCAATGCTGAAAATCAGCCCCATGGTGACTAATACCCATGTTTCCTTCTCATTGTTGACTATTTCATCACAAGAGATTTCCAGTCTAGCCATCGTTATCTAATTGTGCCTTTTGGCTCATGTTACTCCTTACCTTGGCATATTGCATCCCTCTTCTCATCTATGACAAGCGGAATCATCCTTTCTTTCCTCTAGGGCTGAACTTCACTAAGGCTCTTTCCCTTGTCCCCTCTTTCTCAACTTCTG
Source organism: Dama dama (assembly GCF_033118175.1). Taxonomy (NCBI): domain Eukaryota; kingdom Metazoa; phylum Chordata; class Mammalia; order Artiodactyla; family Cervidae; genus Dama; species Dama dama. The sequence continues at coordinate 72,468,475 of NC_083695.1, forward strand.
AACTGAATGTGCCTGTTACTTATTGGGTTTGAGGATATATTACCTAATAGAGGATATCACTTGTTTACCTTGGAAGCTCTGTTCCATTTCTAATGTTGGAATCTGAGTCTCTTGAAGAGAAAAAAGGGGCAGAGATCTGTTTTCCTGCTTATAACATCTAGCCTAGAGTCCCAGGTATGTCCTTTGAAGATTTGCCTATTAATTACAGATATGATATTTTAAAAAAAAGCACAATAAGCAAAACTTCAAATGCTATATCTTCCCCCTCATTATCCCCAATATATTTGATATTTAAAATATTTTCATGCCAAGCTATACCTATCTCCATTAATTTAGAGCTCCTTCCCTCATTTCTCACAAAACCAGAAAATGAAAGAAAATAAATTAACAAGAAAATTCTAAGGTAAATGAGTGCCTAGGTCATGCCTGTTTGCTGCATGAAGAAAGTTGTCCATGTATAAACACCCTGATTTGCTATATAGTCCATAAGCTTTTCAACTAGCATGCATCAGATATGTTCCGATGTGTATTTCCCCTATTTAGGAAGGAGAAAACAAAGTCCAGAAATGCTCATTAAATGACCTAAAACAATTAAATTACCACAGCTGAGCCTGCAACCTAGGTATTTCCAACTCCCATTTCAGGGTTCAACACATTATGCCTTTAGTAAGAAAGGATGGCACTGGGGACAATGGCCATGTCACAATTGACAGAGTGATTCATCTGTTCTGTGAATAAACCTCTCTTTTCAGCCAGATGAGCAGGAACAGTAACGCGTGCTCTAACACCAGATTCTCAGAGAAGGTTCTTTCTGATTCCAGTGTCTAAGCCCTGGTGTCCACATGCAGCCTATTCATTCTTTCCTAAATGGCCTCACACACATTGACTGCCAATTAAGGCTTTGTTGCCAATAGGGTAGTCAAGACCTAAAATTAGCCCCTCACTTCTTAAGACTCCAGGGGACTCAGCCAAAGTGATATTTATAACTGTTACAGACCAGTGAACTAAAGACAGCCATGACATAGAGTGAGTCAAAACTGCTCTTTGTTCTGGAGACACTAAAGTGAAATGAACTCTCTTGAAATAGATGAAGAGGCTTTTCACTCAATTCTTATCTCTGTACGCTCGAAGGTAATTGTGAAAGACAAATAATGAAGATAATTATTGGCTTTATACCGTATATTAAACTTCCATATGTGGTTCTATAATTCTTAAACAAAGCTAGCATATTTTTTGACATTTATCATGTATCAAGTCCTTAACAAAACAAAAGGTAAATAAATATGTATGGCTATTTCTATTTTTCTGATTAAAAAAAAAAAAAGCAACATTAAGTGGTTGAATACTTGGTGAAGGTCATAAAAATTGCTGAGAGGGCCTGCACCCAAACCCACTTCTGTCTCCTAATGTCATGCCTCCCCTGGCCCTCTCTATTGCAAAGATCGACAGATTGTCACTCTGTTCTATGCGATTCCATAAAATGTGGTCAAATTCTGTATTAGAAAGATTAAGATTATTGTATTATTTTTAAACATTCTCTTTGCATAACTGTCAGCTTTCCTTGAGTCGTGGAGCTCTAAGTTCTGGCCATGTCACTTATGAGCTTTATAAATGTGGCCAAATCATTGGATAATTTTGTACCCCACTTTTATTGTCTATAGAACAGAAATGTAAGTTTCCATATCATAAGGTTTTTGTGAATAACTAAGTGAGTACTCAACTTGCTATTCTATAAGTGCTCAAGCAGTTATCATTATCCAAGGACCTAAAGAGAATGAGCAGTTGATGGTAAATCATGAATGTTCATTGTGGGCAAAGACCATATCTCTCTTATGCACTACTAGGATTGTATCCAGCAAAGAGTAAATACATGCACATATGTTGGTTCACTAAAGAGGTAAGCAAATCATTTGAAGGTCTGAATAAAGTAGATATAGCTTTGTTTACTGTTGTTTGGTCACTAAATCATGTCCAGCTCTTTGCAACCCTCATGGACTGTAGCCTGCAAGGATCCTCTGCCCATGGGATTTTCTAGTCATGAATACTAGAGGCAGGGTGCCATTCCTTCTCTAAGGCATAGAGTTGATGGTTCTCAACCCATCAACCATGGACCTTGAGGATTAGCAGATCTACTGTGAGATATCTGTAAAACAGTATCTGCTAACAAGTCCCACACATAGAAGTTGTATTATTTTCTAACTGTATATAGGTACTCTAGTGATTTCTGAAATACAAAATTGTTTGAAATGTTACTTATATCTTAGTAGTTTCGTATCATTTATTTTTCCATTCAATGGCTAATACAATTATGACTATATGATTGGGGGAGGTGTCCATGAAGTTTCAAAAAACAAAGGAGAAAGGGCATATACATGAAAAAACATATACATTAAAAAACACTCTACCAAGACATTCAAAATTGCTTGCCAGTAACAGTTATGGTTCCTTCAAACTGTAACCACACAGAGTGTGTCTACAAAGAATTTGATTTTTTTCTCATAACATAGAATACTCATTTAAACAAGGCCAGAGTAGAAAGAACAATCTCCATTTTCCGTTAAACTTGTCCTTATTTGCGGCTGCTGCTGCTGCTGCTGCTAAGTCGCTTCAGTCATGTCCAACTCTGTGCAACCCCATAGGCAGCAGCCCACTAGGTTCTGCCATCCCTGGGATTCTCCAGGCAAGAACACTGGAGTGGGTTGCCATTTCCTTCTCCACCTTATTTGCTACTTTTCTTATTTGCTACTTTTCTTTATATCATAACAAAAGAGTATGAATGTGAGCTTGGAAAATACCTTGATACCTAGGAAATAAACATTTCCCTCACATCCATAAGAGTGAATGCCTGTAGCTTTGTTTTGCCTACATGGTCCTTTTCCTTTGGCTGTGATTGGTTGCCCATAAGAAGCTGGGAGCATTTTATCCCAGGCTTGGCCAATCAAATTCTCTTTTCCAGAAATTTGGAAGTTGAGAGAATCTAGTAGAGTTCTTGGCGGGAACTGAGGTAATGAAAACTCAGTAATCACACATTGGATCAGTGAACATGAAGCCTCAGAGTTGGTGAAGTAAGTGACCCAGAAAGAGGACAAGAAGATCATGTAAGAGAACCAATGAATCCACAAAGGGAAGGTTTCTAAGCTCCTAAGAGCTTCCTCGGAGAAGGCAATGGCAAACCACTCCAATAGTCTTGCCTGGAAAATCCTATGGATTGAGGAGCCTGGTAGGCTGCAGTCCATGGGGCTATGAAGAGTCAGACATGACTGAGCGACTTCCCTTTTACTTTTCACTTTCGTGCATTGGAGAAGGAAATGGCAACCCACTCCAGTGTTCTTGCCTGGAGAATCCCAGGGACGGGGGAGCCTGGTGGGCTGCCGTCTATGGGGTTACACAGGGTTGGACATGACTGAAGCGACTTAGCAGCAGCAGCAGCAGCAGCAAGAGCTTCCTAGACATTTGTAAATCCTGGATTTACATCTTGTGTTGAAGTTCCGTGGAACATGATTGTATCTTGATTCTTTAATTCATTGATTACTTACTGAGCATTTGCTGTGCCCTCGATACTATTCTAAGCACTGTGGATACAACAGTGAAACAAATTAATGAAAATCCCTGCTCTTCTGAAGCTGATATGCAAATGTAGGAAATACAAAATTAACAAGGTAAATGGTTAAAATCTACAGTGATATGTACTAGGAGAAAATTAAGTGTGGTAACAGGTGTTATGGGTGGAAGTTCAGTTTTGGTTAGGTAGCTAGTTGAGGCCTCAGAGACGGTGATGTTTGAGTGACATCAAGGGAATGAACTTCACACTAGACAAGTTCAGAAGCAAACCTATGAGTATGGAATGGAGTAAGAAGGAAGGGTAGTGAATAGGTAATGAGATTCAAGAGATGGTGTTTCAGATTATGTACAATTTTACAATCATACTAAACTCTCCTGCTGTGTTTCACTCTGAAAGCATTAACCATTGGATCATTTTGAGCAAATGAATGACACAAACTGTTTCAGTTTTAACAGGGTCACTTTTAGAAGCCAACATTTTCCATTTCTTCAATTAGGTTAACGTACGCTGGTCCTTTTTGCTTAGAGTACATCAAAAATTCTTAACTAAGATACCCTTTGTGCAATTTTTGAGGTAAAAAAAAAAAATCATTGGTAAAGAGATCTGATAGAGTGCCTGAAGAACTATGGACTGAGGTTCGTGACTTTGTACAGGAGGCAGTGATCAAAACCATACCGAGGAAAAAGAAATGCAAAAATGCAAAATGATTGTCTGAGGAGGCCTTACAAGTCACTCCCCTTCCTTCTTACTCCATTCCACACTCGTAGGTTTGCTTCTGAACTTGTCTAGTGTGAAGTTCATTCCCTTGATGTCACTCAAACATCACCTTCTCTGAGGCCTCAACTAGCTACCTAACCAAAAGTGAATCTCCACATATAACACCTGTTACCATACTTACAAGAATAGAGATGAAAGGCAAACTAGAAAAGGAAAGGAAAAATATATGCATTTGAATGCAGAGTTCCAAAGAACAACAAGGAGAGATAAGAAAGCCTTCTTCTGTGATCACTGCAAAGAAATAGACGGAAACAATAGAATGGGAAAGACTAGATATCTATTCAAGAAAATTAGAAATACTAAGGGAACATTTCATGCAAAGATGGGCATAATAAAAGAAAGAAACAAGATGGAGCTAACAGAAGCAGAAGATATTAAGAAGAGGTGGAAAGAATACATAGAAGAACTATACAAAAAAGATCTTCATGACCCAGATAATCACGATGGTGTGATCACTCACCTAGAGCCAGGCATCCTGGAATATGAAGTCAGGTGGGCCTTAGGAAGCATCACTATGAACAAAGCTAGTGGACATGATGGAATTCCAGTTGAGCTATTTCAAATCCTAAAAGATGATGCTGTGAAAGTGCTGCACTCAATATGCCAGCAAATTTGGAAGACTCAACAGTGGCCACAGTACTGGAAAACATCAGTTTTCATTCCAATCCTAAAGAAAGGCAATGCCTAAGAATGCTCAAATTACTGCAAAATTGCACTCACCTCACACGCTAGCAAAGTAATGCTCAAAATTCTCCAAGCCAGGCTTCAACAGTACATGAACCATGAACTTCCAGATGTTCAAGCTGGATTTAGAAAAGGCAGAGGAACCAGAGATCAAATTACCTACATCCGCTGGATCATCAAAGAAGTGAGAGTGTTCCAGAAAAACACCTATTTCTGCTTTATTGGCTATGCCAAAGCCTCTGACTGTGTGGATCACAATAAACGGTGGGAAATTCTTCAAGAGCTGGGATTACCAGACCACTTGACCTGCCTCCTGAGAAATCTGCATGCAGGTCAGGAAGCAACAGTTACAACTGGACATGGAACAACAGACTGGTTCCAGATTGTGAAAGGAAAGCATCAAGGCTGTATATTGTCACCCTGCTTATTTAACTTATATGCAGAGTACATCATGAGAAATGCTGGACTGGATGAAGCGCAAGCTGGAATCAAAACTGCTGGGAGAAATACCAGTAACTTCAGATATGCAGATGACACCACCCTTATGGCAGAAAGGGAAGAACTAAAGAGCCTCTTGATGAAAGTGAAAGAGGAGAGTCAAAAAGTTGGCTTAAAACTCAGCATTCAGAAAACTAAGATCATGGTATCTAGCCCATCACTTCATGGCAAATAGATAGGGAAACAATGGAAACAGTGAGAGACTTTATTTTGGGGTAGCTCCGAAATCACTTCAGATGGTGACTGCAGCCATGAAATTAAAAGATGGTTACTCCTTGGAAGAAAAGTTATGACCAACCTAGACAGCCTATTAAAAAGCAAAGACATTACTTTGCCAACAAATGTCTGTCTAATCAAAGCTATGGTTTTTCCAGTGGTCATGTGTGGATGTGAGAGTTGGACTATAAAGAAAGCTGAGTGCCAAAGAATTGATGCTTTTGAGCTGTGGTGTTGGGGAAGGCTCTTGAGAGTTCCTTGGTCAGCAAGGAGATTCAATCAGTCCATCCTTAAGGAAATCAGTCCTTAATATTCATTGGAAGGACTAATGCTGAAGCTGAAACTCCAGTACTTGGACCACCTGATGTGAGAAACTGACTCGTTGGAAAAGACCCGATGCTGGGAAAGATTGAGGGCAGGAGGAGAAGGGGATGACAGAGGATGAGATGGTTGGATGGCATCACCGACTAAATGGACATGAGTTTGAGTAAACTCTGGGAGTTGGTGATGGACAGGGAGGCCTGGCATGCTGCAGTCCATGGGGTTGCAAAGAGTCGGACACGACTGAGTGGCTGGACTAAAAGAGAGCTTGCCTCCACACCTTGGACAAACTTCTTTTTTTTGATTGGTGTTTTGCACTCTGGTTGTCTTATGCTCCTGATGATGCTCAGGAGATGGGATTTGAAAGATATTGAGGAGTAAATGAGTTAACCTTTAATAGCAGTGGGAAGACCATATTTGTAGTCTCCCTCAAAGTCCACTGGGTTCATAGGAAAAGATGATATTGGAAGAAACTGCATTGAAAGGTTTACAAACCTTTCAGCAGAACAAAAAACTCCAACATGTAGCTATAAAATGTCATTAGAGAGCACTAGTTAAGTCACAAGAAAAAATAGTTGACCATTGAACAGGGAGGTAGGCATGCTGACTCTCTACCCCATCAAAAATCCAAGTATAACCTCACAGTTGGTTTCTGGTATCCAATCTTCCTCCATAACCTCAGTTCTGCATCCACAGATTCAATCAGTTGCTAATTGTGTGGTTCTATGACACTCATTTCTTGAAAAAAAAGAAAGAAAATCCATGTATAAATGGACCCATGCAGTTCAAGCCCACACTGTTCAAGGGTCAACTGTTTAGCTTGCTAGAGAAAAATCACAATTCATTTATGGAAACTCATACCTTCAATTATCTATTAAAAACAAATTCCTGAGTCAAATTTAAATATCTCTGAGCAGTAATAACTCATTTTATGCTGGATAAGATTTTAAACTGGATAAATCTTTAATATTATACATTTGAAGTATTGCAGAGGGATTAACTGCAAGAGCAAAATATTCTTTGTTTCTTAACAAATTCCTTTGAAGTACCAATGCACGAACACAAATGACTTATCCATATAACTCTAGCTCATTGACTTTGGGATTAGAAGGCTGAAATAATCTCCCAATGAAAAGATATGATAGCTTCTTTGAAATTATGATGAATAATTACTAAAGTGTGACATGCATGCTAAATTGAAAATGGTTTAGGGACCATCGGATGATTTTGCTTTACAGACAGAAAACCAAGTGAATATTGGAGGAATGTAGCTGGGGAACAGAGAGGTTGTGACTCTAGTTGCTTTATTATTTTATCCAATTTGATGCCTGCTTCTTTCCTTTTCACCTGGGGCCCTCCGCTGTGACATGGGCAATTTTAAAGAAAACTGAAGGGTAAAATGAATCAAGCGAGGCTTTTGCTGCTAGGACCCTGATCCTCTCCAACTGAGAAGTCACAAAGGGAACTTAGTCTTATTAAAGGGCAGTGGGTCAGACCACAGAATCCACTAAGCTGCTCCTAAGGCTCAGAGTTCTTGCTGGGTATCATCACCATCGAAACCAAATAACCGTGCAGCATATCTGTTGCCAGAAAACAGTAGTAAATTGGATTGCTGGGATGTAGGAAACTTAAAGCATTCAAAGAGACAGTGCTATTGTCAAAAGCAGATCTCTTTGCTCTTCTCTATCATCTTCATTTTGTACTTTGTTTAATCTTTTCCTCCCATGAGTTTTGCTACTCCAAACTGAGCCATCATGTAGATGCTTAAAATTTATACTGTTTCCTTAAACCCATGCTCAGGTAGTGAGCTGGTTCTGAAGCATAGTTTCTCAGTGTTGGCAGAATTGACATTTGGGGCAGCATAATTATTTGTTGTCAGGGTCATTCTGCACATGTAGGATGGTTAATAGCATCTCTGAGCTCTATACAATTGATGTTGGTAGTATCCCTGAGTTGTGATAAGCAAACACATCTCCAAATATTTCCAGATGTCCCCAGGTAGTGGCAAAACCACCCCAGGTAAAGAATCACTGCTTTGGAGGTTGAAACTGCTGGACCCAACAATTCCCTAGGCAAGACAGCTCAGGCTAGCCACTGCTCCAAAGCTTCTCTTCAGCAACAGAAGAGGAAACGTGAAATAACTTGCACGGTATCCCAGGATGAAAGAAACTCCATTGATCAGTGTGGAAATTTGACATTGACATGGTGGATTTATCTGCTTGGGAAGCATGTGGTTTAGAAGTTGGACCTGAGGTACCAAACTCTCAGTCCGCAGTATGGTGGTAGGTGTGGTACATCTGCTCCTTGATTCACTGGGTGACTTGACAGTGGATCTGTCTGTGTCTGTAAAATGTCTAATGCCACATGGTGACACAAGACAGTCCTCATAAAAGGGAATCAGGTGTCACAGATGCAATCATGGCTAGCCACCTGCCCAAGCACTTCAACCTGTTAGCAGTAGAGCAAAATGAATTCCCAAGGACAATGATGTAGGGAAGAAGAATTTCTTCAACTTTACTACTAATAAAACTATTTGTAAATAATTATTGAACACTTGTAATGCACTGGACTGTCTTCTGTACACTTTACTTGTATGAACTCATTTTACCCTGATAGCAATAGTAGCTGCACTTACTATTTAAAAATAGTATTTGAAACAGTATTAGGAAATTATTATTTCCTCCCATTTCACAAGGAAACTGAGACACATGATAATTAAATAACTTAACACTGTCGCATTGTTTCAAGTGGTAGAGTCAGGACACAGTCTTGCCAGCTGACCACCACAGTGCAAATTTTAAGTCAGCAAACATGCATTGTACTCTTTCAACATGCCAGGTGGGCTGCTCAGGGTTGGGCAGTCACAGATGAATGTCATGTTTCTGCCACCAAGTTGATGACAAGCTAGTGTGGATTCAGTTGTATAAGTAAAGCATTTCCTACAACAGAGATGAGCGTGATGCTCTTAGCGTAGCAGCAGATGCAAACCAAGCAGAAGAACAAAGGAGGGATGATGACCTTAGCCCTGAGAGGAGCACGGAGACTTCAGAGAGTCAGTGGAGCCAGAGGAAGGTTTTAAAGGATAAATAAGAATTCACCTGAAAGAACTGATGTGTGAAAGACCCTTGGGAAGAGGAAAACAGCCTGAGTGGTTACCATCAGTCTGTCTGCCTTTGGGTCCTAAGTGCCCATTGTAATCTAGCCCATTCTTCAAAGTTCAGTTGTCTGCACTCTCCTTCATCTGAGGTCTTTTAGAATACATCTATGCTTATTCCTGTTCCAGATCTTGATTTTCATTTACTACCTTCTGTCCTGTGTTGGTTAGTTGAATTCATATCATTCTCCCTGACTGACTTCAAGCTCCCTGAGGAAAATGAATCTGTTTTTATTCTTTGTTATGCAGTCATGGATGCTCAGTGTTGCTTTATGCACAATGAAAATTAAGTGGTGAGATGAATGAAACTTATCTGTACATAATGTAAATGTCCTATCAAACAATTCATCCCAACTATGGGCAATAAATTAAAATTCTTCCCTGAGGATTTTCAGGTGTTCATGAATGGGGTAAATGGGAGTGGGGCCACTAATTTCCCTCTGGGTGAGAGAAAAAGCTGGTGTCTCAGAGGAGGTGGTGAATGAGGAAGGGTGTGAGCTATTTTCAAGTGAGGAAGGCGTTTCTGAAGGCAGACTTGCTGCGGAGGAAATTACAGCTGTGGCTGAAACTCCAAAACTGGCTGGTTCTTAACTGCTATTTGTGGCTAATCACTTCCAAATAACAAATGAATAGCATAGTAAATGTTAGCAAGATAATTTTCTATTAATCAAGAATAATGAGTGAGTAGACTAATTCCCTCTTCAAACATCCCTAATTTTAATGCTGTTGCATGTTGCTGCTTCAGATTGATTACATGGTGATTTAGAGGAAGCGAGGAGGTAGGAAGACTCAAACTAAAAGGCAGATTATTATTATTTCCTGCTATGTTCATGAAGAATATCCCCTCTTCCACATGAATCCTGATAGAAAATGAACACTGTCTTTCTAAAAATGACCTTAACGTAGAGATATGATGCTCAAATTTAAGCTCATGTGTATGTGTTGGGGGGGGTGGGGGTGGGGAGGGGAGGGTGGGCAGGGGAGGGATTGAGAAAGGGAGGGAGAGAGGAAGGAAGTGTCCTAACCAGAAACAGACAAAACCTAAATGCATAAAATCTGGAAGAAGTCTGTTTTCTCAACTCCATTCACTGTGAAACTTTGGACAATTTGCTAAATTCTTTTGGCATTTCATTTATATACCCAAGGTAAAGAAACATTCAGAGTTTGATTATTTCACGTTACATTAGACTGACCTCAACAGTCTGGGTCTTGATCCTCCGCAACAGCAGACTTTCAAAGAAACTATGTAGCTGCAGCCTTTCCAGGAGTGTCTAATGTGGGAAAATCAACTCCATATGAAGCAAATGTAATGGGTTAGAATATATGATCAACCTGCAGTAGAGTGGGGAGAAATGTCTTTCTTGTTACAGGAGGGGACTAGTGATAGTTTATGGTGAACGATGTCAGATTCATGATCTCCGAAGAAGAAGATTTGACTTCGGGACCAGGGACCAGCCTTGATCATTCAAGAGTTTTTGTGGAGAAGAGTTTTATTAAAGTGAAAAGGGACAGAGAAAGTTTCTGACATAGACATCACCAGGGGGATGGAGAATGCCCCCCTCGCTAGTCTAAGCGAGGGAGTTTTACACTTTATAAATTAGTTATTACAATAAATCAAAAGAATGTCTCATGGTTGCAGACATTTTGCCAGACCCACTCTGACAATTTACATTTTAAGGTAACAGGATTAGAACTTAAAAGTAGAAAGATTTTACCAGACCCACTCCCATAATATACATTTTACAATAACAGGATGAGTCAGTCAGGAAGGAGAAACTGTCCTCAAGCAGGATACGTTGTTGTTGTATAATCCTTAGTACAGGGTTTAAACTGAGTTGTTTGGTGTATGATCATCAGTTCCAGGGCTTAAAGAAGAAAACATTTTATGTGACTAAGACTAAGGAATGTAGAGGAAAAAAAGACACTTGTCCATTCCTCCTCTTTGAGAATTTCAGACCTCTATCTCCTCCTTGAGAGCCCCAGACCCCTCTCTTCTCTTTGGGGAACCTGAACTTCTTATTAACCTGCCTAGGAATTAACTGTCTCATTCCCCGCTTTTCTTTTAGGAGAATTATGTTGCCAAGGAAAAAGGGTGTCATCTTCATTCCATAACTACTTCCTGCTGCAATGGGGTGTTGTCCCTACATTGCTGAAGCAACATATTCTCCTAATCCTCATATTGAGGGTCTCTGATCCTGGGGCCCTACATAATAGTTGGAGGAGGTTGTGGCACTCACAGGAGCCTGGACAACAGTTTGTAACTTAAAAGCTTTCAGACAGTTAGAAAAAAAACCCATTATACAGTCACAGATGTAAGACAAAATAGTCATTAACTTTAACATTAACTTATAGACAATAAGTTAAAGCATATTAAAAATTAAAAGTTACATTATGTCCATAGTTACCTCAGTTCCACCTTAGGATTGCTAGATGTCATCAGATCAAGAAGAGGTACCATATATGATTGCTGTTGGTGAAGGTGTTCGCAGAGCTGAAGAAAGTCCTTTCCTTGAAGCTGAGAAACCCACCATGGGAAGCCTTCAGTTGATGAGGAGGTAGAAAAACTGAAAGCTGAGTCACAGTTAGTTCTAAGGCTCTAGGATCTATGACAATATCTGTGCACAAAAACAGTCTGTCATTGAGATAATCCCATTTTTGGAGGGCAGTTCTAGCCCTCATTAAAGGTATGGGTAAAACTTTAAACCAACTCTCTTGAGTTTCCTGAGTTAGCTTATACAGATGTCTTTTAATAATGTCATTAGCTTTTCAACTTTTTCTGAAGATTGGGGTCCCCAGGATCAGTGTAAGTGATATTCTATTCCTAGAGCTTTCGCCACACCTTGAATTACAGCTGCTTTAAAGATGGAGCATTGTTGCTCTAAACTTTAGAGTTTAAGATCCCACTCATGTCATGAAAAGTCAGTAGAGTAAAATTTCATTAGTAAACTTATGAGCTTTAGGCATTAGCAAAACAATAGTAACAATTACCCTTAAGCAATGTGGCCATAGCCTGATTTTTTTTTTTTTTTCCAGGAACAAACAAACTCTGATCCTGTGGGCAAGCTCAAAACAGGAGCCTGCAAGAGAGGAGTGTGAAGAGCCTTAAAAGCCTTTTGAGTCTCTGGGGACCAAGCCAACTTGTTGGTTTGTGCCTGCTGAGTCTCAGTTATAAGTTTAAAGGCCGGGCAAGTCCCCATAACCTGGAATCCAGATGCGGCAATAGCCTATAATGCCCAAGAATCCTCTCTATTGTCTTAACATCATAGGCAGAGGATGATCTAATATGGGTTTAACTCTAGAAAGCGTCCTTTGAATCAATGATTGAAAAATATTTGGCTTGTTTAGGAATTTCAGACAATAAAGTATAAGGATTAGGCACTTATTATTCATATATCTTGAACTAGTCTCCATTTATCATTTGATTTCTTTATAACCAAAATAGGTGTGTTGCATGGATTGTTACATGGAATTAATAGCCCCTTCTCCTTTAAATTCTCAATGATGGATTTTAACCTTTCCTTAACCTCCGGTTTTAGTGGGTACTGCTTTTGATGAGGAAATAGGTGGGGGTCTTTGAGCTTGATAAAGACATGAACAGCATTTTGTACTTGACCCAGAGATTTTCCATCAGCCCACATTTTAGGATTTACATTTTGCTCAATTAAAAGAGCAGGTTCCATATTCATGAAAACATAGGCCTGGACCTTGTTCAGTATATCCCTCCCCAGAAGGGTGAGAGAGACTCCGGCATGAATAGAAACTTATGAGAAAACAGTACAGAGTCCCAGTTGCAGCTTAAAGGATGACTGAAATAATAACATGTGGCTCATCCAGACAGTACAATTAAGGTAGTGGATCAGGAGGAAAATGGGCCAGGGGCTTCAGTGAGGACAGAGAAAGTTTCCCTGGTGTCCAAAAGAAAATTGACTGATAAGCCCTCCACAGTTATTAATACCCAGGGTTACTCAGATGTTATTAGGACAGGGGCTTGTGTGGGGACCCCCAGGCATCTTCAGTCCTGACTGTCCTGAGAGTCCGACCCCTAGGGCCTATACCTCAGAGGGCTGTCTCTTCTCCAGTGTGATCCTTTATAGACCGGACATGGAGCCGGGGGTGGCTTAGATGCCTGAGGGCAATCCTGCTTGAGAGCCCCCACCCCCCCTTTCCACAGTAATAACAAGTCCATCCCCTTTCACCTGGGTCCCTCTGGGCATTTTTCTCAGGCTATTTAAGAGCAGGTCTAACAGCCATACTGGGGCCTCAGTCTTTCCCTGGTCTTTTTTCGCCTCTTATTTTCCTCCTCATATTCTGTACCATAATATACCATCTGAACCAGTTGCAACAGTTCTTTAAAGACGGATTTGGTCCAAACGCCTGTTTTCATAACTTATGGCAGACATCTGGAGCTGACTGAATGAGAAATCTATCTTTTAAGATTATTTCTCCTCTGCACTTTCAGGATCAACCTCAGTATACTTGTGGAGAGCCTACTATAGTCTATCTAGGAATTTACCAGGAGTTTCATTCTCTCCCTGTTCTATGTCAGCCTGCTAAGCATAGTTTAAAGTCTTGGTGTGCACTTGCTTAAATCCTTCAAGAATACATCTGGCAAAGTGGCTTTGTTATTGGAACCACTTGGCTTCCAGTAGGAAGGAGGGCTGTTTCGTGTTCCCTCTTTCCCCTCGTCTCACGTTCAAGCCATTCATCTCCAAAAAGTAGTAGCTTCCCCCAAAACTCGAGTTCTTAAGTCAGGAGTCAGTGTCTGTCCCAAGACATACATTACACCTCTCCAAGTAAGCTCATAAAGTTAGTTCCATAAAGGCTTCTCTGTACTTGTTGGATCCTCTCAATAGTCTTGACCACAATTGGTACTGTTTGAATATCTACTGAGACTGAGGCAACCCCTCCTGGAAGGTTGCCCTGATTCTCAGCCTGTTCAGTTAGGAGCCCCAGATACAGGGGCAAAGTAAGAGAACAGGAGGCAGCTGAAGGTTTCACACCCAAATCTGCAACCTTAGAACATAAGTCTGGCATGTCTCACAGAGAGATAAACAGCAGTATATATGGTACTTCTACCCATTTCTCTTGTTTTCTACAGAACTAGTCTAACTGTAAAACAGTATTATAATTGAGACCCTTCAACTGGCCAGTGTTCCCCATATTCCAAAGGATACTGTGACCATTCAGTATCATAGAAGAAGATCAGGCATGTCTTTTTAAAATTCTGAGGATCAAACGTGTCCCAGTTTTTTTAAATACATTTTGAAGAAGTTGTCCTGGAACTGTTAGCTCCCATCTGTAAGAGAGAAAAAAGTGGCATCTACAGTTGTGGCTTCTTTCCACCAGAGGCATCCCTCCCTACTCTAGATGGGGATGTAGACAAACTTTACATCAAAGCTTTCCTTCCCTGGTTGGACTTAGTCTGTCCCTTACTGACACAGGCACCATACTCATCCCTCCCAGTTCTACCACCAAGACGGGGTGGAGATGCACTAGGGATAGACCTGATGGCATCCCAGATTGCTTTTCAGTTCTTTACCACCAAGACCTTTGTTTGATTTGCCCTTTTCCCTGATACCCCCAGAGTGTAACAGAGTAGCTTTCTGGAATGTTTCCCAAGCTAGGACTACTAGGGGAAGCATCCACCTTATGTGTGCCCATGCACATTCCTGAGTACAGTCCTGACCACAGTAGAGCTGGTGAGTCATAAAGGGATGAACAACAACCTAGATGTCCCTCTTGAGTGTCACCACACCAGTAGAGCAAAAGAGGTGGTGGAGGGTTGGCCAGTGGGGAAAAAGTGATTCTTTCCCTTAAGCTACTAGGGCCAATGATTCTAGTTCATTCCCACAGATTCCACAAAAGGAATATCTAGGGGGTTGAGACAAAAGCCACCAGAGAGCCTCCTCTGGTCCACTAAGAGCTAGCGCTACCAACGGAAGAAGGCCACTGCACTTCCAATCTGACCAGATCCTGCAGTTCCCAATGTGTCCTCAAAAACCTTATGGTCACCAGCAGTGCTTCTATGCACATAGACTGGAGGCACAGCCATGACAAAGGCTCACTTTTAGGACTCTGGCCCCTGAGACAGGCAGCCAAGAGAGTAACCTCTAGCCTGAGAGATGTTCCTGGAGCTAGAGTTCCACCTAGCTCCCAAATGTGCTCTTGTAACTTTCGGCTCCTAGCAAGGCTAGGTGCTTCCATACATGGGGTTTAAGTAAAAGTACATAGTAACAGCATGGCTCACAAGTCCCTTGAAAGTCTACTAACTGACAGATTAGGTTAGTAGTTCTAATTCCCCATGAAACTACGAACTGGTCAAAGAGACTAGGAAAAGATGACGGAGAAAGAAAAGTTGGGTCCACACACTTCACCCATTTCTGGTTGCTCCCCTCACAGGGATGTTGGGTGTCTCTTGGCATTGGCAGGTTGGTATAAACTCTAACAAGTCTCCCCTTTTGGGGACTGCCTTCCGAGGAGCCTAGTAGGCTATGGTCCATGGGGTCACAAAGAATCGGACACAACTGAGCAACTTCACTTCACTTCAGTTATTACAAGGCACCATGAAACTGCAGAGCAGGTCTCATCACTTGCTTCATGCAGGGCGTGTCACTCACTAACACAAGCACACCATAGAGTTAGTAAAGTAAAGCAGAAAACATGTACATTGAGAAAGCAAAGAGGCTACAGCTCTGAGTGTTCTTGCCTTGTCTTAAAGATCCCAGACGAGCCTACAAGATGATAGCTTAAGGTGAATGATGTCAGATTTGTGATCTCCAAAGACGAAGATTTAACTTCTGTACCAGGGACCAGGCTTGATCACTCAAGAGCTTTTGTGTAGCAGAGTTTTATTAAAGTAAGAAGGACAGAGAATGCTTCTGACATAGACATCAGAAGGGGGATGGAGAATGCCCCCCTTGCTAGTCTAAGCAAAGGAGTTCTATACTCTTTCAGTTAGTTATTACAATAAATCAAAAGAATGTCTCAAGGTTGTAAATATTTTACCAGACCCACTCCCACAATTTGCATTTTAAGGTAACAGGATTAGAATTTAACAATAGAAAGATATTACCAGACCCACTCCCATAATATACATTTTACAATAACAGGATGAGTCAGTCAGGAATAAGAAACTGTCCTCAAGCAGGATACGCTGTTGTTACATAATCCTTAGTACGGAGTTTAAACTGAGTTGTTTATTGTGTAATCATCAGTTCCAGGGTTTAAAGAAAAAAATGTTTTATGTGACTAAGACTAAGGAATGTAGAGGAAAAAAAGACATTTGTGCATTCCTCCTCCTTGAGAATTCCAGACCCCTATCTCCTTCTTGACAGAAGCAGAAGATACTAAGAAGAGGTGGCAAGAATACACAGAAGAACTATACAAAAAATATCTTCATGACCCAGATAATCACCATGGTGTGATCACTCACCTAGAGCCAGACATCCTGGAATGCAAAGTCAAATGGGCCTCAGGAAGCATTGTCTATGAACAAAGCTAGTAGACATGATGGAATTCCAATTGAGCTACTTCAAATCATCAAAGATGATGCTGTGAAAGTGCTTCACTCAATATGCCATCAATTGGGAAAACTCGGCAGTGGCCACAGGACTGGAAAAGTTCAGTTTTCATTCCAATTTCAAAGAAAGGCAATGCCAAAGAATGCTCAAACTACTGCACAATTGCACTCATATCACATGCTAGCAAAGTAATGCTCAAAATTCTCCAAGCCAGGCTTCAACTATACGTGAACCTTGAACTTCCAGATGGTCAAGCTGGATTTAGAAAAGGCAGAGGAACCAGAGATCAAATTGCCAACATCCACTGGATCATTGAAAAAGCAAGAGAGTTTCAGAAAAATATCTACTTCTGCTTTATTGACTATGCCAAAGCCTTTGACCACATGGATCACAACAAACTGTAGAAAATTCTTCAAGAGATGGAAATACCAGACCACCTGACCTGCCTCCTGAGAAATCTGTATGCAGGTGAGGAAGCAACAATTAGAACTGAACATAGAACAACGGACTGGTTCCAGACTGGAAAAGGAATGTGTCAAGGCTGTATATTGTCACCCTGCTTTAAATAAGTTAAATACTTACATGCAGAGTACATCACGAGAAATACTAGACTGGAGGAAGCACAAGCTGGAATTAAGATTGCCAGGAGAAATATCAATAACCTCAGGTATGCAGATGACATGGCCCTTATGGCAGAAAGCAAAGAACTAAGGGCCCTTTGATGAAAGTGAAAGAGTTGGCTTAAAACTCAACATTCAGAAAACTAAGATCATGGCATCTGGTCCCATCACTTCATGGCAAATATATGGGGAAACAGTGGAAACAGTGACAGACTTTATTTTGGGGGACTCCAAAATCACTGCAGATGGTGACTGCAGCCATGAAATTAAAAGACGCTTGCTCCTTGGAAGAAAAGTTACGACCAACTTAAATAGCCTATTAAAAAACAGAGACATTACTTTGTCAACAAATGTCCGTCTAGTCAAAGCTATGGTTTTTCCAGTAGTCATGTATGGATGTGAGAGTTGGACTATAAAGAAAACTGAGCACCAAAGAATTAATGCTTTTGAGCTGTGGTGTTGGAGAAGACTCTTGAGAGTCCTTTGGACTGAAAGGAGTTCCAATCAATCCATTCTAAAGGGGAGCAGTGCTGAATATTCATTGGAAGGATTGATGCTGAAGCTGAAACTTCAATACTTTGGCCACCTGTTGCAATGAACTGACTCATTTGAAAAGACCCTGATGCTGGAAAAAATTGAAGGTGAGAGGAGACGTGGATGACAGGATGAGATGGTTGGATGGCATCACCAACTCAATGGAAATGAGTATGAGTAAACTCCAGGAGTTGGTGATGGACAGAGAGGCCTGGTGTGCTGCAGTCCATGGGGTTGCAAAGAGTAGGATGCGACTGATCGACTGAACTGAACTGATCTCCTCCTTGAGAACCCCAGACCACTCTCTCCTCCTCCGTGAACCTGGACTTCTTATCAACCTGCCTAGGAATTGACTCTCTCACTGGAAATGTTCCCTTGTGTATGTGGGTCTGCTAGATATAAATTGATAACAAGGTATATTGGATATTGTATCTGCCCCTCCCAGATTCACTCTTCACTCTCCTTTATCTGTTTCTGACCTAAGAGGTTGATCTGTTTTGATCACATTAATGAGCTCCTTTGCCATCCAGCCTCCTGTGGCCTTTGCCCAATGAGAAGCTTACGAGGAGATCAGAGGGAGGGAGTGTGGATTTGGACACTCATCTTCCCTCTCCTTCTAAAGTTTCACTTGGTAGCTTTCTCCCTTGGATGTCACGGCATCTTTTATGGATGTTCTTTCCATTCTCTCTCTCCTTTTGGCTTTCAGGACCACTTCCTCCCTTCTCCCTTTTCACCTAGAAGTGGTGACACAGGCGGGGCACCACTCACACCCTAGAATTTTCCCAAGTACTGCCTACATATTTGCAAATAATCTCTAGCAAATTCTCCTTTAATTATTCCACTGTGAGTGTGTCATCTGTTTCCTTCTGAGTTACTCGCTAAGACACAGACTGAGAAATGGGAAGGTGGCCATATCATGCAGTGGGAATAACTGTGAAGACACAATTAATGACAGCCAGTTTACATAGTACAAGGTACTAACTTATTCCTATATATAAAGTCCATGGCTAACTTGAAGGCAAATAAGATGTAAAAATCAGCTAATAGGTGGTCACTGAGATGTTACAAAGTTTTGCTAGATTTGAACCTTTGGCTCTTTTTTTCCAAGACAAGAAGAGAAGAGAGGAGATATCCCTACTTAAAACTTTTGGGTTGAAAAGACGTGATGCCAGCAAGAGTATTGGAAAAGACCATGAGACCATCATAAAAAAGAGCCACATCCTTTAAAAAATTTCTGTTCATCTAAACAGTCCTACTTGAGCCCAAAGTGTGTAATGTCAGCTTACCTCTCCTTACAACCCTAGAGGGTATGAGAACCAAGCAGAAGTTTTCATTGATGAAAGTCACTCTACTGCTTATTTGGAAATGAAAGCAAAGGAAATTTTCTGAGGTCCTGATGATGTATTTACTTATTCATTTATTTATTCCTGTATTTATGCATTCACTTATGTATTAAGGGACCCATCTAAATGAAGTTGCATGTGGCAACGATACCTATTTCCTCAAAGGTCAGGAGGATGATAAGAGTGTGTTTAGGGGTAGACAAGTCCATTTTTTTCCTCCAATAGGTCTAACAAATTTGTTTAGCTTGATGGACAGAAGCAAGGCGATGACTCCCTGTCATATTTCTCAATAGAAAAAAAGAAAAGTTGATGAATGAAAAAAGGAAAGCCCTTGTGTGATGCTAAGCAATAGGAAAATGTGTAAAACTAATTGCAAAAGGAAGGTCAGGTTCAGCAGCCCCAGCATTCTCTAACTTAACTCATACAAGATATCATTGTGAGTCAGGCAGATTCCTCACATGGAAAGGTTCAAATATTTTCTACTTTAATTTTCTTTTTCCCCAAGCGTTTTGAGAACTTTGGCATCTTGATCCAAGAGTTAGATTTTCATTTGAGTAAAATAGACCCAGGTTAGAATCCTAGCTTTCAAATGTTCTCAATCAAGATGCCTTTTCCACTCTTTAATTAATTTTTCTCATGTGAAAAATGGGACAATAAAACAATCTTTCAGTCAAATGCTAAGGACTAAATGTGGTCAAGTTTACAAATTACTGGGCAAGCCAGCTATAATGAAGCATAGAGGCAACTGCTGATATCACTGTTTGAAACAGATATACATGCAGCTTCTAGTCATCTGACCACAACAATGGTAGGAAAAAGAGACAAACACAGGATGCAGATATGAAAGATTCTGCAGAAGTTCAATCTCCATTCTCTGGGGACTTTTCTCCTCCTGCAGGCTCTGGCACCTATTTCTGGTGATAGAAAGCTTTTTGACTCATTCAGCCACTGATGGAATTTTTTTCAGCAATTCTAGGAATAAGAGTCTTCTTAGAGGTTATAGAGATAGAATGATAGGAAGAGAAGAGTATAAGTTTTAGAGTCAGTCACAGACAGATGAATATCTGTTACACTCTTCACTGTCTGAGTGGCCACAGCAAACAAGCCCCATAAACATTTCTGGTGCCCTTCTTTTCCAAGTGTAATATGACAAATTTTAAGGGCAAATGAATGAGATAAAATATCAAAATTTTAAGTACAGCTGTTCACACATAATGGGTACTTAATATTTTTTTTTTCTTCCTTCTGTTGAGGCAAAAGCTGCCTTCAGGCAAAAGCTGCCTTCTTGTATCTCAGTCATTTATCTTTCATCTAGCTCTGCATCCATATAGGTTATGTTGGGTTCCTCTTTCATAATCAGACAGTTATTCTATCATTTCTCTCATTAATGGTTAATAGCTTTTGAGTTCTATTCCATTCCTGTAGGACATGATTTTGAGAGCTCTAAGGGAAAGAGATGCAGTGTCTGTGTATGATTAAGGAATATAAATGGATTTCAGATAATATTCAAGTATCAAGGTTTGGGAGGCAAAGGAACTTTCAGTACCCTTTTAGCAATGTATATCTGTGGCCTGTATTCCCAGAACAGTAGATATCACATTAAGATGGAAGAGAATATAACTCTAAATCTTACCATAAATGTTTCTTATGTAACTAAAGCTCCTTGGAGCACAGGCTCTAAAAGACAACACATCAGATTATTATTATCTGCCTTACAAACAGTGCAGGCTAATTTTAGTGACCCATTTTGTCTGTTTTCATCCTCCATTTGTATATTTGGCCTTGCAGATAGAGTAGCTGAATAAATATTATAGCTATATTTATGGGTATTCTTGTTAAGTGCTTCTCTTGGTGATGCATTACTAGACATTCAACATAAACCACAGAGAGGGAGCTGTTTATCCTTGTTAGCCAGGCAAACAGAGAGAAGTTCTATTTACCCACTATCCTGGGCCAGCAGGAGCCTTTGTCTAAATCTATGGCAACACAGAGAGAGGAGTCCCCAGCTGATGAATTAGGAAGTTATGTGGAAAAAATAATTGAAAAACCTGTGTGTGATGGCTCTTAATAGCAATGTTGAGAAGAATGTCTTGGCTGCCAAGATGCTCATATTTACTGAGTGTCTACACTATGCCACGGGCTTCCCTGGTAGCACAGTTGGTAAAGAATCCGCCGGCAATGCAGGAGACTCCAGTTCAATTCCTGGGTCTGGAAGCTCCTCTAAAGAAGGGAGAGGCTACCCACTGCAGTATTCTTGGGCTTCCCTGGTGGCTCAGCTGGTAAAGAATCTGCCAGCAATGTGGGAGACCTGGGTTTGATCCCTGGGTTGTGAAGATCCCCTGGAGAAGGGAATGGCTACCCACTCCAGTATTCAGGCCTGGAGAATTCCATGGATTGTATAGTCAATGGAGTCGCAAAGAGTTGGATATGACTGAGTGACTTTCACTTTATGCTATGCCACAAGCTAATTAGATAATTCCCATGTATCATATTCCACAGCATATAGATGTATAATGTGATGTTTCATTGAAAGATAGGTGTTACTACGCTTGTTTTGTAGATGAGTAAGTGGAGGTTCAGAGATGAAGGGCCATGGCAGAGTTGAGACTTAACCCTGGGTTTGCATGAGACAAAGTCCATCTTTGCTGTATTAGCTAACTTTGCAGGGCCAGGTGGGCAGAGAGAGCAGCATTGGGTATAAGTGAAGACATCCCTGTGTCTGGAGGAAGAACTGTCTAGAGTCAGCAAGGGCCTAGTCAGCAGGCTTCGAGAGAACTTTACCTCTCAAAAAAGGGGATACTTTCCTGGTGGTCCAGAGGTTGAGACTGTCCTTCCAACACAGGGGGCATAGGTTTGAACCCTGGTCAGGGAACTAAGATTCCACATTTGACACAGCGAGTCAAAGCAAAACCAGAAAACAACAGCATAAAAGGGGAGAGGGGTCTCCTGGTAACCTCTGGGAGTTTATGGGAAGAAATAGAAACTGCCTATGTGTACCACTGGAACTACGACAAGAACAGAGAATGGGAGGAGAAATAATCCTTCAGGGGCAAGTAGAGGAAGGAAATGGAGGGTGAGAGTTAAAGAGGAAGATGATATTGAGTGGAATGGGGGGATAGACTTTATTCTTTTTCCCAGTGCTTCTGTGCTTTGTATGTTGTTTGCTCTTGCTCTAGAATGATGTGAATGATGATTTTTATCTTTGCAAAACGAAGTGTTCACAGTGCCTTTCTGATCATTTGCAGTATTTTAAAGATCAGTTTTAATGTGAAAGGGTGAAAGTGAAAGTATTAGTCACTTAGTCATGTCTGACTGTTTGTGACCCCCATGGACTGTAGTAGCCTGCCAGGCTCCTCAGTGCAAGGAATTCTCCAGGCAAGAATACTGGAATGAGTAGCCATTCCCTTTTCCTGGGAATCTTCCTTACTCAAGGATGGAACCCAGGTCTCCTGCACTTCAGACAGATATTTTAATGTTGGCCATGTCTATTAAGAAGGAAGGAAGGGAGGGAAAGAGACAGGTTTAATAGAACATTAAAAGATTGTCTGTGACATCAGAATAGTGGCTAAACTATCTTGTAAAGGCAAGCACAGGCCTTTATATAGTCCTTGTACCATGATGAAACCATGCTTTGCTGAAGACCTGTGGAAAGTAGAGTCATAGATCTCTGCTTCTTCTGTCTTGTGGCTTTGGAGTCATTTGTTACCTGTCATCTATTGTTCATATCTATAGTCAGCACCTCATCATGTCTGAATAGAAAGGAAAATTCCAATTCTGCCTGATCATAATACATCACCAGTAAAATTTAATGTAACTCCAACATTCACAGAAAAGTAGTCAATAAATCCATGCAGAACTCCTGGTTTAAAAAAAAAAAAAAAAAAAAAAGCTTCTGGTTGTTACTTTTTCCTTCTTAAACAAGTACAGTTTGTCCATAATGACACTAATTCCAATGTATTTAATTTCTTAATTCTGTCTATGATTAGTCATCCCAGGAGATAATCACTAGAAAAGTAGCTTGGGATTAGGTTTCTCATTAGGACATTAATGCATGTTGTGAACTCTGAGAGGCTAATGCTTCCATCTCCAGGTAACCCACTTTGCCCATTCAACTCTTTTTATGGTCCTGCCAGTCTGTTCGCTAGTGTTTCTGTTGTTGCTGCCTCCCTGATCTACAGCTCTATTTCACTTATATTTGGCATTTGGATAGCTGGTTTGAGACTTAGACTGCCTCATTAGTAATTTTCCTATTCAGTCATATTCTATAGCAACTGCCATTTAACATTGCAGTGACTCCACCCCCCTGACTTTTTTTTTTCATGTTCAGACCCCATTATACTTGTAATAAAATTGGCAGGGATAAGGGTCAACTCAAGTTTTTTTCTGCAGTTGTGGTTTTCTCTCATTCTTAACTCATTTGAATCACTGTAACTCATTAAATGTTGCAGAAAGAATTTAATGCAAATTTTGGGTGTCTGTGCGTATGTTTGTGCATACACTAATTTTTAAAAATATTTGTGATGCTTATTTTACTAATTATTTATAAAAATACTATAAAAATCTAGTATAATTCATAAGTGGACAGTATATTAAATGTTTCTCAACTAGATAAATTTAGAAAAATAGAATGTTTTTTAAACATAGTCCTAATTAAAAACATTGAAATTAAAATCAAAATGAGATAAATTTTTTCATTTATTCAACTGGAATTTTTTTTAATTTTATAATATTGATACTGAAAAGATGAGAAATTATAAATTTTCTTCAGAGGAAAATTAAAAGCTTAGTGCTTAAATTCATTAATTCTGATCTTTTCATTTATACCTAGAAATGTTGGTCTAGTTATTAGAACTAGAAAGTTCACCATAGCTTTGTTTATGATACAACTGTGCATACACTACTGACAGATCAAATTTACATATCTGTCTTGACTCAAGAAGAAGATCCCCTTTCTATGTGTTTGTATGGTATAAGTGATATCAAAGTTTCTTCAATATTTACTCTAAAACTAAGCCACTATAACCCACCACATACTGGCTTCTTTCTGTATATTCTAGAGCAGTTTAGTAATTTTGGAGAGACTATTCTGAAAAGCTTTTGTTATTTTTCTGGATATTGGGAAGTGTATATGTCAGGATTAGTAATACAGCTGCTTCAATAACAAGTAAACTCTGAAATCTCATGGCTTAACCAAATAAGAGTTATTAATTCTTGTACCCATAAAGTCCAATGTGAATGTTCTAGATTTGGCAGTTTCCTTGGCAGCCTCAAAAGCAAGAACTCTATCTGGGATCCGTTCATCTGCTCTAGGAATTGTGGGCTCCCCTAAATCTTTGGAGTTCTTCCCTGGATCCCTTCACCTGTTTAGCCAAACTGGAGGTGAGAAGGAAGGACAGAAGAGTAGAAGAGAAGAATTCTGTGAGAGAATTCTGTTAAGTAGGAGAGAAAGATTCCATAAGAGAATTTAGAGGCTGTTATTGGAGGAATCATGCCATTATACTGGCATTTCTTAACCCACACCTGAGTCACATTGCCTCACCGCCTGTTAGGCAACTTGCAAAGGTGGTTTAGCTGTGTGCCCACGAGAAAATGAAAAGGTATGGAGGGTACAGAGCAGTGTTTCAGCTATGCTATTCCCATGCATGGGACATATTTAGCACCACCCCAAAGGAGACACCCCAGAATTCCATCCTGCAGATTCTCTAGGTAATGAGCTACTTTCTCCTTCTCACTAGAAGTGGTTCTTTGTGGTCTAATAGCTGTGACTTATAGAGACAGGCTATTTCCATTCTCCCCATACAGTTAATGTACCATGGTAGAGTAGGGACAGGCTAATCATGGTGATACTGGCATTTGGAAAACTAGAGAAGAAGAGCACAGAGAATTTATTGATTCACGTTGCTTTCTTCTCCCTGTCTCTTCCCATGGGCTTCCTTCTATAAAGTCTGTCAAAATGTCCTTTTCCTATAAGAACACCCACTGTATTGGATTAGCATTCACCCTAGTGACCTTGGCTCAACTTGATTATCTCTGTATATGCTCCATATCCAATAAGGTCACATTCTGAGGTAGTGGAACCTAGGGTACCAACAGATGAATTTAGGGAGACACAGTTCAGCATATAACACTGTAATTTTTGTGATTATTGTTAGTTCCGGATGCCAACATCACATTTCAAATTTCTTTTCTAAGCTTAACTTCATATCTGCCTCATTTTGCTGTTTCCTCAAATGTAAGGTTTTCTCACCCAAGACGAGAGCTGTTAGGGCTTGAGTGAGAAGTCAAGATGACTCTTAACCTGATAGTCATCTTTAGACTTTTTTTTTAGACGTTTTATTAATCTGTTTCATTAGGTCACTGACCCTTAAAACCTTTTTAACATTCCATGTTTTATTGTTTTTATTTAGAAGCAAATAGCTTTTCTGAAAATAAGGCCATTGCTTTCTGACTTTTTCTATTTCCTTTTATTTCTACTTGCAAGTCAGCCAGATTTTTCGAGAGTTCATCTCTTTCTTGCAATGCCTGTCAAAGCAGCCAACGGTATCCTATACCCACTAACAGTTCAATGCTTTTAATTGCCAGTGGAGCTGCTGGCTCAGAAGGCATGTGGTTGGCCATCTATACTACTGTGGGTGAGAGTATGCCAAGTACACTGCAACTACATGACATGTGTTCCCATCTTTTGAGCGTCTATTATCAGTCTCCTTACTACCTATTACCCAGCTTTAAGACGCTACATCTTTAGACTTTGTATTACAGCAACATCTTTTTTTCTAGCTAACAACTGCTATACTGGGCTGGTTAAATAATCTTAGCTTCTGCAGCAACAGTAATGAAATCTTAGTCCTTTAGCATTATTTAACTTCATGTATTCTTTGTGTAAAAGTTATCAGTGGATATAATTACTATCAGCCTCGCTGAGTGGCTTTCCTCCATAGAATCCAGGCTGTCTTCATCCAGTAGAGTCAAAAAACTATCCTCTGGATCTTCTCCTTCCAGCTAACCAATGAGGAAAGACTAAGAGAGAGAGCTTACATGGGAGAGTTTCGAGGGTGAGCTCTGAAAATGGCATGCATTATTTCTGCCCACATTTATTGACCATAACTTAGTCTCATGGTCTGACCTACTCCAAGGGTGTTGTAAATTACATTTCTCTTAAAAGGAATGATTTGGTGAACACATATTTCTAAGACACAGGAGAATTACATAAAATAACATGTGTAGAGCCCTTGGCAGGGTGTCTGACACACATAGGAGGTATTCAATAAATATCGGTTACCAGTAGAGAAGGCATTTTATGTACTGACTGATCTCAATAAACCCGTGAAGAATCTCTATCACATATCTGCATGGCTTAATCAAATATATCATTAGAAGTAGGATGACATTTTCACTTATTGAAATTCTGACAGCTCATAAATCCTAAAATTCAGGATCTGCTGTAAAGAGCAAAGAAAGTGAGATGCATTCTTTTTTATGTGTACCTGCTTGCAGACCTGCATGCAGTTGCACACACATGCACATATGCTGAGATACCAGGTAAGAAATTTCACTAATTTTCTTTCATTGCACTATAGTGAGCCTTTCTAGACACATCTTTAGTTAACTGTGTGATGCTGTTTTCCATTTAGACGACAGACAGGTAGATGCAACATTCATGAAATGGTTCTTAATGTCCTCAGATTGAGGAAGTGTTAGTGTCCAGAGGTGAAGGCATTTCCTCCTTCTCTCCTGTTCTAAAACGTTTGTGAGTGGTATAGACTGTCATGGCAAACATGGCAAGCTCCTCTGCCTGGGTTTGGAAGAACACACTCTCTTGACATTGACTTGATCTACAGTAGGCTGTGTTCACGTCCTTATGTGGGCTTCCTGTGTGGTAAATGTGTGTACAGGAAAGAAAATTTTTTATCTTCAGAACAAAATGCCATCTGATATTTACAGGATGAGGCAGAGAACAGAGTGCCAACCTAAAGCAATAATAATGTTAATGAAACCAATGGTTGTGGATAAATTCCTAGTGAATGTCAATCATGAGGGAAAATGTCAGAAAACAATGTTAATTCTTCCCTTACAGAAGCGTTAGATGGAATTGGCATTTGAAACACCTGGCAAAGGGCCAATTTTTCCTATGATGCCATTCCATTTAAATCAGATCTGATGTAGGCACACAAGTTATCCTAAAATGTTCAGTCGAGTTCCCTACTGATTTCCAAACTGAAGATTCTAGGTTAAGTTAACATCAGGTGTGCAACAATTTGTTCTAAGTCCCAGGAAAGAAAGAGATGCCAAAGAGTGTTGCTTGTGTCAAGAGGTTCTTCCTCATGTAAATATAAGAACATACTTCTTCTGCTTTCTTAGAAGCAAGGCATTTGACTCCGCTCCTTTTGTTTTCATTTGATTCACTTCATCTCCTTCGGTTCTTTGCTTTATTTCTTTTGACCTTCTGATCCTGGTTATAACCCTTTCTCTTTCTTCATTTTGACTCCTTTTCAGATGCCCTGAGCTTTATTGAGCTCAAACAGTATTTGTGACTGTCAATCAAATGGAAAAAAAAAAAAAAACAACTATTCAGAACATTTTTAGTGTGCAACCAAGTTTCTGAATATTGGATGGTCCCTCTGCACTTCTCAAGGCACTGGCTTGATGCCAACCATAGTCTTCATTATTAAAATTACTGACTTCAATCCATCAAATGCCAATAGGACCTCCCCAATTCAACAACTGAAAACATCTCCAGATAGTACCAGATTGCCTCCTAAGAAACAAAATTGCCCTTGTTTGTAAAACACCAACTTAAAGGAATTTTATTTTCCCAAAAGGAGAATTGCTGGACAATTCCTTCCTTTTTTCTCAGTGCCTTTATGAAATTCTATTTTGTCCAAATAGGTTCTCTTAACTCAGTTTGCTACCACAAGTCATCATGAACTAATTTATAATTTTCTTCTCCATTTTCTAATGCCGCTTTCATGATTTTTTTCCCCAAAGTTACCCCATATTCTTTCTCCCAACCATCATTTAAGATTAAAATATCTTTGTAGCCATATTCCTCCTACAGTTGCTATTGTTGTTGTTTTGGTTACAACTAACTAGGCTTTCAGTCCTTGTCTACAGGATGACAGCCAAATCAATGTTACATTTGATGGAACCTCTCAGGTGTGTCTGGTCCAATATAGAAACTGTAACATATCTTTATAGAAACACCAGTCATCTGAGACTGATCAGTTCCCAGTCACAGATTCTTGTGTGACTGAACTCTAAGAAACTGAGCAGTCTTCTGAAGAATTCAGTACCACATTCCATGTTCCCACACCCAAGTACTTTGTCTTGGCTGAGATTGTCTTCATGTCATCTTGAGGTTCTAATTGCACATTTTGCCTGATCCACATGCATTTTGTCCTTAAACCCTCTTTCTACATAATCTCAACATTTTCCTACACAGGTTTACCTCAGCCCGTATTCAGACCTGCTCTTGGTCTTCTAAATATTAATTTTTTTTTAAATTTATGTAGAATTTTATCAGTATTTTCATTAGCCTTGCTACTTTCAGTTCTCTGCTTTCAAAGTTGCCTAGGTTATGCAAATTTCCCCTGTTGATGCTTGATCCTGCAGAATGTGAGGAATTCTTTCCAGAAATATACTTATCACTTTGTAATAGAAATGTCTGAACCTGGAAAAGACGTAAAAAGTGATTTCATCTATCTCATCTCTGATTCATTTTGTACATAGCAAAACAGACCCATGGATTATGATAATGACACAACTTGTTTCCTGTTTTGCTCTGTAGCCATGGAGCTCATAGCAGCATTTCATGCTCCAACACAATATATTCTCTTAGCTCAGATTTGCTACTACAACTATTTTTTTTTTAAATCTCAGGATATTACCTCATAAAAGACTTCTGACACATTAGTGGTTTTTATTGAAAGCCACCTCCAATCTGTTTTGGAAATAGGCAAGGTATAAATAGTAAATAAATAACGAACCTAGGAGCAGAGAGGTTTTTACAGCTTGCTGGCAGCAGAGCCAGACCAGCCCCTCTCCATAGCATTCTGTCTCCCCATGCATTGGTGGATCTCCCATTTATGGAGAGCTCCCATTTTATGATCATGGCCTTGCAAACTCAGTAAATGACCACCATGTCATTGGCAGATTTCCTCCCAAATGTTTCACTTACATGCCAAGTTAGGCCAAAGTTTAAAATCAGAGATATCTGTCACCATCTCTTGGTAAACTTCATTAGCTAACCTTTTAAGCTAAGGTAACCATCTTAGGTTAATTTTGTCAAAAAGTATAGGTTATATAATACATGGTGATTCACAATCTTTTCAGTTCTAATTAGAGACACATTTATTCATTGAACATTTATAGAAAAATAAAACTTTTAAGCTGGATTTTATTAGCACCAAACTCTAATCTGCCCAAGCAAAGGAACCCCTTATAGATTAGTCCACAGTTTCTCCCCACCAGCTCTCTCCCCATTAATGTTCATTAGTTCACACTCGCTGGAAAAATATCCAGCAAACAAAATGAAGAAGGATTCAAAAACATCTTTTTTTTTTTTTTTGTCTTTTTAAAGAAATCCAAAATCATAGTAAGGGTCCAAGAAAACAAAATCAATGAGGAACAAATATTGCAGCTTGCCCTGAACCAAGTTAAACATGACCAAAAAATAGGAGGAAAGTAATATAAAATAAATGAGCATAAATCAAACTTTGTAAACATGATCGCTTCAGGCAGAATGAGGACCCTAGTTGAGCTTTGCTTGGTAGGCAAGGAGTTGGCCCACAAAGACTTCATAAATTTGAATGATAAACAGTATAACCAGAAGATTTTACATAATCATCTAAATTTTTGACTGTTTTAAGAAGTATGAAAAAATGTACACAAAAGCCTTCACTTTCAGCATGGCGACTGTTAGCTGAAGCTGAACACCTGGGGTGCCTTCTTGAAAAAGCACACGATACAATTTTCTCCTGATTGCTGATGGCTCATTGCCATCCCAGTAATGGTATTTGGTTTTTTGTTTTTTTTTTTTTTTGGATCCCAGGTACTTATATGTGTGTACTGGGTAATGGAGACCTCTTGGATTCATTAGAGATATACTTTCCTAGTGTCTTATTCATCTACATAGTATATCAAATGTTAACCTATAATTATGCCTGGAAGTCCAACTTTCAAAGATTAAACCAAAAGTTTCAAGATTTACTCTAGTTCATAAAGACTTTCAAAATTTTACCTACAACTCCCATACATCTTGTTACTTTCCTTTGATAAATCTCTCACTGGCCCTGAACTGAAACATGGAGTGCTGTACGGCACAGGCAAGGCTATAAATTTTTACTCAAGTGATGGGCTTCATTTGAACTTGTCCTGACATCATTGCTGCCAGCTCCAATTCCACAACCTGGCTTTCATTGCTTGATATAGGGGGCAAAATTTGAGACTAGTTTAACAGTTACCATTAAAAGGAGGGAAAAGCTATAGAGAATAATTTTGATAAATCTTTGGAGATACATTGCTCCTGAAAAAGAATTTTTAGAAAGCCTCTTAAGAAATTATGGTTAAATTCCAAACTGACTTTGCAATGTTGCTTATAAAACTACACTTAACTATTTGCAATTTTAATTCTACAAAGCATCCTCTCTGGTTACCTTTGATTCTCAAAACTCTTCACTTTGCGGCTTTTACCACATTTGTTTTAGGTCACAAAGATGGTTGATTATTTCAGTTTCTTTCCTTTTAAAAAATTACCTTTCTGGTCTCTATCATGACTCCTTTTAGATCCTGCAAAGATTTTGCTGACTGTTGGTGAAGTCATTGATCTGTTGCTGTGTTGGCATTTTATGCCTAAATTTTTTTTCCCTAAAAATTGTGCTTGTTTTGTTTAACTTTTTATTATGGAAATTGCAGAAGTATACCAAAGTACAGAGATTAGTATAATAAATCCCTAGGTGCCTATTATCCAGCCTCAACAATAAACAATATATGTAGCCAATCTTATTTTGTCAATCGTAGATTACATATAACCTAGTTTTATTTTCATACAGATACGTGATTTTATATTTCCAAGAGACAATGACTCCTACTAATTCTATACCATCATCTGATTGTTAATATTAACAATATTAATTATTGATAATTTTATTAGAAAGCATTTCAATTAATATCAAAACTAGGTTTAAATTTCAATAAGTGTCATATTAAAGTTCTTAAAAATTAATACATTTTTATTTCCAGTTTTAATCAAGCAGCTTTAAAAACATTGTGAGAACATGTAACGTGAAACCTACCCACTTAACAAATTTCTAAGTATAAACTACAATTTCACTACCTATAGGGACTATGTTGTACAGAAGATCTCTAAACTTTATTCATCTTACAAGACAGAAACCGTATCCATTGAATAGCAACTCATCACCTCCCCCTGCCCTAAATACCTGGCAACCACCATTCTAGTCTTTATCTCTGTGAGCCTGACTAGTTTAGACATCTCATATATGTGGAAACATGCATATTTGTCCTTCTGTGGCTAGCTTATTTCACTTAATATAATGTCATCCAGATTCATCCATATTGTCACATATTGCAATATTTTCTTCTTTTGAAAGGCTGATAAGATTCCATTGCATTCATATATGATGTTTTCTTTATCTATTCACCTGTTGATGGACACTGGGATTATTTCTCTGTCTTGGCTACTGTGATTAATGCCACAGTCAACATAGAAGTACAGTTCTCATCAATTCTTG
The DNA here is from genome assembly GCF_033118175.1 of Dama dama. Lineage (NCBI taxonomy): Eukaryota > Metazoa > Chordata > Mammalia > Artiodactyla > Cervidae > Dama > Dama dama. The sequence continues at coordinate 72,500,453 of NC_083695.1, forward strand.
CCGTTATATACCCAAGAGCAGGATTGCTGGATCATATGGTAGTTCTATTCTTAATATCTTAAGAAACTGCCATATTGGTTTTTATAGAGGCTGCACCATTTTATATTCCTACCAAACATGTACGTGGATTCCAGTTTCTTTACATTCTTTCCAACACCTGTTATCTTTTGTTTTTTTGATAATGTCCTTTTTATGGTTGGGTTGAATGACAATGTACACACTGCACTTGGTTAATGTTCATTATTTATTTTGCACTGTGGCTGTCCTTCCTTTTCTTTTTTTTAATCTCTTTGCAGATATTATGTGGAAGGACCTGAATTCTGTAGAATTTCCTATAGAGAATCTTACAGAATTTCCTACTTTCTGAATTTGACTGAAGGCATTTCTGTGATATTATAAAATAAGTTTATCTATCTCTGTATTTTCTGTAAATGATTAATTAGGTATAGAGCCTTGATAACAATAAGGCTTGATTTGGGGGGCGGGGCCTGTGGGGTAAAATATAGCATAAGCCATGCTAGTTACTGCCCATCACACCACATCAGTAAAAGCAACAAAGTTTGATCAGACGGGAGATGAGTGGCATCTAGGGGTAAAGGCAATATTACATGCAAAGGTCCTGTACAGGATGGAAACTGGTCCATCAAAGGAGAGTGAATAAGGAGAGTGTTGAGTAAATTAAGGGTTTATTGGCATAATTGTGACAGAACATGTAGGACCATGCTAAAACTTAAAAAAGAAAAAAAATTCCTAAAAAAAAAAAAAAAAAAAAGATTCCTAATAGAAAAAATAAACAAGCAAGAATTTTAATGAACATGACTTGGTGTGATGAAAACAACCAGAAAAGTCATATAAAGAGTCACTGGGTGTAGAGGGTAGAGTAGGGAGATATTAACTGAAGTCAACTAAATGAATAGCAGCCAGGGGATTATTTTGACATCAGACAAAAGGTCACATTGAAATTCTTTGGAAACTTATTTCCTTGTTGGGGAAATCTGCTTTGGACAAATGTAACTCATAACCAATAATGAATTAAGGTAGAAGACATGGTATTATTCAAATAGGAGAGGGCTTATTATAAGAAATATCAGTGAGATGAATTTGAATCTAGTGAGCAAAATAGTATTTCTGAGTCCTAAGCCCTCCTAAACTTTCTCCAGTGCTTCCCCACATGGAAAATTGTCTTTTTATGGCATACGGGAGTGAACGGAAGAGTCTGCTGCCAGTAAAGAAGATCTACTCCAGGGAACTCAGATTTTCTGGGCCCTCCTGGCAGCTGTAGGGAATCAGTACTTTAGCACATCTTTGAACATGTGTGGCACCCCACTTGCAAGACTAGATTCAGCAGGATCGGACTAGATGCACAAATGAGTGAGAGTCGCTTAGTCATGTCTGACTTTGTGACTCCATGGACTATAGCCTGCCAGTTTTCTCTGTCCATGGAATTCTCTAGGCCTGAATACTGGAGTGGGTAGCCATTCCCTTCTCCAGGGGATATTCCCAACCCAGGTCTCATGCATTGCAGGCAGATTCTTTACCATCTAAGTCATGAGGGAAGCCTACTATTAAGAAGAGATATTTGTAAGTATAAAGACAGGTCCACTTAAAAAGTATCAGCAGATATATATTTGACTTATCTTATAATCTATAGACAGTTCATTAGAATATGTAATGAATCCATACACCTTTTCCAAAGGAATACCCAAGACAGAAGTAGCAATAAAGTTATAAATGACAGTCATCAATCAGATGAAATAATTTAGGTGAAGCTTATCTCTCTCAAAGAGATGGGGACTCGGAAAGTGGTCAGGAAGGAAATACAATGTGCTTTTAACTATACATGAAAAGGAGAGAGTAATTTAGGCTATCTCTCAAAGTGTCCATTAGAGTCCTTTTGCCATCAGTCTCTGGGATTGCCATGGTGAAGCTGACTTGATCCTCCAATTCCCATATAAGCACCATTTCTATTGGCTATTTTATTTATTGTGTATCAATATACAAATGCTAGATTTTATGTGAAAAAAAATGATTTAAAAATATAAGCCACTAGTCTTATAGAAAAACCTTAGGTCTGGAATGGGGAGGTTTGATTGCATCTCTTAATTTGCCATGGAGGACTGGAACATTCAATAAGTCATTTACCCCCCTGGGATTTCAGTTTCTCCATCTGTCCCACTAGGATTGCATATCTATCGTGCATAGCTTGCAGGGTTGTTTTGAGAACCCAGAAGTGTAGCAGTTTCAAAGTGTTTTGTACAACACAGACGCAAGCCTTCTCCCCCTCCTCTTTTAAGTTATAAACATTGCTTATAACACAGAGGCTTAAAGAGGATCAAAAATCACTTAGCTATCCCTGGAGAGAGAATGTGCTATTAAGGTCAAAGCTGATATTAGACATTAAAAAAATAATAATGGAAAACAACTTACTTTGCAACTTCAGTACATGATAGCAGCTAAATACACACTTCTGAAGAAATATGGGTGTTAGGCTGAAGTCTGTGTATATCTACAAGGATTTAAGGACAAGACAAGACTCTCATCAAGAGGGTGTGGCATATTTGTTTCTAGCTAGTATGTGGCCATCAGTGAAGAGCTCTGGGTTCCTGAATTGGACAGTGTTTAAGAGAAGATTTTTATAATTGCTTTTACCTGCAAAGTCCAAGAGGAGAGACACTCAGAGCTTCCCCTGCTGTAGGCCGTTGGGATGGGAAACTGATAATTTCAATAGTATATTATGTAACAGAAGTTTTGTAGGCTTCATGAAGTTTTCAGCTCAATATATTTCTCTTTCCATTGAGCCCAAACCCTTATCCCCAAAAGTCATGCCCCCCACCAAAAGTTCTCACGATATTCCAGAATTCATCAGAGTGACCTTATCAACTTATGTCCCACAATTTAGCCCATGAGTAGAAAGAGCAAGTTATTCAGGTATCCCGTTGTTGCTGTTGTTGCTTAGTTGCTAAGCGGTGGTCAACTCTTTAGTGAACTCATTAACTGTAGCCCCCCAGGCTCCTCTCTCCATGGGATTTCCCAGGCAAGATTACGGGAGTGGGTTGCTATTTCCTCCTCCAGGAAATATTTCCAACCCAGGGATCAAACCCACATCTGGTGGATTCTTTACCACTGAGCCACCTGGGAAGCCCAGGTATCCCATTACCAAGATAGAAAGCCTCTCTTTATCACACATTAATATGCCAGCAAATATCAAAAACTCAGCAGTGGCCACAGGACTGGAAAAGGTCAGTTTTCATTCCAATCCCAAAGAAAGGCAATGCCAAAGAATGCTCAAACTTCCACACAGTTGCACTCATCTCACATGCTAGTGAAGTAATGCTTAAAATTCTCCAAGCCAGGCTTCAGCAATACATGAACTGTGAACTTCCAGATATTCAAGCTTGTTTTAGAAAGGGTAGAGGAACCAGAGATCTAATTGCCAACATCTGATGGATCATCAAAAAAGCAAGAGAGTTCCAGCAAAACATCTATTTCTGCTTTATTGACTATGCCAAAGCCTTTGACTGTGTAGATCACAATAAACTGTGGAAAATTCTGAAAGTGATGGGCATACCAGACCACCTGACCTGCCTCTTGAGAAACCTGTATGCAGGTCAGGAAGCAACAGTTAGAACTGGACATGGAACAACAGACTGGTTCCAAATCGGGAAAGGAGTACATCAAGGCTGTATATTGCCACCCTGCTTATTTAAATTATATGCAGAGTACATCATGAGAAACACTGGGCTGGAAGAAGCACAGCTGGAATCAAGATTGCCGGGAGAAATATCAGTAACCTCAGATATGCAGATGACACCACCCTTATGGCACAAAGTGAAGAACTAAAGAGCTTCTGGATGAAAGTGAAAGAGGAGAGTGAAAAAGTTGGCTTAAAGCTCAACATTCAGAAAACTAAGATCTGTGGGAGAAGGTGAGGGTGGGATGTTTCGAAAGAACAGCATGTATATTATCTATGGTGAAACAGATCACCAGCCCAGGTGGGATGCATGAGACAAGTGCTCGGGCCTGGTGCACTGGGAAGACCCAGAGGAATCGGGTGGAGAGGGAGGTGGGAGGGGGGATTGGGATGGGGAATACGTGTAACTCTATGGCTGATTCATATCAATGTATGACAAAACCCACTGAAATGTTGTGAAGTAATTAGCCTCCAACTAATAAAAAATTTAAAAAAATAAATAAATAAAAGGAAAAAAAAGAAAGTATTCAGTAAATTAAAAAAAAAAAAGTCACTTGTCAAAAAAAACAAAAAACAAAATAAAACAAAGACACTTGTCATCAAAAAAAAAAAAGAAAAGAAAAGAAAACTAAGATCTTGGCATCTGGTCCCATCACTTCATGGCAGATAGATGGGGAAACAGTGGAAACTGGCTAAGTTTATTTTTCTGGGCTCCAAAATCACTGCAGATGGTGATTGCAGCCATGAAATTAAAAGATGCTTGTTCCTTGGAAGGAAAGTTATGACCAACCTAGACAGCATATTAAAATTCAGAGGCATTATTTTGCCAACAAAGGTCCATCTAGTCAAGGGTATGGTTTTTCCAGTGGTCATGTGTGGATGTGAGAGTTGGACTATAAAGAAAGCTGAGAAATGAAGAACTGATGCTTTTGTACTGTGGTGTTCGAGAAGACTCTTGAGAGTCCCATGGACTGCAAGGAGATCCAACCAGTCCATTCTAAAGGAGATCAGTTCTGGGTGTTCATTGGAAGGGCTGATGCTGAAGCTGAAACTCCAATACTTTGGCCACCTGATGGGCTCATTGGAAAATACCCTGATGCTGGGAAAGATTATGGGTAGGAGGAGAAGGAGACAACAGAGGATGAGATGGTTGGATGGCATCATTGACTCAATGGACATGGGTTTGGGTGGACTCCGGGAGTTGGTGATGAACAGGGAGGCCTGGCGTGCTGCGGTTCATGGGGTCGCAAAGAGTTGGATATGACTGAGCGACTGAACTGAACTGAACTATGAGTTTGGCCTCCCTCTCTGTTCTTACCTGTAAAATATTTACAAATAATAATCATATTATGTGATTGTGAAATAGATTAAAAACATCATCATCATCTATCTAAAAGAGTTATTGAAAAGATTAAATAAGAAGATTGTTTTAAACTCTAAAGAGCCCTATAATGTACCATACAATTGAACTTATTTCATATGCTAGCAAGGTAATGATCAGAATCCTTCATGCTAAACTTCAACAATGTGTGAATCTAGAACTTCCACATATACAACCTGGATTTAGAAAAGGCAGAGGAAACAGAGATCAAATTTTCAACATCTGTTGGGTCATAGGAAAGCAAGGGAATTCCAAAATATCATCTACTTCTGCTTCATTGACTATACGAAAGCCTTTCTGTGGACCATAACAACCTGGAAAATTATTGAAGAGATGGGAATAATAGATCACTTTACCTGCATCCTGAGAAACCTGTATGCAGGTCAAGAAGCAACAGTTAGAACCAGACATGGAACAACGGACTGGTTGAAAATTGGGAATGGAGTACTTCAAGGCTATGTATTGTCACCTTGCTTATTTATATGCATAGCACATCATGCAAAATGCTAGGCTGGTTGACTCACAAGCTGGAATCAACATTGTTGGGGGAAATATAAACAACCTCAGATATGAAGATGATACCACTCTAATGGCATAAAGTGGAGAGGAACTAAAGAGCCTCTTGATGAGGGTGAAAGAAGAGAGTGAAAAAGCTGGCTTAAAACTCAGCATTCAAAAAACTAAGATCATGGCATCTGGTCCTATCACTACATGGCAAATAGATGGGGAAAAAGTGGAAGCAGTGACAGGTTTTATTTTCTTGGGTTCCAAAATCACTGTGGATGGTGACTATAGCCACAAAATTAAAAGACACTTGATCCTTGGAAGAAAAATTATGACAAACCTAGACAGTGTATTGCTGCTGCTAAGTCACTTCAGTTGTGTCTGACTCTGTGCGAGCCCATAGATGGCAGCCCACCAGGCTCCTCCATCCCTGGGATTCTCCAGGCAAGAACACTGGAGTGGGTTGCCATTTCCTTCTCCAATGCATGAAAGTGAAAAGTGAAAGTGAAGTCGCTCAGTTGTGTCCGAATCTTCATGACCCCATGGACTGCAGCCTACCAGGCTCCTCTGTCCATAGGATTTTCCAGGCAAGAGTACTATATTAAAAAGCAAATATATCACTTTGCTAACAAAAGTCTGTATAGTCAAAGCTATGGATTTTGCTGTAGTCATGTATGGATATGAGAGTTGGACCATTAAGAAGGCTGAGTACTGAAGAATTCATGCTTTTGATTTGTGGTGCTGGAGAAGACCCTTGAGAGTCCCCTGGACAGTTAGGAGATCAAATCAGTCAATCATAAAGGAAATCAACCCTGAAAATTCACTGGAAGATCTGATGCTGAAGCTGAATTTTTGATACTTTGGCCAACTGATGCGAAGAGCCAACTCATTGGAAAAGACCCTGATGCTGGGAAAGATTGAGGGCAGGAGGAGAAGGGGGTGGCAGAAGATGAGATGGTTGGACGGCATCACAGTCTCAGTGGACATGAGTCTGAACAAATTCCCGGAGATGGTGAAGGACAGGGAATCCTGGCATGCTGTAGTCCATGGGGTCGCAAAGAGTCAGACACGACTTAGCAACTGAACAACAACTACAGTGTTACATACCAAGGCTGTCCCCAGATCATATTGCCCTGCTTTTGGAAGGTGCTAGAATATAATCTGAATGTGTGTTGCTCTTTTGTTTAGTTGTTCCTCATAAAATGCTTTTAGTATGTGAGTGTATGTGATTACAGCTTGACTATCTCATTTTCAGGAAAGAAATTTATGTGCCAGGATGAATCCATGAGGGAGATGGAAAATATGTAATAAAGGAACAGCTGGAGATTCATTTTACATTTTGGGGGAAATGAGCACCATGAATGCTTTTTTTTTTTTTTTTTTTTAAACCAAGGAATACCTTGGAGGGGACTCCCATAACTTCCTTTTCCCCCCAGATGCTTACATTTAATATATTTATTTTCCCTGTTTCTTCCCAGTCACTTTTTAAAATTAATTTTTATTGTAATATAATTGCTTTACAATGCTATGTTAGTTTCTACTGTATGGCAATGTGAGTCAGCTATACATGTACACATAGCCCCTCTTTTTTGGTTTTCCTTCCCGTTTAGATCATCACAGAGCACTGACTGCTATACAGTAAGTTCTCATTACTTACCTACTTTCTTTAGGGAGTTTATTCTCCATCACACTAATCAAGTGTCTTCTGGGGCTTCAAATACTCTTCTCAGACTAACTGGTGCTTTCAGGAACCAGCCCTGGCCTATCAAAGACCATACTCAGATCACAGGATCAGTGCAGAGTGGGCATATGCTTCAAGTCAGCAATTAATGTTTTCCCCAGGAGACTTTGTTTTGGGCTCAAGGACAAGCACCATGCCTTTAAGATTATGCTATTAGGGATATACAAATAGGGGGCTGAACAAAGTAATCTTCCCCACAAGTCATGGGACTTGCAAAACAAGCACACAGAAAAAAGAGCGGGTGAGGATCAACCCTGAGCGTGTACACTGCTGTGGCTGCTAAGTCACTTTAGTCGGGTCCGACTCTTTGTGACCCCATGGACTGTAGCCCACCAGGCTCCTCTGTCCATGGGATTCTCCAGGCAAGAATACTGGAGTGGGTTGCCATGCTCTCCTCCCAGGGGATCTTCCCGACCCAGGGATCAAACCTGTGTCTTCCTCAGCTCCTGTGTTGCAGAGTCTTTACCACTGAGCCATGGGGGAAGCCCAGTTTGTACAATAGCTGTGCAAAAACAAGATTTTGCCTTACATTTTCTGGTTACAAAATATATTAACACTTCTCCCCTTTCAAGCTGAGCCTTTCTCTTACAACCAAAAGAGTCCTGAGTAATCAATTTCTTCTAGATAAGTATCAATATTAAATGCCAAGAAACATGTTCTTATAATTCTTACACACAGATACTTTTCAACATCTTATATATACATATTGATTTTAACTCCAAGCATCTGATATGAAATGGGGAGGGCAGGAGAGAATAAGGGCAGTTGATAAGAAAATGCACAATTAAAAGAGAGTCATTATAAATTATAAACTCACTTTCAGTCATATCTGTAAGAACTTTAGCCTCTATCTGGAAAGAAAAGACCTAATGCTTAAGATACTTGTGCTCATCATAAAATAGAGGTCCAACAACCTGATCTGGAAGCTCTGTTTCCTTAGAGGATATTATTGCATTTTGAAATCAGTCAATACATACACGTATGCTATGATTCTTCCTTTCAAAAATAGCTAAAGGTCTTTATCATTTCCTAAATACTTTTCAGATACAGTCTCAGATTTTATTTACAGTCCTCATAATTAATTCCCATAAATCTAAAGAGGAAGGTATTTGTTAGATGGCATTAAATAGTTTATAACATTTTCCAGGATGATGAGGGGATTATGCCTGGATGCTATACAGATAAGAAGGATAACTAGGGGAAACAGGATCCTAGGGGAACACCACTGGCCCCGAGTCTGCTGCTCAGAGCCTGTGATGCCCTGGACCAGGTGACTAGAACCTCTGCTACAACCCTAAGAGCATGTGCCTGTATTCCCCTGCCTCGCAAAGAGAAACCATCTGCTCTGTGAAGCCACTGATGCCCACCTCTTGGTTCTTCCTTACTAACCTCATACAAGTATACTGTGTGGCAGAATGTAACCCGTATCTGCAGGCTTATCTGCAAAGGAGTCTCTGAAACAAAGCTTTTGATTTTCCTGCTCTATGTTATCGGAAGCCTGTTAGAAACCATTTAGATATTGGGCATACCAATCTGCAGGCTTCCCAGGTGGCACTAGTGGTGAAGAAACCCCCTGCCAATGCAGGAGACATAAAAGGTGGGAGGGAGTTTGATCTCTGGGTTGGGAAGATCCCCTGGAGTAGGAAATGGCAACCCACTCCAGTATTCTCGCTTGGAGAATTCCATGGACAGAGGAGCTTGGAGGGCTGCGGTCCATAAGATTGCAAAGAATTGGACACAGCTAAAGCAACTTAGCACATACATGTGCATACCAATCTGCAGTGTCGTATCTGATTTTTGTCTCATATCAGCCTTGTGACAGAGGTATTTTGATTCCTATCTTAGAGCTTAAAAAGCTAAGACTCCGTGACAGTGGGGTTGGAATGAGAAATTCTTTTATCCTTAACTCCCATTGCTTCCACTTGCCCTCCTACAATACTTTTCCTGATCATTTCTGGAACTTAAGTATGTGTTCTATTAATGTTTCTTTCCACTACCACTTCAATATAGACTAAGATAGTTGTCAAAATTGTCACATTTAAAAAAGCACTTATCATCCACATTAGCTGCTGTTCAGAGATTAATGTTTTAAGAATAGAATCAGCAACTGGGTGATATCTGTCTCAGCTCTGTGATTTGGGTATTTTCTCAAATGATGTCTTCTAGGACTGTATGCCATACAAAAATTCTTCACGGTTGTCCTTTGAATGAATCCAATTTGACATTTTCAACAGGCTTATTGTCAAAATAGTTAATACCAGCCATATTCTTCAAAAATGTGATGATATATATATATATATGTATATATACAGTTAATAGCCTACAAAATATCTTGTAATCATGTACTATGATTTGGTGCTGGAAAAAGAGCCACATTTTTTTTTTTAAAAAAAGGATAAGTAGAAGGCACATAAGACAAAAAACTGATTTACATGATTGAAAACCAGCTTCTCATACATTTAGCCTTTAAATAATCCACCCACAGATGATATAGTCAATACATGATCACAGAAATCTCTAAGAAATTGGGAGAATTACTGGAAGAATTGGCACATAGCAGAATTTCACCTGGATTCAGCCTTAGCACCAAATTCCTTGGGTTTAAAACTGCCCCATGGAAGGTGGGGGAGGGAAATAGGAAAATGAATATCAAATAAAAAGTCTAGGGATTGACGAGCTGGAATCTATATGTTGAAAGTCAAAATTTAGCCTTTAAATAAAGCTGGCAACATTTGTGATCTTAATTTGGATTTTTGTTCCTAAGAATAAAAGATTACTAAAATTTAAGGGAAGGATTGTGTAATAGATTCAGATTGAATCTTAAAATGTTATCTGTTGGCAGGGACCAGAAGAGAGAAGACACCATAATTGCTTCAAAAATCTATCAATTCTATTCTAAATGTCAGAACACCAGCCCTGACTTTGGAAAGATAGTCTGTCAACAGAAAAATAATGGATTTATGGCTCTGAATAGTATAAAATGTTTATAACAGGGGTATACACAAGATGAAATGAGGGGAGTTTATGAAGGGATTGACGCAAGCTCTGCTAATTGGGTGATCATTGTTTAATTGTCCTGTGTGAGTGCTAATAGGTGTACATCATGATTGTAGTGAGTTAGACATTTTATAGTCTGTGGTTCATCTACTTGTCCTCTGCTTGTTGGCTGTAAACTCAACCACTGTCCTTCTTCACACCAGAAAACCCACATAAGGGAGTTTGCTGTTGAGCAAATATCAAGTTATTTTGGTGATGGTGATTGAACTCCAGTGTTGGGGAGGGAGAATTATTATGTCTAATAAAGCAATATGTTGAGCAAATCTTGAACACCCAAACATCCATTAGAAAACTAGCACAAAAATACGACCTGTACCGTATTTCAGCAGTTCCAACTCTCTGCCCTGGCATATGCACCTTGCATAGAAATCTCTTTCCAAGGTGGACACAATGAACTCTGATGGCAGAATCAGCTATCATGGTAACAGAGCTAAGTGGCAGTGTCATGGATGAGGTACAGGGAACTGAAGCCAGGAAAACCCTAGAACTCACATTAACTCACATTAACACCCAATGAACTTTGCTGGGTCCTAAACTTCTTAAAGATTGGTAGAGCTCATGCAATCTACCTAACCAAATTCTAGTTTCTAACATCACTAGGATAATTTTAAAAACTCTCTAGTATGGATTTGGCAAAGATAACATGAAGCACCAGGTATCCACATATGAATGTATCAGTTCCTACTTGTGGTAGTTCATTTGCTACTTAAAAATCCTTGGAGTTCCTTGAAGTTTGCATTATTGATGAGAGTTCAGGTTTTAACTAACTGGCTCAAGGATACAGAAGAATATGCCACAGAGTGCAAACATGTCTCACTGTTTATATACATTTATTTTCGGGATTGGGAATACATGTAAATCCATGGCTGATTCATATCAATGTATGACAAAACCCACTGGGAAAAAATAATAATAATAATAATAAAAAAAATAATAAATTAAAAAAAAAAAAAGTAACTTAACTGCAGACAATATGACACAGACATACATCTTCCTTTGTGCCATTTCTGGAGTTGTTCCTTCATGTCCAGAATACTTGCACTGTCTCTTTCTAGTGTAATAAAGCCTGATCTTCACCATTAAGGCATTGTTCCCTTGCCCTGGAACCCACGAAAAACTCTCTCTTGAACATCGACCACTGACTACCTTTTATGGACACTGAACACAGTCAAATGTTTAGATCTTGTTTCCCCAGGTAGAGAAGGGCCAGTTATCATTTCTCTGTAGCTTTTTATTCACCTACTATAGGGCCAAATAACTTGGATACATTAAAAGTATACTGAATGGATACCTGCTGAATAAATGAATGAATGATGATATGAAGTAACCACTAAGGAGGGCTCCAATATGCCTTACTATTGTTTCTATATGGAGAAGATGTTGTCATTTTAACTTTGTGATCCAGATTTCTAGGGTAGAAGATGTAAATGATAATATTTGATTCTGGTAGCAGGGTTACTTTGAGGCATCTATTTTGATGGCTAAAAACAGGTGTCTTAATGTTCCCCAGCTGTACCCTGCAGCAAATGCCACCATGAGAAGGCTGATGGGGACTGCATTACGGAAGTGTGTTATGAATCTTATGCTCTAGGTGTCTGCCAACCCCCATTCCAACACACACATGCCACAAACACGCCACACACTGCCCTATGATTTACTTTGTGGCTTGGCATTTATGCAGCAGCTGATGTGCTGTAAATAGACATGCAGCAACAGGGCTGGCATACCAATGGACCCAGAGGTGAGACATCTGGTAAAACAGATGCAATGTGGCAGGGGGATGCAGACTGCCCAGAAAGTGCTCATCTCCCAAGATCAGTGCCAAGGGTCTGACCAGTGCTTGCATGGGCACTGTGCCTTCCAAACAGATGGGGGTAGATTTGAGCAATAAGACTATATGGAGAAAGTCGTCAGCTTGCATGTAAGTTGGAGGGGGCCGGTGAAAGAAAAGTCAGAGCAGCCCTTTTCTTTTAAAAGTCAGCTCTTCACTGTCACCTGGGCCCCACACATTCATCATGCACTGTCAAGCAATTTTTGCCCAAGTTTCACCACAGCAGAGTGAGCCTTTAAATAAATGCCTTACCTTGTTCACGGAGATGACAAGAGGATTAATTAGTTAATGTTAGCAATGCTCCTACAAGATCAATGGATGAAAGAAAACTCACAAAGTGCATTATTAATAATGGAATGAGGTCACACTCCATGAAAGCCCTGTAAAAAGTCCCATTTTCAGGATAGAGTAGACATTCTGTATTAAAGTCCCACTTTTTATTGAAATATTTAACAAGCATAATGCAATGTAATCTGTGTTCTTAACTAGAAAAAAAAGTATATACAGGAGAAATGTTGGGGAAAGAAAAGCAATGAATCAACTTGTTTTTTACTTCTGTGTGGTTTAGAAGCAAGGTCATTTTTCCCCTGAAGGGATAAGCTCACTTATTCATGGCTTTAATACACTTAATCTTTTACATCCATTCAATTAACTTCTATGATACAAAGAACGAAAACTAATTGTAAGGAACATTTGAATTTCCAGATATGCAAAAATAAGGTGTTAGATGTTTTGCTGTAAAATAAAAGCCCTGAATAAATATAAATCTCTTATTCTCAGGTACATTTGGCACCAGAAGGAGACAGACAAAGTTATGTCCAAAGTGGAAGTCTCCAAGGGGTCTGTATTCAACAGGAGCAAACGTGAGACAAAGAACAACAAACTTAGATATAGGAATTTGAAATTGGCATTATTTCTTCCACTGAAAACTCTCTTCACTTCTAACTTCCTAAGTCTCAACTTTCTATCAATGCTCCTTGAACTTCATCCCTTCATCCTCCTCTGTGAGACAGACCAAATAATGTTAATCTAAAACTGTCTTGCACCTTATATCCATTACCATATCTTTTAGTGTATTTGCAATTTTTATCGTTGTATTTTATTTAGGTTACATATACTTTGTTTTACCCAGGTGATCATAAATTCACATTCTCCAGAATCTCAACTACATTATGTTAATGGAGCATGTCTTTCAACTAAAACCTGTTGATTGATGCTTAAAAAACTAATAGAGATTATATAAATAAGCACTCTTAATGTGCCAGCCATTGCTCTAACTGCTTCCATGCCTTGTCTCATTCTAGTCAAGGCTGAGAAAACAGTAGAACCCACCTTGTGGAGTGTTGTGATGACTGGAATGAGACAAAGATGATGAGTCTCAAACATGTTCAGCCTAGTTGCTTAAACAAGTAGAGCTGGGAATGTGAAGAGCCAGGACTTGCATTCAGTTTGGTTGAATCCAGCTATCCACTATATTATATCACCTCTAAGATTCTTCCATTCCTTGGAACAATCCCCACCCTCTGACAGTATATCATTGAATGTTCAGTTATCTTACCGATAAACTCCAGTTTCTAAAATTTAGAAATACAAATAGGTGAGGACACACTCTACTACTTGGCCGGTGAATATAAGGTAGACACGCTGAGCACAAACACACAGAGGTCTAAGAGAGAGAAGATAACCTACATTTTTAAAACATAGTCTCACTCATGCATTAAAGCACCCATGATGATGTCTCCGAGCCTTTACAGTTGCCTCTGCTCCCAACCTAGAATGCTGTGGGGACTAATTAGATATCGCCTGCAGAGTGTAAAGTAATAATATAATGATGATGGGCCATCTCTGAGCTCTTCTGTGATTATGAGATCATTTGAATACAGCCAACTCTATGGTCCAAAAGCAGTAAATAACATACAGCCAAATGGCTTTGACATTCAAGTTCCAGGCATTCTAATGCATGGGATAATTCAATGCTCTCTAATAGCTTAAACTAGAGACTGGCTTTCTTGATTGACTCTCTATTAATGGTGAATTGCTCAGTTAGTTAACAGGATAAGTGCTGGAGAATGGGAAGTAAAATCATAATGGCATATGTTGAAGAAAATGGCTTCTCTGTAGTAAAGATTTATAACCTTATGCATTCATTCATTCAATAAACATTTTTTTCACCGCTATCCCTGTACCAGGCATTTTAGGAGTTGCAGATACTGACATAAACAATACAAATTCCCTGGTTAGTTAGACTCTAGTAAGCAAGGCACAAAATGTATATATTTAGCTACCTTATGGCAACCCACTCCGGTATTCTTGCCTGGAGAATCCCATGGATGGAGGAGCCTGGCAGGCTACAGTCTCTGAGGGGTCACAAAGAGTCAGACACGATTGAGACACTTCAGCTACCTTATCATCTAACTTCAACTGGTGATAATTGCTATAAAGAAGGAGTACAATAAGAGTACAGAGAGGAGAAAGAAGATGATAGATGGCCAGGAAAGGACTCAGTGAAACTGACATGAGCAGATACCTGAAGTTACAAAGGAGCAAAGGATGAAAATCTGGGAGAGGAGCTCCAGAAAGAGGGAACATCAAACAGAAAGACACTGAAGTGGGAACAAAACTGATCTGTTTGAAGAATAGTAAACAGCCATGTTGGCTACAGTGAAAGGAGTGAGGAGAAAGTTCCAGATGAGGAGACTGGAGAGATTGGACAGGGCAAACCAAACAGAACCTTAGTGGCCATCTTTAAATTTGAATGTGAAGCCATTTGGAAATTTCAGCAAAGGAATGACATGGTCAGATTTACAGTTAGAAAGACCACATTCACTGCTGTGCAGGTAATCTCCATAGGATGCAATAAAGATGGGAGAGAGACCAGTTAAGGGAGATGACAGTTTTTTGGGTTTCTTTCTTTCTTTTTTAAGAGTATTGTTTAGGGAGGTAGAAAGTGAGAATATTCAGACTCAGGATAAATTCTTAAAGCTACAGCTGTCAGGATTGGGGGTTAAATAGATTATAGTATTTGAGAATAAGAACAGAATCCTATATCCAACAGTTAAAAAAAGACTTAAAATGCTAAAATACTAGAGACAGGTTCCACAAACTGTTCTTTCTTCTCAGCCACCTTTCTGTAGTTTAATGGACTATTCCTGTGGGAATTCCTCAGAATAGAACAAAACCTCTTACTCTTTTAAAGCTCAAAAACTAGTGTGGTGAAAAAGTCCTTGGGTCTAGTCATCTAGTCCAAGTTCTGCTGTTAATTATTACTGGTGACCCAGAACAGGCTGCCCTAACTCTCTGCTCCTCAGTTTCCTTTTATTTGAAAAGAGTAAGTGAGAAGCAAGAATTAGAAAATATCTAAAATACTTCTCTCTACATCCTTTAAGCAAATGTTTAAGCTTAATAGGTTGCAGCTTTAATTTTAACATCAATGAAAGTGAAAGCCACTCAGTCGTGTCTGACTCTTTGTGACCCCATGGAATAGTCCATGGACTTCTCCAAGCCAGAATACTGGAGTGGGTTGCCATGCCCTTCTCCAGGGGATCTTCCCAAGCCAGGGATCGAACCCAGGTCTCCCACATTGCAGTTGGATTCTTTACCAGCTGAGCCCCAGGGAAGCCCTTCACATCAATAAGCAGCCTGTAATCAGATGTACAGTACTTTCTAAAACAGAAAATTATCATTGATGATAGTCCTGTCACTAAAGTTAGAACAGATCCTGGAAGCTGATATGGTTTGGTAAATACAATCTGAAGAGTGAAAAGCTATACCAATAAGACTCCTGGAGAAGGAAATGACAACCCACTCCAGTATTATTACCTGAAGAATTCCATGGACAGGGGAGCCTGGAGAGGAACCATCCATAGGATTGCAGAGTCAGACATGACTGAGCAACTAACTATAAAGAGTTATATATATATATATATATATATATATATATATATATATATAAAACTACATATAAAGAGCAGAGTCAGTGAGTCTTTGAATTCTTCTGATGAACCTACTTTAATTTGGAATCTTTGCAGTGAAAATATTTCCCCTGAAGTTCATCCACTATAAGTACTAAATCTACAGAACTACTATTCACTCTTCTTCCTCCATAAAAAAGTATTGTTGGGATAGAAACATCTCAACACTAAAAATAATTGCCAAATCATACAGTTTTCAGTTAGTATTATAATGGCCAATGCCTTATATATTTGAAAATCCTTTACTTTTAAAATCAAGAATATGAAAATAAGAAAAAATATTCTAGATGAAAGAATCTCTTAAAATTTGGAACACTTCAAATCTAAAATAGAGTAAACTTTTGAGAGGGAATGTTAATGTTAACATTTTCTAATTGATCTTAGAGAATCCCTCAGAAAGCAGAGTCTGAGCCCAGGGCTTATTAAGAAATAAAATTAGAGAGACAGAGATGAGCAAAAAGGAGGGGGAGGCCAGCAGGAGGGGAGGCCAATTCAAGGTGCTTTATTGAGCTGGTACTACTGAAAATGACTATTTGGTCTTGAGGAACTATGTACAGATAAGTTGCATAAGCTTCATCTTAGGTGATTTATCTGGGGGAAGACTTTATCCATCAATGCTAGTATCCTATTGGTCAAAATTCATTGCATAAGGTATTAACTCCCTCACATTCCTGACCTGCACAAACAAGGGGTCCAAGTGGGATCCATCCCTCCATGTCAGTGGGGTAATCCTGGGGGAGTAGGGAGAGACAGGCACAGGTGAGGTGCCCCTGGGCTCGGCTGACCTTAAGGTGTAAAAACCTCCACAGAAGCAGCTGCAGGCAGTGAGTGTCTGAAACAGTGCATAAAAGGTGTCTGATTCAATACGTTCCCGCATTAACTGTCCAAATGCAAAGTAGAGGGAAGAATGTCTCATTAGCAAAACACACAAGAATGACTTAGAAGACTCAGCCCACAGTAAAAAGAATAGGAGTTAACTATGTGATGTGTCTACCAAAGAAAATAAAACAAGACAAAAAAAAAAAACACTTCCCTGTTGAGCAGCATTAATAAGTGTCTAGAAATTGGTGGAAGCTGATACTATTCTACTCTGTACTGTTCCTTTTCCACATAAAGCAGAATATGATCAAAGAAGGTGTGTATAATAACTAAGAAAACTAAGAATTGTGCTTAGGAAAGAGTCATAGATAAAAGAATAGGAAAATTATAGAAGAAAAAGAAATAACAGTGCTACTTATTCTATAGCCTAATACTGGAAGACATTATCTTCATTACCTCCTCCATAGTTTGTCCTCAGGTCAAATAATGGAGGGAACACAGCCCTGCCCTTCAACAGAAAATTGGATTAACGATTTACTGAGCATGGCCCCTCCCATCAGAACAAGACCCAGTTTCCCCTTCAGTAGTCTCTCCCATCAGGAAGCTTCCACAAGCCTCTTATCCTTCTCCATTAGAGGGCAGACAGACTGAAAACCACAATCAAAGAAAACTAACCAATCTGATCACAAGAATGACAGCCCTGTCTAACTCAATGAAACTATGCGTCTTGCCGTGTCGGCCCAGCCAACACAGACGTGTCAAGGTGGGGAGTTCTGGCAAAACGTGGTCCACTGGAGAAGGGAATGGCAAACCACTTCAGTATTCTTGCCTTGAGAATCCCATAAACAGTATGAAAAGGTGAAAAGATAGGACACTGAAAGATGAACTCCCCAGGTCGGTAGGTGCACAATATGTTACTGGAGATCAGTGGAGACTAAATCCAGAAAGAATGAAGAGGTGGAACCAAAGCAAAAACAACACCCAGTTATGGATGACTGGTGATGGAAGTAAAGTCTAATGCTGTAAAGAGCAATATTGCACAGGAACCTAGAATGTTAGGTCCATGAATCAAGGCAAATTAGAAGTGGTCAAACAGGAGATGGCAAGAGTGAACATCGTCATTTTAGGAATCAGCAAACTAAAATAGACTGGAATGGGTGAACCTAACTCAGATGACCATTATACCCACTACTGCAGGCAAGAATCCCTTAGAAGAAATGGAGTATCCATCATAGTCAACAGAAGAGTCTGAAATGCAGCACTTGGATGCAATCTCAAAAATGACAGAATGATCTCTGTTCAATTCCAAGGCAAACCATTCAATATCACAGTAATCCAAGTCTAGGCCCCAACCAATAATGCTGAAAAAGCTGAAGATAAACATTTCTATGGAGACCGACAAGACCTTCCAGAACTGACACCCAAAAAAGATGTCCTTTTCATCATAGGGGACTGTAATGCAAAAGTAGGAAGTCAAGAAATAACTAGAGTAACAGGCATACTTGGCCTTGGAGTGCAGAATTAAGCAAGTCAAAGACTAACAGAGTGTTGTCAAGAGAATGCACTGATCATAGCAAACACCCTCTTCCAACAACACAAGAGATGACTCTACACATGGATATCACCAGATGGTCAACACCGAAATCAGATTGATTATATTCTTTGCAGCTGAAGATGGACAAGCTCTATAGAGTCAGCCAAAACAAGACTGGGAGCTAACTATGGCTCAGGTCATGAATGCTTTATTGCCAAATTCAGGCTTAAATTGAAGAAAGTAGGGAAAACAAGTAGACCATTCTGGTATGACCTAAATCAAATCCCTTACGACTATACAGTGGAAGTGACAAATAGATTCAAGAAATTAGATCTGATAGAGAGAGTGCCTGAAGAACTATGGATGGAGGTTTGGGACATTGCACAGGAGACAGGGATTAAGACCATCCCCAAGAAAAAGAAATGCAAAAAAGCAAAATGGCTGTCTGAGGAGGCCTTACAAACAGCTCTGAAAAGAAGAGAAGTGAAAGGCAAAGAAGAAAAGCAAAGATATACCTATTTGAATGCAGAGTTCCAAAGAATAGCAAGGAGAAATAAGAAAGCCTTCCTCAATGATCAGTGCAAAGAAACAGAGGGAAACAATAGAATGGGAAAGACTAGAGATCTCTTCAAGAAAATTAGAGATACCAAGGGAACTTTTCATGCAAAGATGGGCACAATAAAAGAAAGATACAGTATGGACTTAACAGAAGCAGAAGATATTAAGAAGAGGTGGCAAGAATACACAGAACTACACAAAACAGATCTGCATAACCCAGATAATCACAATGGTATGATCACTCACCTAGAGCCAGACATCCTGGAATGTGAAGTCAAGTGAGCCTTAGGAATCATCATTACAAACAAAGCTGGTGGAGGTGATAGAATTCCAGTTGAGCTACTTCAAATCCTAAAAGAAGATGCTGTAAAAGTACTGCATTCAATATGCCAGCAAATTTGGAAAATTCAGCAGTGGCCACCGGACTGGAAAAGGTCAGTTTTCATTCTAATCCCAAAATAAGGCAATGTCAACGAATGCTCAAACTACTGTACAACTGCACTCATCTCACACACTAGCAAAGTAATGCTCAAAATTCTCCAAGCCAGGCTTGAACATTATATGAACCATGAACTTGAGATGTTCAAGTTGGATTTAGAAAAGGCAGAGGAACTAGAGATCAAATTGCCAACATCCATTGGATCATCAAAAAAGCAAGAGAGTTCCAGAAAAAACATCTACTTTTTCTTTATTGACTATGCAAAAGCCTTTGACTGTGTGGATCACAACAAACTGGGGAAAATACTTCAAGAGATGGGAATACCAGACCACTTCACCTGCCTCTTGAGAAATCTGTATGCAGGTCAGGTTCAACAGTTAGAACTGGACATGAAGCAACAGACTGATTCCAAATAGGAAAAGGAGTACATCAAGGCCGTATGTTGTCACCCTGCTTATTTAACTTATATGCAGAGTACATCATGAGAAACGCTGGGCTGGAAGAAGCACAAGCTGGAATCAAGATTGCCGGGAGAAATATCAATAACCTCAGATACGCAGATGACACCACCCTTATGGCAGAAAGTGAAGAATTAAAGAGACTGTTGATGAAAGTGAAAGAGGAGAGTCAAAAAGTTGACTTAAAACTCAGCATTCAGAAAACTAACATCATGGCATCTGTTCCCATCACTTCATGGCAAATAAATGTGAAAACATTGGAAAGAGTGACAGATTTTATTTTCTTGGGCTCCAAAATCACTGCAGATGGTGACTGCAGCCATGAAATTAAAAGACACTTGCTCCTTGGAAGAAAAGTTATGACCAACCTAGACAGCATATTAAAAAGCAGAGACATTACGTTGCCAACAAAGGTCCATCTAGTCAAAGCTACGGTTTTTCCAGTAGTCATGTATGGATGTGAAAGTTGGACTATAAAGAAAGCTGAGAACCGAAGAATTGATGCTTTTGAACTGTGGTGTTGCAGAACACTTTTAAGAGTCCCTTGGACTGCAAGGAGATCCAAGCAATCCATCCTAAAGGAAATCATTGCTGAATATTCATTAGAAGGACTGATGCTGAAGCTGAAACTCCAATACTTTGGCCACCTTATGCGAAGAACTGACTCATTGGAAAAGCCCCTGATGCTCAGAAAGATTGAAGCAGGAGGAGAAAGGGACGACAGAGGATGAGATGGTTGGATCGCATCACCGACTCAATGGACATGAGTTTGATCAAAGTCTCAGAGATAGTGAAGGATACAGAAGTCTGGCGTGCTGCCTTCCATACGGTCCCAAAGAGTCAGACGTGACTGAGCGACTGAACAGAACTAAACACTGAAAGCAATTCTAATGGAAGATCATTGAGAGTTTTTCTATGAGGTACAATCTGTAGAAATAAAAATAATTGTTTAAGTCATTGAAGAAACAAATTTTTAGTATTAATGAAGAGAAGTGAAATGAAAGTTGTTCAGTCATGTTTGATTCTTTGCGAACCCATGGACTATACAATCCATGGAATTCTCCACACCAGCATATTGGAGTGGGTAGCCTATGCCTTCTCCAGCAGATCTTCCCAACCCAGGGATTGATCTGGGGTCTCCTGCATTGGAGGCGGATTCTTTACCAACTGGGCTATCAGGGAAGTAATCGTAGCTGTTCCCATACTGAATGTGTGCCTTGGAATGAGGTAGAATAGCACTATAAATGTTAGTGTACCTTAGGGGGATGGAGAAATTGAAGGGGGTTTTTCAGCCATGGGATATGTGTTTGGATATAAACTCTCACATTTCCAGCTGGGTGATAACTGACAAGTTGCCTGACATCTCTGATCTCAGTTTCCTCAGAAGAATAATAGTAATACTCTCAGGCTTAATACAAAAATTATAAGATATAGGCTGGGAAAATGGGGAGAAGTTGCTTAAAGGGTACTCAGTTCAGTTATAAGAGGAAAAAGTTCTGAAGATCTAATGTACATGAGGGTGACTATATAAAATAATACTGTTTGCATACTTGCAATTTACTAAAAAATTAGATTTCATGTGTTCTCATAAAAGGTAACTATGTGAATTGAATAAATGGAAGCATTTCACAGTGTATAAGTATAGCAAATCATTACATCGTATACTAATTTTATTTTTAAAAAACTTTTTATTGTGATATAGTTAATTCACAATCTGTTAGTTGTGGACGTACAACTAAATAAGTCACTTATACATATATGTGCATACATTCCTTTTTAGATTCTTTTCCCATATAGGTCATTATTGAGTACTGAATAGAGTTCCCTTGCTATACAGTAGGTCCTTACGTGTTCAGTCACTAAGTCATGTCCAACACTTTCTGACCCCATGAACTTTTGCACACTGGGATTCCCTGTTGTTCACTATCTCCTGGAGTTTGCTCAGACACATGTTCATTAAATCGATGGTGACATCCAACTATATCATCCTCTGTCACCCTCTTCTCCTCCTGCTCTCAATCTTTCCCAGCATCAGGGTCTTTTTCAATGAGCCGGTTCTTCACATCAGGTGACCAAAGTATTGGAGCTTTAGCTTGAGCATAAGTCCTTCCAATGAATATTCAGAACTGATTTCCTTTAGGACTGACTGTTTCTATTTCCTTTCTGTCCAAGGGACTCTCAAGAATCTTCTCCAGCACCACAGTATGAAAGCATCAGTTCTTTAGCCCTCAGCCTTCTTTATGGTCCAGCTCTCTCATCTGTACATGATTACTGGAAAAACCATAGCTTTGACTATATGGACTTTTGTCAGCAAAGTAATATCTCTGCTTTTTTAATGTGCTATCTAGGTTTGCCCTAGCTTTTCTTCCAAGGAGCAAGCATCTTTTAGTTGTATGGCTTCAGTCATGGTCTGCAGTGACTTTGGAGCCCAAGAAAATAAAACCTGCCACTGTTTCCACTTTTTCCTGATCTGTTTGCCATAAAGTGATGGGACTGAATGCCATGATCTTTATTTTTTTAATGTTGAGTTTTAGGCCAGCTTTTTCACTTTCCCCTTTCACCTTCATCAAGAGTCTCTTTAGCTTCTCTTCACTTTCTGCCCAGAGTGGCATGTCTGAGATTGGTGATATTTCCCCCAGCAATCTTGATTCCAGCTTGTGCTCAATACAGCCTGGCATTTCACGTGATGCACTCAGCATATAAGTTAAATAAAAAGGGTAACAATATTTTGCCTTGACATACTCCTTTCAAAATTTGGAACCAGTCTGTTGTTCCATGTCTGGTTCTAACTATAGCTTCTTGACCTGCATACAGGTTTCTTAGGAGGCAGGTAAGGTAGTCTGGTATTGCCACCCCTTTAAGAATTTTCCACAGTTTGTTGTGATCCACACAGTCAAAGGCTTTAGCATAGTCAAAGAAACAGAAGTAGATGTTTTTCCGAAATTCCCTTGCTTTGTCTATGATCCAATGGATATTGGCAATTTGATCTCTGATTCCTCTGCCTTTTCTAAATCCAGCTTGTACATCTGGAAGTTCTCAGTTCTCATACTGCTGAAGCCTAGCTTGACGGATTTTGAGCATTACCTTTCCAGAATATGAAGTGAGCATAATTTTATGGTAGTTTGAACTTTTTGTCATTGCCTTTCTTTGGGATTGGAATGAAAACTGACCTTTTCCAGTCAGGTTGCCACTGCTGAGTTTTCCAAACTTGCTGCATATTGAGCAGAGCACTTTAACAGCATCATCTTTTAAGATTTGAAATAGCTCAGCTGGAATCCCATTCTGTCCACTAGTTTTGTTCATAATAATGCTTCCTAAGGCCTGCTTGTCTTCTCACTCCAGAATGTCTGGCTCTGGATGAGTGACCACACCACTGTGGTTATCCTGGTCATTAAGACCTTTTTTGCACAGTTCTTCTATGTATTCTTCCATGTATTCTTACCACCTCCTCTTAAACTCTTCTGCTTCTATTAAGTTCTTTCTGTTTCTGTCCTTTATTGTGCCTATCTTTGCATGAAATATTCCCTTGGTGTCTCCAATTTTCTTGAAGAGCGAACATCAACACTTTAAGAATTAGTGAACTAAAATGGATAGGAGTGGGCAAATTTAATATAGATGACCAGTATATCTACTACTTTGGCCAAGAATCCCTTAAAAGGAACGGGCAGCCCTCATAGTCAAGAAAAGAGTCCAAAATGCAGTACATGGGTGCAGTCTCAAAAATGACAGCATGATCTCCATTTGTTTCTAAGGCGAACCATTCAACATCACAGTAATTCAAGTCTATGTCCCAAGCACTAATGATGAAGAACATGCAGAACGGTTCTGTGAAGACCTACAAGCCTTCTAGAACTAACACCAAAAAAAGATGTCCTTTTCATCATTGGAGATTGGAATGCAAAAGTAGGAAGTCAAGAGATACCTAGGAGAGTAACAGGTAAGCTTGGCCTTGGGAGTACAAAAGGAAGCAGAGCAAAGGCTAGCAGAGTTTTGATGAGAGAATGCACTGGTCATAGCAAACATCCTCTTCCAACAACAGAAGAGATGACTCTACACACGGACATCACCAGATGGTCAGTACTGAAATCAGATTGATTATATTCTCTGTAGCCAAATTTGGAGAACCTGCATACAATGAGCAAAAACAAAACTGGGAGCTGACTGTGACTCAGATCATGAGCTCCTTATTGCAAAATTCAGGCTTAAATTGAAGAAAGTAGGGGAAACTACTATACCACTCATGTATGATCTAACTCAAATCCCTTACAGTTATACAGTGGAGGTGACAAATAGATTCAAGGGATTACATCTGGTAGATAGAATGCCTAAAGAACTATGGACAGAGGTTTGTAACTTTGTACAGGAGGAAGTGACCAAAACAATCCCAAAGAAAAAGATATGCAAGAAGGCAAAATGGTTGTCTGAGGAGGCCTTACAAATAGCTGAGAAGAGAAGTGAAAGGCAAAGGAGAAAAGGAAAGATATACCCAACTGAATGCTGGGTTCTAGAGAATTGCAAGGAGAGATAAGAAAGCCTTCTTAAGTAAACAATGCAAATAAATACAGGTCCTTAATAGTTATCTATTTTATATGTAGTAGTGTTGGACTTTCCAGATGGCCCAGTGGTAAAAATCCACCTGCCATGCAGGAAACGCAAGAGACATGGGTTTAATCCTTGGATCAGGAAGATCCCCTTGGGTAGGAAATGGCAATGCACTCAAGAATTCTTGCCTGGAAAAATCCATGGACAGAGGAGCCTGGCAGGCTATAGTCGATGGTGTCACAAAGAGTCAGACACTGCTAATTAGGCACATCACACATGCAGGTGGTATGTCAATCCCAAGCTCCCGATTTATCCCTCCCCTCTTTCCCCTCTGGTTATATATTTTAAATATATTATGACTTTTTTTGTCAATTATACTTCAACAAACCTGGAAAGAAAACAAGAAAGTTGCTCAGTAAAGTAAAAAAAAAAAATTACATGATGTAATATATGGCTGCATATAAATCTCTAGGAGTATTAAACATGATATACTGGTATCAATATTTACTTTCATTGCTGAGAGCCAGGAAACATATTAAAAGAAAAGAATGGAAGGAGAGTTTCTTAGGTTAGAATGGTGAACTTTAGAATCCCACACATGGCTGACACTCCCAGGTCCATAAGTGGCATGTACTTGATGAAGAAAAGTCTGTGTTATCCAGAACCAACACTCATTTAATGGCAAGAAATGCAACATTTTTAAAGGGGGCTCATTTGAATGGAAAGAAAGAAGCTCGAATTGTAATGAGCCTCCAAGGCATTTTATAAAATTCTCGTTAGAAAATAACACAGCCAACAGACTGTATGGGTACCAAATCTAAGAACAAATAACATGAATGAGATGCTAAATGCTTTTTTTGTTGTTGTTGTTTAAATGCATAAATTCAATTGGTCATATTCCAAATTAAATGTAAGAGAGACTAACAAAATATTACCATAGTAGAAAGCATTATTAGAAATTAAGTAAATGAATAAACATCCCCCCTTCTGGTGAATATTTGTAGTAATTATTGAAAATTTTTGCAAGCATGTGGTATTTTAACAAACCTTAGCATTATATGACATGCAATTGTAAGTGAGCAAGCTCTGGGGTGTTGTGCTCTGAGAACTGGATGGTGCTCTGGCCTTGCTCCTAATGAGAGGTAAATAAATAATGTACAACATCAATTTGGCACACAGATGGTACCAAGGAATGAGCAGAACAAACAGCCAGCTCTTCTAGGTTGGGACAGGCGACTCCATGTGTAGCAAGTTTCTGGATACTAAGGAGAGATTAGGCTGTCTAGCAACTTCATGAGGTGTAGACACTTTAGAGGAGACATCATTGCAACTGGCCCATTTGAGAAAAATCAGTATTTGTTTAACATCACTAAAATCAGCTTAGAACCAAAAAAGTTTTTGAATGCACTGAAATGTGTTTGAAATCATCTAAAAACTAACTCTTATATTTATCCAAAACCACTCGTCATCTAGCCAGCCAGCCAGTCACCCATTCATTGGTCATTTAAAGCAGGGGACCCCAGCCTCCAGGATCTAATGTCTAATAATCTGAGATGGAGCTGATGTAATAATGATAGAAATAAACTGCACAGTAAATGTATTGTGCTTGAGTTATCCCAAAACCATTCCCCCACCCCAGTCCATGGAAAATGTGTCTTCCATGAAACCGGTCCTTGGTGCCAAAAAATTTGTGTCCTTCGAGCTTTTCTGCCTGGTTTCTGAATCCTGAGCCTCAGCTTAATAATAATATAATCTTGGGCACATTATTTAACCTTCCTAAGCTTCCTTAGGTTCTTCATGTATAAAATGGATCTCTCCTAGATTCCCCATCATGAATTAGAGTTAAAATTTAAAACTCCTAGCACTGGGTCAGGAACATAGTAAGTGCCTGGTTTTTGTTAGAAGTTTTTATTTCATTCAAATTTGAATCACATACCTGCTAGCCACTTGTATTTAAAAGCTGCATAAAAACTGATAATTTTTCATCTGTTATGCTCTCTTCCTTAGTTATCTTTCATATTAAACAAGAGGAAATCACCCATGCATTGAATAGTGCTCAACTCCAGAAAGCAGGATGGTTCTACAAGGCAGGATGGTTCTACAAAACACAGCCCACAGTTTGAATCAGATTTTATTTTCTTTACTCAAAAAAGCCTTTATACTACTTCCCTTACCTCTATGGCATATACATACCACAGCTGTCTCTCTTTTCTGAGATGTACTGTCCCAAGTGAACTAAACCTAGTATCATACTAATTTAATTAATAAAAATAAAATACTATTAGTTTGAAGTAATTAGGGAGATAATTAAGAGAGTTGGAATTTGAAATTACAGGTGGGTTTTAGGGGAAATCAAATTATTTTTAACACAATTAGGTAGTGTTAGTGTTACTCGCTTGGTCGTGTCTGACTCTTTGTGACCCCCAGGGACTGTAGCCCACCAGGCTCCTCTCCATGGGATTCTCCAGTAAGAATACTGGAATGGGTTGCCATTTCCTTCTCCAGGGGATCTTCCCGACCCAGGGATCAAACCCAGGTCTCCTGCATTGCGGGCAGATTCCTTACCGTCTGAGTCACCAGGGGAATTCTGTTTTAACCCAGTACCTTAGGCAAATGCAACATTATGTTACTAAGGGAAGATTCTTGAGTGCAGCTTCTTTAAACAGATTGACTTTTTACAAGCAAATCAAGTCTATGTAAATGAATATTGATAAAATATTCGAAAAAATATTTGTATTGTCCCCAAAACCTTACACAGATTGAGAACAGGGCACAGAAACAACCTCTGTTAGAGTTTTGGGAAAAGTATAGAAAACGACTCAATATAGCTGAGACGTCTCTTGTTGTTATTCTACCAAAATACAAAATGAAGATACGTAAGAAGAGAAAATGTGGGAAATGGACCATAAATAAAGAATGAAAAATGTCATTTATCAAGTTCCAATCAAAGATTTTATACTGAAAAATAGATATTTGAATGTACAACTTAGGTTTAGCAAGACAAGTCCCCCCACCCCCACCCCCAGTAAGGAGGAGGAGAGGAGGAAAGGAGAGAGAAAGACACAGGGAGACAAAGAAAGTGAAGAGGAAAGGAGGGAGGGTAACAACAACCTTTCAATGATTCAGCAGCAAAACCTAAGAATCTTGGAGCTAGGCCTGAATGGGACAGAGAGATAAGTAAGGTTCACTTTTTTAGCATATATGTATAACATATATAGTGCTTATTATATTCTTAGTACTGTTGTAACATGAGAAATAAAACACTAAATGACAAACGCAATTGCACTTTATTTGACATAGAATTACACTTTGAGGTGGACAGACAATGCACAAATATTTAATAATTTAGTTTCAAGTAACGAAAAAACTAAGATCATGGCATCTGGTCCCATCACTTTATGGCAAATTGAAAGGGAAAATGTGGAAACAATGACAGATTTTATTTTCTTGAGCTCCAAAATCACTGCGGATGGTGACTACGGTCATAAAATTAACAGATGCTTGCTCCTTGGAAGAAAAGCTATGACAAAGCTAGACAGCATATTAAAAAGCAGAAACATCAGTTTGCCAACAAAGATCCATACAGTCATAGTTATGGTTTTACCAGTAGTCATGTACAGATGTGAAAGCTAGACAATTAAGAAAGCTGAGCACTGAAGAATTGATGCTTTCAAGTTATGGTGCTGGAGAAGACTCTTGAGAGTCCCTTGGACAGCAAGGAGATCAAACCAGTCAATCCATAAAGAAATCAACCATGAATATTCATAGGAAGGAATGATGCTGAAGTTGAAACTCCAATACTTTGGCCACCTGATGTGAAAAACTGACTCATTGGGAAAGAACCTGTTGCTGAGAAAGATTGAAGGCAGGAGGAGAAGTGGGCAATAGAGGATGAGCTGGTTGCATGGCATCACCAACTTAATGGACATGAGTTTGAACAAACTAGGAGATAGTGAAGGACACAGAAGTCTGGCATGCTGCAGTCCATGGAGTCACAAAGAGCTGAACACATCTTAGTGACTGAACAACAACAATGAATGCCATGGAAAGAATGAAACAGGTTGGTATGTCAGTACGGGACTAGGGTGGTCTCAGAAATGCTGTCAGAGGTCTGACTTTTGAACTGGGGCTAAGTCACAGTTCAGTTCAGTTCAGTCACTCAGTCGTGTCTGACTCTTCGCGACCCCATGAATCGCAGCACGCCGGGCCTCCCTGTCCATCACCAACCCCTGGAGTTTACCCAAACCCATGTCCATTGAGTCAGTGATGCCATCCAGTCATCTCATCCTCTGTCGGCCCCTTCTCCTCCTGCCCCCAATCCCTCCCAGCATCAGGGTCTTTTCCAATGAGTCAACTTTTCATGTGAGGTGGCCAAAGTATTGGAGTTTCAGCTTCAGCATCAGTCTTTCCAATGAACACCCAGGACTGATCTCCTTTAGGATGGAGTGGTTGGATCTTCTTGTGGTCCAAGGGACTCTTGAGAGTCTTCTCCAACACCACAGTTCAAAAGCATCAATTCTTCAGTGCTAAGTCACAAGCCAGGGTTAAATCTGGAGATGGCAGGAAGGGCAGGCTCGAGGAGCCAAGGCAGGAATAGATAAGTGTAAGGAAACTGAGTGAGATAGTTGAGGAGGCAGGCGGAATCAGGTCATTTAGAGCTTATGAGAGGTTGAATTTTATTTAAGTGAGATAAGAAATAATTGGTGGTCTTTAAGTCTCTCATTTTCTAATTTACCTTATTTTCAATTGTTTATGTAGCATTTGTTTTTTAATGATCATATATTAAGCCAAACATCAGCCTCTTAGGTTCCAAATAACACAAAATGTACAGGCCACATTCTCTTCTCATAGTGATATAAAAATAGCAATTAATTTAAAAAAAAAACTATTACCTGGGGGCGGGGGGGGGGGAATACACCTCTATTATGAAACCATTAGATCATGAGGATGCCAAACTATAATTTCAGGCTGTTTAGAAAATAGTGAAAATTAAAATACACTTTCATTTCTAGTATCTGGACTTGGTATCTTAAACTTCTCTCCTATTAAAAATGAAACTCCAAAACTCCTGTATAACATTTGTGGTAGAAAGTGGCTAGCTGTTTAGTACATGCCTCCTTTCTCTAATTACACAGCTAAACGACACGTCCCGAGCACTCTTGCATCCAGGTGAAGTGCTCTGTGGTTCTTGCCTGTGGGATGTGGAGGTGATGTATCACACCCAGGCCAAAGCAGCTGGTGCACCCTCTCCAAATTCTCCTCCCAATCACCCCCTCCAGACTCACATCTATTATCTGAAGTAAATCAGAATGCCCATGAAGACACATGTTGAAATGGAAGAGCCATAGCCAAGAAGGACCCTGGATCTCTGAACTATTGAGTGAAGTAGAATCTACTGAACTATTGATCTACATTAGGCCAATATAAGTGGGAAATAAAACCTTGTTGTATTCAGCTATGTATGGAGAATTGGGGGGGTGCTTATTTCAGCACTTGCTACTACTCGGACTGTATTAACAGAAATTAAGTTCTCTATATAGGACATTGGCCTAATGATCATTCAGTGAACAGGAAGGAAACATATCAGAGGCTATAAAGGTAAAGTCCATGTACTACAATGGCAAAACGCTTGGTAAAACAGGCTCTGGCACCTGAAGTGAAGTGGCTCAGTCATGTCTGACTCTTTGCGACCCCATGGACTGTAGCCTACTAGGCTTCTCCGTCCATGGGATTTTCTAGGCAAGAGTACTGGAGCGGGTTGCCATTTCCTTCTCCAGAGTATCTTCCCAACCCAGGGATTGAACCCAGGTCTCCTGCATTGTAAGCAAGATGCTTTACCGTCTGAGCCACCAGGGAAGTCCATTCAGTAAGCATTGAATTGGTACCTGGGAAGTAACTTATATGCTTACTGAATTGAAATCTCCAGGAGAAGGGGTTGAAATTAATCAACTTTAGAGTATGTTGGCCACTATTGTTTCTTTTTGGCAAAGTATTCCAAGACAGACATTAACTCAGGAAATAAATGGTTGATTTGAAAGGGAAAATAAAAGACACAATAGAAAGTGCAGAAATTTAAGACCTTTAGGTTTTGAAGAGAACCTAGTATTTATAAACCACAGAGATCAGGCAACAATATTGAGGGAATCTTATGTACAATAAATACTTATTAAGTCCCAGTCTTGCAGCACATATCAAATAAAGGGTATGGCCTAGAATGTAGCCACCACTGAGAGAATCAAGAGGATGAGAAAGCAAAGAAAGACAGTTTATCTGTGAATTTAAGAAAGAACTTCCAATTTACTTGTTGGTACAAAGGTCCCTATAGTCAAAGTTATGGTTTTACCAGTAGTCATATACAGATGTGAGAGCTGGTCCATGAAGAAGGGTAAGGACTGAAGAACTGATGCATTTGAATTGTATTGCTAGAGAAGACTCTTGAGAGTCCCTTCAACAGCAAGGAGATCAAACCATTCAGTCCTAAAGGAAATCATCCCTGGATATTCATTGGAAGGACTGAAGCTGAGGCTGAAGCTCCAATACTTTGGCCACCTGATGTGAAGAGCCAACTCAGTGGAAAATACACTGATGCAGGAAAAGATTGAGGGCAAGAAGAGAAGGGGGTAGGAGGGGATAAGATGGCTAGAGAGCATCATCCACTCAATTGACATGAATTTGAGCAAAATCTGGGAGATAGTGGAGGACAGAGGACTCTGATGTGCTACAGTTCATGTGGGTCACAAAGAGTTGGACATGACTAAGCGACTGAACAACAACAAGAAGTTGACTGGAAAGACATAGACCAGAAGCAAGCTAAATGCTAGAGGGATTTAATTGCCAAAAAATCAATCAGCTCAGACAAAAAATTATTTGACCAAGAGTTAAAACAAGCTTTAGACCACCTTATCTTCATAAATAAGAAGCAGACTTTATAAAGCTATACAGTCTCAAAGGGAGACCTGCTCTCCCAAAGTCACATCAATATGGTCATGAAAAATAATCAGAAAACAACTACCTGATGATGAAGCCATAAAGAAAATATTGGCAGAGGTGCCCATCCCAGAGCAGAGAACCAGAGCTTAAAGGAGGAATGTGTCCCATTTCTAGGCCTTCAGGCTATCTTCCCAGCAGGATTTTAGAATCACTAGACAAGTCATTTTTTTTGGTCTCACATTCTTACCTTTTTCAAAAACAGGCATCTTTTGTGGTTATGTTGACTATGTACCACGCTGCATTTTGAGTATAGAGGGAGCAGCTGACTTGTATTTTTAGTTTGTTGGTCACTAGAAAATGAGAGGCCATGAATGAACCTGACAGTATTGACTACACATCTCTGAGAGATCTTGAACCTTGACTTGGATGCAGTGATGGGTTGGGGCATTAGTAGGGGTTATAGGATGAAGACGGCCGTAAATTCTTTGCTACTCCTGGTATTGAGAGGTAGAATTTATCCCTCTACCCTGAATTTTGGCTGATTTAATGATGTTCTCAACCAGTAGATTCTGGCAGAAGTGATATTCTTAGACCTCTGAGGCCAGGCCATAAATGTCTACTGAGACCTCATAACACTCACACCTAGAGCCCTGAGTTTCCTTATAAGTCTGCCTGCCTACTCTGAGACTACCACGCTATGAGAAGTCCAAGCCTCCTTCAGAGACCATGTTGGAAATGGAGAGGGATCAGCCCAAACCCAGGCTTCCAGAGATTGGAAGGCATCAGCAACAGTAATCAGGTTCTCGGACCAAGCCATCTGCTGATCTGAGTGATCCCAGGGGGTGCTGTCAGAAGCACAAAACTGCCTGTGAGCCCCTTCTGAATTTCTGACTCACAAAGTTGTGAAATGTAAAAAATTGATTATTGCAAAAGTAATAATTACTACTGATCAAAAATCAGTAATTAAAAAAGAAAATAGCAAAACCCTGAAGTTTGGAAAATAAAGAACTAATTTCTAAATAATTAATGTCAAAAAGAAATAATAATATGAATTGGATAACTAAGACTGAACAATAACAGAAATTCTGTACCCACAACATATCTTGAGATGAAACTATAGTAATTCTCAGAGGGAAATTTGTAGGTTTATGCACTTAAATCTATATTTTGAAAAAGAATATAGGTTTAAATTAATATATCAAACACTAGATTTATAAAGTTAGAAAATGAATAAAATGAACTAAAAGAAAGTAGATGAAAAGAAGTAATAATATTAGTAAAAATTAATTTTAGAAAAACCCTTATAATAGAGAAGATCAAAAAAAGACAAATGTTTGTCAAATTGTTGGTTTTGTCTCTGCAGGGGACTGATCTCTTGCAAGACTGAGCAATCAGGGAAAAAAGGGCACAAAGTTGATATTAAAAATGACAAAATAGACATACCTAAAAGTACTTGAATGGAATAAAATGTC
This sequence comes from Dama dama, assembly GCF_033118175.1. Lineage (NCBI taxonomy): Eukaryota > Metazoa > Chordata > Mammalia > Artiodactyla > Cervidae > Dama > Dama dama. The sequence goes on from NC_083695.1 coordinate 72,533,381, forward strand.
AGCTTGTTTGGAAAACAATTTTACTCCAATAAACTTGAAAACATAGAAAACCAGAGTTACTAGAAAAATATACCTTACTTAACAAAGCTAACCCAAGAAGTGATTAAAGATAAAAGCATCTTGCGATAGGAATGTAAATTGGAATACTTTAGAAAGTATATTTTTAGAAAGACATACTTTAGAACGGTGAGGGTGCCCATGCTGCCCATTTTCTTCAGGACAGTTCCAAGTTACAACTGCTGTCTATGCCTAATCAAGATGAGAACTCCCTTTCTAACGTCAAGTGATTCCAGAATTCAAGTCTGATGGCTTTCCTACAGCGTCAAAATTCTGCTCTCGTGTATTCACCCTGAACATAATTCTTGACTGGTAAAAAGGAAACGTGTAGAGGAATATCATAGCAACATCATAGATAGGAGAGAAAAAGAAGTACTAAATGAACTCTTCCTCTGAGGTTTTTTTCTGTGGAATATGATAGAAAACCATGGAACAGAGAGAAAGAATGATCTACCACTCCATGAGTCAATGTAGTTGAGCTTAAGGAAAATAATGTTGTGAAGGGGAAAAAAGAAATTCATTGCAGCATAAATCAAGATGATTTCATTTATATAATTCCACTTAAGGATACACACACATGTAGTTAAAGAAATCTTTAGGGAATATAACAGGGACAAAAACTTTAGGACAACAGTTATCACTAGGGTACTGGGAGAATGAAGGTTGGAATCAGTGAGAGAACTTCCAAAGTGCCAATTAGTTTTCTGTTTCTTCAACTCTTGTTATTCTTTATATCATACATGAGAAATTTGCTTGTAGTAATACCAGTCAGGGCTTCCCTGGTGACTCAGTAAAGAATCTGCAAGCAATGCAGGAGACCTGGGTTGGATCCCTAGGTTGGGAAGACCCCTTGGAGAATGGCATGGCAACCCACTCCAGTGTACTTGCCTGGAGAATTCCATAGAGCAGCCTGGGCTACAGTCCATGGGATGGCACAACTGAGCAGCTAACACACGCACACACACACCCCATTTACTGAGTACTTACTCTGAGCCAGGAATTATTCTAAGAGCTTTATGACTGCCAGGCACAAGAGCTTTACTTTTCATCGTAACTCTGTGAAGGAACCATTATTTTCTCTTTTTAGAAATTAAAAAAACAACAACAACAACAAAAAACTTGTTTCATGCACAGGGATGTTACTTAAAATACAGGTTAAACCTCTCATAAATGACAGTGCCAGGGTGTTTTAAACACTATGCTCTAGTGCTTCACATAGCCTGGCTCTACAGTTTTACAGCTTTTCTGCAATAACTATACATAATGCTTATATGCAAAACAAAACAAGCATTATAAAACAATCATCAGCCTGGCTACAGATCTTGAATTAATTTAGGCTAAGTTAAAGATGTTTTAAAGTATAACTGGAAGAACTTTGAAGCACATTAACAACTTACAGGGCAATGCTATTTACATTGAGCTTTCAATTTTAAAAGCATGTTGCCATAAGCCTTCATAAATGCCTAGTAAAGTAGGTTTATATCATCATTTGCATTTTATGGGTATGGAACCATGTCATGTGACTGAGTCCTCATCATGGGCACAGACATTTTATCTGTTACTTCTTAGTCACAGTTAGTCACATAATATGTGTCACACTGGTCCAGAATAGTCTTTTATCTCAATAATGGTTGTAAGGTATAGTCTCTGGATTACCCTGCCCTGAAGACTTCACTCTTCTTCAAGGAACTGGTTATGAGTCAGTGGTGCTCAGAGAAAATTTAAAAGAAAATTAAAGTATTAGACTGTGTCTGGGAGGAGATAGGATCTCAAAGCACATACACTTTTACTAAAATGATGATTCTATGTACATCTATTATTTCCCATAGGCTGGACTTGGTTTAGGTGATGGTTTAGTGTGCCTGCCTCTTGGCAAAAATGTGAAGTTGGCAATGTTCATCTCTCAAAATCTGGTCTCTTCATTTATTTTATTGCTTTTGATTTCATATTCTTCAAGCACCTGGATTCTGTTCCTGCCTCATTCTTTTCTTAACTAACAGATCTCTAGATTAATAACTGATGAACCTGGTATTTTACAAAGGAGGCTCATGTAAAAATCATTAGGCAAGATTGATGCCAATCCTTCAACTAATTCACTTAGAAACTTGAGCATTTCATCCATCTTCTCTGAGCCTCAATTTCTCTGTTTTATAGAGGATGAACTAATGAGTTCAATAGAAGAGATGCTGTCAAAATCTAACAGTTTTGTCTGTAGAGCTACAATGTGTAATTAGAGGACTACTTTAGCTATTACTCCTTCTGGAAATATTTTCAGTTATAAGGAATATATACTTCAAATCTCATTGGTTTATTCAGTCTCTTATCTCTTACAGATGACTCTTAACACTCCAAATTTTCCTTACTTTAGCCATCCTCACCTCCAATCTATTCTAAGTGCTATTGCCGAAATATGCTTACTAACTAGTGATGTATCTACTCTGCTTCTTTCCTGAATTTCTTCCTCTCATCAACTTGTTGGACGTTAGATGAACAACAGAAGTGTAGTTTATGTAAGTTAACCAATTCGACAATGGATACATTTTGACTATAATATCAAGAATTTCCTGTTCATGTTTAGTACATTCATTTGCATTTTAAAAATGAATCCAAATGGTGTTTCTTATTCATTTGTAATGCACCAACCCCTTTTAAAATACTCTAGTCCTTCCCCTAGGGTGGAGTTAACTGGACCACACTTTGCTGTCACCTTGATCAGTGTTTTTGTTCTGTTTTGTTTCCCCCATTATAGTATTAACATGAGCAGAAAGCACTGTTGATAAAACAATAAGCATGTGAACCGTGGGATGGTTACCTCTTCTGAACCACTCGCTCTGCTTGCTTAAACTTCGAACTCATTTCACTCTTAAGGTCATAGGGATGTAAATATTTTGCAGTTTTCCCTTTCTTGTTTTTGACAAGGTCTTTCTGATGTAACATGTTACTCTAAATTTATATGTAGTTTCTAAACTTAAGGTATTTCTCTCTACCAACACCATGGAATTCTCTTTGAAATACAACCCAAGTTGAACATATCAAGTCACTCATTAAATTTTAATGGCTTCTCATTGTCCTTAGAATCAAAACCCAGACCTTCATAAGCTGGCACTGAAAACTTTTTACAATCTGTCTCCAATTTAGCTTTCATTCTCATCTCACTTTCCTCCCTATCTTCTTGTCATCCAACATCCTGAATTCTATTGAATAATTAAAGTTAGTCACCTCTTATCACTCTCATGAGATAATCCTATGAATAGCATTGATCTTTCAGAATTTTTTGGTGATGATTAAATAGTTTAAACATGTAAGGGCCTAGAAAATTTTAGACCACTTGTAAATGATTTATAAACAGTACTTGAAAGAAGAAAAGATACTTTCTGTTATTTGTTGTGGCCTTTATTTGTATTTGTGTCTTTGCTCATGCAGTTTCTATAGGATAGACTTTCTTTCACTATTCTATTTGTTAAAATATCCTTATTTTTCAAAGGTCAGTTCAAATGCTACAAATCTGGAAAGTCTTCTGTTATAATCAGGGTTAGAATTATTTGTTCCCTTTTGTGCTTTGTCAAAAAGCTTTAGTCTTACTTCTTAAAGTTGTTTATTTCTGTCTCCACAATTAGATTGTAAAGTTAATGAGGGCAGCGATGAAGGACCATTTGGTACTCTTCTCCATGATCCCCAGAGTGCCTGTGACTGATTATTCAGCCAGGAAGTGCTTCTTAAAGTGAACTTGGAAACTGAAAATTCTTCAGGCCACTGGGAGATAAATTATAATTACAGAACAATGGGCATTTAAAAAATATTTTGGAGCAGTGGTAGGAATGGTCACCTTTCCAAGGTCAGCTCTTTTCAGAACAGCTAGACAAAATTAGAATGTGGGGACAAGATAGGAATTAATAATTATATCTATATGCTTATGTTTGTTTATAGTGCCATTGCTAGGAATTATGTAAATATTAAGATGATATGCATTGACACTCAAAGAAATTGTATATTAAAGAAAGGAATGACATGTACAAACTAATTATAATTCAGGACAAAAGGTAATGGCTCTAATGATGATAATAATAATGATAATAATTTTTAATGTTGATTGAATGATTCCTCTGTGTAAGTGTTGTCCGAATAACTTTACATAAATAAACTCATAAACTTTCACCTAACCCCTCTGAATTGGTAGGTAGTATTGTTTTTCCTGCTTTACAGATAAAAAAGTAGATGATGATGAATATGAAGGGTGAAGAAACACTTCCAACTCCGTTTGGGCTGCTTTGTAACAGTAACTTCCTTCTAGAGAGCAAGAGTATGGAAAGAGGATTAAAGTTACTTTATAGGTGGAGATATCTAACAAACACATATCTCAAGCAGGTAGTCAGACTTAACAAAAGCAATATCACGTTGATAATATGTATCCTAGAGTGTTGTAATTAACACTTGTGGTCTTTCAAAGATTCTGTGATCTCCCTCCATAAAACCTATAACTCAACTCTGTGAGAAAAATGTCAGGAAAATTTTGATAAAAGAGAATCCTACATTTTTTTCTTACTCATGCTCTTCAAAACTACCAAGGTCATCAACCATAATGTCACAAGGACATAGTCACAGTCAAGAGGAGCTTCAGAAAACATGACAGTGAAATGTAATGTGATATCCTGGATGGGATCCTAAAACAGAAAAAAAAGTATTAGGAACGTTAAGACATCAGGACAAAGGAAATCTGAATAAATGATGGACCTCAGTTAATAATAATGTATTCAGATTTCCTTTGTCCTGATGGAGAGTATAAGAGGCACAGACACAGAGAAAAGATGCCATGTAAAGATGGAAACAGAAATTGGAGAGATGTAGCTATAAGCCCAAAAAATTCCAAGAATTGCCAGTAGCTAGGAAGAGGTAAAGAAGATTTCTTCTCTAGAGTCTTCATAGGGAACTTGATGCTGCCAGTGCCTTAATTGCAGATTTCAACCCCTCAGAACTGTGAGACAATACATTTCTATTGTTTTAAGCCACACACTTTGTGAAAATTTGTTGCAGTAGCCCTAGGAAACTAATTTAGTAGCCTACTACTATAAGACATTAATAATTGAGGAAATGTATGGTCAAGGGGTTAATATGGAAATTCTCTATACTAGCTGCTCAGTTTTTCTGTACTTCTAAAATAGTTGTAAAACATGAAGTCTGGTAATTAAAAATGAGCAAGCACACAAAAAGTGATGAACTATCAGTTCAATTAACAAGAGTGACTATAGTTTAATTTTAAAAAAAAGTATTAACAAATGTTAGCGAGAATGTAGATAAATTGTGTCTCATGGACTGCAGATGATAACGGAAAGGGAAGTGACTATTTTGGAAAATTTCTCAAGAGATTAAATAGATAGAACTGGATGGCCCAGCATTTCTATTCCTAAATATATACCCCCCAGTTGGAAACACATGTCCACACAAAAGCTTGAGGATGCCAATAGCAGCCAAAAAGTGGAAGCAACCCAAAGTCCACTGACAAATGGATAAAGAAAAAAGTGGCTCAGCAGTAAAGAATCTGCCTGCAATGAAGGACATAGGAGACACAAGTTCAATTCCTGTGTCAGGAAGATCCCCTGGAGGAGGGAGTGGAAACCCATTGCAATACTCTTTCTTGGGAAAATCTCACAGACAGAGCAGCTTGGCAGGCTACCGTCCATGGGGTCGCAGAGAGTGGACATGACTGAGAATGGACTAGTATTTAGAACTGATAATGCTGCAGTATAAATAGAATTTGACAATGCTATACTAAGTGAAAGAAGCCAGAAACAAGGAATATATATTGAATGGTTTCATTTATATGAAAATTTCACAAAAGGCAAATCCATAAATACAGAAAGTATGTGGGTAGTTGCCAGGGACTGGGGGAGGGGTGGAAGGAAATGGAGAGTACTGCTAATGGATTCAGAGGAGGGGGCGAAATTGGGGTGGAGGTGATAAAATATTCTAAAATGTATTGTGGCAATGGATGTACAGCTATCAATATACTAAAAAACATTGACTTATAGATACACATGGATAAATTATGCTATGTAAATTATATCTTGACAAATTCTTTTAAAGCGTATCAGAGATAGAATGATGAACTTGTCCAAGTTCCCATAGCTATTAGAGGGCAGAGTCAGGATTGGAGCCCAAGATGTCTCACACTAAGGGTGTTAAGCCTTTAGCTGCCCCATGCATTGCATCTTTTGTAGAGGTTTCAATGATATTATATAAAAGTATCGAGAGTGCTGAGCTTAAGATGAAAGAGAAAACCATCACAAGGGTGACTTTCCTAGGTTTCCTGGCTCAGAATAGCTCCTGGTAACAGACAAGGGAATTTTTGGAGGAGATATGTCATTGAAGTCCTGATTACATGCACAACCTCCTGTAGAGAAAGAGGCATTTTTGTTTTTGCCCTTTGCAATTCTGAGAAGGGTTGTCTTTAGGAGCAAAGGAGACTCATTCCAAGCCATACAGATAAACCCATTTCTGGTACCTAATGAAGTTCTTCAGATGCATGACAAAACGTTGTTTATAACCAACTTAAAATAAGCTCTTCTGAGGCAGTGTCGCCTTCCATTTCACAGCCTGTTGCACATTTGCTTTTCTTTCCTGAGAGGTGCTGCATGTCTGTCAAGCAAATTTGAGAATTTTTTCCCAATTGCCACAAATTTGTGCATATACGATGTTTTGAAGGTATATTCTATATTATCAAGATTAAAAAATATAATAATAATGGAGGGCTGACCATCTTGATCAAGCTGCACTGCCAAAGTAGCCTCCCTTAGGCCAGTATACTAGGCAGAGGGTCAAGGTTGTTCACTCTTCTAATTCTTTAAGACAGGCTAACCTTCCAGCCACCAAGCCTGGGGCAAACCCCGAAGGCAGTCGAATCCAGAGGAAGACGAAATCTTCAGGGCCTATTTAGTGGAATGAATGGATGCGGAGGAAGAGGCCTGAGGTGTTCAGAGAGGCAAGATCCTGGTAAGGAATCTGTGCATTATCTGCAGGCCATGGAGAGCCTCTGAAGGGATTTTGGAATGGGGAAAACATGTGATGTTTGAAAGTTCTTTCTGGTTGTGTTAATGGAATTCTGATTGGAGGGGACAAGAGAACGGTATAACAGATGACAGATAAGTGCACTTAAACAGATAAGTGCATAGGCTGCTGCTTATCATCACCTTATTTGTTATAGAGCTGTACAGTTGCTCTTTTTTAATTTTTAATTGGAGGATAACTGCGTACAGTGTGTTGTTGGCTTCTGCTATTCAGCTATGTGAATCAGCCATAAGTAGATACATATCACCACCCTCTTAAGGCTCCCTCCCAAACCCCCATCCCGCCATCCCACCCCTCTAGGTCATGACAGAGCACCAGGCTGAGCTCCCTGTGTTGTATAACAACTTCCCACTGGCTATCTGTTTTACATGTGGTAATGCATATATTTCAATGCTACTCTCTCCATTTGGCCCACCCTCTCTTTCCCGTGCTGAGTCCACAAGTCCATTCTCTATGTCTGAGTCTTCCCTGCAAATAGGTTCATCGCTACCATTTTACTAGATTCCATACATATGCGTTATTATAGATTTTTCTCCTCCTTTTGAGTTACTTCACTGTGTTTAACAAGCTCTAGGTTCATCTGCTTCAGTTCAACTCACTCACATTTGTTGTTCTAATGGTGGCTGAGTAATATTCCATTGTGTATATATATATATACCACAACTTCTTTATCCAATTATCTGTCTCTGGACATCTAGGTTGCTTCCATGTCCTGGCTATTGTAAATACTGCTGCAATGAACACTGGGGTATACGTGTCATTTTCAATTATGGTTTTCTCAGGATATATGCTCAGTAGTGGCATTGCTGGATCATATGCTAACTTTATATGGGAGAAGATTTTTAAGGAATCTCCATGCTATTCTACATAGTGGCTTTATCAATTTACATTCACAACAGTAGTACAAGAGGGTTCTTTTTTCTCCACAACTTCTCCAACATTTATTGTTTGTAGATTTTTTGATGATGGCCATTCTGACTGGTTGCTACCTCGTTGTAATTTTCATTTTAATTTCTCTAATAATGAGTGATGTTGAGCATCTTTTCATGTGTTTATTGGCCATCTGTATGTCTTCCTTGGAGAAATGTTTGTTTAGGTCTTCAGCACATTTTTTGATTGGGTTTGTTTTTCTAATATTGAGCTACATGAGCTGCTTGTACATTTTGGAGATTAATCCTTTGTCAGTTGCTTCATTTGCAATTGTTGTATCCCATTCTGAGGATTGTCTTTTAATTTTGTTTATAGGTTCCTTCGCTATGCAAAAGTTTTTGTCTGATTAGGTCCCATTGGTTTATGTTTGTTTTTATTTCTGTTCCTCAAGGGGATGGGTCAAAGAGGATCTTGCTGCAATATTTTACTCTTTTTTTTTTAATAGTTTTTGGCCTTACATTTAGGTCTTTAATCCATTTTGAGTTTATTTTTGTGTATGGTGTTAGGAATTTGATCTAATTTAATTCTTTTACATGTTCAGTTTTCCCAGCATCACTTATTGCAGAAGCTGCCTTTTCTCTAATGTATATTCTTGCCTCCTTTGTCAAAGATAAGGTACCCATAGGTGTGTGGATTTATCTCTGGGCTTTCTATCTTATTCTATTGATCTATATTTCTGTTTCTGTACCAGAACCATACTGAAATGATGATTGCGACTTTGTAGTATAGTCTGAAGTCAAGAAGATTGAGTCTTCCAGCTCCTGTACAGTTGTACAGACTGTTAATTATAAAGGCCTGAGTTCTAATCTTGACTCTGCCTCTGACAAGCTATATGAGTTTACACAACTTTTTTTTCTTTTTAAGATAATCAAGGCTTAATTTTCATGCCAGTGGCTCGGATGGTAAAGAATCTTCCTGCAATCCAGGAGACCCAGGTTCAATACCTGGGTTGGGAAGATCCCCTGGAGAAGGGAGTGGCAACCCACTCTAATACTCTTGCCCAGAGAATCCCATGACTAGAGGAGCCTGGTAGGCTACAGTCCATGGGGTTGCAAAGAGTTGAACTCAACTGAGCTTCTAATAGACAAAATAAGAATAAAATGAAACTCCCTTCTCAGGGCTTGAATGAAAGCAAAATTAGATCAGGTTTATATAAAGATATATATTTACTCATTTTTATTATGTATTTTAATAAAAGAAAGAATTAGGCAATGTCAAATGTTCTTGTTGGTTCCTAATGAGTTAGGTACTTGATGATGGGGAATCTAATGATTTATGGACCTGTGAAATGATAGAAGTGAATTCCTCTTGGTGGCCTTCATGATATCACTGACGAATTTGTGAGGCACTAGCACTGTTGTAGAAATACAGTTCTCTATGTGGTTATACCATGATGAACTGAAAAATACAGGAATCCCCAGCAACCTCAGAAATCCCTAGAATACCAGAAAAGTACATTGAAACATTGAGAAAGCTCTTTTAATTCACTCATCAATCAAATAGGCCTTGGCATCTTATTTGGTCTTTATTCTCACAAAGTTTCATGAGATCCCATTTGGTTCTGGGCAGTAGTAACATGATGAATAAACAATGAGCAGCCAAGATTAACTTTGGAGAGAAAATGGGATGCTGATCAGTGGGGGAGTCTGAATCAAGACTCTGATGGAAGAAATTATGAGGCATGATCAGGAATAGTGAAAAAGTGTGCTGGATAGTAAAGACATGTGTGCCTAGAAAAATAAACTATGACCCCAAATACCAACTTGTAACTTTATTTCATGTGTAACATAGGTCATTGAGAAATATTAGAAAAGTCAAATTTCTAATGAAAAAACTACTTTATTTTTTGCAAAGATATTCAGGATTGGAAGAGGTGATAACCTGAGGCAGGGAGTTAAGCAGTTATTGCAATGTTTCAGGAGTGACACTCTGGGGGTGTAAACTAATGCAATAGAAATAAAAAGGGAGAATCTGTGAAACTGAGTACAAAGGAAATACTGATATATCATAAGCAGAAAAGGAGATGGCAGGATGATCGAAACTTTACTAGTGATAAAATTATTTTGTAAACCGCAAAGGGTTAGGCAAATGTCTTAAACTATACACACTCTTTCATTGTTTTCAGTGAAAAAAGCACACTGGTGTAAAACAAAACACAGTGGATACAACTTATCTTTCTTCAGAAATAACAGCTCACAGAGGTCAATCAATTTGTCCAAGGTTATACCACAGAATGAAAGTTAGAACTTGAATTTGCATCAGTTCCTCTTAATACTATAGTGCAGGTCTCTATACAGGTGTACTTACACAAGATCTAGGTATGAAACAATGCTGGTGTTGGTGTCACTGTGCACCACGGAATTTGCCTTTGTTGCCAGAGAGCTCCCTCTGAGCATACCTCGTGCATTTGTCTTCTTTTGTTGAACAAGTGGTAATAATCCAGAACATCTCTTTGTGACGTTAAGAGGTCTTAGTTGCAAGTCTCTTGAAGATATTGACATACTATGCCCTCAAATTTGGAAACATAGAATGTGTTTGCTATCCCTGTATACCAAACAGTGGAGCTCATTTAGGAGTACTAGTTGCCGTAACCTCTTCCCATAGAACATCTTGTTTCTTGGCGTTTATGTGTTTGACAAAATAAGCTCCTTGAAGGTAATACATCTTTATTTTATTCAGTAACATAGCTCAAGTACTAGAATGGGAATTGACATTTAGTACATACTGCTGCTGCTGCTGCTAAGTCGCTTCAGTCGTGTCCGACTCTGTGCGACCCCATAGACGGCAGCCCACCAGGCTCCGCCGTCCCTGGAATTCTCCAGGCAAGAATACTGGAGTGGGTTGTCATTTCCTTCTCCAATGCATGAAAGTGAAAAGTGAAAGTGAAGTTGCTCAGTCACACCCGACTCCTAGATACAGGCTTATTTAATGTATGAATCCCTTTCTTCTGAATAACAAAGATGAAAAATACTTAAGGAGTTAGGGGCTTAAAAAAGTAAAAGTGAAGGTTACTCAGTCGTGTCTGACTCTTTGCAACCCCATGGACTGTAGCCTGCCAGGCTCCTCTGTCCATGGAATCCTCCAGGCCAAAATATTGCAGTTATTCTGGAATTCTGTTCCCTTCTCCAGGGGATCTTCCCAATCCAGGAATCGAACCCAGGTCTCCTACATTACAGGTGGATTCTTCACTGTCTGAGCCACCAGTGAAGCCCTGGGGGCTTAAAAAGCAGTCTATTTCCTCACCAGGAGGCAAACTAAGGCTTCTTCATTACTATATCACTCTGAATCTTTATAACCAGAGAATCACTGCAAGACTATCCCAAGCATGGTCCTTGACTTTATTTGCAAGGACTTTATTTACTGCTTGATTCTCTGATGGCCGAAATGGGAACATGAGCAAAAAGACTCTAGGGCTACTTGAAAATGAGGGGAACTCTATATTCTCTCCCATTCCTCTCTATTATCATTATCAGCCTGAATGTTTTCTGGGGAAGGGCAGCATGGTGTGATGATAAGAACATGAACCTGGGTCTAGGCAACAAATCCTTTGAACCCCAGCCAACTCCTTATGAGCTGTATGACCAAGGACAAATGGTTATACATCCCTGAGCCTATTTACAGCATCCTTATCCAGAAAATTGAGAAGAGACTATCTGCACCAGCTCACTTCTGTTGTGAAAATTAAAGACACAGCATAAAGATCTTGACACAAAGCAGATATCTAATAAATACTGTTTTCAAATATTTTTTTACATATGTTTATTCTTTCTCTTTGCCCCTGTATCTGTGAAGATAAAGATGAAAGGCTATCTGGGAGGAAGAATCTTGTGTCAGCATCTTGTTGACTCAGGGAACCTAGGAGAACAAATATCTGGTGGTAAAAAAATCTTCTGGTGTCTCTTTGGGTCTGTTTAATGAGTCCTGGACATGGGACCTTCAGGCTGCCTCCCTCTGTTCATTAAAGCCTAATGGTGTGTAGAATCCAAGGCAGGGGTGAACAGTCAGAAATTCACCTTTAAAAATAAGATTTGCTGTGATTCCCCCCAGGGACTGTGGCCTGGGGAATAAGCTGCCTGTTCTTGGGGCTGCCTGCTCTGTGGGAGAGTGACTGTCAGTGACTTTCAGCTTGTCAAATACATTTCTTAGCCATCAGTATTTACTCCTGAGGGAGCCACCACTGGGAGTATCAGAGCAGAGAGAAGTTAAATAGACCACACTGGTTTTGTAGCATCACGGCTCACGCAGGCCCAGCAGGAAGCTCCCCATTCCTGGAATTCACAGGTGGCATCCTCTGATCCTAAGTGCCTCCTCAACTCCTTCCATTTTAAAACCCACTGGATTTAGCTGCTGCTTAATTCATGCCAACGTGGTGGCCTGCACCGGCATGTACACTGCTGTTGGCTTTTACAGCCATCCGGTGAAGAGGGGATCAATGAATAATTTGAATTTAAAGATAAAACTGAGGTTCAGAGAAGTTAAATTACTTTCCCATAACCACACAGAGAGTTTTGCAAAACAAGATCCAAACCTACACTGATTTATAGTGCTCTGGGTGAAAATCATCAGCAAGGGAGTACGATCTGAATTTAGCCTCTTTGTCTGACATGTTCTCAGGCTCATCCTGGTGCTAAGCTCATTCACTCTGCTTCTATTGGTCTCTATAAAAAGCTTCTCTGATCAAGTCTATTCTGCCCACTTCCCACTAAGTAGATAGGTCTTATTTTGATTTTTTTATTAGAGTGTAATGGCTTTACAATATTGTGTTAGTTTCTTTTGTACAATGAGTGTACACATGTGTAGATGTTGCATGTATACATGTATCCCCTCCATCTAGGACCTCCTTCCAACCTCTCCATCTTACCCTTCTAGGTCATAACCAAACATTGAGCTGAGCATCCTGTGCTACCCAGGAGGTTCCAACCAACTATCTATTTTATACATGATAGTGTATATGTGGTGGTTTAGTTGCTAAGTCATGTCCGACTCTTCTGACCCCATGGACTATAGCCCACCAGTCTCCTCTGTCCATGGGATTTCCCAGGCAAGAATACTGGAGTGGGTTGCCATTTCCTTTTCCAGGGGATCTTCCTGACCCAGGGCTTGAACCAGGGTCTCTTGCATTGCAGGTGGATTCTTTACCAATTGAACCACCAGGGAACCCCTTATAGAGTATATATATTAGTCCTAATCTCCCAATTCTTCCCACCCTCCTTTCCTCCCACAAACAAGACCAAGAAGTGTGCAACGGACAAGTATAACTTGGATCCCATTAGCCCATACCCATGGTAATAAGAACCAGAATCTAGGGAACACCTACTCTGCACCTGGTACATCTCTTCCCATTCAAAGTTGTTTATATATACTGACTCCTTAGAGCCTCACAATAGACTCAGGAAGTAGGTATTGTTATCTCAGACTTACAGATCAAAAAAAAAAAAAAAAAAGAAAGAAACAGAGAGAATGCAACTTGCTTAAGATTGTACAGCTAATAAGCAGCAGAATGAGGATTCGAGGCCAGGGAGATTGATTCTAGGGGTGTTCCTAATGATGAACCAGACTGGCTATATTTCTATACTGTCTTTTCAGCAACGTTAGGAGGAGAAAGGCACATAAAGAAACAATAGCCTTTTTTCAGTTTTTAAGAGAAGATGGTGAGCAGATGTAAGTAGGAAGAAAATACCTTAGAAGCTCATTGAGACAATGGAGTGCCCGCCAAGGAAGGGTTATTGAGGCAACATCTCTGGAAATAATTTTAAAATAGATTAGCAAAGCATATCAAGGGAAAAGACAGAGAAAGGGCCTGAAAGGGCTGCCAGGAGTCATGTTGATTATGCCTAGAGGCTTCCATTTTAAAGGCTTAGGATACATTGAATGATGTACCCTATTTCTGATATTGAGTGTATGCCAGGGAAAGAAGAAAAAAAAAATGCAATGATGAGAATCAGAGCATGTACTAAAGATACTGAACAAAAGTGTTCATATGCCAGAGTGTCCTTGAAGTGCAAATTCTTCTCTGCCATTGGACCAGAGGTCACTGAGTCATTACTGAGATGATGAGCTTATATTGGTAAAAACCCCAGGGGTAACCAGCATTTCTCTTGCTGAATCACATTTACTCACATCTGCATTTTGGTTCAGGAAGCAGCAAGTCTGTAGTTGGGAAGGAAGGTTGCATTCCTTTATTTGCTTACATGTTGAAAGGATAAATACATTCATGAGAGCTTGAGATAAGCTTTTGTGGTTTCAGACAACATATGTGTGTATAAAGAACCTGGAGGAATTTGTTAAATGTAAATTCCCAGTCCTCCTCTCCCAAAAATATAATCCTGAGGGTCTATAATGAGGCTTTAGGGATCTCCACTTAATAAATCTGCTTAAGGCATTTCTTTTGCAAGCGGATCTTCGCATCTCACTTTGAGAAGACCAGTTAGTGGTTCTTAATGAGACATGGCTTAAAGTTGCCTGTGAGTCTTTACAAAACTGCTTGTCTGCAGGGTCAAAGCCACTAGGCTCAGAATTCTGTGGAAAGAGGCCAGTCGTCACAGACTGGGTTTCTCAGGAAGCTAACTCTGAGACAGAGATGACCTCTGAAAACAAAGAGATTGGGTAGAGACAGAAAATGAGCTGCAAGGCATTCTCAAAGGAGGCCTCAACTCCTCTGAGAGACTGAGGTGCTAGGATGCCTCTGCAGAGGTACCTTTATGTGGGATGAGGGAGCTGGGACTTTATATCCACATGTTGGATGATTCCAGATGCTGGCTGCCCTGGAGGGAAGGAGACCTTAGCCATTAGTCTTGACAATCCCTACAGAGTCTCAGAGTGGAGAACCATCTGCCAGCCCCCAACGAGTAGATATGGGCAGTGCCTCACCACATCCCCCAGGCTGAGAGGGCATTTGATTTGGTTTGGTTTTCTCTCAGTTCCATGGGTGATGCTTGTGCCCTGCCAGGTTGAGAACTGGGAATGTGACATGTCACTGGCTATGAGGAGAAAGAAAGTATATTGTTTTCCCTACAGGGCCAGCCCTATTGCTATCTCCCAGAGAATTCTGACTCATCCTACAAGATTCCGATCAAGTGTCATCTACTCTTTTGAAGACTTTTTGACTGATTCAGGCAGAGTTAATCACTCAGCTCTCAGAGCTATCACTTGTATGAACTTACATTATATCTTTCCTCCCTGTTAGCCTGTTTATTTCACCATATCATATTCGTTTTTATATCCTAGCATCTAACGGTGTCTACACATAGTGGATGGTGAATGAATGAATGGATGAATGAATAATTTGCTTATTGGTAACTGAAAAGTTAGAAGAGGAGGCAATGAGGAGATAACACTCCTAATAAGTATCTCTTGGTAGGGTGACTCAGTGGTAAACAATCAGCCTGCCAATGCAGGAGAAATGGGTTTGATTGTTGGGTCAGGAAGCTCCCCTGGAGGAGGAAATGGCAATCCATTCCAGTACTCTTGCATGGAAAATCCCATGGACAGAGGAGCCTGGTGGGCTAGAGTCCATGGGGTGGCACAAAGCCGGACATGGCTGAGCATGCAAGCACATGTCTCAAAAATAAACTTTGGGTAGACTCAATAATATTTCCACCTTCTTAAGGCAATTCTGATATCACAGCACCTCTCAATCTGCTTGGTAATCAGGGATTATTTGGAAAAAATTTTTAGACCAACCTCTAGAGTGAATTTCACATTAAAAAAAAATATTTTAAAAGTGGGACAAATTCTAGTGTGATCCTGTATACCCTCTTTGTCTCTCTAGGACTCATGGCAGCCTTGTCACCTTCTTGCCTGTTAGAAGCGCATGTGTCAAATGAATCTGATGGCATGATGAACTAGCCAGCTGGTAGCAGATTTCACAAAGCCTCTGATTAGTGGTTTTTAGAAGACTAAGACTTTCTTCCCCTTCCCCAGTAATCCAAATTCCCAGTAGGTTCCCTGAGTTATCCAGTATCCTATGATGTATATCACCAAGGGCAGTCAGATATACAAAGTCAAGTAAATTCTTAGCCAAGTAGCCCTTAGCTTGATTATCTTGCAGCCTGTGCTCTCTCCAGTCACTTGCAGGAACAACCCTGAGGGGAACCACCAGTGATCAGCCACAATAACAGGTCACTGAGGACTCGGAGGGGGAGGAAAACACAATGAGTTTCACAAGTTCCTTATCCATCTGAGAAATGCCTGGGGACACAAGTTGTTTGGGAGCACAGTACCATTACAGGCTCCTGACAGTTTATTTCAGATTTGTCCTCAGGGACAGAGTATCAACATTTCCTACTGATGGCTTGAATAGGTGAGTGATGCTGCCAGTTGTTCAAGCAGCAAAGAAGAGCTTAGGAATATAATAGGAACGTTGGTTTCCCTTCAGTGTCTCTACAGCTGGAAGTTTTCTAGTATTTTCTTTCCTGCAAAAACCAGTGCTCGAAACCTTCAGGAGGTGGCACAGCGGGTAGAAGGGCATTCGTTCCAGATCCCCCATCCCACCTGACTTCAGCATAAATGATTGCTTCACTCCAAGATAGCATTTTAGTACAGCTGATTTTCTGAGAACAAACCTTAACCGTTTGGGAAGTCCTGTGGATACCTTATAAGTACATCTATAAGAAACCCTTCATTTTTATGAATGTAGGTGACTATGAAGACAATAAAGCTAAATGTTCAATATGAGTAAAATAGTCTAGATAGTTGGACTAATGAGTACTTCAAAGACAAAGGATAAACTGGCAATAGGAGAAAGGAAGCTAATGTCTCCTAAATACCAGATCCCCTACACCTATCTCCTCACCTTTCCCTGCAGTGGAATCATGGCCCTCTGTGCTTTAGAGATGAGGCTCAAAGAATGAAATCAGTTACCCACTGTTGCACCTTTAGTGAGGAATGATACTGGGTTCCTGCTCACCCTTCTCATCTCTGATGCTTCCTGGTAGACTTGAGAGGAACAGAAACTAGAGAACAAAGAGGAGGAACACGATGGAAGATGGTGGCAGTAGTATTGGGTTGGCCAAGAAGTTCTTTGGGGCTTTTCTGTATGAAAAAACTGGAACAAACTTTCTGGCCAATCCAGTGAAATGGACTAATAGATTATATTCTGGAGTACTGTCATTAGAATCACCCAGGAGCTTACAGAAACGGTGACTCTTTCATTCCCTGTTGATGCATAACTCACCTACTCCACAACTTAGTAGCCTAAATAAAAACAAGGTATTATTTTTTTCAGGAGTCTGTGACCCAGTGGGGGCAGTTCTTCTGTCTCAGCTGAGTTTGGCAGAGGTCCTGGGTTGTCTAATAGGTTCCCAAACGGCCTCACTCACTTGATATTCTCTGCCAGCAATAAGCTCAGCTGGGGCTTTCAGCAACAGGTCTCACTTCTTCCTGCGAGCATCTCCAAGGAGCCACAAGGCTTCTTTATAGTTGGCAGGTGGGTTCCAAGAAGGAGCACTCCCAGATAACAAGCCCCAACAGATAAGCACTTCTCAAACTATTGCTTCCTTCACATAATGCCTCACTACCCAAAGCCAATCAAATGGACTAACCCCTTTAGGGGAGAGACCTCTACAAGGGCAAGGAGACTACCTACCACAGAGAGGTCTCCTTTCCCTGCTATGTAGATTTTTATTTTTATTTTTTTTGCTTGCAAATCAAAAGAGGTTGTACGCAGGCATCTATTTTTAATACTCTTTCTAAAGTATCTCTATACTCTATCTTCCTACCTTTCCTTATCTACCACCTACTTTCTTTCTTTAAAACCTTCTTTTTGCTGAAAATCTTGGTTAATTCATTAATCTGCAAGGCAATGGGTTTATTGATTGTGAGAGAAAGAGATCCATTGATCTGGAGAGAAAACAGTAATAATAACAACCACAAAAATTCCACTAAAAAAGCAATGTGTAGTCACGAATGACCTCTATGTCACTATGAAATGAACATTTTTCAACCGTCATCTTTCTCAGTTCTTTACCAGCTCTCAATAGTGTTGATTGCCCCGTCCTTCTTAAAATACTCTCTTCCTTCACCATTTGTGATGTATCGTGCACACCTCCTTTTCTTCTTTTCTATTTGCTAGTTCTAGTCTCTTTCTTGTTCACTTTTTTCTCTCTAACTTCAAATGTTTGCATTTTTCAAGGCTTGGTTCCAAGTGCTTTCCCCCTCTCAACCTCTATTCATTCTCTAGGCAATATCACACCCACCAAATGCTTCCATCATCAACTATCATGTATATGCAAATGACTCCCAAGTTTATGAGACTAGTCTGTAACTTTGCACTGAGTTAGCCTATAGGCAGTCTTATACCTCCAACTATTTTCCCCCCACACTTCTCCTAGGATGTCTCAAAGGAATTCAAACTAAAAATGTCCAAAACTGAATTCAATCCCCTCTTCTACCTAGAGTCAATCTGTTCTTCTTCTATTGTTCATTATGTTAGTAAAGCATGCAATCATCTAGGTCATTCTTCAATGAGAGTTTGAAGAGTAATTCTGTCACTTCACTCTCTATCAACCACCCACACACCTCATTCAATCTACCATGACTTTTTCATCTTACCTCCTCTAATATATCAGCTTCTCTCTGGCTTCTTCTACTATAGCATCCTCAGGCAGACTGCCATCGTTTCTCATCCAGAAAGCAAATTGTAAAAAAAAAACTTTCTAAGTGGTCCCCCAGAATTGTCTCATTCCATTTCCTTCCACCTTTTTGACCCACCATTCTTTGTCCATGTGTCAATCACAGTAATCTGTTTCAAAAAACCCACAACGTCTAATTATGTCATTTCATTTAAAGCATTCATTATTTTCCCAATGCTTTTAGAATAAAAAACAAAATCTTACCATGATTCACAAGATCTTGAATGATCAGTTTCTGCTTCCTATCCAGCCCCTTGTCCCAGTCTCCCTCCTGTTTTCTGTAGTTCACATGCCCTGGCATTCTTTTCATTTTTCAAATGTAGAAATATCTCCTACCTGACAACTTTGAATGCCTCCTCAACCCCATTTTCTTGCTGATTCTTCAGATCTCAGTTCATACATCTCCTCCTTAGAGAAGTTGGTGAGTGTTCACTGTACCCAGCAGGCTATATCAGGATTTCTTATCACACTCACAGACCCATGAATTTCTGATAATTAAAATTAATCACAGTTCATGATAATGCATCTGTTTGTGTATTTAATATGTAAATGTCTCACCCATTAGATAGTAAGGTCTATGAGAGCAAGAAGTACATTTGTTTAACTCATTATATCTGTAACATCTGTCAAATAAAATACCTTAGCATGTTTTTGGTTGAGTGAGTAAATGGAGGAAGGAAGGAAACAAAATGATTTTAGGACTGTAGTCTTGCCCAAGACTGCCACCTTAAATGTTAATTGCCTGCTTCTTTGAACCGTTTTTGTCATACATCTCTCATTTTCTCTGGTAGACTACTCCTGGCCAGGATTGCTTCATTTTGTGCCATGACCTTTGTGCTCTGTGGTTAGCCTCCCTCAACACCAGCATCTGGAGCTTCCTTTCCTGGAATGAACCCCACTTCTTACAGGCATGTTCTAGTCTCATACTAAGTACTAGTCCTTGGAGTCTGCACTTGCTAAAAATACCCTGGCTCTGGTGAGCAAAGTCTCAAGATTACATAATACCTCTCAAAGTTGGCTCCATGATATATATATAAAAGAAACAAAACCTATGTGCCAATGCTAAGATGAATTCCACCTATAACTGGATTGAATGGTAGCTGAAGAGTATAGGGGATTGTTGCTAAAGGAGACAAATTTCTGCAAGTAAACTACCAATATTAATACTAGGATATATGCATATGCATTGCTTGAAATCTGCAAGGTACCTACTTCCTGTTTCCAAACAAAGCTTGCCCTTGAGAAGTATAAGTTTGTTTGGTTTCTCCACTCATTTGAATTTCTGACAAAACAACCTATGATACAACCAATCAGACCAAGTTGCTTTGACACTCTGGGATGTCTGAAGCATACTGAGGGCAATCGATCGGACTGCACTACTGTCCATTCACCTTCAACTAATCCATTCTGCCTTGACCTACACTAGGGAGGATTACTCAGAAATTTGGTTTCTGCCACTTGTAAGAGTTGAGAGTTAAGTTGTATAGGCTCCTAATCATTATTGCACTTTGCACTTTTAATGGATATTTTCATCTTGGTATTCACTTTTCCTCCCTTCTGCACATCCTCTGAACTGACTTGTGTATAGACTAGCTTTGCACATTGATGAATTGGAAAAATGGTGCTCAGCAGTTTTGCATTGGGAAAATTATCTGTATTTTATTAAGGATGAAAATGGTTTTTAATGGTTATTTAAAGGCAAGAGTTCTTAGAATGTTTTCCATAGGGCCCTAGTGGACGTGGTTAGTTCCTTTCATAATTGACACATTAACCTGTCTCCAGGAAGCCCTCTTGTTTCTTATTGACTGAATTACACTAAACTCTGGATAATTATACCATTTGCAAAGAAAGACAAGTATTTTGCAGACATTTTTACAATTCATGGACTAGGAATTCAAGTGTTTTTTTTTTTTTTTTCTTCCCAATTTTGACAATAGAAAATGACCCCAAACATCTCACATTTAGCATACACCAAACAAAGATGACTGGTGATTTTTAAGAAATGTATACTCATCCATCCATTAATTAATCCATGTTCCATTCATCTCCTTATACAGGGAATGTGTATTGCACTTGTACCATGTCCTACTGTTGAGTTAGATACTAGGGATATATTGATAAATAGCATAAAAAATTAAAAAACAAAACAATATATAGTTCCTGGCCTGTGGCACTAATGCTTATAAAGAAATAGAAATAAAAAAATCACAGGCCAGATGTGCAATTGCTTCTATGACCACCACCATTAATGATAGCTATATTATTTCTATGTAAGCATATAGTATAGCTCTCTTGCCTATACACGTACAGGTAAAGAGAAAGATTTGCTTAACCTCTGACCTCTTACTATAGTCTACTAATTATGGAGGGATTAAAAATTTTGAAATAATGCCCATAGTTATAATGCTCATAAGATTTTGCTACAGTAGGTGTGTTTTGATAGTTGAAAGAACTTCCTTTCCTGTTATATTCCTGGGCTATATCTCCCCTGGTTCTTACAAAAAGTTCCATTACCACTTTAACACCTAGGACCCTCACAGGCTCGCCTTATATTTAGGAGGAATTTAACAACAACAACAAAAAAACCTTATAGTTAACATAATTTGCTCATATTCTGTGAGTATCTCTTGTGTGTTCCTGTCTTGCCTTTGCTCTGTTTTCTTCACCTAAAGGCCCACATTCCTTTAGACATCTATTTCTTCAATAAATTTAAAAGATTAAGAATCATATATAGTACATTCTCAGACCACAATAGGATAAAATTAGAAATCATTTCCAGGAAAAAAAAACTGGGAAATTCACAAATAAGAGGAAAATAAACACTTCTAATTAACCTATGGATTATAGAAGAAATCAAAACAGAAATTATAAAATACTTTGAGATAAATGAAAAGGAAGATTCAGCATAACAAAATTTGTGAGATATAGCTAAGAACTAAGAATTGATCAGTTCCTAGAGGGAAATTTATAGTTGGAAATACCTGTATTAGGAAAAAAGAAAGATCTCAAATAAGTAACCTAACCTCTACATTAAGACACTGGAGAAAAAAGTAAAACCAAAACTAAAGATGACAAAAGAAAAGAACTAAATATCAGAGTGGAAATTAATAGAGAATAGGAAGAAAAAGAGTATAGAGAAAATAAATGAAACCAAAAACTGATTCTTTGAACAGATCAACTAAATTGAGAAAAATTTAGTTAGATATACCAAAAAAAAGAAGACTCAACTAGAATCAGAAATAAAAGAAAGAACATTAGTATTTCATACTAATACCAATCTTGTAGAAATAAAAGGGCTATAAAGTGAGTACAATGGACAATTGAAAGCAACAAACTATATAACTCAGATAAAATGAACACATTCTACAAGGACATGGCTAAAACTGACTCATGAAGAGCTTGGCTAAATGGATCCTATAATAAGTAAATTGAATTTAAAAAAAAAAACACAAATATTATCTAGACCTAGATGTCTTGATTGTTAGATTTTATCAAATATTCAAGGAAGAATTAATCTCAATTCTTCACAAACTCTTCTCAAAAATAGTAGGGGAGGAAACACTTCTCAAATTATAAGACCAGTGTTACCCTGATACTGAGGCCAGAGAAAGATAACACAAGAAGTTACAGAATTAAACCCTACCTGACAAAATAATTGGGAATATATAATGATGCTTCCATTGGGAAGTGAATACCCTAGGACATTCAGCTCTATAGGTAGGAAAAACAGAAGGGCCATGTTTAACAAGATCACAAGAACAATAAAAATCTTCCCAAAGAAAGTCAATTTATTTTGAGGCCTCTTTTCCTGAAAGAAAAATATTGTCTCCAGTTCAAAATAGGTTTTCATAATTCAAGGAGCTCTAGAGTCTCCTTGTTACATTTCATCATTTGAGATTTGATTAAATCTAAATACTTTCACACTTATATATTCTAATCCTCTAGCCACTGAATAATCTACCTGTATCTTGCTTTCTGTTACAACAGAGAAAGTGCCACTCCATCTACACTCTAATATAGCAGCCCTGTATACATACACAATTATTATTTGACCTCTCAGTGGTGTGTATATGTGTGATACCCTATGAATTATATACGGTATATACATAAGTAAAAAGCCTGTTCCTCTTTGAAAATTCTTTTGTTGGCTGCAACACTACACTTAATGAGAAAGACATGAGATTTTTTCTAACCCTTAGTCACTCTTTCTAATGCCAGCATGCCAAGGGCTTTGGTGCCAATATAAATCCACTAAAAATGCTGCTGAGGCTACAGTGCCAGTACTGTTAGCACTGTTCTGAGATCAATGATCCATGGACATTTAGAGAGAGATTCTTTTAGCATTTTCTTTTTCCTGCTTTCCTTTCTCTTTACCCTAGGCAAATGTCCCCAGTGGCTAGACAACAGACTATTTACATGAAAAATAGTATGCTAAACTCAGCATCACCTGCGATGATAAACACAGTGTAGTAGCTACAGATCACTTGCCCTAGGAGGAGTTCCTTCCAGAAATTTGCTCCTGTAAACAGAGTTCTGGTGATGTGACATATACATGCCCAGCTATAACCAAATCCCTCGACCTCCCCTGATTAATCTCAAGAAGGACTCTTGTTAATGACATTAAGTCATTTAATTGAAAGGGAGTAGAGCATACTTCATAAACTTTTGTTTGTTTCTCTAATTAAGATACCATTTTAATTAAT
This sequence comes from Dama dama, assembly GCF_033118175.1. Lineage (NCBI taxonomy): Eukaryota > Metazoa > Chordata > Mammalia > Artiodactyla > Cervidae > Dama > Dama dama. Next base: position 72,556,764 of record NC_083695.1, read on the forward strand.
TGAGTCACTTTAAAGTTCAGGTATCATTTGCCAGTTTGCCAGGGAGTCAAAACCACATATACCAAAGGACTAATAGATACATAGGAAGCTCACTGAAGTTGAACAAAGACTTGCTCTAAAACCATTCCTACCCATTTACCTTAGATATGTGCCACTGCTTATTTGGCAGTGCTACAGAATGGCAATAAGGATATCTCTTTGTGGGATTAATCTTCTTCTCCATCAGAACCAAGTTCTCCACTATAGATGTCTCTTGTTCAGACAGCAAACTCCACCCATACTCATTTAGCTGAGATGTTTCCAAATTTCACTTTTGTTCATTAGTGTCCCCCCATCTGCATTCTTATCAAATTCTGAACCTGTCTGATGGGCATCTGGCATTTCTTGATCTTTCCCATCTTAGCTAGTATACTGAAATAGATTGACCAGCTGTCTGCTTTTTTTTTTTTCCTCAATTAACATTCATTTATATAATTGAATTCAATATCTCTGATCCTTAATAATAGATAAAATCCTCCCACCATACTAGGACCACCTAGTGCTGTCTTTCTCTGTTCCATTAAGGCAGGACATCTTTTCTCCTTATATGGTCTTGGCTCCAAACAATGGACAAAAGAGATTTGATGACCACCTGACTTGGTGCAGAAAAATCAACACAGAAGTTCTGAATTCTGTTTTACATAATTGCTTATGAGCAAAATACAGTGTATGTTTTTCCCTTTAAAGAAGGCAGCTAAATTCTTATAAGTGTGATTATTAAGTCTGAATATGTGAAGATGAAGTCAATAGTTGGAAATTCCTGTATGATGGTATATAAAATAGATGAAGCATCAAATAAGGCATGATATATAGCAACTGTAATCAAATGTATTTACTGTTGATAATTTTAATTAAGGAAGTTGTTAATGGAGTTGTGTATACTCAGGAAAGATTTCATGGCTTTATTTTTAGAAGCACAGACTCTCAAATTTACAAGTCATATGAATTAAATGAATCCAATGATCTACATGTAATTGAAAGCTGTCCTTCCTCTTTGCGACCCCATGGACTATATAGTCTCTGGAATTCTCCAGGCCAGAATACTGAAGTGGGTAGCCTTTCCCTTCTCCAGGGAATCTACCCAACCCAGGGATTGATCCCAGGTCTCTCACATTGCAGTCAAATTCTTTACCAGATTCTTTACCACAAAGGAAGCCCAAAAATATTGGAGTGGGTGGCCTATCCCTTCTCCAGCAGATCTTCCCAGCCCAGGAATCAAACCCATGTCTCTTGCATTGCAGGCTGATTCTTTACCAACTGAGCTATCAGGGAAGCCCTGAAATTTTATTTGTCTACCCTAGGTCTTCGTTGCAGCATGTGGGACCTAGTTCCCTGATCAGGGATCAAACCCCAGGCCCCCTGCATTGGGAGTTCAGAGACTTAGCCAGTGGACCACCAGGGAAGTCCAAGATGGAGGTACTGGGGATTGAACTCAGGGCCTCATACATGCTAAGCCTGTGCTCTACCACTGAGCTATACCGCCAGCTATATAAAATAGATGAAACATTAAATAAGTTATGATATATAGCAACTGTAATCAAAAGTATTTACTGTTGATAATTTTAATTAAGGAAGTTGTTAATGGAGTTGTGTATATTCAGGAAAGATTTCAAGGCTTTATTTTTAGAAGCACAGACTCTCAAATTTACAAGTCATATGAATTAAATGAATCCAATGATCTACATGTAATTGAAAGCCGTCCTTCCAGTGCCAGAGGATAATTTTAATTGCAAATGTTATTAAAGTGTCCTTGTGAATTTATTTATATGAACAAAGTCCCCCATAATAGTGCTAGTATTTGGTTGTTTTAATGTGTATCATACAGTCATTAAAGGTCTCCAGAAGTTAAAATAAGTAATTTCCTCTTTCATTTATTTCTTAAAATATTGATATTCACTTCAAATTAGTTCCCTGAAAGCTTACAAAGTGGGTTGGTGATGTTTTTGTCTTAATGACACCAACATTTATTTTTGTGAAGGTTTAAGTTCTTCAATAAATGGTAATCTGAGATTTTAAAGAAAAATGGATCATCCAAGTTCAACATAGGACCTATGTATAATAGAGAGTAGAGGAACTCTACATGATCCATACATGTCCATCTACTTCATTTTTGCTTTTGGGCAAAATACAAAATGATACACTCTTTAACCTGAATAGTGAAAGTAACATTTTAAGAGGAGAAGTTGGAGAAAAATTTGTAGTTAGCTCTCTTTGAAATCATTTGCTCATTTTCAGAAAGGTCAGAGAAGATGTGAACAAAGATTGTAATGCTGAGCTGAAGAAATCAGCCTTATTTATTTTTTCATTCATGTAATGTATACATATTATGTGACTGTATAAATCTTGTTTTTCATTTTCTGTCTTTTATGATGCTTTGATATCTTAGGAACTTGGCTGACTGGGAAAAGAGAGGCTCTGCCAGGGCTAGCTAATTCTTAGAGATAGCAAATTAGTCCCTTTTGAACATACCTTTCATGTGCAAGCTAATGACCCAAAGTTCATATCTCTCAATCACCTTCTTTATTGAATATTTACATGTGAAGCCAATATTCCTCTTACCTGACCTGATCAGCCCAGGACTAGGTACCAGACAACTTGAGACAGCCCCTACTGAAATTGCAGCTGATGAAATTATTCAGACTAACTAATTATCCTGTATACCTTGCTTTACCCATTTCTTGCCTTAAAAACCATAATCATTTTCCCCCTATACTTTTCTCTAATCCCTTCTGCCTCCTGACCAACATTGGTGCTACCCTATGTGGTCCTGCATGACATGGCATGTTCAGTTATCTTAGGAGCATATTTTCAATGGCAATTAGAATATAGAGTTTTCCTCTTCCCACATTGTGGAGCTTATAGTAGTTAAAATGATATCACTCATCCATATACACAGGTTTCCTTTGGAAAGTTTGTGATAACACTTGCATAATAAAAAATACACAATGTATAAATATCCCTTGTCTCAAAGAAAGCACAAGACCTTTCTGCTCCTATCAGTAATATAACACAATCTCTCACCCTTAGCAAAAACATTTTATAAGAAAATTTGGAAATCATTAAAAATCAATGATCCAGAATTAAAATGGCCTATATTTTTAAAAGCTTTGTTTATCTTTCCTCATTAAAAATATCCTTTCAAAAAGCAGTAATCCTGATGGTGTGAATTAATAACTGCATTTTGGAGTTTCATTGCTGTTCTTGTTTTACTCATGGTTCACCAGTTTCCTGGGCCTGTTTGGGGGTACAATGCTATTTATGTAGCCACCGGATTATTATCTGTCTTGAAAAGTGACAGCAAAACTCTAGGGCTTTAGGGAGCAGAGGGAAGTTTGTTTGCATATAGAAAATGTAATTTTTTTTAGGAGAACAGATTCCAGACAGTCTAAAAATCAGGGTCAAGAAGTAGCAAGGACAAAATGATAGAAAAATACAAGATAAGGGGGATCAAACACAAAATTTCTTTTAAAGTAAAACTGAGAAACAAGCCAGTATCAGATTATTTCATTCCAATCACTTCTTCAGTTCTCAAGGGACAAGGAGAATATTTAATAACATATATGCTCAGAAAGGCCACATGACACCCAGGAAGGAATAGGAAAGTGGGACCTATGTGGATAAGGGCTGGAATTCCTGTGCTAGAATTCCAATTTAGCGCCACGGATCCATAAGCAAGTTATTTTCTTTCATTTTCTCATGCCTAAAATGGAGACTGTAATACCTACCACAGTGGGTAGTTATTAGAATTAAATGAATGTGAAAGAACTTAGGTAATAGTTGGAACATGAGAAATGCCCCCTTTCTAAATGGGACATGTAGCCTCATAAGTTTGGGACCTGTCACTGCACTGCAACGGATTTCTAGTTTTAGAGAACTATGGTATTGTGTTTAAGTCAATTAAATGAATAAAAGTCTGGCTGTGGTTTTCAGGAGGGTCTGTATTTTAAGATCTTCTTAGTTGTAAAGTTCAGCTTAAAAATGAATAATGCATATGAAGGAAGCTGCTATATAACTCTTTCTAGAAGGCAAAATTGTGTATTGTATTTAAGCATGCTTTGAATATTGAAGAGATTTTGGTTAAGTCGTGGGAAGACAATCCCAAGATAAAATATAAGAAAAGCAACTGAAATGGCCTTAAGTTTCTATTGAATTTTGGGTTCTGAAATATATGAAGGATGCTTTTCTCTTTCTTTGGTTCTGCTATAATCACCTGTGTAATGGTCTTGCCATAAATTCAGACCCTGCTGTGCTTAGAATCTCTTTCTCTCTGAGAAAACATCAGTCTGATATATGCATAAAAAGTTTTGGAGGATAATTTTGTTAGCCCACTTGACTTTGTCTATGATGGGTCTCTTTAAAAATTTGTCTAGCACAAGATTCATCTTAGCTTCTGGAAATCATGGTGCTTCGTCACAATTCTGACTTGCATTTTCTTTGAAGGCAGACTAAAATTTCCAAATGTGAGATCACCCAAATAAGACCCTGAGATTAAAAATCAAACTCAATGCTGTCTGTCTGTCTGTGCCTTTTTCAAATTACTTTCAACCGCTTCCCAGGTAGCTCAAAGAATTCGCCTGTCAATGCAGGAGACACAGGAGATATGGGTTCAATCCCTGTGTTGGGAAGACCCCTTGGAGGAGGCAATGACAACCCACTTCAGTATTCTTGCCTGGATAATCCTATGGAAAGAGAACCCTGGCAGGCTACAGTCCATGGGGTCACAAAGAGTCGCCATGACTAAGCAACTGAGCATGCACGTACGTACATCCTGAGAAAAACCTCAACAGTTTTGTGTTGTAAAAATGTGTAATCTTTTGCAACACACATTTCTACAAAGAAAGTTCTTCACTAAAGTTCTTTTTCATGATGAGAGAGCCACGTGCTGAATGGAGTAAAGAAAATGACAGGATGGTAGGAATCAGTCAAAGCTTAGAAATAAAACACGTTCAGCCCCTCACTTTCACTTTCAACATGTGAGAGCAAAATCTCTCTGGATTTCTGCGTTTGTTTTAGATTACATTTCTTCCAATTGGGGAAAGATATCAAATAGCAAATGTGTTAGTTAAAATATCAAATAACTGGTTTCAATGGTCTGATTCAATGTTATGCTTCTGACCTGGTTCGTATAAAATTCTAGTTCTTGCATTAATGGCTATAGAATATATACTCTGCCAACTTGAAAATTCTAACTCTAATGCAAAGACCTTTTTTTTTCCTCAAAAAGAAGGATGAGGACAAAGAAACTGTCACTGAGAACCAACTAAGCCCCCAGGTACCCTGATGTTTAAAAGATGAACCTAACATCTTGCTTAATGCATTCTCAAGAAAGTGTCTGATTTATGGAGCTTAATGTGCACTTAAGATATATCTGATTTGCAAAGCTTTCTTGATTAAAAAGGAGTCTTTTCTTGGTCCATGATGATAGGTTTGTAAAACTCAGATTACCCACTAAGTGCAGGCTTTCTAAGGGAAATGTGTACTCTGTGGCACTTAAGAGCCCACTATCACACGAAACTCATCTCGTGGCCTGTCTCTCATTAGTGTGGTCTTGGACAGGGTCTTACATCCTCTAAGCCTCAGTTTCTCTTTTGTAATATAAGGATAACAATGATAACTACCTAATAGGAAGAATGTGAGGATTCAATGAAATATTGTTGCTGAAAACCTTTGCAGAGGTTCTAAACCATATTGTGGGTTCAATAAATGATAGCTGTGTTTTAGCTGTTATTAATCCAATGATGTTTTATATGCACACAGAGAGCAACCACAGGAAGTGGAGCAACCATTCAAGGAAGGAGAAGATGACCTTCACACCTCAATTTTCTCTGCCTCAGATTATCCCCAACTTTTCAGTCTTTCTCCCCCTCTCTTTCCTACCCTGTTCTCTAATCTTGTCTCTTAACTCTCTCATTATAATTCTCTTCTTTTTCATCCCTAATTATTTTTTTATAATAGCTAAAATCTGCTGAGGATCAAATGCTTCACCTGTGTCATTTATATCCCTTAGAAACAATACAAATGTGGATATTATGTTATTATTACTAATTTTCAAATGAGGAAATTAAGTTAAACTTTTCCCTAGCCTAGACATTGGCATGCTACAGCCAGAATGTGAGCACCAGCTGATTTAACTCAAAAGCTAATTCTATTTTTATTATTGGACATATTTTGTTTAGTTATTTCTGCATAACAAAGTATCCCCAATCAAAATTGCTTTAAAAAGCTCCCGTTTAGGCTCATGATTCTACAGTTTAATGCTTCAATCATGGCTCAGTGAGCTGACTCCTTTGGTCTGGGCTGGACTCATTCAGGCAGCTTCTGTCAGCTGTGTGTTGACAAGGCAGCTCTGCTGGTCTTAGAAGGCCATTCTCATGTCTTTTCAGGTTGGGTTGTTACAGGATGCTTTGAAATAGCCTTAACTGCAACTGCTAGTGTCTCCTCCATGCCTCCTCTCACATGCCTACAGAAGAACACTGACATGTTTGTGTTACCATGGCCGGGTTCTGGTAGAGTACAGATTTTAGACCATAAGACCTGTTGAGATCTCGGTTCATAACTGGCTCCCTATATTATTGTTGGCCTCATTCTGTTAAAGTAAGTCACAAAATCCACATTCAAGGATTGAGGAAATAGTCTCCAACCTCTGATGAAAGGAACCGTGAAGTTCATATTGCAGAGGAAATGAGTATAAGGAAGGATGAAAAATTGAGGATGTTTTTGCAATCAGTTTCCACACCAGATATTCTGGTACCTTGGTTTCTTCCCTGCACTTTGAGTGCCTGGTTTATTTTCATTTCCCTTAAATTCTGAAAAGCATGACAGAGTATCAAAATGCTTAGTCACCCACTAATAAAAACATCTTGCCTTTCTTAAGGCAAAGGATGCCAATTGGTTCTCAGGAGAGCAGAAAACTAATGGCAAAATCTCTGCTTAAGATGAGTACAATTGAGTATCTATAATAGTTGCATTGCAAAAAACCCAAAACAGAAAAAAAAAAAAACCTTCAGGATTATTTCCTTGCCATCTGTCTTTATTTTGCTAACTGACTCTGTTGACATCCCCAGGAAAGCCATGCATGAGGTAGCAATGGAAAAAAATCCACAAAGTAATTTTCAAACACACATTTCTGTTTTTTTATGGCCTAAAGAGGAATACAGTTTGGGTTGCATAGCCCTATGGCAACAGAGTGCAAAGCCATAGCAGGTACCCACTTCCAAATTTATCTTTGCCTAGAGCCCCATCTAATTTACTTTTAAGTATATTTCACCAGGATGCCCAAAGTCAAAATGTTATTTACAGCATGAGGCTAGCAACAGAACACACTGCATCAATTTCTGCAGAAGAAGGGAGCCCAGAAATCCATTCTCATGAAGGCAGGAAAACACAGTCCCCTTATTTACTTATTTACAGCCTTCTTCCTCCAGGAAAAGGGCTTAAGGTAGCTTACACAATTGGTTGCAAGTTAAGCCACGTGTGTTTGGAAATGAGAAATCAATTCTTTTGTAACAGTTCTGCTTTGATCGAGCAGCATCTGTATGTTTAGGCAGAAGAAGGAGAAAGATTCAGTAGGTATTGATCCCAAAGTCATTATCACCCGTGTTCTGTGATAACAAACCAGCTTTCTGTTTCTACTCAACATTTGTTTGAATCAACCAGAGTACACAGATAAAAAGCCTGGTAGTTCCATCTGTAGAGAATCTTAGCCTAGACCATTGAGTCTGGATCTTCCAAGTACTCATTTGTTTCTCTAAATTACACTAGGATCCACATACAGACACAATTAACCAAGGAAATTCTCTTCATCATTGCCAAGTGGTTAGCGTTATATGACAAAGGAATTTCAATCTTGTCAGAGGCAAGGCTCTGAAATTGCAAAAAGCTGACTCTGAATACCAGTTTTTAAATTCTTCATTTTCAGTAGCTATTCAATAAATGTTTATTAAATTCCAGCAGAAACCTGATGGAAGTTTCACTGCACACAAAGAGGTGTGTATGATAAGTATTCTTAAATTTTCATGCTAAGAAATTAGAGTGTAGAGAGAGAGATGAGTATAATTTTCTTTATAGACTTCATTCTGACCTACAAGAAAGAACCGGTTATTAATGTAAGTTCAATAAATTGCTTGTTGAACACCAAAATGCATTAGACACAATCCTAGATGCTATTGATCATATCAAAATGTAAAATTAGATACTATTCCTGAACTCAAAGACTTCTCAGAGTGGCTTAGAAGATTCAGCAACATGAGACATAGTGCTCGTGGTAAATATCACTAGAGAAGCAGAATCCAGATACAACTGAGCTCAGAAGAGGTAACATTTGCTTCTGAGTAGGAAAGCAGAGACATTACTTTGCCAACAAAGGTCCGTCTAGTCAAAGCTATGGTTTTTCCAGTAGTCATGCATGGATGTGAGAGTTGGACTGTGAAGAAAGCTGAGGACCGAAGAATTGATGCTTTTGAACTGTGGTGTTGGAGAAGACTCTTGAGAGTCCCTTGGACTGCAAGGAAATCCAACCAGTCCATCCTAAAGGAAATCAGTCCTTAATATTCACTGGAAGGGCTGATGGTGAAGCTGAAACTCCAATACTTTGGCCACCTGATATGAAGAGCTGACTCATTGGAAAAGACCCTGATGCTGGGAAAGATAGAAGGCAGGAGGAGAAGGGGATGACAGAGGATGAGATGGTTGGATGGCATCACCGACTCAATGGGCATGAGTTTGAGTAAACTCCAGGAGTTGGTGATGGACAGGGAGGCCTGGTGTGCTGCAGTCTCTGGGGTCACAAAGAGTCAGACACGACTGAGTGACTGAACTGAACTGAGGAAAATCAAGAAAGACTTCATGGAATAGGGGTTATTTGAACAAGTCCTCTTCTGGACATGGTTAATATCAGTATTGCCTACACTTGTTGATTGATATGGCTCTTTACATATCATATTGTGGTGTCTTGGCCTACTCAAAGTTCTCCTACTGTGTAAAGTATGGGTACTATTACTGTCTTTTTTTTACTTTGGAATTTCCCTTAACTATCCATTCTTGCTGTGATACATCTCTTTATAAAGAAGGTCTTAGTGGAATTGTACTTAAGTATTGCCCATCTTAAAACCAAGGTGGGTGGTAATAGGGGCAGATTAAATAAAACTCTTCCACCTTTACTCTCCTATATTTAATTACAGACTTATATTTCTCTCTTTTTTTTCAAATCTCTAGATAGAGCATCTAGATTTGTTCTCTTTACTGTAAGATAAAGTATAAATGCATTTTTATTGTATAAAGTACTGTTGTGGGTGTTTTTTTGCTGGCTTGTTGGTTGTTTTTTGTATCTACTTTTTCTGAGGAACACACCAATATATCAGGCTTTGATTCCCAAATAAAATAAGAGAACTATAAAAATAGAATATAGGCATGTCCCCATCATACTTCTGTCCCTATGAAGGTACTATAAATGTTTTAAAACTCAAATACTTTATGGAATTCAGTAGTCTCACAGAAGCTTTCAGGATTAGGCTGAAAGCAAAACCCCTTTGTATTTACCACAGCTACCAACCAATCCACAACATTTCCAACTAACAACAAATGTTCTCCTTAACATTTCTGATGGAGGATTAAAAGTTGGATGTGTTGTTTCTATACTGTAGCCCAGAACAGGAAATTCTTCCAAATTTCGATATTTATTCAAGGAGAGTTTAGTAAACTATTATTTCATTTCATAATGCTTCAAACAATCTTCACTAGGTGCTTGTTTTATGGCAGATGCTATGCTGAAAATGGGGTACACATAAATGAGTAAGACATGAAACCTGCCTTGGAATAATTCACAGCCTTGGTGGTGACTGCGGTAAAGAAGTACAAGAGATTGTGTTCCGTGCTATAACAATGGATATAAGTGGAAGTTACAATTAGATCATAGAGGAGAGAGCTCCCAGTTCTGCCTGGGAGGGACAATCAGAGAAGCAATGGTGACTGATTTGCTTGAGACAAAAATAGGTGTTTGATCATGAAAGGCAGAGAAACTCGTCCATGAAAAAAGAGGGATGCAAGAATGTAGCATATCCCTGGGAGGTTAAATAGTACACTATTACCAGTACACAGTATATTATCAGAAAACATGAAGTTAGAAACTGGGACCACATTTTGAAATGAATTATTAAATGTTAGTTTGTAAAGTATAGAAATGGTATTAAATACCCAAGGAGAGCATGTTGAGTGATGAGTAGGTGGTGATGGAACTTTATGAATACCCACACTGAAAGAAGAGATATTAGAGAGAGAGAACCTTAGGAGGTAAAATGAACCATAACAGGTGATACCATGAAAGTCAAGGATGGAAAGAACTTGACAAAGCAAGTTGTGGTTAATGGGAAAAATATAACAGGGAGAAGAAGAGTATGTGAATTAGATAAAAGTATATGAATTAGATAAAACCTGGATTCAATAGCTTAAAGTCATTAAGTATATTTTGGGTGGGCTGTGAAGGCAGATACCAGGTTGAAGTAGGTTAGCTAGCAAAATAAGTACTCTCCTCCATATGTATTGCAGGAACGTAAGCTTCCTTTATCATGTGACTCTGCCATCATCTCTTGGATCTAGCCTCTTTATCCTCTGAATTCAGGAAAAAGCAATGCAAGAAAGATCATAGGATAAAGCAGGAGGTTTTACAGGAGCAAGGTCTGAAATCATGGACATCACATCATTTACATTCCAATGGCTTGAACCTAGCTGCATGGCCTCCTTCCTGCAAGGGCCACTAGAAAACATAACATAGATGTGCACACAGGAGAAAAAAGAAGTAGGAATAGCTAACAATGTGATGGCAATCATTTTGGAATATATGATTTTATCAAATCAACATGGTATACATTTTAAACTCAGACATTGTTGTGTGTCAATTATATATCAAAAACCTGGGAAAAACTTGACAATAAAAAGAGCCATTCAGTTTAGTCACTCAGTCGTGTCCGACTCTTTGCAACCCCATGAATCGCAGCACGCCAGGCCTCCCTGTCCATCACCAGCTCCCGGAGTTTACTCAAACTCATGCCCATCGAGTTGGTGATGCCATCCAACCATCTCATCCTCTGTTGTCCCCTTCTCCTCCTGCCCCCAATCCCTCCCAGCATTAGGGTCTTTTCCAATGAGTCAACTCTTCACATGAGGTGGCCAAAGTACTGGAGTTTCAGCTTCAGCATCAGTCCTTCCAATGAATACCCAGGACTGATCTCCTTTAGGATGGACTGTTTGGATCTCCTTGCAGTGCAAGGGACTCTCAAGAGTCTTCTCCAACACCACAGTTCAAAAGCATCAATTTTTCAGCACTCAGCTTTCTTCACAGTCTAACTCTCACATTCATACATGACCACTGGAAAAACCATAGCCTTGACCAGACAGACCTTTGTTGGCAAAGTAATGTCTCTGCTTTTTAATATGCTATCTAGGTTGGTTGTCACTTTCCTTCCAAGGAGTAAGCGTCTTTTAATTTCATGGCTGCAGTCACCATCTGCAGTGATTTTGGAGCCCAAAAAAATAAAGTCAGCCACTGTTTCCACTGTCTCCCCATCTATTTCCCATGAGGTGATGGGGCCAGATGCCATGATCTTAGTTTTCTGAATGTTAAGCTTTAAGCCAACTTTCACTCTCCTTTTTCACTTTCGTCATGAGGCTTTTTAGTTCCTCTTCACTTTCTGCTATAAGGGTGATGTCATCTGCATATCTGAGGTTATTGATATTTCTCTTGGCAATCTTGATTCCAGCTTGTGCTTCTTCTAGTCCAGCGTTTCTCATGATGTACACTGCTTATAAGTTAAATGAGCAGGGTGACAATATACAGCCTTGACGTACTCCTTTTCCTATTTGGAACCAGTCTGTTGTTCCATGCCCAGTTCTAATTGTTGCTTCCTGACTGCATACAGGTTTCTCAAGAGGCAGGCCAGGTGGTCTGGTATTCCCATCTCTTTCAGAATTTTCCACAGTTTATGGTGATCCACACAATCGAAGGCTTTGGCATAGTCAATAAAGCAGAAATAGATGTTTTTCTGGGACTCTCTTGCTTTTTCAATGATCCAATGGATATTGGCAATTTGATCTCTTGTTCCTCTGCCTTTTCTAAAACCAGCTTGAACATCTGGAAGTTCACAGTTCACGTATTGCTGAAGCCTGGCTTGGAGAATTTTGAGCATTGCTTTACTAGCATGTGAGATGAGTGCAATTGTGTGGTAGTTTGAGCATTCTTTGGGATTGCCTTTCTTAGGGATTGGAATGAAAACTGACCTTTTCTAGTCCTGTGGCCACTGCTGAGTTTTTGCTTCTCTCTAAGATCAAGTGTAAAAAGAGCCATAGGAATAGTGAATACATATCAATCTCTGTTACAGCTGTTTTTTCTTATTCTTTCATAAAAATACAAAAAAAATAGCAAAAAATAATTTCTCAGCTAAAGAGACATTTACCAGAGGATTTTCAGTCTTTGCATTTCTTCTTCCTTATTGCAGCTTATCTCTTGGGAGAGACACAAAAATCTTTCTTCTTAAGAACAGAAACAGTCAGTTTTTTAAAAATTCCATTTGCTTTCCAGCTTGAGGGAAAATCTTTACATACAGCTGTCAAGAGTCTCAGGCCCTGCACCTGGTGTGGTGTTTGGATAAGGTTAAAAGCAGTGGAAAATGGACAGTGAAATCACTAATGATGATTACTAAGGGACATTCTGATTAGGGGAGGAAAAATGTAAAACCAAAAAACAAATATTTCCAAATGCCATGGTACTAGCAGACACCAGTTATCCAGTTATCAGGTGGAAATCTCATCTGGGTCTAAGCGGGCATCCGACAGTGTCAGCGGTAGAGAAAGCAGTGAATGTAACTGCCCCTCTGGATGCAGTTATGAAAGATGAAGAATGTGCTGGTGCTCTCGAGGCTATGAGAACCCTGGGAGAAAGTGACCACAACCAGGGAGGGCTTTATAATAGGTTACAGGGAGAGGTAGACCAGATTTCAAAAGATTCATAGAAAAGAAGGATTTTAAACTAGTGGCTCAGAAAGGATGTAACTCAAAAGGGATAGAAGGTTAAACATTGAAAATATGACCACACAATCCTTCGCAAATATTCCAGAAGAGTAAGGAAAGGGGATATCAACTAAGGAAACCAGCGTCACATCTTGGGGTGCTGACAGTGAGCTCCATAAAAAAGGGCCGGGAGGAGGGGGGGTTATGTGAGATGAAAGAGGCCCAACCTAAACAAAGGGCTAAACCAACTGAGAATTTTGAAACCGGTAGGACAACTAACTGTGTTTGCAACTCAGTGAAAACAAACAGGAGACAGCACAGCTGTTTGGGGCAAATAGTATATTTACTGTAACAGAGACAAACCTGCAATTTCTGTTTTTCTAGTCTTTGCCAAGTATTTCTGTCCCCAATTGAAAAAGACAGAACAGGCATTGCTTCTCATTACCAAAAACAAAACAAAAATATAAAAAGCCCCAAAGTCCAATGTAGAAGGTGGAATGCATTTTATTTTCAGCAATAGTCAAATGAACTTGTATCTCTACACCCAGGCAAAGTTAATTCAAGGGTCTAGAGAAAAATTAATAGTTTCATGTTGAAACCATCAGTAACTTTTGAGAAATTTTAGAGACTTAAAGAGAAGCCCCAAAATTTAAAATAGAAAAACAAAAAGATGTTCATTAATAAAGAATCAGAAAAATAGATTATAGGGGAGAAATACCAGTCAGTTTGCTAACAGCCTGCTGCTAAATTGTATAACTTATAAACAGATGTTTATATGCACCTGAAAAAGTAAGTCACACTCATTTCAATATAGCATAATTGTATTCAGGATAATGTGCCAAAGTATCTTCATTTCAGTTAAGTAGTACTAATAGCTATTATGGTTGTATTAACCATACAGAAGTCTAATATGCAAACAGAATTTTCAGGGCAATTTCCACACATGTGGAAAATGTGCTCTCTTTTTTGATTTTTTAAATTTAAAACAATTTATCAATCAAACAAGGCATGAATATGATTCTGCTGCAGAAATGTACATTATACATAAAGCCAAAGACCACTTAGACTACTTTAAGCAATTCTGTTCTCCTCTGATCCTTCCTGAAGATGACCACTACTGTTATTTTTTTCTGCATTCTTCCAAACCTTTTCCTGTTTGTTTATACATGTACACACATACACACCCATGCAACATGCATATACATAAGTGGAGAAAATAAATATTCATAGTTTAAGTATATTTCCACCATAGAAAATATTCAATTTCCTTAACTACTCTGAATATTTTATTCAAAAATACTAACAAATATTTCTCAAGCCATATAAAGATCTATCTTATTCTTTTATTGAGAGCTTCAGAATATTACATTGTATAAAATACCACAGTTTATTTAGTCAGAATACTTTAAAATTTATTTTGTAATTGTCTTTTTATGTGTGGAATTCAAGATTAGATAATTTTCTTCAGACAAACTAGCCTCAAATAGCCCAGTGTTTATGTTTGTACAATGGAGTTCCATGTTTCCTTTTGGGAGCTATTGAATTGCTTTTCAATACACTTGCTAGGTCCTATTCTTAGGATTTTTCTCTTTTTATTAGATTGATGGTCCTCAGTTTTGAATATAACTGTCTTCTTTCTCTCTCTCCTAATCTGACACAGATATTATGAGGAATACTCAGACCAAATTTAGAACATAGATCCCTTTGATTCCATTAAGTCTAGGATGGCCAAAAGCTTCCCAAACTCAAAAATTTAGAAATGCAGTTTGTGTTTTCATAGGCCAGGGAATGCTATGGATATGGTAATACTCTGGAGCCTGCCTTTCATTCATTTGTGCAAGAATCCCTTCATTTAACTGATAGTATTGACTGATTACTTTGTGCCAGAGGCCATTCTAATCAATGGGAATGCAGTCATGCAGAGACAGAAGTGTGTTTTTATGACATTTACCTGTCAGGTTGAAGGTTATTGAAAATCAACAAGTAAACAGGGAATGGCAGTGAACAGTAATTTGAAATAATATTATAATAATGCTTTGAAGAAAATAGGTAAATTTGTTAGAATGACTGTGAGGAAGGAAAGCAAGTGTTCAAATAATAGCAATAGTAATTGTGGTGATGATAGAGTTGACTATGTGAAGTTACTCTTCTAAGAGTATTATATTTTAAATCATTTAATGCCCAGAAAAGCTCACTGGAGGAGGTAGTGTTTTAGCTTTCTCTCCTAGAGGAGGAAACAGAAGCCCAGAGACATGAAGTTGCTTTCTAAATCCCACAGCTTGTAAGAGACAGAGGAACAGTTCCTTGAGGAGGCGACATTTGAGCGAGACTAGATTGCAGTGAAGAAGTCACCTATGGAAGCCCCAGGAAGCATCAAGCTCAAATTTCTTAAGTTTAACAAGCGTGACCTATTTGTGGAACTGAAAGACCAGTGTGAGAGGTTTCTGATATTTTCTTTACTGAAATGTATTCCACTGAAGCAGTTTGGGGACAGTTCTTCTTGTATGAAGTTGTGTGGGAAAATGTTCTGGTTTTCTCCATGAAGGCTTAAAATGCTGCGGGACCACAAGGAGGGGAGAAAGATAGGTCCTGGAAGCGGCTGTACTTTGTTCTGAAGATTCACATATTAGACTGGAGCACCAGGAAAATTCTGAGTATCCAGACTTTAGCAAAGTAAGCTATGCTCAAAGAACAGCTGGGGAAGTTAGGGCACATTTAAGTGGTGTCGACTTAAAAAATAATCACAACCTAAAATTTGAGAGTTATGTTTTATTCAGTGGGAAATTTTAGGACTTCAAACTCTGGAGATAGCATCTCGAGTAACCCTGAGGGAACTGCTCTGAGGCAGCGAGGGGAGGAGCCAGGTTATATAGAAGTTTTGTGACCAAGGGCCAATAGTCTGAACATCAAAAGATTATTGTTAAAGAAAAGCAGATATCCCAAGTTAAGGAATTAAACCAAATATATATTTCTGATTATAAATCACAATATCACAGATGGTATGCAGCAAATCTCTCAACTGGGTCTGTAGTTAGGCCAAATGATTGAGACAACCCTTTCCATTATTGTATTATTTTATGCAAAGTCAGAGGAGAGGTGGTGGGGAAAGAAGAAAAAAGATGTGAGAGAGACAGGGAGAGAACTCAAGAGTGAGAGAGAGGGGAGCCACTAGGGCATGAGGACAAAAAGAAAATAAGCAACAAGCATGTAAGTAAAGGAAAGTTACTAAGTGTCCAAGAGATGTTTGGAGCAAACAAGACTCTAAGTGATGGCTCCACATTTCATAAACTTATCAGTAGCAATTACAATTAAATGAGGTGTATCCTGGGCAGCTGTCTTGATGCATCAGGCAACCAACTGGAAGAATGAAAAGAACAGATTTCTTCTGTTTTAAAAAACCACCAACAACTCCTAAAAGTTGTTGTCTTAAGGGTCTCAAATCAATTTAGCTGAAGTATTTGTGTGGCCCAGGATGGATTAGTCTGATCTGTTTCTATGCATTATAATTACATAACAGTTTTGTGCATTACTTATTCTCCTTAATAATAAAAGCCATGAGGGCAAATAGGTTTAATAGGGCAAATAGGTTTTTGTTCCCCTTCTTTGTTTCTTAGGTAGTCCTTAGAGGACTCAGCTGTCTCTTACAACCAAACTTCACCAAACTGTTTATCTGTGATGTTTAGAAGAAAAAGGCAACAGTTCTGTTTAGAGACTCTGAGATGATGAAAATCTATGCAGATTCAAGGAAGAATGGGAGGAAAAGGGAAGAGATAATTTCCAAAATGTTCAGTTCATTTCCCTCCTGTGTCTTCCTGCTGCACATTCTTGAAAGTTCTTGAGTTGAAACCCATAACTTCTGAGTTTGCTTATTGTCTCTCCTCTTCACCTCTCTAAGATAACCATGTAATAGAGAGAAAAATACATTGAATGTTGCTCTTTCTGACATTTTCCTAAATTACAGTTAAGATTTCCTTACATTCCCATCATTTGTTGGGGGAACTTGTTAAAAAAAAGATGCATTCCTGGGTTCCCTCCTTAGGTCTATGAAAGCAGAATGTCATGGGAGTGTAACCTGAGATGTGTGTCTTAAAATTTAGTAGAAAATTCTAATGTGCATAGATATGTGACAATAATATAGAGCAACCTTTTGTTTAGACAATGTTCCAAGCTTCTGTTAAATGGATTGGAGTAATCACAAGTAGCAATGTGCAGGAGAGTTAGAGGATGTCTATTTTTGGTTGGTTATAGCTGTTGAGAGCTCTGGAGGGAATTCCCAGTTTTCGGTGTCCTTGGTAAATAAATTGATTGCAGTTTGGTAGGCAGTGGAGAGAGGAAGGTAAAGTTGTTTCAGACTTAATAGGCAACTTGGTATATTCATGCTCTGCTTGATTGCCAATTGTACCTACACTTGTTGGAAAAGCCTGCTCTAAAGCCACCCCAAGGGTGACCTGGGAAAAGCTTACAGCATCTCTAGTCATGCCATTCAGGGAAGAAGAGAAATGCAGGTTTTTCTGGGCAGGGAATTGAGTACCATTCAGCAGTACTGAAAATAAGAAAGACTTATGACACAGGTGGTAAAGCATGATGGATGGTTTGGGAAAGCCTGGTTGGCATTTTTATTTACCCTTTCCCATAACAGAACAACAAGAGGGCACTCATTCAATTGGGGAAATCAAAAAGCAGCGCATTTAAAACAAATGAAACTTCACAGCCTATAATGAATTCCAGATACTGTGGCCACAGATTGCCAAGGAAGATTACCAAAGCAATTAAACACTCGTGTGCAAATAATGATAGTGTTTTACAACCTAAATAGGTAGAAAAATAAATCCTGTCCTTTTAGCTAAAGTTAGCTTCTTTTTCTTTAAGAGGTATCTATCTTTCCACTTGCAGAAAAAAAAGCTGATCTTCAACTAGATACAAAAAGTGCTGTTTCTTTCTTTAACAAGTGATGGAATGCTGTGGCCCAGACTCATTCAATCTATGAGAAGAATGGGGCTGTGATGGAGGTCTCTAAGACAGGATGATCCTCAAGTATGGAGGCTAGTTGAAAAGAACTCTTAGACTCAGCATGTTGGTGTACACATAGCTAAGATTTATTACAGCAGTATAGTAGTAGTCAGGATATATAGTTGTATCATAAAGGGGGAAGACACAGGCAGAGTTTGCAAGGATCCCTGTGTGGGCTTCCTTATACTATAGTCCTTCCATGAAGGGTCACAAAAGCACTTTCTTTACCAACAGTGTACATGTGTGTGTGTGATGTTTCTGCCCAGAAAACCCCTTAGAGAATGAACACTCAAGATTTTTACTGGGGTTGATCACATAAGCACTGTCTGCTAAAGTATACCAAAATTCCAGGCTCTGAAAGGAAGCTAGTATTTGTCATAAACCATATTGTTTCCAAAAACAGTCAGGTGTAGTGATTCACTCTCCTCAGTGACCTTTTGACTTGGAACATTCCAAGAGCTAAGTTCTCAGATCCAGCCAAGGGCCAGCATGACAAGCAAGTGCTTCTAAGAAGAGCAGTCTCAGACCTCCTGCGTTAAGTCTTCTTCACCGGGGCAGATGACGAAGCTGGGGTGACACTGGGGTTAAAAGGACTTTCAGATCTAGAGTAAACCAGTGGCAATTAACTATAGATTTCACACCATGACAAAATGAATCACTGAATGATCTAAGAGAGGAAGTCACTTTATTGTATTAAGGTATGGATAAACACATGATCAACCATTTCTACAAAACTTTGCTTCCTTATCTTGACCTTTATCAGTTGGCCAATTCATTTCCTGTCATAAAACATTCATAATCTGAATCCAAGATTAATTGCACTAAAAAAGTTGAAGCAATTTAGAAACTTCAGAAATCTGGCTAATTATTTGTCCCCTTATTTGTGACTTCCTTATTTTAAAACTAATATGAAAGGTGACCTTTTAAAATTGCTTGATATGCTATCATAAGCACAGAGATAAAAATGCTTCATAAATTTCCACTTTCTAAAAGTATCCCAAATCTTCAGGTCTTAGTATTTAAGTCAACTATACGCTATACACCACACTGAAAGATGGATGCAAGGGAACTGGGGAATTGAGGATAGAGGTGATAATGCATTACCTCTAAATATAATTTGAATGGTGACATTGCGCATTGAGGAATAATGGTTCATTAAATACCTAAAAAATAGCTACATCTCAGTATAAGCAGTCACCTATAGTTACAAATATATTTATCTGGATGAAATCAGGAGCACCACTTGGAATGCCTTATTACCTTGCATCATGACTTAAACATAGTTACTGTACTTCGGAAACTGGTATATTTGAAATCAATGCATGATTTGAAAAAAAAATTTTTTTTTCTATTTTCACACTTTCAATTCTAATTAAAGATCTGGATGCCTCAAACCTTGACTATTCCAAAAGCCAACTTTATAATCTTCCTTCCTCTAAGATCTACCCATTCAAAATATATCATTGCCAAATGAGTCTTTCCAAACATTCTGCTAATGTTATCCTTTGCCCCAGAAACTGATTGATTTCTTTTAGCTTTAGAAGTCTCTAAAACTACCACCATCACTAATTTGCTCCAAATTTAGCTAATTTAAGAATGAATCAATTATATCACTATGGCAGTCACATTGAAATGGTAGATAGAGTTTGTTCTGTTGTGCCTCCAAGAGAAACAAATAGACTGCCTTCTTCACCCTCCATTAAAATCTTACACTTCCTAGGTACATAGACTGTTGAGGTCCTCCATCATGAACGTCTGTGTTCTTCCAATTTGATGGTTAATTTTATGTATCAGTGTGACTGGGCAAAGAGATGCCTGCATAGGTAGTAAAAGGTTATTTTTGAGTGTGTCTGTGAGGGTATTTCTGGAAGAGATTAGCGTTTGACTTCAGTAGGCTGAGTAAAGAGATCTGCCCTGACCAACATCCACAGCATTGTGCTAGTCTGCCTTTTTTTTTTTTTTTTTTTCTTTCTTTAGCTTTTTATTTTGTGTTGGGGTATAACTGATTAGCAAACAATGTTGTGATAGTTTCAGGTGAACAACAAAGGGATTCAGGCAAACATAAACGTGTATCCATTCTTTTCCAAACTGCCCTCCCATCCAGGCTGCCACATAACATTGAGCAGTGTTCCATGTACTATAAGAGGATTGGCTCAGAGGTTAAAGTGTCTGCCTGCAATGCAGGAGACCTGGGTTTGATCCCTGGTTCGAGAAGATCCTCTGGAGAAGGAAATGGCAACGCATTCCAGTATTCTTGCCCGGAGAATCGCATGGAGGGAGGAGCCTGGTGGGCTACAGTCCACGGGGTCACAAAGACGACTGAGCGACTTAACTTTCACTTTCACTTTCCCATGTGCTATACAGCAGGTCCTTATTGGTTATCCATTATAAATGTAGCTGTGTGTACATGTTAATCCCAAATTCCCTAACTATCCCTGCCCACCATCCTTCCCCCCGGCAACCATAAGCTCATTCTGTGAATCTGTTTCTGTTTTTTAAGTGAGTTCATTTGCATCATTTCTTTTTAGATTCCACATATCATATATCATATGATATTTCTCCTCTCTGCCTGACTTATTTCACTCAGTATGACACTTTCTAGGTCCATCCATATTGCTGCAAATGGCATTATTTCATTCTTTTTAATGTCTAAGTGATATTCCATTGTATATATGTACCATTTATCCATTCCCCTAGTCCGTTTTCAAAGTCCTGAATAGAACAAAAAGGCCACTTCTCTCTTTCTTCTTGAGTTGGGCACATTTTACCTGCCCTTGAACATCAGAATTTTTAGTTTTTGGGCCTTTGAATTTTAGAACTTATTATCAACAGCTGCCACTTTTCTCAAATCTCTGGACTTGGATTGAATTATACCACTAGCTTCCCTCATTCTGTTGGAACTGCAGATTGCAAGGCTTCTTGGCCTCAGTAACCAGACGAACCAATTCCTACAATAAATCTCCTCTGCCTCTCTCATGTCTGTCTCTATCTTTCTATTTCTCTTTCTATCCATCCTAGTGGTTCTGGTTCTCTGGAGAATGCTAATACACCCACCAAGTTTCCCATATGCTTTGATGAAAAATGATGTTTGTAGGGTCTTCTAGAGAACCTTGCAAAGTGTTTTTCTCTTTTCAGGTAACCCATTCTAATATCTCCACCCCACTCCCTATGTTTTCTGACCCATTCTTAATACTCTGCCAAGGCTGTTGTAGTGTCTTTGCCCTATCTATCGTACAAGCCATCACCCCATCCAACAGCATGTTTGGATTGATTCCATATGTTGCTGTGACATTAAATCCTGAATCATGAAAGAATGTTGCCCTGGAATAGTCTTCCCTCTTCACCCTTGTGACCCACTCCCACACCTGTCCCTCTGGTTCCTTCTTGTATACATGAGCCCAGTTTTTCAGTTATTTGGGGGAGCAAGCTATTCCCATTCTAAGTAGGGATTATAATGTCCTGTTCAGGTTATGTTGAAATCTGTCCAAATTATTGGCCTGAATGAATATCTTGAGTAGCAGCAGCAGAGCAGAATATGTATCCTCTTGAAAGTAAGATGCTTCAGGTATGGTCTTTTGCAAGCCTTCTAAGCAAAGTAGGACCAATTTTCTCTGGCATGGAAATAAAAGCTGCTTCTGCCAGCCTCCTATTTTCAGAGAAGTCTATGATTCAAGATTCTTAGGCCTGTCACCCAAATGTTCTCAATTCAGATCTCAGGTACTGTGCCCTCCTATTAGATCTCTAACTTTAATATAAGGCCTGTTAAGTTTGTATGTTTAGTATCCTTTGCAGATCTGATACCTTTACAATTAAATCCTGGCATGAATTTTAGCCCAATCTATCCTCTTGCTGTGGGAGGTGAGGGTCACTTTAAATACCATCACAGATGCCTTCTGACTTCCATTGCTTGTCATTTTTTAAATTGAAGATTTCCAAAGCAAGGAAATTAAGTTAGTGCTCTCCACAATTCTTTCAATTATTGGTATCCTTAAAGTGTTTATATACCTGATTTACTATGAAGGCTAGTACTTCACCTTCCACTGGTATAGCATGCCAGTCCATCATCAATAAGAGTCAATAACTTTGTTTCTCTGGCTTACCAGGAGTTATCATGGTGAGCAGGAACCTGGAGGGCTAAAGTCCATGGAATCACAAAGAGCTGGACATGACTGAGCCCACACATGCACACATACAAATATCTAAAATAAATATCTGTGGAAAACTGATTTTACACTAAAACTGATAGTGGAGGAGGAGTTTTATATATAATCTCTGAAATTGGGATTCATGAATATTTGTGAATACCAAATATCAACACTAATATTGTCTTTGTTGTTACATAACATTAAATGACCCCTTTCCAGAACTGCAGGACTAAATAGACTATAACTTGCAAAATTTTAAAAAAAAATGCAGGAGATACTTTGCTTAATCTTGAATCGTTGAATATTTTCTGCAAATAACAATATCTCTTATTTTTTTGCATAGTAGATGCTCCATGAAAGTTTTATATTAAATAAAATAAGACTCTATTTGCTGTCCACTCTGAATTTTCAAGGGAAAGCAAACTCAATGATTTTATATGAAAGATGATTTGCAAAATTCATCAAGTGTTCATGAATCCCCATTTCAGAGATTATATATAAAACTCCTCCCTCCCCCACTATCAGTTTTAATGTAAAATCAGTTTTCCACAGATATTTATTTTAGAACCAGATGAGATTTTCAGAAACAAATCTGAGATAGATATACTTGTGTGTGTGCATGTGTGTGTTCAGTCATGTCCAGCTCTTTGTGACCCCATGGACTGTAGCCTGCCAGATTCCTCTGTCCATGGGATTTTCCAGGCAAGAATTATGGGTGGGTTGCCATTTCCTTCTCCAGAGGATCTTCCTGACCAGGGATTGAATCCCGCATCTCCTACTTTGGCAGGCAGATTCTTTACTGCTGACTACTAGGGAAGCCCCGGTAATATTTGGAGCCCCTTTCTCCATTTTTCCACCCTTGGTCATGAAGTTGGAACTCTACTTCTATAGGAAATATTGAAAATCTTACTTCTATCCCCTTTTCAATGACTCATCTCTGCCCAGAAGAGGAATGGCTTATGTGGTAGGCAAGATAGGGAAAAAAGATCTGAGTACTGGCAGCATATAATTCTTGCTTCTCTATTTGAGGTGGTGGGTTGAAGGATGGGCTGGTTGGGGAGTTGGGGCAATTTCCCACTTTATGAGCCTGTGACTGAGGGTGACTGTCACCTAAATAGACCAACTGACTCTGCACTTGAGCTGGTCCCAATATCTAGATTACAATGTGCCAAAGCAGATTGAGCTTCCACTTTTTAGCCAATGAAGTTGTATTTATAAACTGTATTTATAGAAGAGGAAAGTGCCTTTCAACATTGGAAGTATCCAATTTTATTAAGAGATTACACAGACTTTTTTGCATCTGTTTGAGTTAATGAGAGCTGGATACTGATGTTATGGAAATTTAATTATTACCAAGGTTTTGGTTAGTAAAATCAACTTCTAAAGATGAATATAGATGAAAAATGTAAATGAATATATAGTCTACTTCATAAACATTTTAAGAGACCTTTGATGAAATTTTTAATCTTAAGTTTATAAATCAATGGTACAATTCCAGGTGTCTTTTTCTATTCAAACAAACCAAGGTCTTTGTGTTTCTTAGTCAACAGTCAGAGAGAAATATGCTTATCTTAAGTAAATAGAAATGTATCTGAAACAGACTTGTAAGTATATGCCAACCTTTCCTTAGTTGATCTAACAATATACTATACCAGCTGGGTATTTGCTTCCCTAAGCACCTGTGTTAACAGTCTCCCCAATTCTTTCCTGGCTTCTGTAACAGCTTCTAAGCCAAGAACTGAATCGCTGATTTCAGATATATTTTTCTATCCAGAGATAAATTTTAAAATATTGAGCTCATAAATTTCTGCTTTTACAGAGGCAGCCTGATTCTATTAGCTATTTTAAATAGCATTTCCCAATCCAGGATTTCTAGCAATAAAGACTATTTCTTAAATGTTAAAAATTTCCTAAGGAATGGGGGTCCGATTAGCAATCAGAGAATCTATTAACGTGTTCCTCATAATAATAACAACCAAGGCCTCTTTCGCTAGAGAACTATCTCATCATAAGTAATTCTCATTATTGAGGTAGCAGAGTTGTATAGGACTTTGAGAGAATTTCAGACGTTTGTGACATTTTTAAATGTGTGAATTTATCTCTGCCATTTTCGCTTTATTGTTCTTCCCCACTATGACTTTTGGAGTGGGGACAAGTTTCTGATTTGTAATGATGTGTCTAATGATTACATTTTTCTCCATGAGGATTAGAAAAGCTAGTAAAATAGAACTACAGTGCTGTGGATAGGTGTCACTAGGTATAGTTACGAGGCAAACTCCTTGCAGTTATAACTTAGGACTGTAAAATAGAAATTAGACTTCTGTGTACCCTTCATGTACTTCTAAGATTGTACACTGAAGTTATCCTGTTACAAGTAGGCTGGTATCTCAAAGGTAACAGTGCCTTTGTTGGTAAGTTCAAGGAAACTAAGAACTGGAGAGTGTGGCCAAAATAGCAAAGTAGGAAGACCTCCTTCCACAGGCACAGGAAAATTATAACAATTTTCAGAGCAACTGTCTATGAAAATCACCTAAGACTAGCAGAAAATACTTTCCACAACTACAGGCATAAAGAAGGAACCACGGGAGACCGGTAGGAGGGGTAGAGACACAGAATAAACAGGACCCACACACTTGGGCAGATGACTCAGAAGGAAGAGGATGATCACATTGCAGAAGTCTCTACATGGAACAAGGGTCTGAGCACCACCTACACTGGGAAGACTGGCTTTGAAGACCAATAGGACTTGCATTGAGGAGGGCATGGAAATCCAGCATTCTTGCCTGGAGACTTCCCATGGACAGAGGAGCCTGGCATGCTAGAGTCCATGGGGTCGCAAAGAGTCGGACGTGACTCAGCACAGCACAACACAGCATAGGACTTGCGTTAGGGGAGCCAGAAGGCTGTGGGAAATAGCTCTTAAGTGAAATATCCTGGCTTAAGGGTATTAAGGTATTTCCCACCATAAAGGTTTCCCTGGCGGCTCAGGAAGTAAAGAATCCACCTGAAATGCAAGAGACCTGGGTTTGATCCCAGATCAGGAAGATCCCCTGGAGAAACGAATGGCTACCCACTCCAGTATCTTGCCTGGAGGGCTACAGCCCATGGGGTTGCGAAGAGTTGGACACGAGTGAGCAACTAAGTAGGCAACTGGCATACACAAAACCCCAGATGCTCCAAGTCCCAACATAGAGGCAATAATTTGAAAGAGGCCCAAGTCAGAGCCATTGCTTAACTTGGAAAGCCTCTCAGAGAGACAGGAGGAGATTGGGACTCCCCCTAGGGACACAGATGGCTGGTGGCAGCCATTTGGGGGGACCCACTTATCACAGGGCCACTCTTTTGGAAACCTCCCTTTAGCCTATTAGTGCCGAGAGCTTACTCATCTACCAGTGGGTCAGCACCAGCCATGGAACACCCTGGGTTGTGCAGTCAGTTGTGCCAGGACTGGATCTTGTCTACCAGCGGGCTAGCAGCCACCACTTGAGGCAGTCTAGCAGCCATCTGGACTGGGGGCCAGCCCAGCCAGCCAGTATGACCACGTTAGTCAGTCCTGCCACATCAGAAGGGCCCATACAGCTCACAGAGGGGGCACCTCTGGAGCATACAGCTCTGGTGACCAGAGTAGAATACACTGCTGAGTCCCATAGGACATCACCACATAGCCTGTGTTCAATAAATTAGTCTCCTTCTTAATGTTCTTTGCATAAAAAACTCCTTAGTAGCTACCATACCTACAGACTTTGAGAATGAATGTGTAAAGATATAGAAAACACACAAATGCACCTTTAGTGGGTTTCTGGGTGGGTCTAAACTGAGGACCTAGAATAATTATGTTACTAACAGAGAAGTGAACTCAGGAGGCAAGCTTGGGTTGGGAGGGACTGTCTTCGTTCTAGGTCCTATGGCCAAAGTGTGATAATGAACTGTCCTTTCCAAGGCCACTGCCAGGAAACACATTCTCTGGGCCTGATAATATTGGGTACCTGCTTTCAGTATTTTGACTGAGAATAATAAACAAGGTTAAATTTCTCATGAAGCTATGAAGCTTAAGCATTAGAGTCCTTGAATGGCATGGACCCCTTCCAAGACCCTCAGAAGAGTACTGACCACATAGTTACAAGATCATTTACATCTTTTATAAAATTTAAAAACATAAGATACTTGAACCGATAGGTGAAGACCACTGTATTTCTCCACTCTGATTCCCTTCTCTCATATTCACTTTCTTCTCTCACCAGTTAGTTTGGAATGACCAAATGAGAATGAGACTTTGGGGGATCTCGTTAAGCTAGGAAAGTTGAAATGAAGATATGTTCAGTTTTAGTTTAGTGGGATACATCTATGAGGATTGCAGTTACCTATGTTTAGCTATCTCTTTGCTGGTCATCCTAGTCTAGGAATAGCCCTACCATCTGCAATGCCATTAACTCTATTGTTGTGAAATGACTGGATAGCCAGAGGCCATATAGTAATGTAACAGTGCTTTTGCTATTTAGCCATGGAAACACATATATAATAAAAGAGAATCAGGATTTGAAATACACAGGTCAGAAGCTGGTCTGTGGAACATTCTTCTGATCTTTATACATTTTAAAGTATAAGTGATAAATTCACCTTTCAAATGTTCTCATTTATGAAACATAAACTCAAAAAATGTAGACAATATGCAGTTATAAATACATCTTACTTATTACTTTTATTGGAGTCACATGAAATAAAAAATCAAAATTTTGTGTCTATTAGGACATGAATATTATGAAAGCTAAGTATATTTATATGTATTCACAAGTTTTATGCATCCCAACATATAAGACCTTGACTAAGTATATCTGATATATCTTGTCTTGGAGAGAATTCTGGTGGTTTAAGAAGAGGGGCACATGACAACACTAGCAACATGGGGAAAATGTCTGAAAAAAAACACATGCATCTGAGAGAGTGATTTCCTAGGCAGGTTGATAAGAAATCTGAGGGTCCCCAAGGAGAGAGGAGTCTGGAATTCTCAAGGAGGAAGAAAGGACAAACTTTTTTTTTCTTTCCTCTACATTCCTTAGGATTATATAACAATAATATATCCTGCCTGAGGACAGTCTCTGGATTAAACCTTCTGGCTAATTCTGTTCTTTTAAAATGTAAAGTATGGGAGTAGGTCTGGTGAGGTCTTTACAACCTCCAGACATTCTTTGGATTCATTGGAGAGTATATAACTCCATTGCTAACACTAGCAAGCTATGGAGGGGGGTACTCTTTCTACCCCCTTCTGATGTCTATGTCGGAAGCTTTCTCTATCTCCTTTATGCTTTAATAAAACTTTATTACACAAAAGCTCTGAGCGATCAAGCCTCATCTCTGGCCCCAGATTGAATTCTTCTCCTCTGGAGGCCAAGAATCCTGGTGTCTTTTTGAGGTTCAGCAACAAACTTTCACATCTTTACAAAATTTCCACATATATTCATCAGTAAGTCAGTGTATGTAGCATAAGGATCATTTGGTTATGCAATTATGTGGTTCAACACTATGTAATGACAATTTTGAATGCATTTGCATTGCTTTTGTGTGCACCTTATTTTTAGATTGAAAAAGAAGTTTTCAGAATAATTAAATGAATGAATAAGCTCTTGAAGTGTTTGATTGTTCAGTTAATAATAAAGAGTGAAACATAAAAATACATTTGAAAAAAGCTTACATTTCTTGCTAATTTTAAACAATTATTGACAGAAAGTTAAGATATAATGTATAATACATTATGACAACCAGATGTCACTGACAAATTGATTAAAGTGATCATTTTAAAGATTATTTAATATTAATCACTCATAAGAAAATTTGAAGTGATCTAAAATCTCATAGGTCATATATGAAAGAAGCTTGATAGTAATTGTAAAAATGGACACGGGTTTTAAATCTGAAAACACATTTTTAAGTCTATCAGTGATAGTAGAAAAGTAGTTTGATCAATCGTGATAAAGGAAAGAGTCAATTATCTCTCTATTCTTCCTGGAGAAATGATATTATAAAACAATGACCATACGAGAAGAGGTATTGGAAATGCAGCCAAAGTAGAGAAAAATTATCACACATGCATGAGACAGTAGATTAATGAAAATATTAACAGCTTCAAGGAATACTCCCAGATAAATGTCACCTTTGCAAAAGTTGATTGGTATTATTCTGATTTATTTTCTCAACAATCACATTTGTATCAAATATAGTTCAAACTTTGTAATCTTTCTTTTAAGAAGGGATCCCCAAAGTATTTATTTTAATACCCCTAAAAATTAAATATACAGTATCACAGTGTATTACTCTTCAACAGATATCCTGGGAAAATTCTTGTACAAAGAGAGGCAGAGCGCTAGGTGCCTGACAGCTTCTTGTGAAGCTGATCATGGACACACTCAATCCTGGATCAAATATAAAGCTCTGATCAGATTCTTCATTCCATATGCTTGTGCCTCATGTGTCATCTCAGTCTTTAAAATTTCTATACTGTCATTTGTTTGTAATGTTAGGATTTCTTATAAGCTCCTTCAATATTCTCACTGCTTTTACTCTTATCAGACATGATAGTGTTAATTAGATTTATTCTTAACCTAAAACTAAGCATAAATTCAGCAAACACCCAATAAATTAATAATAAATTGACTGAGACTAAAATGATTGCATGACATCCAATGCCTCCCATTAATCATAGGCAAAGAGGACACCTTTTAAGCAAACCTTGAACTAATTTTTAATAAATATTAAAAAGTTAAAAAATATGACACAGAGCTTTTCATTATTTAGATCATGTAAAATGAAGCATCTGTACATAAATTCACTCAACCACTGTGGTATCTGCTTTAGGTTATCCGAACCTCTGTTTACTTTCATCATTGACTATGTTCATTTTTTTCCCTGTAATAAATACATGCCAGAGAATATCTGGAAGGGTATGAAGGAAATTATTTTGGATTAATGGGGGTCAATATAATTAGATGTCATAGAAGAAGCATTAGCTCATACAACATAGTATACATATACATGTATGTGACATTTCCTCATTTCTCCTTTTAAAAGAAGACTCCTAGATTCTTCTCAAAACCATTTGAAAGAGTTAAACATTAGGTTGACTTTCATCCTTTTAGAACTTTGTGCAAACACATTTAGTGACAGTTCTTAACTCCTGAGATTGTCAACCCTCTTCATGTAGTAGGTAGTTGTAGGGAGGGTGATATGTAGGAAGGAGGGAGATGCTATGTTCAAATTTGAGACAGGAATGCACTCAGATTTAGTCATCACATTAAAGGGATAAGGATACAGGAAACACCTGAAACAAATACAAGGGGTTGACAGTCAAAGCCAAATTTTATTTAATTTGCCTCTAATTTTACAAAAGGACTTTTCTTGGACTCTACTTCCCCAAATCTTTTTTGCTTGCTTAGTCACATGATTCAAGTCTCTGAACTTATCTCTACCACCTCCAACTGCAGGACCGCTTCTCCTCTAGGTTTCTTTTACTGTATTTTACTTAGAAATGTCCCTTTCTGAAATTTTGTATTGTTATTGATGTATAGTTAACTTACAATAGTATGTTAGTTTCAGGTATACAACAAAGTGATTCAGGTATGTACATATTTTTCAGATTATATTCAATTATATATTGAATATAATTCCTTGTGCTATATGGTAAATCTTGTTTTTTTTCTAATAGTAGTTCATAACTGTTCATCTCATCCTCTTAATTTTTCCCTCCCTCTCTTTCCCTTTTGGTAACAAGAAGTTCATTTTCTATGTCTGTGAGTCTTTTTCTATTTTATATATCAATTAGTTTGCATTATTTTTTAGATTCCACATATAAGTGATATCATACTGTATTTGTCCTTCTCTGATTTATTTCTCTCATTATTAAGGTCCATCCATATTGCTGCAAATGGCAATGTGTAGATTTTTATGGCTGAATAATATTCTGGTGTGTGTGTGTGTGTGTGTGTGTATGCATGTGTATGTATATAGAGTGTGTATACATGTGTATGTATATGTATATACACACATACACACCTATATTTGTGTATACACACACACACACATCTTCTGAGGCCAACCATCTGTTGGTAGCCACTTGGGTTGTTTCCATATCTTGGCTATTACAATAAAAATCTTCAAAAAATGGTTTATTGCCTATCTCTGTCACTAAAATATAAACTCTCAGAGGACCAGTTTTTTCTTCTGTTACTATATTGAGTCCTAGGATTATGCCCAGAACATAGTAGATGGGTTGGAAATGTTTTTAGTTCTCACAGAGCCTTAAAGTTTAACAACTTGCTGTTTTAGACACATAGATATATGCTAAAGACTCAATATATGTGTTAAATGCTGTAGTTCAAAAACATTATCATTTATTGTAGACAGAGGCCAAAAATGCTAAAAATATAAAATCAATATTTTACATACATAAGCATTCTATACTCCTTCAACATAAATGTATATTTAATCACTGTCCTAGTTTTAAGCCAGTGTGTTTTTTCTAGCATCACTAATCATCAGGGAAATGCTAATCAAAATCTCAGTGAGATGTCACCTTACATTTTGCAGAATAGCTATTATTAAAAAGACAAAAGACAACAAGTATTGGCAAGAATGTAGAGGAAAAAGAACCCTTTGTCATTTTTGGTAAGAATGTCAATTGGTAGAGCAAATAGGAAAAACAGTGTGGATGTTCCTCAAAAAATAATAAATAGAATTACCATATGACTCAGGAAGCTC
The DNA here is from genome assembly GCF_033118175.1 of Dama dama. Lineage (NCBI taxonomy): Eukaryota > Metazoa > Chordata > Mammalia > Artiodactyla > Cervidae > Dama > Dama dama. The sequence goes on from NC_083695.1 coordinate 72,587,705, forward strand.
ACTTCTAGGTCTATATATGAATGAAATGAAATCACTATGTTGTGAAAATATCTGCACAGTCCTCTTCATGTAGCATTATTCACAATAGCCAAGGCACGGAAACAACTTAAGTGTCTGTCTGGAGATAAATGAAAAAAATACATGTGATATATAAATTCTTTTGCAACAAGAGGATGAACCTTGGAGGCCTTGTACTAAGCAAAATAAGTCACACAGAGAAAGACAAACATTATGTGATCTCCCAAAGCCAAAGTCTTAGAAATAGATGAGAACAGTGATTGCCAGAGGCTGAGAATGGTGAAAATAGGGAGATGTTAGGCGAAGGAACATCAATTTATAAGGCAAATAACTCCTGGGAATCTAATGTACAGTACGGTGATTATAACTGGCAATGCCATATTTTCTACTTGAAAGTTTCTAAGAATGTAGATCTCGATGCTCTCATCACACACACACAGACATATGCATGGGTGTGTGATCAGTTTCTCAGTCGTGTCTGACTCTTTGCGACCCCATGGACTGTGGCCCACTAGGCCCCTCTGTACATGGGATTCTCAAGCAAGAATACTGGAGCAGGTTGCCATTTCCTCTTTCAGGGGATCTTCCCAACTCAGGGATGGAACCCACATGTGTGTCTCCTGCATTGGCAGGCAAATTCTTTGCCACTGAGCCCTCTGGGAAGCCCTCATAAGCACACACACACACACACACACACAAGTGGTAATTATTTGAGGTGATAGAGATTTTAACTAACTTTCTTTTGGTAATAATTTTCAATATATATGTATATAAAATCATCTATTTCTACACCTGGAATTAGAACAAGGTTATATGGTATTTATATCTCACTAAAACTGGAGAGGAAAGGATATATTGGCTATATAATAAACACTTGAATTTATGGGTTTTAAAAATAAGACTTTTTAATATTTTATAATATGGACAAGTTTAAGTGACTTTGCATTGTGTTTTTTTTTTTTTTTTAAAAGAGAGAGAATTTAATCCTTATCCTTCTGAGATAAAAGCTACATGTAGCAGTCTCTTACTGATACTCACTTGTACTTGATCCCATGTTATGTTATCAATTTAATCAAAATCAGTATTTTGCCAAAATGTTGATACACTTTTTTTTTCTACTGAACACAGCTGGATCCTGTAAAACAATTAATATTAATACAGGAAATTAAAACATGAATGAAGTGGGGAGAAGGGAAACAAATGAAATAAGTGCTGAGAACACACAGTGTTTACTCAACTACTAGATTAACTTTCCTTATACCTAGGGAAAAAGAGAAAGAGAAATTTTAGGCAGTCACTGGGGAGTCACCTGACATGGCAGAAAGTGAATTGGAGTAACTACTCAGAGGTCCTAATAGTCCCAGCTATAGCGTTAAATGGCTGTGAGATTGTTAGCAAGTTTCTTTGGCATCTGGCCTTCAATCTCTCCATTGGAATATTTCTTTCAACTCTGATTTTTTATGTAGATCTCAAATCTACAAATTATGTTTGATTGCTCTATGTTTTTCCTTATGTCTGACATCAGCCGAGGAGCTCCCCTTAGCTTTAATTCCAACATATAGCTTGACTACCCATCCTTTTACCAAATTCTCTGCTGTCAACTTAGTCTCAGCCATGGTTGTTTCTCTCCTGGACTTCAAAAATAGCATCATGAATGGTTTTCCTGCTTCAAATCTCACTATTGTCTATAGTTTTTGTCCACATAGCATCTGGTATACTTTAAAAAAGTGAACCTCTTCAATGTATTTCCATTATAATTGGAGTAAAAGCCATGTTCCTTACTTTGCATTCAAAGCCTTTTATGCCTTAGCATCTGCCTGCCTCTGACTCTCTTTCTACCGTAACACTTCCGTTACTGACAATAACAGATTCACACAGGTCATCTTTCTAACCTCCAAACACATTGGGAATATCCTATCACAAGTACTTTGTTGTCCCATCTGCTGAGAACACTCTTTTACAGGACTTCAGCTTCTTATCATGTCACTATTACCACCAGGTCACTTTGTCAGACAGATTTTTCCTGATCACACAATCTTATGTTGCCACTGTTTTACTTCCCATTATACCCTAACCCATAATCTCATTTGAGGTCCCTCATGGTACTTACCAGTATCAGATAATAATCTATGTGTATACAGGTTTATTTTATTCTCCTCAACAAAACAAGAAACTCATTGAGGACAAGAAATTTGTTGTTCACTATTATTCTCAGTGTCCAGACTGATGGCCACATGACAGATACTCAGTGAAACTGTTCTTGAATGAATAGTCAATGAATCTGTAAATAAGACTGGTAACAAGTCTTTGCTTAGCAAGAGATGAAAGTAGATTTCCTTCTAATACTCAGAGACTTTTCTGTTATCTAGCAAAATATAACATGTCTTAACAGGATAGTCAAGATTCCTTTCAGTTCAGTTCAGTCGCTCAGTCTTGTCTGACTCTTTGTGAGCCCATGGACCGCAGCACGCCAGGCCTCCCTGTCCATCACCAACTCCCAGAACTTACCCAAACTCATGTCCATTGAGTCAGTGATGCCATCCAACCATCTCATCCTCTGCCATCCCCTTCTCCTCCTGCCTTCAATCTTTCCCAGCATCAGGGTCTTGTCAAATGAGTCAGCTCTTCACATCAGCTGGCCAAAGTATTGGAGTTTCAGCTTCAACATCAGCCCTTCCAATGAGCACTCAGGACTGATCTCCTTTAGGATGGACTGGTTGGTTCTCCTTGTAGTCCAAGGGAATCTCAAGAGTCTTCTCCAACACCACAGTTCAAAAACATCAATTCTTCAGTGCTCAGCTTTCTTTATAGTCCAACTCGCACATCCGTACATGACCACTGGAAAAACCATAGCTTTGACTAGATGGACTTTGGTGGCAAAGTAATGTATATGCTTTTTAATATTCTATCTAGGTTGGTCATACCTTTCCTTCCAAGGAGTAAGCATCTTTTAATTTTATGGCTGCAATCACCATCTGCAGTGATTTTGGAGCCCAAAATTATAATAAAGTCTGTCACTGTTTCCACTGTTTCCCACCTATTCGCCATGAAGTAATGGGACCGGATGCCATGATCTTTGTTTTCTGAATGTTGAGCTTTAAGCCAACTTTTTCACTCTCCTCTTTCACTTTCATCAAGAGGCTGTTTAGTTCTTCTTTGCTTTCTGCCATAAGGGTGGTGTCAACTGCATATCTGAGGTTACTGATATTTCTCCCAATAATCTTGATTCCAGCTTGTGCTTCATCCAGCCCAACGTTTCTCATGATGTACTCTGCATATAAGTTAAATGAGCAGGGTGACAATATACAGCCTTGACATACTTATTTCCCGATTTGGAACCAGTCTGTTGTTCCATGTCCAGTACTAATGGTTGCTTCCAGTACTAACGGTTGCTTCCTGACCTGCATGTGGGTTTCTTAGGAGGAAGGTCAGGTGGTCTGGTATTTGCATCACTTTAAGAATTTTTGACAGTATATTGTGATCCACACAGTCAAAGACTTTGGCATAGTCAATAAAGCATAAATACATGCTTTTCTGGAACTCTCTTGCTTCTGTGATGATCCAGCAGATGTTGGCAATTTGTTCTCCGGTCCTCTGCCTTTTCTAAAACCAGATTGAACATCTGGAAGTTCATGGTTCACGTGTTGCTGAAGCCTGGCTTAGAGAATTTTGAGCATTACTTTACTAGCATGTGAGATGAGTGCAATTGTGCAGTAGTATGAGCATTCTTTGGCATTGCCTTTCTTTGGGATTGGAATGAAAACTGACCTTTTCCAGACCTGTGGCCACTGCTGAGTTTTCCAAATATACTCACATATTGAGTGCAGCACTTTCACAGCATCATCTTTCAGGATTTGAAATAGCTCAACTGGAATTCCATCACCTCCACTAGCTTTGTTCATAGTGATGCTTCCCAAGGCCCGTTTGACTTCACATTCCAGGATGTCTAGCTCTAGGTGAGTGATCACACCATTGTGATGATCTGGATGATAAAGATTTTTTTGTACAGTACTTCTGTGTATTCTTGCCACCGCTTCTTAATATCTTCTGTTTCTGTTAGGTCCATACCATTTCTATACTTTATCAACCCCATCTTTGAATGAAAAGACCCTGATGCTGGGAAAGATCGAGGGCAGGAGGAGAAGGGGATGACAGAGGATGAGATGGTTGGATGGCATCACCGATTCAATGGGGATGAGTTTGAGTAAACTCTGGGAGTTGGTGATGGACAGGGAGGCCTGGCGTGCTGTGATCCATGGGGTAGTGAAGAGTCAGACATGACTGAGCACCTGAACTGAACTGAACTTGCATAAAATGTTCCCTTGGTATCTCTAATTTTCTTGAAGAGATCTCTAGTCTTTCCCATTCTTTTGTTTTCCTCTATTTCTTTGCAATGATCATTTGGGAAGGCTTTGTTATCTCTCCCTGCTGTTCTTTGGAACTCTGCATTCAAATCTGTATATCTTTCCTTTGCTTTTTGCTTTTCTTCTTTTCACAGTTGTTTGTAAGGCCTCCTTAGACAGGCATTTTGCTTTTTTGCATTTCTTTTTCTTGGGGATGGTCTTGATCCCTGTCTCCTGTGCAATGTCACAAACCTCCATCCATAGTTCATCAGGCTCTCTGTCTATCAGATCTAGTCCCTTAAATCTATTTCTCACTTCCACTGTATAATCGTTAGGGATTTGATTTAGGTCATATCTGAATGGTCTAGTGGTTTCCCCTACTTTCTTCATTTTAAGTTCTGAATTTGGTAATAAGGAGTTCATGATCTGAGCCACAGTCAGCTCCTAGTCTTGTTTTTGCTGACTCTATAGAGCTTCTCCATCTTTGGCTGCAAAGAATAAAATCAGTCTGATTTCAGTGTTGGTCATCTGGTGATGTCCATGTGTAGAGTCTTCTCTTCTTTTGCTGGAAGAGGGTGTTTGCTATGACCAGTGAGTTCTGTTGGCAAAACTTTATTAGCCTTTGTCCTGCTTCATTCTGTACTCCAAGGCCAAATTTGTCTGTTACTCCAGGTGTTTCTTGACTTCCTACTTTTGCATTCCAGTCCCCTATAATGAAAAAGACATCATTTTGAGGTGTTAATTCTAGAAGGTCTTGTATATCTTCATAGAACCATTCAATCACAGCTTCTTCAGCATTACTGGTCAGAGCATAGACTTGGATTACCGTGATATTGAATGGTTTGTCTTGGAAACGAACAGAGCTCATTCTGTTGCTTTTGAGATTGTATCCAAGTACTGCATTTTGGGCTCTTTTATTGACTATGATGGCTACTCCATTTCTTCTAAGGGATTCTTGCTCACAGTAGTAGATGTAATGGTCATCTGAGTTAAATTCACCCATTCCAGTCCATTTTAGTTCACTGATTCCTAAAATGTTGATGTTCACTCTTGGCATCTCCTGCTTGACCACTTCCAATTTGCCTTGTTTCATGGACCTAACATTCCAGGTTCCTATGCAGTATTGCTCTTACAGCATCGGACCTTGCCTCTGTCACAAGTCACATACCAAACTGGGTGTTGTTTTGCTTTGGCTCCATCTCTTCATTCTATCTGGAGTTATTCTCCACTCTTCTCCAGTAGCATATTGGGCACCTACCAAACTGGACAGTTCATCTTTCAGTGTCCTATCTTTTTGCCCTTTCATACTGTTCATGGGGTTCTCAAGGCCAGAATACTGAAGTGGTTTGCCATTCCCTCTTCCAGTGGACTACATTTTGTCAGAAGATTCTTTTATAAAATAATGAATCCAAAATTTATCCCTGAAAATACATATTTTGAATTGTTTCCTTACATTACAATTTAGATTTTCTTTGTTTCTGTATCACTGCAAGTGTGAAATTATAAAGTTCTAATTACAGTAAGTATTTACAAGTAATCACCTAGATTTTGGGGAGCTCACTCATTTTTCTCATACTTCTTGCCATTTTCTACAGCATTAAGTGCAATTTTCTCCATTTCTCCTCTTCAGTGACTCACAGTATCCTTCTACCTTAAATTTGATTTAAGGTGGTGGCTATTAAAAGAAGATAGAATTTGTTAACAAGTTTAGGACAGTCAAATAATCTGCTTTCACTTGCAAACTGAGTCTCTCATTTTATACAATGAAAAGGGTGAGAATTAGGCACAGATTACAAAAAAGACAAGGTGACCTAGAGTAGAGAAATGGATTACGATTCTAGATATAACAACTTTCAGACAGGAGACTAGAATAAGTTTTAAGACCCCGGGCAAAAGAAATCTCTTTAGATTTCCATCTCTTGGCCTGACTCTAACTTGGGTCTCTGAACAATATGTACTGGTCTTTCTACAGCTCAGGCCAGGCTGTGCTTGGATATAGAACTTGTGCCTATATTTACAAAAACTCTGAGGATTATTTCTGTATTGAGTATCTACTGGTTTAAGATAAAGGAACTTAGACTTCATTGTGCACTAATGGTCTTCTTATTCTATTTATCCCTGCTGCTGCTAAGTTGCTTCAGTCGTGTCAAACTCTGTGCGACCCCATAGACGGCAGCACACCAGGCTCCCCTGTCCCTGGGATTCTCCAGGCAAGAACACTGGAGTGGGTTGCCATTTCTTTCTCCAATGCATGAAAGTGAAAAGTGAAAGTGAAGTCGCTCAGTCATGTCCGACTCTTAGCAATCCCATGGATTGCAGCTTACCAGGCTCCTCTGTCCATGGGATTTTCCAGGCAAGAGTACTGGAGTGGGATGCCATTGCCTTCTCCACTATTTATCCCTAGAAAAGGGGAATAATTTCAATGTGAAAGCTGTGTACAAAAGGGGCCACAGTGTCTTACTCAAAGAACTGTCAAGATCTAGCCTGCCATGACAAAAACCTACTCTAAAATGAAAACCAAAATGACCATCTTCTCACTTCTTTACATGGTTTGATAAAATGACAATTTATACTTATGACCAAATTATTTTAGAAATAGTCCTTTGCTAGAGACAGATACTTGAATTCTGTTAGAACAGAGTCCATCAAGGACAAATTTCAGTGAGCTTTCATGTTATAAGCACTGTTTTTCTCACAACAGATAAGGAATTTTTCATAAAGCTGTTAAGGGTTATTGAGTAAATAATGCCTGCTTTACTATGATTTTAACTACATATTCATGTGACAAATAGGAGGAATATAGAGGGGCTGAATAACTACATTTTGGTAACAGCCTTCAAAGACATCATTCTTCCAGGAAAAAAAAACGCATTGAGACAAATGATCCCTTGATATTTAAGTGCTTATCATAAATATTTAAATTCAGTGATATTTTGCAAACAAAAACTTTAAGTTAAATAAACTTTAAAATAAATTGAGCGTGCACAGAATGGGTATGAGTGTGTGGCTTGAATATTGCCACACGCTTATTTTTATATCATCTTTATGTTAAAATATTGATACAATCTTCTAAAATATGTGTCCCCTATGCAGTTAGAGCTAGCCTAGACAAAGAAGTTTTCTACCTTAACTAAAATTATGAAGGAGTTGATGAACTAATGAATTCAGGAAGGTGCTAAATGCTGATTTAACTGTAACATCCTTAAACATCTCATACGGTAAACTTATACTTGGAATTATGGAGTTCCCTGATGTAATTGGTGTCATATTTGTAGTTATCACTAATTTTCTTATGCAGTTTGTGTGGAAAGTTTAGCTTTCTGCATCTGCTAAAAACCACACAGTGCTTAGAATGACACAATTTCATCTGGATTCACAAATTCCAGTTTATTCCTAAGTGACTTTGCTGTGCACAATCTGAAAATATAAGCATATGAATTCATAGGCACAGTTGAAAAATGTTGGGATAGAATAGCAAGCATATGCATGAACACAAAAACAATCAGGGTCATCTTACTGTGCCCAAAGGTGGCATGCATGAACAGGGGCTACACACATTTGTTAGCGGTTACACATCTCTCCAGACACTTTGCAAGTAAAATGTCTTGACTGTTTTCTAAACCATTATTCTATTGCTAGTAATCTTTGGCAACTAGTCAACTACAGCAATTTCATGAATTAATGTCCCATGTATGCAATATTTCTATCTAGCTTCAGAACTGATAATGAGAAGCATGCCTGATCACAAAATATTGGTTTAAAAACTCTAATGATGGTCATGATTTATTAATGCACTTGTTTACATCTGCTAGAGGGAACTTTCTGCATGCCTCAATGGAAATCTTGATTTTTTGGATGTGAACTGAGGAGAAAACAGGCACGTAAATTATTGCTTTCTTATATGTCATCCTTATAATGTCTTAGGGGAGCTATGGCTTTGCTATTCCCAGGTGAATTTGGCCTTTCCCTATAACTTAATTAGTGACCAAAGCAAATACTCCTGATGTGATTTACTTGGGATAAAGCCAAGGCTTGTATTTTATATGTACAACAGTCTTTACAAATTTATGTGAGGCTTATTTTTATAGCGCTATCATTGATGTAGGGATACCGGCTTTATTTATGCATCTCCCAATTGCATGCATAGTGAGCAACAACTGTGACTCAAGGCTCAGCCAAGACTAATTACATTCCCAAATTCACTTGACCTTCTCTTCTTTTTTCACTGTAGTAAAAAATGAATAAAAGGGCACACACCATAGAGATTGTTAATAAGTAACTTCATTAGGTGATGTAATGATGAGGTTGTTGCATTTTACAACATTTAGACACAGAAAAAAAAAGAGAATTGACTATTTTCCCCACAAATGAGGATACAAAATTCCATAGCAATTTTTGGTATGTCTATGCAGGAACCATAAAAGGTACCAGAAACCTCCTTGGACCTATTGGGAATAACTACAGCAAAATTTAACAAGACACTTGGACATTTTAATCCAGAAAGAACAGATGTTCACTCAACTGGTAACAACTCAGGAACTGGTTCCTGAGTTCCATTTACAAATAAGACTATTTAATTATTTTAAGAATGGCTGAAAATGCTGAGTGGTGTGAAAGATTGATAACAGAAGAAAATTTTTTATTCTTAACATATAATTTAGTTGTTATTGAGGCACCTGGAACTTCCATTTCTAAAGTGAATACTATATAATTAACTGTCTTAGAAGCATATGTCATGAAAATATTTCACCTTGTCACTTTGAAAATCCAAAAATTGACAATAATTATTTCCAAGAAAGCATGAGGGCTTTGCCATTTATTTTTGTGGTTGATAATATAATGCACTACCTAGGTCTCCTTTTAGGACTGAAAGACTCAGCTTCTGCTGCCAGTTCATTACAGAGACTGCCTCTGATGAAGGAGCTGTCTTATCCTGCTCCATTACTAAGTAGCCCACAATCAATGACTGCATGGCATGGAATTATAAAAGTGTACTCCTTGTGTCCCACTCTGAATAACTCTGAAGGATAGGCCTTAGAACTCCTTTCAGGATTTGCTGAATCCTTCTTTAATACTTCACTACTTGAAAGAAGGCAAAACATCCAAAGAACATATAAAGATGGGAAGAAGCTCTAAAATAATAATTGCACAGAAATCAAAATGGTGAATGAAAAAGATCTTCTGCTCACCTCCTCCCACACACACATCAATGTGAAAACTATTTACAGAGTAACTATCTCTGAGAACAACCTGGAGACTAAGCAGTAAAGATATTCCACAACTAAAGATAAAAGAAGGAACCACAGTGAAATGAGTAGAAGGGGCAGACATGTGGTCTAGTCAGGACCCGATCCCCAGCACAGGTGGGAAACGTTACCCACAGAGATTCTCCCCTAGGAGAGAGGAGACTGATCTCTACACTGGACTTGCCAACCTGAGTGTTCTGTACCAAGAAGATTAAATCCCCAAACATCTGGCTTTGGAAACCAGTGGAACTTAACATTTGTGAGTCAGAGGGCTGTCAGAAACCAAGACTCTACCCTTAAAGACGCCTTCAAAAGGTCTCTTGCTCTAAGTCCCAGCACAGAGATGGTAGTTTGAAAGGTACTGGGGTCAGGCCAACTTACTTGTGTTAGAGAGCCTCCAAGAGTCAGCTCTCCAGGAACTGACAGTATCCACTTTTGTGATCTCATTCTACTGTGCTGACACCAGTACTGGTGGGTGCCATTTTGGAATCTTCCCTCTAACCTGTTAGTACCAGGGGCATGCTCCATCCAACTTCATGCACACAGCCATCTCACAGCACCAGGCCTCTTGGTCAGCCATGCTGTGGGTCTGCTCCCACCAGCACACCATGGGAATTGCGTAAGGCATGGTCTCACAGTCAGCCAGATTGGAAGTGAGCCCTGGATTCCAGAGCACCCACAGCACTTAGCCTTGCCAAAATAAAAAGTTCATGCAGCCTCCATAGAAAATACCCCTGAAACATCTGACTCTGATATCCAAGGGGAGTGTGCTGCTTGGCCCCAAAGAACTTCTCCTCTATAAGGCTAATGCTCCAAAATTTGGAGATGTAATGGACCTATCTAATACAAAGAAATAAACACAGAGAATTTGTCAAAATGAAGATATAGAGAGATTTATTCCAAATAAAAGAATAAATTTGAAATATATTCCAAATAAAAGAAAAAAACAACTAAAAGAAACAAAGATAAGCAATTTTCCTGATCATGATTTCAAGGTAATCATCATAAAAATGTTCAGAAAACTTAGGAGAAGAATGGATGAACGCTGTTAAGGACTTCAAGAGTTAGAAAACATACAAAGAATCAATCAGTGCTAAAGAATACAGTAACTAAAATGAAAATACACTAGAGAAATTCAACAGTAGATTAGATGATATAGGAGGATGGATCATAATCTAAAAGATAGAATAGTGGAAATCACCAAACATGAATTTTAAAAAAAAGGAATAAAGAATTAAGATAAAAGAGGATAGTTTAAGAGACCTATGGTACAACAACACGTGTACTAACATTTGCATTTAGGAGTCCCAGAAGGAAAGAAGAGAGAAAGGAGTGGGTAAATTATTTGAAAAAATATAGCTAGAAAATTTCCTGGCCTGGGGAAGAAAATAGACATCCTAGTCCAAAAAAGGACAGAGATTCCCCAACAAGATGAACCAAAAGAAGTTCACATCAAAACACATTAAAATTAAATTGTCAAAATTTAGATATATGAAGAGACTCTTAAAAGCAGCAAGAGAAAAACAGTGAGTTACATACATGGGAACATGCATAACACTGTCAGCTCACTTTTTAGCAGAAACTTTGCAGGCTAGGATGGAGTGGTATAATATATTCTAAGTGCTAAAAGAAAAAAAAATCTGTAACTAAGAATACTCTTGTTTGATAAAGATATCATTCAGACTTAAAGGATAGGTAAAGAGCTTTGCAGACAAGCAAAAGCCAAAGGAGTTCATCACCACTAAGTCAGTCTTAAGGAAATATTAAATGGCATCTCTAAGTGAAAAAGAAAAGGTCATAACCAAAATGAAGGAAATTATGAAAGAAAAAAAATTACCAGTAAAGGTAAACATATAATAAAGGTAATGGATCAACCACTTATAGTGTTAATAAGAAGATTAAAATACAAAGGTAGCAAAATAATTTGCATCCATAATATGTAGTTAATGGACTCACAAAATCTCAAAAAAAAAAAAAAACAAAAACACAAAAAAGATGTAAAATATGATACCAAAACCATAAAATTGTAGAGGGAGTAAAAATGTAGGGGTTTTAAAATGTCTTTGAACTTAAGCAATCAAGTTAAAATATAAAACTATATACTTAATTTATTATGTATGAACTTTATGGACATCACAGACTAAGAACAGATGCACAAAAAATAAAGAGAAATGGATCTTACATATTATTAAAGGAATTCATCAAACTACAGTGGAAGAAATCAAAGAGGACAGAAACAGAAAAGAGCTGCAAAAGCAACTAGAAAACAGTTAACAAAATGGCAATAAATACATATCTGTCAATAGTTACTTTAAGCATAAAATGATTCAAACAAAAGAGATAGGATGGCTTGCTGGATTGAAAAAAAATAAAATAAAAACGGCAATAGATCATATCCCTGGTGGCTCAGATGGTAAAGAATCCACCTGCAATGCAGGAGACCTGGGTTCAATCCCTGGGTTGGGAAGATCCCCTGGAGGAGGGCACGGCAACCAACTCTAGTATATGTGCCTGGAGAATCCCCATGGACAGAAGAGCCTGGCAGGCTACAGTTCATGGTGTTGCAAAGAGTAAGACACAACTGAGTGACTAAGCACAGCACAAAGACTCAATTCAGATCTAAAGACACACTCAAACTGAAAGTGAAGGAATGAAAAAAGATTCTCCATGCAAGTGGAAATAAGAAAGTTGAAAATATGCTTTAAAACAAAGACTGTAACAGGAGACAAAGGGCATTGCATAACCATAAAAAGATCAATCAAGAAGCAGGACATAAAACTTGTAAATACAACACGTGTGTGTGTTAGGTGCTCAGTTGTGTCTGACTTTTTGTGACCCCAGGGACTATAGCCCACCAGGCTCCTCTGTCCATGGAATTCTCCAGGCAAGAATACTGGAGTGGGTTGCCATTTCCTTCTCCAAAACACAACATAGAATACATAAATATATAAAGCATATATAGGCAGACATTAAAAGAGAAATCAACAGCAATGCAGTGATATTAGGGGACTTAAAAGAACCAATTGCATCAATGGATATATTGTCCAGACAGAAAATAAAAAAGAAATAGTAGCCTTAAATGACACATTAGTTCAGGCAGACTTAAAAAATACCTATAAATCATTTCATTCTTAAACAACAGAATTACACTGTTCAGATGAACACAGGATGATCTCCAAAATAGACCACATGCTAGGCCACAAAACAATTCTCAATCAATTTTTAAAAGATTGAAATGATATCAATCATCTTTTCCAATCACAATAGTATAAGATGAGAAATCAATTACAAGAAATAAAGTGGGGGGAAAAAACACAAATGGATGCTAAACAATATGCTAATAAATAATCAATGGTTCAATGAAAAAAATCAAAGAATAAATCAGAAATTACCTGAGACAAATGAAAACAGAAACACAATATATAAAATCCAAAGGATGGAGCAAAAGCAGTCTTAAGAAGGCAGTTTATAACAAATACTGGACTCTCAAACAACAAGAAATCTCTCAAACAGTTTAGCATTATATCTAAAAGAACTAGGAAAATAAGTAAAAACAGGGCCCACAGTTAATAAAATAATAATAATAAATTAGTGTAGTGTAGCACTCAGTCATGTTCCACTGTTTGTAACCCCATCAACTGTAGCCTACCAGGCTCCTTTATCCATGGAATTTTCCAGGTTAGAATACTGAAGCAGGTTGCCATTTCTTTGTCCATGGGATCTTCCCAACCCAGGGATCAAAACTGCATTTCTTGTGTCTCCCGTATTGGCAGGTGGATTCTTTACCATTAGCCCCTCCTGGGAAGACCAATAAAGATAAAAATGGAAATAAAAGAAATGGAGACTAAAAAGGCAAGAGAAAAGGTCAATGAAACTAAGAGCTTGTTCTTTGGAAAAAAAAAAAAAACAAACAAACAAACTGATAAACCTTTAGCTAGACTTATCAAAATAAAAATAGAGAGAGCCCAAATAAACAAAATTTGAAATGAATGATGAGTTGTAACTAACAAGACGAGGGATGAAGAGGGAAAAAAGAAGATTGTGTGTCTTATCAACCAAATATCAGTTTGGGCAATGGGAATTTACCCTTACTAGGGACCTATAGGAGACAGTGTAGAAGATGCATCCAGAGTAGAGTCAGTCATTTTTAAAAGACTTTTACTAGAGGTTAATCCCAACTTCCAGCCTGATGTGTTTATATATGAGTGTGTGTTTATGGAGTGGGGTGTTGACCAGCTCTAAAGGTCAGAGAAAGACCTCATGGAAAGGACAGAAATAGAACCAGATGGTTATGGGTGGAATACCAAGAGCTTTTGCCCTATCCTAATACCCAGATGATCAATTTTTAGATATATATATCTTAAAAAATGCAAACATATGTGGACTAAAAGTCATGAACAAGTATATTTATAGCAGCAGTATTTTAATAACCCCAAACTGACAAAAATCCAAATATCCATAATAGTAGCATAGATACACAAGTTGTATTATTTTATAATAGAATATAAACAATGAGAATGAATGAACTACTGCCTTACACAACAATGTGGATGAAATTTACAAACATCACATTGACGGGAAAATATCTAACAGAGAAGAATATATATATATATATATATATATATATATATATATATGCATATATATGAAGGCAAACTCAGGCAAAACTCATTTGTGATACTAGAGCTCAGGATAGCAGTTGTTGCCTTAGAAAGGGTGATGTGTGTAATGGTCAGGGACACCAGGACACCATCTCACAGTGTGTGGAATGTTCTGTTGCTTAATGAGGGTAGTGATTATATGAATTTCCAATCTTTGTAAAATTCATTGAATTTTCCATTTACTATTTGTGGCCTTTCAGTATGTATATTGGCCTCCAATAAAAAGTTTACCTTAACAAATATAAATATTAACCTGAGAACTAATGGCAACATTGATTTCATATTTCTTCAGAGAGATTCTAACTCTTGTCAGAAAGTTAATGCTGGGGACTTTAATTCCATTTTTCAGCAGTTCTGTTGCAGGGTGCTAGAGGATTCAGCACCTCTGTCTGTGATTAGAGGAGAATACTCTGGAGAAATGACTAGGACATGCCAAATGTTAAATTTTCATTATCATATGCTCTCTTTTACAAGTTCCTAGCTTCAAGTCTATTTTTATATTTCCGTTAACAGTTCCATAGTTCTGAGCAATTGGCTGGTTTTTGTGAAATCCATCTCATTATGAGACCAAAAGAAAATGTCTTTATTTCTTCTGATCAGTTCAGTTTTTAGGAATCCTTTGTGCACCCACTCCCATCCCCGACCCACCACACATATACACACTCACACACACACACACACACACTTTTTAAACATAAACCTTTCTCCAAATACTGATATCTAGCCAACTATGGCTGCACTTCTCTCTGTTTTTACAGAAACATAATATATGTTTTGTCCACTATCTTATAAATGGATATGTCCTTCATTATCCTCCTTAGAGCAACCCTAGACAGGATAAGCAGACTCATCTGGGTGCAAATAAAAATGGAGACAGAGCTTAAGTATTTTTAGAAATGTAGTCAGAGCCAATAAGAGCTGCTTTAGAAATGCAAATGAGAATTGCATTGCCAGAAGGCAGATGTTGTAAGAAAAAAAAGTATGGGTATGTAGCATGTTACCCTGCCAGAGGTCCCATTTGTGATTTTTCTCTTTTCTGAGAAAGGGGTGGTGGAAAATCTTTTTAGACTAGTGAAAGTGTCCTTTCATCACACTCTCTAAGTCTTTGAGTTTTTAAAGAGTTGCATAATAGTTATGTCAGACAAGTGTATGCTCCTTGATTCTTTGTCTCGTCACAACAAGGATTTGGAGTGGTGGACATTAAAGTCACCCTCAGCGTGTCACAGCTCTTGGGTCTTGGACAGACTGTGATATAGCTCTTAGAGAAATCAGTGTTACAGCTCTATTTTATTTAGAAGATAATGTTGCAGGAAGGGGGACCCCTTCCAGGGCCCGAAACTGGGCTCTTGTCTAACACTCGGAAATGAATTGTCCAAGGAGACACATGCTGACAAAGCAAGAGATTTTATTGGGAAAGGGCACCTGGGTGGAGAGCAGTAGGTAAGGGAACCCAGGAGAACTGCTCTGCCGCGTGGCTTGCAGTCTTGGGTTTTATGGTGATGGGATTCGTTTCCGGGTAGTCTTTGGCCAATCATTCTAATTCAGAGTCTTTCCTGGTGGCACACGCATCGCTCAGCCAAGATGGATGCTAGCAAGAGGGATTCTGGGAAGTGGATAGACACACGGTGTTTCCTTTTGACCTTTCCCGAACTCTTCCGGTTGGTGGTGGCTTATTAGTTCCGTATTCCTTATCAGGATCTCCTGTCATAAAACAACTCATGCAAATGGTTACTATGGTGCCTGGCCAGGGTGGGCGGTTTCAGTCAGTGTGCTTCCCCTAACAATAACAGGAAAATCCATCTTCCAGGCGTGAAGACACGTCAATCCAAAGACGCAAAGAGAAGAGCGCCCCATCATACGGGGGAGAGAGAGAGAGAGCCCTTTGGCTCCTCTTTTTATGTTTTTTTCTTCCCCCCAGGCCTGCCCTATGCAAATTGGGCTTGGCCAGGAGTGCTGTTCTACCTGAAGTCCTCACTCCGGTCCTCTGACCTTCTTTTGACCTTCCTCTGTTCTATTTTCGCCGGCTTTTCCCTTCCTTGTCTTTTAGCCACCGCCATTTTGGACTCCTTTTCCCTATTCTAACTACCTAACAGGTACATATATAACTGTCAGTCATCCTATGGTCAAGTACAGATTTCCACATTCTTTCCATAACAAAATGGGCTTCCCTGGTGGCTCAATTGGTAAAGAATCCACCTGCAATGTGGGAGACCTGGGTTCGATCCCTGTTTTGGGAAGATCCCTTGAAGAAGGGAATGGCTACCCATTCCAATATTCTGGCCTGAAGAATTCAATGGACTGTATATAGTCCATGGGGGTAGCAAAAAGTTGGACACAACTGAGTGACTTTCACTTCACTCCATAACAGAATACAATAAGGATTAGCAAGAGTATACATATAAAAAGAGAGTAAGCAAAGTAAGATCAACCCTTTGATGAGAGATAGTCAGTCAGAATAAACAGTTTGTGTGTATAGTGATAGAAAAACCAGGGTGGCTGGTCTACAAGAATTCTTTGTCTTTAGCTGCTATGAATAAAATCAAGCACTGAAAACAACGGATAGTCAGCAAGGAAGTCAATATGAAACTGCTTGTTATCTAATCCTGCACAAAGCTACTCAAAGGTCATGAATGTCTGTGAAATTAATGTAGCTTTGTGGTTTGTATTCCAGTATAAGCTAATGATTGACATTGTTAAACATGAAATCATCTTGTTTGTTCTAAATGCTGGGAATTGAGATAAAAGTGAGAAAGTAACTTTCATTGAAGAGACTTGGAGAAATGAGAGGGAGAGGTGGGGAGAAAATTGACTTCAGGGAGTGACTTTTCATGGAGATTGGTTATTTTTCCACTTATGATTTTATCTATTGGGGGATATTTAAATATGCAACACTATCTCTTCTTTTATTCTGATGCAGGCTCACTTAAAATTTCTCTTTTAAAGGAAAAGGGAGAGGTGAAATGGGAGCTTTGCAAAAGAGATGAGATGTGGACATTTACCAAAAAATGCATAAGGTTAAAATAATCTGTGGTAGTGGTCCAATAAAAGGTGTCTTTTAGTTCCTTCCCTGGGCAATGCTGAGTGTTACCATCTGTCAACTAAGAAAAACCAGAAAACGAAAATACATAGCATAGAATTTGAGAGTTATATTTTTTGAGGACCTTCAGGACATTACTTAGGACTAAAACCTGGAAGACAGCCCCTCATACAGTTCTGAGGAATTGTTCCAAAGGGGTAAGAGAAGAGCCAGGTTACATAGGCGTTTATGCTGAAAAAAAAAAAAAACAAAAAAAAAACCACGTAAATCAAATCTCAACAGATTACTGTTAATCACAGAAAAACTGGATATCTGAAGTTAATAACTTGAATGCTTTCCTATATATGGAAAATACAAGAGTCTGGGCTCATTGAAATTGTTGCTTTGACATGCATCTTAACAATCTAGGGCCAGGAATCCTGTTCTTCTCAATTCTAAATTCACCTCAGGGTGTACCTTTGGGGATGGGATGGCTTGATGGTGGACAAAATTTGTTGTTTGCTAGAATGGCAGGCAACATTCTTTGTTCACACAGGTGGTGGAAATAAGGCACCAAGACAACCATAAGGGCTGGTCCTATCAGTTTGATTAAATTTTAAATGGGTTTCTTCCTAACTCTAGGCCCTCACCTCCCTGTTCTTAGAGCATTTACTTTAGAAACTTGGAAATGTAAATTCTCTTTTTGCTCCTTTGAGATGTAAATCTTCTACCAACTTAGAATGCCAATGTCGTTTTCAAGGGCCTGGGAGCCATCCCTTTGAAATGTAATTATCAAGAAAGATAGCACCCCTATTTTCCAGTCTCTGTGAGAGGGTTGGAGCCTAACTTTGATAAGTGCCAATTAGCAAGTATAGCTGGCTTAATCACATAGAGCAACCTCCCTCTAATATCCTCCAGCACTTTCCCACAAGCTCATCTCAATGCTTAAAAATTGGATTTGAGTTCAATCTCCTTTCCCTATTGCAGTAGTCTTCCTTGCCTTTTTAAATGGTCAGGTGCAGTTTGTCTTTTACAAAACCTTAGCAACTGCTGCTGTTAGAATGAGTGTGTCTAAAGAAAAGAGAGTTTACCAATTATGCAATTGCAGTTTATGCTGGTATTGGAGATCTCCTCCCCAACAATGTTTGTGCAATGTAGGGCAATGGCACTATGCAATAGTTAGCAACTCCTAGAACTTCAGAGTGGAAATTCCCTCAAGTTTTGGCCAGAGATCTGTCTAGAATTTATACTGCTGACCTCAGAAAAATGTACTAAGGAAAGGAGGAACTGTCTATAACTGAAGTAGGTTGAGAGCAACTTTGGCAAAGTCTTTTTGGTTCAATAAATGAAGCAAATTTCAAGAGTTGATTCCTTCTAGAAATTCAAATATCTTCCCTACTACTTGCATCAGTATTAACAGCCCATCTTCTAATCACTTCTTTCATGTACATGGAAAGAAGCTGGCCTTCAGTCTTACTTGGTCTTCCCATATAACTCAGTATCCAGTCTTAATCTTTCTCTGTTTTACACTAAGAATCCTCAAAAACACTTTTCTATCTATCAGAGTTAAAAAAAACAAATGAGCACAAAGAAGGTGTTGTCTTTTTCACAGTACCTTGGAAATAATCTATAAGTAATACATATTTACAGAATAAATGAATGAATTCCACATTTGAATATTCTCAAATTGGTTTTATTCCTTTATTATTGGCTAACATAAATTTCAATTCCTTAAATTTTCAATTGCTAAAAGCATTTAACTTTTAAAAATGTACTTGTTTTAAGATGTACTTGTTTTTAAAATGTACTTATAAAAATGAGCTGTTACAGCATATTCAAATAGGAGGTTGTCTTTTCAGTAGAGGGTAGGAATCTGTTCCATCTCACTTATTTTCTACTCTTCCTTCCATATCTTATTTAAAAACCACACTGAGAAGAAAGGTCTTTTAAGATTGGTGATGCAACTTTCATCTATAAAAGAGAGAAAGTTAATGGGCTCATAAGAGATTAGTCTGAGTTTAGACTCAGTCACCAATGAGCCTGTAACAACAACAAAAGCATTTAAAAGACTGTTTACTACCTAGTTGCTTTTTTCTCTCTGATCATTGAGAATGCTATTACTATGTACAAATATGTATATATATCACACAAAAATTCTCACACCCTCAAGGTATGCTGTATTGTACTTTTGTAGCAGTTGGATTGTGTTGGCTGGGAGTATCAGAAAACTCCACTACATTGATTAAATAATAGCAGTATTTTTCACTCATATAGAGATAGATAATCTAGTGTTACTGCAGTAGCTCAATGATCTCATCAAAAACTCAGACTCTTTCAATCTGTCTTCTCTGCCTTTCTTGGTATGCAGACCTCTGTCCTCTTACCTCTTCCTGGTGACTGAAGAGCGACTTCTTTTGGCAATATAGGCAGGAAGAAAGAGAAAGGGAAATGAGAGAGGTCGAGGCCAATCATATCTATTCATTTTAATAAATTAGAAAAACCTGTCCTGGATCCGCACCCCCCCCCCCCCGCCCCCCCGACCATCATTGTCCATTCCTATAACAGTCACAGGCCAAGTACTAGGGGAGCAACAATCCTGGGTTAAAGCACCATGGTTTGTTACCTGGGGCGGTGATGGAGTCCTACCATCCTGAGATCAAAAGATCTTGGTAACCACCTGAATAAACCTGGATTTTGTTAGAAGAGAAAAATGAGAGTGAGGAAGTTTGGATCTTGTTTAAGCAGTAGATACTGTATATTATGACTTTTATTTTAAAAACCAACATCAACTGGGAACTTACTTTGTATAAGGTATTATTAACTCTACCTGATTAATTTGTCTAATGTGCAAAACAACTCTACAAAATAGATACTTGTATCATTTCTACTTTACATATGAGGAAAATGAGCAATAATTTGTCCTAGAAAAGATTTATACCTAGAAAAGAACAGAGCCTGGTCTTGAACCCTAACCCTTCAGCTTAGTGCCCAGCAGTTTTCCATGTCAACTAGTCTTAAATTTACTTGTGACTTAATAAAACATGTATGAAGTCTAGGCTAATTTTGTGTTACATGATTTTAATGAGGACTATTTAGGGCTTCCCTGGTGGCTCAGTGGTAAAGTATCCCCCTGCCAATGCAGGGGACACAATTTCAATCTCTGGTCCAGGAAGACCCCACATGCCACAGGACAACTAAGCCCCAGCACCACAACTATTGAGCCTGTACTCTAGAGCCCATGAGCCACAACTACTGAACTCACATGCCACAAATACTGAAATCCATGCACCCTAGAGACTGTGCTCTGCCACTGCAATGAAAAGCTCGCACACCTCAACTAAGAGTAGCCCCATCCCACTCAACTGGAGAAGGCCATATGCAGAAATGAAGACCCAGCACAACCAAAAACAAATAACTAAATCTTTAAAAAAAAAAAAAAAAAAAGACTACCATTTATAACAGAGAACCCAGCATCTTGCCAGTCTAATGTTGATTTCTATAGCACCTGATGGAAATTTTAAAACGTCATTATGTATGAAGTGTTCCTTCTTGTTAGTTTCAAGTGTTGAAAAATCCCAGATCTAACATACATCTCTTAGCTTAAATTGAATTCTGCAAATCTTTATGGACTGCCCACAAAGAAACAGAAACCATAAGTTTGGAGCTTGATAATAAAAATACTTTGGTCAGAGAAAGAGGCCCATAAACACATAATTACAATTATGGCATGATAAATGTTATCAGAAAGAAATGTACAATTACACTAAGGTTGACAGATTTGCCTAAGGCCAAATGTGGGAGTCAGGGAATGCTATAAGAGGAGGTAATTGAATTGAGCTTTGAAGGAACAAATTTATGAAACCCACTGGAATCAGTAAAGATGATCAAGTGTTATAGAAGCAGAATCTTAAAAAAAAAAAAAAATGAAAGCTGTAGTAGGTTTAGATACCTTTTAAAGCATAGGCATATTCAGTTCACAATCAAAGAAAATTGATGTAAATGTCATGATCTACAATGAATCTTTTGATTTGCAGGAAAATTATCCAAACATGAATCTCTATCAGCATCAGAACTTCAGTGCTAAAAGCTACTCCCCTAGAGCTTTAACATTCCAAGCTTTGAATGCAAAATGTATATATAGTTGGATGATCAAATTTTATTTAGCCTGGGAAAAGAGTTGGAGAATAAATGCATTATAAGCTCATGCAAATATAATTGATTTTAGAAATATGTTAAATTTTGGAAACAGCAATATTTTATGTGATCTTCAAAAATTAATGCAATGGATAGATAGCTAGATATGTGAGAAAGCATATATAATAAATTGTCAGTTGTGGAAATACATGATGGGTATATGAATGTTCATTATATAATTCTTTCAAATATTCCTCATGTTCAAAAAGTGTCATAATGAAATCTTGAAAAGATAAAGCAGTGCAATATGTCTCTTCAAGAAAGCTGTGGGTTACCAGGATACATAATTTAGCTATGTAGCCCTTGCATTGAGGCAAAGCTGAATGTTCTTCTGGCTCTAGGACTGTAGGTCAAGCCACTTGGCTCAGGTTTAAATTAATCAGATAATCTAATCTCTTAGCCATAGTTATTGGCTATGCAGTCAAGGACATGCATACAAAGATGTACTATTTAAATCTGAGTGAAGTTTGTTGAAGTCCTCTGAGGAAGGACCCTTCCTTAATCTTTTGAGAAACTTCTGGAACCGTCTGTCTTTCTTGGGTTGTGAAAGAAGTCTTGCTTAGATGAATTGTTGAATGTCATTTTTTAATGACTGGAGCGAAGCTGGCAGGAGAGTAGATTCTTAGAGCTGCTGAATCAAATCTTCTCTGTATGTTTTCTTTCCAGTTAAACATACGTATAAATCCCTCTTTAATTTAGTCCAGTGTACATTCTGTTGAATGCATATAGTTACAGATTTCACATGTAAACACAGTGCTCGAAATAAGGAGACAGAATAATGATGTTCACATTTTACAAGGATATAGACGTGTGTGCATATATGTGTATATTCTAATGTGTTCAAATGCATAAGTCTTCAACTGTAAGAAATATCCATATAGAAAATGGGTAACTCCGAGTATATATCATAAGCTAATTTGATTATCAATGACCACTTTTTAAGCTTAGAGCATTATATTTAGGCCTAGTTTTTTGGAAATTTCCAGAATTATCTTTCTGATGGCTCTTGCTTTATTGAAAACAAAATAGGTAGTATCCATTTATTACTGAAAGTTTTCCTGGTCACACAAAATCACATGTTCACACATGTTCATACACACATTTATATGTACACACTCATACATACATATACATATGTTTGTGTGTATGTGTATTACTATACTTGGGTTTCTATATAGAATACCATAGACTGGGTGGCTGAAATAGCAGACATTCATTTTCTCACACTTCTGGAGACTGAAAGGCCACAATTAGGTGTCAGGAAGCTTGGTGTCTGGTGAGACCTCTCTCTCTGATTTGCAGGTGGCCGCCTCCACATTGTGTTTTCAGATGTCCCTTCCTCTGTGTGTGAGGAGAAAGAGCTCTCTGGTGTCTCTTCCTCTAAAGATACAAGTCCTTGTGGGATTAGGGTCCCACCCTTTTAACATTATTTGGCCTTAATTACCTCTTAAAGATCTTATTTCCAAATACAGTCACATAGAGTGTTCGGACTTTGACATAGGAATTTCGGGGAAAACAACTTATATGTTATACATACATACATACACACAAACATTTATATTTCCATCATCAACCATGGTAAATGTGTGACTTTTACCATGAAAGTTATAACTGAAACATTGTAAGAGATGAGTGAACCTAGTGTTACTTACTCCTCCGTGCCCGCTTCCTCTATCCTCCAAGCTCCAAATGGCTACCAGGAAAATAGCTCATCAGAAACACCTACTAGGCAGTATGAAAAGGGTTGCCTGATTTAGCTAGGAAAAAATAGAGGATGCCAATTGCATTTTAATTTTAGACAAACAAGTATTGCATAAACTATACTAAAAGGCTATCACTCATCTGAAAATCAAACTTAACAGGGAGTCCTGTGTATTATATGGATAGAGGATTTTTTTTTTTTTTTTTTTTGGTCATTGTTCTTGATGGAAGGACTGTAGCATTATTTTTACACTCAAAAAGAAGTGCAGTTTTTGATTCTGCTCAATTCTTCAAGTCTTACATCCTGGCCAATTCTGGGGAAACCTGTTGCTGACTATATGGCATTACATTCCTATTTGATATTTAATTTAAGGAATGTCAAATGATGTTCTTGGTATGGTGTCACATGGGTGGCTGAGTGACAGGATGCAAACACCATACAAGATAAGACACAGTTCTAGTTTTAATAAGTATAAATTTCTGCAAACATCTTGAAGCAATACACATTTAGTAGAGACCTCCATTAGTGCTCAACAACTATTTAGCACTGCACTGGCAGTTGATGTCTTTGTATTGTTGATTTTCAATAAAGATTGTGATATAGTTGATTGTATCCCCCAAAAAAGCTATGTCAAGGTCCCAGTCCTTGGTGTCTCAGTCTGTGGCCTCACTTGGAAATAGCATCTTTGCAGATACAATTAGTTGAGATGAGATCATACTAGACTATAAGGGTCACCTACTCCAATGTGACTGGCGTCCTTATAAAAAGATTGCCACGGGGAGACAGACATACACTGGGAAAGCACTATGTAACAACCTTGGCGAGGATTGGAGTTATGCAGCTGCAAGCCAAGGAGCATTAAAAATTGCTGGTAAACCCCCAGATACTGGGAATATGCAAGGAAGTGTCTCTTCATATGTCTGAGGGAGCACGACCATGCTATAACCTTGAGTTTGGACTTTTAGCCTCCAGAATTAGAAAGCCATACATTTCCGTTGTTTTCAACAAATTGTTATAATCACTTGTCATCAGAATAGCAGCATATCCAAGGTTTAAGCTCTATCTTGGAGCCTATTTCCATATGTTGGGAGAGAATCACCAATTGGGAGAAAAAGTCTAACCCTATAGGAAAGAGGACACTTAACTATGGACAACCCAGAACTTCTTTTTCTTTCTTTTTTAAGAAAAAAGGGGGTTTAGAGAAGAAATAATTTTTTTTTCATTATCTTTATAGTACTCCTTATTTCATTTTACTGCAACAATTCCAATGAGAAGTGCGAAAGGCTTTTTATTGTCATATCAGATTTACATGGTAAAATTTAATGTACTTCTTGTCAGCTTTAAACACTGGAAATATCAATAAAATGTCAAATTATATTTGACTTCAAACCCAAGTGGTTATAAAAATGCAATACAAATTTACAATCATTTAGTCTTCCCCTTTTCCCACAATAAAACACCCCATTTTATTCTTTATGGGAAACTAAACTTATTTTGCTCAAAGCTGGTAATTTATTAGAGCTTACATCAGATCTGAAGTGTGTTTCTCTTAGAAATCAATGGCAGGCCTGGAACTAGGACCAAACTTTTTAATTATGGCTTTGAAGTAATGTAATTGTGGTTTTTAATGTGTCGTACATCTGCTTGAAGGATTATATGAGTTTGTTCAAAGTTCTGGAAGCAATAAAGTTAATTTTTTGGACGATGAGCTAGCAAAGGGATACCAGTAATGCTAATTGGAGTGTACAGCATAATATCTCTTAATGCATTTTGTGATCTATCTCACACAAGGAACATCTTGCCCAGGGTGTCAGCAGGAACTGCATCAAAGGAACTCGGTCGGCCTTCTGTTCCATCATTTTCTCCCTTTCTTTTTCCAGGTTCCTGGCTTTGAAACAACTCTTCCTCCCTTCAGTGAAAGATTCAATGGCATGCAGCTGATGTTGTTCAATGTTACTGAGGATTTGAGGCCAAGCCTATTTTACAGATTTGGGTATGTAGGCAAGGGCTATGTCAGTGGTCGGGAAGTATAGTCATTTCTTTCAAACCAGCACAGCTAATTACTGGAAGTGAATTGTAGGACAGGAAATTCAACAGAAGTTGGAGAATGCTAGAGAGAGCAAAGAAGGAGAAACCTTTCTTTAGGTTTCTGTTCTGGCACTTTTTCTTGGATTCCCATGTAAAAAACATTTCTTTACTAGTTCAAGATACTCAGATCTCTGGATCATAAATTTCTCAATATTAAAAATCAAACTCGAGCCTGTTCCTTTTCCATGCTTTCTTCCCCTGTACACATATATGTGTCTCTTTCTTTTATTTCAATTTTATAATTATGTGGCATCATGTACGTCTCTCTAAAGCCTGTTCAGTTAAGTTCAGTTCAGTTCAGCCACTCAGTTGGTTATAGCAAGGTTATTGAGACCCCATGGACTGCAGCACACCAGGCCTCCCTGTCCATCACCAAATCTAAAGTCTGTTAGCTTTCTCTAAAAAACTCTCTCTTATCTTGCTGCTGCTAAGTCACTTCAGTCGTGTCCGACTCTGTGCGACCCCATAGACGGCAGCCCATCAGGCTCCCCCACCCCTGGGATTCTCCAGGCGAGAACACTGGAGTGGGTTGCCATTTCCCTCTCCAATGCATAAAAGTGAAAAGCGAAAGTGAAGTCGCTCAGTCATGTCCGACTCTTAGCGACCCCATGGACTGCAGCCCACCAGGCTCCTCCATCCATGGGATTTTCCAGGCGAGAGTACGGAGTGGGGTGCCATTGCCTTCTCCGCTCTCTTATCTTGGTGCTTCACAAAGTTAAGGTGTACTTTGTGTATAACTTAGGTTGATCTGTATTAAAGTAAACATAAAACTTAAAATGTTTGTAAAATTGTTCCACTGGTTGTGGTGCTTGATTGGAATCATCTCTTTGACTTTCTGCAAACTTCTGTTTCCTTGTTTGTTTCTCTGCCTCTTGCATTTCTCCCCAGTGATGGCTCCACTCTCCTCGGCCATCTGAGCCCACTCTGCCACTTTCTTTCCTTCAATCAATGGCTTGACTTCAAGTTGCATGAAGAAAAAACACTATCAAGTGACAGCTTCCCCCTACCACTTATGCTTAGAAATTGTATTCTGGTGAGCATCGTTTTTCAGATGAGGGAGACCTAGTCTTTGATTATCCTTTTTCTCATGTTTTTAATTTCTTCCTTTAAGTGACTCATCAGCACTTGTATTTCTGTACCTGGTTTTGGTGGTGGGAAGAATTATGCCTCCCCCAATATCTGTATCCTAATCCTTGAATCTTCTGAATATATTAGGTTATATGGCCATGAGTTTACCTAGCAGATGGAATTGAAGTTACTAATTAGCCTACTTTGAAATGGGGAGATTATCCTGGATTATCCAGCAGGCCCAGTACAGTTACAAGGGTCATTGAAAAAGAACACCGAAGGCAGAACGGGTCAGGGTGATACACTGAAAATGACTCAATATGTGTTTACTAGCTTTGAAGATGAAGGGAAGTGACTCTGAGCCAAGGGATATGGGCGACCTCTAGAAACTGGAAAGATGAAGAACAGATCATACCCAGAATCTATAAGAAGGAAGGCAGCCCTGTGTTCATCTTAATTTTACCCTGATGAGACCCAAGTCAGATACCTTACATACAGAACCTAAGACATTTGTGCTAAGATGTACTAGTTTGTTAGTTTAAGTTTATGACATTAATTAGTTGATTAAGTTTGTGGTAATTTTTCATGGCTGCAAACAGAAATCAGCTATCAAACCAGTAACACCAACTAAATGAAATAAATAAACTCAAATACAGCCAAATGAATGAATGTTCCCAAATACCATGTATTGTTTACTCTCCCCCACCTCAGTCTCTCCCTCAATTGTCTCTTAATCTCAACCTTTCTCACTCCTTCTCCTTTTATAACTAAATTGCTCAAAATAACTGTATGAACATACCCACCCTGTCTTCTCCCTCTCATGCCTGTCTTCTACATACTCTAAACATGACTTCTGCCCTCACTATGGCATTGAGTCAGCCATTGCTAAAATTGCCGATGACACCCAAGTTACCAAGTTCAGGAGACCTTTATTCCCCATCATCATTTAATGCCTTTGCTTCAAATCCCTCATTGAAATAGTGCTTTCTCTCAACTTCCCTGACACCAAAAACTTTAGATTTTCATTCTCTTCTTGGACTTTCTCCACGCCTTTTCTGGCTTTCCTCACCTCATCTGATTTGTGTGTGTGTGGCAACACCTGTGTGCTGAAACCTAAACCTTTATCGTGAGCCCATCATAAAACAGATACCACCGCAGCTATCTTGGTCAAAGAAAACTTAGTATATTGACTTGATTACACAGATGATAAATAAAAACAGAGGAGCCAAATGGAGGATGTCAAGGTAACCCAGAAGCTAGTAACAGTGAGAAGCTGCAGTCATTCTTCCAAGATCCTAATGCATAAAACACACTGCCTGCCTTCTACCTAGTCTTTATGTTTTCCCTGAAAATAATTTTTAAATGTGACAAATTTTCTGGACTCTCACAATCATTACTCTGGTACAAACCACCATCATCTGTTATGGAGCCACAGAAATGCATCACATTTTTCTATTCTTTTGCCAAAGAACTACTTTCTAAATGCAAACCTGATAGGTGTACCCTGTTCCCAAATTATAAATTGTATTTACATTTAGGCTATAAGAAAAGAAAAATCTTAACCTAAAAGGTACTGGTTTGATCTGGTGTAATTCCCCACTTGGCTCTCAAACTACTATTCATCCATCATAACTGACTTTCTCCAAGAAATCTTTTTCTTTCCAGCTCCTCATTTTTCTTTCCCTGGAATGATGTTCTCATTGCTTCTGTTGCCTCACTCATTCTCTCCTTGGAGTGAAAGATGTATTTATCTGATTGGTAAATTTGAGAGTAAAAACTAGACTTGTGCAAGTGTGACTCAACCATTCTTTCTCCCTTTGTCTTTTGGGATTTACCCTTTAGTAGAGGCCACAGACCTGCTTTGTTCTGTCCACTGAAACACTGACATGTAACCATAGTACTGAGGCCTGTAGTTTTAGGATTTTTCTATTATTTAACATGACTTAATTTTTTTTTTTTTTCATCTTTCCAACTCTTAACCTCCCTCAATTGCACTTACTCTCAGGCACAAAAGGGAGAGGTTTTTATCTAGGGTGCCCACTAAAGGCACAATGTCCAGCTTAGTTACACCTCTCTTTCCCAAGGGTCTGTGTAGCTCTCCTCTCACCCCCTCTCCCTCTGCTGGGGCATTTGTCACAATGGTCCGTAAATCATTATATGAGTGTCATCTGTGAATGGTCTCTTGCCCTGCAAAAAGCTGTACTCTGTGAAGCAGAAGCTATATCTTTATCACTATTGTATTTCTAGTGCCGATCATGGAGCCTGACAGAGAATGAGCAGTCTGAAATGATCGTTGATAGAATCCATGGAAAAACTTACTCCTTTATACAAGAATGGCCAGGGAGGGGTCAGAAGGCTGCCATGATGGGCAGGCAGTATCCCAAGAGAAACCCTGATGCTTTAAGGCACAGAATAAAATTCATTTCCCAGCTTTTTACAGAAAAAGAATATATATAAAGACTAAGGAAAGTTGAGTGAATTTTATTTGTAATATGACAGCAAACTCTCTCAAGTATATGAGAACAGAAAAAAAAAAAAAAAAAAGCCAACAAAATCTGAGTGAGTGAAGTATCTCAGACTGAAAGTGTGATTTCTGGGCTTTAGTCTGGATTTTCTTTTAGTGTATATCTCAGTATTTGATTTACCACTTGTGATATTTAGGATAGATGTGTTCAATCAATGAGCATTTTTAAGTATCTCTGATATATACTAACCTTTTTGATTTCTACTGGGGTTGTAAGTCACAGTCCAAATTTTAGAGTCCTCATGGAGTTTATGGATTTCCCTGGTGACTCAGATGGTAAAGAATCTGCCTGCAGTGTGAGAGACCTGGGTTCAATCCCTGGGTTGGGAAGATCCCCTGGGGAAGGAAATGGCTACCCCCTCCAATATTTTTGCCTGGAAAATTCCATGGACAGAGGAGCCTGGTGGGCTACAGTCCATGAGGTCTCAAAGAGTCGGACATGACTGAGTAACTAACGCTTTCACATGGAGTTTATGATCTTAGCAAATACCTAATAGCAAGCAGTATGCTTTAAATGCTCTGGGCTTTGTTGTTGTAAATGTTTATTTCTTTTATAAATTACTCTGGCTGGGCTTTCCTAGAGTTTTCTAACATCTATTTTTAAGGTTCAGTGTATGCTTTTAGCCACCTAAAACACTAGGGGCAACATACAAGAAAAATGAGTTCCTCCTTTGGGGACTCTAGCAATTCTATTAGAACTTGCCAGTTCTCATGGGGGAATTCTTCACTGGAAAATAGTTCATACATCAGTATTATAATACAGTGAGACAGGGCTCAAGTCACAGTTCTGCTCCTCAATTGCTATTTGACCTTGGTAAGCCTCTCAAACTTTTCAGTTTCTGTTTTCATAACTTTAAGTGAAGGAAATAAAAATGGCATGGAGTATTTTTCTGACTTTTTTCCTTAAATAATTTTTAAAAAACTTTCAATAATTTTAGATTTATAGAAAAATTATAAAGATAGTATGGAGTCCCATATATTTCTACAGATGGTTCCCCTGTTATTAACATCTTATATTACTATGGTACATTTGTCACAATAGGTTGGTTAATTACAATTATTAATTATTATTATACATTATGTGCATTATGCATACATACATACATTACTAGTAACTAAAACCTATACTTTATTAGTTTTTTAGTTTCTACCTAAAACTCCATTTCTGATCCAGGATCCCATCTAAGATACAGCATTACCTTTAGTCATCAAGTAATTCCTCTTGATCATGATATTTTCACAAATTTTTCATGTGTTTTCTTTTCTTTTTTTTTTTTTTTTTTTTACTGTTTTAGGGATTGTGGTGAACACTGTTGTCTTCCTGTTATCTGTTCTCCTTCCTTTCAAAAGGTGGTGGTTGAGAGTAAGGGCTCTTTGTTCTGCATCTTCTTCATTTATGAGATGGGGATAATAGTAGCAACCTCCCAGGATTGTTAAGAGTATTCAGTTCAGTTCAGTCATTCAGTTGTGTCTGACTGTTTGTGACCCCATGAACCGCAGCATGCCAGGCCTCCCTGTCCATCACCAACTCCCAAAGTTTACCCAAACTCATGTCCATTGAGTCAGTGATGCCATCTAACCATCTCATCCTCTGTCGCCCCCTTCTCCTCCTGCCTTCAATCTTTCCCAACATCAGAGTCTTTTCAAATAAGTTAGCTCTTTGCATCAGGTGGCCAAAGTATTGGAATTTCAGCTTCAGCATTAGTCCTTCCAATGAACACCCAGGACTGATTTCCTTTAGGATGGACTGGTTGGATCTCCTTGCAGTCCAAGGGACTCTCAAGAGTCTTCTCCAACACCACAGTTCAAAAGCATCAATTCTTTGGCACTCAGCTTTCTTTATAGTTCAACTCTCACACCTTTACATGACTACTGGAAAAATCATAGCCTTGACTAGACGAACCTTTGTTGGCAAAGTAATGTCTCTGCTTTTTAATATGCTGTCTAGGTTGGTCATAACTTTCCTTCCAAGGAGTAAGCGTCTTTTCATGGCTGCAATAACCATATGCAGTGATTTTGGAGCCCCCAAAAATAAAGTCAGTCACTGTTTCCACTGTTTCCCCATCTATTTGTCATGAAGTGATGGGACCAGATGCCATGATCTTAGTTTTCTGAATATTGAGCTTTAAGTCAACTTTTTCACTCTCCTCTTTCACTTTCATTAAGAGGCTTTTTAGTTCTTCTTCACTTTCTGCTATAAGGGTGGTGTCATCTGCATATATGAGGTTATTGGTATTTCTCCCGGAAATCTTGATTCCAGCTTATGCTTCATCCAATTTATAATAGCCAGGACATGGAAGCAACCTAGATGCCCATCAGCAGGTGAATGGATAAGGAAACTGTGGTACATATACACAATGGAATATTACTCAGCCATTAAAAAGAATTCATTTGAATCAGTTCTAATGAGATGGATGAAACTGGAGCCCATTATACAGAGTGAAGTAAGCCAGAAAGATAAAGACCAATACAGTATACTAACGCATATATATGGAATTTAGAAAGATGGTAACGATAACCAGCATTTCTCATGATGTACTCTGCATATAAGTTAAATAAGCAAGGTGATAATATACAGCCTTGACATACTCCTTTTCCTATTTGGAACCAGTCTGTTGTTCCATGTCCAGTTCTAACTGTTGCTTCCTGACCTGCATTCAGGTTTCTCAAGAGGCAGGTCGGGTGGTCTGGTATTCCCATCTCTTTCAGAATTTTCCACAGTTTACTATGATCCACACAGTCAAAGGCTTTGGCATAGTCAATAAAGCAGAAATAGATGTTTTTCTGGAACTCTCTTGCTTTTTTGATGATCCAGCGAATGTTGGCAATTTGATCTCTGGTTCCTCTGCCTTTTCTAAAACCAGCTTGAACATCTGGAAGTTCACTATTAATCAAGGTCATATTTTTAAAGCACTTCATCAGTGCCTGGAACACAGTAAGGAGTCTATTGTGAAGAATGGGATGATGGAGGGATAAATACTTTCCAAGTTGTACTCAGGTGCAGTTGTCTGAAAAGGGAATTACTGAATCAAATATGTCAAACATGAGTTACTCTAGTGGATACCAGTCTCACAAACCTGAAATCAAGGTGTCACCCAGAGCTATGATCTCACCCGAGGTACAAGATCCTTGTCCAAATCTGTTACTTATTAGCAGAATTCAGTTTTTTTTTATAGTTGTAGGAGCTGAGCCCTCACCAGGGGCATCCACTGTCCCCTAGAATGTGAACCTTTTCACAACAGGGCAACTCACTGCTTCAAAATGAGCAGATGAATTTATGATCCTTAAATCTCCCTCTTCAGGAAGAGCCCAGGTCTTTTGAAGTATTCACCTGATTTGGCCAGGCCCACTTGGAATAATCACCTCTGATAAACTCAAAATCAATTGATTTGAGACCCTAATATTTGAAAAATCCCTTTACTATTGCCATACAGTGTAACTTAATCATAGGAGTGAATCTCATCCTTTCTGTTTTGCTTGTCCTGGAAGGGCAGAGACAATATATGGCAAATATATCAGGGAACTAGCATCACTGGGTCCATCTTAGAATTCTGCCTAGTGCAGTGTGCTCTTCAGCCCTTGGAGAGCATCACTGCAGGTTGAATAGAGATTCATCTGGCTCTGGCTGTAATGTAAAGGACTTACTGGGCTGTGCGTTAAGCAGGAATAAAAGTTGGAAGGATAATGCCATAGTGAAAGATGATGATGGCTGACAAAGGTGGTGGCAGAAGTGGTGAAGAAAAGTGAACAGTTTTTAGATATATTTGGAGAAAAAAAAATATTCAGGCCTTGATGACAGAGAGGTGGTACATGAAAGTTGAAAGAAAGGATGAGTAACGGATGCTGTATCATTATTTATTACTGTGTAACAAAGTTTCACCAAATGTATCAGTTTTAAAAAGCAAACGTTTGTTGTTTTGATCTTGGTATGGCTTAGGGATTTTGGTATGGCTTAGCTTGGCTGCTATTAAGATGTCAGCTGAGGTTTCAGACATCTGAAGATTTGACCTGTGTGGGAGGACCTTTGTTCAGGGTGGCTCACTCACATTCCTATTGGCAGGAAACTTTCTATTTCTCAGTATATGGACTTTGCTTCAGGGTTGCTTATGTGTCCTCAAAACATGACAGCTGCTTTTTCCAGACAAGTTATCTAAGAGAGAAAGCAAATTAGGAGCCATAATGTGTTTTCTAAACGAGTCTCAGATTTCATATGCAGTCACTTTTGCCATATTCTATTCATTAGCTATGAGTCACTGAGTCCAGCAAGTACTCAAAGGGATTGGAATTTGGTTCACTATTTGAAGAGAGGAATGTCAAAGAATGTGACAATCAACAGCTTTGAGTAAGAGTTTAGAGAAGAGACAGGTGGATATGAGCTGATACGGCCATGAGAGATTTATATTTGAGCTAGGCATTGAATAAAGAGTAGGATTTTCATAGGGAGATACAGAATAATTATCCAAGTAGAGAAAACAAAACAAACAAGAGCATGGAGATAGAACAGAGAGAGATCCCATTGAAGCCAAACATTTGATTTGAGGATCATAGGAAAGTGGACAATATACGTTGGAAGTCACTTCATAGAGGGCCTTAGGCAACTTCATGCTAAAGAGTTTGCATTGACAATTTGTGATAGTTTTCAAAGGAAAATAAAATTGTTGACAGCACATTGGTCCCGCACAACCTTGGCACAGCCAAGTGATAATTCTGCTCCAGATCCAAGGCTTGTTCCTCAAACTCAGTGATACTCAGGACCCTAGTATCTTGTGCATTGAAGGGACTGATTGTGAGTCAAATTATTCATCAGGTTTGGAAGGATTTATTGAAGAATCCTGAAGGAAAAATCTCCTGTCACCAAAGCAAGATTTAAACCGCTTAAGTGCACATAAGTCAAGCAGAAATTATGGTAATTGGACTTAAACCTGCTTCCCTTTCTGCATACTGTAAATAAAAGCAGACAGTTTAAACAAAGGAGTAAGATGTAAATACAAGAGTGAGATCAAAGCAAATCTGGAATTTAATTCTGTACAGAGAAAACAAAATCCAAGATATACGACCAGCACTTTGTAAAGCATTTTGCAGCAGTAAAAACTGACAGCCTAAAATATGATTGGTTCAGCATGTCTACTCAGAGTTTGCAAAACAATTTAGAATTCACCCTTTTTTGGTATTTCTCAATTATCTTGTATTTAATGAAGTCATTTACTAATTCTTCATTGAAATATGCACAATGACTATTGCATTTGCATACAAATGGACTACCCTCATTCTTAAAGTTTTCTTTATCACTGAAATCACCCATAGTCATGATCTTTATGTGTTATTTTCTTTAGTAATACTGTAATTCTTTTTGAAAGCCAATGAACTAAATGAAATGAATGGACATTTGTAGGTGTGGAATTAGACTGATGATATGATTGCTTATGGAATCACTAAACCTTATCAATTTATTCTAATAATGAATAATTTGAAAGTAGGTCTGCAAGTAAATAGAGCTAAGAATAAAGATGTTTTGAATAAGGTAGTAAGGATGATGGGAAAGTTTAAGGCAATATCGGGGCAAAAAAAAGGCAAAATCGAGAAATGGGTCAGGAAAATAACTTGTGTAAGGACAGGATGCTAACACAAACATTACTAATTTATCATTTTTAATCAAGACAGTGACAAATGTGCAGAACTAGTATTTGCCAAGTCTCCTCATAGATAAGTTCTGGCCAACTATTCCTAAATAGAAATTTCTTTTTAGATCACAAGTCCCTACATGAATAGCCTACATTCTCAATGCGAGTTGTCTTGCCTCCAATGGGGTGAAAATTGGGGTGAAATGTCTTACTTGTTTTATGTTTAAAACATAGATATACAATCAGCACCTAAACAGATACACAGCTTATCTATGGTATTTAAATTTTATGAAGGGAGCAATTAGATTTTTAAAAAATATCTAAAGGGTTCTATGTATGTTTGTTGAAGAAGGTCATGAAAAAAAAAGTTGACAAATATTGTTCTATATCACACTTCACTAAGTCTTATGTAGAGATCCACTAGAGTTTAAGTTCCTTGAACATACGGATTTTTTTAAAATTTATTATTTATTTTAATTGAAGGCTAATTACGTTACAGTATTGTGCTGGTTTTTGCCATACATTGACATGAATCAGCCATGGGTGTGCATGTGCCCCCCATCCTGAAACCCCCTCCCTCCTCCCTCCCCATCCCATCCCTCTGGGTCATCCCAGTGCACCGGCTTTGAGCACCCTGACTCATGCATTGAACTTGGACTGGTGATCTATTTTACATACAGTAATATATATGTTTTGATGCTATTTTCTCAAATCATCACACCCTCGCCTTCTCCCACATAGTCCAAAAGTCTGTTCTTTATATATGTGTCTCTTTTGCTGTCTCGCATATAGAGTCATTATTACCATCTTTCTAAATTCCATATATATGCTTTAATATACTGTATTGGTGTTTTGCTTTCTGATTTGCTTCACTCTGTATAATAGGCTCCAGTTTCATCTACCTCGTTAGAACTGATTCAAGTGTGTTCAGGAAAATAAATGGTGTGAGGACAATTTTATAACAGCTGAGTAATAGTCTACTGTGTATATGTACCACAACATTCTTATCCATTCATCTGCAGATGGACATCTAGGTTGCTTCCATGTCCTACCTATTATAAACAGTGCTGCGATGAACATTAGGGTATACATGTCTCTTTCAATTCTGGTTTCCTCAGTGTGTATGCCCAGCAGTGGAATTGCTGAGTCATGAGCATATGGATTTTTAAGCATCTCACTGCTGCATCCTCAGTGCCTAGAACCATACTTGACACACAGGAGGTATTTATTAAATCTGTATTAAATAAATGATTCTTCTTACTTACAACAGAGATACCCAGAGTGATGATAGCAATGCCTGATATCAATTGCTTTTATGATAAAAAAATAGCAATCTAATACTTGGTCCAGGCCCTGGCTACATGTCCACCAATGACTAGTACCTCCTTTAAGTGACTTCAGTCCTCCACCCCTTGCCCCGCACCAGGCATCTTTTATATTCTCTGTCCTCCCTCCTCCAACAAGACCTTTGTATATAAAGTTCTTTCTACTCTAAATTGTTCCATTTGCAGCATAATCAACTCCAACTCACCCTTCATTGATGCTCTTGACAGACTCAAATGCTTTCATAGCTCCATATATATATATATATAATATATATTCCCCCCCCCCAACATTTAACTTAGGGACAAAGTAGCATGTCCATGTGTAATATATCAATCATGCCTGTTTTCTTGCCAGACTGTAAGGTCCATCATGTCTCTTTGAGCCCACTGTTTTACCCTCTGCACATAGCACTTTCCCTAGCACAATGCTCAACAAATATTTCCAAATAGCAAAACATTATTAAGTCTTCTGCAAATCCCAGAATTAAATAGACACAAGTGTCTCAGGTGTGTGATCAGGATAAAACAAGAACCATACTAACTTCAGTTAACATAAGCAGCAAATATTTTCTACCAATTAGTCCCTCATGAGCCACTTGGACGTGAGAATGATTTAACCAGTGGATAATAACTGAGCTATTACCTTGTGCCCAGCATTGTACTAGAACCTGTATTTAATCAGCTTCTTAGTGTCTATACATATCAGAAACCTGGTTTGGCATTTGTTAGAGTGTGAAGTTCAGCTTAAGAGAATGCTGTCTAAGGGTTGAACTCTCTGATAA
The DNA here is from genome assembly GCF_033118175.1 of Dama dama. Classification (NCBI taxonomy): domain Eukaryota; kingdom Metazoa; phylum Chordata; class Mammalia; order Artiodactyla; family Cervidae; genus Dama; species Dama dama. Next base: position 72,624,293 of record NC_083695.1, read on the forward strand.
GGATTCTCCATTATCTAGAGAAATCAGATGGGAAGGGTTCAAGCAAAACAAACTCTTTGCTCAGCACTTTGTGACTGAAGGCCTTCCCTGGTGGCTCGGAGGTTAAAGCGTCTGACTGCAATGTGGGAGACCTGGGTTCGATCGCTGGGTCAGGAAGATCCCCTGGAGAAGGAAATGGCAACCTACTCCGGTATTCTTGCCTGGAGAATCCCATGGATGGAGGAGCCTGGTGGGCCACATTAGTCCATGGGCTCGCAAAGAGTCAGACATGACTGAGCGACTTCACTCACTTTGTGACTGCAACACTGACAAGCACTTCACGTGCATTCTTATTTGTTGTCATCGTTCAGTCACTAAGTCGTGTCTAACCCTCTGCAGCCCTATGGACTACAGCAGAGCAGACTTCCCTGCCCTTCACTGTCTCCTGGAGTTTGCTCACATTTGTATCCATTGAATGGATAATCCTATCTGACCATCTTGTCCTCTGCTGCCCTCTTTACTTACTGCCTTCAATCTTTCCCACCAGCAGGGTCTTTTCCTATGAGTCAGATCTTCCCATCAGGTGGCCAAAATATTAGCGCTTTAGCTTCAGCATCAGTCCTTCCAATGAATATTCAGGGTTGATTTCCTTTGGGATTGACTGGTTTGATCTCCTTGCTGTCCAAGAGACTCTCAAGAGTTTCCCCCAGCCCCATATTTCAAAAGCATCAATTCTTTGACCCTTGGCCTTCTTTATGTTCCAACTCTCACATCCACACATGGCTACTGGAAAAACCATAGCTTTGACTATATGGACTTTTGTTGGCAAAGTGATATCTTTGCTTTTAAATATGCTGTCTAGGTTTGTCATAGCTTTCCTTCCAAGAGCAAGAGTCTTTCAATTTCCTGGCTGCAGTTGCTGTCTGCAGTGATTTTGGAGCCCAGGAAAATCAAGTGTGTGAATGCTTCTACTTTTTCACCTTCCATTTGCCATGAAGTGATGGGACTAGATGCCATGATCTTAGTTTTTTGAATGTTGAGTTTTTAAGCCAAGTTTTTCACTCTCCTCTTTCTTCACCCTCATCAAGAGGCTCTTTAGTTCCTCTTCACTTTCTGCCATTTTAATCCTCATTAAGTCTACAAGATAGGTATTATTTATTATTATCCCATTTTAAAGATAAAGAACTTTTGGCTTAGAGTGGTGCTTTGACCTAGTTATCCTCTCATGGAACAAGGAGAGTTCCTTTCAGGTAATGTCCATAGCTAAAAATAAAAACATAAATAAAGTAAAGTAAAAAAAAAAAAACAATATGGCATTTTTATACTTCTATAGAGAACAAATGAGAGACAGTAAACAGAACTTCTACAGTGAGAACTGGTAATCTATTTCTGTAAATGACCAGATAGTAAATATTTAAGGCTTTATGGACCATTCAGTATCTGTTGCAACTACTCAACTCTGCCATTGCAGCTCAAAAGCAGCCACAGACAATTTCTGAACCAATGAACAGGTTGAAATAAAATGATCTGTGAACACTGAGTCTGAATTTCATATAATTTTTAATTGTCACAAAATAATCTTCTTTTCGTTTTTTTCCAATCATTCAAAAATGTTGAAATTAATTTTAACTCATGGATTATACCACAATGAGCAGTGGGACTGTTCTGACCCATGGGTTGTAATCCATGGACCCCTGCTTTGTATAGAAGTAGCAGTGTTAGTAGTTATAGCTAATACTTATTGTCTCAGTACTATGTCCCAAGGACTATGCTAAGCAGCTTATCTAAAAAAGTATTTAATATTAGCATATCTTATCAGACAGATGACAGTAATATTAGTCCTACTTGCTCAAGATAACATAGCTATGGATGATGAAAGAATCAGGATACAAACCCAGGTCTTTTATATTTCAAACTCTAAGTTTATAATATATTTATGAATAAAAACTTATTTATGCAAATCAGAAATATGACTGAGTCTGAATTTATGTAGCACCTAGTATACATAATAGGAGTTTGGGGATGAATAAATCCATAGCAGTGAGAACAGAACATGGAAGAACTGAGCCTTAAATTTGGCCTTGACAGAATTAAGAAGTTTCTTTATCTACATTTTAGTAAGAAGTAGTGAATAGGGTAGCGATAGCATAAACAAAGTGAAAAATAAATTCAGCTTAGCTTTCATACAAAGCTTGGTTATTTTATGTATAATTTCATGTGCATTCATATAATGTCCGGAGCTTCACGGTGTATTTTTAAAAGATTTTTGAAAAAAAAATTAAAACTGTTCAAATATATCAATGTTGTTTCTTAGTTCTAACAAACATTAGACTAAGATGCTAACTTTAGATAGGAACAGAGAGCATCATTCACCACCATGTACTACAAAGATTAAGTCATTTTTAAAACGTATTTTAATTTTTAAATTTTTATTGAAGTATAGTTTACAATGTTGCATTAGTTTCTGCTGTCCAACCAAATGAATCAGCCATGCTTATAAATGTGTCTACTCTCTTCCAAACTCCATTTGCATATAGCTAATTACAGAGCACCAAATAGAGTTCCCTGTGCTATACAGTAGGTTATTAAGGGTTAAGTCTTAGCTCACTACAGTCTCTGATTAGCAGTGCACTCCGAGAGGAAATTAAGATAACAGAATGAGGTGCCCTGTGCTTTGATAAGCAGGACGCTTAGATATTTAGATGTGTATCTTAAGAATTTTAATGACCCATATTCTTGCGTCTTTAGAACATAGAAAAGTACTAAAATTATTAATTTGAGATATCTGTTCTTAGTAATTAGCAGTAGTCTTTACCAAGAAGTATGCTTGACTGCATCTATTCCCTAGGCAAAAATCATACGTAAACTGGCTTCCCCCTAATCTCTTTAGGGCAGTTTCCTTCAAGCTAAGTGGTCTCACCAGCTATAGTTTTCAGCAAGACCGAAAATAAAGCTTCAACTCACAACACATATGTCATGTGCCTTACTTTAAGTTCACAAGGGAAAACTTGGTGAGGGTTTTCTAGAAACTCTATATAATCTTTGCAACTTTTTCTGAATCTAAAATTATTAGAAATAAAAAAAAAAATGACAAAATACTCTGATAGTTTTCAAATGCAACTTTGAGAAGCCTACCAGTTCAGAATATCTCCCAACTCAAAAAATTTATTTGATTTTCTCTGCATATGTCCTGGGCTTAATCCGAGGATTTGAGTTTCCCACAGCTAGCCCTGATTTATTTTCAGAGGAGGAAACCTTAGAGTGATTTAGAGATGAGCATTCAGGATGTAATACTCCATCTGCTCCTGCTGTCATTCCAAAACTTTTTGATATCAGATCCATGGCATGGCAGCTTTTTGATGTTGGATCGATGATATAAACAACAATCTTGAGTGACAGCTTCATCAAGTTAAAACTCCAGCAATTGTACTTCAGAGGTACAGAAACATCTGCTAGAGATCTACTGAGAATCAAAGAATGAACCTGAAAGAACTTAATTTTATAAAAGAGGCTTCCCAGAGGCCTGCTCTCCAAAGGGTTTCTTTTCCATTAGAGAAGATTGATGATAAGTCAACAAAAGAAAAGCCTTTCTCTTTGAGCCAGGTGAGGTTGATGGTAGTGAGGTATTGGAAGAGAGTTTTGAAATTATCTCCTTCTACAGTTTCTTTGGCACAGTAAATATAAATAGTCAAACATTATTCAACCATACCCAGAGTCTCCTCAACTGCTTTATAGTATTGCAATGCCTGTTGCAAGGAAAGCCCTTGAGTAGAGATCCTTTAATTCAAGAGAGTAAATGAAGTAATACATTAACCGTATTTTCATTGGCTATAATATGCTCATATTTTCATGTTAATTCATTTCTCTGGAATTAAAATGTGCCTTAAAATCAGCAATATCTTACAATTGCTGCCTGCCTTGTGCCTGAATTGAAATTGTTTTGTTTTTTTTCAGAGAGAATTTACACTGGCTTCTGTCAGTCCCTTAGGTTGTCCACTACCCACCTAAGAGAGGTCTTTAAATTAAATTCAGTCTTTGGAACTACACTGTTAGTCTTCAGACTTTAGACTTGAATGAATATATACTTGGCTAGAAAAAAATATTCAGAGGAGATTTTCCTTTCCTACGTTTGAGACATGCAGGCTTCCTTGTGGTCCCTTTCTGCATGGTAGGTTTCCTGCCAGTTACTCTTTCAAGGAGCATAAAGTCCTTTTATGTTATGGCTTTAAGCACCATTTCTTACTAATCTTCCCATGTGGGGCAGTTTGGATTTTCTTCTTCAAATATATAGAACACTGGTGCATCTCAAAATCAATGTCTTCTCTTCAGTGAAATACGAAAATCTCTCAAGTTTGAGTATTATTTTTACTAGCTGCTATGGTAAATGTTTACATATATTATATCATCAAATTCTCCCTAGAACTATGAGTTGCATTGCTTGCTTTGTAGTTCCTCTTTTCTTGAATGTGACAGTCCAGTATTATGTGTGTATATATTTTTTTTATATGTGTGGCTTCTTTTTAAGCAGCAACTTGGTTTCTTTAATTTCAACAGGAATTCATACTCTCAGAGTATTGAGCTAACCATCTAATCAGGAAGTGCATCACTTCAAGCATTTTTGTTATTCATATTCCAGCAGAAAACAAATGCTTCACTGATGAACAATTTCAGAAATAAATTTTATTGATTAAATTGCAAACTTGTTAAAGAACATGACAAATGTTAGAAGTGGGCTTTCGTTGGTGCCATTAAAGATTTCCACATAAGTGATTGCTAAAATATGGAGAGTCTCCCTTCTTTTGCACAGCTGGGTACAGAAACCTGATAGAACCTCCTCTATCCCTGGTGCTGGCACCTTGACTTTAGGCAGAACTGTGCCATTGGTCTGGAGAATTTCCATCTGCCTGATGCCAAATAATAGGAAAACAGTATCTTGCCTCTAAATATTGCTTTATCCATCTTGAATGAACATTTCATGCAAGGTGTGGTTGGAACATATAAAAGAAGAGAGAGGTAGACCATTGGTTCTGTTTCTCTGGAGAACCCTGATTCATACATTAGGTTTAGATGAAGTCATGAGGGTGGGGCCCTCATGATGGTAGTAATGCCTATATAAGAAGAGATACCAGAGAGCTTTTTTTTCTCTTTTCTCCTTCTGCCTCCCTCATGGAATGCCTGGGATCCAACCCAGGCTATACCTCATAACATCTATATAATGTTAGCTTAAACCTGTTTCCTGATCTGTAAATGGGCATAGAAAAATCACTGATCTCATAGGCTAGTGAGCATTAAAGACTGAAAAATCGTATACAGCACTTAAATGAGTGCCATGGAGACAGTATGTACTTAATAGTGATTATTGTCTTTATCACCATCATCATCATCAAAGGAAGCAGATGGCATGCATTTTGAGGATAATCTCACTTCTGATGCCATTTTACCGTACTATATTATATAGCTATATACAGGGCCACATTTTGTGTTCATGACATGTTAGCATCACTACCCGAGAAGGAAGGAGATGAGAATATCCCACCAACTTACATAAGCTAACCTTTTTCACTACTTTGGATCAACATAGAAATAAAGGTCACTTCTGCATTTACTAAGAGGACCTCATGAGTTGAATTTCAACTGTCTTTCCCCCGATATTTATTACAATTTTTATTGGCTATAATAGGAGATAGATTAAACTTACTTGAGGTATGATAATTACAGAAGGCATAACAGGAAGCAAAGGCTCTGTGAGTCTATCTCAATCCCTACAGGGTCCTGGAAATATCTAGGACAAAATGAGAACAGGAAAAGCAGCCAAGCTTCAGAACTTGTGCTTGCTAAATATGAAAATAAAAAATAAATCAAAGTCACTTAGGAAGCAAATAATTATACATCCTCCCTCCTCTCACTGTACCATACTGAGAAATATTAGTTTTCCTGCCTCTTCTAAGTGGTGAGTTATCATTTGACTTAGCTCAGGCTCAAAGTTATCGTAGACTCTTGCTTGGAAGAAAAGTTTTGCTGAGTACCTTAGTATAAGTGATATTGTATAGAGATATATTTAACCCACTAAAAGGAACCAACTATTTTTAAGGATTCAAATTCACTAATGAGTTGTGTACAAAGTACTGTTATTTATAACTAGTTATCAAGTAACTAGGATCCACCAGGATTTTACCCAGAAATATTTGTTTAAAGTTAGTTACTATAGGTTTTTGAAAGTAATAACTTTATTTTTTAATTTTTTTGAAAATAATAACTTCAAAATTTATTTTATAGCTATTATTTAAGCCTAGTCACATATATCCAAAGCAGTGAAGCAGATACTGATACTTCTTATAAACTGGTGAGTTTCAGTAAATATTGATTCTTATAGCCGGGAACATTTGAAGACATCTTGAGCTTTGCATTTAAAAAGAGTGTGAATTCTCTGAGACTACCTTATCTACATTATTATCTGCATTATTCCTCTAATTTTTCTGTTCACTGATGAGTGCTTAATTTGCTTGTGAAAGCCACAATTTAGTTAGTAAAAACTCAATGATTTTGATTTAACAGTTATATTCAGAGTTTTTACTGAACCTTAAAATAACTTTATCATTATACCTTTATTTATAATACTGAAAATAAGCAAAAATATATGTAGCAATGCATTTTGGAATACTGTATAACCATTAAAATAACCATTACAAATTTATAACAGACTAGTATCTGCAAGATGGCAGACTGGGAGGTCTAAGCCATTCTACTCCCATAAAAATGACACTTGACTACTCACAGATGAAAATAGCCCTGAGAATGCTTCAGAATATGATTAAAGATGGCACACAGAACCTGAGGTTGACCACACAGAATAGTGTGGGAAGCATTTTACCTATGTCTTTAAGAAGAGGTAGAAGATACTGTGTATCATGGTTTTTGCTTAAGCCTTGATGGAAACTCTGCTGGTGGAAAGTTCTCTTTGCTTTTCTATGGCAGGAACAAGTTTCTCTCTCTCTCTCTCTCTCTCTCTCACACACACACACACATTCAATTATAAGTACCATCTCCCAGTGTTTGACAATCGGCTGGAGGCTTTTGCCTGTTGTCAGCACAGGTTTCAAACTCTCCCCAGGGATGCCTTTTACTGAGCAAAGCATGAGGAATGAAGAATGACTAGCTGCCTTCCTGCCAGTGGGGTGGGGGCAGCAGATGTCAGCCCAAGTACTAAAGAGCCAGACTGCCCTTCTGGGGCTCAATTTTAACTAAATGTTTCTTCTCTAATACCCCTCGAAACTTAACGAATCCCAACTTCTAGGAATGGTGCCACAGAATGAATGCTATAGAAGGTCCTGACAGTATTTCATAGTATTCATCAACGTGTGTGAAAGAGCTCTTTTATTAGCTCGTCCTCATAATACCCAAGGGATAACAAGATAATTCTACGTGAGTGGGAGAAAGCCAGATTTGGCTTTGAGGAAGGCACAGAAGATGGGATGTTGCTAAGAAAGATATGTGCGGATCTTTTGGTACATGAATGATGTGGCTACAGGGGTGTGTATGTGCATGCATGCGAGCACACACTTGCACTATTGCAAATGTTGGGTAGTATGTATTCCCAGTTAGCATCTCTTGACATGGGAGATAGGGTAGGATGGGTGTATTCATGAAAAACAGGAGGTAACCAAAGATGCTTTCTTGGATTGCCTTCTTCATCTAGTGCTGCCTTATAGATCAGTGGCCTCAGACCCTAATTACTATACTCCCCCCAACCAATGACATCCCTCCTTTTTACAGAATATTCTATATCCTTCTTCCTCTGATTGTAAGAGGGAAAAAGACAACTTGTAAGAGTTGCAACTGTATTTTATGTGCATCTTAAGAACAGAAGCCACGACTTTTCACATAGAATGGATTTGCCCTCACACAACGAAATATTGAAAAACAAGTCATTGAAGCTGTGTGTCCTGGTTTCTAGTTAGCACATTTGCCACTCAATAATACATTTGTATCCTTCCTATAGGATTATTGGAATAAAAACTACAATAATGCTAACTTAAATACTTGGTGATACACCAAGGTCCTGCTGATCTCAGGAAATAAAAATTTGAGAAAATTTAAAAAAAAATTAACATTTAAAGGAAAAAAGAAAAGAAGTTTAGATACAGAGATTGTGGCACTTTTAGAGCATCCTCCTTGGCCTATCAAAGAACTTATTTTCCACTTGAGATTTTAGCCATTATCCTTCAACTTGATTGTAGATTAGCAAAGGTGCTAATGATTTCATTCACAAATGGAAAGGTACATCTGGAGTTTGAGGAAGTGACTGAAGGTGGGAAAATACCAATTAGAATTTTTACTGGTGTTGTCTCATAGCCCATATCCCAGGATTGGGGAGTGTGTGCTCCTCCCTGGAGGAGGAACAGCCACCTGGGGCTTTATTCTCTGATTTTATATGAAAGTCAGAGAGATTAGCAGTGTGGGCAGAGTCATAATAGGCTGGGCTGCTTATACTACTATTAAAAGTCCATTCAGATCAAACTACAGGGAGCGAACAATGGCTACATACTTGTAATGCCCCCCATCAGTGTATATTGGAATCTGATGACTTAGGTTACATTTTGATGCAAAGATCCCTAGGAACAATGCATTTGATAATAATCCTGCCCATAGAAGGACATAGATCATTGGTACTTTATCATCTCAAACTTCTGGGGACGTCATAGATACAACAGGTTAGTGGACTATCCAGCTATTTAAAGCTTCAAAACCTTGTTATTATGATTTTAAAGTTGTTACCTATAGTCTTATTTTTAGTAAGTAGAATGTACCGAATATAGATTTTTCCCCATCTCTATAACTGATCATTTTATGGATATGAAAGAATAACTTTGGCAAGGAGTTTTTCTCTTTCTTTGCTTTAGTTCTGTATTTCTCTGCCTCTCTCTATTTCTATCTCTCTGCTGTTCAATTCTCTTTCTTCTTTGGACCTAAAAAGGGAGGGATTGTGGAAATGATTCCCCAAGTCCCATTCAGCTTCAGTATTATATGATTCTCCCATTCAAATCCCACTCTACCCCCACTCCTCAATACAGGTACTCCATCCCTGCTTCTGCCCTTAGAAATGCAATGACAGCTTATTAGATATAATCCCTCAAAAAACTCAAAAGCAATACTGTCACATTGGAAGATTTTCTCCCCAGAAAGCTGTTTAATTTGATGGTTATCATTTGTCAAAGCCTACTGTTTATACAGATTAATTAAAACCTGTGGTTCCAGCTGCTGCATGGTAGCCCTCCTTATAACAACAACAACAAAAATTTGCAGTCCTAGATTCATCAGTCTACATCTGATCCCCTTGGAAAGTCTTTACCCTACTGTGTAAGACAACATCACTCAACCTGCCCCCAGACCTGTGTCAGTACATGGGAAAACGGAATCCTTTAATACATGTCTCTTCTTGTTGAAATCTTAATGCATAAAATTGTTAATGACGCCCACCCCCACCAAAATTGAGATCAGTAAATTGAAGGCCCCAGATGAGATCCCAATTAGACAACAGGAAGTGAAACTGAGCTGCTAAATCCAAAACTCATTTAAAATATCATGTTCTAGCAAATGATATTTTAAAAAGTGTTTTGCTGTTTTGATTATCAAGAATCCTTATGTGTTATGGATTAGCAGATGCTATCATTTCCCAATAAATAAAGATACTTAATAAGAAATAGCTGTTTGATGAAATGAGCCTAATTCATTTTCGTTTGTAAAATCTGCTGAGACCAAATACTGTTACCTGCAGTCAAATTTTGCTTATCCAAAGTAATCTCCATATAATTGAAATCCCCAAATTTAAAAGTTTAACTGATTCACATCTATAATATTAAAAATTGGTTTCCAGCAAACACAGACCTGATGAAGAGGAGGAAAATAAAGAAGTTATTTTCCACCTATGTTTTAAATTGAAAATACATCTTAAATCCTCTAAAGCAACTCATTGTTACACAAATGAACTCAAAATACTCCAGAGAAAACCATAGGCCTATAACACTTCCAGATATTCACAACATTCCACCTTTGATGTGAGAGCAGTGTGAAATATATAAATTATATATAATGTCCAAAAGCCTTCTCCATTGTCATTGCTGTTGGCAGCAGTTGGTCCTGTCGTTACACTACAAAGCTATTTAGAATAAATTTCTTAATAAAATCCATGTATATGTTCTAAGGTTGGTTGGTTCAGTGTTTTTTTTTTCTTCTTGTTTTAGCTGGCCTAACTAGCTACCTTAACTTTGCTTCCATTCTCCTACTTCAGTTTCCAGTCTAAATGGACCAGTGACTTTATTACCTGAAATGGTTCATTGGTTAAAATAACTAAACTAGGTCTATGCCTGGGACCTACTAAAGCAAAAAATGTTTAAAGCAAGATCTCAACTATGACCCTAAAACTGGGAAAAAAAAAATAAACCCACAGAATACATCAGTTATTATTATTAATTTTTTTTCTTGTGGGCTTCCTAGATGGCTCAGTGGTAAAGAATCCTCCTGCAGTGTGGGAGATGCAGGTTCAATAGCTGGGTCAGGAAGATTCCCTGGAGAAGGAAATGGCAACCCACTCTAGTATTCTTGCTTGGATGAAATCCCATGGACAGAGGAGCCTGGTGGGCTGCAGTCCATGGGGTCCAAAAGAGTTGGACATGACTTAGTGACTCGATAACACAACACCACCCTTTAATCCATTGCCCTTCTTCAAGTCTGGTCTTCTAAATGCCACTTCTAATACAATGGCAGGTCTCCTGTCCCTACTTCATCTTCAGTTTTTACCTCTGATCTTCCCTATATAGGGCTTTGCTGTCCTTTACATAATTCATTAGGAAACTAATCTGCAAACACTGACTTTGGGAGGAAATATATGTCGACTGAACAACAGCAACAAAAACAGCACAACCTAAGAGGTGAGAATTATGTTTTATTTATGGACTTGCTGAGGACTTATGCCCAGGAGGCAGATTCTCAGATAGCCCTGGGGGACTGCTCAGAAGAGACAAGGGAGGAGCCAGGATATACAGGAGTTTTCACAACAAAGATCATGCAGTTGGAGCATCAACAGATTACCATTAATTAAAGAAAACCAGATTTCTCAAGTCAATGAATTTAGCACTTTTCTATTTTGGGGAACATCAAGAGTCTGGAGTCATTGAAACCATTCCTTTGATATGCACCTTTGCCATCTAAGGCCAGTATTCTGTTCTTTCCCATCCTGAGTCTCCCTGGGGCCAACTATCAGGGTGACTAGTTGCTGACTGCTGCAACATCCTTTGTTTATTGATATGGCAGGCAACATTTGTAATTCACATATATAGATTAAACAAATTTAAAATGAGTCCCAGCATGCTTTGATTATCGTCTTTTCTTCTAAAGGACACCTTGATTAGCCATCTTCATCATCCCATAAAAATGAATTTATTCTGGGGCTTTATCCTTCTCCCCAGTAATTCTTCTGGGGTTTTGTTGCAGGGGCGTCTTTCATCCCTTTCTGTAATACAAAATAAATAAGCAGCATTGTCATTCTGCTCTCCCAAAATAGGGGCAGGCCTTCCTGCCTGACATATATACATTCTCATTTCATGTGGGGAGTTCATTATGGGAAATGTTGCAACCCAGCCAAGGATGAGAAGCCTGGGGCCCTTTGCAAAACAGCACTTTAAAAGAGCAAGGCAAAAGGAATGATTTTTATTTTAAGAGGCTTCCTTTTAACCCAGGCTCTTACTCTTCTGTCAGGGGTCACCCCACCTCACACAGCAGGAGAGACCAGTGACAAGTATTTGACCAGTTCAAGAGGCGACTGTTTCACACAGGCAGCTTCTCGCAAGAAAACCATTAAAGCTCATCAACCCTGAGAGCTGCACAGACACCCTGAGGGCTGTGCTGCCGAGACCAAGCTTTAATAAATCCACAGGCTTTCCAGGGGCTGTGTGGCTGCTTGTTTCAATGAGATGAGATTGCAGTTCCAGACAGTGATGGGGAGACCATGGGAGTGGGGGGTTGAGAGGGATGGCAAGGGGGGAGGGGAGAGTTGAACAGCAACTGAACACTGTAAGATGACTTGATGATGGTTTTGAAGGCCTAATCTGTGAAAATGCATACATCTCAATCCAAAATGACCTCGAGTCTTTGTTTGTAGCACCAGGTCAATACTTCCAGGAATTGTCCACCATGTTTGCAGAAAGTTAGAAGGGGTTCTGGCTACCAGCACATCACTGCATCTGTAACTGTCTTACAGCATTTAGCTTGTTGAGAAATAATGCACTGCATCACCCAGTAGTCTGGGGATGCAAGTGTTAAAAAACAAACAAACAAGCAATGCTTACATGATAAGGCAAGGAAGCGGTTACAGAAAGGAGGATCCCTTTCAGGGCCTGAGAGCGAGTTCTTATCTAATACTCAGAAATGAATTGTTCAAGGAGAAACATGTTGACAGAGTAAGAGATTTGATTGGAAGGGATTGCCCAGGCAGAGAGCAGCAGGGTAAGGGAACCCAAGAGAATGCTCTTCCACATGCTGCAAGTATCAGGTTTTGTGGTGATGGGGTTAGTTTCAGGGTTGTTTCTGGTCAATCGTTCTGATTCAGGGTCCTTCCTGGTGGCATGCGTATTGTTCAGTCAAGATGGAGTCCAGAGAGGAAGGTTCTGGGAGGTTGGTAGGACATATGGTCTGGTATCTCCTCTCTTCTTTAGACCTTTCTTGAATTCTTCTAGCTGGTGGCAGCTTGTTAGTTCTACGTTCCTTACCAGGACCTGCTACTGTAACTCATGCAAGTGGTTACTATAGCGCCTGGCCAGGGAAGACAGTTTCAGTCAATGGTTCCCCTAACAAAGGTGCTAACATTAATGATAGATTTTGGAAGTGGTAAAAGTGTTAGTTGCTCAGTCATACCCAACTCTTTGCGACTGCATGGACTGTAGCCTGCCCGGCTTCTCTGTCCATGGGGATTCTCCAGGCAAGAATACTGGAGTGGGTAGCCCTTCCCTTCTCCAAGGGCTCTTCACAACCCAGGGACCAAAGCCAGGTCTCCTGCATTGCAGGCAGATTCTTCACTGTCTGAGCCACAAAGGCAAGCTGTCCCAAATGTTACTCTTTCTAAGTCCTAACTGTGTATATCTGTTCAGTCTTTGTGAGATGTCCTGAAACCCAGGAGGAAAAAAGCCAGTTGGTAATGGTCTCAACATTCTGGTGTTAGAATAGGAGCTTTGGCTAATAGGGAAGGCTTCTTGTTGCTGATACAAACTAAGAAAATGTGCACTGCTAAGAACTTCATCTGACAATGGTTTGAATAAACTCCTAGCAGACAGTGGGGCATGGTGAGCCTCTGAGGAACATGCTAGTCCCTGTTGCAGAGTCCTGCTTATTCCTAATTTAGAAACTTTCCAGCCAGCCAATGGGTAACAATGGAATCTAAGTGATAAGCCCTGGAGATGCCCAAAACATTTAATAGTAACATATTAAGTTAATCATTTTAATAACAATAGTTTCATTTCACAGGTGCACAGGTCTAACTGCCATGTATATGTATTGTCTTATTTTACCCTATCATGGCCCTAAGAATAGCCCTACTTTTCATGCCACTACAAAGATTACGACTTGGGTATCAAAATGAGGTGAAATGGTTTGTCTATAGTCAAATATAGTAGTATGACAGGGGGTTATAAATTGTGTCGTCATGTTGATTTAATTATGAATTCTGATTTTCTTGTTTATGAGCTATGTGATCTCCTTCAAGTAACACCTTCTGATCCATATATTAATGGTTCATCTCATAGTAGGATTATTATAGGGAATAAAAAGAAGATAATAGCTCTAGTTCCAGGTAGATCAGGTTAAACAGGTAGCCCAAGGCTTGACACAGAAGAAGCACAATGAATTCAGATTTAAAAAGTGAGCAATGATATTATTCTCAATTTAGAGAGTAGTTAATGAAATTCAAAGAATCTAAGGAATTTATTCAAGTCCACGCAGAAGTAGATCACAGAACTAGAGACTAGAATTCCCAGCTAGTTTATTATTCTTCAAGTTCACTCTACTTTAGAGAACATCAAGGTATATGTTGTCAGTGAAATACTACTCATTAGAGAAGTCAGATAAAGAAAATTCACTTTACAACTTAAATCTGTTGAGCCAAGAGTAATTAGAATTATTTTCCATTGTTGTATAAATAAAATGAGAAGTTAACTTTGTAAGATTAAAAGTCAGTAAACTTCAATTTCATGAGAATAAACTTGGGAGGTTTATTGTTAGGTGGATAGATGCAAAGAATGACCTCTTAAGAGTCTTCAGTTCTCTGTGATCAGGGCTAATAAGATCTTTAACTCCCGAATCCCACTTCTATCCATCTCTCTCTCTCTCAGGAAATGCCATGGTAGAGCAGGTCAAACTACAAGTAGAACATCTTAATTGCCTCCCTCCAAAATAGTTGTCTGAGAAAATGAATTACATTTCTTCATAGATACTCATTTATTTTCCCAACTCTAAGAAATATAATGAAGACATTTCTATAGTCCCAGGGAAATAAAACAGGACAGAAAAGTGCTTAATTTTCTTTTTTCAAATATTCACAAGAAAAAAAAAGAAAAACATAAAGCCTTCTTTCCAGTCTCCATTCCACAATTAGGCTCAAGTGACGTCTGAGTCAAATAAGTTGTAGTTATGAATATTTTATCAGATTTTTGATAAGACATCTATCTCACTGTAGAATGAGGCCTGATCTTAAATCACCTTGGACAGTTTTGGCTCCTAATTAGACGGTCAATACACTACCAGTTGGGAGATCTGGATTTTATTTGGCTTCTACGATTGTGAGATGGCTGAGATAATTGAGAACTTGGATCTGGTCCAATAAATTCTCTTGGTAGTTTACTATCTCTTCAGCTCTGCTAGACACTTGGGTACTGACACAGCCCACTGGTATTAATTTAAAGTGAAGCTCTAGAACGGCACAGTTAAAAGCATTGTTTCCAGTCTGAACCAGTAATCCCATTTAAAATGGTATTGTATCTGTATATACACACACACTGTAAGCTCAACACAATTCATTCCTTCATTAAGACTGACGATTTTCTACTATCATCCAACTTCTTCAAGCTTCAGTTCCATCAGAATGATTTATCAACTACTAAGTTCTTGGCTGTATCTCAGTCAGTTCAGTTCAGTTCAGTCACTCAGTCGTGTCCGACTCTTTGCAACCCCGTGAACCGCAGCACTCCAGGCCTCCCTGTCCATCACCAACTCTCAGAGTGCACCCAAACCTATGTCCATTGAGTCAGTGATGCCATCCAACCATCTCATCCTCTGTCGTCACCTTCTCCTCCTGCCCTCAGTCTTTCCCAGCATCAGGGTATTTTCAAATGAGTCAGCTCTTTACATCAGGTGGCCAAAGTATTGGAGTTTCAGCTTCAACATCAGTCCTTCCAGTGAACACCCAGGACTGATCTCCTTTAGGATGGACTGGTTGGATCTCCTTGCAGTCCAAGGGACTCTCAAGAGTCTTCTCCAACACCACAGTTCAAAAGCATCAATTCTTGGGTGCTCAGCTTTCTTTACAGTACAACTCTCACATCCATATATGACCACTGGAAAAACCATAGCCTTGACTAGATGGATCTTTGTTGGCAAAGTAATGTCTCTGCTTTTTAATACGCTGTCTAGGTTGGTCATAACTTTCCTTGCAAGGAGTAAGCGTCTTTTAATTTCATGGCTGCAATCACCATCTGCAGTTCTAATTAAATTTGAGGCTTTTGTCTTGAAACCAATGGAAAATAGTTAACCACTGATTATATGTTAGTTAATATGAAACAACTAGTTTTATAATGGTTTTCAATTAAAAACTCAATATCTTATGTTCTTCAGGAAGCAATTTGGCTGGAACAAGATATACCCTGCCCTGAAATATTTGGGTCAATAAGAATATAGCATGGTATACCTTATTTTACAGAAAATGTGCTTTTTTTTTTTTTTTTTTAAAGGATTGGGAAGAAAAGGTATCAATAGAAATGGGCATTTGAGAGCAAAATGTGTTATAATTCAAAGTACTGAATTACTCAGCAAAGTAAAATTTATCCTTTTATTAGCCAAAGGTGGAAACGTATGAAGTAATTGGAGGGTAAAATGAGTTATCTTATATTAATACAGAAGGAAATGGCTAAATACTCTACCATGATTCTGGTTAAAATGGTGACTTAAACAAAATGCTTTATATATATATATATATATATATATATATATATATATATATATATATATATTCCATTTCATATACCCTCCAAATGACAGTTAAAAACACAAAGATATTAACATAACAGCACAAGCAGAATGGGAGAGGAGGCAAGATAAGAAATGTCATAAAGGTTGAGAAAGATGAAAAGAAGAAAAGTAACTCATATTGAAGAGAAAAATCCATGTATGAAATTGTGAGAAGTGACTTTTCCATAGAACGCTAAAAAGCCAAGATTCTAAGTGTTTCCAAGAATCATGCTATAGAAAAATGGGAATGAGGTTTTAATCTAATATGAAAAGCTTGTCGATGGGCTTAAAATTCATCCCCCAGATTTTCCTTATCATGTCTTTTAGCCAAACAATTACCCTATTCCTACCTCTCAGAAGACAGAATGTTCATTCCTTTCTGGAGAAACTGATCCAGGCAGAGAGGGGGACAGTGTGTGTGTCTGGATCACGTTCATGATTGTACAACCTGTATGATAACAGAGAATCCCATACTCACAAGGGCACTTTACTTGTTTAATACTTTGCTGCTATAGTATTGAAATTCTTAATAATATTTTGTTTAAACAATGAACCCTATTATTTTTTCTTTTTCTTTCTTTTTTTTTTTTTTTAACCATGGGTCTGACAACTGATATAACTGGCCCTGGTGTTTTTGGTAGTGAGTTGTGTTGAGGTACCAGAGAGAAAATATGGGCATTTAGGAAAGCATGAAAAGTGGATCATAACTCACCCTAGCCTGTTTCTAGTGTAAGATCAGTGATATATATTACTCACCCATAACACCCTCATACAATCAGGTAAAAGACTGAGACATTTTCTTACGAGAAATTGAACAACTCTAAAGATTGCAGATATTTGTATTTGAAGAAATTATAGTAAGAATTAGACTGGCTACCCAATCACTCTCCAGTGAAGTCCTCTAGTTAGAAAGAACTCCCCTGGCATCAGCATCTGGAGATTCTATTAGCTATTGTAATGCCTTACTCTACAGTACAAACTGAGAGCCAAGCAGTACCAGATACTCCAGAAAAACCTTCAATAGAAACTGATAAAAAGAAAGTTGAGAAAAATTGATTCAACACAGGGAACAGAATGATATGTCAAAAATATTATCAATTTTTAATTATTTTAGAGAGTTAGAGAACATGCTATAGATTTGAAATTAAAATGGCAGTAGGGATAATGAAAATAAGCTTAAAAAAAAAAAAAAAAAAGGAAGCCCTTCCCCCAATCAATAAAGGCATTGGAAGGCAGAATATAAACAAAAATCCCCCAGAAAGAGAGAATTGATGAAATAAAGCCTAAGGAATTATCTGATAAATCATAAAGGAAATTCCCATAATCAGAAGGTATGTGTCCTCATCACTGAAAGAGGTCACTGGGTGAAAAACAAATCCACACCAAACCCCCTCATCATGCCTTATTGCAATACCAGTAGCTGAATGAAGTTTCCAAAGGTTCAAGAGTAAGAATGGCATCAGACTTCCCGCATTGCATGCCAGGAGACTGCAGAGTTATGCCTGCCAAATGCTGACAGGAAGTTATTTTCAAACTTGAATTCTTCACCCCACCAGCCACCACTATTTTTTCAAGGTATAACTGATATATTTCTATATTGTAAAAAGACTCAGAAACTGTACTTCCAAGCACTCTTTCCTAGAAAGCTACTAGCTAGTGTAATAGAGGAAACCCCATTTTGATTCCTGGGTTGGGAAGTTCCCCTGGAAGAAGCATGGTAACCCACTCCAGTATTCTTGCCTGGAGAATCCCACGGACAAAGGAGCCTGGTGGGCTAGAGTCCATGGGGTTGCAAAGACACAATTGAGTGACTAAAGAACAGCACAGTGTACTCAGCAACACAAAGGAAAAAGAATGGGACTTAGGATCTAGAGAGAGGAAATCTCAACTAAATGAGAGGCGAAAGATTAGTCCCATATCCACTGAGAAAGCAGCCAGTTTAGATCGAAGCAGGAAGTTGAGGAACAGCAAGAGGGTTGACTTTAAGGAAAACAATAAATGGGAACTGAGGGTGTTTTTGGAAATATTGAGCATTTGGACAAAAACATTTATAGGCATTTGACAACTCTCTCAGAATACTTTAAAGAGAAAACAAAGACATTCCGTAAGAGAACATAGGAAGTTAAGGTGGGAGATGGCCATTATTGAACAAAGGAAAAACAGAAAGGATTCCAGAAAGAAAAATGTAATCATATTCACTCTGGTTTTGCAGTAAATGTGCAAATAATTATAATAATGAAATATCCAACATTTGGTTAAGTCTCTCCAAAAGTGATGTAATTATATTGGGAGGATTTCAGCAGTGGTAGTACAAGAAAGATAGCAAAAAGTTTTGGGGTGTTTGAGGAATAGAACTAAAAATCCTTAGCTGTTTAACTGCAAGAAACCAAATATGTATAAAATTTAAAAAGACACTAAAAAAATCACAGTGAACTATTATTATTTATACAAAGATGGGAGAGTATAAAATAAACAGGATAATTCTACTCTAGGTAGGTAAATCATCTTGATAAAAAAATAAAAAATTAACTTAAAACTGTTAGGTGATAGAAAAATTTTTGCATCATTCATTGAGGGAGTTCCTTTAACACTGACAAAGACTTGATTGCAGGATATTTTGTATAGCTTTTAAAAATACAGATTTTTTGGCATCATTTTTGTCTGTTGGATGGTGTTCAAATGGCCCTAAAAGAAAATGTAGCATATCTCTATTTGTAATAATAATCAGATATATGTCTACAATGCTCTATTCTCCCACAGTTGACCCTGTCATCATGAAGAGATTGAAACTCAGAAAAAAAGCCCTTCTCTGCATTTTTTATCCTTTCATTGTCCTCTTGGTTAATGATTGCTTTGTTCCTCTAGGAGTAAAATGAGGGCTTCCAAAATCTAAGAATATTCAAAGACTTTCTCAGAGAGAGTCAATCATGAAACAAGAGTTGCTGCAATGTGAAAATTGAACACATTATGTCTGATATAAACTTCAAAAAGAAAGATACTCAAGTTTCTAAAAAGTCTTTAAGGTGGATGTTTGCAGCATTTTGTGTTACAGTAAAAGATTGGGAAAAGATTGATTAAAATACAGTCCATTCAGTGTTTTATTCTACACCACTGAAAATAATCAGAGAGCAATAGGTAGGATGGTATGAAATGATGTTCAAGACATATTGCTAAGATAAAAACAAAACAAAACAACAGCAAAACAAGTATCCAAACAAAGCATCCAGTTGCAGAACATTGTGTGTGGCACCCTCATCCATACATGAACTTATTATGAAAGTATAATTTTGCTTGCTTTTAGACAAAGTCAGTGAGGTTGGAATCCAAGGATGATTACCAGATATACTATATTGCTTTATATTTGTCTTCATATTACTTTCAATTTTATAACAACAATAGTAATAATTTTAAAGAAAGAATCATTTTGAAAAAGTCAATAATATATAAATAATGCATTGTATTAGTCCATGCGATCAGCGACCTATACCTTAACTTTAGAAGATTCACTCCTACTTCAGCTCAGGAATTAGAGATAAACTGGAACATTGCCTTAGATATTTAACATGGTAAGAGCAAAGAACGTGTGATTTAAGTCAGGAACTCTAATGTCATTTTCCCATGTAAAATCTGGGCATGTTTCCTTTCATCTTTTAGTCTTTTATATGATAAAATAGAGATAATAATGACCTTTCCTTTTCTCTCAAAGTCTGGTGTGTGAAAACAAAGTCAAGTAGAGGAATAGGTTTTGTGCACTGGAAATAACCTTATTCTTTCCAGTATTCGTTGTTTTGCAGAAAACTGGTTCTTGCAACTTAAAACACACTATACTTTGCATTGGTAATGTCAGGCGAGTATATTCTCCTCAGTTCTGTCTCGTCTCAACAAAAATTTGAAGCGACGGACGTTAGAGTTCTTGGCATGTCCTAGTTCTCGAACAGACCTTGTTACAGCTCTCAGGTCTTGAACAGACCATGTTACAGCTCTTAGTCAGTGTTACAGCTCCATGTTACAGCTCTATTCTTTTTAGAAAATAGCAGGAAAATCCATCCTTGAGATGTGAGGGCCTGCTGACCCAAAGATGTGTAGAGAAGAGAGTGGGGGAACACGCCAGCATGTGGGAGAGAGAGAGACCCCCGGCCCTTTGGCTCCTCTTTTTATATGTTTTTTCCTCCCCCTGGGCCTGCCCTATGTTAATTGGGCTAGCCAGGAGTGCTGTTTGTTCTACCTGTGTCCTCACTCCTGTCCTCGGACCTTCCTTTGTTCTATTTTTGCAGGCTTTTCCCTTCCTTGTCTTTTAGCCACTGCCATTCTGGACTCCTGTTTCTTATTCTTACTACCTAACAGCAATAACAACTAAAAAGATCACTAACATCTTTGAGCACTTATTGTTCCATGTGCTGTTTTAAGGGTTTTACATGTATGAACTCACTACTCCCAACAACAAATGGGTAAGTGTGTACTATTGTTACCCCTTTCACAGGTGAAGATGCTCAAGTAAAGGCTAAGTAACTTCACTGAAATCACACAGTTACTAAAGGGTGGTGCTGGGCTCCAGAACCACACAGTCCATAGTGCTTTATGTCGTTTGATAGGACAGTATCTGTAAGTGAATGCAGCTGAAAAACTGATGGAGACCTCCTGTACTGTGTAGTAGAAGGAAGTTTTGTTTCTTGAACTCACTCAGGTTTTGCTTTTTTTCTTTGTGAGTTTTCTTCCAAAGTTTCTCCTCGTTTGTTTTTAAAATTATTTCTCTTTATAACCACATCGTACAATGTGACCTACAATATAAATCACAAAATTACAGATGTACAAGAAGCAAGTATCTGCCTCTGAAACTGCCAAGCTGTTTTTGTCCTGCTTCATCTCCTGTAGAAGGCTTAGAATTCACTCACCTAAATTACCCTGAATCATAGAATACCAAAATTGTAGGACTGGGAAGCATCAGTGTTCTTTCCTAAGTATTTAATCAAAGTTAAAAATGATGACTTGCATCAAAAAGAGTATAAAATTTTAAATGGAACTTGAAAATTCAATAATAGGAGTCTTGAGCCTGAAGGCAATGCCTTAATAATGTTGAGGTGCTGAAGCGGACAGCAGTAGGGACTAGTTTGTGGTCTTGGAAAAGTTTAAGTTCTCTGTGATACACTTGCCAAATCTGTAAAGTGAAATGAGTGGTGTAGATGATCTATAAAAGCCTCTATATGAATAGATTAAACTCTGTGAGTTTACTTTTCATTGATTTCCTTGGGTAGTGTTGTTTTGTGTCCAGAACATATGATTCCCATCAGTGTTTTGGGGAAGAGAATAGTTAAAAATGGAAGTGAGGAAACATTAGTTACATTGCTGGGAAGAAATACTTCCCATGTGTATTTACACACACTTCCTTATGTTGTTTTCCAGGTCAGGACACCAAGAAGAGGAGAGCAAGCTCAGCTCATTCTTGAAATGAATCCCACTTCTGAGTTCTCCTGCCTGCATTTATGTGACATTGTATATTTTTGCCACTTTATAGGCATTTGCACTTAAAAATGATGTTCTGGGATGCTTCGGTGACTTCTAGTAGGAAAATGCAAATAAATGTAGATTTCTGTTATTATCAGCTTCATCAAAGCAAACAGGCAGAAGCAGGAACATTATTGGAGTTTGATAAGCTGTATATTTGAATGATTTCCCCCAGAGGACTGGGGAAAATACATCTTGTTCCATTTCCTATTATAGATGAGCATCAGTTGCTTCATGCAAAGTTACCTGCATATACCACTCTCAAACCCCCACCCTCACTTTTTTTTTTCTTTTTTTTAGGGTGAGCACTGCTCTTTTGATTTCTGAAATGTAATTGCAATAAATGGTAGACTTGAATCAAGACTCTTAGGCAGAAGCAGGTGAGAAAATGCATGAATAACATAACAGAGCATTGGAAGAATCATTTCAGAAGGCAATGTTTATATCATAGAAAAAAGAGAACTTACAGTCTAGTTCCCCAATTAGAACCAAGTGAAAATAAGGACTTCTAGGGACCTCTTGTTGGATTTCCAGTCTAGATCATATCATTTATCTTTGGATATAGTTTGGAATATCTTCTGACATTTTCCCCTAAGTAAATCCAAATTTATTGGAAGACAGAGGTCTTGTGTTTACTTATGTATACTACTAAGCCCCGGCACATTTCTTTGCAGATGGAAGGTTCTTAATAAACTAATGCTGATTGAGTGACTGTTAATCCATAGCAGGGTCAAAACTGGAAATAGCCATTTGATAGCAAGCCAGTATATGTGACCAGGCTTGTTCTGAACATCTAATTACTCATTCTAGAAAAATATGTCCTTTGCTGATGAGACAAAAAATAAAAATCAACTAGATGATTGTCTCCAAAAATGTGTAAAAGACTGCATCATTCCTAAGTGCCTATTATTATAGAACAGAATGCCTAAAATGAAATGAAATCTCTAATTGTATTTTAAGACCCAGTGGGATTTCAGGAGCAATTCCATAACAGATGGGATGCTTAAGAATGATTCCTCTAATTTTTCTTATGGACAGCCTTCACTTAGTGTTGGATTAGACTCATCAAAAGATCACTGGACAGGAAGCAGGAGCCTTGAATTCTGATTTTAGCTCTGTATGTAGTTCACTTGCTGGGTTAAGTCTTCGATTTTTCGCAGAGAGAGGAAACGCTCTCAGGGGGCTGAGTTTATTCCCCAAGGCAGTTCTCCAGCTTTCATTTGCATCGCAGTCACCTGGAGGGTTGGTTAAAACTGATTGCTAGGCTCCACCTCCAGATTTTCTGATTTAGTTCACCTGGAGTTGGGGTGCTCGGGGGAGAAATTTACATTTCTAAATGAGTTCCCTGGTGAAGCTGCAAATACTGACCCTGTGGTCTCACTTTGAGAACCGCTGCCTTAGGCGAAAAAAACCAGATAGGACCCTGCTAATCTCCAAGGTTTTTCTCTGCTACCTCTTCTGTTTCTAAGCATTCGTGTTTCTTTCCGGCTGGCTCCTTCTGCACAGCTGGGCTCTCTCCGAGGGCCTCTTTCCTGCAGGAGCCCCCGGTGATAACAACAATAACAGCAAGCCTCGCTTCTTCCTTGCATTCTTTCTAATGACGCCTCAAGTCTCAGGAGCCACCTTACACTGCTCTGCTCAGCTCCACCCAATCATTGCGCAAAGTAAACGGTCAGACCTCGCAAACAAAGACTGAGAGTGCAGGGCCAACCCACAGCCGAGTCTTTGCCCTCTGGTGCTTCCCCTCTTTACGGCCGGTGGACGGCTCTGCTCGCCTGGGAGGTGGTGAGTAACAGGGCTTGTTAGTTGGGTAACACATTCACTCTAGGGGCAGTTTCACCGATTCGCTCGTATGGACTTGTGAAAAGCGAATTTTCTCCAGCTCTCCGGGAAGAGAACAAATTTAATGGTATCAAGCAAAGGAAAGGGTAAATCTTTGTATAGGGGAAAATAGAGAAGAAGCAGTGTTCCTCGTTAGTGATGCAAGAAGAGACTTAGCTTGCCTGTTCAATAATTTAAGCTAATCGTTGAACCCATGAAGTATTGTGGAGGATGGTTTGCCAGTGGATGCCTGGTGGATGTGCCCCTTTGGAAGTGAAACGGAATAATTAGAGGATAGATCAGTAAAGCTGGCCCTGTCAACTCCTCCCTCTCACCCCCTGCCACCCCTTTCCAGCGTCTTCCCTTCTCTAACCACCATCTTAGGTGACTTTTACTAGAATCTTCACCACATTGAAACAACTAATAAATGAGGTTTACCTATTGTGACACCAGACTACTTTCTTACCTCCCTCCTCACCCATTTTAGAAACTTTCTGAGGCTCTGAAATTTATGTGGCTTCAAATACAACCCCAGCTGCCTGACTTCCTGCTATAACTTAGATGAAGTCTCAGCTTCAGCCTTACTGACATCTTCCCTAAACCCCAGATGTGCCGCTGTTTTCTTCTTGATGCAAGGTCCTCATCTATGCTCTTCATTCTATCTGAAACAGCTTTCTAAACCTTCTTGGTTTCTTTCAACCTTCCGTTCCCCCAGGTGTCATCTTTTTCATGAAGTCTTGCTTGACTGCTGCAATCCAGTGATCCAACGTTGTTCTTTGCTAGATACCATATATGCACTGTCAATAGTGTTTATTTGTCTCTGATTTTATTGCATGGATCAGACTTGTTTTCTTTTTCAGAGAAACCTAAGGGCCAAGATTTAATATGCATTTGTAAGTTAAAAAGTTTTGTCTGTGTTTATCTTTCAGTAGTGCCCTATATGCAAATACAGATAGTTAACTTTTTTAAATTCATCTTCCAATAATCTTCTGCCAGAGTTTCTATGTGTACATGATGCACAGTAAATGCTACAATAATAATAGCTACTCAATCTGTTGCTATACATGTTGCCTTATTAATATTCATTAGATACCCATTATCATCCTACTCACCAACCTATTTAACTGTATAAACTAAACTGTATAAACAAAAAAGTGCCAGAGAAGTTAGGCAAATTGCATAAAGGTACTGAGTTATTAATTGATGGAGTGGGGATTACAAACTCAGGTCCATCTGACTTTAAAGAGTATACCTCCCTGCAGACTCCATCCTAGCCCTATATTATGGGGTGAGGAGTGAACTTACTAAGGATAAACAGCTTGCCCAAGGTCACGTCACAAACTGTTTTCTGAAGAAATAGGTAAAAATGTATAAACTGAATCATTATTCTTTTTTCATGATTATGTTATACAGATGATAAAAACCAGAAAATCACACTCCCCTGCATTTGTGTTGGTGATCGCTAATCCTAAATCGAGGGCCCAGCTTCTCTGTCGGTTCTTGTCTTCTCTCCTCTCTAAGTCTATCAAAGAAGACGTGTGAGGTGATGATAGTTTAGCTCTTCTCAGCAGCTGAAATAAATTTACTTTAAATGAACAGAGGGGTTTTATAATGCCTGCAGTCTTTCTGGTCTCCATGGGAGAAATTTCCTGAAACATCCTGTCTGCTGTCATCATGAGAGCCAGGGCTTTATGATTACGTATAAGAAGTTTCTACAACTGCTTTAACTAATAACATTTTATTTTGATGCATTTCCTATTTTCATATTTATTTTGCTCCAATCATGTTTTGTGAGGAGACAGAACATGGAAACCAATGTAACTGATGTTTAGTATGTATGCATAGTGTACTTTCCTCAAGAGGTTCCCCCGCTGAGCATAAGTGTAAAATAAATACAAATAAATTAAACTCTTTGATAGGCTGTGAGAGTGCCCCAGTCTAGCTGATCAAGTCGTCCCCTTCCTTCCACTTAAATAATTCTCTGCAGAAATGAATAAACTGATTAGAACCAAATCCCCTTGCAAAATAGGGTTTCCTCTTTCAAGTTTACTAAGCTGGCTCCACTCAGAGTCACGTTACTTGCCAAACAGAACCTGAGGATGTTTCCAACTCTCCAACCTTCCAGCTGATGAAAAAATCTTTGCTTGGAAGGATAGAGAGGGTGAAGGGAAAGAGTGTTGAAGTCTCCAATCTGTTCATTGTACAGCTGGTGTCAGAAAGAATCTGATTTGCAGGGAGAAGGCTCTGTATCTTGTGCCACGTACATAAAGGGACCATTAGGAAGATGGGAAAGAGAAGATGCTTGAAAGTTCCAAAGACTTCCAATGAAACTGGAGGACGCATTCAGGTAGGACTGTAAATTCTCTGACCCGATTTCATTTTGTGATCACATAAGACAATGATGAGAAGTGAATACTTCACACCAGTTAAACTGCAGTGCTGTGTCTTATAGTCATGTCATAGGTAATACTTTTATATCCACTCTGCTTTCATCTCTTAAGAATTAAGATGCATGCTCTTTTTCATTTCCAAAATTTGGATACTTCTGGAAAAGAAAAACAAAAAAAGGTCTCTTTCTTCCCCTTCATTGAGAATCTTTTCTTGCTAAGATAGAAAAACAGATAAGCAGTTCTTTTCAAGTTAAAAAATTTAATTTTTAGACATTGAAAGTGAAGCATTTTGGGAAACTGAAGTCTTTTATTCTAGATTAAAGCAAATATAGTTTAGAAGCAAGGATGGATATAAATTGATATTAATATCATTACCTTAAAATATCTCTCTTAAAGAGTAAACACCTGGAACAAAGTTTTTCCAGTTCATCAAAATCTTCAAAATTGCCAACAAATTCTGATGCTTCACATGCAGCAGATGGTTGTTTAGGGAGTAAAGGGTCAGGGATATTCATCTTCCAAGTATATCTGTGATGACATAAGAATAAGTCTCAGCTTACAATTCTTTCTGGAGAGTCTCAGGGCTGAGTTCATAGCATCATTGTCCTGAAAGCATTTACGAAAAAAACAAGTGCCCTGGGCTGGAAAGACCCAGGGAGATGCTACTCAGGGGCTTGATGATTTTCAAATTTCTTGCTGGTCCTGGGACTCTGTTAATTTACTGCCTTATCAGTTTGCTCTTATCAATATATATGAATTGTCAGATTCTGTGGTGGGGTATTCTAAGCATCAAATAAGAGAAAGGGAAAGGAAAATGGAAATAAATGTAAGTTGTCTGCTGTGTTCTAGGAACTATGCTATTATACCTTGTTTTATTCTGTCCCATACTGTAAGCATCATCACTTAAGCCATTTTTCATTGATGTGGAATCTAAAGCTCTGAGACGTTAAGACACTAAGCTTGTCAGTGGTACAGGTGGTGTGTGTCCGCATTCTCTGCCTCACAACACAGCACTCAGAGCAACAGTGGAGGTTCAGAAGGCCAGAGGGATGCTCTAGAATTTAATAAAGGAAGTAGAACTTAAGTAGAACTTGAAAGAAAATGGCACAATGGCCATTGGAAATTCAAGGAAGGCAATTTAATAGGGGAAGGATATGTGCAAATACTTGTACACATAATGAACTGGCAAAGTAGGTAAACTAGTTTGGTTAGAACAGAAATTCTATAGGAAATATAAGAAAGACTAGAGACCAGATGGTCCTTTTTTGATTCATCTGCATGGGACTCAGAAATGCCCTTCAAAGTC
Source organism: Dama dama (assembly GCF_033118175.1). Taxonomy (NCBI): domain Eukaryota; kingdom Metazoa; phylum Chordata; class Mammalia; order Artiodactyla; family Cervidae; genus Dama; species Dama dama. Next base: position 72,651,560 of record NC_083695.1, read on the forward strand.
ACTCCTATCATTTCTCAAGATAGGTGTCATTGGAGGAAGTCAAATCACTGCTCTGCTTGCTTGACTCACTTTGAAGAAGGTCAGCATGAAAGGTATCTCTACAGAGGCCATATTTAAATCAAACCTAAAAGAAAACCAAGAGTAGCCATGAATGCAAATACACCAACAAGGTAAGATCAGCATATTCAAAAACCCAAGTGAGCTGAGTGGAGAAGTATCATGAGGACAGAGGGGGGAAGTGTGCAGGGGCTGGGTCCCATTCAGCCTTGTGGGCCAGAGTAAGGAGGCTGATTTTGTATGAAATTGAAGGGAGGCAACCAAGGGTTTATATGCAGGGAAATACAATGATTCACTCAGAATGAGGAAAAGGTTGAAGAGGGTATGTGTCCGTTCTAGTCAATTGGATTAACCCAGGCCAGAGATTAGGTGGTACAGTGGTTAAGAATCCACCTGCCAAGGCCACAGACACAAGAGATGTGGGTTTGATCCTTGGGTGAGGAAGATCCCCCAGAGTAGGAAGTGGCAACCCACTCCAGTATTGTCTGGAGAATTCCACAGTCAGAGGAGCCTGGTGGGCTACAGTCCATGGGGCCGCAAAGAGTCGGACATGACTGAGCATAGCACATGCAGACCAGAGATCTAGTTGTCCTGAAGAACAGTGGTGGAAGTCGGGATGGAGAGACATGTATGGGGCTTGAGACATATCTTGAGGAAATAGATGTTACCCATTTGCTCATGAACTAGATTTTGGCAGCAGGTAGAAGAACCCATCAGGGCAAGATTTCTTGCCTGGATAACTCAGGAGTTCAGTTTTTGATTTATTAAGAGCCTGTGGGTCATTTAAGAGATGTCTAGTTGACAGCTGGATATTTTTCCATCTTGGACTAGAGCTCCAAGTTTTTATCACTTGTTTTGTGCTGAGATCACTATTAAGATCAGATCCAGTAGTCATGTATGGATGTGAGAGTTGGACTATAAAGAAAGCTGAGCGCCAAAGAATTGATGCTTTTGAACTGTGGTGTTGGAAAAGACTCTTGAGAGTCCCTTGGACTGCAAGGAGATCCAACCAGTCCATCCTAAAGGAAATCAGACCTGAATGTTCATTGGAAGGACTGATGTTGAAGCTGAAACTCCAATACTTTGGCCACCTGATGCAAAGAACTGACTCACTGGAAAGACCCTGATGCTGGGAAAGTTTGAAGGCAGGAGGAGAAGGGGATGACAGAGGATGAGATGGTTGGGTGGCATCACCGACTCAATGGACATAAGTTTGAGTAAACTCCGGGAATTGGTGATGGACAGGGAGGCCTGGCATGCTGCAGGCCATGGGGTCACAAAGAGTCTGACACAACTGAGTAACTGGACTGAACTGAACTGAACAGAATTGTCCAATAAAATACTGGATGTCCAGCTGCATTTGAATTTCAGGTAAACAATAACTTAGGGGAGGGGCTTTTTATTGTTCAGGACATACTTTTTATTGTTCAGGACATAAAAATTGTCTGTTGCTTATCTGAAATTCATGTATGACTGGGTATCCTATTTTGATATGTGCTGAATCTGGGACCCTGTATGTAAGGCTCACCACTTATCACTTGCCTGTCGCCCTGTTCCCCTCCCTACCTTTGTTTCCATATCAGATCTCTTGTCCTTACTTCTTTTTAGAGGAAGAGGAGGCTTCCATTCTCCTTGGCAAGCCTGATCCTGTTATCTGTGCTTCTTGCTCTTGGGCCCTCCTGTCACAATTATCTTTCTTCCCTCTTTGAGATTATTTGGAGGCATTGAAAAGAAGTGTTGCATGTTCCCCATTTCGACTTTCATTGGTGGATCTGTAGTTTTAATCACTTCATTTTTTTTTCTCTTAATTTCACCACCAAAATGATTTTAAAATTATTTTCTTCTTCTCTTTTATTTTCTCTTTTTTTTCCCCTACAGAAATTTATTTTATTGAAGTGGAGTTGATTTACAATATTATATTAGTTTCAGGTCTATAATATAGTGATTTACAGATTTTACTCCATTTAAAGTTATTATAAACTGTTGGCTATGTTCCCTGTGCTATACAACATACCCTCGGATATATGTATGTGTGTGTTAGTTGTTGAAGAAGGAAGTGAAGTGAAATTGCTCAGCCGTGTCCGACTCTTTGCGACCCCGTGGCCTGTAGCCTACCAGACTCCTCCGACCACGGGATTCTCCAGGCAAGAGTACTGGAGTGGGTTGCCATTTCCTTCTCCAGGGGATCTTCCCAACCCAAGGATCGAACTGAGGTCTCCCACCTTGCAGGCAGACGCGTTACCCTCTGAGCCACCAGGGAAGCGTATCCAACTCTTTACGACCCCATGGACTATAGCTCACCTGGCTCCTCTGTCTGTGGAATTCTCCAGGCAAGAATACTGGAGTGGGTTGCCATTCCCTTCTCCAGGGGATCTTCCCGACTCAGGGACTGAACTCGGGTGTCCTGCATTGCAGGTGGATTCTTTACTGGGTGCACCACCAGGGAAGCCTGCGGCGGTACACAGTATATCCCGTGCTCAGTCGTTCAGT